>NC_135500.1:57165328-58365328 GCF_052857255.1 Amblyomma americanum
ACAACACACGCTTTCCACTCTGCAACACAAACACAACAACACAACACAAACACAACACAAGCTTGCGACTCTGCGTAGGGGCGCCACCTGACAAAATACTTCTGGTGTCGAAACGGGCCCACCGCGCCGGTCTCGACCACGGAAGTGTTTTGTCAGGTGGCGCCCCCACCCAGAGTGGCAAAGGTCGGAACTTGGAGGGAGTGGAGGGGGGTCTGTTACTTTTGCCCCCGATGATACACTCGAGCAACGCTGTGGCCAGCACTCAACCTCCGAACAAAGTGGAGCCGCTTAAATGAACGCACGAAAAAGTCTACAAAGCGTGCTTGTATTTGCAACGGAAATAGCTAGAAATAATTTTATTCCACGCACGCTGCAACCAAAGGGCGGGCGGCCCACGGCGCAACCCGGAGGCACTGCGTGTGAAATGGCCGAGTGCAAAGTGCACTGGCGGCGCACTCTGAGTACGCGCTACGACCACCGATCGCCCCATTCCGCGCAGCAAGCAAAGATCCAGAATTCGAACATATAGAGCGAAACTGGGCAGACTGTCGAACGAAAACCCAGGGAATATATCGCATAACTGGCCGTGCCTAAACACGCGTGACCTGCCCTCCACGCAGCACCGAAGCCTTATAGCAATGCTAGTTTAGTTTTTAGCCTTATGGCAAACGCTGCTACATTGTTGATATTGTCCTTTTTACGCGATAGCGTAAGGAGCTCTCTTCTGCTGAGAACCCGGCGCCGCCCGTCGTCAATAGGAAAAATTCAAGAATACAGAAAAAGAAAATAGCCAACATTGGGGTTCCAACCCAGGCCCTCTATGTGACAGTAGGGCACGCAGCGCGTACGCCATGATGTGTTTTGTTTGACATAGTACTTATTACAGTAAAGCAATTTTCTATGTACATGATCTATGTACAAACTATGAATAAAACATTCGCAAATCAACAAAATGCAAAATACGAAACAGCTAAACAACCAAGCACGAGAAAAAAGGCAACGCAGGGCAAATCACTGCTACATCATAATACGACACATCTAAAAACGATACACTAGAAATAGGCCAACGAAGAGCACACCACTAGGAGTGGTTGCCACTCCGGCTCAAACTCAGTCTGGGCATACAACAGGCTCACAATGTCGGTCCATCACGCGCGTTTTCCAGATGCTGTGTAGTCCAATCAAAAAGGGCATGTCTAAGGGTTCATTGACAAATGGCAGTGCTGTGAGATATCGTGCAGAATGTGGCGTCAAATTGTCTTTTTTTTTTCTGTGTCTGTTGCAGGATATCCCTAAAAAATGTTGTATCTGTCCAACCGATGAAACAATGCTCAATAGTTTCTGGAGTCTCACAAAGGCGGCACTTTACCGTGGACACAAAAATGCCCTTTTTTTCTAAACACGTTTTAACGGTCAATGCCCTCTATGTAGATTATTGAAAAATGTTTTGGTACATGGCTGCAGGGGCGTATTACATGCTCTTTTGAGTACGCCATGTCCCAGAAAACCGGAGTAGATATAACGGTACATGGGTGGAGGGAAGAGCATACAAATTAAATCCTTGTACAACTTTTTCCTCGACACTGAAAACAGGCACTCGGGGAGAAACGAACAAGCAGGAAACGAACAGCCAAACACACCTCTTGCATGAAGCCCCACAAACGCAGGATATATGAGAAACATTAGAAGACACAGCGAGGTTCGGTAAAACATGAACTAAATTGACTTGCAAGAATACACGCACTATTGGGTGTGTAGTGTCCCGGCAAAACACGAAACGTGAAACTATCTGCCGGACATATAGATGGATTAACCCAAGGCCGCCAGCGCTTACAGGCTGGAAAAGCTTATCACGCCTCATAGATTCAAAAAACGAATCCCTCACAAAAGTGGCGAAAACTCTGTGAAAACGCTGCATATACAGTCTTGTGCAATAAATGATTTGGAGTGCGTGATAAATTTAGTGGCGAGGAATAGATTACATGCGGTCGCCCTGCCAGAAATCGAGAAACCATGGGGGACAAAAATCTGAGCATAGCGCTGCAGAGTTGGCACACGGTCTTTCCAGTAATGTGCACTGTGCTTATCTTAAAGGAACGCCAAGGTATTTTGGTGGCCTATGTGTCGATTGCATACCAGCATAATCAGCAGGTGTCGATCCCCATGTTACAAAAAAGAGGCCGCAACTCTAGAACGATTAATCTGAGCTCCTTACACTGAGTCAAAGTCCTCCGTTAAACAAATAACCTTTTCGGTGCTTGGCTTATCAGCACAGAAAAACGCGAGGTCGCGTGCATAAGCTAATACGCTCAGTTCGTGACCCATAATACGCGAACCACTGACAGCTCTACTGTTTTAATGCAAACTAGAAGCATGCAGTGGGCAACCTGGTTTCACAGAGGACTGATTGAACACTGGTTGTGAGAGACAGCAATTTGCTTGATTGTAAATAGGTCACGGGGGGTCGTTGGTTGGTGTACTGGTGTTATAGCAACTAAATAAAACGAATATAAATATGGTAATAAGGCTCGGAAAATGTGTGGAATGAGAAAGCGGCTTTATGGTGCTCCATTATACTGAAAAAAGTGGCGTCCGTGTGTATAAGTATGTAGTGGCGTAGTATATGCCATGCAGTGTAACTGTACTGTCGGCCTTGGAGGTCGCAAGAAGTTAGTCAGCACTCAGAATGACATGACGAATGACTTTTCTTTTCAGGCTGGGTGACCTTGTATAGGGGAGTAATAAAGTGACAATTACGAGCCAATAAAATGCAATACAAAAAACAAAAAAACGAAACAGAAACAGTACACAACAGTAACCAAGACAGTGATTGGTAATTGTTAACCGGTAACATGATCGGTAATTGTGATTCTAATAAACCTCCGTGATCTGTAATGTGATTGTGGATTGGTAATCGGTAGGAAATGGGAAAGAAAATGTACAAGAGGAGGAAAAAAGAGGAGAAGGCACTATCGCGTCTTACGGCAAAACTTAAGCATCCCCACCTTTTTCATCGTTTCTGCATCGTTGCATTAACCTAAAAGTTGCATTAAAAGTTGAAATAACTTTTTATTTCTCTGAATAAGCATTTTGGACACGTCTATGCAACTTCACCTGCAATGTAACTTTCCTAGACCAGCTATCCGCCACTTGTGAGAGCACATTTTAGTCGTCACTCTGCAAGGAGCGAAGAGAGCAACACTTGCGCACCACACGACGCTGCATAACGTATGCACGAAGCTCATGCACTCGCCTTCTAACGGATACCATGGCCTCAAGTACAAGTCCAGCTTTCTCTGGCAAAAATTTTGAAAACTGGAAAATTGTAACACACTGTTATCGAAGTATTGGTAATGGTCCATTCTTCTGATATGTAGCAAAATCTTTTTTTTAAAGTGTTTCCACCGATCGTATCGAACAGTTAAGACTGCCATAGAAAACCGATGGGGAACGCTTTTGAAGACAACAGAAATGTGAAAATAAAAAAATACAAGACTGCCGTCTAGTGATCTGCGGATATATTGATTGGTATAGTGAAATCTTACATTATATGAAAAAAATGCGTTCATAAACGGTTTCCCGCTCAAAAATGCTTTTGTCCAAAATTGCTGGGTATGGACCCACATGTGATAGTTGCAGTTGTGAAGGAATAATGCCGAAGGTTTTCTTAAGAAATTTTGGGGTTGTGCATTTCCTTCTAAGGCAGGCAGTGCCTTACATACGTAAGCGGAAAATTTCGCTAGTTCAAAAACATAATTCTGCGTTTTTATGGAGGGCCCCGCCGCGGTGGCTCAGTGGTTAGGGCGCTCGACTACTGGTCCGGAGTTCCCGGGCTCGAACCCGACCGCGGCGGCTGCGTTTTTATGGAGGAAAAACGCTAAGGCGCACGTGTGCTGTGCGATGTCAGTGCACGTTAAAGATCCCCAGGTGGTCGAAATTATTCCGGAGCCCTCCACTACGGCACCTATCTCTTCCTTTCTTCTTTCACTCCCTCCTTTATCCCTTCCCTTACGGCGCGGTTCAGGTGTCCAACGATATATGAGACAGATACTGCGCCATTTCCTTTCCCCCCAAAAAACCAATTATTATTTATGGAGGTAAAACGCTAAGGCGCACGTGTGCTGTGCGATGTCAGTGCACGTTAAAGATCCCCAGGTGGTCGAAATTATTCCGGAGCCCTCCACTACGGCACCTATCTCTTCCTTTCTTCTTTCACTCCCTCCTTTATCCCTTCCCTTACGGCGCGGTTCAGGTGTCCAACGATATATGAGACAGATACTGCGCCATTTCCTTTCCCCCAAAAAAACCAATTATTATTTATGGAGGCAAAACGCTAAGGCGCACGTGTGCTGTGCGACGTCAGTGCACGTTAAAGATCACCAGGTGGTCAAAATTATTCCGGAGCCCTCCACTACGGGCACTTCTCTCTTCCTTTGTTCTTTCACTCCCTCCTTTATCCCTTCCCTTATGGCGCGTTTCAGGTGCGCAACGACATATGAGACAGACACTGCGTCATTTCCTTTCCTCAAAAACCAGTTATTATTATTATTATTATTATTATTATTATTATTATTATTATTATTATTATTATTATTATTATTATTATTATTATTATTATTATTATTATTAATGTTATTATTATTAAAAACATAATTGCTTAACACCCGAGGGAAAATGCTTGCGATATAATGATAATGTTGTTTTAGAGAGATTATCTGAGCAATAACATATATTTAGAGCACGGCCTTGGTGGAATTTATAGCTTAAACGTTTGGCTAACATTAACGATCGATGACGCACATAACGTTAGTGGCTAGTTTTCACATTAGCATGACGTTTCAGTGTAACACGCAACATTGTTCAATTTTACGCAGCAATTATGTAACATCATTCTAATGTTTGCGCTAACTTTGCCGCAGGCCGGCGACACTTGATGAACACGTACCTCGATAAAGAACGTGTGCAACAATTTTTCGAGACACGTCAGACTTCGAATACTGCTGCGTGAATCCGTCCACTGTACCCTGCAAAAAATACCACGTCTGTTCGGCGTGCCTTTAGCCGCAGCCTTTTCCGAATTCAAGAACGTTCATTGGGGCTTCCCCATTCTAGTTTTCAAAAGCCGCGTCGCACACGTCACTCCCGCAGAGAGAGGACCCAGGAGCGCCGACTGCTAAACGTCGGCAAGACGTGTCAAAGAAAGTTTTCCCGCTGCGGCAGTGCCAGGGCGGTGTCAAACTCGCAACCAGAAAAGTAGTTCTAATTTGGGACCGTGCCGAGATGGGGAGGACGAGCCATGGCACCACAACTCGCCAGTCAAGCTGAGCTACACATCACTGCGCTCATCATTCTTGGATTCGATATGGCGCCTAGCCAAAGCCCATAGGTGGCCGCTCCAGTTCTTGGAGTTTAGCTTCTACGATGTGCGGATGACGTCCTTAATTGGTCCTTACCTCCTACGTTCCTCGGGCTGAACTGAACTGTTGTCTATAGCAGCCCCTAGGAACAAATAGCGACTTACAAGGCGAACACAGGAAGCGCGACTCACCGGACATGCGCAAATTTTAGAAGCAGTAACGGACGATGTACACCAACAGTCTAGGCAACCCTGTCGTCCTCAGTGCCAGTCTCGAGATTGATTTGCAATTTCCGCCCCAAAGTCACTGGGTGAAATCTTGGCCGGAAAAACCGCCTTTTCTGTCCTCATGTGCACATTTCGTCTGTGCCGGCTACACCTCCTGCATTCGTGCCCGGCCATCCTCCCAAACCTTTAGCACTGTTTCCGCTGCTTTGAAATTTCGATCGACGACCTTCGGAGGGGGGGGGGGGGGGGGGGGGGGTGAACTGCGCGCGTTGCTGAAGCTCCTCATGTAACCGACTGCCAGGATAGTTGCACAGTCCTCGTTAAGTGCATCGGTGACCACTCAGAAAGCGCCACTTTCTGTAAGTAGCGAACTGTGCTCTAGGACAAAGCCTCATTTGCCGCGCGACAGGGGGAGGTCTCTTGTATTTCGCCTCCGCCACGAGCGGTTAGCGCAATCTGGTAGAAAAGCCGCCGTCGTATACTTTCTGAGTGCGTGCCCGCTCATTTCCGGCATCTGAGGGCGAATTACTCAGGGTGAGGGAGCCACTGCAGAGGCCGCAACGACTTCTCGTTGATCGCGCCGCTTGCTTTCCGATGCACCATTTAATGATGCCTGTGATGGGTGCAGCCGTCAAAGGGAACGGCCGAGAGAGCCGCAGAAGGCGCATTCGTCACATCACGGAGCAGCACCAGAAAACTTCCAGCCAGAAAAAAACCATTGGGTCCAATTGGGCTTGCCAATTGGAACCAACTGGACTCAATAGGGCCACCAATAAGATTGACGAATCCAATCGGGCCGTCCACTCGAATCCATTTGATTAAAATTGGAGAGTGAAATTGGTTTTCATACTTCCAATTGGACAGCCCAAATACTTTCGCCTTCAATTGGGCGGTCCAATTAGTTTCCCTACTTGGAGTAGGAAAATCTAGTTGGATCAATTCAATTCAATTCAATTCCATTTATTTTCCAGAAAATTCTGGCGGCTGCCTGGACTAAAAGCTGTAGGTATACAGCTTGACGAGGCCCAGGCAGCCGTTACAAGGCATAGAAGCAGACTTTGTTGAGAACATTTACATACACACACAAAAAAACGAACACATAGTCAGGTTACAGATTTCACAAAAAACAGGACAGCCAGAAAGCACAAAATCATCAATAAATTACAATAGGGAAATACAGAAAAACATATTTACATAAGATACAAGGGAGCAGCTGTACTTGGGCGCGAATTATACGTCAGGAATTATTTTTGGAGAAATAATTCACGCAATGCTTTCTTAGTAGGGTTATTTATGTCTTTATATTTATTTAAAATTACTGGAAGATTGTGCTGTAGTGCTTGGAACTTATAGTCAGTGCGAAAATGGGGAACTAACCAAGTGTCTGTGTTGCGAGTATTAACTGTGTGATCGTTCTGTTTCAGTAGCGCAGTGCCTTCTATCATAGACCTAAAGGATGACGACAAATGAAATGAAAGCAATATTCGTAATTCATACATACTTTGAATTTTTAACACACTGAATGTTTCAAAAGCTTGCCGTGTGTGGCTTAGGTAATCAAGATTGGCAATGTGACGTATAGCTTTCTTTTGCAGAAGGTAAATTTTTTCTAGGTTGGTCTTAGTTGTTGCCAACCAGACTAATGAGCAATAGCTTATTTGCGAGACAAATAATGCATTATATATTTGTAGCTTTATTTTACCAGGAAGGAACGCGCGGCAACGAGCAATCGCACCTGTTCCCAACGAGAGGTTTTTATTATCTTCTCAACATGCGAATCCCATGTAAGGTGTGAAGAAAACGTTACAACTAGTATGGTGTGTTTGTGAACAATTTCAATTTCTTCACCACCACAAATGATCTTTTTTTCTTGAAAATTTTTGTTTCTTGCACAAAATAACATAACTTTCGTTTTTGCAGGATTAATTTTTAGTAGATTAATATCAGACCATTCACGAAGCCGATTAAGAAGTTGATTACACTTGGTGACTAGTTCATTCACATCAGGACCAGAGAACAAAATCGTGCAGTCATCAGCGTAAATAATGAATTTTAAACCTTGGTCAATGTTCACAATACTCTTTAAATAGACATTAAATAGCAGAGGGCCTAGTACACTTCCCTGAGGTACGCCCCTGATTATAGGTAGTAGAGATGATTGGTGGTTTCGAATATATACACACTGTTGTCTCTCAGCTAAGTAAGATTTTATTAAAGATAAAGGGTTGCCACGAATCCCATAGACTGAGAGCTGGTTCCTGAGGTTCCAATTGGATCCAGTTATATCAAATTGGAAACCCAATTGGCTAGTATAATTGGTTTCCTAGGGTCAAGCCGGATAGTGTAGTTGTTGCATAAATGTTAGAAAAATGCAAACCGAGGCAAAAGAAAAAAAGCTTTCGGATCCAATTAGGCATGCATTACAATTGGATCCAAGTGCAATCAAATGGGCTGAGTTGGTCAGCCAATCGGACTCATGAATTCAGCAGGGTAGCCCAATTGTTTTCAGTTGGATCATCATTTTGGGAGTAGATTATGGGGGGTGGGGGGGGAGGCGGGAGGGGGGATGATTGGTCAGGCAACATCGTCCTCCGACCCTTGGATCCTACACTGATGGCCTGTAACCTGCACAGCCGCACTGCTACCACGCGTTTACAATATAAGGATAGTTTACAGGTGAAATGGCATCTACCACCTTCGACTTCACATCTGCACGCGCGGCGCATACTATACATTGCAAGAGGGCCCGTCGGCGAGCTCCCTCTTGTCGAAATAGGTGATCGATCATTTGTGTTGTTTTCTGATCACTATACTGTAGCGCCCTGCCTTACTGCTACTTGGCCTGCATTATCTCACACACACACACACACACACACACACACACACACACACACACACACACACACACACACACACACACACACACACACACACACACACACACACACACACACACACACACACACACACACACACACACACACACACACACACACACACACACACACACACACACACACACACACACACACACACACACACACGCGCGCGCGCACACACGCACGCGCGCACACGCACGCACACACGCGCGCACACACACACGCACACACGCACACCTACCTACTTGCGTCACTTGAGGGAAGCTTACGACACAAGCAAGAAAGCAAGATGCTTTCCCGCCTTTAGACAGCTGCCTTTAGACAGTCGTCGCTAAAGTGCCCACCGATGTACGTCATTGGCGCGCGCTGCAGCCATCGGGCGCAGATATGGGCATCCTCACGCGGGCGAGCCCTCATGAGGGCGTCCTCATCCTCACCTCGTGTGCATTTCATACGGTGAGGTGAGGCTGAGGGAGGATGGGCGCATGAAAATCCGTGAGGACGAGGGTGAGGGAGGAAAGACGTTATGACGTGAGGGCGAGGGAGGGCAAGATGCACTGTCTGAGGGCGAGGGTGGTGGCCCGAACCGTATACTCCGGGCTAACGTTTTTGTCAGTGTAGCCTGTTATGATTTCCCGTTTTAAAGAAGCGTTAAAAAATTCTCCAAAGAAATACCCGTATCGTTTTGAAAGCCCACAGTTCCTATAGATTCAATGCTCTCTTTCAGTATCATTAAAATTTCACTTTAAAGGATAGAATAAAACATGTTTTCTATGTCAATCGAAAAGGCAAAGCCTCCAGAAGACAGCTCCTCTTTCGAGAGAAAATCAATGACATCTTTGGACTTGGCCACTCTGAACGGATCGTTGCGTTGACAGGAAAGAGCTTCAACCGCTTTTGGATGAACCGGGAAAGGAGACCCTGCCAAGAGCCTCCTTCAGAGAATAACGCACACAGGGGGATTTCAGGCTTGTGTGTTTTTAGCCGAAAAGAATACTGTCAAGCCATTCTTGTCAGCACCTTCAATCCTTTTTGCAGACTAGCCAAATTCAGGTCTGTCTTGCAGGTGCTGGTGTTGTATATTTCGGGGTAGGTCCTGTTGTGTTGCAGTGGATTCGGATACGTGTTCGTTTGCAATTGCCTCCAGGTTACTGCCCGAGCTCTGCATAGTTTGTTGCTAGGCAGAAGAAAGGTCCGGCGGGCCAGTTAGAAGGCTTTGGTTAATTCGTTGAAGCCTGTCAGCCTACCTCTCCGCCCGTCTTCACCATGGCTCTCTCTCCGGCACGGTTTCCTAGACCTCGTGCGACGGAATGAGCGATCTCGTTGAGGTTGGTGAGGTGCGGAGAGATGTCCCGCAGGCGTGCGGGGAACCGAACTAGCTCGACCTTGTTGTCCGGTAAGCGTTTCAGGTTCTTGATTATTCGGCAGGCTTCCACGGATATTCTCCACTTGGCGTAATTCTTTATGGCTGTGCGCGAGTCGCTAACCACGACCCCGCAATCGTGATCGTATATGGCGAGTGCGATGGCTAATTCCTCGGCCACTTTGGCGTGCCGGGAGTTTGCCCTGGCGGAGTGGATAAGCGTTCCGGCAGTGTCGACGACCGCAACGGCGCATCGTCTCGATATTCGGCAACGCCCACGAAGCGCACTTCCCCGTTGACCCGCAGCAGGGCCTCTATTCTGCCTTGATTTTACGTCGGGTGTACGTTTTGCGCGACTGGGGCGACTTGGTCTCTGACGCATCCGCGAGCTGAAAAAAAAAAATTTATGACACAGGTTTCGTCACACACGAACACTCAAGTTTCCCGCTCTTCTGAGCTCAACTCACGGCTCCGCAATCCTCACAATACATAACACATTACAGCAATTACAACGTAAAAATTTGTTACATTATCAAAATAACTTGTTTTTGCTTCTTTATTTTTGATGCTAGTTGTGTGCTAATTATTGTGGTTAAATGCAGCCAAAATGACTCCTCATGGCCGTGTTCAGCCAATCCAAGGTGTGATCCGATCCGAAACGTACTGGGGCGACGCAGACTCAATTTCAAGACGAATAAGCGGGATCTCTGCGTGAAATATCGTGTTCGAACTCGACAGTCTGCCCTTGCAAGTGCTTGTGATTCTCCCAGGGCTGAAAATACAGCATATTTTGTTTGTGCCAGTGTTTGAACAGCTGCTTCAACGCCGGCCGGAAGCGACCGGCACTCTTGACAAGCTGCTGAACAGGTTGGCGTCTCTGTTTACTGCTGATGGGCGAACGTGTTCATCTTTGGATGTGTACGGCGCATGCAGGTCAGAAGCAAATAGCTTAATAGCTCTGAAGCTTATAGTTAGCACGTCCATTTCGGATAGAAAGCAAAGGTTTCTGTACTATTTCTGCTACGAACTGATTGAGTACTCTAGTTGCTGTATTTGTGCAGTCAGCGGTTTGCTGAGATTGGTATTGTCAGTATTTTTAAGATCGCTGAGTTGAGGTTACATTATGGTTAGCCGCGGAGTCGGTTTTGAACGTGGAGTAGCTAGCATTGATGGTGGTTTCAAAGTTTCAAAGTCGTGACATTGAAAGACAAGGATTGCTCGGGACTTCGGTTGACAGTAAATTTTATTTTCTCTCTCCCCCTCTCTGTCGCTAAACAGAGCGTGGGATTGTGTTCCGTGCTCCTTCCTTTGAAGGCTGGAGAGTACTCAAACAAGACAAAACTTTACCTCAACCCAGCTGAGCGAATGACCAGGCGAACGCGAAGTCATCGTGCTTGAGTCAGTTTGTCCCGTTCAATTTATTGTTAGACGGCATCATACGAATGCTTAGCCTTTTGTCACATTCATTTTCTTTCAAATGTGTGAAAAGGTTGACGGCTAGCGGCTCAGGTTTTTGGTTTCGATGTATTAACCACTTTATTAACCACGCGTGCGGAGCACAGAAATAGTAGTGAACAGCGCAGAAAACACAGACGAAAAAAAAAAAAACTCAACTTTGTCTTGTGTTATTTTTGGCCACGTTTTTCTCGCTGTTCATCCAAAAAGTGTGCACCACCAGGTAGTCCGTGTTTTTACATTGTTAGATACAAAGTCAATCAGTGTTATTTAGACATTTTTACACATTGTTGCTCTAAAACCAAAGCCCATAGCTCCCAGTTTTACTGTAATTAGCATTGTGTCACACAGATGCATTTATTTTCTTCCAATGTAATGCTTATTATGTTCACCTAAAAATTTCCTCGTCAGAATTCTCCAGAAGTCGAGCCATTTGATCAACAGAGCGCTGCTTGCTGGGAGCAATGCTGCACTTTTATTTTTCTTGTAAAAAAACATGATTTTTGTTGTGCACTGTCAATACAACTGTAAAGAGTTCATATCAGATATAAATGACAGCCTTCATGCCTTGTGACATCCAAGCCATATTCATTGACCTCTCAGAGGCATCTGACAAAGCCTTGCCTTTTAAGACTACCGCTGTTACGCAGGTGTTTTCAACAGAAGTTCAGTTGAACGTTAGTTTAACTGAACAGTAGCTAGTGGTGCTACACAGCAACATCTACTACCGTTGAGATCTCAAAGGCAGTTCAGTTCAACTGTGGTCAGGAGTCGGGTCAACTAACAAGGCGGTAGTATCAAATATTAAGATTGATAAAAAATTTCAGAAACAGAGTGCAGTATGTTTCCTACTAATGGTGCTTTCCTTTTTTTCCTATGGACTGCTAGGAACTCTGTAGGGACCACTCTTTTCCTTGTGTATGCATATACACCGGTGACCTCCTGCGGTGTGTTGAGTCTGACGTTTTACTGTATGCCGATGTTGTGCTGATGACTGCTTCATTTACCTCAGAATTTCTGAGCCTTCAAACACCATTCATATGCACGCAGTCACTGATAATTTTGCTGCATGGTGCAAAGTTGGGATGTGGAATTTAACTTAATCTAAATGCATGTTCATGACGAAGTGCAAAGCAGATAATGCTTTTTCTTGGTTCTGACAGCATTGTGAAAAATGTAACCGAAAAGCTCGCGCTTTTTATGGGCAGCAAAGATGAAAACGAAATGAAAGAAAGAGCTGTCTGTGGATGGACCAGCAATGCATGAAAATGTGTCACAAGATTCTTTCCTTACTGATTTCATCAGTAAATTTGACTGCATATCGGGGGAAAACAGTCTGAAGGTATTCAACACGTGGCAAAGTCCTGCCCTCCTTGTGCAAAAAAAGAAAGAAAAAATAGCACTGCGCACGCTTACAAAATCTGCAAAACTAACATAAGGAAAATAATTACAGCAGAACAATAACAAAAATAAAATTGTGAATTGCAGAGTTCGAAGTCCCAAAGTGCCTCGTGGGCTATGAGAGATTCTGTAGTGGAGTATCCTGGATAAATTATACCACCTGTGGTTCTTTAACATCTGATATGACATTGTATACCATACAGGCATCTTTTGCATTGCGCCTCCTCAGCATACATGCAGTAATCAATTACACATAGCACGTCAAGAAGAACAGAAAAGCAAAGTAGAGAACGAGCATTTTAGGCTTGATAAAAAACACACTCTATCAGTAGCATTCATAAGCAAATTTATTGCATTTAGGATCTAATCTATTTTTATTAATAATTTGGCTTGTGCAATGAGCTTGCAAGAGAAAACTGCTTTGTGCAGCATCAACTGTATTTTGGATAACTATGGCTTACATTTATGTGAGGAAACTTTTGCACCGCTTATATATAACGTCGTCATCACCATTAATTAGGGCACCACAGCACAAAAAACTCGCGTCCTGTTGGCCATCGCCACACCAGTTGTGGCTACCGTATTCCAGCAGTTTCGTACTTCTTAGATCCTAACCTGACTCTCTGCAACCCATTGTAATTTGCTCTGTTGCCCTAGCACACACTCAAGTGACCTCTCTGCATATCTTGCCAGAATTCATTTATCTCAATTATCTGGAACTTATCTTGATTATCTAACACCTTTAATATGAGTCAAAAAGTACCTTACGGAGCAAGGGCTTCTGGTGTGTTGTACCGAGTACCGATGTCTTCTCAGCATGCCTAAAAGCGGAGAAAGTTCATTGCACAAATATTCCGCATTGCAATCTCTTGGGGAAGAAAATGCAAAGTTGTTTAACAGAAGAAAAATGATTGCAGAGTGATTTAAGTGCAGGAATGGTGGAGATTACATGGTGTTGATTTCGAGTGAAAGTGGACAGCTTTGCTATTGTTTAATTGATTAATAATGAGTTTTAAGTGACCATAGTTATAACTTACTGTTCATAACTTAGTGTTCGGTTTGCCAATTTTGAGAGGTCATTTGCATCTGTTGCCGTTCAAAACAAGCTTGCATCATCTGCATAAATTATGTAATTGGCTGGAGCTGCAATGGTTACAAGGTCATTAAAATAGACAATAAGCAACAAAGGACCTAAATTACTGTCTTGATATACTTTGCACGTTGTCAACTCTGATAGATAGTTCCCAAACAATGCGGTATTGATTCCTCAAAGCTATCTAGTAATTTGGCTGCAGCAGCGTTCTTAACAAAATAATTTTTATCGGATGATGGCCTTAGCTGCCTATGTGCCATAAAACCCAACACAACACAGCACAATTTTTATTGGAATGTAAAATGATTTAGCCTATCAAATACCTTACAAAAATCAATGTTAACCTGTATTGTTAATTTTTTGGCCTCTGTATCTTGCAAAGTTATTTTATTTTATGTAATAAAGCCATTTCTGTTGACAGGACAGGAGTAAAAGCAGCTGTGAAGCTGTAACATGTGATTGACCATCAAGAAAAGTGGATACCCCCCCAAAATTTTTTTCCTGTGCTTATGAAAAGAGTGGCTATATTGCAATTGGAGTAACCTGGGCATGCTTCATCTTTTGTGGAAATACACCCATACTTAAAATGAGGTTACAAATATTATTTATGCATGGGGTAATAAAGTCCAGGGCAAACATAACTCACTGCATTTTCAAACGAGAAGTGGGCTCAAACTTTGCATTCTTAAGCTGCATGAGCACATTTAATACTTCACTAGCATCAGTTGGATTCAGAAATGTATACGATTTCAGTGGTTGTTTCAAGCGACACAGTGGGCCATCACTATAACTATTTTCAGCAACGGACGTGAAGTATTTCTTTAATTTATCTGCAAACTTTTTGGCTCTCAGCTATTCATTATTTATTGGTGGCTTTTTAGTTTTGGGAGTATTTCTGAGAGAAGATATAACTGAAGACAGCTTACTCGAAATGTGTTTCACATTGACTATTCCACCAAAAATGTTCTGAAAGTATTTGCATTTCACATGTCTTAAGGCATTGCTAAGATTGTTCCTGTAAATGTTTCTAGTGTGTCCTGGTTTTTGTTGTTTACGAACTTTTTCATGAAAGAGTTCCAGTGTGTGCACATTAATATCCTGAACAGTTCTAATTTGAGTCACGTTGCACTGAACACGACAGCAAGTATCAGTAGCCAGGAAAGTTGACATGTGATCACTTAGCGGAGCTTTAGTTGTACCGGCCAATATACACTTCTGGGGCAGGTTGGTTGGAAATAAATCAATCACTGTTGTGCTGCTAGTAGTAGTGACTTGCACGAGAACAGGTGAAGCATTGATTTTCCTTTTCATAGCTCACTGTGCTGTCTCTAATTAGCCTCCAAATTTTACTGTATTGATGACTATTAGCAGGGTACAATGTAACATCTTTCTTTTGTAAGAGTGCTGGTAACCTACTATTTGTTACTAGAAAGTACCTGGTAAATCCACTTTAATTTGTTGTTTCCCTCATAATTTCTTTCTAAAAGTCTGAATATGTGGCGACTATGTAATTGGCCTAGATAGTTGTGCTTTATAACTACTGTAAGGGAAGACTTCACGGAAGACGTTTATTCTCACCCGCTGCCGCAGATGTGCTCCCAGCAAACAGCGCCAAGCGATGACGATGGGAATTTACAAGTGATAGCGAAAGAAGTCGCAGCCAGAGAGGCGACAACGACTTAGGCGCATAAAGTACTCACACTAACTACCCGCGCAGTCAGAAGTGGCCAGTCTGGCTGCGATTAGTCTAATGAGAGCACCGAATGAAAGGCTTCAGGCGGGAAATGTGGACAATTTCAGTTCCGCGGTAACGGCGGTCCGGAGGAGGATCAACAGGAGTGATGCAGTAGTTAACTGGTGTAGTTTGGTGGAGCACCAAGTAGGGACCTATGAAACGAGGCTGAAACTTGTCGCAAAGACCAGGCATCCGCAGAGGGGTAGAAAGCAAGACCTCGTCTCTAAGGTTGAACGAGACAACGCGGTGCATTGTGTCGTAGTGACTCTTGCAATCTTCCCGGCAGGCTGCAGTGTTCAGGCAAGCAAGATGGCGGCATCGGGTATCGCGGGAGAGGAATTGTTCAGGGAGAGACGGTGAGGAGCTCGCAGGCGTCGAGAAGAAAGAGGCGTCAAGAAGGGTAGTGGGAGAACTGCTGTAAACGAGGAAAAACGGGGAGTAACTAGTGGTTCGTTGCAACGCGGAATTGTAAGCAAGAGTGACGAAAGGAAGGGCTGCATTCCAATTCCAGTGGTCAGGTTCGACGTACATAGCAATCATATCTGACAGGGTGCGATGGAACCTCTCAGTAAGACCATTGGTCTGGGGGTGGTAGCTGGACGTCATCTTGTGAAGTGTAGAAGAAGCTTGCAGAACTTTGGCAATAACAGTCAAAAGGAACGTCCGGCCGCAGTCACTGAGAAGCACCTGAGGGGTGTTATGGCGCAGCATGATGGATTGGAGAAAGAAGGTGGCAACTTCAGGCGCTGAGCCATCAGGCAAGGCTGCGGTCTCGGCGTATTGTGTCAGATGGGTGATGGCAGTGACTATCCATCGATTGCCTCGTGTAGAGATAGGAAGTGGGCCATGCAAGTCGATGCCGATGATGGCAAACGGCATGGCGGGGCATGGTAGAGGCTGCAGATGTCCAGCGGGAGGTGAAGTCTGCTGTTTTCGGCGCTGGCGGGCAAGATGCGACGTATTTAGCAACGCTGGAGGAAAGGCCAGGCCAGAAGAAACGGCTCTTGATATGGTCATAGGTTTCGTGAAAACCTAAGTGACCGGCTGTCGCGTCATCGTGGAGAGCCTCCAAAATACAGGAGCGAAGTGTACGTGGCACCACGGGAACTCAGCGGGTGCCATAAGGGCAGTAAACATAGCAACAGAGCACATCATTTTCGAGTTTGAACTGGTGAAGCTGCCGACACAGCCGAGCGGTAGGAGGGTAGGAAGCTCCCATGAGACGGTCGATTAGGGAGCAGCAGTACGCATTGTTGCATTGATCCGACTCAAGATCGTTTAAATCATCAGATGCAATGCAGGGGAGGGTGGCGAGGTGCAGAAGTTCTTGCGATGATGAGGAGTCGCTGTGACAGATGAAAGGTGGTGTTGAAGAATGACACGAAGAGTCAAGAAGAGGGCAGCGAGAGAGGCCATCGGCATCTCACTGCGTTCGAGCGGACTTGTAGGTGACGTCAAAACTGTATTCTTGGAGATGAAGAACCCAGCGGCCAAGGCGGCCAGTCAAATTTTTGAGGCTAGACAACCAGCATAATGCGTGATGGTCCGTGATGTCCGTGAAGTGGCGACCATAAAGGTAGGGGAGGAATTTATGAACAGCTCGAACGACGGCAAGACATTCCTGCTCAGTGATAGTGTAGTTACGTTCCACAGGTGTCAGAGTGCGGCTGGCGAACGCAATAACTCTTTCGCGAGAAGTGGTATCACGCTGCAGAAGAACAGCGCCAAGGCCGTGGCCGCTAGCATCAGTGTGTAGATTGGCGGAAGCAGCATCGTCGAAGTGGCCAAGGACAGGGTCGGAGGTGAGAGCTTGCTCCAAAGCTTGAAAAGCACTTTCGCATTGCTCAGTCCAAACGAAAGCACTGTGAGCAGTGAGGAGCTGATTCAGTGATGCGGAAATTGTAGCCAGCACTTCCACTACGTACGTGTAAGGGAAGACTTCACAGAAGACGTTTATTCTCACCCGCTGCCAGAGACGTGCTCCCAGCGAACAGCGCCAAGTGATGACGATAGGAATTTACAGGTGAAAGAGAATTAAGTCGCAGCCAGAGAGGCGATGACGACGAAGGCGCATAAAGTGCTCACACTACTTTTGATGCCACACTGCTCATTATGAACTGTTTGTTTTCCACACTGTTGACAACCACTTTATTTTTTTTCATTAGTTTTTAGGCCTGTTTTTAAACTTGGTCTGTTTTGTCCCCAAACTTGCATTGCAATTCCTCCCCTGAGCTACTAACCTGGGATATTGGTGCTTACTGCTTCCATTTAAGTCTTATGCCTAGTTCTTCGAAGTCCTACCCTCTTAATGACTCTTCTGAATATGCAGTAAAAAAATCACAGCAAAGGTATTGCGGCCCTCTAGCCTGACACCACAACATAGTTACTACAGTGCAAAAGAAGAAAGGGCAAGACAACACAACACTGGCTGTGAAATAATTCCTTTATTTTTAATAAAGGAATGCTGAATAGGTGCATTTTTGGAGATTTTCACTCTTATTTGGCTCAAAGGTTGTATGAAATCACACATTAATGCATTAATGCAGTTTAGTGTTTCTGTCTGTAATGCGAATGAGTTCACTTTATTGGGCCTTAGAAGTGAACACTGACCAAGCTAAAAATATGAACTGTCAAACATTTGCTATGTTTACTTCTGTGCAGTGCATGCATTGCCACTTGTGACTATGTTTCTTTTTCCTTGTCAGGTGGTCAGTGATGTGGGAAGCTAAACTTGACATAGGCAAATGTACCTGTGGTAGGAGTTGGTGCGAAGCATGAGAGCCAAAGAAAAGTGCAGCACTTAAGACATCGTCTATGATACAGTTCGATTGAGAATCCAGTTGTGATGACGGCTGCTGTTTGCTCTACCATCGCTGTCATCCTAAACCTTTGCCATTGGGCTAGCACAGCTGGTGGTAATGACTGCAGATTTGACTCTTTATTTCAGTAACAACTAATTGCACTCTGATTATTACTTAACATTACCATGATGCATACTGCATGGGAGGGCTCTAATTACATGGGGTCCCTTCAACTGCACGAAATCCTAGTACTCGAGTATTCTTGCAGTTTACCTCCATTGGAGCAAATATTTACTAAAAACATTGCTAATTAAAGCTAAGTTAGTGTAGATTGCACAAGTTCTAGCGCAATTGTAAAAATTATTTTGTACATAAATATTGGTCTTAAGTTGTTTTTTTTTCCTGCTTATCCAGTTGCGAAAAGCTGCCACACTATGGTATACATTTGCTGAGTTGTGATATCTACTTCTAGAATAAAATTTTCATGTTAGCATGTCCAGGTGGGTGTGCAGTAGGTGCTAAGATTGATGCTTTTATAACATGGATGCATGCCTACAGGCCACTGTAGGTCTGGTAAGCTGCAGTGTGCCTGTGTGTTGGAGGGGGAGATAATGGGTTTGAAGGGATGCAGTGGCTGTGGCTAGATTGCATTGGCGTCCCTTCTCTACAGTGCAGTGGACTGACGAGGCCCAGGCGAGGGAGAGGAGGCCGGGGGCGTGGCCTCTCAAGGGGGCGTGGCCTCGGTGCGATGGCCTCTCCGTATCACCACCACCAGCAGCAGGCTGTGTCCCAGACACAGATGCAGCCTCAGCAGCACATGGTCCTGGGGGCGGGGCCGGGACTCGGGGGCCCCGGGCTGGGGGCGGCGCCCGGTGGCTTGGGCCCGCCCCTCCTTTCGCCCGTGCAGCCCGGTGGCGGCGGACCCCCGGGGTTCCTGCCTTCGGGACCGCCCGGCCCAGGTGACGGCAGCGGCGATGCCGTGCCACACCCCAAGGAATTCAACACGGCCATCATGTGCCGCATGGGCCAGGAGATTGTGCAGGAGATCGTGGCCAAGGCCATTGAGCTGTTCCAGAACCTGAAGGCGCTGCAGGTGACTGCCCATTGCACGTTGCGCTTTTGTAGCGATAGCTACACTACGCTAGCATTTCGAGCCTTCAGCGTGGCACCCCTTGAGCTCCGTGGCGGCTCCATCGCTGGTCACGTGGTTGGTCACGTGGGGCAGAGCAGCTGCCGGCGGCGCGGCGCGCCGGCGAAACCGAGTGTGGGGGGAAGTGGGGAGGGGGAGAGGGAGAGAGTGAATCCACGTCCAGGGACGAAGATGAAGAAGGAACGGCCAGCGAAACGGAGTGGTGAAAGACTGACTTTGCAATTCGACTGAGCGAGTTAGGCCCGTTTCACATGCTGAGAATTTCACTGTCCGGCACTGCGAATTCGTTCGGTCTGCGGCTGGAGAGGGCCGCCACTCTTGCCGCAGACGGCTTACAAACGGTTTCCGTCCAGTTGGAATTCATTCGCAGTGTCGATGTGTTCGCTCTGTGACTGACCAATAGGAAGCATCCACTGCGTGGCTCCCCGTCAGGCTTGGCTTTGGCAAACTTTGGCGAGGCTTGGCTTTGGCCATCATGTACTTTTCGGATAATTCAGAACCGTTTACTTTAAAAGATATGAAATGTTATCTGTATCTAAAAGTGTGCAAGACTACAACAACATAAACACATTCCGTGTTGCATTATTACTGCGCTTATTCAAAGGTTGCATAAGCAGACATCTAGCAACCCTGCTGTCGCAACCGAACGAATTAGCAGGTTTTGCGTTGTATGTGAAAGGACTGAGCGGCAATCGCATTGCGGCATCAGCGGCAGCACCGAATTCGCAGTGTCGGTGCGGCAAAATTCGCAGCATGTGAAACGGGCCTTACTCTCGGCCATCTGTAGCTATCGCGTCACTCCAGGTTTAATTAGAGCTAAGCCACAGCCATTTTTTTACTCCTTGCTCTTGTTGGGACCGCAGTGGAAGGCAGGGCTAGATGGCACAGATATGGATTTTAGTCGACCAGTGGAGATAGATAATGAATTGGAGCAGGTGACTATGGGTAGTGCACTAGCTACTGCCCTTATTCTGATGGCAGTGCAATTCTTTAAAGAGTGGAAAAAAATAGCACGGGACATGATGATAGAACTATATGACATTGTTGCTACATTGCAGTGAAATGGGCAATAATATGCTGTTGGTAGCTATGATCAGAAGTACTTAGCAGGTGTTCATTTTTTTGCGATGCTCACTGCATTACTTGATTGTTTAGACTTCTCTAGTGGATTGACATGCTGACCTTTTACTGCTGCAAACAAAAGCTCAGTGGTCAATTCATCTTCAAGACACGCCTACGTACTTTGTGACATCCTTGGCAAAAGGAGAATTTAGATGGTACAAGTTAAATCTGAGAGAACTTGGAAAATGTAGGAAAAATGAAAGAATTAAGCATTCCTGAAGAGTTCACTGAAAAGACAGGAAATATTCGTTGTGCCTACTGTTAGTCAACCAGCTTGAGTGCCATTCATTACATTCATGAACTGGGCATTGATGAGCCTAGAGAATAGGCAACAACACTGGTTCTCTCCATTTTGGATGTGCCGGATGGGCCCAAGTTGTTGCAGACATTGAAAGAGTTGCATTAGACTAAGCATTGTGCTGGTGGCAGAAGTCAGTGGAAGTGAAAATTTAATTAATAATGCTGCTGATTACTTCATGTTCGCAAAGACCTAACTTTCACATTTGCGGATCACATAGATATCGTGATAAATTGGGCCCACAAATTTTTGGGGAGTATGGAGCATTACAGGGCCTATAAGCTCTGCTTCATGAAATTTAGTATTTGCAGAATATTCTGATTTTGCGACTTTTCCCAAATTTGCTAATTCTTGAGCTTGAAAAGGATAAGCTGTTTACATGTTTTCAATTATATTTCATTGCTAGAAAAACGTGGTGGCCTGAGCTTTCCATGCTAAACAAGGCACTGTCATCATCAGCGGTTTCAGAAACATTTGTTTACTTACATTTCATATTTGTTTTCTTTTTTTGTTGACTAAGGTGTAGTCACTGAGTCAGTGAGGAACGACTTGAAGGATTTGTAATTTCAATGCACCACAGGGGCAGACTACACATCACCGGTGCAGTCTTTGGTAACGACCATTGCGAGCCTTGTTCTCATTGCTGCTGCGCTTGCTGCTTCACTGCTGCACTTTCAGTTTGTCCTACTTCTGGTGATTTTCATTGGGTGATAACCGTCATGCATGGGCAAGCTTCTTTTTAGGTCCCGGAACTGGCGTATTTACTCGCATAATTTGCGAACTTTTTTTTTTTTTTTATATAAGGCTTCTAGAAGGGGATGCGAAAATTTTGTGACTTGTTCTAAAAAATTCGAGGAAAGTCATAATGCGCAATATACCGTGAAACCTCGTTGATACGTTCCCGGTTCATACGACTTCCCGGTTCGTACGGTTAAAATCGCGAACATTAAAAATGTCCGATAGAGTTACACTATTTTTCCTGGTTAATACGTTCCCTGAAAACATGATTTCTCGGCTACTACGTCTAAAATTTTGAAAAATTGTGGCCGTATAATTCGTTTATTTACCAACTGCACGGGTGCAAACATTCAAGTGGGCTGAATGAGAAGTGGTGGTGGTGGTGGAAACATTTATTGCCAAGCAATACGAGAGGGCACGCGACGCATTTTTTGCGGCAGTCACTCGCCGTGGTGGCTTCTCTGCAGTGCTTCGATGCGACGAGGCGAAGCACCATCATCAAGACCAAAAAAAATAAAAACTGCGCGCTACCATTCGCGTTAGCCCTCTCTGCGGGGATGCGATATGAAGGGGAGAAACGCTGAGGTTTCTTAGCGATGCATAAGGGAAAGGAGGCGAAGCTTCTACGAACGACAGCGATGCGCTTATAAACGAACGGGCCGAGTCTTGGAAACGGAGCTTAAAAAGCAGAAACACTGCGACAATCAGCTGCCGC
Source organism: Amblyomma americanum (assembly GCF_052857255.1). Lineage (NCBI taxonomy): Eukaryota > Metazoa > Arthropoda > Arachnida > Ixodida > Ixodidae > Amblyomma > Amblyomma americanum. The sequence continues at coordinate 57,187,663 of NC_135500.1, forward strand.
GGTGGCTTTTTCAGTGTACAGTGTGGTCCACTGTTGAAGGGAACATGTGATCGTGTGTCGTTGGCTTTCCGCGAGGCACTCCTGCAAAAAGCCGGAAAGAATGCCGCGCTGATTATGGACCAGAGTTTTTTTCGGTATTCTGTCCACTTGCACGGAACTCATTTTGCACACCCACTACCCATCGATTACCTCTTCTCGCTGCTGAATTGGCTTTTTCTATTATGTGGTGGCCTTTTGTGCAAAATAAGCAACATTTTCTCCGGACTAGATTATCCACGTGTGAGTGCCTCGGTTCATATGCCACTCAACATGTACAGTACACGTTGGAAGAGGATCCTGCACCTTCAAATCCTGTCACTGTGGCTTTGACAGCGGGCTCCGTTTCACTAAATTTGAGAACACGAATTCAATAGACCATATTTAAATGATTGTAAGTCGACTCGAATTTAAGTTGACCCGCATATCATACGTCACACATATGATATTCTTTGGCTGCTGCCAATAACTATGGCTGCTTTGGCTGGTTTCAACAATTGCAGAAAATCCTGAATTGGTCTACTTTCGAAGCCTTGAAGGCACGTTTTAATTTTATCATGCACGACTTGCAGTTTTTGCAGCGTGATTTTCTGACGAGCCACTTTAATTTTGAGCTGATGCTTGGCTTTTAGCATCGTCCATTACGAGTGGGAGGTCAGATCTTGCCTGCTGTGCCTCATCAACCGACGCTGTGTTTTCGCGGCTCATTTCTTTGCATACCTCAGAGACAGTTGTTAATCATGGTCAAAATCATTTTCGGTTACAAAACATTTGGTTGTTAGATTTTCGGTTGTATTTCGACTTTCTCCTGGGCCTTCACAATCAATGGGTGTTGTAGGAGCCGTGCTATCAACAACACAGTCAATTCAAGGCCATCTGCAGCTTGTTTCACATCTTCCTTTTGCATGCATTGTGGTTAGTTTGAAAGCATCGGATGAGTGCAGGATTTTCAGATTCACATGCTTGTACAGTCACCTTCAGTAAACTGCAGTGACCATTTCATCGATTTTTTTACTTGGCATCCAAATGCTTTCCTGACCAGTCCCACCTGAGAAATACTACCAGTCTTGCAGTGTCTTTCTAGTTCTCTGAGCTTGTCCCCTATTCCACTTCATGTTTTACATCCCAGTGGTGTGTCAGCGTTGTGTTTCGCCTTTCATGTGTTTGTGTCTATTCCCATGCTGACTCCACTCAAGCTGTGTACCAACCAGCCCAGATACAACCAGTCTTGAAGCTCAGATACAAGCAGTCTTGAAGGTATGGCTAGTGCCTGTTCCTGGGGCCACCTCATTAAGATGCTTATGAGGGTACGAACTACGTTTTGTGAGCATCCATTTTGTCTCGCTGTGAGCGTAAGTCAAGCGCCATGATGGGCAGTGTCCTGTAATGAGGTACTGTCACACTTTTGCAGCCTCCGACGGGGGTGGCAGGAGCCAGCCTGCAGGGCCAGGAGGAGCGTCGCCTCAAGCTGCAGGACACTTTGAGGAACGTGGGGCTGCTCTTCAAGAAGCTGCACCGGGTGCACAGCATCTGCAGTGACCAAAGTGCCACGGCCGCCGCTAGTAGCCAGTACACACCCATCGAGGTACGAGCCCCCTAGCACTCCTGCCTTTGCCGAGAGGTCTCAATGTAATCTTCAGGGAGAGAGGCTCTAGAGGCATAAGCCTAGCTATTCATTTTCCATGCTGCTTTAGGTGAGCATGATTTAGGACGACTCATGTACGATGCAGACATATTCTGAGGTGATACACAGAAAACAGCCATGAACACCTTCAATATGGGCAACAAAAACCTGGTGTGCTGGTCCCAAGTGCTGGTGTTGGAAGTTAGTACTCTGTCCGTGTGCACTCTTTTTCTGCTTTCTTTAAACTGCGCTCTTTTTCATGTTCATTTTCTCGACTGGTTCCAGTAGAGGAAAAAAAATTACTATGGCAGCTTACACTAACGCGGGCACACATGTCCATTTTGTGAAGGATTAGTTTTATCATGTCTCTATGGTGAGTACAGAGTGCTTGAACCAGAGCTGATAAAAGTGCAGAAGCAATGAGGTTTGGTAAAAGAGTCTACCCTACACTAATCTGCACTGTGTGTACAGTTAACTCTCTTGCGTTGATGTCTCCCGACAGGTGATAAATAAGGGAAGATTAGGGACAAGATAGCTTCAGTGTTCCAGTCCGTCATTACTCTAGCCTAGGCCGCAAAAGACAAGAACTTTCTTTGTAGCTACCACATTGGAAGAGCTGCTGCAGTCTTCAGTGCTATGAAACTGGGCCTGGTTTGTGTTCCGAAGAGGCCATAACGATGAGGAGAGCTGAAATGGAAATGTCCTGTCATGCAAAGCTGGCTTTAGCTGCTTGACAGTGTTTGAAGTTGCGTCAGCCACAGAAGCTTTTCACTTGTTGAAATATGCAGTAAAAGCTCGTTAATTTGAACTCAAAGGAGACCGGAAATTTGTTCGAATTATCGAGTGGGAGCAAGAATGAGCGGCTATAGCGCTCCGCCGCGCGGGCAGAGCCCGAAGCAGTCACATCTAGACTCGTTATCGTGAGCTAGGAGCTACTACACGTTTGTGGCGGGCATATTCTGAGAATTGAGTGCATCCGGTCCTAATGGCAAGTGAAATAAATTGATTGGCCAGTTATGCGCCAGAAACAAGTACTGAAATGCATCCACGTGAGCAGCGAGCTTTAGTGCTGGAATATGTGACGCTATTTATGCTCCAAAACATGTTTATTTGCGGGGAAGGATTGTCAAAATTAAAAGTAATCGTTGAATTGCACTTGCTTGCGTTTCTTCTGCCGAGACTCTATCAGCGTCATTTGCAGCTTGCCCAAAGCTCCTGCGCAGCGTCAGAGTTCTCATTGACAGAGAAGTGGCGTGCTGCAGCATCGAGCGCTGATGCTGCTTCATGTGCACTTGGCGGTGGCATAGTCTCGTCACCGTCGTCATCACTGTCAGCTGTACTCACCACACGTGAGCCCTGTGACGTCTTCTGGGAGCATGCAGCCTCGTCACTCAAGGGCTCCAATGTCTCCACGCTGCTGTCCAAGTAGCTCGCGCTCACGGTACCAACAAAAGCCGCCATCGCCCGAACCGCCATACTACGTTGTTTAAATTATGTCATCGCGACCTCTGCGGCACCGGCGAGTGCTTCAGCAGCGAAAACCGACTACAGCATGCACCGGAACGTGGGCTACGTGAGTCTCGTGCATTTGGCTTTTGTAGTGACAGCTACATTACGGTAGCATTTCGAGCCTTCAGCGCGGTGGCGCCGTGTCGGTGGTGGCGCACAACCTTGTGGCGGCGCTTCCACCCTGTGGCTGCGCCGCCACGTGGTTGGTCACGTGGTGCGGAGCAGCTGCCGCAGTGCCGGCGGCGTGGCGCCGTGGCTGATCATGTGGTTTGTCACGTGACCAAGTCCCACTCGGCCAGCTGTAGCTATCGCGTCACTCCAGGAGTAAATTCAAAGATGGTTCTTTGCCGTTTCTTCGGAGGGGCACAAGACCTCTCCAAACGTGAATTCGACGGTGTTGAACGAGCAGACGATGATTGAAACGAGATGATGAAGACAAAGAGAAAATATATTTACAGGATGTACAAGGGCAAACTGCGTTACAAGCTGAGTCATACAGACAGTCAAACTGTAACTTAAAAGAAAAGATCTCACACAGAGAAACTCGACAAGACCTTACTCATCGACCCGAGGTTAGAGTCTAGGTCTGTACAATTACGTGCCACTGCACGGAGCCTCTAGCTCAACTAGACAAGACTAGACAAGACTGCCCTCCAATGATTTTACATGCAGTTTTAAAGCTTTTGCACACAAAGAAATTAGGGCGGTCATATATCGAGGCCCGCCCTAAGCTTCGATAACCAATGGAGGTAGCCACAGCCCCTGAAGGTTGGACCCAACTTCGAGCCCGGGGCTTGGCTATAAAGAAAAAGAAACATATACAGAAAACATTTTGAAAACCCTCTCCCCGAGGGGAGTTCTCAGCCTTAGCGCTTGATGCTTTTCCTTTCCCTGCCGCACCCGCGCGTCGCCTCTCAAAGGATGAAGCGTTTTTTTTTTAGCTAATTGGCGGGACCACTGACCCACTGGCTGGCTGCAGGAATGTCAGATGGCGGAGAACCGCGACGCTTTGGTGCCACGGAGAATGCCAAAAAAGAAGAAAAAAAAAGAGGCTTATCGCGGAATGCGAGGTGGTCTGCAGTATGCTGCAGGGGGAATGCTGCCTAAGACCAAGCGGTGCCACGTGCTTGTTGTGTGCGCTTCGCATGCTTCCCTGGTGCGCTTAACAAAGCCAGGTGTCTTCGGCCGTCACAGTGGTCAACGAGCCAGTTCCTGCTGCGCCTTTGCCACTGCTTGTGGGGGTAGGGGGGGGAGAGGCACACAGGTTTGGGGGGGGGGGGGGAGCGTAGATTGGAGGCAAGCCAAGGGAATAAAAAAAAATGAGCGTGTTGGTGAAGCGCGGCCTTACACCAGGTTTAACCAAAGCTAAACCACTGCCAATTTTTTTTTTCTTTTCCATTGCTTTACACCTCTGGCAAATTTGGAGCGTGTTTTACTTGCTATGGGTCAACTTCTGTCTACAAGGAGCGGTGTCAGCCAGTGGCTCCTAGTTTGAATTAACCATAGCGGATGCCGGCTTATTCGAACTATCGGGAGTTCTCCCACATTGAAATACACAGGGCTGTGCCGGGACCCGGGCATCAGTTCGAATTAACCGTAAGTTCGAATTAACGAGCTTTTGCTAGTTTTAGCGTTAAAGTCAAACCTCGATATATCGAATTCTTGCGTATATCGAACACTTTCTATATCATGTGGAAAATAGCGTGCATTTTTAATTTTTTATTTCGAATGGGGCCGGATGTAAAATGGATATCGAACTCCGCCACCCCAGACCACGCGCTCCGTTGACAAGAGACGAGCTTTCCCGCAACACCCTCAAAGATAGCGGCGATGCGATGGGCATTCCCGACTGCTGCTTACAATAGTGGCGTACGCGCGGGTCGGCTTGGCTAGCTTGAAAATGTTATAGGAAACCGTCAACAACACATTGCATTGCTGCACTGGCTCTTTGGCACCGCCGCTTGTCCTACGGCAGTCATTATCCTGCGTAGTTGGTGTGATCACTTAGGTGGTTCTTTATTCTATGGCTTAGGCCTGTCGTCGCGTGGTTGGTGTTGTGATGGCTGCAAACGCGAAGAAGCGGACGTCCCTGACATTTGCCGCGGAATTGGAAGTAATCCGTCAGGAATGGCGAAAAGAAGTCAAGCGTTGCCGAAGCTTTCCACATACCAAGGAGCACTTCGAGCACTTTACTGATAAACAAGAGTGACGTAAAGGCCAAGGCAGAACAAAACCAGCACTCAGGCTCGCGACGAGTGTGGAAAGGTGCCTTTGAAGACGTTGAGATGGCGCTGCACAAATGATTCATCGATGCAAGGGCCCGGATTATCCCTTTATCGGGACCGATGCTACAACAGAAGGCCAAGAACTTTGTGTTCATTCTCAGCGCCGAGAACTTCAGTGCCATCAGCAATTGGCTGCAGCGTTTTGAGGCCTGCTTTAACATTGTCTGGTAGTTTCTGAGGTGTTTTCTACGTGATTTTGTCTATCAAATTCTGGCTATATCGAACTATTTTGCAATCACCGCGCTGTTCGATATATCGAAGTTCGACTGTATACGAAAAACAAAAAAATGCACTGTATCTCGAGTCCGAGAGTGGACGTAAGCATGAAATGCTTTGCTGTGCTGGCATAGCACATTCTAGAGACTGAACTTCGCTACAAGGCAAGGTCTCGTCTCAGCTAAACACAACCATCCATTTTCACTGTCGCTCAAATGGCAGAGTTGATAGAGTGCCGCGTCTTGTTTGGAGCCAAGGCCCAATCCTTCGGCATGGTGCTGAAGCATTGTAAACAGTGAGGGTGGCAGAAGGTGTTGCCCGCGGGTGTGCAGGTTCAGCAGCACGGTGGCTTTGCTCACATGTGACAAGGACTGTGTGTCTGTGCGCTACTCGGGCTTCAGCACAGAGTGTAGACTCCTTCGTGCTGTGTGCTCACTTACGCCGATCATGGGACTAGGAAGACGGTGCATGCTGTGCTCCAGTGGCAGCGCAGCACGCAGGCACCAGGGGGCAGACGGAAAGTTTCGCCTGAGTTTGTTTAGGTTCGCCCCTGTGTTCTCCCTTCGGTTCTGGCGTCAAGTTACCCACGGCGCACCGACAATGGGGGATAAAAGCTTTTCATGCTTAAGGGGAGATGCTGGTTTTATATTATTGGATTCTTATTAAAATCACTTTGTATGTGTGTTTTTATGCAGAGTCTAGAAATGCAATTAGAGTTTAAATAACACAATTAGAATTTTAGTTATAAGCAGTTTTGTGATTTTAATTGGACTCTTCATTACAGGCCATTAGCCAGAAAACTTTCATAAATTATTTGTAATATTTACAGAACTTAATCACTGGAGATGCACTTTGTGCGTTGATGCTGCTTTTAGACTTTTTTTATTTATTCATGTTGCCTCACAGGCTCCAAGCATTGGAGCATTGTGTAAGGGGGCGAAGTACATAAATAGGAGGAATGACAGGAGTACGAATAACATGATTATGCAATGCTTACTGACTATTAGTACTGATCACTGAACAGCAGAAACTTCATTATGCAGTAGTCATGGACGCATGAGTAATTAGAAAAAATGGCCGTCACTTCGGTTGTAAATGTAGCTGGATCATGGATGTTCATGATGTATACCGGAAGACCAGTCCAGTGAATAATAGCCTGTGGCAAAGTGGATGTATTAAATGCAGTAGTTCTACCTGAAAGGTGTTAAAACCTTGGGCTGTTTAAATGATGTGAGGTGCGGTAAGGTTTCACAGGAAGCAGAGTTGAATGATTGGTACTGTAGGCTTATCTTGTGAACTATAGTGTAGACTATCTTGCTTCAGGGAAAATACAGGGGCAAAAAAGACCCATAGATAGAATGCACAAACCAGGTTGGCTGGTAATTTAGGAAAGCAACTAATAAAATTTAAGGCATAATTAAAAGGTAGCAAAGATGGCATGACTGCGCAGCCCTGCTCTTCCCGAATAAATTGATACAAAGCTTATTTGAGGTGCCCAAGGCAAACCAGACGAGAAGCCTGTAACGCAGAGACGTTTTGCAAAAATCACGAACGGAGATTAAGAACCTTGAAGGCTGTGTGCTTTTATCGAGTCGAAGGGAGTCAAGTCACACGAAAATGTCTGTAGCTTTGGCTTTGCTGATGCGATGTCATATTCAGGTGTGTCAAACGAAAATGTGTGAAACAAGTAAGCATGTGCAAATAGTGTATTTTTTTGGTTTGAAGCAAATTCGAAGTGAATAGTAATTTTCTTCCAATAATTTCGAATACTTCTGGCGCGCAAAAAGGTTGAACGGCACAATGGCACTTTTAAAATCATGTATTTTTCAGACACATAAGGCGATTACAGGAAAGAAAAGAGAATGCATTGAAGCTTTGTCACACTCATTGAATCTGTGTCAATTTCCTCCAAAAATAGCCATTGGAAATTCAAGGAGTCGACCTGCATGTGGAACTGACTTATTTGTATGGTGTGAGACCTATCTATGAGATCCCCGACTGCTGGTCTTTATTTCTATGAACGCATGCTAGGCATGTGCACTTCGTGTCTACAGTTGCGCATTTGTTTTCCTTGTGCCGCTTGCATCTCTATTGGCTAAAGGCGATCACATAGTTGAAAAGCATCCATGCATTGTGATGAAGCCAACTCCTTTGCATTGTTTAGCACTAGACCGTTGCTGACAGTCCATTCACACACCTACTGCTCTTGTGCTTTGCGGCATTTTAGTTTGTCCGAGCGCGTTTGTTCATTGAAAAAGATGTTTTCTTATCAATAACATGTAATTTTTTCACATGCGCTCACCAACTGTTAAGGGGAGATGCGCGTCGAAAAAGCGAGTTTTCCCGAGTAATTTTTCAGTTTTGAGTTTTTGTCTAAAATTATCTTTGGACATTCAGCTACAACTTCCCATAAGATCAAGGCAAAATTTGATCGCAAAATTAGTAAAAAGTCTATTTTATTCAACCACGGTGGCTCGAGAAAGTGCTGTTTTTTGCGCAAATCGTCACCTTTCGAGCGCCTGCATCTCGAAAACGGCGCGTTGCCCGCCATTGCCGTTTGCTGGGAGAGGTTGAGTAAGCCTTTTTCTCGTAGACAGCGCCTCCTGCAGTTTCGTATCTGGCCGAAAATAATAAGAAAAACACGTTTTTCTCGCATGTTCCAGCGGCTCTACTGATCACGTGGTGCTCTAGCGAGGCCGCCATTGGCCCGGACTGATGCGATGCTGTGGCGAAGCCTATCTCCTTCCTTTGCTGCTCTTGCTTTGTGCGGTTAGTACGGCGTCTCGATCGAGCTCTGTGGCCTTTTAGCATTTGTTCATTTGGATAGACAACTCGCAAGAGCGCGATTTCCGAGCTCGAAAGCCTCAGGACGAACAACCCGTACCGAGGACGCCGTCGCAAACCTCACCGGAAAACGGCAACGGAAAGCAGTCACCTGACGCCAGCTAGTCCTAGCCAGGCCAACGGGCACTCGGACGAGATCGACACCGCGGTGAACTTTGTGAGCGCCTCGGAGGTAAAGATTGGACCCTTCAAGGAAGATAAAGCAGCATGCGGTCGTCATTCTGCGAGTGCTGCAATATGCGAAATCAGCACGCTTACGGTGCTGGTAAGCAGTGCTGCTTGCCCTACGTGCCGCACCTGTACCCATGCGGTACGCGAACCAACGGAAAAGCGAAAGGGGCTTTCAGCTTTTCTTGAGCTGCATTGTGAAAATAGTGAGTGCCCAGCATCGGTGCTTTCTGCTGTGCACACCTCGAGCCGCGTTGTGCCCAGTGAATTTGTGGATGGCGCCAGCGGAAATCGCGACTATCAGAGTGGAAGCTCTCGCGACAGCTTCGCCGTCAACGTGAAACTGGTGGTGGCTGCACGCGCGATTGGCATCGGGCACGAACAGCTGTTGCGATTTTGTGCTATTCTTGGCCTGCCAAACCCATTTGTAGTGTTTGCTTTATATTTCTCTATTTTGCAATAAAGTTTCATGTGCTTTAGTGAAGTTTCTGAAAAATACAGGTGTTTGAAACTTTCAAATGCAGTTTTCTCCATTTGTAGTTTTCAGCATTTTTTACCTTTCGTGCAACAAATTTCAAGTACTTTCAATAGTCAGATTTGGATGAAAATTTGCACACAACCTCTTCAAAGTGTGTAAAATGTTGTTATCCATCTGATTATGAAATATCTCTTCAACATTTCTTGAAAAAAATTCAGAATTTTGACACATGGTGCCCAATATATACACTTTGGTGTTCCTGAATTTTTTTTTACAATTATGGGCTAAAATGAATAAATTTGAAGTAGATTTCAACATACTACATTACCAAAGCAACACAATGAGCTATTGCAAGCTGCTCTAAACATATATTTCGTTATCAAAAAAGTGTGCACAGAATGCCCTATATTGTGCTTGTGTGGGCCCTTTTACATAAAAACTAATAAATGTATGCTGAAACTAAATACATATTTGGAATCAGCATTAAAAACTCCATCAGTGGCCAGAGTTTCATAGCCTTAGGTTCACTATTAAAGAAAAAGTGTTTTCGAAGAGCATCTCCCGTTAAAAAGAAAACTTCGTGATTTTGTGGCATTTACAACAGATGGCGTCACCCATCCACCACATGGCGAGTATTTTGTTCGTAGCTCATTGAGATAGGCCTTGGTGCAGCCGACGCATTACTAGTAAGCTGTGTCATTCAATGCAACAGTTATCTGCCTAGAATGAAGCAGGTACGGCAGCCAGAATTGAGTGGATTGAGCCTGCACTCGCTCTGGCCACTGCACCAAGTCTTGCCGCCTGCATACAAGAGTTGCGGCTTTTCCTCATAATTTGGGAGCTATGTGGCAGACCTTTGTGCAACTCTGGGTACTGCACAGTAACTCTATGTGCACCCAGTGCCACCCCAAGTCAGCCGTAAGAATGGGGCAGCATCTTCATGTGTCTCGTGCTAGCTTCTTCTCGTGCTCGTGCCGTCGTGCTTGATTTGCAAGTTTCACGTGGAGAATAGTGGTTGTGGTGCCTGCAGTCAGCTGAGACTCGTGCTGTGGAAGTCAAGGGAGCCATGTGTCCCCTGATTTTTGAGATTTATCATACCGCGATCTGCTTCCGCGGGGAGCCACTGCACATGCGCAAATCACCTTGAACCAGCTGTTTACACGCCTGCCCCTTTAGGACCAATTAGCGCATTCAAACTGGCGGTGCGCGGAAGTGGATCGCATTATGCTATACCCCTCTGTTGATGCACGCCGGCTTACTGGTTACAGCATGTGCGCACCGTGCGTAGCACGGCCACAGACACCAGTCTTGTACAGATCTGGGTTTCATGCGGGAGCATGCGGCTTCAGCGCACGGGAGTGCAGGCACGCAGCGTGGAGTTTGGGGCTTTGGTTGCGCGTGCGCCGCGCTACCATCCTGGAGGAGGTACGCTGAACTGAAACCACACGAGGCAAGAGTTTCAGAAATGTTATTCGCTCAAGACGAACACTTCAAGATTTAGAATACCAAACATTTGAATTGATTATAAAATATGTTACTTTTCAACCGAGTATATGAAATTACCGAATATTGACACATGCCTAGAGCCGAATTTTTAAACGGTGGCAAAATGGTGGCGATCGGAGAGTGGTTTTGCAATTGCGATTGTGTGAAAGTAGAACGTTACTTCAAAGCTCGTGCTTCGTTTTTCAGCTGCACGATTGTCTTATGATGCACGGGCAGGGACACTTTATTTTTCGTTCTTTTTATGGTCCCTCAATAATTTTTTTCTTAAGTGCTTATTTTTTTTTGTATGTTTGATCATTTTCAGCAGAAATATTTTGCGGAAGTGTAGTTTGAGGAATATCTAATACGAAAAACTGTTTTTTCAAAAATAGCCTTTTTCGCGATGTTTTGCAATCTCAAGGCCTGCGTCTCCCCTTGAAAGCTTCTGTGAGGAAACAATTGGCAGTGATAGCCGAACAGCTTCTCCATGTCGCTGTACGTGGAGACACTTGTCAATTGCACATGAGCCTTGGAAATTAGTTAAGTTATCACAGAATTTTTGCAACACTGTTGGTACAATAAGCTCAGTTGCATGGAAAATTAAAGGGAAGGTTCGGGGCCTTCACACACAACTCACATCAGCATAACCTCGGCTACCAAAACTACCAGTGTGTATAGTATAGTATTGGTCTAACCTGTTGTCCCTGTTTGACTGTACATAATTAGTCTTGTTTCAACAATATATCTTTTGCTCTCATCAGCCGGACGTGACACTCCAGAGCCTAGTGCCCATGAAGGATGACCCCAAGCCTGCTGAGGACAAGAAGCCCTCTGAAGCGGCCCGGGCACTTCTTGAAGAGCGCGCGCGACTCACAGAGGTAAGAGAGATGGTTTCATGCGCACAGATCCTCAGCGTTTCCAAGTGTGCCCTGTGTGTCTGGTTCATTTAAAGGCGCTGTTCTCCATAGCTTTTGTTTCATGTGTTGTGGAAAGATTTGCAGGTCAGGTCTTCCTGCTTTCAGTGCTTCTCTTGCTCTGTCGCGAGGGTGCACCATTGCAGGGTGGTCACAGGAGAGAAGAGCTGTAAATACTATATTGTTGCCAACTCTTATCCAAAGGAGCAGACACTTTTTACTTTCTTTGAATGCAATGCATGGGCTGCACTGATGTGTGCCACTTGCTTCGTGAGCACCCAGGTATCATTTAGGACTGATAATAGTAAGGGAAAAAGTCCTTATAAATTGAGTGATTCTTGTTGAAATGTGAGACGCTAGGGCTGAGTGCGCTATGGAAGACATCGCTGGCCTGGCCGTACTGCGCACCTCAAAGTGTCCTTGAAGGGTCTGAGCAGCCACATTTCTGGCGCGTCGTCCAGATCATTGTTTTTCAGGTGCATGTGAAGTCTACTTAACATGCAGGGACAAGGACGCCCGTACGCCTTGTCTAAAGCTGCCTCTTCGACGCTGAAAAGCCTGGCTGCGTGTAGTCTCAGATCTACGTAATTCTTTCAGCATGAAAACGGCCGCTTTTATAATGAAGGGGGGGGGCTTAAAGAACTTTAATTAATTTTTGAAAGCCGCAGTAGCAGACGTGTTTATTACTCGAATGCGCCATTAGTGCGAGATTTTCGATTATGCAATGCCAGGATTATACGACAGTTTTACGTGGTTCCCTGAAAGTCATGTAACCGAGGTTCCATTGTAATTGCATTTTTGATTGCTACACTGGTTCAGAGAATGTTGAAGTCTGAAAAAAAAATTAAAGGGTACTTCTTACGAGGCTTTTTGGAAAGTTCACCTTGCCAAACACAAAAGGCAAGTGGCTGGTCTCTATGCCAAAGACATGCTCTAGAATTTTTATTTATTTCAAAGAAATTAAAGTCAGGAACTCTGACCAACTTTTACTGCAAATAATTTTGTTTAATTTGCTCTTTGTAATTTGCAAAATGATGCTCGAGTGATATTTAAATACAGGAGGACCCCGCTATAGTAAACTTGGTTATATTAAAGAACGCCTGGCCATGGCGATGCACTTCCCACGGAGTGATGACATCGCGGCCCGCGAGAAGTCTAGGACCGCGAAGCTAATAAATACCAAATACAATAATACGGCACTCTTTAATGTGGCTTTACTATCAAGCTCAAAAGCTGCAAGGAGAAGCCAACTTTTTAAAGACCTTGAGGCCGTGAGGAAAAGCGCGTGGCGTGCGTCGCTGAGAAAGGAAAGCCAGCAAAAGTGCAGTGAGGGTTAGAAAAGGTAAGACAAGGGTGCGCGTTAGCAGTGCAGCAGAACTGTGGAGGCGGCTTTGCCACGCTTGACTGTGTCGCGCGCGTTTTTAACAACTGCCTCTTAAGAAATGATGCTAGGGCCGCGGAAGAAGATGCTGTCATCGTCCAAAGCTTTGGGTTTAACTTAGCCATGTTATAATTATGTAATTGTGGTACTTCCACAAGTTGTAATTAAGGAAAAAAAGGTGATAACATGTGATTACTGAAAATAAATAATTATCACATAACGGGCCAATAAGAGCAGGATGTCAGGTATTTCTAAGCGTTTATTTTATCTTTTATAAACAAACACTTTGTGCTTAGTAAGCAGTCAGAGAGCCATGCCATCACCAACAACTGATATAGTAAACATTTTTGCTGCTCCGAGCTACTTTACTATAGAGCGGTTCTACTGTAGTACCATCCCCTAGAACTTTTCAGTACAGGTGTGTGAATATTGAAATCTTCGAATACGAATCGAATATCAAGAAAAAATGGCTTCGAATATCGAATTGAATATCTGTGCAGCAGAAAAAAAAAATTCAGAAGATAATAAACAAGCAAATGTTGTTGCCCTTATTTTTTTTTCAAAATAGTGTATGGTCTTTGCAACTAAAATAAACAAAACTAGACTGCTCCAGTACCATATAAAAAAACATGATGTGCACAGAAATGTATACTACTTGATTAGAGAGCATAACAGTATCCAAACTGTAATGAGGTCATGCAAAACAAAATCCATAAGATGGCAAGACTGGCAACAAAAAATAACCTGATGACTAGTAAAACCTCATTCATTCGGAGTTCAGGGGACCGGAAGAAATGCCCGGTTCATCCGAAGGCCTCGGTTTATAAAATTTCCCGTGCCCCTCCAAAAAACAAAAAAAGAAAAACCTGCTGAAAATGCGAAGTGCAGTGGTCTGGCTGCCACTGTTGAGGAAACGGACTCTTTGCATTGTGTCGCAAGCGCTCGCCCTCCCCTTTCCGTCCCTGCTCCTGACGCACACGAGCTATCGGCACTGGAATGACATGAGCTGCTGCATGGCGCCAAGGCGCCAACGTCCCGCACTGTTTGACCCATGTCTTTTTGTAGAAGGAAACGTAGTGGAGGAAGTGAGCTTTCAAACGACACCAAAATGATCGGTCGAGCAGGAGGAGAGTGAGCGGCATGCGAACTGCGGCTTCGTCTCACCATTTTCTATCGTTTTTCTGGTCGCGCCAGTGTTGCCTGATGGTGCAGAGTGGCATAGACAAAATACAGAAAAATTCTAGCCCAAAAATAGCCAAGCATGCAACCAGGCTATGACAGTTACAGTAAACTCTCAGTTGTACGAACGTCGGTTTATCGAATATTTTAGAATAACGAACTTTTCAAAAATTCCCGGCAGTTTTCTTATAGATTCTATGCAGAAAGGTTTCACTTAAACGAATTTTGGAGCAGTCAATATTTCAGTTTAACGAACTCGCTCAGAGGACCCAGGATTATTTTTCCGATCAGTTAATGAAGTTTTGCGTCCTGCACAGCAGGCGCAACCGATGCCTGCCCTCATCAAACCGCCACTCCAGCGGCAGTGCAACGTCGCTGGTGCTACAGCGCCCTGGGGCAAAGCGGCGGCGCGGAAGACGAACGGCAATGAGGCATGGCCTCCGAGATCACCCGCGCGAAACGAGCGTGCGTGTGATCTCAAAGGCCATGAACAAAGTAACATCGTTAGCGATACAGCGCCCCTGGGGCAAAGCGGCGCGTGGAAGACGAACCGCAATGAGGCATGGCCTCCGAGATCACCCGCGCGAAATGAGCGTGCGTGTGATCTTAAAGGCTATGAACAAAGTAACATCGCTGGCACTTACAGAGCCACCAGAGCAAAGCGGCGATCTGCCACACCACAAACCACGTGATGTGTGTTTTTTTTTCCGACCGGCTAGTCCTGGCATGGTCGTCATCTCTTTGCACACAAACAGCCCACAAGGTGCGTTTTTCATCGGCTCCGTTCAGCCTTCCAGTTTTAAGTAACAATGGCAATTCGCGTGCCCACTTTCGAGATGAGTGCGACGAAACGGAAGCGGTTGTCTCTCTCAGGCAAGCTGGAAATCCTTCAGTGCCTGGACAACGGTCAAAGGCAAGTGTACGTTGCAAAGGACTATGGAATTGCACCGTCGACGTTGTCAACGATTGTGAAACAAAAATCGAAGCTTGAAGGAGAAACTTCGATGAATCCCGCCAGGAAACGACTCTGCACGGGGTACTTCAAAGAAGTGGATGATGCCGTTGCGGTATGGCTTCGCGACCTACGATTCCAAAACATTCCAGTTTCCGGCCCGATGACACAGGGCAAAGCGAAGGAATTTGCTCTTCTTCTGGACGTTCGCGGCTTCGTAGTAAGCAGTGGATGGCTTACACGATTTCGGGATAGGCATGGGATCGCGTGGAAAACGATTTGCGGCGAAAACAAGGATGCCGACAAAGAGGCAGCGAGAACCTGGAGGGATGAAAAAGTTTGCGATGTCATTATCGGATATTCACCTGACGACGTTTACTACGCGGATGAGACTGGTATGTTTTATCAGACTCTTCCAAACAAGACAATGGCTTTCAAGGACGACAGTTGCAAAGGCGGGAAGCAGTCAAAGGTTAGAGTTACTGTGCTCTTGTGCTGCAATGCCAGTGGCACCCGCAAGCTCAAGCCGCTAGTGATAGGGAAATACGCAAAACCACGATGTTTTAAAGGTCTCCCTTCACTGCCGTGTACCTATAAAAGCAACCAGAAGGCATGGATGACCGGGAATATATTCAGTGAATGGCTCCTGACCCTGAACGAAGAAATGAGGAAGGCAAAGAGAAACATTCTTCTGATAGTGGACAGTTGCTTAGCCCACCTTGTTGATGTCCATTTCAGCAATGTGCGTGTGGAATACCTTCCGCCTAACTGCACGGCTGTGCTTCAACCGCTCGATCTGGGCATCATTCAAAACTTGAAGGTGGAGTACCGACGGCATCTGGTTCAGCAGATTTTGATCAATCTGAGGGTTGGCAGCAATGCCCCCATCAACGTCAGGCAGGCGGCCGAGATGGTGACGGGCTCCTGGTGGTCAGTAACTCCGACTACCATTAGAAACTGCTGGCAGAAATCTGGCCTTTCCCCCCTGAGCAATGAAATGAATTCGAGCCTGAGGAACAGCGCGACGAGATGATAGACTCCGCGATGTGGACAGAGATCTGTCATCAGCTGGAGGTCGATAGCAATAGTACTTCGTTTGAAGACTATGCACAGTGTGACAGTGCACTGATTACCTGTGCTGGACAGACGGATCTGGAGATTGTTTCCAATGTTCGTCCTGAAGAAGAAGAGTGTGACAAAGAAGAGGCAACTGCAGAGCCAGTTTCAAGCCCTATAACTCTTGCTGAGGTTGTAGGGTACATTGGAAAGTTGAGAGACTTCGTGTCTCAACAGCAAGCTGTGCCAGAAGAAGTGTACAAAAACACTGAATCTTTGGACAGTTTTGTTACTTCCTGTGCTTTAAATGTACAAGTGCAGAAGAAGATTTTTTTTCAACGTGAGAAAGGCAGCATTATAACTGTTATGCACCTTGTACTTGTTGATATGTATAAATTCCATTTCACACATTTTTAACACTATGGATGCCATGTCTTATGCTCCATGAATTGCACTTCAAACTTTTGACTCTGTATGCCATGTCTTATGTTGGTCTAGTAAATATTCAGATTAGTGAACTTTCGGTTAAGTGAACTATTTCCTTTGGTCCCTTGAAGTTCACTCAAGTGAGAGTTCACCGTAGTAGCCAAAAAGTAGCCAATGTTGTGGTTGAAAAATTGCCGACACATCAGCCATTGGAAAATGATATGGACATTTTTTATTTTCAATTTAAACTACAAACACAACAAACCAAACAAATCATGTGACACAGCAGAAAGTGAAACATATCACGTATGCTCCAGTTGATGTCCTTCAATAACATTACTCGTGCATTTTTCCAAGAAGCACGTGCTGAAAATTGCTGCAGTGCCGATGCGCCTTTAAATCACATTGCATGTGGGGTATCATTTCTAAAATGTGCACGCTTAGTTTGTTGCGGTGATCTATTTTTGTTACGATGGCCTGCCTGAAAACCCTCTTTACTGTGGCATTTGAAACTGGCAAGCACAAAATATGTGAAGACCACCAGCCGGAAATGTAGGACAATTGGCGCTTCCCACCTCGCGCTCTGCCCTTTTGTGCTCAGAGCAGGGGTGCGAACGCAAGAAGCAAGTTGAGGCAGATTCTGGTGAAGGAAGGGCATCATTGTCCGCTTTCGACAGCTGCTGTCTAAATACAATCTCGAAAGCTAGTGGAAACTGCCCCGAGTTCAGGTTCACACAGATCGAGGAGGCATCTCCCCCTCTTTCTGGAATACAGTGGTGGGCGACCGACCAATCTCCTTTCACATTAGCACCTTTTATGGGCAGAGCAGGAAGTGAAAACAAAGTGTGTGAACGAGGGTTTTTGACTGGAAAATATCTTCCTGTAAGCCATAATTCCTGCAATTTTCAAGTTGTCATGCATGGAAGCAAAGAGAGCAAGCAAAACAAAAAAAAAGCTGCATCAGCAGCTATCCAAACGTAGCACACTTCTTGAAACACATTTCTTTTGCCATTCAGATGTTCAGGGAGCGCATAGCCAAAAATAGTCACAATGCCAAACCATCTAAAAAGCAGCCAGGAAAACTTTTCAGTAGCCCAATCTGGCTACATATAGCCCACTGTGGCAACACTGGGCTGCATGGGCTTATAAAACTTAGTTTTTTTTGTATTTCTGAAGAGAATTGGGCTTTGATATCTTTGACAGGGAAAGGTGAATGCATAGACTGATATTTAACACAGAAAGGTTAATGTATAAACATGTCGAAAATGCAATCTTTAAAAAACTGTTTCACACTTTTTTTCGCATTTTAAAACGTGCTTCTCTCGGCTTGAGCAAAATTTTTTTTATTACCTGTTGTATTTGCATTAAATTTTTCATCATATTAGAAATAATTTTTTGTGCTCACAAATTTTCACTGTCATGTCTCCAGCTAATTTTTTTCTAGTGTATATTTCATCGCTGAACCTTGTGAAAAGCCCGCAGAGTTAAAAAAATGTGGCAGAAGGCTGGTTCAGCGTTCATTGCATTCTTACTGGTGTGCTACAGGTGAAGGCATTCTTAGAATTTTTTGTTTTGCTAGCAATTTTGATTTTGAATTTTTGTGACGCAGTGTTCATTGACATCTAATTACTGATGGCGGAAGTGTTTTGTGTTCGAATCAACAGGCTCATTTTTACGGAGACTTCAATGGAGCATGAGCAGATCAAGTTTTGCAGTTCAAACCATCCAAGGATCTGAATGAATGAAGTTTGAATCAATAAGCTTTCACTGTGTACTGTGATTTCAACTCATTTGCTGGCTTTTAAAGATCTGCCATGTCTCATGGTACAAAACGCAGATTTAAACTGCATGCTCAAATTACAGTCCCCATGGCTCTTTGGCTTTTGGTCATGTCCTGTTCATTCCTGAAGTCTCCTTTCTTCAAGTCTTTAAAGCGGTGAGTGCTAAGAAAAATGCCACTTTTTCGCTCTGTGTGTAAGAAAGAAAGAAGATGAGATCTAATGTCTGCTGCTCGAATGCAGCACATTGGCCAATTCGTCGTGAGTGTGCTTGCAGTACAAATTGAGCTCTCCCGTGATTCGTAGTGCGTGAAATTTGGGCCTCAAAACTCCGTCCCCACATCCCCTTTGCAGCAAGTGATGCTCAAGAACCACCAGCTTAAAGAGGTCATCGACGCCCTCCGAAACATCATTTGGGAAATCAACACCATGCTGGCGATGCGAAAACGGTGAGCAAAGCATGCAGTTGAAATAGCCTGGAATTAATGAGCCTGTACTCAACGTATGCTTGACGTGAAGGTGTGGTTGTAGCAGTATGGCTAGTGCACACTGCAAAAACTGGGATGGAAGTTCCGTCTTCTGGTTTCTTTAATTTAATACAAACTGATAATTGCAGAAATAATGCTTAATAAATTCGTTTTTCTGATTTGAATACCGTAGCTTCCTGTGGACTAGTTTTTTGCATTCTTTTCATGATATGGTTAGATAATTGGTAAGAATAAAAAACTGTGCTCTGACTTTGGTGTTCAAGTGTGTACCTGTTTATTTTGATGGACAGTCGGTAGTTACAGATCAGTATACCAACTAGGCCAGCTGTTTATTGTTTAAAGAGGTGTTGTGTCATTCAAGAATCGTTTCGTATTAAGGGAGTAGCCAGCAGTTTGTGAGATGCCTGTGGGGTGCCAAGGTCTAGCCTGAATGATAGTCAGAAAAATCTGTAGCACCCAAGCAGCAATTGAAAATTGGACTTGCTTAAGCTTTCACAGTCATTGAATTTTAATGAACTTCTTGTTAGTTGCTTCCCCCTATTTATGATCTGGATCTAAGCTAGTTGGTTCATATTGCAATTAAAACAGCAGCCAATGGGGGACAGCATGCACCAAACAGACACGGCACTAAGCTGGTCTCCTGTCGTGTCTTTGGAATGAAGTCACTGGGCTACTCATTCGCACTTGCGCCATCATCATCACTAGCGGTGCCGTTGACATCAGCGCATCATGTCCAGTGAAATCCCCCACTCTGCATACAACTGCACCACAACATTGCATAGAACAGTTGAAAATTTTGTCTTGCTGCAGCCTACACACCTGTATCACCTGTTTCAAGATGTTGAATGTGCGGCCCAGTGCGCAGATTTTCTTTTCTTTGCTTGCCGTAAAAAATGATAGCCATCTTGAATGTGACTTGAAGCGCTGCCGTTTCGAGTGGCATCGTGCCTGCGATTGGAACAGCTGCCCTGCCACCAACTAGCGACACTCCCTTGTGCTCCAACTGCACAGTTTAAAGTAAAAGCAAAAAACCTGTCGAACAAGTGCGTAAAATAGCCGAATGCTACTGGATAGAGCCGTGGAGCAAACATGAAATTGCAGCCACGTTGTAGCATCCCTGATATTGCATTTGTCTCACCTTTATGTATTGGGCCATGCTTTGGCTTCGATTGTAAGTCTAGCCCCCCGCTACAGATTTGAAAAATTTAAGAAAAAATAGGGCGACTTATAGTTGTGCAAATATGGTACAATTATAAGGGGGGTTGAAAGATTGTTAATGATATGCTAAATTTCAGCACAACGGTTTTGCAAAATTAGGCTCAAGCAACAAATAGGAATATGCAGAAAAAGGAGGTGTCATGTTGAAACAGGTTACTTTGTTTGCAGAGCGGTTGGCTCTTAGTTTGGATCCAAGGTGCAGGATGACGTTTGCATGTGCATTGGCTGCACGGAAGGAACTGTTTTCTCTTTCTTAGCTATGCACCAGGCTGCATGTTTTTTTTTTCGCTTAGGAGGTGCCTCGTATGGTATTCAGCCTTGATTGTAGGTCTGTTCACTTTGGCTGCACTCGCTGCGCCAGTTGTGTAAAGTTCCCATGGGAGTTCGCAGTGCTGATTTAGGCAGTGAAAATGCAACTTGGCTATGGACGGCTTCCATAGCGCATGAATGATTGCAGGAATTGCAGCAAGTCATTGCCCTTACCAGTCCTAGAAAATTGTCGTTTTCAAGGATGAAGGTGTTGCATGCATTACACATGCATGATTTTCAAAAAATTGCTTTTTAGGAAAGGAAAAATAACTGTCTCACTTCACAGATGGACACCTCAGCTGTGCCATGAGAGAAGGGAGGAAAGTGGGAGTGAAAGGAGAGAGAGAGGAACAGGTGCCATATTGTACACCAAACTGCTGCCCGCAGGGCTTGACACAATTTCTCAGGTTTGCAGAGCTGATACCACGAACAACTGCCCACGTCCTCCTCCTATAGCAAAAGCATAGTCATTGTTTTATGAACCCAGTGGCCATATCTTCTCTGGCCTATGCATGGGTGCCGCCATTTTGCCACCCTTCAGCTGCATGTCCCTTTCACCAGTGCAAAAGGTGTCAGAACCCGTATTAAACCAAGTGAGCACTTTTGCAATGCGAACATGGGAGTGCAGTGGGCTCATGTTACTAGAAAAACTGATACGAAACTGCAGCACTCCATGAACTAGTGCAGCGTGCAGACAAATGGAACAGACCCTTATTGTGGAAAAGCATGGCATCTTCCTGCGCGTGTTACTGACTTTTTGTGATTTGTTTTTCCTTTTGCTTCACTTTCAGGCACCTGCAGTTTACTCATCGGATCTCATCTCAAGCAAAGTAATAAGGGGCAAATAAACTGGAATTTGTAGGAGGCTTTATATAGAACGAATTGCAATTTCTCGACAAGGCTCACAGAGGTTGGTCAGAGATAATCCTGATCGACATAGAGATTTAGTCGTGGTATTCTGCAGCGCAGGAGGGTCATGGACAGCTCGCATTTCCTTGAACTGCACATCCGCACATTCCAAGGAAATGCCAGGTGTTGAAAATCTGCTACAGCAAGGAGAGGCTCATGGCTGAAGTAGTGGAGGTGCTGGAACCGTTGGAAGCATGCTGCAGTCAAGAAGACAGTATTAGGGATGAACGGGACAATAGGTCTCCCAAGGGCAGACTTAGCTAAAAAAATAGGCCTCTCGTTAGAAGCAATGCCACAGTGCCCAGGGACCCAGTGAAAACGTACTTCTGTAATATGTGGTGGAATAAAAAATCGAAGGGAACGACTCATAGGAGTATCCCTCGATTTTTCGAGCGCTGTCTGAAAGTATAATAACCTGACAGATGCTGCAGGGAATCCTTATCAAGGCCAACTCAATGGCCAGAAACTTGGCGACAAAAATAGGGGTATATAACTCCAATCAGCCATTGAGCAAATCCCAATGGCTGGCTTTTCATTTTGCTGGGAGGCGTCTATAAAAACGGCAGTATGGTTAGGAAAATGATCCAGATACTCCTCAATAAGCCAATTTAATACACTGAGAGGCAGATTTTTAGCATTCCCTGGGAGGGTGTCATCAAAGGACTACAGTATCGGCGTGGCAGTGATTAAGTGGTCCTACCAAATTTATTGATACAGAAATTTTTGACAGCAGGGAATTACTGAACACAACCTGAGGAAGCTTATACCTAGGCCAAAAAGCACCAATGAATAGAGATGGATTTGTTGTAAATATGGAGTTAGCCATTCCAGGAACAGGCTCCAAAGTCATTAAAAACGTCCGCACAGTAAGGAGCTGAAACCGCAAATTTAGATCAGTGCTCTACAGCTGTGCTCTACTTGGAGGTATCCGCGCCTCCAAGTAGAGCACAGCATTCGCCACTGATTTAGGCAGACCTAAGCAAAGGCGCAGAGCGCGTCGCTCCATAACAGGGGTTCAAGCTTGTGCCCTGGGCAACCAGAAAAGAGAACAGAGCCGAATTCAAGTATTGGCCGCACATAGGCCTAATAAAAAAGAGCAAAGTGTCTTGACGCATACCAAATTTTTTGTTGCTGATCCTAACCAACCGGCCAAGGGCACGCTCACCTTTAAGCACAATGCTTTCAATATGGAGCCGCCAGTCTAACTGCGGGTCATAAATTATACCCAAGTATTTAATCGAATCAACTTGCGGGATTAGGATAAAATGATACGGCAAAGAAATGCAAAGAGGGGATGACGGTGGGAAAACAAGGACAGCACACTTGCTGACATTTAAAGTTAACAATAGGCTGTCGAGCCAAACTTCCAGAGCATTTAAATATTTTTGCAACAATTGATACAGGATATGAATATTTTTGGCAGAAGCGAAAAAAGCAATATCGTCCGCATGCACATAAACTTTGATGGCCGGGTGGATAGGGATATCACGCATTCGTATATTAGACAACAACGGCGAAAGAACAGAGCCTTGTGGGACACCTCTAGACTGGGCGTATGTGTTAGAATTTAACGTACCCTTAGTGCACTGATCTGTTCCTTAAGAACTCCCTTATCCACGTGAAGAGGTAATAAGGAGGTTGTACACCAGCTAGCTTTTGAATGCTGTGTTCAACGCTGTCATGCACCCTAGCAATATCCAAAGTAAATTGAGCAGATACCTCTTTTTGCTTCATGGTAACCCTAATACGGCTTGAGACAGAACATGATTCATGAGGCGGCTGAAGACTACCCGTTTTACAAGCTTAATCAAATTTCATGTGAGAGCAATCGGCTGACTATTGTTGAGATCAAAACCCTTTTCCTGGTCTTTTAGCAATAATATTATTTTCGCTTTGTTTCAATTTTGTGGAATCCAGGCTTTTTCCAAAGACGAATTGGCAATCTGCAAGAGGTGCGAGGCAAATTCTGGCATTAGTATTCCCAGCATGCCAACTATTACTCCGTCAACCCCATGGGTAGCAGACAGCAGACAATTTACTACAGGTGCTAAATGAGATATAGAGACCTCAGTGATGTCTGCACACAAATGAAATGGGATCGAAGGAAAGGCGGTGCGAGCATGAAAACGCGCTGCAAGGCCTTGAGCTATGGACTCCAGTTGGTCTTTTTCTTCCCGAGGTGGCAACACTATGGACTGAACGATGTGAGAAGAGGACAACATGTTAGTACGTTTCATGTATCTAGGGACTTCCGGTTGACTGGGTTAGCCTAATAGATGCTCAGATTTGCATTGTATTCATCCTTAGCCTTAGATATCGTTCTTTTAAAAGATGCTGCAAGGAATTTGTAATTTGTCCAGTTCTTAGGGCATTTGTTTTGCGCTAGGCTCTTCCATGCGGCTTTCCTCTGACGATAGGCTTTTTCGCAGTCTTCATTCCACCAGCTCAAAGGAGTGTTATTTTTAACGGCTGACTGAACTGTAAAGACTGATCACCGAGTGGCGTCTAACACGGAAGTTAATACTGGAGGACCCCAGTGAGATTTATCCGAGGGAACAACAGACGAAAAGGCCTCACCTAGAAATCTCTTGAACAGTGAAATAGTTACAAATTTTTGTGCGTAACCATGCAATCGCCCTATGCGGGCAGCATGCAATGGTGAAAGTGATTGGGTAGTGGTCACGACGTACCGTGGTCAATTGTAGACCACAAAGATACCCCAGTACCATTGACAGCTGAGAATGAGAATTTGCCCTCATGTAAGTTATGGCACGACTGTTGTAACAGTGCACACATCATTTGCTGACATCCAAGACCAGAGTAAATGCCCGCTGCAGTCTGTCCTGAAACCTCATATAACATGATGCGAGTTGAAGTCCCAGCCAGAACTACATATTTGTTGTTGCGCAGTAAACCATCTAGCTCATCTGTCCTATGGACACCGGCGGGGAAGTAGATATTCGCTACTGTAATAGGGGCACACTGCGGCACAAGGATGTCAACTGCAGGAATCTCGCAATCAGATTGTATTAATTTATGAGACACTTTAGCACATTGGAACAGTTTTGTGAGAAATCAATGTTAACAGGCCCTCTACCCCTGCCGCTTGGGTGATCAGCTCTAAAAACAGAGTAGCTTTTAAATGTAAAAGGATGATTTGAAGAGAGCCACGATTCTTGTAGTAAAATAATGTCTGGAGAAAATTTAGGACTAAGCGGTTGTAAAGCATGGAAAAAAGATGCGATAGAGCGGCCATTCCACTGGAGAACAGAAATACCCGCTGTGGTTACTGCTTTAAAAATGAGGCAGCAACAGCCTCTTTCAACACGTCTGATTTCTTTGCAGTTCGTGGTGAACCTTTCTTGGTCATGACATGCGGATGGTCAGACTTAGAAGGAAAAGAGGAAGCATGACGCTTCTGAGATGGAGATGTCATTTCAACATCTTACTCACAAGCGTTGGAGAAGGGGACTGGTCAGAGACATTTACACCCACATGCGTGGAGGCAGAATAGGTGGTTGGTTGAATATTGTCAACAGTTCCATAGGAGGGAGAACAGGTAGACGAAGTTAGGTTACCTAAAGCTGATGAAGCAGCCTGTGCGGAAATTACCTGAGATAATGCATCACTGAACGTACTGATCATGCTGTCAAGTACACCAGCAACAGCCTTCTCCACCGCAGCGAGGACCGACTTTGTTAAGCTTGCCTCCGCATCAGTAGCGGTCGTGCGGACAACATTTGCGTACGAGCTCTGTCGTCTGTCAAGGAGGGCTTAAGCATCCGGGCGTGAGCACCGTTCGCACTGAATGATGTCCAAGACGGGCTGTTCATCGGCACGCTTCAACCAGGTCGGATCGTCAGCTGTGTGATCAGAGTGCAAAGGCGACAGCTAAACGACTCAGAAGTGCAGACGTTTGAAGCATAATCACCGCCGCAAATGCGGCAGCGCGTTGCCGACTTGCAAGATTTGCCACTGTGACCAAAACGCCAGCAGTTCTTACACTGTGATGGTCGGGGCTGCAGTGGGTCAACACAGTATACAATGGGCCAGGCATTGATTTCACATGGGCAAGAGGAGACTGCAAAAGTTGCTATAACAGATTCATTTGGAATACGAGAGCCTCCAGCCTCTCTGTTGCAGCGGTAAACTGAGAGGATGCCGACTCTGCCATCATGGAAATCTGCAAGAATTTCTTCTGGCGTAGCGGAGGGATCCACACCGCGGATTATTCCTTTTACGCAGGCACGTAACACATAGAGCATTAGTGCCTGCGTTCTCGCGTGTCTTCTTCCTCCGTGATGGCTCTGCTGCATATTTAGGGCGCATGCAAGAGAAGCAGCCAGGGACGAGACGTTTCTGCCGTGAGACTGTTGATTCGCCGCCTGTCGAGTCAACTGCAGAGGGCCAGCGCACGAGGGTGAAAAAGGAGGAGGAGAAGAAGAAAGCTTGAGGCGGTCTCGATTGTCTCGCGTAAACACCTCTGGCGTGGGAAGTTACACCCATACACTGTTCTTGTGGCGGCGCCGTAGCACCACTACACATATGTTGCGTGGAATTGTTGCCGTCTGTATCTACAAATGAAGCGTGGGCGCGAGGGTCATTGTGTCAGTGGATAAGGGGGTAGGGTGCCGGATACCAGAGGTGGTCGAGGAGGGCTCTGCCTGCACTTTGGGGCCGGACTAGCTGGCCGGCACACTGCAGTGCTTCGGTCAGTTCGAGTGAGTTGTGGGTTCCAAGCTAGAGCAGACGTACGCTGCATGGAGGCGTGTAGGGGAAGTCCCGTTGCCGTTCTGATTGCCGACTGGAGGAGTGCATTTCAGCGTTGCAGTTCTGCCCGGGTGATTAAGTGGTAGGGCGTGGGGTACATGAGGCATCCGACGACGAGTGCTTGCACGATGCGATGCGCAGTGTCCGTCTCTTTGAGCCCGTCACGACGATTGGATACGCTTCGTATCGTGTGCAATCTGCGGGATCTATGGAGGAGGTGTATCATGTGAGTGGCTCTGCCATTGTCCTAGAGGTGAAGGCCCAGAACAAGGAGGCGTTCCTCTTGCGCTAATGGTATATGCTCCAGATGGAGCGAAACAGCGCCTGTCCGATCATCGGCACTGGTTCAAGACGGCCAGGAACTCCGACTTCCCTGCCGCGCATGCCAGGCCTCCGGCAGTCGCGTATCTCTGAACCGTATTGAAGGGTTCCTGAAGCACCTCTTGCACGCTACCATCGGATCACTCCGCGACCCATATCGTGCCGCCGACCGCCTACGATGCATGTTTAACTTAGGGGATGCCATCGAGGGGCGGCTGTAGCCCTGCCATGGCGACATTGATGTGTGTCCGAGAGAGTACTCAACGTAATCGCGTTCGACCGGACATCCCCTAGGCCGATTGTGGTGGTGCAGTCCGCGAGGGTCGCACGGACGTAGTTCTACGTTCGTGCACCGCAGCGGGACGAGGCGAGGTTGTCAAGGAGCAAGTCGTGGGATACGTTATCGAATGCCCCTTTCAAATCGAATCGAGGGCCGGCACAACGCTGGGGCTCTCCGTGATTTCCTCTTTAAGCTGCAGCAGCACATCCTGAGTGGAAAAGCCTGGTCGGAAGCCATACAATGTGTCCGGGAAGTAGGCTGCCTCGAGGCGCGGATGTAGGCGGGCGAGTACCACGTATTCGAGCAGTTTGCCTATGCACGAGGTGAGCGTGGTCGGCCGATCGGAGGACCGATCGTCCATCGGGCTCACTGCCCTTGAGTTATTAATACTTGTATTATACTGCATACATTTGCCTTTATGGAAATACATACATGCAAGCGAACCCCTTCGTCCTCTTGAAAAAGACAAACCGACGCAAATTTCTTTTAAATCGGCGATGTTACGGAATGAGAGCAGTGAAGGCGAAATATAGCTAGCTTGATTTGTTCTGTGCTACAATATTGTCCAAGCGATAGGACTAATGTGGACAAAAAATTTCGTCCTAGTTTAGTCCATCAACATTCAATCTGAGGACATCCTTATGAGGACGTTAGCCATGATAAAATAAAAGGTACTCGGGGCGTCTTATTCTGAACGATGATGTCTTCGGAAGGTTTGGTGTCTTTGTGTACACGTTAACCGCACTCCGTAACTAGAGATTAGGTGGCCTCACTGATAATAGCCCAGGCAGCACCGAACATTGTAATAGTGTTATAAAAATGTTATGTAAATTGCAGTAATGTTTATCATGTTCCATTGTAATGTTACATTAACGTTAATAATTAACATATAATATTGTGTGTTTTATAGAAAACGTTATTTTAATGGTCTAG
This sequence comes from Amblyomma americanum, assembly GCF_052857255.1. Classification (NCBI taxonomy): domain Eukaryota; kingdom Metazoa; phylum Arthropoda; class Arachnida; order Ixodida; family Ixodidae; genus Amblyomma; species Amblyomma americanum. The sequence continues at coordinate 57,215,222 of NC_135500.1, forward strand.
AAAGACATATATTGTTTTAATATAGTCTTCGAAGCGTTATAATGTGTCATAACTACAGAACAACAGTACAAATATATTTGGAGCACTGATTTCCAGAACCTTTCCCAGTGTGTTTACAGTAAAGATGTTTTTCAACTAGCTGTACTTTGCAACCATATCTCTTAGATTATACTCACCACAGATTGCGTGCTCAGCCCCATTATTTTGTCAGAAAACTTTGGTTATTACCCATTCGCCCCTATCACTCATGGGACATCCCTCAGTGATGGGTATATAAGCTTGGCTCCATAATATCCGTTCGGAGGTGAGTGAATGCGAGTTGTATGTTGTGCTGTATAGTGAAACTGAAGTGCCGCCCTCATAGCTGGTTCTTGCAAAGCGTTGTAAGTTGTGTGCCAGCACAACCGGCGGGCCTGCATGCTTGTGCAGGGCTGCTTCACCATTTTCGAGAATGCTACATTTATTTTACATCTATGTGGTTACATCTCTTCTTAATGTTTGGTTAAAGTTATTCTAACATTTATATTTCGCATTACAATAACGTTAGAAAAAAGGGCATTAAGCACACTGAAATAACATTTGACCATAACAAAAATGTAACATTATCGTAATTTTTTGTTGCTACCTGGGAGATGACGCTACATAGATTATAATCCCTCCGCAAATACGTCCACTGCAGGACCAAGACCTCGCCCGAATCTATTCAATTAACGTGCCCTGTTCTGTGCCATCTGCGGCCATCTTACCGCATTCGCTAGAGTATAGGAAGTCGCAATTATAACATGTGGTGGTACTTATAGAGGACTGATAGAGAGGTGAAATCAAGACCCTCTATGTGCTCTCCCACCAAGCGGATAAGAGTCAGCTCTCCGACCTGAGACGCTAAAGCCAGCCCAACCCAGGCGCTAGTGGTTAGGGGGAAGGTTGAGGAACCGCTGGCAGTTGCCAAATATGATAACGTCGCCAAGCAGAAGAGCAGCGTTTATTGTCAGCTTGAGAATATTGTTACGAAATGACTCTTTACAGACAGGTATTCTGCGAGAGCAAGGGCTGATGGCCGGAGACACCAGATCAGCTCGCACCACAGCGTCATCGTCGTCCCACCTCCCTACGCCCTACCTTTCAGCAGTAACACATTACCGGTGCGTACTACACTGGCAATGTAGAGTTCGAATAAAAAGGATTGAGACGTACGACCTGGACGATCTCAGGGCGTAGTGTGGCCGGCGGGGACTGCCGATGCAACGGTGCGACCTCATACCTCACGGCAGTCAAAGAACGTTAAACGCGCTAAGAGCCCGTATAGCGGGGCAGAACTTTTTTGCAGAGACCCAGCTAGAGCAAGACAAGGGAGCCCGGACGGTAGGTGAAATCGCAATGGCGACAGTCATGGCGGCGTTTCTGAGAATCTTGGGAAGCAGACAACCTGTGGCGATCTACACCCAGCAAACAACGTACCTCCCCAGGAGCGCCCAGAAAGGATGGAATGTCCCTGTCCCAGTACAACATTTATCAAACATTTCCAGGCCGTAGAGGCAGGACATAGAAACACAAGCAAAAGGGAAGTGCGCCCACTAATGTCCTAGGAACTTTTTTTCGAGGGTGTTAAGCAGAAACAAAAACAAATCATAGCATTTTGGTCCCAGAAAGGTAACTGGGAGAACGTTTTTGGGACTAATGCTTTTCAACAAAAAATACAAATTGACTCCTCGCTCCCTTTTCTCTCTCCCTCACACCAATAGCTACGGGGAGGGAAGGTTTTGCGCTTGCACTCGCCGTTTTGAGAGATCAGACAGTTTTGTTCGAACAGCCGAAGGAAGCGCAGTTCACCCCGCATATCTCTCGTGGGCCGTCGGCTCCATGCTACAGGCAGGCAGGCGACGGCGGTCTGCCTTTTCATCGCATCGCCGGGAGCGGCGGTCAACAACGTGCCCGTCTTCAATAGTGTTTCCAACTTCAGCACGGTGCGGCGGCCCCTGCAGGCATCTCCAACTACCAGCAGTCCTCGTTGCGCCGCTGTCACGCAGAAGCGCAGTAATGGGCCTCCCGTAGCTTGCCCGGCTTCCTCGCTAGACGGAAGCCATCTTGCGCACACGTATTCGCGCAGCCACTATCCGCTCGCTCGCAAGCCCCAGCGCGCAGCAGCTCTTGCTCTCATCACTGGGCTGTCGTGAACTTCGTAGCTGCGGATTCATGGCAGCTTTCCCGCGCACCTCGGCGTGCCCACATAATTCCTTTTGGAACTGGTGCAGCGGCGCGCCGCATCGCAAGTCTTTTGCACAGCTTCACGGCGGCCCTACACCATAATGGCGCTCTTACGGGCGTCGTTCGCAGCAGCGGATTTCAAGGCAATGGGCGGCTCCTAGCGCGCACTCTGCATCCCTCAGCGCCTCCGACGACTGTGGCGTGTTGTTGGTGGCAGCGTGGCCGTCCACTGCGGTCATAGGCGGGAGAGATCTTCGAAAGCCCACCACACTCTTGCTGCGAGTGCCCATGGATTAACCTCTCTACCTACACTGCCGTCCTTTCGCAGCGGTATAGTTTGTGTTGTGTTCGCGTCGCTGACTCCCAACCCGCCCCCACCGGATTACTTGTGCCTTGATCACCTTGATCTCGCCTCCCACGCCGTATTGTGCCGCACGCGTGGTCTGCTATACCATGGGTGCGGCGCGCCAGGGCTCCTACCTCAAGACGTCCCCCCTTTCCATCCGGCTCCAAGCAGTCTTATCTCCACACTTCGTCACAAGAAAATAAAACGGGGGTGTAACGAGGATGTAACGCGTATGTTTGAGCGTTCGCTGTGCCGTGAAAAGGCGCAGGACAGAAGGCTGCGTTGAACTCATTAGTCTCCTCGATTTGGCTACACTTTCTACACTAGTGTAGGGAGTGCTACACTCGCGTACTCGATTGGATGGATGGATGGATGGATGGATACGGCTGAACCCTTTACATCGGGCGGTGGCTCAAGCCACCTAGCCATGTCTTGTGAAATTTTACTCCTGTCTTGCTTTTAGCCACCAATCAGATAACCTTCGCTTGGTTTCTTCTAACCTCTTAAAACCCACTTTTCCTTCACTATCCCTAAACCCCAATGCCTTGGGTAAGTCAGCCCCGCTGCCTTAATTCCACTGTAGGGTGAAGCCCTTTACAGAAAAGTATCAAGTGTTCAGCCGTTTCCTCCTCCTCTCCGCACGCAATGCACAAAGTGTCTATCTCCTGGTACCTGACTCTATACGTCTTAGGCCGCAAAACGCCAGTCCTGGCCTCAAACAACAAAGAACTTCCCCTACAATTATCATAGATATTTTCTTTGACAATTTCCTGTTTAAAGGTCCGGTATGTTTCCAGTGCCGATTTCGTCAGCATCCCTGTTTTCCACAAAGCTCTCTCTGTTCCTTTAACCTTTTTCTTAACCGATAATTGCTGATTTGCCACCTTACTGCAGTCCAGATATTTGCTTGTCAATTTTCTAGTTCGCTTTCTCTATTTCGTTTCAACATTCTTTATATACAGGTATCTGAAAACTTTCCTAGCCCACCGCTTTTCCTCCATCCTTCTCAATCGTTCCTCAAATGCTATCTTACTGCTAGCCTCTCTGCTCTCGAAAGACGCCCATCCCATATCACCCTGTACCCCCTGATTTGGTGTATTGCCATGTGCTCCCAAAGCTAACCTCCCTACTCCCCGTTGCCTAATTTCCAGCCTTGCTTGAACATCTGGCCTCATACACAGGACCGCATTCCCGAAGGTCAGGCTAGGGACCATCGCCCCTTTCCAGATCCCTCTTACCACCTCATACCTATTGTAATTCCACAGTGCTCTATTTTTCATGACAGCTGCATTCCTACTAGCTTTATTCATTACATATTTTTCATGCTCTGTCAGATACTCAACACTGTTATTTATCCACACCCCAAGATACTTGTACTCATTCACTACTTTTAGCACGAACTCCTGTATTCTATGCTCGCCGCCCTCTTCATTAAATATCATGACTGCAGATTTTTCCTTACTATACTTGAAGCCTAATCTATCTCCCTCTGTACTGCATATGTCTAACAACTTCTGCAGGTCTTCCTTGTTGTCAGCCATTATCACTATATCGTCCGCATATATTAGTCCCGGTAATGTCTGTTTAATCAATTCCCCTTGCTTGAAAAACGATAGGTTGAAGCCTAGACCGCTCCCCTCTAGCTTGGCCTCCAACCCTTGCAGGTACAACATGAACAACAAAGGAGACAGAGGACATCCTTGTCTAAGCCCCCGCTGTATCTCTACAGGCCCTGATACATTTTTTTCCCATTTTATGAGCGCTCTGTTACCTCCATATATAGCGCCACCTGCACTTCGGCACTCGATTTGGCCAAGCGCTACACGAGTTCTTCTACACTTCTACACTACGAGTTCGGCGAGTGCACTTCGTGTAAAGCCATGGCCGTAGCAGACGTTTCCGCAGCCGTGCTCGTCTTGATCGACGGCGTCGAGACACGTTCATACGCCGTGCTTGACGAGCACGGCATGAACATGGAAAACGATGATGGATTCCTTTATGAGACGGAAGGTGAGTACTGTTATTGGTTAAGCACGTGGGCTATGTCGCCGTTTGTGACGTGCTGCAAGTTATTTTACTTTCCTAGGCGGCCTTCGCATCAGTGTTCTACGTGTGGAAGAAGCTATTCGCAACACACCTCCACCGACGGTACCGGCTGTCGTTGAGGATGGCAGTCGGCTCGCGCCGTCGCCTCTTCGGCAGACCACGCCGCCGCCAGTCTGGCAGCCCACGCCGTCGCCAGTGCCGTCATGTTATTCGCCGCCACCGTCCGGCCACGGCGAACGCGATGCGTGGAACGACAGAAAATCAAAATTCCTGATTACAAAATATAAGGAAGCCAAGGATAACATTGGCAGAAAGGGTGGCTTTAGGTAAGTCGCAGCGTGTGAAATGCCGTAATGACACGTGCTTATGCGCCAGATTGCGCATATGTCTGATTTCTGCAACGCATCATTGGCGCACTTTGTGTCGTTAACCTTTCCGATTTTGTTGCTTAAGTTTAGAGCGCACAGTGTTTTCTCAGCCGTAAGCTATGGCTCGGCGTACTGGCAATGGATATGTTTACTATCTACTTCTAGAAGCACATCATTCATTGTTTTTCATTGTTCATTGTTATTAAAAGTTACACAAAGCACACAGGTCCATGGTATAAGCTTGGAACGTGCTGTAACTGATGCTACATCCTTTAAGCTTGGAACATGCTGTATCTGATGCTATCCTTATGCAAAAACTTAACAGTAAGGTACTAACGCTTGGAAAATCTTTTCTCAGGACAAAAAAGGCCACGTGGGAAAAGTTTACAGACCAAATGAACCGTGAATTTGGCTGCCACCTGACACCACTGCAGGTGGAAAATAAATGGAAAACAATGGAGAGGGCGTTCAAGAAATCGAAAGTTAAAAATGGCTCGTCCGGCTTGTACGAACGGTATGGACAGCAGACATTTCATATGTTTGTTCAAGTAGCTATCCTCAGAAGATGATCTTTGACGTATTTTTTTTTTTACAGGGAACTCTCCGAGGTGCTAGAAAGAGAGCACCACATTACCCCTGTGGCATTGCTTGCACCAGGAAGAATAGTTGCGTAAGTTTACAATTAAACACTTCATTTTTTCTCGGATGAAATATTTTAATATTGTGCCATCTTATTATGTTCACATAATGTTAACTGGCATGTTTTAGTTGTGGCTCTAATTTGCTTTCGTCGTGGAGGCCTGTACATAGAAATCACCTTGACTAATTAATGAATGCTTAATATTTTACAATTCACATAAATAAGACCTTCTTGGATCTGCAATTAAGTTTTTACTTCTTTTTGTAGTGACCTCTCTGGCTCTTAAATACGCTATATGTGCTGCTCTGCTTGCAGGAATGGCGAGAAACCAAGCTACCTAACAGCAAATTTCTCTGCCACTCCTTTTGCATAGTTATAGCATGGAACAAACAATTTTGTTATGTTGAAATTAATGAAACTTTATTAATGAAAGTAATAGGGAAGAAGAGAACATGTTGCCCAACAATGGACCTGCTGATGAAGAGGACGAGCCCCCTACGCCCTCCCGCAGCACCGAAGCAACACCAGCAAGGCGACGTAGCCGGCAGGATAAAACCGCAATTGGCGGCCTCATGAAGGTGCTGCAAGAAGCGATGGCCGAGAAGAAGCAGCATGAGAAGAAAATGCATCTCCTAGAGCGCCTAGTGAAAGCCGCTGAGGCGAAAAATAAATGAACATCGAGTTCAAGTTCGCATTGCTCCTATGTGCATTCTTTTTCGGTCAGCACTGGTGCTGGGCTATTAGCTTCCTTCGGCTTTCACAATGTCCTGCATTTGCGTCACACTCGCTGGGCTCTTCATTATTGCCAACATCATCATGAGCAGGCAGGTCTCCAAGGTCTGCAATGAAGTCCCTCTCAGAATTACACATGTTATGAAGTACACACGCTCCCATGACTATACGACAACACTGCATGATTGTCTTTGCGTCGACAAGGTATAATCGTCTGAAACGTTGCTTCAGAAGCCCGAAGGTGTTCTCAATGGCAACTCTCTGTTGGCTGTGAAACTTGTTGAATCTTTTCTTCCATGCTGGAAAGCTTGAGCCATTGTCCTTGTATGGCGTTAAAAGCCAAGGCAGAAGGGGATATGCGGAATCTCCGAGTATATAAGAGTCGCCGCATTTGGCCGCAGCTTCCCCAAAGAATGTGCTTTCCCGCAAAATTCGAGCATCGTGTGCTGAACCGGGGAATCCAATAAATACATCCAGAAACTTGTTTTGGTCGTTGCATACACCTTGAAGTACTATCGAAAGAAATTTCTTCCCATTGATGTAAGATGCAGTTGATTCCTCAGGCTTCAGAATTTCGACATGACAGCCATCGATACATCCGACGGTATTGCGGGGACCTTCCTCCCTGCTTTTCGACAGGAAGGCCGTTTTACTGCGGGCTATGTCAGCAGCGCTTGGCCAGCATATTACCTCTTCGCTGATTGAGTGCAGAAAATTTAGCACCCTTTGTGTGCACAGCACAACCGATGACTCGGATACGTCGAATCTATCAGCAACTGAATACATACTTGTTTGAGCTCCAAGGTAGCACAATGTAATCAAGCAACTTTTCTCTTCTGTGATCTGAGGACGATTCGAAACACATTTAGGATAATACGGTGATAGTTGAAACCACTTGCACAAGCCCTCAAAGGTTTCACGCGAAAGTCTAAACAGTTTCTTAAATTCAAAGTCGAAGTACTTTGTTGTCACCAGTTCGAAGTAGCCGTTCACTCGATGACGCTCGACCCGCGCCACTTTGCACAAGGCAACATAAAGGGTGGTGTTAAATTCGTCATCACTGTCCGAGTCAACGAGCTCCATTGCCGCTGCCACCAGATGCTCCATTTTCCACACCGCACAGGTTTACCACCACAAACAAAACGCTGCGCACATGTCAAATGCGTGGAGGAATGGCCGCAGCCTCCACAGCAGACGAAATGCTTGCACACTCCTGCACTTTCACACTCGATTTGGCCGCTACACTGAGAGCGCTAGTGTCTAGCTACACTTACACTTTCAGAACTAGCGCTACACTTGCACGGAACTTTTGTGAACCAGTGTAGAAAGTGTAGCCAAATCGAGGAGACCTCATATATATATATATATATATATATATATATATATATATATATATATATATATATATATATATATATATATATATATATATATATATATATATATATATAGAGAGAGAGAGAGAGAGAGAGAGAGTTGGAGCATTTTATTTCATCCCCAGGTTTCTGTTTGCAACGTCGTCAAGGTATGTGGTTTATGCTCGTTTTTTTTTTATTTTCGCCTCGTAGAATTAATTTGTTTTCCTGTTTTGATAACACGCTCAAGATTACTCCGAGGCTCGTGCGAGAGGCAAAGTGAGAGGGAGGTTTCACCCTGAAGAATATCCGTAACCTGAAACCGCGTATCTGTATCGTACGCCCATATCGTCTTTTCTTTTGGCACGCAGGTTGCTCTTTACATGCGTTTGCTTTTGTGTGTGCATATATGATTTTGTACCCTTTAGACTGTTTGCTTAAGGTGCATCAACTTTCAGCCTGTATTATGTTTTTATTGCCCCATTTTTTTTTCAGATTTCTCAGAGCTAGAGAAAATTTTGGCCATTATTATTTGCTGGTGTCGGAGTGCTCCGTACATTGTGTGTTAAATGGTGCATACATATGCGTCTGCTGTTCGTATTCATTTAAATGCAAAGAGCACATCTAATAAACTGAAATTACATCTGTATTGCGCTGCTATTTCCTGTTATATGGGCGGGATCGGGCGACTTTTTGAATTATTATTTTCTTTGTGGTGTAAAATTCTAGCACATTTCAAGTTCTTGTGGCGGGAGCAGCGCAGCACGAAACAAAGAAGAGAGAGGCGGGAATCAACGCTGACTAACAACCAGATTTTTGATCCACGTTCGATCGAATATATGCATCTCGCTCGTGCAATAAGGAAAGGACAGAAGCATGACAAACGCATAAGATGTGCACATGGTAAAAGATTTGGACAACGCACGCAGGTAATAAATTTCTCTGTCACGAAGCGCTATTGAAGGTATGCAGACACATACGTCGCTCTTTGGTCGGATGTTGAAGGCATTTTCAATCTCCGTGGTCCATTGATTAAAATACGACGGGATGACCATTGTGTTGATAAGCTGCGGAGCGCATTCATGCTCTCTGCAATGTTTTGCTAATTCACTGCTGATGGCGCCCTTTAGGAATCTTTTGTGCCCTCGAAGCCATTCATTCAAACAGTGCCCTATTTGACCAATGTAGGTGCGTCCGCATGACAAAGGTATTTCCTAAACCCCGCTTTTCACACATTTCACATGTTTTTTTCTGGTGCTTTTTCTTGCATTGATTTTTCTTTGCTCGCTGTTGACTTTGGCGCACAGGCTTCTTAGTTTGTTGGGTGCTGACATGAGCACTTTTACACCAGCTCTTGCGCCTGCCTTTTTGAGACTGTGGAAAATGTCATTAATGTAAGGAATGACCGCGTACGGCTTCCTTTCTTCTGATGTGGTTGTGACATATTTTGTGCCTCTAAGTGCTTGCAGAATCCCTTCTGCGACACTGGATAGCAGTCTCGTCGGGTAAACTGCTGCTTTCAGCCGACTGTTCTGGGCGTCAAAACTTCCTCGAACTTCATGATGACAGAATCTCGTCAATGCGGCTCTCATTGCTACTTTTGCTAAGGACTAGAAGGACTAGAGGAACTAGGACTAGAAATAACAAGTGAACTCCCAGAAAACAACTTTATGCGATTTCTTGAATTGACGCTAGCCTTTCAAGGCGCTCACATATGCTGGCGGTACGGACCACGTAGCTAGAAGGGACTGCTCCCCTACACATCTGCCCACTCCAAGATCATCAAGCGGGTGTAGAAAAAAACAGCAATGAGAGCCGCATTGACGAGATCCTGTCATCATGAGGTTCAAGGCAGTTTTGACACCCAGAACCGTCGGCTGAAAGCAGCAGGTTGCCCGACGAGACTGCTATCCAGTGTCGCAGAAGGGATTCTGCAAGCACCTAGAGGCAGAAAATATGTCACAACCACATCAGAATAAAGGAAGCCGTACGCGGTCATTCCTTGCATTAATGGCATTTCCCACCGTCTCAAAAGGGTAAGAGCAAGAGCTGGTGTAAAAGTGCTCATGTCAGCACCCAACAAGTTAAGGAGCCTGTGCGCCAAAGTCAGCAGCGAGCAAAGAAAAAATCAATGCAAGAAAAAACACCTAAAAAAACATGTGAAATGTGTGAAAAGCGGGGTTTATGAAATACCTCTGTCATGCGGACGCACACAGATCGGTCAAACAGGGCGCTGTTTGAATAAACGGCTTAGAGAGCACAAAAGATCCCTAAAGGGCGCCATCAGCAGTGAATTAGCGAAACATCGCAGAGAGCATGAATGCGCTCCGCAGCTTATCAACACAATGGTCATCCCGTCGTATTTTGAACAACGGACCAGGGAGATTGAAGAAGCATTCAACATCCGACCAGAGAGCGACATATGCGTCTGCATACCTTCAATAGCGCTTCGTGACAGAGAAACTGATTATATGCGTGCGGTGTCTTAATATTTCACCGCGCGCACATCTTATGCGTTTTTCATGCTTCTTTCTTTTCCTTCTTTTACGAGCGAGATGTATATATTCGACGAACGTGCATTAAAAATCTGGTTGTTATTCAGCGTCGTGTCCCGCCTCTCTTTGTCTCGTGCTGCGCTGCTCCCGTCACAAGATCATGCGCCAACGAGCCCTAATTTTCACCTTGTTAAAGCACATTTCATGTAAACAGGTAAGTCTGAATGGCCTAGCCAGCAAGCATTCACGCGAGTTGACAGATGTATTACACCACCTGTAATGTAAGCATGTGCCCAAAATTTGGCACATATGTGCGCTTGGATGCCTGAAGTCTGTATGAAAAAGAAGAAATAATTTTATTGAGCCAGAGCCGAGAAATCTGGCATTAACCTTTTGGGGCTGTCCCTGGGACGCACAACTTTTTGGACACGGCTAGTTGTGGGGACGTTTTTTGGACGTCATCGGGAAAAATGAGAACCTCCTGGGGACATTCCAAATGTCCTGATGGGATAGTTCTGAGATTTTGAGGAGGTTTTGTGCTGTTGGGCAAGACGGGTGGTGTCAGCGCAGGTGGTAGCCTCATAAGCATAAGTACTCGTGGAGGCTGCAGCGGGCAGTACACTGTCGAAGGACAGCAATGGATCGTGGCCAAACAGAAAATAGAAAGGAGTAACCCGCTGTATCATGACGTGTGGATTTGTAGGCGAGTGTCACAAATAGGAGGCTGGTACCCCAGTCATGGTGTTGACTGGTGACACATTGAAATCATCTCGGTCAGTGTATGGTTCAGACGTTCGGCTAGGCCACTCGTCTGCACGTGGTAGGCCATGGTGAATTCATGACGGGCGAAGTAGGGGCTGAGCTGTGAACTGCGGCGACCACTTGGGAGGAAAAGTAGCGACCGCGATCGATGAGCAGTGGACCGGGAGCATCGTGGCGGTAGATGGCGACCTAAAGGAGAAAGTCACCATTTTTCGCAGCTATTTGGGATAATCGTGTGGTAGTCAAGCGCGTCGTGTAGCTGTTCTTAAACAATGTTGCAAAAGTCTCATGGACAAAACCCTGGCGTCAGCCTCACATTCTCTGTAGGAAGGCGGATCGACAGGGCTCGCTTTGCCCAAGGGGTCGGCCGCTGGGGCGTTCGTCTAATCCGAGCAAAGGCGCGCGTACATTGAGGGTTCCTGCAGACGCTGAAACCTCAGAGGCTGTGCTGCGTCGGCCCACCCGTGAAAAGAAGCCAGTGGTTCGTTATGGTTACTAGGGGGAAGGAATGCTGCTGACAGCCGAGCTGAAATCGGCCGGTCGCCTTCTGTAGTTGATTATTTGTGTCTCCTCCCGGGGCGGCAGTTGTCATGTCAACCGCTGCAATCGCCAGTGCTTCTCGTCTTCCCTCTTCTACTGTCCCTTTTGGCAAATATTATCACCCGATAATGAACGCTGCTCTTTTGCCTGACGACGCTATCTCATGTGGTAACTGCCAGCAGTGTTGCCTCCAGCCACGAACTGCCAATACCACGGGGACGGGGACAAACCTGAAGCAAAACACCGAGCACACTCGAGTGGCAGCGGCAACAGTACGAGCCTGGAGCCATGCAGCCATGAGCCTCAGGTTGCGTCACTTCGACGCGAGAAAGCTTACCTTGTGAAAGAGGAAGCGAACTTTGAGAGGCAAATGCCTTTCCTCATAGCCTCTATTGACACAAAAACAATCGGAGTCCTATACGAAAAAGTAGTTCCGTTAAAGCCCAGTTACTTGAGCTACGAAAACGTAGTGAATACTTTAAACAGCTACTATACGATCCGATGCCCAATGAAACCGCGCATTTGGTCCTTGAGTACACTGCAATCGCTTATTCCACCAGTTCAGAATTTCGCATGGAACGGCGTCTACTTTATACCGATACTGGCTCCCTGGTCGGCGCGTCATTCCAAGAACGATCTGTGTCGCAGGAGCTGGCCAGGCTGATATCAGCAGGTATAATATCGCCAGCGACCCATTCTAAATTGGCTTTGCCTATTGTTTTGGTCTCAAAGAAAGAAGAAGACGTGAAGGACCGGAGCATGCGCTGGTAGACATAACAATAACAGGCGGCCGGCTGGTTTTGTCTTGACTATGAGTAGCAGGATATTTTCCACATTCGCCCAGAGACAGGCACATTGGGGGTAGGGTGCACCGGACTGAAAAGGGCATGCGACCGGCCAGGCCGAGGTGACGAGAGCGCAAAGTTGTAAGGCTCTCGTAGTGTGAGCCTACGAAGTGTTTAACAGGTTACTGGGAGGATTAACATCCCAAAGCAACACACGGGCAATGAGGGAAGCCGTACTGGAAGCCTCCGGAGGCTCCGGATGTCAATGCACGTTAAAGATCCCCTTCTAGTCGGAATTATTCTGGAGCCTTACATAATGGCACCTCTTTCTTCTTTTCTTCTTTCACTTCCTCCTTTATCCCTTCCCTTACGGCGCGGTTCAGTTGCCCGCCGATGTGTGAGACAGTTACTGCGCCATTTTCTTTCCTAAAAACAAATATTTGGCCTCGGCGGTGGCTTAGTGGCTATGACGCTCGGCTGCTGACCCGAGAGACGCTGGTTCGATCCCGGCCGCGGCGGTCGAATTTCGATGGATGAGAAATTCTAAGGCCCGTGTAATGCGCGATGTCAGCGCACGTTAAAGAACCCCAGGTGGTCGAAATTATTCTGGAGCCCTCCGCTACGGCGTCCCACATAGCCTGAGTCGCTTTGGGACGTTAAACCTCCGTAAACCCACGAAAATTTTCATTTTTACCCGAAATATTTGGTACTTGGCCAAGCCTAAAAATTGCTACTTGGTCCAGCTCCAAGTTTTGGCAGCTGACCCAGCCCCAAAATTTGGCAGTTGGAGCACCTGACTTGGGTTAAGTTGAAGTAAGGTGGGTCGATTTGTAATTTTGGCGCGAAAAGGTGTCATGGGGAGAGGGCGGGAAAGCTTGGTTTCGACCGCTTTTGACAGGAAAAAAGTGGCGATGTGAAAATGGCGGGAAACCTGGTTTCAAGCCGTTATTGGCGGGAAATGGTGAAATGTGCGTGGCGATGGGGCGCCGAGTGTCCGTCTGCTCACGGATAGGGAGATTACAATAACGCAAAATATAAATTGGGGCACACATGTAGAAGAGGTGTGTGCTAAGGCATACCAAAGGTTATGTTTTTTGAGAAAAAAATTGGAGTATGCTGCACGGGATGTAAGCCTAATTGCATATAAAGCTTTTGTGAGGCCAATCCTTGAGTATGCGTCAGTAGTATGGAGTTCTAAACACAACTGGAAAGAATTCAGAGGTACGCAGTACGCTTTATTTCTGCCGAAATCGAAGGACAGACTCAGTTAGATATGCTTTCTTCCTGTAGCCTGGGTTTATTAGGAATACGTAGACAAAAAATCAGCTGAAGCTATTATTCCAGATGCTCCAAGGACAGATAAATAATCAAAAGGAAAGATACATAAACGCACAAGGCAAACGGAGTTCTAGAACAAATCAGTCAGATAATTCAGCCGTACTACGCCCATAGTGAAACTTTCAGACATTCATTCTTCCCCCATGTAATTGAAATGTGGAATGACTTGCCAGCGAGTGTTGTGGAACAGAGTGATCTGCACGAATTCTTGCGATCTCTGGATAACCATCTGCTTGAAAGTGCCATTTGATGTTTGACTGGATGTACCGTTTAATGCCGATGTACTTAGTGCTTGTGAATAATGCTGTTTTTCTATGAAGTTTTCATACCCTCTCTGTAAGGACCCTCGCACGAGGGTTGACGGTCATGGCCAGGATTCTGGTTCATCCGCTCCTAGTTCACAACGCCGCCACCACGGGCCGCATGAAGTTGAGCTCCTCCTCCTTCTCTTACATTCTTCCTCCCGGTTTGAGAGAGAGACGCTAGTAAGCTTCGCCCATTGTCCGCTTTGTGTGTCCTCCCCTCAAGCCAAGCTCCTCGGGAGGGGGGCACCCTTCGCGTTTCTGTTTTTTTTTTCCACCCAGCGTGTTCGAAACGGGCTGACTGTGCGGCTCCCCTAGTCTGTTCCTTTACTGCGGTGCAAGAAAAGAAAGAAGTCGGGTTGGGGTTGAAGCGGTGTACACGCCCCGTCTTTGTCCGACTTTGAGGGGCCATTTGTCAAAAACTACTGGCGGTATATATGCACATCACACAAGATATGGCTAAACGTTCCAGAATTGTGCCAAGGCCCAGCTATCACTCAGTGAGTCCAGAGCATAATGCGTGGAATAGAATTTTTTTAGCGCTGCACCCAACTTCTCCCCGTGGGACGGTCTGTGTCTTCATGGTAAATGGTGTTTTGCGGTACAGAAAATCTGATGACTGGTGACAGAACTAGCGGCCGTATAAGCATCAGTAAGAACCTTGTGTTGCGCATTTGTTTACACGTCAGTGTTTTTATTTTTTCGAAAGAGGTTGCAGTTATAACCTGACTCACCATAATTGTCAAGTTTTTTCGCAACGGGGAAAAAATTACGGACAACAATTAAGTCTACTGACGAGCTGTGAAGGAGAAAGCTTGCAGCGCGGTGTACGGCTGCGGCGATGGCGTGCTGCTCTAATGCAATGGCCAGCCAAGCTGATCAGTTCACGCCGCCCGAATGGAAGTTGATGAAGGCGACGATACCCAAACCCAGCTCGAGCCCCTGTGCTTCCTTTTTTCGAGTTGAGTTGTCGACAGAAGGACGAAAGCAAAAACACGGGCTTGCTTACTGGCTCAATGCGGAGCCACGCCCAGCTGCCTGCGTGCTGATAGAAGGAGGTGAAAGATGTGAGTAAAGAGACAGAAGAAAAGCGCGCGCAATAGCCCGTAGGCCACGGGCCAATCCCGGAGGCAGTGCAATACCGGGCTGACCTGTGCCAGAGTGCGTTACGCCAAGCACTCCGCCATACTTTCAAAAATATGCGTAACACCCAAGCCTCAAGGGCCCATATGAGATATTAAGCCAGGTATGTGAATGGCATCCCCCTTCGAAAGCGGACCGGGGATTGAGCCACACCCGAATACTCGATCCTGTGCTTCCTTGCTATCGCTCCCCTTTATATTTCTCCTCGATATCATTTCCCTTTCTCCTCCGCCGGCTGCAGCTCGGGTGGTTAAGATATTAGATAGCAATTGCCACGGCCGGCAACATTATTTTCCTTCACTTTTGATGCGAAAGCTTCACTATGCTACCTCGTAACGATTTCGCGGTGCTTACGGTTTTGACCTTCAAGTGGGCCAGAGGTCAGTCCTCTCACGGCGTGGTTCGAGCGTCCACCGATATATGTGAGACAGTTACTGCGCTATAGCGGCTTGTGAGTCTGAATGCCGCACCATAAAAGAGGTCTACCTTGAGCTCCGCCTCGACAAACGCCTTTACCCTCCTCCTCATCCATCACTCACGGTGCCGGAGTCTCGCCTTCTACGGCACATTCAGATGAATGCAGTTATCACCCCGTCCCGCCTCTTCCTCTATCGCTATCGATCGGACCCTTCCTGTCCCAACTGCCCCTGCATCTATGCGGACCTGGCCCATTGCCTCTTCTATTGCCCGGCTGCTCAGCAGTCGGGTTCCTTCCCCCCACCCTTTCTATCCATCACCACCTGGCTCGACTGGCTTGGCGCTGAAGGGGAAGAAGAACAGCGGCTTCTGGTCGCCCAGGCGGTCGACATGCTCGGCCTATAAATTATGGTCGAATAAAAGTCTTTACTACTACTACTACAGTTACTGCGCCATTTCCTTTCCTCAAAACCAATTTTAGAAACTAACCTTGAAAGTAAAAATTGAAAATTGTTTTTTTGAGAAAGGAAATGGCGCAGTATCTGTCTTTCATATCGGCTGACACCTGAACCGCGCCGTAAAGGGAAAATGGAGGGAGTGAAAAAAAAAGAAGAAAAAGGTGCCGTAGTGGAGGGTTCTGGAATAATTTAGACCACCTGGGGATGTTTAGCGTGCACTGACATCGCGCCCTATCCACTGAGCCAATGCGGCGGGTTCCCTTCGTGGGTGCGGAACCCACTTCGGAAAGTATTTTATTTACGAAACTTAATTTTTCCTTTTCTGATTAGGTCACGTGGTTTTTCCAAACCTCTGGGGAGGACAACGCCTGATTTTCCTCCTTATGAGCTGCTATGCTTTCGCAAAAATGAAAATATGCTGCCTTCTACTTACGAACGGCGCTGATCATTTTACCTAGGCTGCTTGCACACATGTGTTTCCTGCATTTATACACAAGTATGGTGACAGGTTGCTCAGAGTACAAATTATTGAATAATACCATTTAAACGTTTAACCATTTTCGGGATGCGCTTGTATAGGAATTGTACCTGCATGCACGTGACTTTCTGGCGCCCTAGTTCACTGTCTTTTTCTGCATGTGTGTGTGTGTGTGTGTGTGTGTGTGTGTGTGTGTGTGTGTGTGTGTGTGTGTGTGTGTGTGTGTGTGTGTGTGTGTGTGTGTGTGTGTGTGTGTGTGTGTGTGTGTGTGTGTGTGTGTGTGTGTGTGTGTGTGTGTGTGTGTGTGTGTGTGTGTGTGTGTGTGTGTGTGTGTGTGTGTGTGTGTGTGTGTGTGTGTGTGTGTGTGTGTGTGTGTTGGGCTGAGTGTATGGGTGTGCGCGCGCGCGCCACGGTAGAGTCCATTGCATGCAGTGGCGCAAAAACGCGGAGCTCCCACTTGGCTTGTCGCAAGTTTGGCTTGGTTAGGAGGGCGAGGGCCGGCTCAGGATGTGAAGCTTTTAAGTTCCATGGCTGATCACCGGCCTGTTTTATGACGTAGGGATAATGTAAACAGGAAATTCGAGAATGTAACATGCAACCAGATCCCTCGGATTTTTTTTTTCATCACATTACTCCGCATGAACATGTCCAGATATCGAGAACCACACGCTCGAGACAACACAGGCTTTTTGCGCGCGTGGTTTTCTTCCACCGGCCTTGAGGAAACGCGCGCGCCCATTTTCATACGACAGTAATTCATGTACCCATAAAAAAAAGACATGCTATGCTTGATGAATCGTTTATCTTCAAGACAGTCACGTTTCCATGCCCGCCCCCCAAGTCGCCACGTGCTCGTCGGCCATGGCGGCCTCGTCGACGGCGACGTGAGCAAGCAGTCATATCGGAAAAGAGCGGGCTTTCTGCGCACCTATTCGCTCGCGTCAGCCGCCGCCTCATCAACCGTCGTCGGACGACGTGCGAAAATTATCTGGTAGGTCCACATTGGTGGCGGCGCTCACCATCGGGTGAAAATCGCCGGCCTCACGCCGTAAAAACGCCTCATGCATCCCGGCATTAAAAGCTGTGGCTGAGCGGGGTTAAGATACTAGATTACGATACCTGGTGACATGACCAAGCGCCGTCACATGTCCGAGATGGGAGGTGCACTAGCGGGTGGCTGTTGGCTGGTTATACGGTCGAGTGCTCATTGCTCGCGGGGCTAAATGTTACGTCATGAGACCATGCGAAATAGCCTGAAATTTCGAATACAAAATATGCAGAGAACACCAAGCCGCAGAAAAGACCTGTTAATGCTATAGCATCATACCAACAAGGCGGAGCTAAGTGTTCCCCAAATTTCTTAATTTCAGCGCGATTTCTTTTCTTTGTTCAAAAGTACTGCTCATAGTGCTGCCGCAATGAGGAGTTGTGTAGTCAAGTCATCAATGTTGTACTTTGCGATCGTTATGGAGCGCTTGGATTTTGATGTAGGCGAAATGCTAGTGGTCCGTGTACTGTTCGATTTCAGTGCATGTTAAAGAACCTCAGCTGGTTGAAATTTCCGGAGTCTTTCACTACGGCGTTCCTCATAGCCTGAGTCGCTTTGGGACGATAAACCATAAACCAAAACGCATGGAAATATTATACGGCTTATGGAAAAGCGTGATGAAGGAGATTCCACAATTATTTTTGGGTGTGACATAACTATGAGGGATCGGAAAGCAAGCATTGCTTTTTCACGTTGTAAGAACTCGCTCAGCGGCAGCTGGAGCTGTGATGCGCCAAACAGACCTTTTCACGTATTTGAAAGCACTGCCTGACAAATGTTTCAAAGACGATTAGAGATCATATAACGGCAGCAATGTGTCCCACCCGGTCCTCTTCGTTCCTTCTGTTGTTTTTCGTAACTGATCTAAATTGGGATCCAAGTGGAGACACATCACTTATGTTAAAGCTGAAATTTACTAACGTACCCTGACGCCCGGATCTACATGACGTTACTCACCAGCATGGTGACGTGACTCGATTACGACCGACGCTGAATACCCCCGGGAATTCGGTCCCCTCGCCGTAAACTGTGAATGCTGAGGCGGCCGCAGATAGAACATGCTATCGCAAATGAGAATCTCCAAAAGGAGGCCATATTAGGTTCAGGAGTGAAGTTTAAAATAGCGAAAATTATATGTAGCAATGCGTACATTCAGTTTAACTTCTTCAGCCTACCGAATTTCCTAACCTGTTGAGTGTTTTGCTCAATTCTTTGTTCCTGTCCTTTTGTGCAAGTTGCAAAAAAAAAATAACGGTGGTTTAGCTTTGGTTAAACCTGGAGTGACGCGATAGCTACAGCTGCCCGAGTGGAACTTGGTCACGTGACCAAACACGTGACCAACAACGTGATCAGCCGCACCACGTGACCAACCACGTGACAGGGTGGCGGCGCATCTACAGGGTGTCAACGCAGCCACAGGGTGGCGGTGCCGCCACCCCCACGGCGCCGCCACGTTGAAGGCTCGAAATGCTGCCGTAATAATCGCTACAAAAACTCGTACAAAAAATCAAAGCGGCAGTTTACTTGACATGACAGAATACATTTATTATCGCATCACATCATGGCGCAGAAAAAGTATAAACGATACATTTCGACAGTTTGCTAGAAATACACAATGCACTTATGCACAGAACCAGCTTGAGAAAGTGTCGGTAGTAAATATTAAGTATGGAAAAACATTACACTTTCTACATAGACGTGTACCACTTGCAACCGCCACACATCACTAGGCTGGTTGTGAGGAAAGGAGAGGTGCAACATTCGCGCTACAATGAGGTCAGCCACATGAACCGCGCCGTTTCGCAGGGAACATAGGCAGCCAGAGGTGCACTGCGAAGGCATTTCAAGCGTGCACTGCAGTAATTATAAAACACAATTGGCCTAATCTTGATGAAACCCAAAAAACCCAAAACAACACAGCGTGGCCCGATACAATAAATATAAACATATCATACATGAATACAGATACAGCGTGTAAATATTGCACATCAAGGAAGATTATCACAAATATGGCGAAGAACGAAGAACATTTACTGCACATATAAGTCGACACAAGCACAAACAAAGCATTTCACTCTCGTTTAGTCGTACCAGCGAGAATGCGAGTTTTAGCATTGAGTGAAGAGACATAGTAAACCGTTCAAGCTGCAAGTGTGCACATACTGCACTACAAAAATTTTTGATGAATATTTTATTAAAAAAGTAAGAAATGATAAAAACTGAGGCATACAGACTTGTGGAACATCGCGAGCAGGCATTTGCTAATTGCAGGCAATTTTTGCTATTAGAAGTCAAGTCGACTGCTGAAAACATCGTTTTTCTCTTTCTTTGCGAAGCATTTCACGCAGTTTGGGAACTGATTTTACTTTCGTTGAAATGCCAGCAGCTTTCAATTCGGTCCGCAGTTCAACCGCGTCCATATCCTCGATGCAAGCGGGAGGTGTATCCTCGCGCTCCATTTCAGGAGCGCTTCGAGCTCTATTTGTGCGACTCTCTTCAATCATACCCTCAACCCAGTATGAACGATCGTGTTTTTTGTACGCTCGACTTGTTGTTACGTGCGCGCTATTCTCAAGGCGTTTTGCCAGCTTCAGCGCATCGGCGGCCGCATTCCATTTATTGGATCTTGCATGATGCATATGCTCCAGAATATCATTCTTTTTCTCAATGCCTTCGCTCGAAAACCACCCCAAACACTTGAATTCTTTATGCTTATTTGAGGCATGACAGACAAGAATATGCATATATGGCGTCATTCTTTCAGCCCCGTAACCCTTATGCCCTCGTTCTCCAAGTTCTAAGTACGTTTTATGGAATTTGGCTATTTCTTGCTCGATGCTTTCGCCGGTCGTGTTATGTTCAAAATGATCAAAAATGCGACTAAGCATTTTCCAAAGTGAGATGATTTTTTTTTCTGTTTCCGGGCTGAGTTTTCCAGTGAGCCTCTCTGGCAGCATTTCGAGCAGGCGCTCGCAGGAGTCTCCTTGAATACAGGTGAAATTTTTTCCTTTTCTTTCGTCCTGCCACAGTTCAAATTTTACACCACAGCTATTAATTGCCTGCACAATTGCTTCCACGTGAGTGCCCTTGGTGCTTAAGTTCGTAACTTTATCGCGGTTGTCTTTGTCCATTGCTTCGACAATCAATCCATCAACCAGGCGATTAACGACTCTAATGCGCATGTGTAAAATGTCTGGAACCACAAATGCAGGTTCAATGTTGAATAGGGGAACGACTTTCATTCCGAATTCTTCAACAATGCCGTCCTCCCTCATGTTTTTTAGAGTGCGCAGAAGAGGCGGCTTATTACACTCCTCGGTGTTTGCCCCAGCTCTGCTTCGTTCCTTTAAATTAATACGACAGAAAAGACATGGGTGCCTAGAAGACGCTGACTGCAATCCTTGAACCATGAGCAAGAATTTTAGATCTGAGCCCAGACAGACTATGACGGGAACTTCCTGTCCTTCCAAGCTGGCACTGCCCCTTTTCACAACACTGTTAACTTCGTCTATCAAATCCTTCAAACTTTCTCTAATCTGAAAATAGTTTTCAGAGACTTCGACGACTGCGAGCAGGCGATGTAAGGTATGGCTCTGCAGCCTCCGGCTGCTGTCAATCAGGAGAAAAGATAGAGTTGTCCGGCTTGTTCGTGTGCTGACTACACAGCCATCTCCTTCTATTTTGACCAAAATTGGCTGCGACCTGAGCTGTTCTCCTGTCATACCTCTATTCACTGCGTACTCCGCAACGGCAGTTTCAAGTTCGTGCACAAGACACCTGAGCGCCAGCTGCTTCTCCTAGGGTTTTAAACACAGCAGTGCTTTCGTCTAGTTTTTGCCTGTATGAATTGATGACACGGAGCGAGGGTAAATTAGGGACAGCTGAAGACATTTTTTCCCAAAAAACATTGCTTACAAAGTGGTTGTCTAAGAGCACGGTGATTGCACGGACGCTTTTCTTCTCGGGGGAAGAAAGATCCTGATAGTCAGTTTTACCATTACTGCGGTATTCTTTTTTGATTCCTCGCTCCACGGAGATTCCGTCAATGTCAGAAAAAGTAATTTTGTGCAGTAGCCCTCGAAGGTCTTCTACAACCAACTGGCATAAGTCCAAGCCATAGCTATCCAAAATTTCTTCTAGCCCTTGAACTATCACGCTGCCTACAGAATGCAGCTTTCTTCTATCGGTGCTTTTCGAACCTTCCCCGACCCTTTTTCCGCAGTTGTTGAGCAAGCGGCAGTTTTTTGCCTGTGATGACAGTCTTTTGTTTTCTTTTTGCAGCTGAAGGCATTTTGCCTCAAAATCCTGAATCGACTTACGCAGTTCAGAAAGAGACCGTTCTGATACACCCTCCATTCGCTTCACTTCTTCTTGTAAAGCTTGAATAATGATGTCCTTGATACTGTTATTTGAATTTTGAACAGAACTTTCCTTATCGAAGGGAATTTTTACATGGCGCTCTTTTTTAAGGAACCCCTCTTTTGCTCGGCCATTAATTTTTCTGTACTGAGTATCTACCCAGGAGCAGAGGCTTCTAAATCTTGTCTCTACTGCAACCTTTAAACTCTCTGGGATGGACATGCCAAGTGGAATAAAAGATGTTATTGTCTCAAAATAAGATTTCTCCAAAACCGTTTTGCTGCTAAAGATTTCCAGAACTGTCTTATTTGTCAATGTAAATGAAATTGCACATTCAGAAATCTCTAAGCGCAAAGCTCCCGAACTCATTTTAAAGAAATTCTAAACAACACAAATTGAAATGCAAGAATGAATACTATATCGAAAAAAAAACAAAGTTCCAAAACGTTTGCTGGCAACATATATGTGAAAGGCGGAAGGCTCACTATTTCTCTGGGTTAGGTTCTGCATGCAACAACCTTCGACACAAGGAACATTTGCAGACTTTCCACAGGATAGCCGTTTGGAAAGAGCTTGCAAGCTTTCTGTCGTGTCACAGCAGCCTTCACACGCACTGGGAACTCAATTGCCACTACACTGCCAAGTTTCGTTTCTCGAGTATGCCACCCAAAGGGAAGATTCAGCTTTGAAAAGTCTGACTCATTGCAAACAATCCAACCCCTTTCGAGCGGCCTTCCTTTCCTACTGAAAACCCATCTAAAGATGTCCAGGTCTATGTTCACCTTGACAAGCCCGCTGGATCGACGGCTGTTGGAAAGTTTCTTTTGCACAGCGTAAATTAATTCCTCAGCAGCAGCTTCCAGTCGTTGTGGCGATGACTTGCTTGGGTGCTTAAATTCTCGGAGACAGGCGCCGTTCAGATTTTTTCTTGGTTCAACGGAGCAATGCCACTTGGAATATCCTTTCCATTTTATAAGGTATCCCTTGCTCTGTAAAAAAAAGATGGCATGGTGAAACATTTAGCGCAAGAAAACTCACACACGCCGAGGAACGACAAAACGAAGCAAAAATGAACCAAAGAAAAGACAAAGGAAAGATATGTCACTACGAAATGAAGAGCCAGTGAACTTGAATGGTAATTTATGCAAATGTTAACATATCCATTTGTGACGAAAAGAGTGCCTTAGAGGACTTAAGTTACTGGGGATTGAAGGGTTTGCTCAAAATCTTGACCGCGTTATCTACCTTACTGGACTCAGGCTGCCCGCTTAGCGCGAAAAAAATATATTTATGAAAAATGCTTTGTCTCTGGCATCATCACTAAGTTTGGAAGTCGAGTGTTCAAAACTGGCGGTAGTAGTAGTAGTAGTAGTAGAAAACATTTATTCATAGAAAGGTTGGATAAAGAGGCGGGAAAAAACAGATTTTGGGTGGAGTCCTTATTTCAGGACCCCAATGTCCACCGCAGTTGCTCTTGCTTGGGATATCAGGCTACGCTGGGTCACCAAATCGGAGCTGAGCAGGGCAGACTCCCACTGTTCCTCGGATTGATGTTTGTCTAGTTCGGGGGGCTTGCTACCGGAGCAGCCCCATGTTACATGGTATGTTGTTGGAATTCCGCCACACCAGGGGCAGATTCCGTCGTATCTATCGGGAAACATGATATGGTATTTGTGTAGGTTTGGGAAGGTGTTCGTCTGTAGTTGTCGCCAGCCCCTCGCCTCTGCCGCCGTTAGCTTCGAGTGTGGTGGGGGATAGACTTGCCTTTGCGTTCGGAGAAGGAGGAGGCGTTCGCCGTACATAGAGGGAAGAGGGGTGACGTCGGGGAGGTTAGTCGCTCGGTTGGTGTATCTCGAGCTAGACTGTCCGCGGCCTCGTTTCCCTCGAGCCCCTCGTGCCCAGGAGCCCAAGTGATTTGGTGCTTGCATGTGGAATTTTTAACATGTGGGGTAGTCAGAATGGGAGCGATGGAGTGTGGAAGTCTGCCAGTGAGGAAGAGCCGACACGCCGACTGGGAGTCTGTAGCAATTTTTAGTCCGTTTCGCGTGGTATCGCCGTGCTGGATGGCGAGACCGATTGCGGCCGTTTCTGCTACTGTGGGAGAGCAGTTGCGTAGAGAGGCGCTGGCGATTTCCTTGAAGTTGGTGTCCAAAACTACCGCCACCGCGTTCGTGGAATTGGGGTACATGGCTGCGTCGACGTATACAGCATTTCGTGCCTGTCGGTGTGTGCGGCGCAGGTAGTTCACTCGCGCCTTTCTTCGTCCCTTTTGTGAGTCCGAGTGAAAACTGGCGGTATACCAATTGCGGAGACATTTTGTTGTAGAAGTCTCCCTGACTGCCGCGCTTTGGGGCCTCCTACTGTGCAATTTTACCAATTTCTCTAACACATTTTAGTCAATGAAAACCTAAAAACCTAAAGAAAACGTGATCAAGACACCTCTTAAGTTTATATTCCTCGCAGCTTATTTATATGCAAGCTAACAACATTTTTTCAAACATCAATAAACAAATGCAAAAGAAAAAGGTTTGAATTTTTCTGGGCTCTCTTATACAGATAACAGCAGTAACACATACCAGGTGTTACAGAGAAGACTAAGTCATCATCAAAATTAAGCTTTCTCGGATTAGCTCAGCTAACAAAGCGAAAGTTGTCGGCGTTCATTGTGTTCATTGGTGTTGGCGTTGACAACTTTCTTGGTGATTTTGTGGAAAGGAAGGGCGCATATAACTGGCCACCTGTGTAAGTGGGCGCCTCAATAGCGCTTTGAGGTACGTGATGTTGGTGAGAGAAAGATGTGGGCTGCATGCATTAGCGCTGACAACGTTGTGGCAGACACGCGGCACTGCAGCAATAGGCCGCAGCCTGACCAACCTCTCGCGATCAGCCATTAATTCAAATGCCACCTGCTAGGGTGGCAGGTGGGCGCACTGCTCATCCAGTGTGCGGAACGCACTCAATGCTACAGACGCTAAGCCGCGTCTGCTTGCACGATACATCACAGCTCTCGCTCTCTAACAAGGTTCAGCAGTAGTTGAGCAACAGCTAATATTTTTTTATCCAGCTGATACTCGGCTAGATAACGTGGTCAGGCAGCAGCCGCTGCACGGCTGTGGAGCCCCTGCGCAGAGACGGCGAAGACTAGGCTTGGCGGCGCGGCGAAGTCACTTGCTGGGTTGCTATGGCAGCGGCGCAGCAAGGACGTTCAAGATCAAACGTGAGGTGACGGCTAAATCGCTCCGACGAAAGCAGGAAAAGCTTTCGCTTTTAAAATATGGATTTTGCGGCATAGTATACCAGTGCCCGCAAACTGTAGCTAACCGGTAGTTACCCAGTAGTTAACAGGCAGTAAACCGGGAGGAAGCTGGTTTACTAATTCTGATATTAACTTTTAACTATTAGTTAGGCGCCTAGTTGCAGTTAGAGGTAGGTTACTAATATCCGTATCAGTTTTTAGAATTTCGAAAACGCGATTACCCTCATCGCAGTGGCTCGACAAAATTTGGCTACATCATGCGATGGCTCAGTGGTTAAGGTGCTCATCTGCTGAGCCGGAGTACCCGGGTTGGCACTCAACCGCAGCGGCTGCGCTTCTATGGAGGCGAAACGCAAAAGGCACCCATGCGCTGTGCAATATCACTGCACTTTGAAGATCCCTAGTTGGTCGAAATTATTCTGGAGCCCTCCACAACGGCACCTATTTGTTCCTTTCTTCTTTAACTCCCTCCTTCATCTCTTCCCTTACGGTGCGATTCGGGTGCCCGCCGAGATAGGCGGGACAGTTACTGTGTCATTTCCTCTCCTCAAAAGCCAATTTTCAAGAACCAGTTAGCGCCAAAATACATGCGCTTTCGAAAGCATGCAAGCAAAGAAACCTTTCCAGTGCGCGTAACTAGTCGAAACAGCCAAATTTTGTCGATCCATATGGCCAAAGGTAACCATGTTTTGGAAATTCTAAAAACTTATATGGCTATTACTAACTACCGGCTACAAATCTAAAATTACGACTAAGCGCCTAACTGCAATTGTTAAAAGTTAATTATTAAAATCTAGTTAACCAGCTGAATAGTTAAAACGATTCACCGGAAACAATTCACACTGGTAATACTGTGCCGTAAAAGCCATATTTTAAAGCCAAAACGCATATTTTTGAAACGTCTTCCAGGCAACACCTGGTATTCAGAGTCGCTCAGCTAATGCTAAGGAAAGCTTGAAGAAACAAATGCGCGCGCTGCAAATATTCTGCACTTGCAAGGTTTAGGTTGTCATCTGTTCTATCCAAACATATTGTTGTGCGCTTATTTTTATTCCTCGAGATGGGAAAGCGAACCAGCTGCAGGTTTTTTTTTATGTGTCAAATCTTGCCGCTTCACTCCTCTGTCAGTAGGTATGCTATACCGTTTTACATCGCCCACGAGCGATTCCTCTTTAATTCGCTCGCCTTGCATGCTTTGCATCATGTCTACTTGTGAATGACAACGTATCCGGTAACACTGGCATGCGTACATTAGTAAATAAAGTCCTCACTTGGTCTACATTTATGTTGAAAATGTTGAGCTAAAGTTATGAATAACAAGAGAGATAGCGCTACTTGTTAATTACGTACTTCAAAAATATTATGTCCAGCAGAAGGCGCCTGCTGTATTTCTGCATTATTCGGACCTTTGCATGTTATCTCTTTAAGCTTCGCTAAATTATCTGCATTGCCTTGCATATCCTTTGGAATAATAATACATTTGCTCCGACGTCTCCCTGTACTGCTTTTTTCTGGCTAATGTTGTAATTTTACCTAATAAAATATGAGAGCACTACGTAAACCGCAATTAGCACCATGTAAGCAAGGGTCTTAAGCTGTTTGCATGCTATAAACATGAACGACCGGTTGTTGTGTACATTTTTTATGGTCGTTGTTTTATGAGGGTTTAACGCCCCAAACCGACTCAGGCTATGAGAGACGCCGTAGTGAAGGGCTTGAGAAATTTCGACCACCTGGGGTTCTTTAACATGCATCGACAACGCATAGTACACGGGGCTCTCGAATTTCACCTGCATCGAAATTCGACCGCCGAGGCCGGGATCGAACTCGCATCTTTCGGGCCAGCAGCCGAGCGCCATAACCACTCAGCCACCGCGGCGGCGTGTCACGTGTCGCATGTGCAATGTTGAATGCTAACTGTGATGGGTGGCAATTCTATGTAGTAGTAGTAGCGGTGATTTTATCCAAATAATAAAAAGAAAAGAAGGGAAAGATTTTTCCTGCTGCGAGCACCTGAGCTGGGGCAGCGCAAATAAAGGGATATTAGGCAGATTAGAGAAATGAAATAACTATAGCCATAAACTATAGGAGGGAGAGTGGTCAGGAACTATGTACAAGTATTATCTTTACAAATTCGCAGTTATATGTCAGAAAAAAAAAACGATGAAATTTTGAGGACACTGAAGACTGCTTGTGAAATCATGGAATGCGAAAGAATTAATGTTTAATCGTGGCCCTCGTGGATAACTCCAAACGAAGACGCGTCCTTTGTTTGTTCTTGTTCCCAGATCATTACCCGCCGCGGTGGCTCAGTGGTTAGGGCGCTCGACTACTGAGCCGGAGTTCCCGGGTTCGAACCCGACCGCGCCGGCTGCGTTTTTATGGAGGAAAAACGCTAAGGCGCCCGTGTGCTGTGCGATGTCAGCGCACGTTAAAGATCCCCAGGTGGTCGAAATTATTCCGGAGCCCTCCACTACGGCACCTCTTTCTTTCTTTCTTCTTTCACTCCCCCCTTTATCCCTTCCCTTACGGCGCGGTTCAGGTGTCCGCCGATATGCGAGACAGATACTGCGCCATTTCCTTTCCCCAAAACACCAAAGCGTGCTTGTGGCCTCGAGCGCGTTTGGTTCGCAACCTAGTGGTTGTGTCGAATTCTGCCTAAGCCTCTTATCTTCTTTAATCGAAACGATGACCCCACACTGAATTTCCGTGACAATCCTTCCACACAAACCAAATCCACAGTGATTGCACACGCATGTAAGCTCTACGCTTGTCATGCTGTAGGAATTTTAAAAAAGTTACCAACAAGCTCTACAGACCGCCCTGAATTGTGTAATCAGGACATGCAAACAAACACAAAACGTAACATGGACCGAGGTGCTTAAAGAAATGGCTTGGGAAGGTTGTTACTTACCGTTTTGGCAATGACTCTCTCGACCAGGTGGTACATCAAAACTTCAGCAGAAGAAAGTCAATGGACGCAGGGAACTGGCTAACCAGATGCAGCTGATGACAGACAGTAGCGAGACAGCCAGGTCCTGAGGAGCTTAAAGGATGCGGGAGACGAGGGCAAGGTGTATGGGGGGCGATGGCGGTTGCATGGAACTGGCTAAGGGAAAATCTTCCTTCGTTGGCACCGCCGAAGATGCAAGGGATCTAAATCTAGCTCAGAACAATCTCCCATGGCTCCGGACCCTGGTTTTAAAGACCTAGAAACCCGGCCCACCTCTTGCATCGCCCAATCAACAGCAAACTAACCCATCATTGGTTTACAAACTTCATGGCACGCCCTCCAATTTCGGCAAGGTTCAAACCCTCTCCCTGAAATACAGAGCACATCTAAATTGCTATAAGAAAATGTAATTCTGGGAATGAACCCTCGAAATGCTTGGGCCAACAGGTTTACGTGCCACGCCCCATTCTTCCACAGTATTACTCAAACTCTCTCCCTTAAAAAGTAAAAAGAGAAACATATGAAAATACATCAAAACATTCCCATGCGGCTCCCAGCTTTACGCCAATTACCGATATTCAACCGATCGCTACCGCTGCGAGTAGTAGACTACTCGTCTTCGGGACGACTGTGGACAGGCGTCCCCGCAAAATCTGGAAAGAGGCGCCAGCCTGTCGTTGCTGCCTCTGAACACGCTTCAGCGTTTCGTTAAGCAGGCCCGCTTCTCGGGACCCGTTGGTATGCCCCATCCTCTGACTTCGACGCCGTCGCGGCTTAGACGCGGCGTCTGCTTGCCGCGTCCGCGCTGACCATGCGCTATGCTACGCTATCACTGCGGTGGTTTCCTTAGACGGGCGAAGGGGGGCGGGCGGTTTCGGGAAAACGTCTTGGCTCCTTTCCTCTGGCTCGGTCTTTGCCTTCGCCGGTCTACGCCCGCTTGCCTCGCCATGCACGCTTCCTGCTGACGGGGATTAACAGGGAAATCGCCGCATCTCGGCGCCGGGCTGTCGACAAACCCTCGGATGGTTCGTACCTCGGCTTTTTAAGCCCTCGTGTTGAAGACATCCGGGTCAGTGGCTGCAAACCATGGATGTAAGAAGCGGGAAGTGTCCCCAGGGAGCGATTAACATTCTTCCCTGTCTGTTGGATGTGCCACGACTCAAGTAGAAGCCTCCTGTGCGGGTTAGCTTCGGTTTCCAGTACATTAGTGCCGTCAACGTCCATTCGGTGGTCGCATGCCTCGCAGTGTTCGGCCGCAGCGCTGCGGTCACGGTTCAATTGTCGGACGTCCGGTTTGTGTTGCCTCATTATTTCGGCGAAGTTCTTCGTTTCTCCTATGTACGATTCCGGGAAGACCGAGCAGGACATTTGGTATACAACCTCTTGGGCCCTTTCTTTTGGGTGACGGCCGTTTGGGGGGGGGGGGGGGGGGGAGAAGGCGTCCGATGGTGGTAGTCGTAAAGCCACTCAATAGACTGTGCGTTGTTAGCACCCTTCTTTACCGAGAATGCGTGCCAGCGTCTCGCTCACGCCTTTCACGTATGGAATGCAAAACGTTTCCACTTCTGGCGTGTGTTTCTTCCATGCACATGCACATGTGTTCGCCCCGGCTAAACCATTCTTATTTTCTGAGAATTGAAAATTGTCCACCCACCCCTTCCACCAATGCAGACACCTTTGCTGCGCCTTCGAAGCTGATTTCCCGGACTTGGCCGAATCACCTTTGACTAGGGAACAGTAGCACCGTTAGTGCGTGCCTTTCAGTGTCACTTTGTACAGCGCCCAGAAAAAAGCCTAACTAAGCCTGTCCTAGCACAGAAATCCTTCAGTGGTTTTGAAAGCCGCAGTCGTGATAACGTTTGCCGTAAATGAGAGGTTTTTTTTTTAGTTTTAAATGTCTTTCATTGTGCCGCAGCCAAATTTGCGTTGGTTTTTGTCTTTTGCTAACCGATAGTATGTCTGTGTATTTTCAAACAACTATATTGACGGGATCATAGCATGCAGCGTGCCCTTGCCATCCGCACTTTCGTACGCGCTGTTTTTGTGAAGATGTTTAGGATCACCAAATAATTCTACACATGCTGGAAATATATCTTCCAGTCCTACAGCATCGCCATCGTGGAGAGACATGCTGCAGCGAAGACTACACCACACACATGCAGCACCAACTTCCTTTTATTACAAGAGTGCCGTATAGACATTAGGCTTTTCCATAAAAATCATGGGAGTCATGGACGATTAACAGAAAATCAACAGCTCAGCAGATACAAATCATCATAAAGACAAACTTTCGGTTAAAGTTATGCACACATGAGAAGACCCGTAACCGTCAGAGCTAAGTACACTTAGCCTGTGAATATGCAGCATTAAGAAGACAAAAAGAAATAGTTACGAACAATAAACGACTCAAACAAAGCATGCTCCTAGCAAACGCCCGGGAAGTTGCCCGGCGCCAAAGAAAAGCGCTGTGATAAAGTAGAAGCTTCAAGGCACAGCCGTGCCATAAAACTAAGAGAAACGCGCAATAACAAATACCAAGTCCAAATAATGCATAAAATAGAACCGAGGCGGAAAACGTAAGAACCAAAAAACGTTACTGGTTACATGTCTTTCTGGTCGGTGCTTACGGTTTAGTATACGCGTACATTCCTACTAAATCTGAAAGAAGCGAAAAACGCTTTCTTTTATTGGTTTCCTTCCCAGTACCCACCTGTGATCAAAACGGTTACTATGAACTATTTCAATATATTTAAATGGCTTGCTTGCTGATGCTAACTGGAGATGTAATTCTTCCCCAAGGGCCTACCACCCGCTCCGAGTCTTCACTCTTACAGATGAAATCATTTCAACTGCAACAGGTAATTTTAGTCGGCTCTTGATCAAATAAAATTCACGTCGTGATAACACAGTTTTCCTTGACTCTCTGAGTCGAAACATTCCTGCAAGAAACTCAAATATACTGAACGCTCTAATTGTTTTTCCCTTTTTCCGCTGAACACATTCAGGTTGTCAGGGCTCAGATGCAACCACGTCCTAATGAACTACGCTCAGTAATAGGTAAATTATAGAACTTTAAAATAAGAAAAATGTCACCGCTACGTCAGCACTTCATTTCGATAGCATCATACGTGACGACAACTCATCCGCGAATCGTTCAGCT
Source organism: Amblyomma americanum (assembly GCF_052857255.1). Classification (NCBI taxonomy): domain Eukaryota; kingdom Metazoa; phylum Arthropoda; class Arachnida; order Ixodida; family Ixodidae; genus Amblyomma; species Amblyomma americanum. Next base: position 57,246,408 of record NC_135500.1, read on the forward strand.
CGAAATGAAACTAACTTCGCTTGCTTCGTTTTCAGCCTCGTCAAAACTAGATTTACAACAAGCCTCGTTACACCTAGCCTCGTTACAACTAGGAATACAGCATATATATCTATCGTTCATAAGGATCAGGGAATTAAGGTACGTTGTTAGGAGAGCGTGAGGGGCGATGGCCGCTCAAACCATCCGCTTCTTCCTTTTCACCACCGCTAGCAGCATGCTCTATCAATGCAGCTCTAATCATTCATGCTATAGATACGTTCTCACCTCAAGTCGTAGCCATGCCCGGTACGCGAATTTCTACAAATGCTTTCTTTGAGCTGTCCTTCGGGCTGTCTAAAATTATTCCATCGGCAGCTATAAGTGCGCAAGCACTAATCCGGAGGTTGAGAGCCTAGAAAAATCATCTCTTGCCTATGTATGTCCACTCCGTCCCGAGCATAGAAAAAAAGAGGCAGAAAAGGCAATCACAAATATCCACGAATGGGAGTCGAACCCGCGGAGACGCGAACAAAGGCATTTTTCATTGCAGCACTGAGGCTTCAATTTTGGATTTCGACGTGGCCTCTTTGTATGTCTGAAATTTACTTGACCTGAAATAAAATAATCGAAAATGTTTTACGGCCGCGAGTGAGTTTCGAACCCGAGGCGGCGAGAACGCATACGTTTTGCTGGTTACTGCGTTAAGCGTGGCCCGCATGGAGCGTTTTTCCGGGCGATTCGCCGGCGTCGGCGGCAGCGGAGCGCTTTTTTGCCGCCGTCGACTGCCACACCGCCGCAGCCGAACATTCTGCGTCATAAAATACCTGTCTCTTGCGCTGTATTTTGGATATCGTCGTCTTCATCAGCTGCATCTATGCGCAACGGAACCGAACACTGAAACAGCACTGAAAACCGAAGTGCTAGCACTCCTAGTTGCAACCGGCGTAACCACGCTAACTCGTCCGAAATTGATTTTGGTGGCACTGTCTACCTGTGCCATGCGCTGTGCTTTTAACAAGGCTGGTGGAATTCCTTAGTTTGGCGGAAGGCAGTAAAGAATCTTCTGCAGAAATTCTGATGTCTTTTTTGGGAGATTTTTGTCTGCGTGTGGAGAAACCCTTTGCCAGGACTGACACATTAGCGGTTGTAAGTTTTTTTTTTGTGACAGCCTGGAGGCAAGAGTGCGTCCATGACCTTTCCGGGCCGTTTTCGCAGAGGCGCCGACTATGTCGTGCAGCTCGTGCTTCGCACCATAGGGAACAGAAACATAGCGCATCCAAAAAGCAACCATGGACTGCGCTCCACGATTCGAGGAAAAGTAAAAGGAGAAAAAACAAGAAAGGCAGGCAAAGGCACAGCAGGAGACCCCTCCCCACTGTCCTTTTCTTCCTCCCTCTTACCACCCTGCTACCGGCTGCCCGTGTAGCTCTTGAAAAAGAATTTCTCCGTGCCTATGCACCTGCTCAAATCATCCTTGGCCCTTTCCGTTACCGCCTCTCCACGTTCTTCATCCGTTTGATGCTGCGTGTTGTGCGTCTTGTTCCCGTAGCCTTTTTGGGAGGAACAGTGCTGAAAATTGTGCCCTAAGGGTAGGGTGGAATTCAAGCAAGTTTTGGTTAAGACGATTCCCAATTCTTGCATATTTGTTTTATTATCAGCGACAACAGCAATGACACATCGCTTTGAGCATGCGGCTCGAGGACGGTGTGTGATTCGTTCCGCAGTGTCGCCGTGTACCCACTGATTTCCAATGGGTAGAAGTTTTCTCGAAGCCTGGCGCTTGGTTTCTTTGAGTTGAAGTGCTCGGAAAATGGTCTTCCACCTAACATTGTGTTGAAGAAAACACTTCAACCCATTGCGCTTGGTGCGAGGTTGCCAGTGCGCCATTAAAACTCATCATCAGCAAAAGAAAACATTTCTAGGCAATGGATACCCAAGATTCTTCACTCGATGTATCATCTAAAACTGAAAAGGATGCAACGAAAACAACTCGATATGCTTATGCTAAGGACACGCTGGTGGCAAAAACGCGTATGCAGTTAGTACGTAAAGGGTGTCTGCGAAACCTTGGCCAGTGTTCTCAGAAAGGAAGGGATGCAAACTACACACAACCCGGACATCATTATCGGAGGCCTCCTGTGCCACTTCAAAGACAGTCATTCCACCCCAAAAAAGGCCTAGAGGCGCCAACTCGAATGGCCCTTCCTGGGCGTACGCGCTCAGCGTCCGCGCTCTTAGCGTAAGCCGAAACCGGTCTGCGCATGCGCACTGCAGGAGACGCCAGCAAGCCTAGGTGAGGCGTCCGTGCAAGATGTCGGCATCAGCGCGCGGGCGCTCGTGTACGCGTTGGAAGGGGGGTCCGGTTTATAACAATGGAAGGATCGCCGGGCTCTCGGTGGCTCTTTTCTTCATGGCTTGAGGCTATTTCAGGTTCCCCGAACTTTTCTTCGCGGTTTAAGTTGTTCTTTCATCGCCCCCCAACCCCTTCTCTCCACGGCTTGAAATTCTCTCCGTCCGCTCGACAGGGGAAGGGAGCCAGCACCAGGAACATGGAGATGCATGGCACATTTAAAAGTCGCTGGATCGTTCCATGGAAACGGCTCCCTCTTCTGACTCGCGCGGTTTGTGCGCTTAAAAAGCCGCGCTAACTCCCCGGGAGTCACACATCCAAGAAGTAGTAGCTTGCCAACAGCTTCAGAGGCAACAACAACTGACGAGAATACAAAAAGGAAGCTAAAAATGTTGCCGGCCCAGCGATTGCTATCTAATCCCTCAAGCACTGGAACTGCAACCGGTGGAATTAAAAGCAAAGAGAGAGGATAGCGAAAAGTAGATAGGAGAGCGGCAGAAAAAAAAACGAGGGTAGGTTGGAACTTATGAAAAAAAAAATATGTTCGCGCCACTCGTGCGAAAGTGCTTATGGGTATTGTTGCACATATTCGCAACACGGTAAATTCACTGCATATTCAGGGCCCCGAGCATGTAGCGTCCTGTCGCTAATGAATCGCGCTAGCGGCGCATTGCACAAATGGGTTGGGTGGAGCGCCGAGTCACCGTACTGGAGAAAACCAGTAATCTTTTAAACATCGTGTTATCCGACAATAACTTCTGTTCATTTCTTAGCAGATTTAAATTATAATCAAGAACATTTAACTAGAGTTTGACTCTTGATTGCTGCTCTGGGTAACGGCGTAGTTACTGGCTTGCCGAACTGATGGCACACTCTTCAGAATAGTTCCCAGCATGCCACTCTATGAAGTCTTCGTTAGCGGTTCATCCTTCACGTACATCTTTGACAGAATTGCCGAAACTAGCATCGATTACAACAATGGTAAACCCCTTCTCGACGGCGAACGATCGAATCGTGAGAAGCACTTTACCAACCTAGACAAAAATGTGAACTACCACACTACTAATTGTTACATTGGACAAATAACCTACTGGCATAAAACGCAGCATCAGGTTTGCCGCCTCTTATGTGCAACACATGCAACATTCACTTCAACGCATCCTTGCTGCACTTCCACCACATCGACAAAAGATTGGAAGAGCTTTCTGCTATTGAGGCTAATAACATGAGTGTTGAAATGTAGACATTAAGACACGATTTTACAATTTTGAATGCACAGTGCAAGAACCATATACAAGTATCGGTGAGTTAGCTCTAAGTATGAGCGTCCGGGAATTACAAATTTCACTGCTTGAACGAAAGTACCTAGAAGCTTCATTGCTTTGCACTGTTATTGCGTACGCAATTCCACTATCACCTATGCCGGTGTGGTCACTGTACGCGCTTAATGAAAAAATGTACCTGTCAAGCAAAAGAGTCTTCTTATAATTTCCTCTATATACCTCATAGAAGGCACATGCTTTCTTGTAGCATTTTATGTAGCAGCCCATGACCATAGCCTCCCTCCGATGGGGGCACTTTTGATAAAACTGCGCATTTGTACGGCAGGCTCAACCTCCCAAAGCAACCTACCAAAGCAGGGACACTGTAGCAGGGCACGGCCGGAATCGAGCCGCCTCCGCTACTCGAGCCCGGCCGCGAGCAGGGACGTGTGCCTTTCCAACGCACCGAGAGAGGGCGCCACACGTTTTATGAAAAAGCTGATGATGCATGATCAATAGTGAAATAGCGCAGGAAGGCTTTTACGCCATTGAAATGTAAAATACCTTATACTTCCTTAAAGGTAGGACATTACCCTACGTGAACCTGCTAGAGCTTGTCGATATATTTTAAAATAGGGCTGTAGTGAGCGATAAATTGAAGTCAAGTGGGGTATTTTTCAGGACCTCGCCATAGGCTCCATGCTGTCATAGATCATTGCTCATGGCAAACGCAATATGTAAGCTACATCGATGAAACTCGACTAAATGAAACTTTAAGATGCATTTAACATCTAGGCGAGAGAGCTAATTTCTAACTGTTATGCGCGACGAAATATCAATTTTTATTTTTCGTCGCCATTGAGTTACGCGCCGCCGGCTGTCGCGAGATGGCGCGACCGGTTTTTCGAGGCGCATGGTCCAGAATCCTGGGGATGATTGTTAAATAGCTCAAGCAGCAGTGGCCGATGACATATCATTGGACACGACTTGGAATGCTCTCGGTGGCCATCATACTTGGCCAGCACCCTGCTTCCTTAATAGGAACTAGCTTGGATACCATGCTGAATGCAACTTAACAGGACGGTCATTGGTCAGATGGCTTGGCAACTCTTTGGCCACCATCACGGAGGAAGACTATATAGGAGTTGAAACTCCGCTGCCTGCGGCGACCAGAAAAGGTCACAAGCCTGCGGCGCCACTATCATGCTGGCGGCGCCTGGCGGCCTGGAAAGAAATTACAGCCGTTTCGGTTGCCAAGGCAACCAACCGGTCGAGCGTGTTGCTCCCGTCCGGCCGCGCGCGCTGACTTCTATTAAGGGCACCCTCGCGCGCTCCTTACCGCTGGTAGCCCGAAGAGAAACTGGTGCTACGCTTCGACCATTTGAACACAGTAAAAAATAAAACGCGTTCTTTTCCATGACTGCTATAAGATGATCTGTAGCTTCTGGTTGTACGCAGGGCTATTGTTTGACACCCGCGCGATGACTTTGATTGGATGGGTATAAGCGCTGCTGGCATTCGTCGAAGGCAAACATGCCTTCACGTTCGTCGAGTACGTGACCACGCTGAGTTTCATCTGCTGGAGGAGAACGCGGGCGTCGTACGGCGCAGCGTTTATGACTACACATCAGCCGAGAAGGCAACAAGCGGCAACAACTTCTCACCTTGCTCACCTTCTCCTTGCGACACTTGTAACCACTTTTGCAATTTCGAATAAAACACCTGCGTCCCATTTTAGGGCCGTTGTACGATCGTTTCGGAGCGCCTTCCGCCTCGTCCGTTTCGCGAGCGGAGCTGGCGGATCCGCCTCGTTCGGCGAACGGATGGAAAGTTGGTGAACTTCAACTTTCTGGCGGACGAGCGCATCCGGCCGGGGACCGGATTGCAGCTATTGGCTGCTTTTCCTGTGACGTCAGTGACGTCCGAGCCCCTCCTCCCTCCGCCTCGGTTCTGCTCTGCCCCGGCCTGCCGGGGCAAGATGGCCATCCGTCGACTGAACTGGGGAGCGCGGCCTGGGCAGTGGCAGCGATGTCGCGAAGCATATTATATTGTACACATCTTGATATTACCAGTGTTCAGAGCGACTGCAAACTTCGCCGCGTTCAGCAGTGGCGAGCGATAGTTCCACTAGTTGAATTCTGTAATCATCTACGCTGACGGAGTTGACAGAGCGCCTCTTCAAACCGATGCAAACCTGTGCAGTGGCGGTGTCACGAAGTGTTTATTTCGAGCTGTTTTTGGTTTTTGCATGCGTTTGTAATTCCTGCTGCGGCTCTGCAAACCGACGCAAGACCTGTGCAATGGCGGTGTCACGAAGTGTTTATTTCGAGCTGTTTGTGGTTGTGGCAAGCGTTTTGAATTTCTGCTGCGAGTTATTTTCCTGTGCGTGCGCAGTTTCACAGCATAGCGACAAGTGTCCGCGTAGTGAAAGTGATTATGGTCGGTGCGAGTGCTTTCCCGTCAAGTCAGCGATATGTTCATCTGCGAAAAACTCGCGACGCCCGCCGTTTTCCGAATGTTGAAATGAACTTGGAGCTGTGCAGCTGGTCGCTTCCGTTGCGATGGCTGCAGTGATCGTGACCGAGGCGAGCCCACGACGTTGTTTCTGCTACATAGCAAACTGCTGCGTGTGCGACTTGACACGATCTTGGCTGCACGTCCGTCGCAGTGTTTTCTGCTGCGACAACAGCAGCGTCGCCAGTCTTGTGCGTCTTGGAAAAAACGGAAAAAAGTACCACGTGACCACCACGAAAAGAGGTTATTACTTGGGGGGGGGGGGGCGCTCGTACGGGAAGTAGGTAGGAAAGGGGGGGTGGGGGTGGAAGCGCAGTGTGCAGGGATATCGGGGTTTGGAGAGGGGGGCAGGAAAGGAGGCAAGGGAGAAGGTAGTCGGGCGCATACCGATCTGCCCCTTGGGATGCGGGAGCCCGTTTCGGCGCGTGGAGCGATGCTGGCGGTGCGCTCGCGCCGGCTAGGTTGCCCGGCGCGCCAGTCGGCATGCTGGGACCATCCGCCTCGCTCGCAAGCGCCAAAGTGATCGTACAACACCTTTCCGCCTCACGTCCGCCTGGCGGCCGAAAACAGGCGGACTGCTCCCGAAGCGGACGAGGCGGAAGGCGCTCCGAAACGATCGTACAACGGCCCTTAGTCCAGCAAATTCCGAAGGAGGCCGCACTGCGCGTAGCAGGGCTGTTAGTATTACGGCCCTCGAACAGACACCGACAAGAACTGTTGCTGTTTGACTTAAAGGGACACTGAGGAGAAATTGAAGTTGGCTTGTATCGATAGAATAGCAGCTCCTGATCACAAAAACGCCACTCTTACTGAAAACAAAGCTCTTGTAATGTAGAAAATAGCAAGAACCAAAATACAGGTGTCGCCGCCACAGGCCAATCTCGCAAGTACAAGCGTGATGACTTCCTAGGACAAGAGGCGCCACCTTGAAGGAATTTTCCTTACTTCATGGAAGGCACGAATCTCTGAGGCTGGCAAAGGAAGGTTGCGCACCGCACCGCTAGCCGTCAGAAATCACGGAGTCTGCGTTTACGTCACGTATCACGTCACTCCGTTCTGAAACGTCATAAGAGTTGCCGTTGCGTCATAAGAGTTCCCTGAGTTTGAATCAGAGCGGCGGGAAAAATTTTTTCATCTTCGAATCCAAATTTCTTTGAAATAAATGCATCTTTCGCGCCCGGACAAGCGGCAACAAAGCCATGAAATGCCGAAATATCCGATTTTGCTAACAAAAAAAAATGATAGAGTTCTTCTCAGTGTCCCTTTAAGGGCGCAGAAATACAACGTCACGGCGTGCCCGCTGAAGCAAACACCCGTGTCGTCTGCTTTGAGCGCGCACCGCCAAAGAGCGCGCCGGAGCCGCCTCCCCAGGCGCTGCATTTTTTTTTTTGTTTTCGCTGCTGCTTCTACGACGGGCCGCATGGCGCCGCCACTGCATACGGCCCCGTTGGCGCATACAATTGTGACTTTATCTGGTCGCCTGCGCTCGCTCGCGCTGACGGGAGTTTCACCTCCAATATAGTCTTGCTCCGTGGCCACCATGCATGATCACACATGTTCCATTCCCTGAATACGTAACATACCGGGCTAAATATAAATGTATGCTGTGAGGGATTGCCTGCCTTGCGTCGTTTTTATTTCGTCGCCCCTTTCGCACCCGTTCTTCTGGCGCCTGCTTCGAGTTTATCGGACGGCCGCGTTACGCGAGGTCTGCGAAGAACACCGATGAAAGAAATAGCTCTCCAAAAAGATTCAGACCTAATTATCATGAAATTACCTGTATCTGAGCGAAACTTGCGAGTAAATAAAACATCCACATATTTCCCACGTATAAGTGTAATTTGTGCAAGTAAAGTTGGCCTAAAAAGTTTGTTGTCAGTATGATTTTATATCCGTCCGTCGAATGCGCCGCACGTGTTGCTTCTTTCACTGCATTATGTTGTAGCGGTATGTTGCTGCAGTCTTTAGTAGATTCGTTGACGTGCGGTCGTCCCTGCGATAATCTGCATATTTCAACGTTTTGGGACAGTTCTGCGCGATTGCAATAATTCAACTGCTCACGGTCGGCGTGCCTCCGACGACGTCTTTCGCGGCGGATTTGTTGGCCGGGTCACCAACTCGTCTGAGGTAGAGAAAGGTAAGAATAAATTTTTTTTTTAGTGTAAGCACGCCATAAGCTTGAGGACAGTCAGTTGGAAGCTGCAACCAGCTTATATTTTCCGTTCTCAGTGGGCTGGCGGAGTTTGCAATCGCCACTATGCAGTTGGCGGGAATGGATTAATCCATTCGAAGTTGTTGCGAAGTTGAAAGCGCTCTTGAAGAAAAAAAAAAGTCGTTGCGACACGATCACTTGCCCTTGCGGCATTCATTTTATATTGTGAGGGATTATTTATCTGAAAAACTCTCTGTGCCCCCCAATTCTTGGCCAATCCCCATATGGGCTTGTGCCATTGTATGAAGGTAACAACTTTCGCTTGCGGGTCTGTGGTCGTTGAGTAATTTAAGGGTAATGTTGTCATGCATTAATTATGTATATAAAAAAACAGATAGCCCTAGAAAAAACTACGTGTGCCGAATCGTAATGTGGAAAAATGTTTTCGGATTATCACCGCGCTCGCGAGGTACTTAAGGAAATATTAATATTAGCATGTGTGCCAGTGGACAAATTGAAAGCTAGGCCTGCACGTTGGTTTTCTGGACCTCACATTTAAACTCCGCACTTGGAGGACTGGAAGCGAGTGGAAATAACACTTGCAGGCAGCAATGCATGCAGCAGAGGGTAAGTGTAGTGCTTGGGACGCTGCACATAACGCACAACCATGTGAGGCCAGAGCCTGCTACTTTGTGGCGGGGGTCGCCACACAGTACAAGATCGCCATATAATTTGATAGCACTGTATGTGTTGCCAATGTAGAGACAAAACGACGCAGTCTTATTCAGCACTGCATGCTGCTGAAGCTTTTGCTAAAGTTTGCATTGAAGGTGATTACTGTTTTTAGAGTTTTTTTTTAGGAAGAAGCCAACAGGTAGGTCTGAAAGTAATATGAATTTCATGCATACTCTGATAAATTGTCTTGCAGAAAAATTGCAAATTTTCTTTTATTTTCTTTAACTGCTAATTTTCATGGCAGGTGCATAAATGTGTTGTACTTCGATGTAATGGGACAGAACAGAACAAAGGAAGTGGAAAAAACCTCCAAAGATGTGGCACTTATGTCTTCGGGCTTTTTGGCTTCTTCCTTAATTTCCATTTCTGCAACGTGCTGGCTAACTACCTCAGATGTCGGTTTCAGCGTTGGGGCATCAAGTGTATCTCCATGTTGAAGTACCTGCTTACTGGTCTAGCGGCATTAATTAGTAAAGGATCAAGCATTCTGTATGCAGAGCCTCCTAGCTTTACCAAAAATGTCCAAGTGCATGGTTGTGCATATATTTAGAGCGTGCATTGAAAAAAATTTTTCAGAATGTGCAGCACAAAATCCTCTGCCCTTGTGATAGTGGCTGCAATGCTTAGCGTGGTGGTATAGGCACGGGGTGTATATATGGCGCCAGCAAAACCAGCCCCATGGCATTCTAATTACTGTATGGTCTCGTGTAAGAGCCACAGCCATAAATTAGGGTGCACCTCGCTTTGAACTAGATAATTGAGAAAAACATGGTTATACGTTTTTGTAATTCAAGTATAGGCCGCAATTTATGAATTCGCACCCAACATTAGTTAATGCAGTATCACAACTAAATTTTACATAAAAGTCTATCACTGACATACTTGATTTCTTTCAGTGCTTTACATGAACAGTTCAGCTTGTGTCCTGCAGCCACAGTTTGTGTTCTTAGCTTTTATCTTTAGTGAGCATTTTTTTTTGTTTGCAGTGCTTCTTTTGAAGGGTTATTTATAGCCGATTGGTTTTCATGTCTGTATTTCTTCATTTTATGTGTACTCTGTTTTGGCAGGCGCTACACGCAGTCTCTTTGACACGACAGAAGCCTGCGTCGCAGATGCCACCAAAAGGTGGCTTATGTTCGCGCGAGATCAGGAAAGGGGCCGGATTGCAAGGCGTCGCGCAGCTGCAGACTGGCTGCATCCAGCTTCGAAAATGACTGTTATTTATAGAAAATAAATGCATGAAGGGAATGTTTTACCTGAATGTGGCTGTGTATTTTGTAGTGCTCATCTCTTGTATCTAGAGTACAAAGCAATATTCCTGACGGATGTGCAGATATACATATGTGCAAGAACATAAGGTATGAGAACATTACTATTGCAGGTATACCCGCTAATGAATTGCAAATCTAGAACTAGGTGGTTATGCCTCGCTCCCCGATATCAGCACCCACTTCAGTGGACTCGGCGACACTGCGACGGCCAGGTTCGCTAATATGCCTCACCTTTGCCTCGTGCAGCTGCTTATCCTGACATGCTCCTGGCCATCCGGATCCATCCCCAGTTGTGCGGCGGCCCGTACCGCTGGGACTTCGGGGTCACGGAAACCAACCACCATTGTGGAAGAGCAGCGGCAGCTGCGCCACCCACCATCAACCCAGGAATCAACCGCATCTGATCTGATCTGATGGATGGATGGATGGATGGATGGATGGATGGATGGATGGATGGATGGATGGATGGATGGATGGATGGATGGATGGATGGATGGATGGATGGATGGATGGATGGATGGATGGATGGATGGATGGATGGATGGATGGATGGATGGATGGATGGATGGATGGATGGATGGATGGATGGATGGATGGATGGATGGATACGGCTGAACCCTTTACATCGGACGGTGGCTCAAGCCACCTAGCCATGTCTTGTGAAATTTTACTCCTGTCTTGTTTTTAGCCACCAATCAGATAACCTTCGCTTGGTTACTTCTAACCTCTTAAAATCCACTTTCCCTTCACTATCCCTAAACCCCAATGCCTTGGGTAAGTCAGCCCCGCTGCCTTAATTCCACTGTAGGGTGAAGCCCTTTACAGAAAAGTATCAAGTGTTCAGCCGTTTCCTCCTCCTCTCCGCACGCAATGCACAAAGTGTCTATCTCCTGGTACCTGACTCTATACGTCTTAGGCCGCAAAACGCCAGTCCTGGCCTCAAACAACAAAGAACTTCCCCTACAATTATCATAGATAAATTCTTTGGCAATTTCCTGCTTAAAAATCCTGTATGTTCCCAGCCCTGATTTCGTCAGCATCCCTGTTTTCCACAGAGTTCTCTCTGTTTCTTTAACCTTTTTCTTAACCGATAATTGCTGATTCCCCCCGCCCCCCCTCCGCTGTTGTCCAGATGTTTAAGTGTCAATTTTCTAGTTCGCTTCCTCCATTTCGTGTCAACATTCTTTATATACAGGTATCTGAAAACTTTCCTAGCCCACCGCTTTTCCTCCATCCTTCTCAATCGTTCCTCAAATGCTATCTTACTGCTAGCCTCTCTGCTCTCGAAAGACGCCCATCCCATATCACCCTGTACCCCCTGATTTGGTTATTGCCATGTGTTCCAAAGCTAACCTCCCTACTCCCCGTTGCCTAATTTCCAGCCTTGCTTGAACATCTGGCCTCATACACAGGACCGCATTCCCGAAGGTCAGGCTAGGGACCATCACCCCTTTCCAGATCCCTCTTACCACCTCATACCTATTGTAATTCCACAGTGCCCTATTTTTCATGACAGCTGCATTCCTACTAGCTTTATTCATTACATATTTTTCATGCTCTGTCAGATACTCAACACTGTTATTTATCCACACCCCAAGATACTTGTACTCATTCACTATTTTTAGCACGAACTCCTGTATTCTATGCTCGCCGCCCTCTTCATTAAATATCATGACTGCAGATTTTTCCTTACTATACTTGACGCCTAATCTATCTCCCTCTGTACTGCATATGTCTAACAACTTCTGCAGGTCTTCCTTGTTGTCAGCCATTATCACTATATCGTCCGCATATATTAGTCCCGGTAATGTCTGTTTAATCAATTGCCCTTGCTTGAAAAAAGATAGGTTGAAGCCTAGTCCGCTCCCCTCTAGCTTGGCCTCCAACCCTTGCAGGTACAACATGAACAACAAAGGGGACAGAGGACATCCTTGTCTAAGCCCCCGCTGTATCTCTACACGCCCTGATACATTTTTTTCCCATTTTATGAGCACTCTGTTACCTCTATATATATCTTTTAAAAGATTAATTACTCCATTTTCCACATCCAATGTGCCCAATATGTCCCACAAATGCTCCTGAGTAACGTTGTCATAGGCTCCCCTAATATCCAGAAATGCTAGCAATAAGGGCCTATGTTCCTTTTCCGCAATTTCTATACACTGTGTCAATGAAAATAGATTGTCCTCCAACCTCCTTTGTTTCCGGAACCCATTCTGTAGTTCCCCTAACACCCCCTCGTTCTCCACCCAAGCCTGCAGTCTATCCTTTATAATTTGCATCACCACCCTGTAAACCACAGATGTCACTGTTATGGGGCGATAGTTACTTAAGTCTTCTTTGTCCCCCTTTCCCTTATATATCATGTTCATATATTCATGCCCTGCAGCGCCGCCACCGGAACCGCCAAACTGTCTACCGGAACCACCTACGCACCTTGCATCACCGACAACGTCAACGCATATAAGGCTCCCCGATATCAGCACCCACTTCAGTGGACTCGGCGGCACTGCGACGGCCAGGGTCGCTAATATGCCTCACGTTTGCCTCGTGCAGGTAAAAAAAAAAAACATTCTTACGCTCTTTTCGCCAAGCCAACACGTTACGCTGGTCTGATTGTGCTGCCGAGTCCACAGTGCCTTGCTGCTCTTGTTGCTGACTGTACACATGTTTTGCTAAATCTATTACTGCTGTGTGGTGATGTTGAGCTAAATCCCTGGCCTTCCACCCGCGCTGGCGTCACCGATAATACCAGTGATAGCAATAGTGAAATACTGCTGGCACTGAACGATATCAAAGGTGGACAGGCATCTCTTCTAAGCGAAATGAAAACAATTCGTATCAAGTTGGCTCATCAGGAAAAAACCTTTAACGAAATTAAAACACGACTGGCAAAAATTGAAGAACACTGTGCTTCATTAGGCTCCCTTAAAGCAGAATTTGAGAACGTCCAGTGCCTTGCCGAAAATAATGCGAGTCAGATTGCTGATATCGCCCAAAGACTGGATGATTCGGAAGAACGTGCTCGTCGTTGTAATTTGTTATTCTTTGGGCTCAGACACCTGCCAGGAAGCGTGGGCGGAATCATAAAAGTTAATTACCGACCTCTGCAGTACTAACCTCAAGATTTCAATCCAACCAATGGACATCGAACAGGCACCGCCTCGGCGGTTTTGACGGAAATAAGAACAGACCCATAATAGTAAAATTCGCGCATTTTAAAGTAAAAGAGCAAGTCATCACTAACGCAAAAAAATTAAAAGGGACCAACTACAGCATCTCTGAAGACTATTCTCCCAACACTTGTATGGCCCGTAAGAACTTCATCCAATTTGCAAAGAGCCAGAAAGAAAAATTCACCCTCCGTCACAAAAAGATGACCATTGGAAATGCCACTTATACTTTTGATCACGCGTCACAGCAGATATTACCACGTGCCCCGTAGCTGTCGGCTTGTCACCAACATAAAGAGATTTCCAACCCAATTTCATTTCTGTACACTAACATCAGAAGCCTCCTACCGAAACGCGATGTATTGGCTGGTCTCATTGACACAACTGAATGCAACACAGTCATACTAACTGAAACCTGGCTAAATGAATCCATACGTAACAATGAAGTACAGGCCATATTTCCTAACTACGATGTTTTTCGCCGTGACCCCATAGGCAAACGAGGGGGCGGCGTCTTGATAGCCACTCAACGCAACCTTCAATGCTACAGCTTAAAAGTAGAGTCACCTTTAGAAATATTATTCATCTGCTCTATCGCCTCATTCCCCCCCCCCCCCCCCCCACCGTAATCTGTGCTTGTTACCGTCCCTCCCATAGCGACGCTTCCTTCATCCCTCTATTTCACAGTGCCCTTCACACTGTAACCACGAAGCTTCCACATGCTACTATTTTCGTACTGGGTGACTTTAACTTCCCCGCAATAGATTGGTCTAACCCGTCTGAGGCGTCATCAAATTCCCCTGAGTGCGATTTCATAAACAGGTGTCAAACCTTCGCTTTAACCCAGCTGATATCCTCTCCAACAAGGGAAACTGTTCAATCATCTAGCATACTTGATCTAATTTAACGTCGCACCCAGAGACCCTATCTTCACTTTCTTATTTGCCAGGACTTAGTGATCATTCAATAATTCATGCCACATTTTTCAGTCACCTGCCAAAACCAAAGAAAGTAACCAAAATAATCACACTTTACGATAAAGGCGATTACACTAGCATTAACCAAGAACTCGAAGCTTTCTGTAGTTGGTTTCCAATCCACGTTGAACAAGGCACTCCTGAGACTAACTGGGCACTCTTTAAAAACAAAATGCACAGCCTCATTAAAACATACATTCCTACAATTACCGTAACTGAGCGCCTTACATCACCTTGGTTCAATAATTCACTAAAGCGCCTTAACATCAAGAAAAAAAGGCTTTTTCGATCCGCTACACGTTCTAAGCACCCGAACACATAGAATAAATATTATGAAGCCGAAAAATCTTATACCTCAGAAGTTCTCAAAGCCTAGCATTCATTTTTTTTCATCTACACTGCCCAGTATGCTACGCACAAACCCCCGTCAATTCTGGAAGTACATCAATCTTAAATCGAGCGATACGATAACACTTTGCGACGATCATAATAATCCAATTGCGGAGCAAGACGTTGCAGAAATCTTAAATTTAACCTTTAGCCCTCTTTTCACTTGCGAACCAGGTGGTGACTTTCCTGATTTCCCTTCCTTTGATTTCCCGCCCATGCCTGATATTGCTTTTGACCCTAATGGTATTGTAAAACTTATAGACTCTTTGAAACTAACGTCATCTGCAGATATCGACGGAATTAACGCAAAAATACTCAAAAACACAAAGCATACTACTAGCGTCATACTGTCCCATATTTTTCGCCAGTCTCTTTCATCAGGTGTCATACCACATTACTGGAAAGTGGGCAAAGTCATTCCAGTTCCAAAAAAAGGGCCCATCGTCTTCTCGTCATAATTACCGACCGATATCCATCACCAGCATTCCTTCAAAGTTAATGGAGCACGTAATATACTCGCATATTATGAAATTCCTCGCTTCAGTTAATTTTTTCAACCTGCTCAACATGGTTTTCTAAAAGGTTTATCGTGCGACACTCAACTAGCATTATTTGTTAACGACTTGTGCTCCAACCTCGACCTTAACATTCCAGTTGACGCTCTGTTCCCTGATTTTGAAAAGGCCTTCGACAAAGTTCCTCGTAAGGGGTTCTTTCTAAAACTTTCACGCCTTAATCTTAATTGCTTTATTTTGGAATGGATTCGGAACTTCCTTACTAACCGACAGCAGTTTGTTTTAGCTAATAAGCGTACATCTTCTTATGCCTCTTTTCTGTCTGGGGTGCCACAAGGCACCGTCCTGGGACCCCTTCTCTTCCTTATTTATATTAATGACTGGCCAGCTAACTTGTGTTCTAACGTGCGCATGTTTGCAGACAACTGCGTTATTTGCCGCCCAATAACCAACAGTAGTGACATCCAACTCCTACAATCCGACATTGACTGTGTAATAACCTGGTGTAACAAACAGCTAATGTCTTTAAACGTGAAGAAAACATCTATCCTTTCATCGACGTCGCTCCCAACCTACTTCAAGCTACTCAATCTCCAATTCCGAAATCACTGCTGTAACGGAGTATAAATACTTGGGTGTTCATTTAACCCGCGATCTCAATTGGTCACATCACGTAACGCATATTATTAACGATGCTAATCGTGTTCTCGGTTATTTTCGCCGAACCCTTCGCCTAGCTCCTCCATCAGTAAAGTTGTTAGCTTATTTAACATTCATTCGTCCCAAACTTGAATACGCATGCGCGGTTTGGGTCCCCTTTCAAAGTAACCTTTCTAACTTACTGGAAGCAACACAAAACCGCGCAGCAAGATTCATCCACTCGGCCTATTCCTACCATGTAAGTGTCACTGAACTAAAACGTAATGCTCATCTTACAAAGACCGCCGTACTATTGCAAGACTATGCCTTTTTCATAAATTTTACTATCACCCCATGACCAAGTCTATTATCAGCCCTGCCCACCGCACATCTGGCCGCACGAACCACCAGAAGGCCGTTTATCCTCCCCCTGCCCGGACTAGTGCTCACCTGTCATTTTTTTGTCTGCACTGCAAAGGAGTGGAATGACTTGCCCAACACCGTCGTACTTCACTCCGACCCATCATCATTCAAAAAATCCATCGAATCAACCATGTGCCCTGAATTCCACTCCCTCATGTAATACCCTTTCAATGGGGCCTTTGAGGTTGTAATAAATAAATAAATATAAATAAAACTCGTTCGTGCAGAATTGCAGCAAGTCTGCTTGCTTCTGGAACATCAATGTCTGTGACTGCCTGTATAAAGGGCTGCTGAATGCACAAGGGCTTTTTACTTTTCACAGCTGTTTTTAGTCCCTTTTGCCTTGTTATACCCAAGGTTTGTTAATTTTTGTATGGCACAAAGAGTGATTACAGCCTTTGCAGTCATGTTTTTTCTACTTTATCTGAAAAACATCCCACAACGAGATACAGGGTGTCTCATGCACTGTCTGTCGCTGCAGATTGCTGGCATTCAGTGCAGCAGTAAGAATACAAAATGCAACTGCGGCATAAGACTACAGCATGAAAAAAAAATGCATTTGCAAACAAGGTGTTCTAACCGCTCTTGAATTCATGCTGCCTCACCACGTTTGAATAGCACTGTAAATGCGAAGCAAAAAAGAGATGCATGTAGTGTTTGATAGATTTACAAAAAATGTGCAATTCTTTAGATGCCTCGTCCAAATAGTACATTGAAACTTTTTTTTTCAAAAGCCTTTTTGCAGCAAAGCTGTCAGCTGCTATACTGCCGCATTTCACACCATGCTATCAAGTGGTGATATGGGTGTTTTTTGAGACCGTCATCTCCTTGAATAGATTGTTTATGTTTGAGATATTTGGCAAGTGGTCGCCACAAACTGCTTCTGTACAGTTAACAAATCTCAGAATGGTCCAGGGAGCTAAAAGCAGCAGCAGTTATTGAAAAAAAGGTGCTAGGAAAAAGCTAAAATATTAATTGGCCAACATGATTGGCCTACAGTCAAGGAAACTGCTTGGATTTAGCATGGTGTTAGAGTGCAGGCCTTATCATGGTCCAAGGTACTGCCAATAATTTTCCATGCTTGGCCTTCCTTACAATGGCCAATGGTTGGCTTGTCACCACATCCGAGCGCAAACTTTGATTGGTGTCCAGCATTTTGCCAATCATGGAAGCATTGGCCACTCATGATTTGCCTTGCTTGGGCCAATAAAATTCTGCTGCTTGGGAAATAAATAAATAAATAAATAAATAAATAAATAAATAATAAATAAATAAAATAAATCGCATGCTGGTGTCTCTCGGAAGTAATTCTTTGTGCTTGTGTCCACATAAAATAGTCATGGCGAAAGGTACACAATGTAATCAAATCAAATCGAATCTTTATTTTTCATCAGGTGCTACAGATGGAGGGGTGACAGAAAAAAAGCTGCCACTTGGCGGCTTGACGAGTCCGCAGCCCCATATATAAGGCAGCGTCTAGGCAGCACCAGAGAGTGAACAAGCAATGACAAATCAAGACACTTGATCAATGCAGAATAAAAGAGAAGTCTTGAGCCAGATAAAACAAACACCGTCAGCACCAAATGAACAAGCGATAAGCGTATCAAGACACTTGATGAGTGCAGAAGAAAAGCAAGTCCTGAGCTAGATAAAACAAACGCCTGAAAAAATGAAACCACGTTACTCAACCAGCAAAAAGGACTCTAAGTTTAACAGTAGAAAACTAAATTAATCAAAATTCAGTGACTGATAATAGTTTAAAAGAGATGGCAGAGAATAACACAAACGCTCCATATTAGGATTCAAGCGTGGTACAGCAACCTCCCAGTTTTCTCCACGTCTAGTATTATAACATTTCTCCATTCTTTCTAAATGTGCCAAGACATCGAGGCTATGAATTTTTTTTCACTTCATATTTAAACCGAGCACTTAAACGGTAGCGGTATAGCTTGTGAGCTGTAACAACATGAGCACTGTGAAATAATTCTGCAGTGGTTGCATTATAACCAGCATTGTACACGTGGCGTGGATACTGTTTTCGCATATTGATTATTTTTTTGTGTCAGAGAAAATAGTTGTGCCCCAGACAAGCTGGCACTAGATGTGTGGACAGAAAAGAGAATTATAGACCAATATTTTTGTTTTAGTAGAAAGCATCTATCAGGGACGACCGACTACACCGGTTATTCGAGAAAGTTTGGCTGATACAAAATTCACATGCGCACTGGATGCTTGCAGCGATGACAGAAGCAGTGATTTCGTGCGAAGCCGTTCATGCAGTAGAACAGGAGCAGAATGGTGACTTGAGTGGCAGGGAAAGCCAGGCAGCCCGCCGTGTCCGACGGGGCCGGGCAGCGTCGGACGATCCAGACAAAGAACGCTCTCCGTCGTATCTGCACTGTTTCGGAAGCAGAGTAAGTGGTGATGTTCGCAGGGTGCTGCGGCCGCTGCAGGAATGACAGTGGAATTGCAACGTAGACGGCAAAATCAAACACCTAAATGCTATTGCATATCCTTCGTTAAGGGGTCGTTAAGAAGGCCCATATTTTTTCCCATATATTACGCTGAGCAACTTAATTGCACCAGTGCTGCGCATCATCTGTCGACGCCAGCTGGCAGCCTCCCGGCTCATTATGACTGCGTAAATAAAGGGGCTCTGAAACGCGCTACAGTGTGCTGTCATGAACACCTGAGCCAAATAATACACTTCAACACGCAGCAGAGAACCCACAGTAGCGCGCGAAAGTTGGCAAGCCCTTTCCGGCGACTTTCTCATGCTCGCGCTCTCCTCCGTTTCACGCTCCTGCATATGAGTTTATCAGTCAAGAGGGAGCAGCAGAATGTTAGGTTGGCGGATGAGAATAAGTTTGAGGGGATAGGGTGGCCGTCGCTGGCACAGGGCAGGGTTCATTGCAGAGATATGGGAGAAGTCCTTGCCCTGCAGTGGGCCTTGTCAGGCTGATGATGATTAGCCAGATTCTTTCAGATTTCACACAGCTACCATGGCCGTCGCTAGTATGTCCCGCTTCTCCGGCGAGTCATCGAGGGATACCCGTGCGCGTCGGCAGGCATCGACAGGGCCGGGCGTGTGGGCCGGTGGAGGAGCGCCGAGCCTTCAGCGTACAAAAATTGACAAGGGGAAAGGGAAAGGCGCGAACACGGGTAAATCGAAATTTTGACTACTGACAACTCGGCTTCTAATGAACGCATGAACAAAATTCTCGCTGGAGGATGTTCGTGAAGCGGCGTCCTTTAACATCTCGGGCTTACCCCAATTTTACGAGAGCCCCTTGCAGAGCCTCCTTAAACTGTCTGTCGTGGTAGCAGTGGCGGGAACGGTCTTTTAAACGTAAGTGGAATTTATTCCGTGCGTAACCCGTCCCACGAGCACGTAGACCAGCTGATCATGAGCTGGTCTGCTTTCGCGGGCGATGCCACGTACGCCAGGAGAGTCGCACTCGCAAAGCAACCCAGATACGTAACTTGGGCCATAGACGGCACGGGATGATCCGCGCTGGCCGGCAGTTCTAGCCTGGCAGATGGAGACATGTTGAAGACTGCGGGTTGAGCGATCGCTCCCGCACGGAATGGCCCGTTGCTACTTGTACCGGCGGGAGAGAGGCAGGGGTACCCCCTTTGGCTTCTCCTCTCCCTTGGCGGTTGGGAACAATGGCGCATTTATTTCATTCCTCGGTAATGAATCAGTTAAAGTGAGAGTGGTGGGGGTGAAAAAATTTGACAAAGGCGAAAGCCTTTCTTGACTCATGAGTGGCGTGGACGGTAGTTGTAGACAGAGACTGACGGCACGAACTGTCATTATCACAAAAGAAGAAAAGACAATTGGGGTCTATAGGTCGGAAACAAACCGGGGCTGCCGGCGTGCGCACAGCGACGCTGCCACTCGGTCACCAAAAACATCATTTTTTATTGATTTATTTATTCAAATACCCTAAAAGATCTCTGGAATAGGGTATCCACAAAAAACACAATAATCATAATTTTTTAGAAAAAATCCAGCAACAGTAAAAACGAGCACAAAACACGCAAATGCCAATATTTGAAGTCGGATGAAAGTTGGCAAAAAAATCAGGATAGCACAAGATGAAAATGAAGCGTAAAAATTAAAACTCCTCTGATTTAGAATACTAAAAGCAACAAAAAAAGAGGAAAATTGCAATACAGTATCGAAATACACGGCAAAATGTATTAGAGTGGCCCTGAACAAGGACAACTAAGCTGGAAAAGCACACGGACGTCGCATTCTGGTAAGAGTACGCAGCATTTGATGAAACTGATGGGAGTGAACTTCAGTGCCAACATCTGATGGTAGGTCATTCTAGTCAACTATGGTTATGGGTTTAAATGATTGTGCGCTATGAGCCGACTGACATGCCCGTCGTTTGACTTTGATCTCGGCGAGAAAAAATAACAGGGGGTTGAGTGAAGGAAGTCATAGTGCAAACGATCGTGATGATAACGTTTATGAGAGTGTCTCGATCGTTGTGATAGGGGATCTAATTCAGCACGACGTTTTAAAGATGCAACACTCTAGTACGGAAATAATCAGAAAAAATGAAACGCGCGGCACGGCTTTGCAGGGATTCAGTGTTACTTATGATGTAGTCTTGGCTCGGGTCCCGGATGGTACATGCATATTCAATTTTAGGTCTGATTAACGTGGTGCGCGCGAATCTTTTATGTGTGCAGGCGCTTTCTTTACCCTGCGTTTCATAATTCCGAAAGTGCGGTTAGCAGATGCAAGATTAATGTTAATGTGATGATGCTGTGAGATCCGCCTGCAAATTGACTCCCAGGCATTTGTGCGTGGGTAGTAAGTTCAACAACGTTGTTATCTATAAAGGAAGAGGGTTGAATATGTGAAAATGTGTGTGTAGATGACATGAACTTAGTTTTAGAGTGATTTAGGGTTATTTACCAGTCTGAACACCACCTATTTAGGGCGTTGAGATCTCATTGCAATCCTTGATGATCAGTGTCAGTAGAAATTTTATGATAAAGTACGCAATTATTGGCGAACACTCTCACTCTGGACGACACGCGGTTGGGAAAATCAAGAATATAGACTAGAAAAAGCAAAAGTACCGAGCACGCTCCCTTTTGAAACGTCGGATGTAACAGGAAAAGAAAGAGGAGAATAAGGAAATACTGCCGAAAAGATAAATCGGAGTATGCTAATGCCACAAAACACCAGGCTGCGTAATACGAGCCCACCATACCCCTGCACATCCCTACCTTCCCAAACAAGGTCTACGAGGCACACACATGCATCAAGATATGGGAGCCAGCTAGGCGGCTCTTCCAGGGGCCCCGACATATTCCCCGCAAGAAAGCTCACTGTTTACGGAACAAATGTTTCGATGACCGCGGTAACTAGGCGTGATGGTCTATCATAAGTCTCTTGTAGGGACATTATAGTCCCATCAGCACAAATAGATCAGATGGCACAACACAGCTTTTCTCCACAGGCAAAAAACCGGATGCCGTAAAGTGTGGTTTCAATGTCGTCTTAAGTGTTCGCTGTAATATGTCCCAGAGCAACATAGCATCATTGCACAGAATAAAGCAGCGGTCAGTGGTCAGCAAAGCGGCAATTCACCGTCCAGTGCATAAACATCTGCTTAGCATTAAGCCATGCCTGGACAGGCAGCGTCGATGTGTGCAGTTTAAAGAAGAACGTTTTTGCAGCAGAAAAAATGCACATTCGCTTAACACGTTTTAAAACATTTGTGTCCAGGTACACCAGAAAGGTTGCCAATACAACGGTACAGGAAACAAATGCTCTGTTAGTACCTGAGTCCTTCTGCCTTCTGGGGAGGCTAAAAAATGTGCACAGTGAGGAAATTGAATTGAAGGGGGCTCTAAAGTTGCGGCATGCCTGGGATATTGAAGCACGCCGCTTCATGAATAATGTCCAGCAAGGATTTTTTAAATGCGCTTTGTAGAAGCTGAGTTATCTGTAGTCAAAATTTGAATTTCAGCGCCTTCGCGCCTGTTCCTCTCCTCTCGTCACTTTTTGCACGCTGGAAGGTAGGCGCTCCTTCGCCGACCCCCCTCTGGGAGCGGAGCTTCCCGACCCGCCGGAGCTAAGCGGCTTATTGGCCGCGGCCACGGTAGCTGCCTGACGTCTGCAAGAATCTAACCAATGGCCACCTCTCACCTTGTCTACGCAGATGTGGGGGACGGAGGAGGATGGGAGCATGAAAAAGTCGCCGGGAAGGGCTTGCCAACTTCGACGCGTGATTGTGGGTCGTCTGCAGCGTGTATAAGAGTATTATTTGGCTCCGGTTTTCATGACTACACAGGGCAGTGATTAAGTGAGTTAATGTGCTCCCCTCGGAAGGCGATTCAGAGCCCCTTTAAGGAATCGCCACAAAGGCCCCTCACGAGTGAGTACAGTTGGTGCTAATAGGAAAGGC
The DNA here is from genome assembly GCF_052857255.1 of Amblyomma americanum. Classification (NCBI taxonomy): domain Eukaryota; kingdom Metazoa; phylum Arthropoda; class Arachnida; order Ixodida; family Ixodidae; genus Amblyomma; species Amblyomma americanum. Next base: position 57,269,225 of record NC_135500.1, read on the forward strand.
CAATGAGCACTGAGACGCCTGATAAGCACAGCTACAAAAAAAGGGTAGCTTGACGATTTGCAAAAGAAAAACCGCGAAACAAGCTGATGCACGAATAAGCGAACACGACCTATATTCCACCAGACTCTGGAGAAAGAAATAGCTTGTCACAAACCATGGGTTCCCATCGGGAGCGCCATACGAAGGTAGCGAACATTATGTGCCTCACCTGCACTTTCTTCCTCGCACAGTGGAGAACCTGGAACACATAGGCATGTTTTGGAAATAAAAAAAAATGTTGCATACTTGAGCCCGAGCAAACACTGACTTCCCTACCCATCCAGCCTGGGTTTGTCGCCTCATGGAGACTATCTGTGAATCCCAGTAGGCGCAACTGTTGCGAATTTGGTGCAGAGGAACCCCTAGGTACTGAAGGGTCCCACAGTCCCAGCTTATGCCACCAAAATGACTTCGCCTCGCACCCGAATGACCCAAGCAAAATCCCTTGGATTTATCCAAATTAAGAGCCACACCTGATACCTTACAACACTGTTCAGTCAAACGAAATGCCTCAAGTACACTCTTTTTGTCAGAACAAAAGAGGGCGACATCATCTGCATAGGCTAAAATCTTAATTTCACATTGCGCCAGAGAAAAACCATGAATAGTTGCGCTGTTAATAATACTGAGGCAAAGGGAGTTCAAGATAAAGGGTAAACAACGAAGGCGATAATGGACAGCCTTGGTGGACAGATAATTTGAGATGTATACGTTTGGTTAGCTCTTTGTTAACAATTAGCCTTGTATAGGACTCCTTATAGCACAGCCTTATGCCCCTGAACAAAGAAACTACAATATCTGCATGCTTTAAGACCGCAAACAAGAAATCGTGACGATCTTTATCATATACCATTGCAAGGTCAATCTGAAAAAGAGATGCTTGGTCGGTCTCATCTGATACTCTCTCTAATACCGAACGTGCAATATGAATATGGGTTTGCATTCTACGACCTCTGATACCGCAGACCTGATAGCAGCCATTTAAGTCAGCCAATTAAGCTGCAGACGATTACAGAGAACCTTTGCAAAAAGTTTGTAATCTACATTACAGAGGTAAATTGAACGATATCCTTGAACTGTTTTGAACCGATTTGTATCCACGACACTTCGACGTTTGAAGCTAAATAAAGCGGCGCATAGTGTATACACAGTTCTTAAAAACGTATCTTCGAGATGTGTACCGAGGCCTACATGAGTAGGCCATGCCTGAAAAAGCAAAAAAAAAAAGACACTAACCCTATTTGACAAAGGGAACTACACAGCCACGAATGCAGAACTGTCCGCCATTGGGCGTGGCTGGTCCTTGACTTCTCAAACCGGTCTGTTGAAATAACTGGTCCCTCTTCAAACACAAAATGCACCAACTGATTGACAAGCACATCCCTACTATTACAATCACCGAAAAAAACATCGTGACTGTGGTTTAATAACGAACTGAAGCGACTCAACAACAAAAAGAAAAGACTTTTTCGAACCGCCAAACGCCTGAATAGCGCTTGCATGTGGAAAAGGTATCAGACTGCAGAAAAAAATTATTCCAATGTTTAGCAACCCAAACCAATCGTTCCTTTTTTCATCAGTGTTACCGTCTATGCTAAGCACTAATCCTAACAAGTTTTGAAAAGCTATTTACCCTACACGCCACGAACCTCTAACATTACACAACGATAATAGCATTCTCATACCGCAGCATGAAGTCTGTAGCACTCTGAGCTCCTTTTTTTGCTCAGTTTTTACTGAAGAACCTGAAGGCGAATTACCATACTTCCCGGTGTTTGATCACCCTGCTATGCCAGACATTCTGTTCGATACTAGTGGAATTATGAAACTAATTGAATCATTGAAAGTGTCATCTTCATCTGGTATTAATGACTTAAACTCGAAAGCCCTAAAAATGCTAAAAACATTGTCAGTTTCATCTTATACCACCTTTTTCAACAGTCTCTATCATCAGGTGTGCTGCCACAAGGCTGGAAAATAGGTAAAATCGTCCCAGTCCCAAAAGAAGGTTCATCTTTTTCATGCAAAAACTACCGCCCTATTTCCCTCACAAGCATTTGTTCAAAACTAACGGTACATGTTATTTATTCTCACGTCATTAAATTTCTAGTGTCAGTCAACTTTTTTCATCCTAATCGGCATGGTTTCTTAAAAGGACTTTCATGTGATTCCCAAATAGCCCTTTTCATCAATGACCTTAGTTCGCATCTTGACTTAAATATTCCTCTTGACGCGCTGTTCCTTGACTCTGAAAAAACCTTCGCTAAAGTACCGCACAAAAGATTACTACTAAAAATCTCGCGTCTAAACCTTAATCATTTAGTGATGAACTGGCTTCAAAATTTTTTGACTAACAGAGAGCAATTCATCTACGCTAACAAATCGTCGTCCCCTCGTTCTCCGCTTACTTCAGGAGTTCCTCAAGGCACAGTGCTCGGGCCCTTGCTTTTACTAATTTACATTAACGATCTTCCTTCCAACGTTACCTCTAACATCCGACTATTTGCATATGATTGCGTAATTTACCACCCGATTTCTACAAGCACTGACGCCGACACCCTTCAACAAGATTTAGCCCGAATTGAAACCTGGTGCAAGCAACGATATATGAGACAGATACTGCGCCATTTCCTTTCCCCCAAAACCAATTATTATTATTATTATGCAAGCATTGGTTAATGTCCCTTAATATTGCTAAAACATGTATTTATTTTTATTTATTTAACAATACTGTTAACCTTCAAGCGAGGGTCCTTACAGGGAGGTATGAAAACTTCGTAGAAAATAGAATTATTCACAATCACTAAATACATCAGCAGAAGACAGTACATTCGTTCAAGCATCAAATAGCACTTTCAAGCAGATGGTCATCCAGAGATCGCTCAAATTCATGCAGATCATTCTGTTCTACAACACTCATTGGCAAGTCATTCCACATTTCAATTATATGAGGGAAGAAGGAATTTCTGAAAGCTTCACTATGGGCGTAGTACGGCTGAATTATCCGACTATGATTTGTTCTAGAACTCCGTTTGCCTGGCGCTTGTATGTATGTTTCCTTTTGAATGTTTACCTGTCCTTGGAACATCTGGAATAGTAGCTTTAGGCGATTTTTTTCTCTACGTATTTCTAATGAATCCCGGTTACAGGAAGAAAGCATATCTGTAACTGAGTCTGTCCTTCGATATCGGCAGCAAATAAAGCGTACTGCGTACCTCTGAACTCTTTCTAATTGTTTCTTTAAATAATTCTGTTTAGGACTCCATACTACTGACGCATACTCAAGGATTGGCCTCACAAAAGCTTTATATGCAATTAGTCTTACGTCTCGTGTAGCATTCTCCAATTTTTTTTCTCAAAAAACATAACCTCTGGTGTGCTTTAGAGCACACCTCTTCTATATGTGTGCCCCAATTTAAATTTTGTGTTATTGTCATTCCTAGATACTTAAACTGAGTTACGTTTACCAAACACTTGTCACCAATGAAATATGGGAACGAAAGAACAGATTTCTTCGTTGTAATGTGCATGTACGTTGATTTCGAATAATTTATTTCCATGTTCCATTTTTTGCACCATTCGCTTAATGCCTGTAAAGAGTTGTTAATTCTATGCTGGTCTTCCGTGTTTCTAACTGTGGAATAAATTAAACAGTCATCTGCGAATAGCTTCAGTCGTACATTTGGTTCCATGACAGCAGAGATATCATTAATATACACCAAAAATAACAACGGTCCCAGAACAGAACCCTGTGGAACTCCTGAAAGAACTGCTAGTGAGGCGGACACATGACCTCCATTTTGACCACCTGGTTACGACTTCCTTCTTTCCATCGCAGGCAATCCCACATTACCTCTAAATATGTTATTTTTGATTCTGAAGTGTGCTTCGTTCTTACCTGTAAGTATTTGGGCATTACTTTAACTCATACCCTAACATGGCCTTCACATATAACGAACATCGCCAATGACGCTAACCGCACCCTTGGCTTTCTACTTCGAAATCTTCGTTTGCTACCCCTTCCATCAAATTATTAGCTTACCAAACTTTCGTCCAACCCAAATTAGAACTCACTCCAGCTGTATGGGTCTGCCGCCAGAAGCCATACACCTTACCAACCCCATCAAATTCAAGAAAAAGATTGAGGCCATCATCTTGTAGTCTGTCATGCCCACCCCTCATGTAATGCCCCATATCCGGGGTCTTTGGGGTAATAAATAAATAAATAAAGTAATTTTGAGCATGTTAATAGGCAGTTTTAGTTTCACGTGCGTACAGAGTTCACGGGCGCAAACGTGAGAAGTCTACGTAGCATACGCGCATGTCGTTTCAAGCCCTTTTAGTTGCACGTACGCGACAGACGCCGCGCGTTCTTCCCAGCGCCCCCTACTGACAGATGCAGACACTGCGGTAGCCACTCTAAGACAAGACGAGCCAGAGCCAAGCCAGTCGAACTGCGTCGGAGCGCTGCTTCGTTAGGCTTAACAGCTCGGAAATCGCCTTTATACCAGAAAAAAAAAGCTATTTGTCGCTTGAAACTTTATGCGAGGGCAAGAATGGGCAAATTGAAGGCGAATACAACAGTTTATAACACAATATCGCGTCGAGGAATTAGCGACGAAGCTGTTATCGCTGTGAAGCGGGAGGGCAGGGCGCAGCCATGTGGTCAACGCTACGTACGCAAGCAACGCAGAGACCGTAAAGTAAGAATCTGAATCTCAAGTGCGTCCGTGAGACTCACGCAGACCCTTTGCGCTCTGCGCATGCGCACTGGTCACCGTAAGAGCTCTACGTAGTGAAGCTTCTACGTACGTGAAACCAAAACTGTCTAATTACAGATGTTGCAATCAAGCGTGTACCGTTCAATCAAGCGTGTACCGGATTTCCTCCATTTCCGATAAATTTCCTCCCTGCTTGGCGTGCAGTCGCAGCGCCATCACGCGGCACCCACTGAAAACCCCCCGCAATGCAAAAGCGCCCCGCTCCCCTCTAGACCGGCCGTGGCAATGCACGGCGCTGGCCCAGCAGATAGCGCACTTGGCGGACCGCACACAGCTTTCGCATTTCCGCACGTAAGAAGACTTAAGTACACCTCATAATTATCTTCTCAATAAAAGAAAGAATGACTGCGGGATTGGTTCTCGTGGGCACAGTCCTCAGACCATGACACCGCACAGAATAGTTCGCAGTGGTCGCATTATACAGAGGCAGGCTGCCTCATTTTCAAATCCGCTCTCTCCCCCGTTTTCCTTTATCAGCTTCTGGAGAAGCATTGTTTATGAGAGCGTGGGATATTTTCTACTTGTTTCTGCGCTGCTGCGTGCATACTGTAAACTCGTTTTTCAGCCTTGGAGCTGTCGCCAATTGTTGTGCCCCACAAGAAAATAACGTTGAACGTTGAATGCAAACACACCGGTAATGAAAAGCTCCAGAGGCAATAGTCGCTGCTGAACAGAGTGGTGGAGACGTTGCCTGGATTGAACGGTTCACCTCTTGTCCACTGGTCATCGCAGCCTGTTCATGTTCAGTGGCCAGGTTGGAAATGGACGCAGCTGGAATGCGTGGACGGCATTGAGTTTAGACGCGAAAAAAGAGTGGCGAGGCAGGCAGGATCAGGTTTCTTCAAAATTGCGCGCATTGTACGCACAGTGGTGATCTACCCGCACGCAGGGGAATGACTGACCCTGCACGCACGAGACTTAGTTCACAAAATTAGGCATGTGTCCCAAGATGGATGTGAGTGAGGCGTGCTGACACATGCAGAGATATATTTTCTTTATTTTTATTTTGTGGGAATCGCCAATAAAATGAATTAGAAGAGCTGCATGGACGGAAGAACCGTCAGCAAGACGTGGAAATCCAAGCACAGCCGTCGCATGCTCGTTCACGTGCACTGCTGGCGGAGTTTGTCCGGGTGTGCCCAAGCACGCGGTCAAAAGCTTGCGATCGCGTCGTGCGGTGCAGACTGCTTTTCTTTGAAGCAACCCTTGGCCGGGCACAGCGTGTAAGTGGCCGCGTGGCAGCCGTCGCAGTTGACGCAGCGGTAGGCGGTTGCCGTGCACTCCCGGTGGTTGTGGAAGCCCGCGCACAGCTTGCACCGGGTCTCGGCCCGGCAGCGGAAGGCGCTGTGCTCGAAGCCGAAGCAGTTCATGCACTGCATGGGCGGCCTCCGGAAAGTTTGGACGCGGTACTCTTCGCCCTCCAGGGACACGGTGGCCGGAAGCTCCGCCAGCTCCGGCGTAAAGTTCAGCATCACCGTGTTCTTGGGCGACTCGAGGCAGACGCCGTTGTCCAGGCGAGTGTACGAGACTGCACGCCGCGCCCCCATGACGCCGTAGGGAACAAGGGCGTCGAGAATCTGTTCGTTGGTGACATAGAAGGGCACGCCCCGGATCATGGCCTCGTTGCGGTGGTACCAGTTGGAGACGGTCACTTGAACCGCGGCCCCAAGCAGGGTCTTGACGCGCTGCATACGGACAGCAGTTTCGCTGCAGCTCACATTAGCAAGCAGCAAGCCAGAGGCTGTGGTCTTGATGGACAGGACGTCACCCGCGGCTGCCTTGCCGATCGCCTCCTCAATGCTTCGGGGCTCCAGGTCCCAGGGCCTGATTGTCTGGTCTTCAAACCTGATCACCATGGGAATATTCGCAGGCAGGGGCTGAGTCGCGTTGTCAACCGACCGAGCCTCGTAGCTCGATCGAGGTGCGGAGTAGTGCAAAGCCCAGTATGCGGAAGCGCCGCTGGTCATACAGCTTTGTGTTCGTTCGCTGTAGTTGCCTTGAGTGGAGTCGTCGATCAAGACACCTTTGGAGTCGCCCGTTCCGCTCTCAGTGGCGCTTGTGTAGAGGTCGACGGTCTTCTCATCGTTCAGGATTTCGTGACCAGAGAAACTCGCCATGATGTGCAAGGAGCTTTGCAGATCTACACTTGCGCTATTTATAGTTTTCCATTGGGAACGATAAGTTGCATAAGGTATATATGTGGCTCGTCTGAGAGCACTGCACCACCTGCGTATTACGGATAGTGGGACGTCTTTTGTGCAGGCACTCTAAGGTTGGTTAAGGCTTGTGCAGCAGATGTGAGGAAACGGGAACAATCGCTATTTTTCTTTCAGGCTGGATTTACCGTTTCCAGCGCAAACGTATCGCATCGGTGCGGTTTGCCGTATGGGCTGAGTAATGCTTCTCAAGAAGGAGTAAAATAGAACAGAGCAGAAGGAAGGGATACGTTAGCGTGGATTCCAAAACATTTTCTTTTCGGTGTTAGAGGAGGGGGGGGGGGGGCGCAGAACTAGAAGCTATTTTTAGCATTTTATTCTTTTTGTTAAAGTATTAATTGTGGTGTTATTTATATCTGTATTTCAATATGAATTCTTCTAAAATGAACGCATTTCTCCTTTTGTTCAAGAATAACTCGGTATTCCAGCTGTCCTGAAACCACGCTCATGCCCCACTAGTAATAACATAGTTCAGTGAATGAGAGTTTTAAAGCTGTGAATTGAAGAAAACCGATAAATTGACACATCCCTGCAGGAATGCCTTTATAATGCATTTAGTATATTTGTGCAGTGACCTGAGGGCCGAAGATGGCTAAATGTTGAAAGAGACGCCAGCAGCAACAAAAACAGTCAAACTTCTGCCTCCGTAGGTCTTGACGATCTCCCCTTTTTGCCCGTTCTGTGTAGAACCCAAAATGAAAGACCATTTTAGAGCCCAGCCGTTATAGGCGCCAGTTCCTGGCTTCCGCGTCGTATATAGCCATCGGCGTCGGCGTAACCGGTTTGTCCACGCAGCAAAGCGAAGCGCCATTTGAAAGGTGGCTGCTACGGGAAGATCCAGAAGGTTGGCTAGTGACCATAGTGGCTAGCAGCGTAACACACCGCCTGACAGACGTGAAAAGCTGCGCTCTAATTTTGGCATTACCGGCTATCGCAATCGTCTGTCATTTTTTTTTTTGTCCTGCCGCCGCTTCTCGTTTACGGAGGCAAGCCTGATAGCAAACCTATTTCAGCATCTTGGTCTGGGTTTGTCTACTGTTCTCCATCCATACCTTTGCTTATATAGCCTTTTTCTCATTTGCATTCACCAATCTCGCAGCAATTGCGATTGCTTCTTATTCTTAATCTACCAATCTGCACTTCTTTTGAAGAATTTTTGGGTACCTGTCAGCTGCCGCCAACTCAAAGCAGTGGGTACTCGCCATTTATCTCTTTGAGGACAACAACAACGACTTTACGCCTCATGAGGACTCTGCCGCCGCCGCTCTGCAGGTCGCTACGGCGCCATGTCTTTCATAAATGTGGTCGCGGTCGCCTTACTTAACACCTCCACAAGATGACTCAGCGAGACGCGCCTTCTCTCCGGCGGCGTTCCATGGCTTATTCCAGCGGGGTGGCACGCCGGAACCGGTCTATTCAGCACAGCGAGGACCCCGACCAGCAACGAGGACTGGTTCGCAGAGCCCACGCTGCGGCGCAGCCCAGTGGGCTGCCGGAATAGGCGGGCCACCCACGGCTCGGATAATTGCCATTATTTAAATGAAGTTTTCCATCAATCAATCGAGTCGCCTTTTCCAGCGTTCCGGCCTATAAAGCTGTCGGTGGATGGTTCACCCAGCTTGAGTCTGCATTGTAGTACCATGAATGACATCACATACCCGCCGCGGTGGCTCAGTGGTTAGGGCGCTCCACTACTGATCCGGAGTTCCCGGGTTCGAACCCGACCGCGGCGGCTGCGTTTTTATGGAGGAAAAACGCTAAGGCGCCCGTGTGCTGTGCGATGTCAGTGCACGTAAAAGATCCCCAGGTGGTCGAAATTATTCCGGAGCCCTCCACTACGGCACCCCTTTCTTCCTTTCTTCTTTCACTCCCTCCTTTATCCCTTCCCTTACGGCGCGGTTCAGGTGTGCAACGATATATGAGACAGATACTGCGCCATTTCCTTTCCCCCCCAGAACCAATTATTATTATTATTATTATTATTATTATTATTATTATTATTATTATTATTATTATTATTATTATTATTATTATTATTATGGCATCACCGTTCAAACAGACAGTCCCCTACTACCTCCTTCCGGACGACCTTGTGCGCCGACTGGGGATTCAGGCCATGCGACGAGCTACGCGCGACCGCCCTGACACACTTCAAAGCCCTCTTCTGCACAATGCCGGTCTACGACGCGGCAAACCATCTCTCGCTGCCTCTTAAGTCCGCCCTCGTAGCAGCCCAGCTCTGTCAAAACACATTCCACAGGGACGCAGCCCAGTCCAGAAGCCATAGCTAGGCCGCGTCCCTGCCACTCTTTCGTAGCGTATCTGGCCGCGCCGTCCCGTTTCAAGCAACACTAGGTGGTCCTGAACACAACTTGGACGCAGCTCTTGCTGACAATTCAGCTGTGCCCTCTAATCTATGCGACACCAAATGTAGCCGTGCCGTCGCCTACTTTGGGCCCACTACATCTCGCGCACACCTTTCGGGTTGTGAGCGGCTGTTCCGCACTACCGCGGTAGTCTCCGCCAAATGACGTCCCACTGGATGGGAATCGCGTCCACCCCTTGGCTCGGCCTCACACGTCTCCAGCAGAGCTAGTCTAGGACCCTTGTGTGCGCCCGTCCCCTCCAGCGGCCGCAGCCGACTCTCCTGAGGTTCTTCCTGCTGCAAACGCACAATAGGTGTACCCGGCGCACTTGCCTTTACTGGAGTCGCTCGACTCCCACTTGGACACCCAGCGGCCAATCTCATCTAGGCCACTCTCACGAAACGCGCCTGACACGAAATATATTTGCCAGCGTCTTCTTAACGCGTTCGTCTTACGTCGCCACAAGCCCCTTTCTGAACCAACCAGGCTCCAGAATAACTCGCTCTAACCTCGTCGGTGCCCCGCAGAATTACCGCATTCGCTTCGAACGACCAACGCGGACGCGTTAATCGCGCTTATCGGCTGAAAGTGATCTTCGGCGCTCTTTGCTTCCGGCCGCCGGACAAGTGGGCTGCGTCCCTGCCCACCTCGCCGCCATTGTTTCGTGCATCTTCTTGTGTACTCGGAATCCTTCACTCGAGCCCCATTAAGTCGTTCGCCGGTGCCACATGGACTGGGCGCCCACCACTAGCATGATCGCACCCTTTCCCTGCCGCTCGTGGTGCGCTGCACACCGAAAGCTTGACGGCGCACTGCACGGCTACACTCTTAATCTCGGCTCCACATAAACTGGCGTGGTTCCACATAGGTTCAGGCTAAAATCTGTGTTCCATTTATTTTATCTGGAACGAGGCTGGTTTCGTTTTTTCTAAAGTGAGACGCACACTTTTGCAGCACTTTCTCTCTTTTATAAATGAAACTTGCGTGGAACACGTTCATATTACTGGAACAGCCAGCTCGTCGGTTTTCTCGAAACGGCTATGTGCAACACAGGTTCCAGTTCCAGATAGAACTAGGTCACTGCTCACGAGATGAAAAGGTGGCGAGCGCCGCACTGGGAGACTGCTTGTTTTTTCCGCCTTTGGACACTTGACCAGTGTGCGCGTGATGTCTGGGATCTAATGTCCTGAAAGTTCCCGCCGAAGCGGGGCCGTCGCTGGCTTCGTCTCAGCCGGCAGCGGCGCTCTATCTTCCTTTACTGCACGATTTTTTTTTGCGCTTGGATTCCTTGAGAGGGATGGGGATAAAAAGAAGGACGAAAAGGCAGGGAGGTTAACTAGGCGATGCCCACTAGGCTACACTACACGTGGGGAGGGGAACAAAAGGGAAAGAAAGGGAAGAAAGAGCAGCAATGAAATGAATTTTTCACGTGTCCATCGACCACTGTGACAAGGGGACAGAGGGCGCACGCTTAAAACTCAAGGTTTATATTTGGGAACTCAACCCCGACTCCTTTATGAACTTCAGGAGCGCCTTCACCGCTTTCCTTTGTGGTGAAGTTTTAGACAAGGCCGCAGATAATTGGTTTTTGTAAGGGGACGAGGGTCCAAGCTGCGGAGTGTGGCAGCCAGGAAGCAACGCTCTCGCTCAAAACGAGGGCAGTCGCAGAGTAAGTGTCCGATCGTTTCATCACATCCGAACTGCTCACACGCTTGATAGTCTGTCATTGTCATGGGATAGAATTATGCGTTTGTGAACACCGCTCCCAGCCACAGGCGGCACAACTGCGCAGTATCACAGTGGGGGAGGCCGAATGGTATTTGAAATTCAAGTAAGGAGTCCAAGTGGTGCGAGCCTCCAGGGGTATACCACGACAGTACAGCCACGTTTCCCGCCAGCAGTTGAAGGTGCCTTGCTGCCTCAGCTCTTGTTAGTGTTATGTGGACAATGTTGGTTGCATTGCGAGCCGATCGAGCAGCATCGTCAGCTATGTCGTTGCCAACAATGCCACTATGGCCTGGTGCCCACTGGAAGATGGTTTTCTGACCCTCCTCTAATGCCCGATGGCGCAGATGTCGTACCTCCTCTACAAGTTGCTCATGGTCGCTATGGCTCAAGGAATATAGAAGACATCGTAGGGTAGGTTTAGAATCGCAGAAAACAGCCCATTTTTGACGAGATTGTTGAGAGATGTACTTTACCGCCACAAGAAGTGCGGTCAAATCTTTTCCAGTAGAGGTAGTCTTATGCGACATTTGTTGGTTAAGGTTGGTCTGTCTCGCATGAACGACCACGGCGCAAGCAGAACTTGTAGAGGTTACCGAGCTATCCATACAGACGTGAGTGCGGTCCCAATATTCAAAGTGTAGCATGGACAGTGTCAGTTTTTTAATGGCTGGCGTTGATACATTTGATTTCTTCGCTATCTCCGGAATAGCAAGGCGCACACATGGGAGCCGCAGACACCACACTGGAGAGGAAGGTCGTGCTGCCGGAGTGAACTGTTTTGGGATGGACGACATTTTTATTACCTTTGCAAATGCAGATTGTGCTCTCTGCAGAGGCACAGGCGCGAGGTGACGCCGTGGAATCCTTGAAATATGACGTATGTGCATTAGCAAGGAGTCTAGGGAACTATACGTCGAAATCGGATGGTCTTTTGGAAGTGCAATGCCTCGCAGTGTTGATGCGCTCCGAGGGAGATCCAGGCATTTGTGAATGGCCTGAACCTGGACTTTCTAGATGGTACGCAAATTAGTATTGCACGTAAAAAAAGTAAGGCTGTACTGTACCACAAGAATCCCAGAAATAGTGTTCTGTACAACACTACCATCGACTGGACTGACGAGCCCCCTGATTTTCTGCCTAGAAATGGGAGTAAGTGAGCGATAGATGTTAGCCTTTTTTTCAGTACGGTGCAATCCGGGCTCCATGATAGGTTGCGGTTTTTCGAAATACTTAAGAAATGATGACATTTGCAGTAAGAAATGGTGTGACCGTCGACGCATACCAGATAGCGAGCCATACATTTGCATTTAAATGCAACTAGCGCGCACTTTTCCGGTGAAACGCTGAGACCTTGCTTCTGGAGATAGGAAGAAGTTTTTGTTGATGCCCATTGAATTCTTGCACGCACCTGGAGAGCGATAAGTGCCAGATTAAACAAAGTAGGGCTAAGAGAACTGCCCTGGGGAACACCACGGTAGGTGTAATGCGCAGGTGACGGGCCACCTTCACACTGAATAAAAATGATGTTTTGATCAGATAGCCCTCTATCCACGCAAACATCCGACCACCGATGCCCACAGTTCGCAGCGCATCAAGGATGGAATCATGGGCCACGTTGTCGCAGGCCCCTTTCACACCAAGAAAGAGTGCGACGGACAAACGTTTCATTCGCTTCTGTTGTTGAACCGTGGATACGAGATCAACAGCCGAAAATCGGCCATTGCATTGGGGTCTATTTTACAGTGCTCGAGATACTACTCAAGGCGCGTCAAAATCATTCTCCATGACCTTTGCCACGCAACTGCCAAGGCTGTTGGCCTGTGCGATGTGATCTCGAGCGGAGATTTCCCTGGTTAGAGTACGGGTATGGGCCGACCGGATTTCCATTCGTGAGGAACCACACCGTCGAGCCAGGAGTGGTTGCGATGTTTGAGGAGCTCTTCTCGCACGTTGTGGCCAAGGTGGGAGAGTGCAACTTATGCGATTCCATCTGGCCCTGGTTAAAACGAACGCTTACATCCCGAAAGAGCAGCGTAGAGTTCCTCACGAGAAAAAATGACATCCATAGCTGAAGTTCTCATCAAGTGCTGAGCCTTGGAATATCATCACCTAGACTGCCTCGCTGAGCAGCAATGAACTTCGTGTTCGTAGCTGCTCGGCGGATGCATACTCCCGCGCCGTCGCCCGCAAGCCTCAATACCACAACGGCTTCCATTATGGCCTTCTGGCTTCCCTGCTGACAGGTGGCCATCTTGGTATTCCTTTTCGCTCCACCGCTTCTGCGGTGGTCTCGCGAGAACCTTTCGCAGCCCATGCGCTTCTCCCGTCGTGCGGCGACCTCTACTTCCTGGACTCATACTCCTCTGCTATTTGTCGGCCCTCAACTTATCCTGCGCGCACCTTGACGGGCACTTCCCATCGTGAAGGTTGCCGCGGTGTCTGCTAACTCCTGGGGCGGTGACGGTGGTGGCGTCCCTGCCCGTGGGTCGCGGTTCCTGCAGGGGCTGCAGCATCCCCCCCCCTTTTGTCCCCCTTCCAGTGTCTTTCGTCCCTACGCGATGGATTTTCTACCAAAATCAGCTGCAGCTTCCCCCCGTGTCTCAGATGATTGGAGATCCTGGGAGGCAGAAATATTGGTTTCTACCTGCGGCTACTCAATGCCCGTTCGCCTTCGCTGCTCTACGCGGACTGCCGGGCGGGTTGCCGCCGCTCGTCACTTCGATGATTTGGTTCCTTTCGAAGCACAGCATCTCTTCTGTCTTCCATCTTTTTTTTACTTGCACTATGCTCCTTTTTTACATTTTATGGGACCTGCAGTTCACTCTTCTTCTTTTCTTCTTTTAGCTTCTAAGAAAGTACCGGCGGAACGACGGCGACATCAGGCCTATTCGCTGTGATGTACTCAACACAAGTGCAGGCTGGGTTGAAACCAGTGCATAGGCAGCTCCAGGTGAGGACAATACTGTGCGTACATGTAATTTGCGTAGTATTTCCTAGTGTGTCGGCCTCGAGCGCTGCGTATTCAGGGCGTTCAATCAAATGCAGCAACATATGGTGCTTTGTTGCGTGGCAACTTGTGCTCTGCTTTGCACGGTAAGCGCTTCATTAGACTATACGGTGCATCTTTCTCGTTCCTCAACGAATGGATGCTTACGATAAGTGCGCATCATTTCAGCGACTGTCAGGTAAGAAGGCACATTTTTAAAATTTATTTATGTCCAAGGCTACTCTTAGCAGTATACTATACATGCTTAATCTACTTCCACATAAGTTCCAGTTACTAACTGGAACTTAATTGGAAACGATGTTCCAGATAGAAAACTGAGAAAATATGTAGAGCAGCATTTCTGTTAAACGGGCAAGGTTTTAAGTTAAACACAAAGCTCCACATACATGTGTCTTGAACACATGTTCCACATGCAGACAGTCCGCGAGTACCGACCTAATTGACGGCTTCGCTGCTCCGTGTCCTGCACGACAGGGACGCCCAACTCTGCTGGGTGTTCAGCGACCTCACATTGCGTGTTTTGGACACTGTAGACACTAACCCGAAGGCATGTTGAGGCATCAGTGAACTGGATCAAAAGAACCCTTTGCACGAAGCGTACATTTCCGCAAATGACACTGCTTGGCCATACATATAGCGAGAAATCTCAGTGGTTAAAGATGATGCGATTTTATGGCCCGAAGCTGCACTGTTTACGTGACCATACATCTGCTCGCATTTGCATAGAGTGTTATCTGTTATTTTCGTTGGGAGGAAATAGACGCGCTGAATTTCAACCTCAGCTGCTGAAGCACTAACGAAAGCCACAAGAGAAGTGCAGGTGTTGGGTGAATCACCATATGGAATAAATTACATCTCCTACAGACTCAAAAAAGCCAAATAACAAATCTCATCAAACGCGTATCCAAACACAATAACCGAGTGAAGGAAAACAGCAATCTGCGCTTCGTAGACACACTAATAAACAATAGACTGCCATACCACCTACCATGCCATAACCCAGCCATTAAGACACAACTGACTAAACTCAACACAAAACACCAAACAGCTTTCTAGGCAGCGCTACACCTACCCCTTTATTGTAAAAGTCTCAGGAAATCCATAAAATAACACTGAATAAACTCAACCCAATACACCAAACAGCTTTCAAGGCAGCGCTACACCTACCCCTTTATTGTAAAACTCTCAAGCAATACATAAAATAACACTGACTAAACTCTGCACAATACACCAAACAGCTTTCAAGGCAGCGCTACACCTACCCCTTTATTGCAAAACTCCCAGGAAATACATAAAATAACACTGACTAAACTCAACACAATAAACCAAACAGCTTTCAAAACAGCGCTACACCTACCCCTTTATTGTAAAACTCCCAGGAAATACATAAAATAACGCTGAGAGAAAGCCGGCACCGAAGCAGAGGTCATCGAAGACGAAAAAATGAAAATAAAAGAAAAAAAAGCAAATGCCCAAGTGAAATTTAAGCAAAACCAATTAGAAAAAAAAATGGCACAAATGACGGCCGGGCAAGGGTGGTTTTTAGGGCAGAGAGGCCCCACAAGGATTAATAATCAACTTGGAAGAACAGAAAGATGGCTGGATACAAAGTGTCCGGGAGCTTCAGATATGATCGCAGGTGGCCAGGAGGAGAGAAGGTGCGGGGATCTGTAGGAATGAAGAGGAGGCGAATAAAGAAGAGGAAAGTAAAAACAGGAGATAAATGGGCCAAAGAAAGCAGAAGGGGTATATAAAAAGTGGGAGAGAGAATAGTGAACCAGGAGAAATGAGAAAAAGGTGTTGGGTAGGTGCTATCACCATGATATCTGATACCTGATTTAATATCTGCGGCGGGTCATTGGACCTAAGATATTAAACTTATTTTTTATTATTGAATACTTATATTATTTATTTCCGCCACGCTGAAGGCACGAAATGCTAGCGTAATGCAGCTGTCGCTACAAAAAAAAAAGAAATAACTGTGGGTGCATGCAGGGCGGCGCAAACTGCAAGACCCTCATGCCCGCGTGGCAGGGGCAGAGCCACGGCCCACGAAAATTGGTCACATGGTGCCCCCGACCACATGAGACATGTGGGAAGCTCAGTAATGGCAGGCAGGCCTACGAACCATCGGGGCGGGAATGAACAGGATAGACGGGTGTAAGGAAAGAAGAAACGCGAACGGCAATGCGAATAAGCAACGCACGAGACCGAGGGGAGGATAACAAAGACGAGAAGTCGTGAGGGGAAAGTGCGGATAGCCGCAGAGCCGCGCTGCTATGTCCGCGGTAAGAGGACAGGCGAATAGGTAATGGAGAACGTCACCCACATCGGCACCGCATGGACAGGATGGCGAAGGACGGAGTGAAAAGCGATGGAAGTACGAAGAAAAGTGGCCGTGTCCAGTTAGCAGAGGGGCAAGAGATCGGGGTGGGAGGGCAAGAGAGCGGGAGACGGGGAATGGAGGGGACAAAAACAGACAAGAGGGTTTCAGAGTGATCCGCGGTCCAGGCGGATTCCCAGAGCCTGAGGACGGTTGTGGGCATGCGTGTGCGCACAGACAAGGGCGACAGCCGCGACAGAAGCAGGAAGCCGTGCGCCGAAGCCGCAGAAGAGGCCCGGCCTGCTAGCTCGCTGCTCCAGACACCACAATTGGTGGGTACATGATACAGGAAGACGGGACGGTGAAGAGAAATGGTCGAAAGGGTGCGCTTTATTTCTCGGATGCAGAAAGAGAAGGTGGAAAGAGAGTGAAGAGCCTGAAGGAGAGAAATGCAATCAGAGTAGACGTACAAGTGTAAAGGAGAGGGGACGCGCCGGGCATAACAAGCCTCTTGAACAGCCTCTGCGCAGAAGGCGCTGAAGGCTGTCTCAAGACGAAACTGGGCTACATGCCGCAGCGCGCCAGAACACGATAATGAGACATAGGCAGCGCTTGCAGACTGCGAGGTGTAGGAACCGTCCATGAAGATGTGAAGGGCGGGAAGGAAGGAATGACAGGGAAAGCGAGACGAGAGAAGACGGGCAAAGGAGGAGCCGGAGGCCAGAGAGGGATGGTTGCACCAGGTATGCGGTGCAACCACGGCCAGATAACAGCACCAAACTGCTACAGCTGGGATTACATAGCGCAGAGGAAATAATTGAAGCCCACATATCCGATCAGCGATGCAGACTCACAAAAACACCCACTGGGCTCCACTTACTCAGAACACTGGGCTACAACCCGTCTTATACCGCCGCCCCGAAGCTAACAAGCCGCACTCCTCACCTACAAAGCAACCTGCATCAAAAGCCATTCTCATGAAACATGGACCTTGACCACCACAAAAGTCAGGGAAGCACGCGCGTCTCACCACCCAAAACTATACAACTGAACGCAAGGAATTCTATATACCTACGCATCACTGCGACCCCAGTTCTAAGGCACCCACGCAGCCATCTGTACAGATGCCCAAGCAGCAGAAAGGCAATGTTCCTTCATCTTCAGCCCACATGCCGTTGTAACGCCACCGCTGAGACTCGCGGAGACGAAGTGGTGGCACGCGCCCGCTCGGTAGTACACGCCAGGTTACCGGTGTTAGCGGATTGAATTGAATTGCCTTTATCTCCATAAATATACAATTTATGGGGGATTTTGGGAAAAAGTTGCCTGCCATTGAGTCCCAGCATCGACGCCCGCGGTCCCGGCCGTTCAGCCACAACGACTGCGGGCCATGGGCCTACCGCCGGACGAGTGGCGCCCGCCCATCGTCGCAAATCCCGCTACGCTGCGCCTCCCGCCTTTCTGGTTGTCAGGTTTGTGCAGGCCGACTCTCTGCTATGAGTCAACGGCATCAGTTCATCGTCCCGGCACTTCCTGTTGGTCCAGTGCAGCCTGTCTGATGAGCTGTACCATCAGCTCGAACTGCCGCCTCCAGACGAAGGCCTCCGGAATTACTGTATCTCCCCTCTCGTCTCACCACCCGACAACGACCTCGACGCGGACTCATTCAGCCCAAAACACTACTGAGTTCTTTTTCCCCCACTGCTCCACACTTTTATTTGCTTCGTTTACTCGACATGCGGTCTGGGAGGGGGGCCTATGTAGCGACACCGCTGAGGCTCGTGGAGACGAAGAAGAGGTGGGGGCATGCGCGCGCTCGGTAGAACACTCCAGGCTATGGTGTCAGCGGATGCGGCCTCTAAGGCGCCCGCCTCGCAGCCTTCAAATAAATGTGGCCCCTGCTGCCACACCATCTGTTATGCCAGCAACACAGCAAAAAATCCCCATTACATGGGGCCCTGGGAACGAGGGCGCCTAAGAAATGAGCGCTTTCTTGCGTTTGCCCAGGAACGTAGCGTCCGGGAGCCGGTGAATAGCCTTTTCCAATCCACAGCCATATGCGCACACCGAAAATGAGCCCCTTGACTACCACACTGTCATTCTCATCCGCTAAGTTTGCCTACTTGTTCCACTCCACCCTCTTCGCTTCGTACTGTACCACCTTGAATTAGAGAAAACTTAGCGCCAGAACCATGCAAACCACAAGGACGAACGACGACGAGACATCAGCGCTTGTGTCTCGTCGTTGTTCGTCCTTGTGGTTTGCATGGTTTTGGCGCTAGGTTTTCTTTATTTCAAGTATGCACCAACTAGCCCAAAAAGAGGTGTTAATGCACTGTACCACCTGCGAAGCAACCCCCCCCCCTTCCCTTTATCACTACGTCTGGGAATTCCCGTATTCCATCTGCGCTCTTCGTCCGTCCGCGCAGTGCAAGGGCCGCATAAAAAATCCTGACACTGCAGATCGACGGCACCAATCTGCCCTGGAAACCGCAAGTGAGGTACCTCGGTCTCACCGTTGACCATCGCCTCACGTGGATTCCGGCAGACAAGCCCCACTTATACCCCTGCCACACGGCAATTTAATGTCATTCCCATCGAATGACATTAGCACCTAATGCCATTAATCGGCTGCTACACGGGAACATTTAATTTCATTAGGTTGGAATGACATTCGCCATCGAATGAGTTTGGGGAACTCATTCGCATTCGATCTCGAACCCAATGTGTACTCTGGACACCAGATGCGGAGCAGAAACAGGCGACGCGAAAAAATAGCATCCGCACTGCCAAAGTTAGAAATTGTATTTATTTAGTTCTGCTAAAGAAATATTAATTTTGGTGCGAACCTTTTGACACTAGAAGCTGTCGTGGATAGCTGTTACTCTTGGTCCCAGTAGCAGCCAACGGCAGCGGCCGACCATGAAGCAGGGCCTTTCCCACGACTGTCGATCATTTTGGGTTGCGTGTTTCTTGTTGGTTGGCATTCCATGTTCGTTTAGCTCGCAAGTATATAAATACGTAACTGAGCACTTCACCTTTTGGAAGGTTTCTATGCTACACGCGCCTGCCATTTTGCTTGTTTACGTTTATCGAATGGTTGACTTTGTACTTGGCTTGGCTTTTTATGGCTAAAGTGCTGTAGAATTGCCAGAAATAATACTTTAAGCTTATATTATTGCACTGAAATGTTCTCACCCACTTGTGAAACACTACATAACAATTTCAAACATCTTTTATGCGCGCTGATGTCTTTCAATTGTACTATTTTTTTCATTGATCGTCACTGCCATCATTTTCGAATGACATTTTTTACCTTGTAGCACCGAAGGAGGCCGAATGGCATTCCATTCGAATCACATTAACTTTGTCGTGTGGCAGAGGTATTAGTCCACCTGAACGCCGTCGGCCGAGCAGCCGACGTAGTCATCACAACCTGCCCACCGGATTGTGAGAAAACTGCCCACCATGGCAGGAGCCAGTATAATTAATGATTGCTCGGAAGAGATTGCCTGCGAAGAGCAACCTTGGTCGCACAAGCCCCACCGGTGGCAGCACCTACCATCGCAGGGCAGCGGCTCATCGCCAGTGGGCAGTTCACAGCAGACACCACGAAATGCTAAACTTTAACAAAAACGAGAATGCGGAAATTGTAGGTGCGTATTTGCTGCGGGTTTCATTGAAGAGGAGCGGAGATATTTTCGCACATTCAACGTTCGCATTGAAAGGGGTGCAATAGAAAGCTTTTCTTTTCTTCATTGCTTTTGTGACGAATCTCTATAGGCAAGCGAGGAAGGAAAGCAGTTCGGGAATATTCCTTAACACTCCGTCATGCAGATCTCCTCAAATCTCGATGTTATGCGGCCATGGTTCGTTGGTGAATTCTGTACAACGCGACTTTGTTTTCCTTCCCGTTGACAGACGGCGCTGCCGAGCTTCGGAATCGTCTTCAACTTTTCGCAAACACATTAATCACCAATGTCGCCAGATTCATGTAGTGTAGAATAGTTTCATTAACAACATTGTCTCACTGATGTTTCACGGACGCTCCCGTTTTGTATGAGTGTCTACTTTCACTTGGCGTGGATTATCGCTGCGACAGCGGGTAAACACGACACAGCGAGAAGGAAGTTGTCTCGACCTGCGAGCGACAGAGGGCGGTGCTCGCGATAGTCCGGTGCAGGTCGACGTTGCGCTGCTCTCAGACGTCCTCCGCGATGTCCCACGGCAGCTGGAAGGAGGATGAGGTGTATCGTGACCACTTCGAGCCCGGTGAGCGGCGCCCGCCTTTGGGCGCGCCAACTTCGTCGAGAGCGCTCTTGCACGTCGCCTATTACGCACCTGACAGCACAGCGAGCTTCTTTGTTTTCTTTCTTTTTGCTGTCAGGTCGCTCCAACGCTGAAAGCTTCAAGGGAGACTGAGGATAAGTTGAAGTTGATATGTGTCGATATGATACCGCGTTCTGATAACAAAAATACCACTCTAAAAGAAAACTGAGCGTTTGCGCTCTACACACGAGCACGGCTATATGGTCGTAAATAGCGATAAAAAACATTCTTTAGCACACTTTCTTTATAAATCAGCTTACTCTCTTATCGCTCCTTTCTGTTTAGAATGTATAAGCTATAGAAAAGACCAAAAGCGAAATACACTTGCCGCCACAGCCAGTGCCCTCATGAATGTAAACTCTCAATAATGAAAAACGATGACGCATTGATTAATGTGGCTGGTTTAGAGAAAAACAAAACAGTGTATTATATGCGTAGCGTAGAGCCTTGGAATATTAAGACATATCGTACAAGTTATGGCCATCAGATGTTGGAATACATTTTACCTAACTTATTTAACCGCCGCCGCGGTGGCTGAGTGGTTACGGCGCTCGGCTGTCGGCCCGAAAGACGCGGGTTCGATCCCGGCCGCGGCGGTCGAATTTCGATGGAGGCGAAATTCTAGAGGCCCGTGTACTGTGCGATGTCAGTGCACGTTAAAGAACCCCAGGTGGTCGAAATTTCCGGAGCCCTTCACTACGGCGTCTCTCATAGCCTGAGTCGCTTTGGGACGTTAAACCCCCATAAACCAAACCTAAGTTATTGAACCAGTTACACAGCCGTGACAATCTTGACTTGTCTGATGTTTCTCTACAAGAATTTCGACAAAGATTCATGTATGTTTATGAGCCGCCGCGGTGGCTTAGTGGTTATGGCAGTCGGCTGCCGGCCAGAAAGACGCGGGTTCGATCCCGGCCGCGGCGGTCTAATTTTGATGGAGGCGAAATTCTAGAGGCGCGTGTGCTGTGCGATGTCAGTGCACGTTAAAGAACCCCAGGTGGTCGAAATTTCCGGAGCCCTTCACTACGGTGTCTCTCATTGCCGGAGTCACTTTGGGACGTTAAACCCCCATAAAACCAAACAAATCTTGTATGTTTATGTTGCTATTGTCGTGAGTACCCCCCCCCCTTTCCTGTAGTCCTTTTTTTCTTTTGCGTGCTGCATCCAGATATTTATTTTTATTTACAAGTATATATGTATTATGTGACGCATATGCTTTCATGATGTTCCCAGTTTTTACTTTATCTGTTCTTTGCTCTCGTGCTTCCGCCACCGTCAATGCTGCTGTGTAGAGGGGAAGTCAGGATCCCTCAAGCTGTTTATACAGCTTTTTTCCTGGCTTTCCTCGCAACACTTTGTTGCAAAATAAACTTCAACTTCAACTTTTGGGTGCGGATCCTGGAGACTACTCTACAGGGGAGTGCATATTGCAACCGCTCAAAACGACGAGGGACGAAGAGAAGAATGCACAAGACACAACGCTTACTCTTCGTCCCTCGTTGTTTTGCGCGGTTGCAATATGCACTCCCCTGTTAACCACCAACTAGCCCGCCTTTGCCTTTAAAAAAAAAGACTACTCTACAGCGGCACTCACTTCTAAACGGTGTAAACGCCATTTTTTTCGGTAAGGACGCCTAGAGTGGGAATCGGCTGGTGAGCAATAACATTTTTAAATCCAAATTTCTTGTCAATAAATATGTCCTTCACTGGCGGACAATCGTCAGCATAGACAGAAATACCCAGGTAATAAGTTTGAGCTGACAAGAGTAATTGGATAAAGTTTCCCCCACTGTTTTCAGTGGTGGACTACGCCGTAGATGGCTTCTTATTAGCGGTGACCAGCTATGAACATATGGTGTTATTGGAAATGAGTGATATGGGTCATATGGATATGGATAATATTGGTAGTATGAGAAATATGGTTCACGTGGGGAGCGCATATTTTGAAAATGTTGGAGCCATGGCCACATGATTCCGATCTACGTGGTAACTTAAGGATACACCTGCAAAATAAGTAGAACGCAATAAAAAAGACGAGAAAAAAGAAGGTGGCAGAACCCGCTTTCTCCCAGCCGCCTTTAGATTCTCAGCTGAGCACGCCAACGACTAAGCCGCGTCGAGAGTCGGGAGGAAATGCATTATTTTTGCATGCCTATAGCAAATGCGCCTTTTCGCACTATATTTGAGCACAGTGCGGTCGTAGCTAGCTGGTTGCTTTTCAGATGTGCTCTAATATTCTTGGTGTCTATCAGGAGGTGTGACCTACACCATGCATCTTTATTAAGCCTCGCATGTGGTAGTACCACCTGAGAATGTCATAATTACACAATGCGAGGTCTCATTTTGTCCTCTCAGAATCCACGTAATTCTTCCTCTACGCACAGCTATCCGGCTCATCAATTCCTGTCATAATGGGACATTTACCTTCACACGTGTCCAGCGGAAGAGCGTCGCCGGGAATGAAGTTCGTAGTAAGCATTTAAAGGCACGCAAATACACAAGATACCAAGGAATGGGGGCAGGGTGCATTATTGTTTACACATAGCCATGCACGTTATGTACATTTCCACCTAAGCAGGACTCATATGGGCGTATGGGCACATATGCCCGTAGGCCACATATCACCTTTCGTATCAACTACATACTTGCTCCCCTGTGCCCTACAAGAAGTGATACTGGTCCACATATGGGACACATATGTCTTGTTATGTATGCCATATGAATTTATTTGTCCCATATGAATTCATAGGTTTGCGCATGAATTTTTATGTGTCCGATATAAAGTCATATGGGTTTATTCCAATAGGAAATGACCAGTGTACACGGCTGTTTAGGTTCGTTTGTGTGGAACTACGGCTTCTGACACTGCGTTCAAACCATGACGCATATCAAAATGATGCTGCTACTGCAGTGGCGCCTTACACCCTGAACACGAACAGGCTTCTATGGGAGTAAAAAGGAACCGCTTACTCTCTTCTTACTCCTTTCTATTTAGAGTGATAGACCTGTTTCTTATGCGACAATATCAGCTTCTCAGGCGCCGCAAATTCACTTCTTAGACATTGCATACGCCTTGTCAGTCAAACGTGCCGCAACACCTGAGTTTGGAAACGGGGAGTGCATGCACAACATACGCGCATCTTTTCACGAGACTTATTACTGGTCTAAGTTTCTGCACTGAAATTCCGTTTGCTGCCTTCCGTGTGACTACCTGCTAACCGGCGACAAGTGAATGCATGCATCCTGGCCGCAGTTTTTAGGCGTACTTTAACGCCGAGCGAGCAGTGGGAAGCCTGCGCGTATCTCCTGTAAGAGACCCTGACCTTGCTAAAGTCACGATTAGAAGAGCTGAGAATTGAGCGAGTTGGTGGCGATCCATCGTATTAAAAGCCAGCGCTAAAAACCCTGACAAAGGACGAGACTAGAGACACAGAAAGCGCTGAACTTACAACTGAATTTTATTGGATGGTAAGAAGTCAATTTATACAATACTTATACAATACAAGAAGGGTCTGCAAAATCACGAAGAGCGAGTGGTGGCGCCAGGCCAGATTCTTCAAGGATGTGCTACGGACGAAATGCGGCGGCCATAATATTCATCAGAACGTGTGGTGCTTTCGCGATTGGTGTAGGGCCACTGACCAACTTACTGAATTCCTATGGAATGCCGTCCGCCCTTATCTTCCCAAGCCTCCTAAACGACCTCCATCAGAAGGGAAGCTTCCTGCCCTCGGCGACATCGACTTGGCTCCCGATCATATCAGGACTTTACGTCTGGGACCTAAGCATTGCCTGGAGCCAGGTGTGAACGTTGAAAAATTGGCCTTCGCGCGTCACGTTGCGTCTTAAGGCCCCGTTGAGGAGAGACCGAGATGTGTGTCTGAGTGCATTGATGCTGTTGCCGGTGGCGGCAGTACGAATGATCAACGTAACAAAATCTGTTCCTTGGGTAACTATCTATGTGAAAATCGGTTGCGCGCCATGCAAGCAGACAAAGAGGGGTTTTTTGTAGTACCCTCTGAGAATGCGTTTGGTAAGAAAGCACATGATGCGGTGCTAAAGAATTTTAGAGCCATTAAAGCCAATCCATCTCGGTGCAAACAGAAGGCATTAGCTTTACTTCAGAGTTTTAGTCTCGAGGGTTTGGCAAGAAAGGTGAAGGGGGCTGAATCTTCTGCACTAGAAATTTTCTTCACAGCCAAAACCCATAAACCAAACGTACCGTTCAGAACTATCTTGTCTGAGCATAACTCGTGGCCGATGATTGTTTCCACCTTTCTTTCCAAGCACCTTTCGGCCCTTAAGGTTAATGACCCGTTCCTTATTCCCAACTCGGAAGCCCTTGCAAACTTTCCCCTGAAGGAGAATCCTGCCACATGCCTGGGTTTTAGTATTGATGTTGTTGATTTGTTCTTTTCGCTTCCACATGTTCAACTTATGCAGTATGTTCAAGAGTGCATCACAGATGACGATGATGAATGCAGTTTTAAAAAACCGTTGTGGCATTAGTACTGCATCTTTCATGGAACTGTTTTTTTTTTACCTTAACAACACGTATGTAGAATGGGATGGTCAGGTGTGTTTGCAAAAACCTGGGGTCTGCATAGGTTCCGTAGTAGCCCCCATTCTTAGTAACATTTTTCTAGGCAGGGTTGACAGATTAGTTGGGGAAGAGCTGGCCGGAAGTAACACTCGCATTTTCCGCTATGTCGACGATTTTTTTTGTACTAGGCAGGTCTCTATTCCCGGGTATTATTTCTCACGTTCTCTATGTTTCTTTACCGCAGTGGGTCAGGACTAGAGTTTACACATGAAGTTCCTCATCAAAGACCCTTGCAGTTTCTGGATTTGAAATGAAACTTTGATCCTGAGCATGTCTGTTGGGAGTACTCCCCTCTGAGCTAAAAACTTTTGCTCAACTGCGGTTCTTTCCATTATAAACTTGTAAAAACTGGTATTGTAAACAACCGCATTGGTATGGCATTGAAAAAATCTTGCCCCATGGAATGGAATCAAGCCTCAAGGCACAGGTCAGCAGGTGCAGGGATGCAGGTTACCCGGATGCTCTTATCGTGTGCTGTGCGGAAAAGGTGTCTAAAACGCTGAAGACAACCGGGCTCCCCTCAGAACCCGGCTCTGGTCCAAAAGAAAGGAAGTTGGCGGTAATGCCGTACATTCACGCCCTGTCTCACTGGCTTAAAACAGAAGGAGCCCGACACGGAGTAAGCTTGGTTTTTTCTGCTCCCAGTAAACTGGGAAAAGTAGGGGCTGCAGTAAAGAGGAAATGTGAGGGGAAGATTAGTGAGAAACAATGCATTATTAAGCATGGGGACAAATATGTTTGCTGTAAGAAAAACTTGGTGCATCTTATCCCTTCGTCTTCTGGGCGTATATGCATCGGCCAAACTGGGCGGTGTATCAACGTTCGCCTTGCCGAGCATGCCAATTCCGTCAGCAGCAAAGAAAATAGAAATGTAGCACAACACTGCCTTGCGTGGAACTGTTCTCCTGTTCTCCGTTTTTTGTTGACACGACAGTGCTGTTTGTACATGATGACCAGCGCAAAGAGAGATCGCTGAGGCATTCGACATCCTCAGAAAGGGCGATGGATGCGTGAACAAAACCTCGATTAACTTGTCAATCAGGAAAATGAGCTTGCTTCATTGTGGGTAGCGGGGTTGACGATATCGCATGTGCCTTGTAAATTTGTTTCATGCTCTCTTTCTTGGTTTTAACGCATGTGGGTGATTGCAGTACGTCTATGTTTGACAAGACATCCTCACACGTGTTTGTGTATTGTATAAATTGATTTCTTACTATCGAATAAAATTCAATTGTAAGTTCAGCGCCTTCTGTGTGTCTAGTCTCGTCCTTTGTCTGTGTTTTTTAGCGCTGGTTTTTAATACGATGGATCACGATTAGAGATAAGCGTCAAATAAGGTCGACTGAGGAGGTAACGCCAGTGCACTCGCTATTTCTTTTCTTTTTATTGCGAAAGCACTGCGTGGCTGATTGGCAACGAAACCTCGAGTCGGCGTTGACCAGCAGCAGTGCTCCCGAAAATCCCAGATGACGTCACAGTAATGTCAAAGGAAAGCGAAATTTCTTCCGAAGGTGCGGGGAATTGAACCCAGGACCTTCATAATGCGAGACGAGCATGCAAACCATGGGCCGAGAAACGACGTTGCTTCGTAGCAAAGGCAAACCTTGTATCTGCGCTGCCTTACTACTCTATGCTAATGATTCGAAAAGAATATAAAAATAAACAAAAATGAAATAAAAACAATAAAACAATGCTTTAGCATTCAGATCACGCAAGCAGTCTCTGAAATTTTTCTATTTCTCCGGAACTAATGCCGTTTGAAATGTTCTCGCGGTGGGTGCAACTTCGCAAGCCTTTGTGAGCACTGCACGAGGCGCCAGTTGTACGTGTGAAGGACTGTGTTTCGTTCGAACCTCTCTAGAGCATTCTGAATGCGTACCGTATTCGCATGACGGAAGCCAACTGTCACCGAAACCAACGAGCATTGGGCATGCTTTTTATTAATTCTGCAGTTTTTCATCAATGGGACATTAAGAAAATCAGAAGAAAAACAACCGCATGCGCAGACGGAATCCGAACCCACGACCTCTGAATTTTGCGTCTGCTGCTCTACCGACAGAGCTGCGGCTGTCCAATCCTCTGCTTTCGGGACTATTTACGCGTATTGTAACCGAACCGTCTTATGCTACTAATGGCATCAAGACTGCCAGATTCGAGGCCCTCGTTAAACTGTTCAGCTGAAAAGAGAATGGAAAGAGGTGCTCGCTATGACATACATGGCGGAAGCCAACAGTCACCGACACGAAGCGACATATGGGACTCTCAACGTGCGGTTATATACTGCACATAAATACCCCCGACAGCAGAATTTTGGACAGCCGTCGCCGTAGCTCAGTTGGGCACCGGACGGGAAATTCGAAAGTCGTGGGTTTGGATCCCACCGGCGGCATGTGGTTGTTTTTTGTAGCGATAGCTACATTACGCTAGCATTTCGAGCCTTCAGGGTGGCGGCGCAGCCACGTTGTCACGTGGTTGGTGACGTGGTTGGTCGCCTGGTGCGGAGCAGCTGCCGGCGGCGCGGCGCGCCGGCGAAACCGAATTGAGAGGGGGAGAGGGGGAGAGTGTGAATCACGTCTAGGGACGAAGATGAAGGAATGCCCAGCAAAAAGGAGCGGCGAAACACTGGCTTTGCAACTCGACTGAGCGAGTTCCACTCAGCCAGCTGTAGCTATCGCGTCACTCCAGGTTTAGCCAGAGCTAAACCACTGCCATTTTTTTTATTCATCACCCATTGATTAAAGATCCGCTATGCTCCTTGGTTTCTGTGATTCTTGGCTTCCGTCATGTCGGTCACGACGAGCACCTTTTTCCTCCCCTTATCTGCTGGAGCGTACATGAAGTTTTTCATGGTCTGCTTCTCCAACTTCAGTCGTTACTGCTTTCTTCTTGCATGAATTTGTGGGTATTAATATGCCTGTATTCACATTGTCTATCAAGGATATGTGACGACAGTAGCCAACAAGTGCAGTATGTGCTAGAAATGCTTCAGAACTAAGGCATAAAACACCGAGCCGCATGCCACTTTTTTCTCGATCTAATCCCCAGTCCCTTACTCCTCATCGGATCATATTCGTTTCGTGGTGTCACCGCACCTTAATCGGGGGTCGTTCATTCAAGCGCAGGTGTGTACGTATGCGCCTCATGTGACAACAAGCTGTTTGAGAGCGGATCCAAGTTTGCGCACAAGTCGCCCTGGCCGGCATTCAGCCGCACAGTGCACGCCGGCAGCGTCAAGAAGGAGCCAGAACCTAACAAGCCCAAGACTCTCAGGGTGAGCTCCGGATTTTTTCTGAACATGTTTTGCAATTACGCGTGTGTCAAGAAAGAACTCGCTGTGGCGGCTGAACGCAGCCAGATAACGGGCAAATCGCCGTGATTGTAATTATAATGTAGGGCTGCGAATATTTATGAAATGTAACGCTTTCTCGACTTGCATCGGGACTGGTCCGCTTCAATGGCTAACCTGTAAACCACTGCTCAGCCGAATGTGTTTCTTGGCACAGTGACCTCCAGCGGCTTCGCAGCCTTATGTACATGCCAACAGGAGTGCACTCGAAAACAAGATACTCCCAATGGTGAAGATGAGATAACAATGTTCAAGAATAAGTTAATTTCGATCAGGCATGAAATCCCCAATTTTCGGCTACGTCCACACCGGTGCCGAAAACTTAGCAGGAAGACGAAGAAGCCGTAATTGAGGCAGGCCGTCAGAGGACCGGCAAATCTGGTTAGAAAGAGAGTCGAAATGGAATATTAAATCAAAAAGTTCTGCTGCAATGCTTCCTTGCGTTTCTGGGACACTAGCGTGGAGGGCGCGTCGCACGGGGCACGTGAGAACGGCCATTTTCGCGTATTTGTCGGTCAGCAACGATACATTTCACGGAGTGCTGAGTTGATACGCACCGGTAATGTCGAATTGTTACAAATCAAATTCTGCAGTTGCGGCAGCTTCCTGTGATAATTTTAAAATTTTTTTAGCGTTCCCCAAAAATTTTCTTCACTTTTATGCGCTCAATCATGATTTTCCGATTTTTCTTGCCACGTAAAATTTTTAAATCAGGCGTAAAGCATTACTGAAGACATTATTACACTGCTGATTAGCATCGTGCCACACAAACGAAAAAGTTGGCACTGCCGTTAAGGCTTCGGTGCTGCCTTCTCACCGTCTTTAACGAAGGTCTTTCTTCTTTTTTGACTGATACTGTCAGACCTACTGAAGGGCCATTACAGGAGTGGAAACGAAAGAAAATGTCATAAATTCGAGCGCGGAATACATATAGATTAAGAACTAATTACAACGAATAACAGAAGTTTCATGTCCAACGATTAATCACAAACACCATATTACCACATTAAAATAAGATACCTATTATCTGTCAGCAGTATTATTCACATGCACTATAATTGCACAGAGGAACAGTAGAGTTACTGTATTAGTACCTAGGGTTGCGCGTTCGTTTTCTCTGCGCCGCTCGCCCTCTATTGGATAAATGCGATCACATGGTTAAAAAGTATCCTTGAATTGCGGAGAAGCCAACTCCTTTGCATCATTTAGCACTAGACCAATGCTGGCAGTCCATCAGTATACCTTATGCTGTCACACATTGCGGAATTTTATTTTCTGCGAGTGGACACGTTCACTGAAAGCTGTTGTAGGCAGTAGCCACGTGCAGTGGCTAGGCGTCTGCGTGGCTTGGCTTGGCTGTGGGCGGCGGCCCACGGGCGGCCCGCGGCGGCTGGCGCGCGTCTCGTGCTCGTGCCGGCATTAGCTGGGCTGGAATAGAACTGTCCGGCTGGCGTCTCAACGCTCTAGCTTTTCCTCAACCCAACATGGTGTCAGAAGTAACGGAATTCCCACAGTAAGCCTAGCCGGGGCTGCTTCATCTCGCTCGGATACGCGTCAACGGTGGCACACGTCACAGCAGCGTCTACGGCCTGGACTACGCTGCCAGTACATGGCGTCCTTCGTCATTCAACCGCCCGAGGCCTTCTGCTTCACGACTCCTGCTGACTGGCCGAAATGGAGGAAGCGGTTCGAGCGTTTCTACACGGCTTCCGGTCTCTGCGACAAATCAGGGTCACATCAGGTCGACGCGCTCCTTTACGTGATGGGCGACCAGGCCGAGGACGTCTTCGCAACCTGCAAACTCTCAGGTGAGAACGCTCAGAACTTGGAAGTCGTCCTAAAGCAGTTCGACAGCTACTCCATACCGCGGCGCAACGTCATTTTTGAACGGGCACGCTTCAACACGAGGGTCCAAAACGACGGCGAATCCGTGGAAGACTTCGTAACTGCGCTTCACACGCTTTCCAATTATTGTGAGTACGACATCCCCCAAAAGGAACTGGTTCGAGACAGACTGGTCGTCGGCATTGAAGACCAGAAATTGTCAGCGAGACTGCAACTAGACGCTGATCTTACTCTTCAGGAGGCGCTTGAGAGTATCAGACAGGTCAAAAGCGTTCGTCAGCAGCAAGCGGAGCTTCACCCCGAAACGCTGACCGTCAACAAAGTTGCATCAGGCAAACAGCAAGTCAGGCACCCCACGAACGCTGCTCACGTCAACGACAGCCAAGATCACTTTGAATCAAGGCCACATCCGCGTCCAGCTCATATCGTTCCGTCATCGTGTCGTTGGTGTGGGAAAGAACGGCACCCGCGTTCCCAGCGCGGACGCAGGTATGCAGGGGCTGCTACAAAAAGGGCCACTACGCGTCTATCTGGATGTCACGCCGGGTTGGCATCGTTGAAGCATCAGAACCCGACAGCCAAGGGGGATTTCTCGGAAACTTCTCGTCCTTCGATACGTCGACATTGGAGACAATCATCCTCGTGCA
Source organism: Amblyomma americanum (assembly GCF_052857255.1). Lineage (NCBI taxonomy): Eukaryota > Metazoa > Arthropoda > Arachnida > Ixodida > Ixodidae > Amblyomma > Amblyomma americanum. The sequence continues at coordinate 57,300,455 of NC_135500.1, forward strand.
AGGCCAACCTGTCAAATTCAATATCGACACAGGTGCCGACGAATCTGTCCTCCCACCTACGACTTTCAGGATGCTCCGACATCAGCCTCCATTGTCTGTAGCTCCTCGGAAGCTGTACGGTCCTGATGAGAGACCTCTGGCAGCCAAGGGCGTTGCGCGTCGTCAACTAACCTACCATGAACGTGAAACGCTTCAAGACGTCTACGTGCTGGGAGATGTCCACACTCCCTTACTCGGCAAGCCCGCTATCAGAGACTTGCAGGTGCTAACCCTCGTCAGCGCCGTCGCAAAGAAGGTGAGCCCAAGTGGCGAATTTCCTTCGTTGTTTCAAGGCCTCGGCAAGCTGCTAAGATAGCACCACATTCGCCTGCGCGAAGCAGCGAAACCATTTGCTTTGAGCACCCCCCGCCATATACCAATTCTGCTCTACACGAAAACAAGGCTTGAACTGCAGCAAGTGGAAAATATTGGCGCAATTTCACCTGTTCATGAGCCGACTGAATGGTGTGCACCAATGGTGGTAGTCCAAAAACCAAACGGTGATGTTAGAATTTGCGCCGACTTCACCGAGCTCAAATGTCACGTCCTAAGAGAGTGGCATCCGATTCCCTCTGTTGGGCATACACTCGGGCTGCTCCATTGAGGCAACGTGTTTTCGAAGCTGGATGCCAATTCAGGGTTCTGGCAGATATCTGGTTCTGGCACCCAGGGCAGGCAGCAAGAAGCTCACTCCCTTCATCACGCCATTCGGGAGGTTTTCCTTCAACAGGCTTCCATTTAGCATCGCGTCCTCTCCCGAGTGCTTCCAAAAGCAGATGTCAAAAATTCTGGAAGGTGTTAACAGAGTTGTGTGTCATATGGACGACATCCTTATCTGGGGCTCAGACGAAACAGAACACAACCAGACACTCCGCACCGTTCTTCAACGACTAACTAAGGCAGTTGTCACGCTAAACGAGAACAAGTGCCTGTTTAACGTCGACCAGCTCACGTTCCTGGGTCACAAGCATGACCAGCAAGGAATCAAACCCGACGACAAAAAGGTTGAGGCCATCTTAAAGATGAACAGCCCGACCAACAGAAGCGAGCTTCAAAGGGTGCTTGGTATGGCAACCTATCTTGTCCGCTTTGTCCCCAACCTCCATGACGTGCTCCAACCGCTCACTGGCTTGCTGTCAAAAAAGCAGGAATTTGTTTGAAACATTCCTCAGCAGCAAGCGTTTGACAAGTGGAAGCGACTACTTTCGTCATGCCCAGTGCTAGGGGTGTACGACCCTGCGAAGGATACAGTAGTCAGTGCAGACGCTTCTTCCTATGGTCTGGGGGTGGTGATTCGACAGAAACAGGCCAATGGCAAGTTTTCGCTCATCGCTTATGCCTCCCGGCTTCTATCTGATACAGAGAAACGCTATGCGCAAATAGAGAAAGGGGCTCTTGCCTTGGTTTGGGCTTGCGGAAAGTTCAACTATCTCGTCGGCAAGTTCTTCACACTCGAGACCGACCATAAGCCGCTGGTACCAATCTTTATGTCAAAGAGTCTTGATGACCTTACACCTGGACTACAGAGGCTCGAAATGAGGATGATGTGGGGCCAGTACGAGGCGGCGTGCGTCCCTGGTAAATATTTCCTCGCCGCTGACACGCTTTCCAAAGCGCCGGTTCAACAGACCGGTGACACCGAGCTAGAGGGCGACATAGAAGCTTTCGTCCGCTGTGTGAGGACAAATCTCCGCATTAAGCAGCACTGCCTTGAGTGGCTGAAAGAGTCCCAAAAATCAGATCACGTGTGCTTGTATCACCGAGAACTCCACAAGAAAATCTAGCCTTACAGACAGGATTTGCCCCTTGAGGTCAGGCCTCTCTACGAGAATCGTGGCCAACTCACCGTGGAGGACGATCTGCTACTCTACGCAGCCCGGGTGGTTGTCCCACTCACGTGCAGGAACGAAATTCTGCGTCTTCTGCACGAAGACCACATCGGCATTACGAAGACGCAAGCTCGCGCCAAGGACACCGTTTGGTGACCTACAGTGGCCAAAGACATCGCAACCACGAAAAAACACTGTCCGGAATGTGAAATGTGTCAAGACGTCCAGCAACCGAAAAATGTCCCTTCGAAGCACCGAGTTTTCTTCAAGACTATGGGAGAGAGTTGCAATGGACCCGTTTTTCTTCAACAGCCACTGGTGGTTAATCGCGACTGATTATTACTCCAGATATCCGAAACTGACTCGTGTAGAGAAGCTGTCATCTAGTAGAGTGATCAATCACTGCAAATCAATTTTCGCCCGGCACAGCATTCCAGAGGTGGTAGCCTCCGATAATGGGCCTGTTTTTCTTCAACAGCCACTGGTGGTTAATCGCGACTGATTATTACTCCAGATATCCGGAACTGACTCGTGTAGAGAAGCTGTCATCTAGTAGAGTGATCAATCACTGCAAATCAATTTTCGCCCGGCACGGCATTCCAGAGGTGGTAGCCTCCGATAATGGTCGGCAGTTCTCGTCCTCCGACTTCGCAAAGTTTGCTCAATAATAGGGGTTCAAACACGTCACATCAAGCCGACAATACCCTCAGGGCAACGGACTCGCTGAGGCTGCGGTAAAAATCATCAAAACTTCAATGAAGACCCAAGACCCGTACCTGACCCTCTTGTCCTACAGGTCAACTCCATTGAAAAATGGATACACCCCCTCTGAACAATTGATGGGGAGGCGGTTGCAGACCAAGATTCCTCTGACTCCCGGAAGGCTTGCTCCCCGTTTGCCAGACGCCACTAAACTTCGGAATTAATTGAAACCCAATACCGCGAACAGCAGCGAAGAGATTACGATAGACGACATCGGTAACTTCCGACCCTTCTGGAAGGAGATGAAGGCTGGATGACAGACTTAAAGCGAAAAGGCAACGTGGTGTCGCCCGCAAGCGAGGCTAGGTCATGTATAGTTGACACTGGGAACGGCACTATACGGCGAAATCGAAGCCATCTTATCCCTTTTCTCAAGCCCGCGAAAGAGGAGAGGGACCACCAAGACGACGTATACAACGAATCTCTCCCTGGGACTTCAGTTTCTCAGGAAGATTCCCAAACAACCTGTGCTGACGTCTCCTACGAGAAATCTCCCCCTGGGATGTCAGTTTCGCTAGAAGATTCTAAAACAACCTGCGCTGACGCCTCCCACCGGCACACCAAGTGCGGACGTTTGGATGTTGCGTCATTCCTCCCAAGAGGTTGCTTTTTTGTCGGGGGAGATGATGTAGGCAGTAGCCACATGCAGCGGCTAGGCGTCTGCGTGGCTTGGCTTGACTGCGGGCGGCGGCCCACGGGCGGCTGGCGCGTGTCTCGCGCTCGTGCCGGCATTCGCTGGGCTGGAATAGAACTGTTCGGTTGGCGTCTCAACGCTCTCGTTTTTCCTCAACCCAACAAAAACGATGTTTTTTGCGTGTGATTTGGGGCGTTTACAAGTGATGGCGCTATTTATCCATAACATGGAGAGTATTTTGTTCGTCACTTATTGAGATAGGTCTTGGTGCAGTCGAGCATTTCTAGCAAGCTGTGTCATTCAATGCAACAGTAATCTGCCTAGAATGAAGCATGTACGGCAGACAGAATCATGCGGATTGAGCCTGCACTTGCCACTGCACCAAGTCTGCCTCTTGCATGCGTTACTTGCGGCGTTCCCTCGTAGTATGGATGCTTGGGGGAGCAATATGGCCCGCCTACGCACAACTCTAGGTACTGTACAGTAACTCTATGAAACACAAGCTTCCGCCGAGTATTAGACATATTTCTGTACCATGGTACCATGTACCCTGTACCTGTACCATAGCTGTTCGCGCGATGTAATGTTGCATGTTTAGCCATATCGTAACGATAGCTACATTACGGTAGCATTTCGAGCCTTCATCTTGGTGGCGCCGCGGCGGTGGGTACGCCGTTGGCTGATCACTTGGTTGGTCACGTGACCAGCCACGTGGTGCGGAGCAGCTGCTGTTGCCGGCGCCGCGCCGCGCCGACGAAACCGAGCTGCCGCAGCTGTGCGCACGCGCCGTGTTAAGTGGGTCTGAGATGAAGAAAGTACGCCCAACGAAACGCAGCGGCGAAAGACTGACTTTGCAATTCACTGAGCAAGTTTCACTCGGCCAGCTGTAGCTATCGTGTCACTCCAGGTCTAACCAGAGCGAAACCACCGCCATTTTTTTCACCATCGCGGGCAACGCATTCGCTACAATCGAAGCAGCGCTGGTTATTCAAGCTGCACAAGTTACACGGTCCAGTTAGCCACGAAGGATCCCTAGTTGCAAACTCTTATTAGCACGTTGATCTGATTCACTACTGACCTGAAATTATGGAGTACTATATGGGACTTCAGACATGTGATCGTAGGGCTACTGACGGTTATGTCCCACTAGTGGAAAGGAAAACATTGGGAATACACTGTGAACAATGACGAACGTGTGGTGTAATGTTGTGTTCTTGAACAGCAGATTAGACGAAATACGAGGTACATGCAGGAATGAGGCTACAAATTGGCGGCATTTGTAGCTACCACTTCAGCGCCAGAAAAATGTGACCGAGTTTAATTTTCACTATGCAAGGAAATTCAAGAGGAGAGAGAATGTCCAAGAGATGGAAAGAGTAACTTTCTCACATGAGGATAAACATATTTTCTCACTCGGGAACACACCATTCCCTGCAGGACACGGTTTTCACTAAAACAATAACTAAATTATGAGCTGTAGTGGCAGGGCGGAATAAGAGGCTGAAAAGGACCCTGTGCTGCATCCTAAGCACTGCCATGTCAGCTCAGCAACAACATTTTGCTTTAAAGCTCTTAAGTTGGAAACACTGAACGAGGGTATTGAACAATGTACGACGGCCGTGAAAAGTGAATAGAAGGCGACTGTATAGAAAATAGTTAATTTCTGTTAATCCAAAACATAATGGTCGAGACTTATTCGCGCAAAGTGTAATTCGCGCAATCGCATTAAGTGTGCGTATAACTGGCGAAAGTAAACTACATTAGAATGAAATTTTTTCGCTAATGTTATGCAATCCATTTGCTTTTGAGAGTGCTTGCACATAATAGTTAATAAAATATTAGTGTAGCGACACTATCACCAGCAGCAGTGCTGCGCCGCCTCGGCTCGTGACATGCGCTCGCGCTGGCTACGTGGGGCCACGTGTGGAGTAGAATAAAGACAGTTGATTCCTGGTTCCCGGCCTGTTCACTTCGTCCGCGTCGCGTTTCGTTAATTTGTAGGGGACTAAGTCTCTGTCCCTCTACAGTTTGGGGAGCCCGGACGTGATGGACGCGGATAACGCCACCACGGTTGCGGCTACCAGGCCCCCGGCCGGTCCCGGCTCAACACCGGCTGCGGAGGACATCGCAAGCGTCCACTTTCAGCTGCCGTCATTTTGTCCTCGGAATCCTGCCATATGGTTCGCGGAAATGAAGGCTGTGTTCGACCTTCGGCGCATCGCTTCACAGCGCGTGAAGTATCTCCACGTCGTGTCGACTCACTCCCCCGAGGTAATGGACGAGCTTGACGGTGTTTTGAAGACGCCCGACCCTTCCTCCACATATGATCGTTTCAAGGCTACGGTCCTGATCCGGAAGAGCATCTCGGAGCGCAGCCGCCTGCTGCAATTGCTCAGCACTGAGTACCTTGGCGACCGTCGACCATCTCAGCTCCTCCATCGCATGCGACAGCTGCTCAGCGACCGCCCACAGGACGTCAACAGCCCGCTACTCCGCGAGCTGTTCCTTCGGCGCCTGCCTCAGAACCTCGCGGTCGTCCTGGCTGCCGCAGGTGATGTCAGCTAAGATAAGCTCGTGGAGTTGGCTGACCGTGTCTCGGACTACTCTGGCCCGCGTTCTGTGGCTGCAATTCCTTCCGCCGCGTCGTCCATTCTCGTCGACCGACAGTGAAGCCTCGAGGCTACAATCGATCGCCTCGCGAGCACCGTTGCTGCACTGCGAGCGTCGATTCCTCGTTGCTACCAGTGTTCCTCTCACCAGCGGTTGCGCCATCGTTCCAGTTCCAGTCATCGATCGAGCCCTGCCCGTGACGGGTTCTGCTGGTACCACAGCTAGTTCGGCGCCGCTGCCCGCTAGTGCCCGCAGCCTTGCCTATGGTCGGGAAACGCGCCGGCGAGTCACTGATGACGGCCCGTGACTCTGGCTCTGCATCCAGCCACCTACTATACGTCACGGACAGGATCTCGGGATGCCGCTTCCTTGTAAACCCCGGTGCACAGGTTAGCGTCGCGTCTGCCTCCCGCCTCGATCGACAACGCGGTGTTCAAGGAGCGCCTTTGCAGGTTGTCAGCACCTCCCAGATGGCTACCTACGGACAGCGCTCAGTCACCCTCGATTTGAGCTTACGCCGCACATTCCGGTGGATTATCATTATCGCGGACATGTAGTTTGCCATCCTAGGAGCTGACTTTCTCGCCACTTTTTGCCTGGCTGTCGACGTTCGATCTCGTCGACTGGTGGACCACACGACTCACTTGTCTGTGAACGGTTCCCCCGCTCCGGTGGCCACCCCCATCTTCCAAGCCACTCTGCAGATGCCGTCGTCCGCCTTTGCTGCGATTCTGGCCGATTTTCCTGACATCACGCGGCCCAGCAACCTTGAGCTTCCCGTCCGTCACACCGTCACGAGCCCACCAACGTTCTGCTGACCGCGAAGCCTTGCTGGCGGCCACCTCGTCATTGTTCGGTGCGAATTCGGCCATATGCTGCAAATGGGCATCATTCGGTCGTCGTCCAACAGTTGGTCTTCGCCGCTGCATATGCTGCCGAAACGTGACCCCGGCGATTGGCACCCCTGCGACGACTATCGTGCCCTCAACGCCCAAACTTTCCCGGATCGATATCCTCTCCCTCATATTCACGACTTTTCGGCCGACCTGCATGGCATGACCATATTTTCCAAGATTGACCTGGTGAAGGCCTACCATCAGGTTCCGCTGGAGCGTGCAGACATCCCTAAGACTGCCATTGTAACACCGTTTGGCCTCTTCGAGTACGTCCGTATGCCCTTTGGCCTGCGAAACGCTGCTCAGACATTCTAGCGCTTCATCAACGAGGTCACTCGTGGCCGGCGTTTTGTGTTCGCGTATCTCGATGATCTGCTGGTTGCCAGTTCTTCTTCAGAAGAACACGCTGAACAACTGTGCCTACTCTTTTCACGCCTCGAAGCGCACGGTCTAGTCATCAATCCGGCCAAAAGCGTTTTTGAAGTCGACGCCATCCAGTTCCTTGGCCATCACGTCACAGCGCAGGTAATTCGCTCTTTGGAGAGTAAGGTGCGCGCCATCCGCGACTTTCCTCGCCCAAAGTCGCTTCGCAGGCTTCACGAGTTCCTCGGCCTCCTGAACTTCCACCGACGTTTCTTGCCCGGCATTGCCCGCATTACCCTGCCCCTCACTGATCTCTTAAAGTCACCGCATGGTCCTCACACTCCTCTCGAGTGGACGTCAGCTGCCGAACCCGCCTTCCAAGCCGCCAAGAACACCCTAACCGATGCTATTCTGCTCATGCACCCGCTGGCCTACGCCCCGTTGCGTCTCATCACCGACGCCTCTTGTGCAGCTGTAGGTGCCGTGCTGCAACAGCTTCAGGAAGACTGCTGGTGCCCGCTGGGTTTCTTCTCCCAGAGGCTCAAGCCCACATAGAGGCGCTACAGTACTTTCGGCTAGCTATCTCGCCATTCGAAACTTCCGTCACATTTTGGAAGCAGCCGTTTTTTATGTGCTCATGGACCACAAGCCCTTAACTTTTGCTTTTCGTGTGAACCAAAGGTCATACACTGCACGAGAGATACGGCGCCTTGAGTTTTATTTCTGAATTTAGAGTAGATATAAGACACATCGAAGTACCCGTGAACCGTGCCGCCGATGCGCCCTTCTGCGTCGCTGCTCTTGCATCAGGCGCGCTTGACTTCGCAGCGCTGGCTGCCGCACAGGCGTTAGGCAGTGAGCTTCAAGCCCTCCAAGCCAACCCCGGTTCTCTGACCTTGTCGCCAGTGCCCCTGCCGTTTTGCTCAGACACCATCGTGTGGGACGTTTCCAGTGGTTCTCCACGGCCTTTTGTACCCACCTCGTTCCGCCGCCGCCAAGTCTTCGAAGAGCTGCACTACGCAAGCCATACCGACATTCGTGCTACACAGCGGCTCGTGACGTCTAGGTTCGTCTGGCCAAACGTCAAACGAGATGTCCGCCGCTGGGCTTGTGAGTGCCTGCAATGTCAGCGTGCAAAAACAACGCACCACACGCGGTCACCTCAGCACCCTTTCCGGCACCCCCCGACTGTCGTTTAGACCATGTCCACGTCGACATCGTTGGCCCTCTTCCTCCATCACGAGGTTTTCACTACGTCTTTACGTGTGTTGACCGCTACACACGGTGGCCCGAAACCTTTCCGCTGCCCGATATCACGGTGTCTATACAGTGGCGTCAATTTTTGTCAGTGGATGGATTTCCTGTTACGGCTGCCCCATTGTAGTGATGACGGATCGTGGCCGCCAGTTTCAGTGCGCCTTGTTTCGCGCCCTGACATCTCTGCTTGGCGTGCGCCATGTTCACACAACAGCGTATCATCCCTCCGCGAACGGCATGATGTAACGCTTACACCAACAGCTGAAGGCTGCCCTTGTTGCACGCGAAGCTCGCACCTCTTGGCCCGATTCTCTTGCTTCTCGGCCTTCGATCAGCCTTTAAAGAAGATCTGCGGTGCACGGCGGCGGAAATGGTCTACGGTACTACCGTCCATTTGCCAGGCGAGTTCTCCGTTTCGGCCCGCAACGAGGGCATATCTCCACCTGCATACGTTGTACAACTACGCCTGCTCTTCAGCCGCCTGCAACCTGTCCCCACACGTCCATCGACTCCCAAAGTCGTCGTAAGCAAAGACCTCGCCACGTCCGCACAAGTCTTTGTATGCCGAGACGTCATCAAGCCTTCGCTCACCCCTCCCTACGGTGGCCCTTATCCCGTCCTGCAGCGGGGTGAGAAAACTCTGAAGCTGTCCGTTTATAGACGAGAAGAAATCGTTGCCATCGACCGCGTGATACCCGCCTACATAGCGCATGTTTTTCTTTCAACGCGCCAACACGAAATCTCAAGATCCAGTGCTTCCACTGACGAAGTACGCGCAGCCAGCAAGCATGTCTCATGGATGCCGGCGCTGTTGACTGCCATTCCCCTTCGTGTCCGCGGAGGGGGGGGGGGGGGGGGGGGGGGGCTTGTAGCGCGCTATCACCACATGTGCTCGAGCTGGCTACGTGGGGCCACGTGCGGTGTAGAATAAAGACAGTTGATTCCTGGTGCCCGGCCTGTTCGCTTCATCCTAGTCGCGCTCCGATAATTTGTAGGGGAATAAGTCTCTGTCGCTCAATAATTAGCAACATCCAGTTCACAGAGTTGCACAGGTATGTAGTTTGTGTTGGCTTTCAACATGTCCAAACTCAAAGTCGCCGCGGTGGCTCAGTGGATTTGGCGCTCGGCTGCTGACCCGAAAGACGTGGGTTCGATTCCGGCAGCGGCGTGCGCATGTCGATGGAGACGAAATGCTAGAGGCCTGTGTACTGTGGGATGTCAGTGCACGTTAAAGAACCCCAGGTGGTCGAAATTATCCGAGCCCTCCACTACGCGTCCCTCATATCCAGGGTTGCTTTGGTGGCGTTAAATTCCGCAATACATGTCAAAACTAATGATCTGGATGTTAGCTTTCCTAAGCCTTAGAAGGTGATTTTGGAGCTGGCTAGACACCTTTTTCTTTCAGCTTTTAAGCTCTTTGCATGGCCGGAAACGCTCTTCGTGCCCCAGAATATCAAAGGGCAATGAGAACAACTGGATTACAATTTTGTTCTTAGTACAAATCGATTATTTGCGGGAATGTTTGCGTTTGTCCGACCAGAAGATACCTTTATTAATGCGAATTCAATAGAAGCCCGGTTCAGCCGCGAAACTGGTGTGGTCACGAAAACTGGCGGCACAGAACTTAATGAAGTCACAGGGACTGCCAATAGTCAAATATAGTTAAGAGTTGTCAATAAATAATAGCCAGTTATTTGGCGATAGTCAACAAGGCCTAAGTGATAATTAGCAGACACTAAGTCATCATCATCATCCTCATAAGCTTGACTACGCCCACTGCAGATCAAAGGCCTCTCCCATATATCTCCAATGAACCCTGTCCCGCGCCAGCCGCGGTCACCCTAGGCCCGCGAACTTCTTAAAGAAGAACCGCGATGCTTTTATCAGTACCGATTAATATCCCTAAATAGGTACAGCATGTTCTCCAGGGACCAGTGCAAAAACAATTACTGAAATCGGAGCATGCAAACAAAATTTATTCCACTTTGAAAATAAAAAAAAAGATCAGACGAAAATGCGTTGCAATCACCCATTTCAATCACCCAGTACCGAGATTGGACGCTAAAAATCAGAACCGCGCCTAGGGCGCATGGAGCGGAAAATTGCATGCATTGCTCCTTTGTCGCGGCAGCCCACAGCCGTGCATTTTAACGGCGTCGTCCTGTCGTGTACGCGGCGGTGTGGACAGGACAGGGGTGACTGATAAAAAAGGACGCTTCCAGACGTTTCTTTCTTGGTAAGATTGGAAGGCTATCGGCTCCGTCTCGCTTGCAATAGGACCGGAGTTAAAATCTCGGTGCCGCGAAATCCTCCAACGGATAAAAAAAATCCGCGCGTCGATGGATTTGCATAACTTGGCCTGGGGTGCGACCTGATCTCGGCGACCAGAACCGGCAACGCACTCACTCACCAGAGCAGGATATGGCCACCCTGGTGTAGTACTTGGCCGCTACCTGTTTATATTTATACACCTATTAACCCTCTGCCCTCAGTCCCCATCGGCTGCGGAGCAACTGACCGAGGTGGTGGTCAGAGCTGCGACGCCGCGGAGGGTGCTAAGAATCACCGTCTTTGGACAGGCGGCCATTGGAGTCTGAACCCAGAGACGTTTAACGCTAGAACCTTATCCAGTGAGACTAGTCTGGCAGGGCTGTTCGAGGAACTAGCCGGTATTAATTAGGATGTCATAGGCCTCAGTGAGGTTAGGAGGGGAGGTGAGGCCTAAACAATGTTAAAATGCGTGCACGTACTCTTCTGTCGTAGATTAGCGGACAGAGGAGAACTACGTGTGGGATTATTCATCAATCAGGATATAGCTGGCAATATAGAGAAATTCTATCGCTATCGAAATTAAGCTTAAAAAGAGATACAAAATGAAGGTGGTACAGGCCTACGCGCCCACATTCAGCCTGATGACCAAATCGTCGAAAGCGTCTATGAAGACGTGTAATCGGCAATGAGGAAAGTAAAAACAGAGTACACTGTATGGATGGCGACTTCAATGCGAAGGTGGGCAAGAAGCAGGCTGTAGACCAGGCGGTGGGCGACTATGGCATAGGCTCTAGGAATAGCAGGCGCGAGTTATTAGTAGAGTCCGCACACACAAATAATTTAGGCACCATGAATACCTTCTTCGGCAGACGAGAGAACAGGAAGTGCACGTGGGAGAGCCCCAGTGGTTAAGTAGAAATGAAATATACTATGCGCTCACCCTGGCCTCGTGCAGGACGTGGAGGTCCTCGGAAAGGTGCGCTGTAGCGACCACAGAATGGTAAGGTCTCGAATTAGCTTAGACTTGAAGAGGGAACGGAGGAACCAAGTGAAGAGGAAGTCCATTAACGAGCTATCGGTAAGGGGGAAATTAGAGGAATTCAGGATTTCGCTGCAGAACTGAAGTTCATCTCTAAGTGAGGACCACGACCTTAATGTTCAAGCAGTGAACGATGATCTCGCAACTATCATTACAGAGTGCGCAGTAGAGGCCCAGCGGCGGCCTAGCGGTTTGAGCATCTGCCTCGTAAGCGGGAGGTGCGGGGTTCGATCCCCATTGCCGCCGGGTACCCACCAGTGATACAATGGGCACAAGCTTTCCCCTGCCTGGTGCTAGGCTTGTTAGGGTGAAAATGCTTGGGAAATGGGTCTTTGACCTTACCTTGTGAAATGAAAAACTACCTTGTGCCATGGCGCTCTTTAGCCAAAGCTGCCCTTGCACCATAAAAATTCATCTTCATCATCAAGACAGCGCAGTAGAAGCAGGCCGTAAGATGTTTAAACAGGATACCGGCAAGCTCTCACAGGAAACGAAAGATATGATTAAAACCAAACCGTCAAAGCCGCTAACCCCACAGAAAAAAATACAACTGGCAGGACTACCAAAGTTAATCAGTAAGCGCAAGGTTAGCGACAAAAGGAAGTTTAATACGAAGACAATCGAGCATGCTGTAAATAAAAGAGGCAGCCTAACAGGGGTGAAGAGGAAGCTAAATATAAGTAAAAATCAGATGTATGCGCTAATAGACAAACATGGCAATGTCATTAGTATTATGGATAAGATTGTTAAAGTAGCCGAAGAGTTCTACACAAATCTATAGAGCTGCTAATGTAATCAGGGCCTTAATAATAAGAGAGGCAGTAGCGCAAAGCAAGGAGACATCGCGGCAATAACAAAAGATGAGGTAAAGAGAGCCTTAGGAGCAATGCAAAGAGAGAAATCAGCTGGTGAGGATCAACTAACAACAGATATTGTGCTAGAAAAAGTAGCCACCCTCTGTCCGCAATGCCTTACGACCCCGAGCGTATCGGATGCTTGGAAGAACGCTAACATAATGTTATTTCATAAGAAAGGAGACGTCAAGGAGTTGAAAATTACAGACCGATCAGCGTACTGTCCGGTTCCTACAAGGTATTTACTAAGGTAATCACAAATAGAATCAAGACAACCATAGACTTCAATAAACCAAACGATCAGGCTTTCGTAACAGATACTGGAATATAGACTACATTCACACAGTCAATCAGGTGACAGAAAAATGCGCAGAATTTAACCAAAACCTATATAGGTATAGTCTTCAGAGATTAATGGTGTCTTCGGCTGACGGCACTCGTGGAGTTTTCCACGCACTCGTGCGGTGCTCCACATTTGGCTGGATGCCACTCGTGCAGTGCCTTACGTTCGGCTGGGACGAGCACGACACGAGTGCGCGCCACCGCGCCACCGTGGAGACCGACGGTGGAGCGCGGTGCAATCCCGTCGTGCAGCTCGCGCTAGCAGACGTCGCGGGCGGACGATGCTGTTGGCGCAGACAATATCACTACACAGTGGCCGATAGGAAGCATCGACGAAGCGGAAACGCGAAGCATCACAAGTGGGCATATTTTAAAGAAATGTTGAATATTGTAGCGGCTGCAATGCATGTATTCGCGCTGCAATCATGCAGCCACCGGCCGGCGAGCGCTGTGCCTTGACCGTTTGAAAAAAATTAAAGGTTCGTCAATATATTTAGTGCGGAGAACGGCAAATGCGGTTCATCTGGCACGCCTGCACTTTATGACATCATACTTTTTGTCAACGTGAGCATAGGTTAAAAGATATATCAATACAGTGACAATGTGGGGAGCTGAGATTGGATTGAGAATCGTCAGCAGATATTTTCGGAAGTCACTCTAGCTGCTCTAAAGCGTATGCGTCAACACCAGCAAGCATAAAGCCGTGGTGTGTCTGACAAACCTGCACAAGCACAGTCGCAGTATTTCATGAGCATGGTCGTGGTTCCCGCATAGCCCACCGTCGCTATGAACGCCGGTCCTGCGCGCTGTTACTGAAGAGGTTGTTGCTAACTGTACAAATTGCTGACTGCAGTCGTTGGCGTCGGCCGCTCATAAAAATGGCCTCTGAGATCTGTGAGAGTCTCAGAGGCCACGGTGAACAGAGGGCAGAAAGAGCAACGGCACTCTGACAATGTTTTGCACGTTCGGCTGAGGTGCAAGTGGACGTGCCACTCGTGTAGTATTTGACGTCACTTCCTGAGCACCGGCACGGAGGCAGTGCGGCTCAGCCGAAGACACCATAAGAGAAAGCATTTGACTCAGTCGAAACCTCAGCAGTCCTGCAGGCATTGCGGAACCAGGGTGTAGAAGAGTCTTATGTGAAAATACTGGAATATATCTATAACCGCTGTACAGCCACAATAGTCCTCCATAAAATCAGCAAGAAAATTCTAATAAGGAAGAGTGACAGGCAGGGAGACATGATCTCGCCGATGCTATTCGCAGCCTGTCTAGAGGAGGTATTCAGAGGTCTTCATTCGGAGCAGTTGGTGATATGAGTGAATAGAGAAATAGCTGATGACATTGTTTTGCTAAGTTACTCGAGGATGACTTGCAAACCACGATCAAATGTACACGGGCTGCTGAATCGGGCATTTAAAATTAATATGCGAAAAGCCGAAGTACTGTTCAACACTCTCGGAAGGGAACAACACTCTACAATTGATAGCGAGGTGCTGGAAGTGGTAAGGGAAAACGTCTAGTTAGGGCAGGTAGTGACCGCAGATCCGGATCACGAGAGTGAAATAACTAGAAGAATAAGAGTGGCATGAAACGCATATGGAAGGGTTTTTTTCATATCAGGAGTGGCATTTTACCAATACCTCAGAAGGGAAAAGTATTTAACAGCTGTCTTACACCTACTCACTTATTATGCAGGAACGTGGAGGCTAACGAAAATGGTTAAGCTTAAATTGAGGATAACGCAGCGAGCTATGGAAGGAAAAATGGCAGGTGTAACGTTAAGATAAAGAAAAAGGGCAGAGTGGGTGAAAAAAGAAATGCAAGTTAATGACATCCTAGTCGAAATCAAGAGGAAGATATGGGCTTTTGCAGGGCATGTAATGCGAAGGCAAGATAACCGCTGGTCCTTAAGGGTGACGAAGTGGATACCAAGAGAAGACAAGCTTAGCAGGGGGAGGCAGACAGTTAGGTGTGCGAATGAGATGAACAAGTTTGTGGGGTAGGGTAGCGGCAGCTGGCGCAGCATACATGGGATAGGCGTTTGTCCAGCAGTGGGCGTATTCAGGCTGATGACAATAATGTTAAGGCGGCGTTGTGCATTATTAACCAGCGTCCGGCATAATTGCTGTTTACCGAGAAGAAAACCTGCTGTCCCACTGCTTTCCTCCAATATGCCATTCATATCTCCTGACAACGAGTGCATGTAGCTGCCTGCGCTACGCCAAGCGCTATCACCTTGGGCTCCGGACTGCGCTGCCAGACTCGCACTTCGAGCACTTAATCATTCCATGTCTTGCTGCTGTAGGTTACAGGCAGAGTAGATCCGATCCCGGCCCAACTAAATGCCGTGTCTTTGATAAGTATTGATCATTATTGAACTGCTATAAGAAACCACTAAGCTTATTGCGAAAAACGCACTCCCTCTCAGTGTGTGGCTCAACTTGTCTTCAAAGATCCCCGCAAATGTCGGGCCGCTGGAATATAATTTCAGAAAGATAAAGTGTTACGTACTGCCACGCCAACAAAATCGAGTTGTTTGTAAACATTGATC
Organism: Amblyomma americanum; assembly: GCF_052857255.1. Taxonomy (NCBI): domain Eukaryota; kingdom Metazoa; phylum Arthropoda; class Arachnida; order Ixodida; family Ixodidae; genus Amblyomma; species Amblyomma americanum. The sequence continues at coordinate 57,315,905 of NC_135500.1, forward strand.
GGTACATGCTATTGGACAATTGTCATAGCTTATGTGTTATCATATCTAGTCGGCCAGTTTAGGGTCTTGGCGTCTTTCTTGGAGAATTTGGTCATGTAAAAAAACAGCCAATTTCAAAATGTGCACTTGCAATTTGGAAGGCATCGACTGGGAATGCTTGAGAAGCAGAGAGGTTTCCTATTCTGAGAAGGCACAACTGCAACTGTAATGGTTTCTCTTCGAGCAAAACTGAGGTCTCCCGGAATGTGCCAACAGAAAATTCTGCTTAATAGCTGTTTCGCGATGACGGAAGCTTGGCCGCTTGTCAAAATGTAGCTGGGTAACGGATTCGTTCAACCGCTGCATCACATTTGCGCCCAGCACCATTTCGAAGTGAACAAGTGTTATGATGCGGGTCGCTGTTGGTTTTATTTGTGCTCGAGAGAAAGTGTGGTGGAGTCACCTGTTGGAAATGTCGAAGACTTCGATGTACAACGAAACAACTGTTTCCCGTTATGTAGGGAACTAGAAGTGAATTTGTTGTTTCTGCATATCTTATTTCTGGCATGCTCTTTCAAGTAACGAAGCTTTGGATCTATACATGCCGTTAAGAGGAACACAGAGAGAAGGTTTATGCCGAGAAATGCTGTGGGGCGATGCATGATTGATAGAGCATCGTCAGAACTGTTGCTTTCATTCTGTCACAAGGTCCTAGTAATGCTAAGTAGACGCTAATGAAAGATACGCTCCACTGGTTACGGTTTTAATGCGAAATCGCTCAGCTGCTGAATTCACCTAAAAAGTGGCCGAACATATCTTTTGCTCCAGCAGTGTTTTTATCCATCTTCAATACTACAATTTACTTACCCATGCAGCTGTAATATCTGCTCAGTTTTCTAGCGAGAGGATCACATTTTTGCTCAGTGGTATCAACAAAAAAATTGCGGCTTCTCCGTAAAAGAATGCCCTGATTTCTCAATTCCCAGATGAGTTCACTGAGTCCCGTGGCCCCACTTGACCAATCAGAGAGCACCGCAAAATTTGAAATTCTCCACGCGATTTTCTGATTGGCTGAAAGAGGTCACGTGGCCTTGTTACTCACACTAACTAAATGCAATCTCATTTTCTTAATTAATAATGTGGTCAGGAAGGCCCCAGGTTTCTTGATTTTGTTTTACAGCCATTATTGAAGTTGTGCTATGAATCAATATAGAAAATTGCACAAAATGCGCAGGTCTACTGTGGCCAGTGCGAGATTCGTCTAGGCCACGAGTTCTTGGGCGAAGGACCGAAAGGAAGGTCGCGATTCTGAATAACATCGGAATCCCTCAAGTTCTTCCCCAAAAGTAAGAGTTCAGTGTGTGCACAGCAGCCAATAATAGAATGCACGCTGCAGTACTTCTGTTCCACAACGCCCGTAGTGCCATAAATTTCAGTCACTTCCCTCCCCCCCCCCCCCCCCCCCCCCCACCGGCCAGTTCACGGGGTTTACAGATGGCCTATTTGCGTCAGTCTAGAAACGGTGCAGCAAATATTTAATGTCGTGAGTATGGGCACTGTAGAATGCTGCTGAGACAGCCATAAAGAAAAGGAGGGATTTTAGTCATGGCTCCTTGCGTTCGGTATGCTTCGCCGGTGCTGGCCCTCACAATTTCCAGCATGCTAGCATAAGCAAGAGGAGAGCGAAAGACCTCAAGAGAGGAGGCCCAAACCGGAACAAAGCGTGTTACCCCAGTGGAATTGAGAACATTACCGATGTTGAGCACTAACGGCTTGCATAACACACCTAAGAACGAAAGAGTGGCATTAGGAAAGACATTAAGAACACCACCAAAGAAGTGAAGAAAGTAAAAGTGACTGAAACAGGCACATAAATTGAGAGCACACCTGGCACAGGCAACAGAGGCATTTCACTGACAGTTAAGAGACGGCAAACTGGAGACGAAATAATTGTTAAACATCAACTGGGCTATTTCACACGGCCATGCTGCGCATGCGCGTTTCTAATCCGCTGCCCTCTCTCACGCTTCACTAGTTAACCAAACCGCCACGACCTGAGCGCAGACAGGTGCAAGCCGCTCTGCGTAGGCAGTTGTCGCCTTGCGGAACCGGATAACGCCTGTGACTTTCACAAGCGTGTGCTTTCCACGAGATTTATGTGCAGCAGACAAATCTTTCGCGCCCTTCCAAGTCGGCGCAGCATCTCATGAAAATAGACAAACAGAATGGTTAGAAGACCTGCTTCACACTGTAGTAGTATGCCGTGTGGAAGACGAATACTACAGTAGTAACTGCATGATCCACTACGATAGCACCATTACATTTGCCGGAAAAAGGCCAGGGCAAGCAGCACTACTTGTGCCTCGTAAAATTTCTTACCTGGCCCCCGCCGACACCCTTAACGGTAAGCTACCGCATACGGCTTGGTCGTAGAGGGCTTGAGCTCGAACTAAGATATTTTCTATGTTTTCAAGGTAACAGCGTCTTCGTCTTGACCGTCCTCTTTTCACGCCGTTGTAGGAAGGTGAACCGCGAACTTGCAAATTGAGCTACACTTTTATTTCATCATTGTTATCCGGTAGCTACGGCATCTACATTCTAAACACGATAAAGCCTATGTGGGATTAAAAAGAGAGTAAGCTGTCCTCTAACGCACTCCTTTTCAGGGTTGGGATATGTTTAACTCCCAGAGCAGATAGTTTTTTTTTAAGCGAAATTTATTGCCCCAGAGCATCAATGATAGGTGAAGGTGTGATGAATGATGTAGTAGACATTAAATGAATGGAAAAAGGTTAGCTGATTTGATGAAGTCCAGTAGAGAACGTTAGTAGGCTGTGCTTGATCTCAGATCGTTACCACATATTCAGGGTAACAGCTATTATGCGCAATGATTGGCAGCGCAGGCATATGCTCTTTGCAGAGCATAGAAACTTGATGCAGTTAGGAATGGGAGAGACTTTTGAACACAGCGCAGAAGATAGTGAGGTTAGTAAATATAGAGAATTGAGCCTCGGTTATGAGTAACTGCCACAACTTTGCATGTTTTGAAGGGAAAATTTGTATCCGCGGTCATCGGTAAGTATTCCCTATATTTAGCGATGGAAATATACCGCAGAAAAATATACCTTGTCACTAAAAACCAGATACATGGTTGGCTCATTAGATGCTCTCATGTAGATGGGAGGCGGCCGGTTCAATGTCCCAGCTGCAGGTGGCAAATGTAGCCCAGGTTGGCCCGCACGAGTGGAGCCGTGGATACTCGGCGAGGCGACGTCTTCCTTCGTACGGAGAAGCGGAGAAGGTGTCAAATAGGGTGCTGCGACAGAGAGTGCCTGGGTGCGGCAGAAGCGTCGCGTTCAGCGGAAATATGCGGGACACCTCGGATCTCTTGAGTTTCTTGCCGTCCCGCGTTGCACCTTTGAGTTGGAGCGCGCACACGCTGCAGGCCTGCTTTGCTGCGAGATAGCGCAGGCACCTCAACGAGTGAAGCGTGGTCGGACAGTGCCGGTAAACAGAGTGGACCTTCGCCAACGTGCCAGCATGCAATATGGTCGGTGGCTGAGGACACTTCACCGAGGTACTGGGGAAGTGGCAAAGTCACAGAATGGAATGCTTGTTGGCGGGAAACAGCTCCCAGAGGTACTGGGGAGGTGCAGGTGCCAGTAGCGGACCTTCTACAACACCTCTCTCTTGTCCATGAAAAAGATTCCACTAGAAGGCAGCTTACTCAGTTTTTTATATATGTTGGGCTTTTTTATCGGGTGATATAAATACGTCTTCCCCGCTTTAACCGCGGCTGACGCTGTTCAAGTCGCCCGGACCCCACCCCGTGATCGCGTACGCTACCGAGCGCATGCAAAACCACGGTGGGTCTTGCTCTGAGGGAACAAAGGAACGAAACACTCTGGCTGACACAAACAGGCATTTACAGCTACAACAACAATAAAGCCAGCTAGCAACAAGACACGCTAAGGAATCGAGGTCGTCCGACTCACCAGCAGGGTTACGAGCGAATGTTCGCCCACGCTAGGGCAACGGATACTCCGAGGCCGGACGAGACGAGATACGGGAGCAAGTCTCCCGCTGGCGAAGAGCGGAGCCACGAGCCACACATTCGCCTCCTTAAGCGAATCTCCAACAAGCATCATGGCATGCGAGAGTCCAACCTCCTGCGCCTTGTTCAAGCTTTCGTCTGCTCCCGCATCACCTACTCTGGACCCTACTTACGTCTCACTCGTGCCGAAAGCGAACGGCTAGACGCGTCACTTCGAAAAGCATACAAGACGGCCCTAGGTCTTCCCATGTCCACAGCTACCCATAAGCTCATGGCTCTCGGAATCTCCAATACCGTGAGCGAACTGATCGAAGCAACCCTCACCGCCCAGTATGAGCGGCTCTCACTCACACACGCTGGCCGAGCGGTACTGCAGCAAGTTGGGATCTCCCCGCCGAGATCGGCCCCAAGTTACGCTGAACTTACATCGGAATATCGCCTAAATCTCCGCATTCCTCCCATTCCCAAACGGATGCACCCGGAACACCACGCCGAGAGACGGGCCGACCGGGCTCGTCAGTTCGAGAAACGCTTCAGCGGACGTCCGGACGTCACGTATACGGACGCCTCTTACCATCCATCGAGGCCAGCGATGGTGGCGGTAGCTCTCGCCCCTCACCGCAGCTGGTACACAGCCTGCAGCCTTCGCAATGCAGAAACAGTCACCGCAGCTGAGGAGGTTGCCATTGCGCTCGCGCTAGCCGACCCTAATACCAAAGTCGTCATCAGTGACTCTCAACAGGCTATTCGCAATTACGATGCTGGCCGTATCTCTTGCCAGGCGTTACACATTCTACGTTCTACAGCACCCTCTTCCACATCTCGCTTACTTCTTTGGGCTCCAGCCCACGAGTCGCTCAGCGGAAACGCCCAGGCACACACTCTCGCTCGAGATCTCAGCTGCCGAGCCGAGAGTATGATGAGCCACCCTGCTTCCGCTGACACTAATATCCCACGCGCTTCACTATCTCTACTCACCACTTACACGGACATACTCCAGCACTACAGACTCCAAAGGTGCACATATCCTCCCGCACACCGCGATCTAACAAGACGCGAGGCCGTCCAATGGCGCAAACTACAAACTGGCAGCTTCCCACACCCCCTCTTATACAGCAGGATCTTTCCGGAACAGATAGCCCCCATGTGTAAACACTGCTCAACTCCGGCCACACTCATACACATGGTGTGGACTTGTACACATTACAACAGAGACAACGCAAACACCCCAGAGACGTGGGAGTCTCTCCTGTGTACTTCCAAGCCAGCAGACCAACGCTGGCTTATCCAGCGCGCGGTGGAGGCCGCGGCATCCCAAGGGATCCCCGCCGACCTCCTCTAAGTCAGCGCAACCGGTCCTTTGACTGGTCCCCTGTTTTTGGGCGCAATAAAAGAGTTTACCTACCTACCACACATTCGCTCGCGCCGACGATCCCAGGCTCCCAGGTGAAGAGTCCGCTTTCCCGCGCGCAGCAACATCGCCTTCTGTCGCGCTCGTGTCGCCGTCTCCTGTTAGTTACGTTAAGTAGAGAAAATCACGCGGCACGTCCTGCCTCTAGGCGAAGCCGTTGCTGCAGAGGGCATCGCGGGAAAGCCAGGAAAGGGGACAGCGGGACAGTCCCCACAATGTATGTATGTATGTATGTATGTATGTATGTATGTATGCATGTATGTATGTATGTATGTATGTATGTATGTGTGTGTGTGTGTGTGTGTGTGTGTGTGTGTGTGTGTGTGTGTGTGTGTGTGTGTGTGTGTGTGTGTGTTTGTGTGTTTGTGTGTGTGTGTGTGTGTGTGTGTGTGTGTGTGTGTGTGTGTGTGTGTGTGTGTGTGTGTGTGTGTGTGTGTGTGTGTATGTATGTATGTATGTATGTATGTATGTATGTATGCAAGTATGGATGGATGGATGTATATTTCACTGCCGTGAGGCGGTGAACCTTGAAATATATATACCTGGAAAAGTTTATATATATATATATATATATATATATATATATATATATATATATATATATATATATATATATATATATATATATATATATATATATATATATATATATATATATATATATATATATATATAGTCTTGAGAAAGGACAGGCGCTGTCTGAAACGTCGACTCAAAATAAATCTATGGCTAATTGAAGCGTTTTCAACTTTGAATTTTTGCCTCTAGCAACCAAATACGTTTATCTTTCTATATATATATATATATATATATATATATATATATATATATATATATATATATATATATATATATATATATATATATATATATATATATATACTTATGAAGGGAGTCAACAGTCACCGAAACCAAGGTGGATAGGGGAACGTTTTTTTAAATGTGTTGTGCTTATCAGTGGGATAATAGCTGGTAAGAGGATGTCGTCCTTCGGTGGTCTGTATGACTGTGGAGTAAAATCTGCTGTAGGAGGTCAGCCATGAAAGCTGTACCCTTGTCGGTGATTAGGCTCTCCGGGGCACCGTGACGTAAAACGATCTGATGGATGAAAAATTTTGCTACGTCAAGGGCTGTGGCACTTGGCAGAGCTGATGTTTCCGCGTATCGGGTCAGATAGTCAGTTGCCACGATGACCCACTTGTTTCCCGAATGAGAAAGAGGGAATGGGCCCAGCATGTCCATCCCGATCTGCTGGAAAGGCCGCGATGGTGGTGCTATAGGCTTCAAGAATCCAGCAGGTTTTGTTGAGGGCACTTTGCGACGCTGACAGCCTCGGCACGTTCTGACGTAGTGTGCAACGGCCGACTGAAGGCGGGGCCAGTAATACTTCTCTTTGATTCTTGCAATCGTGCGGGCTACACCCAAATGTCCAGAAGTCGGTTCATCGTGTGAAGCTTGAAGGATTTCGTCCCTTAGGCTCGTCGGTATAACAATAAGGTATTGCTGATTGTTTGCGGCGAAATTTTTCTTTACGAGGACACCATGGCGAACGCAGAGAGACGCTACCGAGCGCTTGAAAGCCTTCGGGACAGTCGGGCGGGTCCCGTTAAGGAACTCAATGAGGTCCCGAAGTTCTGGGTCGGCGTATTGTTTGTCAGCAAGGCTCGTTGCACTGATCGCATTTAAGGTGATGTCGTCGTCGTAGTTGCCGTCCTCCGTTGGGGATTCGACGGGGGCACGCGAGAGGCAATCGGCATCCGAGTGTTTTCGGCCGGACTTGTACGCCACTGTCATGTCGTATTCTTGGAGGCGCAGACTCCATCTGACAAGGCGGGCTGATGGATCTTTGAGGGTCGCAAGCCAACACAAGGCATGATGGTCCGTAACTACAATAAAACGTTTTCCATAAAGGTAGGGTCAAAAATTCGACGTCGCCCACACGATCGCTAGACACTCTTTCTCAGTTGCTGAGTAGTTGGCTTCAGCGCGAGTCAAAGAGCGGCTGGCGTAAGCGATGACTCGCTCTCGACTGCTGTGGATTTGAACCAGAACGGCACCCAGGCCTACGTTGCTTGCGTCAGTATGAAGCTCCGTATCTGCGTTTTCGTCGAAGTGAGCCAGAACTGGAGGTCCTTGCAGGTGGCGTTGAAGAGTTTCAAATGCTTGTGCTTGAGGGGCATCCCACGTGAAAGGCGTGTCTGTCCTTGTAAAACGCGTCAGGGGCTCGGCGATTTGAGCGAAATCTTTCACAAAGCGACGGTAGTAGGCACATAATCATAGAAAGCGGCGGACTTCCTTTTGGTCCTGCGGTGGAGGGAAATTGGCAATTGCTTTGGTTTTGTCCGGGTCCGGCCGAACTCCCTCGCAACTGACGACATGACCCAAGAACTTTAGCTCAGTGTAAGCAAAGCGGCATTTCTCATTTTTTAACGTTAGCCCAGAAGACTTTATGGCTTGCAGCACAACTTCAAGGCGCCGAAGGTGCTCCTCGAACGTTGGGGCGAACACAACAACGTCATCAAGGTAGGCGAGGCATGTCTGCCACTTCAGGTCTGCCAGAACTGTGTTCATCAGCCGTTGGAACGTCGCGGGTGCAGAGCACAAACCAAATGGCATTGCCTTAAACTCATAGAGCCTGTCCGGAGTAATAAATGCGGTTTTCTCTCGGTCCCGTTCATCTACCTCGATTTGCCAATATCCTGATTTGAGGCCTATGCATGAGAAATATTTTGCATAGCAGAGGCGATCGAGAGCATCGTCGATTCGAGGAAGGGGATAAACATCTTTTTTAGTTACTTTGTTTAGGCGACGGTAGTCCACACAAAACCGCAGTGTACCATCTTTTTTCTTCACGAGGACGACAGGTGCCGCCCAGGGACTACGAGAGGGCTGAATGACATCGTCTCGAAGCATCTCCTTAACTTGACGGCTGATTGCGGCGCGTTCCGTGGAAGACATGCGGTAAGGTGACTGTCTGAGAGGGTGCACGGCGTCATCTGTAATTATCCGATGCTTGGCCAAGTGTTTTCTGCCGACGCGGGAAGAAGTCGAGAAGGTATCGCCGTAGCGCTGGAGGAGATTTTCTACTTGGCCTTTCTGCTGCGGCGAAAGTGCGGGGATAATGTCGTACTGGAAGTCGGGAACACCGGCTTGAACTTCTGTTGACGACACCATGGCAAGACTGGGCGCTCGTCGAATGTCGGCGATACCATGAACGTGGGCCATAGTAGTCCCAAGGCTAAGATGTTGGTGCTCACTGCCAAAATTCGTAAGCAGGACTTCGGTTTCTCCGTTTTCGAGGTAAACGACCCCTCTGGCGACAGCAAGGCAGCGGTCGAAAAGCATAATTGGTTTGCTTTCGACGACACCTTCAAACTTTCGCAGCGTCTTCGCGCCGACAGAGACCACAACGCTCGAACGGGGTGGAATGGTGACGTCATCAAGGGTGGAAAGAGCCGCGGGACGTTCGAAAGCACTGTGGATTGCGTTCTCGGTGGAGAACGTCACTGACTTCGATTTAAGGTCAATGACCGCGCCATTTTCTGTCAAAAAATCTATTCCGAGGATTACGTTCCGGGAACACTGGTCGAGTACGACGAAGGTGGCCAGGTACGTGTCCTCTTCGATGGTTAATCGTGATGTGCACGTGCCAGCTGGGGTGATCAAATGACCCCCGGCAGTACAAAGCTGCGGGCCCGTCCAAGGTGTGGTCACCTTTTTCAGAGTCGCGGCAAAAGTTCCACTGATTACCGAGCAGTCGGCGCCGGTGTCCACAAGTGCGGTGACGTCGGTACCGTCGATTGAAATGTTCAGATCAGCAGTTGTAGTCATAGGTTTACGGGAACGTCGCGGAGTCCGCTCACGGCTGCGGTGCGGCACCAGGCGGTTTCGTTGCGGCGAAGAATTGATGCGGGGAAGCGTGTTATCGGTCTGGTGATCGTCGGTGCGTCGCATAAGCGGTCGGTCATGTTTGTGCTGCAGTGGAGGATCTTGGACATGTCGCAGGTGAGCAACCTTGCCCCCAAAGGTTGCCGCTTCTAGTTTTCCCGACGGGGACTAGGAGACCTTCAACGCGAAATGTCGGCGGAAAAACGTCGCGGAGACGAGAAACGACGTGGAGACGGCGACCGGGCATAGCAGTGTGGTGCTTCGGGTGTCGCGGCCAGGTAATCGCTTATTTCTGGAGGCCATTGACCACGCTGCGGTCGGGGCGCATCGACACGATATCCCTGCAGACCCATACGTCGGTAACGACAGTTGCGGTAGACGTGACCGGACCCGCCGCAGTGATAGCACAGAGGGCGATAATCAGCGGTACGCCAGACGTCGCTCTTCCGAGGGAGAACCTGAGAAGGGTGAGGTGGGTGTGGTTGGCGGTGAATGTGGCCAGGTGTATCCGGGCGACTTGGAGGCGGCGGTGGACGGCGAACGGCTGCGGCGTATGTCATCATCTGGGGTGTTGTGTTCGGGTGAAGAGGGGCTGGCGGCGTGAGCGCCTGTTGGACCTCTTCACGAATAATGTCCGAAATGGAAGAAACTTGCGGCGACTCCGGGGCTGGAAAGAGCTTTTGAAGCTCTTCGCGTACGACGGTCCGAATGGTTTCCCGAAGGATGTCGTGGCTAGAAGCATCGACACCGCTGGTAGACATCAGCGACGGCGGACGCTCGTACTGTCTGGATCTCATGTCGAGCATCTTTTCCATCGTAGTGGTTTCGGAAACAAATTCAGCGACCGTTTTGGGCGGGCTTCGAGCTAACCCAGCGAAGATCTGCTCCTTGATGCCCCTCATAAGAAAACACAGCTTCGTCTCTTCGGACATGTTGGGATCAGCCCGGCGGAAGAGCTTCGCCACGTCCTCGGAGTAAACGAGGACGGTCTCATTTGGTAGTTGGACGCGTGTCTGGAGGAGCAGCTCGGAACGTTCTTTCCTGAGGACGGTGGTAAAAGCCTTCAAGAACTGAGTCTTGAAGGAGCCCCATGTTGTTATTGTGGCTTCTCGGTTCTCAAACCAAATACGAGCTGCACCCTCCAGTGACAAAAACACGTGCTGCAGCTTCGAGTCGTCAGTCCACCTGCTGTATTGGGCTATGCGCTCGAACTTCTCGAGCCAGTACTCCGGGTCCTCACCTGGGAAACCTTGAAAGGTGGGTGGTTCGCGTGGCTGCTGCAGCACGACCGACGGCAAAGGGATGGCATCCGGCATGCTCACGGAGGTGTTTGTGGGCACTGACAGTCGCGCTGAGGTCAGTTTCCTGGCGGTCGGACGAGACTGCAGAGGCCCGAACTCTGGTTGCAGTCCTTGCAGCCGCCGGCTACTTTTATGGGTGGGCGTAACTTCGACTCTCAAGGTGTCAAGCAGGCTGAAGTCCCGGCTTCTTGGAGGGGTCTCGAGCATGGGGTGCACTACCCAGCACCTCCACCAAAAATGTCACCCGTGAATGCGGTGATCACTGAACACAGGAACGCAGGATCCGACGAACGTCTGCACCACAGCTCAAGATCGCTGACACCTCCGCTTCCTCTTCTTCGAGACGGCGCGCGCTTCAGGTCAGCGCTAAGCGAAAATGCGGAATGCACTGTGTCAATATATATATATATATATATATATATATATATATATATATATATATATATATATATATATATATATATATATATATATATATATATATATATATATATATATATATATATATATATATATATATTGGAGAACCTCCGGAGACTGCGGCGGTCCCTAAGTGGTCCGAGCGCGCGAGCGGGAGTGCAACATCTTCTTTCTCCACGGATGCAGGCGCTTTTTCTTCTTCTTCCACGGTGGCACGTATCACTGCCCTCTCTTCTGCAGCATCGCCACGATGCGGCTAGGAGGGAAATATCAGCAAAATACAGCTGCAGTGAACCTCTGTTCTGTCAGGGAGTCTGTCGTGGTAAGGCTTCATGCGAACAATGTGCACGACTTCAGTACGATGCGACCGGCGCGATGAGCAAGCCGCTTGGACGGGAGAACTGCATACGTTACATCGCTGATGCGGCGCACTACTTCGTAGGGGCCGAAGTATCTGCGCAGGAACTTTTCAGAAAGGCCGCGGCGACGAACAGGTGTCCACACCCACACCAAGTCGCCAGGCGCGTAACTGACGAAGCGGCGTCTGAGGTTGTACCTTGCGGCGTCAGTCTCCAGTTGGCGGTTAATTCGCAGGCGTGCCAATTGCCGCGCTTCGTCAGCACGCTGAACGAAGGTGTCTACGTCGAGGTCAGCGTCAGAGTCGCAGTAGAGGTCACCGGGCAACATAGCATCCTACGGAGTGGTCACTTGCCGACAGAAGACAAGCTGAAAGGGGGTTAGTCGGGTTGTCTCCTGCAGGGCAGTGTTGTAGGCAAACGTTACGTGCGGAAGAATGGTATCTCAAGTTCGATGCTCGACGTCAACATACATAGAAAGCATGTCGGCTAGAGTGCGGTTGAGTCGCTCTACCAATCCGTTTGTCTGTGGGTGATAGGCCGTAGCACGTCGATGGCTGGTGTGCGTCAGAGTTACCACGGACTGGGTTAAGCGGGCAGGGAAAGCAGTTCCCCGGTCAGTGACAACAACGGCGGGGGCTCCATGACACAGGACAAAGTTGTGTACGAAGAACTGCGCCACTTCAGCAGCAGTGCCTTTGACAAGAGACGTGGTCGCAGCGTACCGTATCAGGTAGTCGGTGGCAACGACGATCCAACGCTTTCCAGATGAAGACTTCGGAAAAGGGCCAAGGAGGTCCATGCCCACTTGGTGAAAAGGGGTCTTCGGTGATTCGACGGGGTGAAGAAATCCGGCTGGTTTCAGCGGAAGAGACTTACGACGTTGGCAGTCGCGGCATGTTTTTACATAGGCCAGCACTGATTGGAGTAACCTGGGCCAATAATACTTCTGCTTAATGCGCGCGAGTGTACGAGTTACTCCGAGATGGCCGGCGGAGGGTGCATCATCACAGGCACTCAAAATCTCTGGCCGCAGCTGTGATGGTACGACAAGCAGGAACGCTTCTGTGTTGCTGGAAAAGTTGCGCTTGTAGAGAAAACCATATTGTAAACTGAAGGTGAGGAGCCCGCGACGAAAAACATGCGGGATGCGAGCGTCGATGCCTTCGAGGTAATCGATGAGCGGCGCGAACTCCGAGTCCGTTCGCTAACGATGTGCCATTTGGGTGGTACTAATAGCGCCCAGGAAAGGAGGAGGGGGCAGTTGCATAATATGGGGTGGTGCTACTGACAGCAGACGTCGAGGGAACAGCGGAGCCAGGTGCGGTTGCGTGACATGTGCCAATGCTGCTCATGGCAGGTGTCGGAGTAGCGAGACCGTAGCCAGCCGAGCGACGTACAACGGATACATATGTGGGTCGGGTATCGAACTGGGGCGGCGCTTCGGAAACAGGAGGCGCCTGCGCAACCTGCCGCACTTCGTCCCTGACGACTTCTGTCAGCGCCGTCAGGGGCCCAGGTGCAACCTGGTGCAGACGGAACCGTTGGAGTTCCTCCCGGACAACTGACCGAATCAGTTCGCGCAATGTGTCTGTACTGCCACCTAGGCTCGACGAAAAGGTTTCGGGCACAATGCTGTTGATGTCCCGATTGCACTGGCGGGTCCGTTGTTGGAGCGTCGTCTCCATGGTGGTCGCCTCGGTGAGAAATTCCGCTGCAGTGCGGGGTGGGCTGCGTACGAGGCCTGCGAAGAGCTCCTGCTTAACCCCTCGCATGAGATAGCGAAGCTGCTTCTCCTCAGTCATGCTGAGATCGGCACGCTTGAATAGACGGGCCATGTCCTCGATGTACATGCGCACACTTTCATTCGTGCGCTGATTTCGGCAGTGCAGAGCAGCTTCAGCCTTCTCCCGGCGGTCGGCGTTGGGGAATGTAGCCACGAGATTCCGGCAAAATGTCTACCAGGTGGGAAGGGTAGTCTCGTGGTTTTCAAACCACGTCCGGGCAGATTCTTCCGGAGCAAAATATACGTTGTGGTGCTTGCGCTCGTCGCTCCAGCCGTTGTAGCGGGCGACCCGCTCGAAGGCCTCCAGCCAAACCTCAGCGTCTTCGAAAACGTCACCGTGAAAAGATGGCGTTGTTCGCGGTGGGTGGCAAAGGATCGGCGTCAGGAGCCGGAGGTCAGTGGCCATGGCAGTTGGACTCACCGGGCTAGGCTGGGTCGGCGCCGGGGACCCGGTGTCTGTGGCCATGTCAGACTCGGTGGCCGAGGCTGCGTCGTTCTTTTGGGAGGGGGAAGGGGCCCAATTTCAGACGACTCTCCGCGGATACGGCGGCTGGGTCGCTGGTGGACAGGTGTGAGGTCCGTTGTGATGCTGTGCGGAGTGCGGTAGTCGGGAAGCACTACCCAGCACCTCCGCCAAATGTTACGAGCAACTCGAAGGAACACCTCTGGAGACTGCGGCGGTCCCTAAGAGGTCCGAGCGCGCGGGCGGGAGTGCAACATCTTCTTTCTCCACGGATGCAGGCGCTTTTTCTTCTTCTTCCACAGTGGCACATATATATATATATATATATATATATATATATATATATATATATATATATATATATATATATATAATGGAAGCCAACAATCACCTAAACGAAAGTGCATAGGGGAAAGGTTTTTCTTTTTAATTTGTAGTGCTGAATTATGAGAGAATAATAGTTCGATCAATCTGTCGCTTAGAGGAAATTAATTATAAAGCAGCAGAAAAAACAACCATGCAGCCGGTGGGATCCGAACCCATGACCGCCGGATATCGCGTCCGGTGCTGTGCCAACTGAGCTACGGTGACAGCTGTCCAGTCTGCTTTTCTTGTGGATATTTATGTTTTAGCATGTAAGTGAACCTTGAGAGTGTTCACCAGCCCCACCCTCGCACATATCGGCGGACGTAGCATGTCCTGTAATACCGCGAGCGTGACGTGGAACGTCATCTAACAGCGAGGGCGGACACTGTGCGAGAGCCCTCTTATCCTACCTATGGCATCTAGACTGCCAGAACCGAGACCCTCGTTAAGCTATTTGCAGACAAGGTAAGGGAAAGGAGGGGCTCGTTTGACAAACATATGACAGAGCCAGCAGTCACCAAAACCAAGGTGCGTAGGAGAATGTTCTTCTCTTTTTTTTTAATTTGTAGTGCTGGGCGATGGCAGGTTAATAGTTCGATCAATCAGTCGCTCAAAGGCAATTAATTATAACGCAGCAGAAAAACAACCATGCTGCTGGTGGGATCCGAACCCACGACCTCCGAAGTTCGCGGGGTTCAGATCCCACCGACGGCATGGTTGTTTTTTTCTGCTGCTTTATAATTAATTTCCTTTAAGCGACAGATCGATCGAACTATTAAACTATTATTGTCCCATCGTTCAGCAGTACAAATTAAAAACAAAAGGAAAAAAAACTTTCCCTTATGCACCTTGGTTTCGCTGACGGTTGGCTTCCTTCATGTTTGTCAAACAAGCCCCTCATTCCATTTGCCTTTTATATATATATATATATATATATATATATATATATATATATATATATATATATATATATATATATATATATATATATATATGCTAATTTGTGTCCAGGGTCTTTTCATGTTTAAATGTGCGCGAACGCACAGAGTCACGCCTGTGATCCTCGATCAGATGCTAACGTGGAGAATGTGCTTCCTCTGAAGAAAAAAGCATGGAAGCGCCCAGTAATTTGAGGTGCTGGCAGCGCGATTGACGCCAGATGTCACACTTTCCGCAACGGCTGGCGCATCTGTTTCGCAGCTGCAAGAGGAGCTGGACCGAGCAAGGGATGAGGCGCAAAGTAAGGGCAGCGATGTGTTGACCACCGTTGCACTCTAAACAAAAAGGACTAAAAAGGGGTTAAGATGTCCTCCACCCCGGACAGATTACTCCCTTTTTACTCCGGTATAGGCGTACTCGTGTTTAGAGTGTGTCGGAGGTGCCGCATGACTGCCCTTGATTGAACAACGGCGCCAACGAGCAAGGCCTAGAGGACGCGGGCGGGCGACAACGCACTCATGACGGTGGCCGGCAAATCCCTTCAGAAGGAACCGGACCGCTCGATGGAAGCCGCCTGCGCTCTTGGCGAGTTTGCACCAGTTTCATTTAGCGGGCTCGGGGTACACTGATGGGAAACCACACGAGCGAAAAATTCAATAAACGAATGCATGTTTATACTCTCACATCGGAGTCTCTTGTATCGTGGCATGCAGTGTCCAGCGTCTTCGCTGATGGAGTGTTCGATAACGACAGTAGAAAGCTTGTTAAGATATCTGTAGCTGGGTTGCGTTCGCACACCAGTAGAAAACTGGTTTAGCCCGCTTCAGCAAGGAAGCGCTCATTCCAGTAAGCGACCTTAGGACCGTTGTATGATCGCTTTTTTGCTGCGCCTGCAGCGCGGCGAGCGGACGACGGACCGCTCACTCCAGCCAATAGGCGTCCGCCCCGTTCGGCGACCGGAATGCGTCTGTTGGCTGCTTTTTACGTGACGCCACTGACGTCTCGAGCCCCTCCATCCCGCTTCTGCCGGGGCAAGATGGCCGTCCGTCGACTGAACTGGGGGGCGAGGCCTAGGCGGTGGCAGCTGTGTCGCAAAGCATATTATATTGGCTACCTCTTGATGTTACGAGTGTTCAGAGCGACTGCGAACTTCGCTGCGTGCCGCAGTGGCGAGCGACAGTTCCCCTAAATGAGTTCTGTAATCATCTACGCTGATGGAGTTAACAGAGCGCCTCTTCAAACCGACGCAAGACCTACGGGTTGGCGGTGTCACGAAGTGTTTATATGGAACAGTTTGTGGTTGTTGCAAGCGTTCCTAATTCCTGCGAGGATCATCAGGGACAGCGGCGAGTAACAGCTGCTCACGGTGAATTTCTTGTGCGTGCATGAGCTGCATAGCCCAGTGACAAGTGTCCGCGTAGTGAACGTGATTGCGATCGGAGCAAGTGCTTTTCCGTCAAGGCAGCGAAGTGTGTAGCTGAGAAAGCTCACTACGAACGCCGTGCTTTCCGAATGCTGAAATGAGCATGGCGCTATGCAGCTAGTCGCATTCGTTGCGATGGTTACAGTGATCGCGACCGAAGCGATCTCACGACGTTGTTTCTACTACGTATTCATTATCATTTTGCTCGACAACTGCCGTGTGTGCGACGTGACACAATCTTGGCTGCACCGTCGTCGGACTGTTTTCTGCGGCGACAACAACAACGTCGCCATCCTTTTGCGCCTTGGTGCTCCGTTCAGTATATTTTGTGGTGATGAGTGCTCGGGTTACGACTGACCGGCGGCGCTGTGTAACATGTGCGAAAACATGAGTGTGCAGTGCAGATGTATCTTCGGGAGCGTCATTTCCTTTTATTTCCTGCCCGCTGTGCGGACATAAGTCTGCAATAAATATTTCCGCGATGAATGGGTGACTGGACACTTCCTCTAGCCATTTCGGTTTAAGGTGTGACAACCTGGTATTACGCGATTAAAAACAAGAATCATTGCCGCATTTAAATCACCGCTGTTTCACAGTGTAGAAATCTCTACTATGTGCTAACTCATGAGTCGGTTTTTCAGTGAGCATTTGACTTGATGTTACGCAGACAAAAACGAACGGGCTGCAGCTTATGCGATAAAAAACTGTCGACAGAGCAAGTTGGATATAACGAGGCTTAAATAAAAACCAAAACTATTAAGAAAACCTTTCCCATTGCTTTTTCTCTTTTTGTTTTGACAAATGCTTGGCGATATGAAGTTAATGCGGGATCTAGGTTTCCATTGTAATCAGAAAAATGCGGTGGTCTTGAAGCACTTCGTGGGACATTGTTTGTCGTTGATTTTGCTCACGGTTCCTTTTCAACGGGAGATCAGCTGTACGAAACTGGACGATGTGTGCACAATGTCATTGCTGCGGAGCAGCTTGCGAACTCTGCTTTAGTGGTGTTCAGTGGACTTTCAGCAGCGCTCCCTGTGTCAGCCACACCAACTTGTTTAACAAGACACATTCGGAGCCTTGAGAAGGAGATGTAATCAATGCACATTCACACGTCTATCTGCTACATTGAATTGCCTGTGCCTACTTGATACGAACATGATTACTTGCCTGCTGAGCGACGGCGATTGTGAGCACAATCAGCCGTGTGTCGGCAGTGCAGAACGCTACTGAGATCACCTTAATTCTGCTTGCATTTTACACGTGTAAAAATTTATTTGCTCACATATAGAAGCATATTTGCACCTTCCTGAGTGATTGGCTAGGTTTCCTTACAGACTTATCCATTCACATTCGTGTGGTCACGACCATTGCTGCACACATTTCAAAGTTACAATAACAAGGCTTTTCAGTTCTTTGAAATGTGCTAGGCTCTGTTGCATGGTGGTTGGCTCTGCAATGCCGACGTTGCACCGCTTCCGAGAGTCCTGTAGTATCAATGGAACCGTCGACCTGCTGAGGCAGATACCACGTTTAATTTGAACTCATTCACTTACTCCCTTACTTGCTCTTGTTCTTCATGACATGCGCCTTGACTGCATTATACCCTTCGATGCTTTTTTTTCTTGGCTTTGAAGAAGCATGCGATTCAATTTATGTAAAGCTGGTTTGCTCGTGCTTTAATTTTCATCCACTAGCTCTATTTTCTTGCCAATTATTGCGCATCCTGCTTTTTTTCTCTGTAATCTCGGACTTCCCCCAAGGCATTGGTCTCGGGTCTCAGCTTTTTATTACTCACATTAGGACCTTCCCTTCAGTGTTTTGTCACATGCCTTCACTGATGGCTGTGTGGTACCTGCCATCTTGCAATCAATGCCAGCGTTTCAGTATTCAAAAACAAAATTTTTCATGACCTAGAATGATTTGTTTGCTGTTACTAGGAATGCACTCATGTTTTTCTATTGTCAGCACAACTACATTTTGCATACTTATAAAGCCTCGCCGAGGAATGTATACTCACTGTATACTGTTCGAAACATTCAGTCATTTTATGTCTTACAACTTAGCATGGTCTCACCTAATAATCGTTATATATCCACCCACAACCTAGGATAATTACACCGTAACATGTACTCAGCATCCCCGTCTTCCGAGTTACTTGAGATAAAATCTCCTGTGTGGCATCGCGCTTGGGTATTCTAATGGCACATGGCACAAATGTAACTTAAATATAACCCTGGAATGAGTTCAGACTTGAGCCGCTTGATTTATTCTCTCAGATTATTGTTGAAACTCCAGTGTCGCAGCACTGACGGTGAATCTTCAAATTTCTTCATCTGGTGCACAGGTTTCTTTTACTCTTTACCGTCACCTAACCAACTAATCCTTTCAGACTCATGGCTAATTCTGCATTAGCCGCACAAGCACTGTTGTACCTCAGTTAGCTCATGCCACTGCATTTCAAATTATGTTTTTGTTTTTGCCTCGAAAGGCTGGAATGGCCTTCTACCGCACAAGGCTTCTAACCTTTTGCCTTTTGAGCTGGTCATTGCAGATATCCTCGCCGTGAATGGTGATGTTCATCCACTGGTTTAGGTAAATCCTCCAAGGTGGAGAAGATTTGTAATAAGGAAGCAATTACTTATTAGCATCCACCCAAGTTTAACATAAGGCTGCAGAGAGGAACTACAATGCTTTCCTTTTGTAGCCGTGTGGCTCTGTTTTGATGCTAATGGTGAATTATTTCTTATTAGTTAATTACAAACTCATCAAGTTTCTACTTGCCACATCGTGTCAAAGCTCACCAGTCAAGTAGTGTCATTTCTTACTGTTCAGGTATAATAAATGTTAAAAGAAATTGTTTTAATGAAGTGCTTAGTCGTTTGCTCAGCTTGGCAAACCACTACAATGTTCTGCTATGCGCAAGAACTTTCCTCACCATCTATTTCAAGTTATTTCGGGGCAGATATACACAATATGCTTCTCGGACGGTAAACAGTTGCATTTAGGCTAACTTGCACATTGCGCACAAACTACGTCTAGCCAGCTAAACTCGTGAATCGAAAAGCTAAGCATGCATTATTGTTCTTATCTGTGTCAGATTTCCTTTGGTGCTTCTCTCTTATCGTCTGTTCCCCTAAACACACAGATTTCGTAACGTGGCTCATCATAACATGGCTCAGTGAGGAAGCTACAAATAAACGTTTATGCATGTCACTTTTAGATATTCAAGATAGTGTTAACAAGCCTGTTGGTTCATTTTAGGCACAAAAGCCGTCAACTTCAAGTAGGAGCAAAGAGGTACCACTTAAGACAAAAGCCATCACTGCTTTTCTTTTTTACTTTGGCATTCTTCGGCCTAACTTCAAATTGGTATTTTCCAAATGTCTGATGGCTAACCATGCCTCCATTAATTTCTTTCTTTGAGAACCGGACTGGCAGTGAAATAGGTGTATTTTGCTGAAAATGATGATAGTCAGCAACTAATAGCATATAAACATCATTTAACAGTTAGCAATGCTCATTTTTCTGACTAGCTTGGGAACTGGTCACCTTTACATTCAGTCATTCTAAATTTTACTGATGAGTAAAAATAACTCTTAAACGTTGCTTCAAAGCTGTATCGGAGAACATACGCATATATGTCTGTCACATGCTTAAACAACTTGTTTTTAATTTCAATTTACTGTGCGACATCATATCTCTCGTACTGAATATCCAATTTTACAATTTCTGCTTGAGATGTTAGTGTTTGCTCGAGATAACCAGATAATGGTCATCATGTCCTGTTTCTCTGTCTATACGAAGTATTTTTTTTCTGCCTAAGCCAGGAACCACTGCCTCCTTTTGGTTCTTGATTTTGCTCTACCTGTAATCCAGTTTACTGGCTCCTATATCTTATTATGTTTATATTAATGAGAAT
Source organism: Amblyomma americanum (assembly GCF_052857255.1). Classification (NCBI taxonomy): domain Eukaryota; kingdom Metazoa; phylum Arthropoda; class Arachnida; order Ixodida; family Ixodidae; genus Amblyomma; species Amblyomma americanum. The sequence goes on from NC_135500.1 coordinate 57,336,210, forward strand.
GAGATGTGTAGACTTATATGCAATAGAAAGGCCCCCACTTTGTTTTCCATTCACAGCGACATTTGAGAATTCTTTGGAGTTTCACAGAGTACTAGCCAGATTATTTTGTACTTAGCAACAATGACATGGCCTTCAGCAGAACATTCCATATTTGTTTTCAACTCTGTAGTCTGACTTGTGCAACTAAAATATGAGCTCAGGAAGGAATATGCTAAACGACAACCTGACAGCCTGCTGTCACTGCGCAGAAGAAAGCCTTGCACTTCAGTCAAGTGATGCACGTCCAAGCCCCTTTGCAGCCACACAGTGCTAGTTCTATTTTCACTTTAATAACGGCTTGAAAAAACACGACAAAAATTAGTCACTATTGTTGCATTGTCAATGTTCTGTGAAATGCAGAACTGCTCTAATTACAACTGAGTTTACCTGTTCCAAATAGCTGGACACGTCATAATTTCTCATGTACATTTGCGTTTGTGTTTGACAGCAGTGTGCTAAGATGTGAAGTTTTAATGTGTGCACAATTCAGGCGCACACACACCACTATATTTTAAATAGACGTCTTTTACATTAACCGTCAGCTGACTAGGGAGCCGGGAAGGAGGCTGTTTACATATTACGGTGACAACTACGATGCAAATAATTGGGAAAGGCTGCAAGTGTAATAATTTTCTTCTCTATAAGCAATGAAAAAAACTGCAGTGTGCAATTTTGAACAACTGACTAAAAATTTCGAGTATGTAATCTAAACTATTTGAAATATGTGATTATCTCAATTATAATTACGGACGGTTGTTAGCAACCTGTACTGTGGCCTGGCCCGATCAAGAAATCGCAATAAGAATTGCGTTTTCACTCAGAAATCGTGAGGGCAGCGTAACTTTCAGAGGGGGTAGCCCTCTTTTATTTGGGGCAACTGTAGACCATTGTAAGAACATAGCGATCGAATGAGTAGGAGCACGCGATCGCGATGTGACGCGTTTTTCAGTCTCTTTGTTAGAAATGGCCCAAATATCGTTTCCCACTACAACGCTTCAGATGATCAGGCTCTCGTACGATGTTGCAAAGTTTTGTCATGAATTGGTTCGCGCCGATCAGGGTCGGCCGCACCTAGATCCGTGTCATTACAGTTGACCACGATTTTACCTTTGGCGAATATCCCGCGGCAAAACAAAAAAAAAACGTTGGCGCTACGGATGTCCCGAGTACGCCGCAATTAATACGGGCAATATGTAATGCAAAGCATATGCGTGTTTCGCTACAAGCACATGACTGTACCGCCACACGAGATTAGATGAGAGGCACTGCCGGAAGCACGCTGGAACCATCCGGCTCACTCGCAAGCAGCAAAGTGAGCGTGCAACACCTTTCCGCCCCACGTCCGCGCGGAGGCCGAAAACGGGCGGTCCGCACGCGTGCTGAAACCGAGCGAAAAACGATCGTACGACGGGCTTAAGGGACGTCGTACGATCGTTTTTCGTGCTGATGCGCTAGCATGCGGACGTCGGAGCGCACAGGCCAGACAATACGCATCCGGCCGGTCCGGCGACCTGATGGAAAGTTGGTTCAACTTCAACCTTTGTACGAATGTGGGAGTCCGGGCAGCGGACGGATTGTAGCTATTGGCCGCTTTCTACTTGTCGTCCTAGGTCCCTCCACCTCGCTTACGCCGGGGCAAGATTGCCGTCGGTCGATTGAATTGGGGAGCGAGTCATATGAGGGGACATCTGTGCTGCGAGACACATTATATTGGCCACATGTTGATATTACGGGTGTTCAGAGCGACTGCGAACTTCGTCGCGTGCAGCAGCGGTGAGCGGCAGTTCTTCTACATGAATTTTGTAATCATCTACACTGATACTCGGAGTTGACAGAGCGCGCATCTTCAAACTGACGGAAGGCCTACGCTGCGGCGGTGTGACGAAGTGTTCATTTGGAGGTGTGTGGTTGTTCCCAAGAAACAAACATCTGAGAAACATCCTGAAACAGCTCGAAATACCTTCACATGTCTTGCGCTAGATTAAGACGTTTCATGGACTTCGACGGCATAGAGTCTTTTTAGAAACTTCTTTAAGACTTCTGCAGTAAGGCGTTTCTTCAGCAAGTTTTCTAAAACTCGCCGCTTTCTTCCATGAAAATTGAAAATTGGTCGTTGGGGAAAGACTCAAGACGATGTTAAGAAGACGAGCATATATGTTCAGGCGATTGGCAGGAAGCTAGCTGCCACCATGGATTAAAAATGATGTAAATCACCGTAAGCGTTTTCAACCTTCCCATTTTTATTCAAACCAATGAATGAAACATGCAATCACGGCACAAACAATCGAATGGCTGTGCGTTGCACCGCTGTTTGCATTTTTGAAGAGCAGGCGCACCGGTGCAATGACCGCAGTTTGTACTCTGACGCCGCGTTTTATCGTATGCAGTCCGAAATCACGTTAATCAAGGTTAACATAGAGTACAACTAGCCCAACACACGTAAGGGTGAATTAAAGTTACGCGATCATGAAATCTGTTGCCTGTTGCCAACGCCTCTTCGTTCCGACTAACCTGGCCACGAGCAGCGGAGGCTGCCTTCGTGTCATCGCCGCTTTCTTTATGAAATTTGAAAATTGGTTGTTGAGGAAAGGAAATGGCGCATTATCTGTCTCAAATCTCGACGGACACCTGAACCACGCCGTAAGGGAAGGGACAAAGCAGGGAATGAGAGAAAAAAAGGGAGAAAGAGGTGCCGTAGATAAGGCCTCCGGAATAATTTCGACCACCTGGGGATCTTTAACGTACCCTGACATCGAACAGCACACGGGTGCCTTTGCGTTTCGCCTCCATCGAAACCCCGCCGCCGCGGTCGGGTTCGAACCCGGGTACTCAGGATCAGTAGCCGAGCGCCCTAACCACTGAGCCACCGCAGATGGTTCTCCCATGCCGCCGTCGCCAAGTTGGTGCAAACTGCTCGCGCCAGTCTTCCATACGTCATGGCCGTTCTCTAGTGCGCGCGCTCCCCTCGAGACCGGACGTCCATACTGGTCCCGGACGCCGCAGCTTGCTGCTTGGTGTCGCTCCGCTCGGTGGTGGTACAGTCTACAGTCTGTCTATGTGGGTTTAACCGTTTCTAACGAAAATAATTCTTTTTACAAGTTGAAAGTGCTTAGCGTTACTTAAATGTAAGAGATGCAATTTATTAACTGTTTTATGCTTTTGCCTTGTTTATTTTGCATATTTAGAATGTAGCACTTCGTCTGGTCATACGCCGTTGCAGTCGCTAATAATTGGTTTTTTGGGGAAAGGAAATGGCGCAGTATTTGTCTCATATATCGTTGGACACCTGAACCGCGCCGTAAGGGGAGGGATAAGAGAGGGAGTGAAAGAAGAAAGGAAGAATTAGGTGCCGTAGTGGAGGGCTCCTGAATAATTTCGACCACCTGGGGATCTTTAACGTGCACTGACATAGCACAGCACACGGGCGCCTTGGCGTTTTTCCTCCATAAAAACGCAGCCGCCGCGGTCGGGTTCGAACCCGGGAACTCCGGATCAGTAAGTCGCTAGCGGTTGCTTAGCGACTACACGCGCGAAGTGAACGTTTCTTACGTTTCTCTGCCTTCTTAGTCTGGCGCTTGTAGGCGCTTCACGCTGCTGTTTGCAGTTTTCCCGCGATATATCTTACTACAAACACTGCCCTGAAATGTGAACCTCGTTTTCCGCAAAAGTAAGTCACCTTCCATTTCCACTGTGTGCTGAAAGCATCAACCTTACTGCGGCTAAGCCGCTAATGCGCCTGATTGGACCGTCGGCTAGTGCACCTGATTGAACCGTCGGCTAGTGTGTTTGCACGTGTTTGAGCTTTAGTTAAGTGGGTGCAGGTAGGTTGCTCTTGCATATTTAACACCCTCTTTGAGTTCCTTTCTTACGAAGGCGGTCAATAAATTTGAGTCCTATAAAAATCGCCATCATTAGCGGCATAGCTTCAAATTGACCATCTTTTTTTAAACACAGGTAGGAAAGGCACAATTTTTTTCTAAACATTGAAGTCCGCTCGATTGAATCCTGGCTGGATTTTATTCTTGCCAACAACTATCTTCTATCCTCGCGAGTGTTCCAATTCAGTTTAATTTGATTACCACCAGTGATACTCGTGTTAAGAAGTGTTTGTTAGTGCTTATAATGGCGGAATAGAATGTTCTGCGTCCATTATCATGAAGCGATCATAAAGCCCGTCGTGGTGGCTGTGGCTTGGCGTTCGGCTTCCGATCCCAAGATCGCACTTTATTTGACGCCGGCCGCGGCGGCCGTATGTCGATAGAGTCGAAATACAAAAACTCCCATGGGCTGTGTTAATTCAACGCACGTTAAAGAACACATAGTTCAAATTAATCTGGAGCCCTTCACTACTGCGTCCCTCGTTGGCCATGTGTCCCTTGCCGATGTTTAACCCCACAGTTTATAATTTACAAGTAATTATGTAGTGGAAGTTTTATTCGTTTAATCAAATTCATTGACTGCATGCATAAGGCAAGCAAAACAAAGAACTCAAGAAATATATAATGGGTCGCTTGTTTTGTTCCAGGTCTTGATGAAAATATGGAGGAATACTTTTTCAGCCAACTATGATTGCCTGATTTTTGTTTATTTGAGCAGGGCTACTCTGAGAGAGTTCATTTGCACTTTGAACTTTTATATGCTTAGTTGCTAAAGAATATGGAAGTGTTGTGTTTTGCCTTAGGTGTGCTCCTGGTTATGAACCCAAAGAAAAAATAAAGGAGCTCAGGGAACCGCGAAAATTCATACGCATTACTGCATGGACATGATGGACTTGTCAAGCTTTTGTTTCATCGCGATTAAAAGTTACGACACTGAGGAAATCTACTCAGGGGTACCCTGCAGTGCTCAGCATGTATTCTGGCTGTTTGACGACGTAAGCAAGTAGCCCCTTAGCAGGCAGGCCTCCTTCAATATTTTGGTAAGCCAGTGCAGTGTACACAGCTGGTGTCGTCAATGAATTCACTCTGTACTTTTCTTTTTAGGCGCAGGCTGTTCGACAGTGGTTTTCAGAGAACCTCCTGGCCTGCTCAACTTGTTAAACACTCTTCACATGAGACACTGTTTTTCTTTGACTTCATCCTTTCTTGAATAGGTGCCGGCTGCTTGCAAAAATTTATTTCACAAATTCTGTTGTTCACTTGACGTGACCTTTTGGTTTTGTTAGGCCAGCTACAGTTGGCCAAAGGATCAAGGGCTTTGGTTAGTTTCAAGGAAATAATGAAAGAGAGAGAGAGAGCGCCAATTGTCTCCTCCTCCCCCCTGGCCAGATTGAAAACTGTGTGTATGTGAACTTATCGGAATTAGTTACTGCACGAGCACAGGTATGCAAGCGAGCCGATTACGAACACTGGAAACTTAACATCGCATTGTTCAAGATTTGAAGACAGTAATAACTGGAATACTGAAGGTAAAATAGCAGTGCCTTTAAAATGACTCAACAAAGAGAAGGCAAATATGAAAGCCTTCTAGAAAGAGCAGTGGTTTATAAAGCGAGAGAAATTGGACTAATCTCATCAAAGCTTCAAAACTGAAGCAAGATTTTCATTATTTCTACTCTTTCACTCTACTTACAGCACCATGTATAAGAGCCGTGAATGGAACATAATGTACAGTTATTAGTTGCTGGCTGCCGTGGATACTTGTATCTATTTTCATACACGCAGACAGACCCAAATATTGACTGCGGAAAATTGAGATTAATTTTTCTGTTCGCCCATTCACAATGGCCTTTTTTGTGCCCACTGTGGAGTGCGACTGCAAACATCTGTGTTGGAGTCTTCATGGGAGGCATGGACCTGGCACCTCCCATGTATATAAGGAACAGTTGACAGCCGTCTGCTGTCAACTGTTCCTTCCAAGTGGCACTTTTTGTTTTCTTGAGGTATTCGTCATGTGTTTTGATTCAGCGTTTCACCTTTTTATTCTTCAGTAGCGGGTATGTTTTACTGAGGCAATAAAATGTTTGATTCTTTATTTGAAGCCATTTCTTGCTCTTTTTTTTGTACTGAGAACACTGCTTGCATTGAGAACCAACCACATCGGTTCTAATTATTACTTTATGCTTTCATTTAATTTACACAGTTTGCCTTTCCAAAGCTTTAATCTTGCAGCAAGCATAGGAAGAATATGTCAAGTTCGCACCATTCACTTACTGGTACGCAGCAGCCAAAGTGAAAGGTGCTTTACGAAGAGCTCTTCCTGATGGCTCACGAGCAATAAGAGCTCAGTTTGAAGAAATTACGGATGTATTGCACGCTTGGCAGGAAAAATTCGCGTACTGAGATGTGTGAGAAAATTTGTTGCTGTGCCCTCGTGTCCCTTTTGCCAGGCATTTGGCCAGTTGTCTACAGATTAAAGGAGTCTTTGCACTTAGCAGATGTCTAGGCACCTGGTAGTCAATACATGAAACGACAGAACAGCTTCTTTTGCACTCTTGATATGCAAAATTTTGTTGCCAAAGAGACTGCGACATTATCTCCAGAACTAATTACCTGCTACCTAGACTTGTACTGAAGCAAATTCGTCTTTAATCTGCAGACAACGTGCCAAACGTCAGACAAGAGCGGCAAGAGACAGCACAGCACTAAGCTTTCTCACACACCCCAAATGCACACATTTTGTTTTGGAAGGATGCAAGATGTTTGTATTTTCTCCACAGTTCTTATAGCTTGTGATACATCACGGATTGGCTCTTCGTAAAGTGCCTTTAATTTAACAGCATTACATTACCAGCATTACATTACCAGAGATACAAAACGGGAAAAATACATCTATACAGCTAGGTAAGACCTCTATTAGCCAACAACTATATAATCGGATACACAGCTACAAAGGAGCTAAAATGCTTTTTCCAGCTAAACAAGGTATCACCCGGAGGTCCACAAGGTGTCAAAGAAAACCTCTTGTTTTCGACAGATAGCGTTGCATTAACCTAGGCTACAGCTAGGAGGTCTTCAAGACTTCGAACGGCTATATAAAATCTTGGTTATACTTCTCTAAGACGTCAAAACTTCTTCCTGTAGATGACTTACAAACTTCTACAAGCACTTTTTGTGTTTTGTTTGTTGCAAGCGTTCCTAATTCCTGCGAGGATCATCACGGATAGCGGCTAGTAACAGCTGCTCACGGTGAATTGCTTGTGCGTGCATGAGCTGCATACCACAGTGACAAGTGTCCGCGTAGTGAACGTGATTGCGATCGGATCAACTGCTTTTACGTGAAGGCAGCGAATTGTGCACCTCCGAAAGCTCGCTACGAACGCCGTGCTTTCCAAATGCTGAATTGAGCATGGTGTTGTGCAGCTAGTCGCATTCGTTGCGATGGTTGCAGTGATTGTGACCGAGGCGATCACACGACGTCGTTTCTACTACGTATTCATTGCCATTTTCATCGCGATTCGTGCGCTCACCGTACTTGAGAACTACCGTGTACGCGACGTGACACAATTTTGGCTGCACGGCTCACCAGCTGCGAGCTCGCCGCCCAAAGGGCAATGGTGCAGCAGGCAAGCGAAGCAGCGCGACTCAGTGGAGCCCTGGACTAGGGGCCCAACCCTGCTTTGAAGGTCAAGAGTCTGCAGCGATGCAGACGAAGACCGGACGCTAAACACTTAATGGACCAAATAAAGTTTTTTTTCTCTCTCTCTCTCTGCGGCGAAAACAACAATGTCGCAATCCTTCTTCGCCTTGGTTCTCCATTCAGTATATTTTTTGATGATGAGTGCTCGGCTTACGACTGGCCGGCGGAACTGTGTAACATGTGCGAAAACATCGGTGTGCAGTGCGAATGTATCTTCGGGAGCGTCATTTCCTTTCATTTCCTGCCGGCTGTACGGACATATGTCTGCAATAAATATTTCCGTGATGAATGGCTGTGTAAACACTTCCTGTAGCCGTTTCGGTTTAGGTTGTGATTATGGTATTACGCGATTACGATCAAGAATCATTGCCGAAATTAAATCGCGGCTCGTTCACAGTATACAATTCGGTAATGTGCCAACTCATGTGTCTGTTTTTAATGAGCATTTCACTTAATGTTACGCAAAAAATGAGTGGGAGCAGCTTATACTTCTGAATGCAAGCAACCCATGTACTTTGTTCCCGACGAAAACTGTCTACAGAGCAAGTTGTCATAACGACTCTTGTTGAAAATCAAAAAATGCCTTTCGCCCGGGGGGAATTGTAAGACTGGACACGGGCTTTAGAATCTTCAGAGGCTGGCGCTCAACGAAGAAGACGACGAGAAGCGCCGAACATTGCGAAGCTCGAGCGCCGAACACTCCGAAGCTCGAGCGCCGAACGCTCGGTCGCTCGTGCGTGCTCTGGACTGAACGCGGTCTCTGTTCTGTGCCTGGAAGGTTCGGCTGGTTGTTCGTGACGCTGTGCTTATTACCGTGCTGTGCTCTTATTACTGTGCTGTGCTGTGGTGTGCTGTGTGTGCTGTATTAGTAGTGTGCTATGTTCTTATTACAGCACAGTAAATACTCGAGAAATGGTTGGCAATATGAAGTTTCAGAGAGATCTTGGTTTCCATTGTAATCAGAAAAATGCAGTGATGTTGCAGCGTCTCATGGGCCGTGACAGTGTTTGCTGTTGATTTTGCTCACGGTCGCTTTCGATGGAGATATGAGCGGTATGAAACTGGATGATGTGTTCACAACGCTATTGTTGCACAGCTGTTCGCGAAATCGGCTTTACTGGCATTTAGCTGTTGTTGAGCAGCGCTCCATGTGTCAGCCAAACCAGCTTGTTTAACAAGACACTCTCAAAGCCTTAGCAGGAGATGTTGATGCACATGCACACGTCTATCTGCTACCTTGATTTGCCTGTGCCTACTTGATACGGACATGATTACTTGCCTGCTGAGTGACGTCGATGGTGGGCACAATCAGCTGTGTATCGGCTGTGTAGGACGGTTCCCAGATTTCCTTAATGTTGCCTTCATTTTACACGAGCAGAAATATATTTTCTCACACATAAATACATATTTGCACCTTCGTCAGTGATTACTTAGGCTTCCTGGCACTCTTATATGTTCGCATTCTTGTGGTCACGACAGCACCATTCCTGAGCACATTCCGAAGCTACAATAACAAGGCTAATTTCAGTTCTTTGAAATGTGCTGAGCACTGTTGCACGGTGGTTGGCTCTGCAATGCCGACGTTGCTCCGTTTATGAGAGCAGCTGTAGTATTAATGGAACCGTTCGCCGGTCGAGTCAGAGATAACATTTAAATTGAACTGCTTGTATTGATTGAAATTCTTGTTGCTGCTTGCATTTCCGGATTTGCCGCTTTGGACGGGCGCCAAGTTGTGTTCCTGCCCGCTATGCTTCCCTGAGACCGGAGCATTCCATTTTTGTTTTCTTCGGCGGTGTATTCTGTTTAAAAAGTGCTAACTTAGCATTGTGGGCTGTGGATAGACATCTGTAATGTTATAATGTAAGCAAGCGGCTGTGTTCTTATACTTTTGGGCAGCTTAATTCATTTTGTGTCATGAGCAATCTGCGCCAGGATGCGCGTCACCGAGCCCTGATAAATGATTTTTACACCAGAAAGAGAAGTGTTTTGGCAACCAGAAAGTGTGTGAGCAGGAAAAGTTTGTCTGGAAGTTCGCAAGTTAACATAAAAGTCTGTGCACACAGTGGGGCAAGCAGTGTGATGGCAGTTCCAGTGTGCAAGGAAGGTATATTATTCAGTCAGTGTTTGATTTTTATACTCAGATCCAAACCCACTCAACACAATAATGCGACAAGAACACGTGCGACAATAGGCTCTATGCATTTCATTCCGTTCACTCTGATCATCAAGTTTCCATGTTAGCGAAGCGTTAGTTAGTGGATTGAAAAAGATTCGTCCCAGAAAAACTGTCCATGATTTTAGTCCATATTGACGGCGTATTTGTATTTGCAGAATATGAAATATGATTAGAAGGATGTGTTGAATGGCACAGCAGTTTGTTGGTTGATGAATAACGATTGGTTTTACCTGACACCCCTTTTGAACAGCAAATTGCGAAATGACCCCTTTGCAGCTGGTAAAACTACTTTAGGAACAAAGAAGACGGGAAACAACACCACAGCACAGAGTAGCAAAAGGCCACTGCACAGGGCAGCAATTATTGCTCTATCGTCCTCGTTCCTTAGCGCAGTTTCGACAAGCCAACTTGCCTCCGGTTCACCCGACAGTACACTAGGATCAAGCTCTGTGAAACTTACAGAAAGCAACAACAGGACAAAAAGCAGGGTGTACGCATATCCAGTGCATGCTGTGCAGATAGCTTCCTGCCTCATCGTAGCTTGGCCCCTGTATTTGTCTTACCCGTCATCACCCAGCACCTATGCCCTATTTGTGCCATTGGCATGTACTTCATGCAAACCACCGAACACATTTTGTACTCTTGCCCTGCTAGATTGTTTCGGCCCATTAAGTTGTTTCATCCAAATCGGCAAGCTTTTAGAATACATTCTTCCAACAGCCAATTTGCTTTTGTTGTCCATGACATGCACCTTGCCTGCAACATACCCTTCTATACTTTTTTTCTTGGCTTTGAAAAAGCATGCGATTCGCTTATGTATCTTATGTATGTAAGGCTGATTTTCTCGTGCTTTAACTTGCTTTCAATAGCTATTAACTGGATCAAAGCTTAAACAGTCAGCCGTCGGCTGATTTTCCTCGCCAATTATTGCGCAAGCTGCATTTTCCTGCAATCTCGTACGTCCCCTGAGGCATTTCCCTCGGCCCTCAGCTTTTTATTACTCACAGTATGACCTAATAATAATTGGTTTTTGGGGAAAGGAAATGGCGCAGTATCTGTCTCATATATCGTTGGACACCTGAACCACGCCGTAGGGGAAGGGATAAAGGAGGGAGTGAAAGAAGAAAGGAAGAAGAGGTGCCGTAGTGGAGGGCTCCGGAATAATTTCGACCACCTGGGGATCTTTAACGTGCACTGACATCGCACAGCACACGGGCGCCTTAGCGTTTTTCCTCCATAAAAACGCAGCCGCCGCGGTCGGGTTCGAACCCGGGAACTCCGGATCAGTAGTCGAGCGCCCTAACCACTGAGCCACCGCGGCGGGTCAGTATGACCTGCCTTTCAGTGTTTTGTCACATGCCTTCACTGATGGCTATATAACACCTTTCCAAAAAATTTTCCAAAACAACATTTTGCGTGCTCTAGAATGGCCTCCTTGCTAATGTTACTAAGAATTCACTAATGTTTTTTTAGCATAATTATATTTTGTCTACTTATAAAGCTTTACCGAGGAAGGTATATTCACTGTATATTGGTTCAAACATTCGCCCATTAAATGTCTGACAGTGTAGCATGGTCTTACCTAATAATCGATATATACCCACCCGCAGCCTAGGATAATTACACCATAACATGTACTTAGCATCGCCGTCTTCCAAGTTACTTGCGTTCAGATCCCCTGTGTGGCATCAGCTTAGGTGTTCTAATGGCACATGACACTAATTTAACTTCACTACAATTATGGAATTAGTTCTGACCTTAGCAGCTTGGTTTATTTTCTCCGACTATTGTTGAAGCTCCAGTGTCGCAGCACTAAAGGTGTATCTTCAAATTTCTTCATTTCCTGCAGAAACTGCAGGGTTTTTTTACTCTTTACCGTCACCTAACCAACTAATCTCTTCCACTCATGGTTCCTTCTGCATTAGCCGCACAAGCACTTTGGTACCTCAGTTACATCACGCCACGAAAGGCTGTAATAGCCTTTCACCTCATAAGGCTTACTATCCTATTGTCCTTTGAGTTGGTCACTGCAAAAATCCGCGCAGTAAATGATGATGCTGGTTCACTGATTTCTGTGCGATGTCAGTGCACGTGGTGGTGGTGGTGGTGAAAAACATTTATAAGCAATAAATTTTTTACAGAAAGGTGATTGGGGTAGGACCCTATTGGCCCTTTCCCCTCACAGTACTAGGTGGAGCCCCTATTCCGGGGCCCCATTGGCAAGCAACGCCGCCCGCGTCCGTTGAACCAAGGCCTTTTGGCTCTTCAGGTCTTGACAGCCGAGCAGGGCCGCCTCCCAGTCCTCTCTGGTGGGGTTGGGGTTGGGGGGGATAGATGGGTTAGATTGACACGCCCAAACCATGTGGAAGGTGTCAGACACCTCCCCACAGAACTGGCACGTGCCATCAAAGGATGTATTGAAGTGTTTAAGCACCGCCGGGCACAGTACAGTGTTAGTGAGAATTTTGATGAGGAGGCGCTCGTCAGCGCGATCCAGACCCTTACAAGGGGCCGGGTAGCGCCGGTGCTCCTCCTTGTAGTAATCGGTGATTTGTTTGAATGTAATGGCCAGATTGTCTGATTGGGAGTACCCTTCCAAGGACAGGGAGATAGCCCGGGGAGAGAGTGCGCGGGCGGCCTGATCGGCCTGTTCGTTTCCCTGGAGGCCCTGGTGACCGGGGGCCCAAATCAGGTTGCGTGGAGTTGGATCTTCAGATCGACAGCGATATTCCAGTATGCGCCAGGCAAGCGGGGGAGCCCAGCCCAACTCGTAGTTCCGACAGGCCCCTCGCGAGTCGGTGATGATGTGTTTTGACTTGGGATTCGTGAGAGCCAGAGCAATGGCAATCTCCTCCGCGTGTGTTGCGCTGTAGGCTTTGAAAGTGAGCCCGTTAACTGTGTTTGTGTTGTGTACGACTGCGGCCGTGTACCACCCCCCGTGGTGGGGGCCGGCAACGTCTACGTAATACACATGTTCTTGGTTACCATAGTATCGCGCCAACGCTTCCGCGCGCGCCTGGCGACGACCGCTATGGTCTTCACTGGACATGTTGCGGGGAAGGGGTCGGACCCGGAGGGCGCGTCTCCAGGGTTCTGGCACTCTCTCCCTTTCCTCAATGTGGTAGTCGTGTTTGATGTGTAGCCGGTCCAAGAGGCGGCGACCGGACGTGGTCTGTGCAAGACGCGTGTATTGGTTGCATAAGTGGGCCTCTCGAAGCTCTCGAAATGTGTTCACCACGCCCAAGGCCAGAAGCCTCTGGTTGGACGTGGCGATCGGAAGATCGAGAGCCCGCTTGATGACTTTCCGCAGGATGACCTCCAGTTGGTCATCATCATGTTTGCGCAGGTGCAAGTAGGGAGTTGAGTAGAGGATTCTACTCGTTACGAAAGCATGGGCAAGCCGCAGTGCATCCTTGCTTCGTAATCCGCCCCGCTTGTTTGAGACCCGGCGGACCATTCGGCCCACCTGGTCACCCACCGTGCGAAGTTTGGCTATGGTGGTGTCGACTCTGCGTTGGTGGTGTATGAAGAGGCCAAGGACGCGGATCTCCTTGGCCTCCCGGATCGGTCCCGAGGGGAGACTGATGCGAAGCGGAGTTGTGTCCCGGGGGGAGGGACGTAAGTGCACAAATTCTGATTTAGCTGGGGCGCACTGGAGTCCGCAGTAGGCCGCGTAGTCGTCGACTAGGGTCGCTGCTGCTTGCAGGCAGGACTCCATGTGGCCCAGGTTGCCTTGCGTGGCCCAGATTGTAATGTCATCCGCATAAAGAGCGTGATGTATCCCGGGCAGAGAAGACAATTTGGAGGGAAGGCGAAGCATTGCCAAATTGAAGAGCAGGGGAGACAGGACCGCGCCTTGAGGTGTTCCCCTCGAGCCGATGGTGTATGGCCCGTGTTCCGCATCTTGTATGCGTATATAGGCTTGACGGTCTGTAAGAAATTGACTTATGTAATGGAATGTTTTGTGGCCACAGTTGGTGTTACTGAGGTGGTCCAGGATTACTGCATGTTTGACGTTGTCGAATGCGCCTTTAAGATCCAAGGCCAGGACCACCTTGTCGTTTTGGGGACATTCGACAGGATCTAAGATGTCGTGGTGGAGCTGCAGAAGTATATCCTGTGCTGACTTGTGAGGACGAAAACCGAACATGGTGTCCGCGAAAATGTGCTGTGTTTCGAGATAATCGGAGAGTCTGTCGCGCACCATCGTCTCCATCAGCTTGCCGACACAAGACGTAAGAGAGATGGGGCGAAGGTTCTCCACATCGATAGGTTTGCCGGCCTTCGGAATGAAGGTCACGAGAGCCGATTTCCAATCGAGAGGGAGAGGAGTCTCTCCGTCCCAAATGCTATTGATGTATTTGAGGAGCGCGTTGTAGGCTGCGTCGGGAAGGTTGGCCAAAAGCTTGACCGTAACCTTGTCGCGCCCAGGTGCAGTGCCCCGCTTCATCTTGCTTAAGGCCGCCCGGAGGTCGTGGAGCTGGAACGGCTTGTCCAGCTCCGCGTTCTCTTCGCCTGCATACGAGTACGCCGCCTGCCGGGGGTCCTTAGTGGTACAAAGGTATCGATCCCTGAGCGTGTGCGCTAGCTGTGTTGTCGTTCCTGTAAAGTTGTGCAATGCCCTATGTAAGTGGCGTTGGGTTTCCGTGCGTGTTTGTATTGGATCGATGAGAGCGCGGAATAGGCGCCACGTGTTGCGGCCAGACATCTGGCGCGCAGCCGCGTTGCACCGGTCCACCCAGTTAGTGTCGGCTAGCTGAGTAGCATATTCCGCTGCTTGTTGTGTGAGTTCGAGGATGCGTTTCTTTAGGCGTCTGTTATGTTTCTGTTTCTTCCATCGTTTGGTGAGGCTGCGGCGGGCCTCCCAAAGGTGGAGCAAGTGGTTGTCCACGTCCGTTTGTGTTTCTGTGAGCTGTATCTGCTTCTCGTGTTGCCTGAGTGTAGACGTGAGCGATTTGGACCATGCGTCGTATCCCGACTGGAGGGGATCTACGATAGGTAGAGATGTGCGGAAAGTCGTCCAGTCCGGTACACGAGCTTGTGTTAGTGGGCGTTTCAGGGGACGCATGTAAATGGTGGTGTTGATTATACAGTGATCACTACCCAGAGTGTCCTCTGTATTCAGCCAGTCGGCATGGCGTATGTTGCGTGTAAATGTGAGGTCCGGGCAAGTATCTCGTTGAATCGAATTTCCGACTCGTGTTGGGTTGGCGGGATCAGTGTGTAAAGTAAGTCCAAGTGTGGAAAGAAGTTCCGCAAGCTTCCGCCCACGTCTGTCCTCCCGGGGGTACCCCCATAGCCTGCTCGGGGCGTTGAAGTCGCCGACGATCAGAAGGGGATCCCTTCCCGCCACCTGCATTGCTTGGGTGAAAATTTCATTGAACGTGACGTTCTTAAGTTTAGGTGGGCAGTAAATGTTTAGAATGTGTACAGGTGGGTCAGACCGCTTTAGGGGCAGCACGGACACCATCGTGTATGGGGAAGGCGGTGTTGTGGGGAGCGTGACTTCCTGCGCAGTATACTGCTTGTGAACAAGTATACATGTCTGCGGGTTGTGTTGAAATGTAGTGTAGTTTGTGAGTTTGGCACCGGCGCCGGGTTCCTGAAGGGCAACCACGGCGACGAGAAACTCAAAGGTCTCAAGATAGATGCGCAGATGAGTCCGCTTCGTGCGGTTCTTGAGACCTCGGCAGTTCCACTGCGTTATTGTAAGCGGCTGAGTTGCTCTTGCTCGCGACTTAGGGTTGGGGGCCATGGTCGGAGGCAGAGGGTGGGGTTACGTTGTTAAGACTCCCCAGTCCGCTAGTGCCCGGCGCAGACGTGGAGGAGTCTTCCGAGAAGTCAAATTCATCGGGAATAACTCTGTTGAATTTGGAGGGGCGGTTATCGTCCCTGATGGGCCCTACGCGTTTAAGGACGCGCGGATTGTCTTTTATCCATTTTTGGATAATGTGAGTTACTGCTTGGGTCACCTGTGCGATGACACTCTCCACCTGACGCGCAATGGTATCGTGGATAATTTGGGGGAGGTCAGCCAATTGTGTTTCAATTGCGGTCACCCGGCTCTCCAGGGCCGCGGCGCGACTCTCCACATTAGTAGGAATCTCCCTGTCTGTGATATTTTCTTCCTCTTCGCTCGACGCGGGCTGAGTAGGGAATTTGGCTTTGAGCGAGTTAAGCTCGCTGGCTAGTTTTTCGTTTTGAGCTCGCAAGAGGGCGAGCTCGCGCTTGAGTTCTTGCGTCTCGGCGGTGCTGGTGGGGGAGGAGGGAGGAGGGGAAGAAGAGGAGGCGACCCTCGCCCAGCTGCCTACCTTGGGTTGGTTGCAGGCGGCTCCGCCAGGTGAAGCGCCGAGAGCTGGGAACTCCGCTGCTCCGGGTGGTGGCGTTACCGTTGCTGTCTTGCCTGGGGGAGGCATCACGCCACGTCGTGGCGTCTTCTGGTTGTTTTGCTGCCGCCCTCCCCGTGTAGCGCCGGAATTGGCTCCCTTGGATGGCGTCCTGGGCCCTGGCTGCGGCAGCTTGATGAATTTGGCGGTGCATTCGCGGGAGCTGGTGAGGTGCGGGCCCCCGCAGATTAAGCACATAGGGTTGCAGACGTAGGGGGCCATCCCCTCAGTACCAAGCCCCACGTTTTGACCACAAAGGCCGCATCTTTCCTTGACCGGGGTGGGACAGTTGTCCACCCGGTGCCCCAGTGTGCCGCAACGGTAGCACGCTGGCACCGTTTTTTATACTCCTTGACGGGAGTCAGTTCTGCATTATAATGGACGTAACGCGGAACGCTGCGTCCCTCGAAAGTCAACACAGCTACATTCGATTTTCCCAGCTTGCGCACATGGACTAAATCACCACCGCGCCACTGCACACTATGTTTCAAGGATTCGCTGGTTTCAAGGTTATGCACAGAAATCACACCACGACACACATCACCGGTGAGCTTGAGGTGTCCGTGAAGCGGGAGCGATCCTTTGCTGGTTGTAATTTGGATGTCCGTCAGAAGCTTTTGAGCTACCTCGGGGTTCTGCGTGCCGCAGACGATAATGTTTTGCTCCCAATTGGGAGAAATTGTAATCGCATTCATATGCTGTCTGCCGATGAGTTCCGAAATGGCAGCGCCGAGCTCACCTTGCTGGAATGCTGTCTTGAGGGCGACCGTACTGCGTGGCCGCAGCACGATCACGTAATCGTCAGGGTTCATCCTGACCGTCGGCTTCGGCGTCCACTTGGAGACTGGTGAAAATGACTTTTGTGGACCTTTAGAAGACGGAGCGCGAGCGTCTCCCGTTGCTGATTTGTCGAGAGGAGTCTTGGGCGTTGCAGCTCCTCGTGCGTTCTGCCGGCGGCGGCGCCGGCTTTCAACGACTTGAAAAAGGGCAGCTTGCTGCGCCGAAATGGTGGATGGGCCATCCTCTGGTTGGCTTGCAGGGACAGACGACCACGACAGAGTCGTGGGGTCGTATCCGCGTTGTTCAGGCAGAGCCATGTTGAGCGGTTGACCGGCGGGCGTCTCCGCAGCCAGCGGCGGGGGAGCCGAAGCCGTTAGGCTTAGCTCGACCGCTACGTGGTGATGCGGAGGGTTGCTCGAAATGGCCGAAAATTGGGCGTACCTGGGTCAGATCGGTGTCTCCAGGATCCTGCTGACTTCACAGATGCAGTCGCACAGGTTTGATAGGTGTTACACCAGATTGCCGCGGTTCCAGTCGAAAATCGACGGAGCCGATGTGCAACGCGTCCGATCGCTGCGTCTGCTGTCGCGTCTCGAAAAATAGAGAGTCAGTGCACGTTAAAGATCCCCAGGTGGTCGAAATTATTCCGGAGCCCTCCACTACGGACCTATTTGTTCCTCTCTTCTTTCACTCCCTCCTTTATCCCTTCCCTTACAGCGCGGTTCAGGTGTCCAACGATATATGAGACAGATACTGCGCCATTTCCTTTCCACCAAAAACCAATTATTATTATTATTAAATCTCCAAAGGTGGAGCAGATTTTTAATAATGGAGTAATTACTCATTAGCATCCACATAAGTGCAGCCAAATGGCTACAAAGGAAACCTATACAGGTTTCATAGAAACTTGGTAGTAGAAAGAAAATTTTCCTGGTCTGGGGTTCGAACCTAGAACAACCGCATAAACAGGGAGTCGCTCTACTAACTGAGCTAACAGGGACGGCTGGCAGGGTGGGCTCGAACTGGGAACGGTGCGGCTGCAGTGATTTAGGGAGTCCCTCTAGGTGGAGGTGGTTTGGTTTATGGGGGTTTAACGTCCCAAAGCGACTCAGTCTCTGAGGGACACCGTAGTGAAGTGCTCCGGAAATTTAGACCACCTGGTTTTCTTTAACATGAATTGACATCGCACAGTACACGGGCCTCTAGAATTTCGCCTCCATCGAAATGCGACGGCTGCGGCCGGGATCAAACCCGCGTCTTTCAGGTCAGCAGCCGAGCTCTAGGCGTAGATGATTGGTAATAAGGCAGTAATTACTCAGTAGCATCCATCCAAGTGCAGCCATTGGACAAGATAGAAAAGTTACACAGCTTTTTCTTTGTAGGCGCACGGCTGTGCATGGCGCTAATGGTTAATTACTATCTTCCTAGTAAATTACAAACTCATAAAGTTCCTACTTGGCACAACATGTCAAAGCTCACTATTTAAGTATTGCTATTTAGGACCGTTTATGTATAATAAATGATAAAACAATTTGGACCAATGAAGTGCTTAGTCACTCGTTCAGCTCGACAGACCAATACAATGCTTTCTGATGCATAAAAACATCCCTCACAATCTATTTAGAGTAATATCAAGGTAGATATACAAAATAGCTTTGTCGAACGCTATAGTTGCATTTAGGCTAACTTGCACACTGCGCACAAGCTAGGTCTAGCTAGCTAATCTCGTTCACTGCAAAGCTAAGCATGCATTATTGCGCCTGTCGGTGTCAGACTTTCTTTGATGCTTCTCTCTTATCATCTCTTCAGCTGAGCAACACACAGACTTCATAAAGTGGCTCAGTGAGAATCCCACAAACGCGTGCTTATGCATGTGACTTTTATATATTCAGGACAGTGTTAAAGGAGCTGTTGGCTCCTCTTAACAACAAAAGCTATAAAAACTTCAAGTTGAAGCCAAGAGATGCCAGTAAAGACAAAATCCATCACTACTTTTCTTTTGTTCTTCGGCGTTCTTCGGCCTAAGTTAAAATTGTTTTTTCCAAGTTTCTGATGCCTATCGCCACCTCAGTTAACTTTTTTTCTTGAAAACCAGACTGGCAGTGAAATAGATGTTTTGCTGAAGATGTTGTAAGTAAGCAACTAATAGCATACTCTAAAATTAAACATATGTTGAGTGGCACGAACACCTGTTAACAGTTAGCAATGCTCACTCTTGCTTGCTAGCTTGAGAACTCGTCAACTTTACATTCAGTCATTCTTTATTTTACCGATGAGTGAAAATAATTCTTAAACGTTGCTTTACAGTTGTATCAGAGAACATACTCATGCATTCCTGTCACATACTTAAATAACTTAATTTATTGTGCGACATCATAGCGCTCATACTGGGAATCCAATTTTACAGAATCTGCTTGAGATGTTAGTGTTTTTTCGAGCTAACCAGATAATATGGTCATCGTAGTTGCTTCCCTGTCTATTCGAAGTATTCTTTCCCAGCCTAAGCCAAGAGCCGTTGCCAGGTAAACCCTCCAAATTGGTTCTTGCATTTCCTCTACCGGTAATCCAGTTTATTGGCTCCCACATCGAATTATATTGATGTTACTGAGAACGAGATGTGCAGCCTTTTATGCAATACAAAAGGCATCCACTTTTTTTTTGCATTCACAGCGACATTTCACAATGCTTTGGAGTTGCACAGAGTTTATGTCAGCTTGTTTTGTACATGACAGCAATGACATAGCCTTCAGCAAAACTTCCCGTACTTTTTTCAACGCTGCATTCTGGCTTGTGCAACTGCAATATGAGCTCAGGAAACAATGCTAAAGGACAACCTGGTGGCCCGCTGTCACTGTACAGAACGAAGTTGTGCACTTTAGCCGAGTGATGCACGTCTAAATCCCTTTGCAACCACACAGTGCTATTTTTCTTTTGGATTTAATTATAGCCTGAAAATGAAGACAAACATAAATCACTATTGTTGCGTTGTCATTGCTCTGTGCATTATACAACTGTTTTAATTACAACAGATTTTACTTGTTCCAAATGGCTGGAAACGTCAATTGGGCACTAACACTTACATTTGTGTTTGAGAGCCATGTGCTAAAATGTGAACTTTTAATGCACACACGCCCACACACACACACACGCACAACTATACATTGAATAGATGAGCCTGTCGTTTGCAATAACAGTCAGTATGGAGCCAGCTAGGGAGGAGGCCGTTTACGTATTCTATAACAACTACGGTGCAAATGCTTGGGAAAGGCTGCAAGGGCAATTATTTTTTCACTGTTAGCAATGCGAAAACACTGCACTTGCTATATTGAATAAGTGACTAAAATTTATGCTGTAGTCTTAACTATTTGAAAAGTGTGATTTTGTCCGGTTGTAATGACGAGCGCTTGTTAGCGGCTTGTACTGCAACCGGCCCGATCGAAAATTTGCAGTAAGAATCGCATCGTCTTCCTGAAATCGTGGGGCAGCGTTAATTTCAGAGGAGGCCACCTTTGTGTTATATTGGGGTAGAAATCGTAGACCGCTGTGAGAGCATAGCGATCGAACGCGGAGAGGTACGCGATCGCGATGTAACGGGTTCTTCACTCTCTTGGATAGAAATGGTCCAAATACACATCGTTGATTTCCCACGACATCGCTTCAGATCATCAGGCTTGCCTGCGATGTTCCCAAGTTTTGTCGTGAATTGGTTCGCGGCCGCCACGGTCGGTCGCACTGAGATCCATGCCATCATAGCCGACCACGGTTTTAACTTCGACGAAAATCCCGCAGCAAAAAAAGAAAAAAACTTTAACGCAACGGATGTCTAACTTGAGAAAACGGCGTGCCAGCGAAAACACAAGGACGCATACACAAGAAAAAGGTGTTTGACACGGGCGGACGCAAGTCTTTCAACTGCGCTTTATGGAAACAGACACTGCTGCACAAGCCTTCCGACGGATGCGCATTTTGGCACCTCCTGTCATTTGCAGTGATGTCAACCCTTATCAGCACGCTAGGCAAGCACGTTCCTCCTTTGTAAGCTACTACAAGGAAGTGTCATTAACGCAGTTGTCTTTCTGATTGCAGATGTGAAAGGCTTCTAGTATTTCACGCTCATATCTGGTTCTTCTCATCCCCATTATTGTCACACGACTTGAAAAACAGCACATTGTCAGCACTGGCAAATGTGTACCCTGGCGACCCCCGCTCCCCCAGGTGATTTGTGGTGTTCTTGCAGTCATCTGTTAATACACGTGCCTGTCTGGCCTGCATACGCTTTACCGTAGGCCAGCAGAAAGCAATAAACAACACCAGTTCTGCACGCGACAATAGGTTTCACAGGGTTTGAGTTTGCACTCGTTTTTGTTCCTTCACTCATTCCCAATCATCGCGGGCAGGGCAGCCAGTTTGCATGGTGCCGAAAGCAGAACACCTACACCGTGCCTTCCCGGCAACCTTCCTGATATTGTGGGAATATTTATGTATATACGGTGGTGGTAGTGGTTTTATTAAAAATAATAGTAAAAAGGAAGGAAAAGATTTTTGCTAGCCCCGGCATCTGCCATATACAGCATTACTCCAGTTTTGTCATTTTTTTGCGATTCTCGCGCCTGTTGGCTTTCATACCTCTTTACTTAAAATAATAATTGGTTTTTGGGCAAAGGAAATGGCGAGGTATCTTTCTCATATGTGGTCGGACACCTGAGCCGCGCCGTAAGGGAAGGGATAAAGAAGGGAGAGTAAGAAGAAAGGAAGAGAGAGGTGCCGTAGTGGAGGGCTCCGGAATAATTTCGACCACCTGGGTATCTTTAACGTGCACTGACATCGCGCAGCGCACGGCCGCCTTAGCGTTTTTCCTCCATAAAAACGCAGCCGCCACGGTCGGGTTCGAATCCGGGAACTCCGGATCAGTAGCACTCTTTACTTTCATGAGCCCGGTTTCGGCGACCGCCTTGATGACTGAGGACGGGAAGCCTGCTGCGAGCAACCTCTCGACTTGCCGCGTCAGGCTTCCTCCGCGTCTCCTCGTGGAAACACGTGTCTCCTCGCGGAGTCGAGAGGTTGCTCGCAGCAAGGGTTGACACCATTGCAAGTGAGAGGAGGATGTCAAGATGCGCATGCGTCGGAAGGTTTGTGCGGCAGTGTCTCTTTCAATAAAGCACTGGCGGCAGCGTTTCACCTCAGTAGGCGAAACGCAAAAGGCGCCCGCGATCTGGAGTTCTCGGGTTCGAACCCGACCGCGGCGGCTGCCTTTTGATGGAGGCAAAACGCTAGGCGCCCGTGTGCTGTGCTATATTAGTCCACGTGAAAGATCCCCAGGTGGTCTAAATTATCCCGGAGCACCTCCACTACGGGGACCTCTTACTTCCTTTGATCTTTCACTCCCTCCTTTAATCCCTTCCCTTACGGCACGGTTCAGGTGTCCAACGATATACGAGACAGATACTGCACAATTGCCTTTCCCCAAAACCAAACATTATTATTATTATTATTATTATTATTATTATTATTATTATTATTATTATTATTATTATTATTATTACAGTTGAAATCTTCAGCGTCCGTCCTGTATACCACATTTTTCTTGTGTATGCGTCCTTAAAAGAAAGCCTATAAAGGCTCATGCTCGCGGTCGCATCCGTCCGTGCGCTGGAATCGTGCCAATTGTGGCCTCTCCTCCGCGCAGCGGCGCAACCTCCTCCCCCCTTAGCAACCGGCGCACCGGTGGGGGCGCAGCTGGGCATAGCAAACGTGACGTTACACAGTAGCGGTAGAACGAGCGCGCGCGCGTCGGCGGTGGCAGCTGCACCGAACCCTCCCTCCCCAACCTTATTCCCAATCCTCCCTCCCAGGTGCCGTGCAGTGTTCCCTTTAACGGCAGCCAAATACCGCATCCGTAACCCCAAGCTGACCAAGCCTCCAAGCTGCAGCGCCGCTCCTTCGCCAGACCTCTCGTTGCAGTCGAGTGAGTAAGACGCATGGCTCCGAAGCGGCCCAGTGATTCCGCGCCAAGCGGTTCGGAGAAGCGGCAGCGGAAGCCGGATTCCCCCAACACCAAACACCAGAAGAACAAGGAGCGAATGCGCGTGCGACGACTGAACATGTCGCCAGGTGCGAAAGCAAGGGAGGCAGAACGGAAACGCCAACAGCGACTGATTAGATCGCCAGGTAGCAAAGGCAAGGGCGCAGAACGAAAGCGGCAGCAGCGACAGGCGATATCGCCGAACACCAAATCGAATTAATTGGAGCGCAGACGGCAGCAGCGACTGACCATGTCACGGAACAGCAAAGCCAGGCAGGCAGAACGAAAGCGGCTGCAGTGGTTGTCGCAACCAGGCCGATGAAGAAGCGCTTCTAACACAAGTAGCACACGGCTACAAGAGGGGGAAGACGACCGACAACCAGGCCCCAGCACAGACGACAATGGCACATCGGGTCCCAGTACATCTAAAGGGATATCGGCGAACACAGTGGCCAATCCACTGGGGCGCCGTGTACAACATGGTATATGCAGTGGGTTTGGTTTGGTTTATGGGGGTTTAACATTCCAAAGCGACTCAGGCTATGAGAGACGCCGTAGTGAAGAGATCGCGATGATTTCGACCGCCTGCGGTTTTTCAAAGTGCACCAACACAGCACAGCACACGAGCCTCTGTAATTTCGCCTCCATCGAAATGCGACCACCGCGGCCGGGATCGAAACCGCGTCTTTTGGGCCAGCAGCCGATCGCCATAACCAGTCAGCCACCGCGGCGGCTGTATGTGCAGTGGGTTGATCACAAACAAGGCTCTCACCAAGCACAATTTAGAATTTCCAGTGTCTTCGATAATTTTTTCGCTGGGACGCCTGCGCTGGCACGCCGTTTTTTTCAAGCTCAACATGCACCAAGTAGCCCAAGAGCTAACGCTACTGAAAGTCTCGATACAATACGGGTAATTTCTACCGCAAGATATCTGCGTGAAAAATTTTCGTTTGCAGCCACTGACTAAATCAAGGAATAATGAAAGACGTGCGTTTGCTGAGTACGCACATGAACCAGGACATCTGATTGACTGGAACAACGCTGTAATTTTAGCCAAAGAACGGAACCTGACAAAGCAGCTTCTCCTTGAATCATCGTTCATCCATTCGACATCCGGCACTATGAACCACACTGCAGGAAGCATGCCCCTCATCTATTACCAGTCATTGTGTCACATATTTTGCGCTTAAAATGCGTCTACTTATAGTAGAGAAGCCTGGGAGACCCTGCTAAGAACCCCGGACCCTGAGCTCCAGTGCACCAGCATCCATCTGGCGGAAGAGGCGGCTACCAGTCAAGGACTGCCAGCCAATCTCTTACCGCGGACGCGCAACATCCCGTTTCCCAGGCCTGCTTGCCGGAGGCGGGGAGAAACGTCTTTTCTTAAGGAAATAAAAGTTCTTCAATCAATCAATCAACACTCGCTTTGACCTCCTAATTGTGAACAAGGAACCCGCAGGCGTTCCGATAGGATATGATAGGATAAGTTTATTGAGATCTATCGCAAGTGCTTTTTTGCGGTTCAGATGAGTCCATCTCCACAACGGTCGGTTGCCCCTATTCCAGGGCTCCGCTGGATGCTGCCGTCAGCTGAGCTCGCCGTATCAGACCGATCTGGGCATCGCGGCAGTCGCTGGAGAACAAACCCTCCCATTGCTCCGCACTTGGGTTTGGTATGATCGGAAACGTCTTTCATCATGGCTTGACTTGGTCATTGACTGCAATTTTTTTTTTTACTTCTATGCCTGACCAGATGAGTTTTCATCAAATCCTTGACTGAAAGATAGTTGCGTGTTTTGCTACAAACACATGCCTATACCGTCGCATGCGTTTGGACGGGAGGCACTGCCGGGAGCGCAAAACGGAACGCTGGAACCGTCCGGATCGCCCGCAAGAAGTTAAGTGATCATTCAACACCTTTTCGCCCACGTCCGCAGACAAGCCGAAAACGTGCGACCCGCATGCTTGCAGAATCCGCACGAAACGATCGTACGACGTCCTTAACTTTTTACCTATCCAGTTTATGTAAATACGTAGAAATATGCAGATTTTCCTATGAAGGAAGGAAGCAGCAAGGCACAGTTTGGAAACCTAGTCAAACGCACATGCGGTGTTGGTGTGTGATGCGACAAACCTGTGGAGTGTTATCTTCACAATTCACTTTTACGGCGAACGCAGTAAAGAACTGAAAGTTTGCCCCACGCGACATCCCTTACCCCATCCCCTAGTTGGCCACATCAGGCACCCCCCACGATGGCTCAGTGGTTAGAGCGCTCGGCTACTGATCCGCAGTTCCCGGATTCGAACCCGACCGCGGCGGCTGCGTTTCGATGGAGGCGAAACATTAATAATAATAATTGATTTTTTGGGGAAAGGAAATGGCGCAGTATCTGTCTCACACATCGTTGGACACCTGAACCACGCCGTAAAGGAAGGGATAAAGGAGGGAGTGAAAGAAGAAAGGAAGAGAGCGGTGTCGTAGTGCAGGGCTCCGGAATAATTTCGACCACCTGGGGATCTTTAACGTGCACTGACATCGACGGGCACCTTAGCTTTTTTCCTCCATAAAAACGCAGCCGCCGCGGTCGGGTTCGAACCCGGGAACTCCGGATCAGTAGGCGAGCGCCTTAACCAGTGAGCCACCGCGGCGGAAACATTAAGGCGCCCGTGTGCTGTTTGATGTCGGTGCACGTTAAAGATCCCCAGGTGGTCGAAATTATTCCGGAGCCTTTCAATACGGCGCCTCTTTCTTCCTTTCTTCTTTCACTCCCTCCTTTATTCCTTCCCTTACGGCGCGGTTCAGGTGTCCGCCGATGTGCGAGAAAGATACTGCGCCATTTCCTTTCTCCCAAAACCAATTTTAATTTCATTTTTTTTCATATCAGGGTCGTAACCTTCACGTATGGCCTACAATGGCGTGTTTGGAGAGAGAAGAAAAAACGGATGTACGGACTCAAGAGTGCTCCGCTTGCTGAGGCTGGCATCGTGGCGAAACGCGCCCTACTGAGGTTTTCGATGCGATAGAATTAGAAGTGGCACGAGGGCGAAAACTGTCCGGTGACGGAAAATTGCCTTTTGGGGAAAATAAATGGCGCAGTATCTTTCTCGCATCTCGGCGGACACCTGAACCGCGCCGTGAGGGAAGGGATAAAGGAGGGAGTGAAAGAGGAAAGGAAGAAAGAGGTGCCGTAGTGGAGAGCTGCGGAAGGATTTCGATCTCCTGGGGAATCTTTAACGTGCACTGCCATCGCACAGCACACGGGCGCCTTTGCGTTTCGCCTCCATCGAAACACGGCCGCCGCGGTCGGGTTCGAACCCGGGAACTCCGGATCAGTAGCCGAGCGCTCTAACCACTGAGTCACTACGCCAGGTAAGAGAGGTAAATGGCTTTTTCATTTTCAGAGGAGAGGGAGAGCGAAGAGGAACAGAGGGTGGCAGGCGACGGGTGGCGGAGAGCGGATAGGGAACGGCGGGTCACAATGTGATTAACGGACTGATTCACACCACCCGCGCGCTGTGTGAGCCCGTCAGTGACGACGGCTGTTCCGTCCATGCTAACGCATGCTCTGCCGCATCAGTCGCATTGATCGCTAATAATTTTTCAAGCGAAAGCTTCACTACGCTAGGTAAAGGTGCTCTTCACGTGTCGCTAAATTTGAACTTCCCAGCGCCAGAGGTCATGCTTTCACGGTGTTCAGGCGTTTACCGAGACGTCAAGATCTCAGAGCTACTGCGCCAATGTTACAGACGCCAAACCGCGTCTGCTTGCCGGATACACTACAGGTTTCGCTCTCGAATCTGGTTCAGCAGTAGTTACACCGCACCTATTTTTTCCCACCGCGGTCGTCCCTAACATCTCCACTAGTTGGATATACTGGTCTGAGAATGTTAGAGGGAACTAAAGGGACACTGAGGAGAAATTGAAGTTGGCTTGTATCGATAGAATACCAGCTCCTGATCACAAAAACGCCGCTCTTACTTAAAACAAAGCTCTTGTAAGGTAGAAAATAGCAAGAACCAAAATACAGGTATCGCCGCCACAGGCCAATCTCGCAAGTACAAGCGTGGTGACGCGTTAGGACAAGAGACGCCACCTTGGAGGAATTTTCCTTCCTACATGAGGTACGAATCTCTGAGGCTGACAAAGGTAGGTTGCGCGGTTCAATATTGAAGTAAGTTTTGTTTTAAAACCAATAGTGCACTTTTATCACACAAGAAAGGCAGACAAAATACAACCTGAATGTTGTAAGTAAAGAAAACCGATGCTTGGCGGCGCCACAGGCGGCCAGGAGAGTTTCGATTTTTTATGGCGTTTCGCGTCTATGAGCTTTGCGTGCCCCGTGGTTTTGTTTTTGAAGCGCCTCGATTTACAAGCGCCGAACAGCAGAGGAACTCCAAGTGCCGCTTCAAGTGCTAGTTAACCTTTGAAGGAGCCTGTTAAGGCTGTCAGATGATCGCCACGGTCGATGAAAAACTATGATGACACGATGGTCGGTCATCGTACAAGGCAGCACTTGTGTATTCGCACGCTCGCCAGGCGAAACATTCCCGGCTGTGCCAGTCAACTTCAAACTACTTAACGGAAATCGTGTATTAGGGACGGGAGACAAGGTACAATGCAGTTCAGAAAAATTGCTGATGGCCTAGCTCTGTTAGGCCAGGATGTACCTAGCGAAAGCGCGGGGATTTCTGCATCAGAAGAGTGCATTCACTAGATGCGCCTTTATTGATGGTTGCAACCTGACGCGTCGTGGCGGAGTGGTAGCGTCTCCGCCTCAAACGCCAAATGCCCTGGTTCCATTCCGAATCTCGGCACAGGATTTCTTTCCTTTACCCGCCGCGGTGGCTCAGTGGTTAGGGCGCTCGACTACTGATCCGAAGTTCCCGGGTTCTAACCCGACCGCGGCGGCTGCGTTTTTATTGAGGAAAAACGCTAAGGCGCCCGTGTGCTGTGCGATGTCAGTGCACGTTAAAGATCCCCAGGTGGTCGAAATTATTCCGGAGCCCTCCACTACGGCACCTCTTCTTCCTTTCTTCTTTCACTCCCTCCTTTATCCCTTCCTTGACGGCGCGGTTCAGGTGTCCAACTATATATGAGACAGATACTGCGCCATTTCCTTTCCCCCTAAGACCAATTATTATCATTCTTTCCTTTTACTCAGTGAGTGGGCGGGTGGCTTCATTGGCTCCCATAGATGCCGCCACCGAATATGTTGGTTAGCGGTTAAGCGCAGGCTCTGTTAAGGCGCGTTTATGCTGCGGCGTAACGCGCGCGTGCTGCACGGCGACGTCTCGTCGGCCAAAGCGAGACCCTCTATACTCCAACTGCGCTTGACCGCCGACGCGTTCGGCGGCTTCGGCGCACTCTGACCGCACTGGCGGGGGAGACTTGGAGCATGTCTCTATTTCGCGCCGAGTGCGCCGGCGGCCCGGCCAGACTGATTCGGCTCCGCGGCGAGGTGCGCGTTGTGACGTAATTCAATAGCTTCGGCAGTTGGGCGGAGCTGTTCTTTTGGAGCTCTCGGCTAATTTAGGCCATTCACAGTACACATCTGAAGGTACATGCAAGTGGGCGAGAGAGCCCGATCCAGTGGACCCGTTGGATCTAGCGGGAGCTGTTGAAGCATCGTGCGCCGGCTTTAGTTTCAAGCCGCCGACTTAAAACGCGACCGCCCTTGAGCACCCATCTGTTTTTTCCGGCAAAAAAATAAATAACTTGGCCCTTGCAACCGTGGGAGACCTCGACGCCGCCTGCTGCGCCGTGCAACCGCGCCGTTCAAAGAATCACAATCCGTTGGTCCCAAAGCCCGGCCAGCCTCCGATGGGCGCAAGGCGCCGACCTTGACCTGGCCCCTCGCGACTCCCCACACTGGGGTTATGATATTTAGTTTGCAACGGCTGCTCACTGAGAATGGGGGAGACGACCCGCCGGAGCCTAACCTAACCGTGCTCCCTCAAAAGCATCACGCGCTCTGTGGGGCTTAGGTCGCTGAAATGCAGGCCGGAGTTTTGGGGAGAACTTCGTCGTCGGGTTCTGGAACGGTATTCACCGTAACGCTGACAGGACGCAGCTGCAAACGTAAACGAAGCGACTTTAGCGACCCACGATAGATATCTTCAACGTGCGGCGGCGGTAGCTTTCATTTCGGCAGCTGCTAGACCACACCGCTAGCCGCTAGAAATCACGGAGTCTCCGTGTGCGTCACGTTTCACGTCACGCCGTCCTGTGACGTCATAAGAGTTCTCCGTGTCGTCATAAGAGTTCTCGAGTTTGAATCGGAGCGGCGGGAAAAACTTTTTCGACTTCGAATCTAAATTCCTTTGAAATAAATGCATCTTTCGATGCCGGACAAGCGGCAACAAAGCCATGAAATGTCGAACTATCAGATTTTGCTAACAAAAAAAAATTGATAGGGTTCTCCTCAGTGTCCCTTTAAGCGGGCAGCACTTCTGGTACTTTAACCGTAAATATTATTGTCCAGCAGTCAGGAAGACAGTGAAAGGCTTGCAAGGAAAACTCTTTATCGGAGGAAAGGAGGAAAAACTTTATTAAAGTGAAGGAGAGTTGGGCGAGCTTATGGGTGGGGTCCTCATTCCAGGGCTCCACTGACTTGAGCTGCTCTGCGGACCTGTTTTATGAGGACCCGTTGATACTCCAGGTTATCGCTGGTCAGCAGCGCTTTCGACCGCTCAAAATGCGTGCTTTCCGTCTGTAGAGTGTTTGGTTCGGCCCCACATCCCCACGAAATGTGGAAGACTGTAGGGCGGGCCTGGCACCAGGGACATGTGTCGGAGTATAATGCTGGGTGTATGAGATGTCTATGGAGGTTCGGAAATGTATTCGTGTGTATCTGCCGCCAAGAGACGACATCTGGGGTGTCTAATTTCCTATCAGGTGGAGGGAAGTGTCTCCTTTGGAGACGCTGAAACTCGAGGCGTTCGTTATACCCAGAAGGTAGAGGGGTAAAAGCGGGCGCGCTTTGTGGCCCCGCTCGGTTGATGATGCCTCGAGCTACAGCATGTGCCCTCTCATTTCCCTCAAGTCCCTCGTGGCCTGGGGTTCAGGTGATACGGCTGATTAGCGCCCACAAAAAACTGAATTTGTCGGTGGAGATAGCAACAAGTGTTCTTAGCTGTCGTCGAAGAACACAATCATCATGAAAATAATTTCTTGGCCCTTAAAGACCCCTGGGAAGGGTCTCGTGTATTCTCGTATATTTCTTCGTGGCTTATGTATGCGCGAAACACGAGCGATACTTTGTCCACCGTAGAGCGCTGGCCAAATCATTTGCTACACGGAATAGCCGCATCTTCTTTAAACGTTTTCTGAGCGTATTCGAGAACCAGGGTCTGCTGGCATCTCATCGAATGCACACAAGGGGCACCTATGGATCGATGAGCGATAATAATTTTTGTTTGAAAAGCAACCAATTTTCATTAACTGTTCTTGCAGAGGAGGAGATGCAGAAGTGAGGAACAAAAACTTGTGCCAATACTTAGAATGCCGGCCTTCTTATAGCCTCGAACATACTTGACTATGTTTGACGATTAGCGATGGGCACGAACAAGTAGAACACTAAGGCGCAATGATTGCTGAAGCCAGCAATCCTTGATCATTCAGGATTCGAAACAAGATCAAGGTCAAGAGTATTGCTTTGGTGAGTTGGAACGTCGACTCTTTGCGTACAGTGGACAATAAGGCTCATGGCAAGAAATTTCATATGTAGGCTCAATACATAGTCATTTAGAGATTAGTTTATTTTTATTACGCACTTTTGTGGAAAGGCAATGCCTCCTTAATTTAAATAAAAATTATTGGTTTTTGCAAAGGAAATGGCGCAGTATCTGTCTTATATATCGGCGGACACTTGAACCGCGCCGTAAATGAAGGGATAAATTAGAGAGTGAAAGAAGAAAGGAAGAAAGAAGCGCCGTAATGGAGGGCTCCGGAATAATTTCGACCACCTGGGCATCTTTAACGTGCACTGGCATCGCACAGCACACGGGCGCTTTAGCGTTTTGCCTCCATAAAAACGCAGCCGCCGCAGTCGGGTTCGAACCCGGGAACACCAGATCAGTAGCCGAGCGCCTAACCGCTGAGCCACCGCGGCGGTTTTCATTAAAAAAATGAATTTTAGGGAAAGGAAATCGCGCAGTATCGGTCTCACATCTCGGCGGACATCTGAACCCCGACTTGAGGGAGTGGATAAAGAATGAAGGGCAAGAAGAAATGAAGAAAGAGGTGCCATATTTGAGGCCTCCGGAATAATTTCGACCACCTGGGGATCTGTAACGTACTCTGACATCGCACTGCACACGCGCCCCTTAGCGTTTCGCCTCCATCGAAACGTAGCCGGCGCGGTCGGGTTCGAATCCGGGAACTCCGGCTCAGCAGCCGAGCGCCCTAACAACTGCGCCACTGTGGCGTGTAATTCAGCACAATTCCCATTTGCGTGAGGCGTAGCTTCACACAGGCAGCGATGGCGCCTCCTTCTCTCCTGGCGCCGAAGCGACGTCGCCGGCTTAGCGAAATTTCGCCCATGTTATTCGCCTTTCTTCGCGTACAATATTGCCTTACTTCTCCTCCGCCCCTAAGCTGGTGACACGCATGTTCCGGGGTTCACTGGGTTTTTTTCAGGCTTCGAGCAGCAAATTAGGTGAGCCCAGGCTCTTCATAAGCGGCTGAACGCGAGCCTTGATCTCCGTCTGTTTTTTGGCTGTGTTGTCACGGATTCCCCCGGGGAACACTCGGTCCGAAAGAATGGACTAGGCGACAGATGTACCCACACAGACGCATATTTAATACACCCTACGTGACACACACACACTAGAACACAAAACTAACAAAAAACAAAGAATAAAAATACACACGACCCGGGAACACTGCTACCAGCGTCTAATATTAGAGAGTTTTAGCAGAGCGAGTTTACTGTCCCCTCCGCTCGCAGTTCCCAGCGGAGCCCCAGTGGAGCGTCACGCAAGAATAGTGTTTTAGCGCCGCGGGTTCCTCGTCCGCTCCAGCGAGGAGTCCTGTTGCACCTCCAAGTGATCGTAATTGGACCTACCAGAAAATGGTTATAAGCAAGACAGCCTAATTTATGAGGGAATAAAATAATAATAGTTGATTACGTTTACTGTATGTTTTTGGCAACAGCAGTGGTTTGGGTTTAGCAGCAATGTTTACGTATTACGAAAATTAGAGAAGTTTGTCATTGCGAGAGCCAAGTCAAGACCACGCAAGCCATTCCTCGGAGCGCGTTGTCGTGAGTGTGTGATCGTTGGGTGCGCCTGCGAGCATCGCGTTCGAGTTTTCCCCGAGTTTCGTTAGTAGGTTATCCGACACAACCTGTTCGCGATGCCGAAAAGCATTCTGCAAGACCCGCTCCTACTCTCACAGTTTAAGTGGTTCGAAATAAAGGACTTGTTATGTCTAGAAGTGTTCAGACAAAATCGCCGTGACCCACTTTCCGTGCACGGGCTCATCAACATCGATACGATGGACCGTGGGGTCTTTCGGACTGCGTTTAGTTTTGAAAAATACGATATACGCAGGCTGCAGAGGGCATTGCTAATTCCCGATGCGCTGACCACTCCGCAAAGGGTGACAGTGCCCGGGGATGAGGCCTTTTGTATCACCTTACGTCGGCTTGCGTATTCGAACCGCCTCCACGACCTCGAAGGCGTTTTCTGGCGGCACAGTTCGACTCTATCGTCTGTGACAAACACCATTCTTCAGCACCTCGAAGAGAAGTTCTCCCATCTCCTGGATGATGTCAACAACCATTCTTGGCTGAACACTGACACAATGGAGAGGTTCTCGCAGGTAAGGAGGAAAACGCAGCAAAATTGCCCAAATGATAATTGCTCACAGAATCGCCCTACTGTTTTCAGGCCATTCCCGCCAATGGAGCCCCGCTGAGGAATTGTTGGGGATTTATCGACGGTACGGCGCGGCCAATTTGCCGGCCGTCGAAAGATCAAAAGATCTATTTCAGTGGGCACAAACGCGTCCATGCTCTCCAATACCAGGCAATAATGTGCCCGAATGGGATCATCTGCCAGTAAGACGGATCGTATCCAGGCAGCAAACATGACGCCGGTGAATGTGAAAACGTCGGCGATAAAAGCCCTAACAAGCACACAGTGTGTAACAAGCTGCTAATTTTGAGGTATGGTTTCTTTTTATACCCTTCCAGGTGACTTCGGGAAGAGCGATGTGTACACAAAGTTGACGAGCCTGGTCAAAGGTCAAAGCTGTTGCATATATGGAGACCCGGCGTACCCACTCAGGCCCCTCCTGATGAAGCATTATGGCGGTGCCCATATAACACCACAACACCACAACAGATAGCTTTCAACAAAGCCATGAGCACCGTGAGACAGGCAGTTGAGTGGGGGTTCGGGAAGATTGTTGGACTGTTTGCATTTTGTGACTTCAAAAAGAACCAAAAGATCTACCGCCAAAATGTGCCAAGGATCTTCAAAAATAGTGCCCTCCTTGCGAACTGCCACACATGTTTGTGCAGTGCCCAGGTGTCACAGTACTTCGGCATCGACCCCCCATCACTTGAAGTGTACCTAGCCCCTCGCTAATGCCACACTTCAGCATATAAATTGGGTGGTATTTGTCTGTTATACTTTTGTTTACAAGGCTCTTGCTGCTGCACTGGGCCCCTCGAGCTATAGTCGGATACAACTCAAGGACAAAGTGACTTTTCCCTGACAAAGGACCGCCTTCTAGCCAATGGTGTGGGCCGATTCTCATGAACCTGCGAGCATCACAATGCTAGGAGGGGACTATTCCCTTTCATCTCCCACTTCCTGTATTGCCGTGCTAGCAGACTCATGAGAATCGACCGAAACCATTGCTTGAAGCGTGTCTTTTAAGGGGAAAAGCCGCTTCGTTCTTAAGTCGTCTCTAACGGTAGTCGTAAAAACAGGACTGAAGAGGTCACATTGTTTTAACCAGCGTACTTATACGAGACAACAAGCTAGAGGCCTATGTACTGTGCGATGTCAATGGAAGTTAATGAACCCCAGGTGGTCGAAATTTTTCGCAGCTCTCTACCACGGCGTTCATCATAGCTTCAGTTGCTTTGGGACGTTAAACCTCACAAACCACAACCACATCACTGCCACTTTCAAGCAGTAAATAAATATTCCATCAAGATTTACTGTGAATGATGGCCTGCACAAATTGCAGGTGTTGTTGATAGCTGCACGAAAATTGGGCATTGACACCCACTCATTCTTGCTATTTGTTATTCAAGCCCATGAGGTACTCTTTTCATGCAAAAGTTGCTCAAGGCAGTCCAGGCGGGCAAGCGGGCGACTGTGTTCCTCTGCCCGGCGGCGTACATCAAGGCGGTGCCTCTCTTCAAGAGCCACTTTCCTCTCGTCGAGGGCTAGCCGCTGCCTTGCTAGCGCAACCTCTTCTCTCCTCAGATCACATTCGTAGTTTTCACGGCGGGCCAGGAGCTCCAAGCCCATTGCTTGTAGCCCTCAGACACCTGCCGGGATAACAAAAGTAAAATCTTAGTAATGTTGTTTGAAAACACATCAGCATGAGGTCACACACCATAGTTTAGTGCTCAAAAGTCCTCTGTGATTTGTAATGTACTCACCTTCTCTAACTAAAGGATGCATGTACAACAGGGAACTGTAAACACACCAAAAACAAAAAAAGCTACATACATGCATGCGTACACCACCCCTTGGCCTGTATACTTTTGACGGGGTGTGTACAACCTTTGTCAAAGTACTGTGTGGATGCTCATGCATAGGGTTTGGGCATCAATTTTTATGTGACAAATATTCTGACCTTTTTCAGTGTTTATTTCAGACGACAACTTTCTTTTCTTTCTTCTGCGAATGTTATATATTCGAGTAATGAAGTGCTGACTATTTTTCGGTGATTTAATGTGCCAATCTTGTGCGCTCAAAACTCACTTGTAGTCTATCTCGGCGTTCACTTCACACCAATTAATGCAGAAATGGTAGTACTTTTAACTGTGCCTCAACTTTTGTGTACTACGTTTGTGTGTGTGTGTGTTGACTTCTTTTCCTTGTTGAAGTTTCGACAAATCAAACGAGTATGACAAGGTGCGCTTTACAATTTTGCCTGACCAAATCTGCAGCAGCTGTTTAGTGTGCATTTTTTGTTGCATTACGTCTACATAGAAAATTATTACACTGCAAGAAAACGTTTCAGCGTTTTAAGGTGTAGGACATAGGTTTCCAATCCTACAACACGCAGCTTCCTCAAAGTCGAAAGCGCCTCCTGCAAGGGTAATATATGCAGAATTACTTGAGATTACTGCCTAAACATACTGTCCTCAAGCTGCTTTATATTCTGACTTTTTTCAGTGCTTATTTAAGCCGAAAACTTTCTTTTCTTTCTTCAGCGAATGTTATATATTCGAGTAATGAAGTGCTGACTTTTTTTCGGTGATTGCGAAGTGGCCAGACGTCAACGATGAAGACGACGGCCCACCGCAAATCTCATTGAGATTTCAATGAATGTTTCTCTCTATCTCTCTCGGTGATTTAATGTACCAGTCTTGTGCGCTCAAAACTCACTTGTAGTCCATCTCGGCGTTCGCTTCACACCAATTAATGCACAAATGGTAGTGCTTGTAACTGTGCCTCAAATTTTGTCTACTACTTTTATGTGTGTGTGTGTGTTGACTTCTTTTTCTTGTTGAAGTTGTGACAAATAAAACGAATATGACAAGGTACGCATTACAATTTTGCCTGACCAAATCTGCAGCAGCTGTTTCGTGTGCATTTTTTGTTGCATTACGTCTACATAGAAAATTATTACACATGCAAGAAAAAGTTTAAGTGTTTAAAGGTGTAGGGCATAGGTATCCAATACTACAACACACAGCTTCCTCACAGTCGAAAGCGCCTCCTGCAAGGGTAATATATGCAGAATTACTTGAGATTACCACCTAAACATACTGCCCGCAAGCTGCTTGAGAGCACTGTGTAAGAGCTGTCTTACCTGTTGTCCCACCCCGCCGGCACAGCTGCTTTTGTTGTGGTTCTTGTGTATTGTGCGTTCCAGACGCAACACTGGTGTTCATAAAGACAGCATCTCCATTTTCGCCACCTGTGTTGTCCTGCTGACCACTTTGTGGGGACAACGGGCTCTGTGGGGAGGGTGGTGGCCGCTGCTCAGACTCGAACAAGGTCATGAGCAGCTCTGAGGCTGCTAACCCACACTGTGCAAAAAAAGTACAGTGCCGAAATTAAATGTGTGAGTCAAATAACAGAGATGCATAGGTAATAAACTGGGATAGTAAGGAATAAAAGTATTTCACAGTTTGTAAATGTGGTACATTATGTACATATACACCTC
Organism: Amblyomma americanum; assembly: GCF_052857255.1. Taxonomy (NCBI): domain Eukaryota; kingdom Metazoa; phylum Arthropoda; class Arachnida; order Ixodida; family Ixodidae; genus Amblyomma; species Amblyomma americanum. The sequence continues at coordinate 57,372,554 of NC_135500.1, forward strand.
TAGCCAGCACATTTAGACCACATCGAAATTCGTCGCATGTTTGTATGCACTTAATAATCAGTGCAGTCCTGCAAACACCTATTGTATGCCAAACAACATCTCAACATGCAGAACCTTGCCCTCGAGGATTGGCGTAGAAATATGCGAGAGTAAAACTACACTTGCCATTCGTCTGACTGTCGTCGTTCTGGCTGTGCTCCGCAACAGACAAAGCAGAGTCCCTTAGTCCCTGGGCCAACCGCATCTCAGAAGCGGCCGATATCGTTGCTGCGAGTGCTTTGCGCTTCACAGGTACCGATGCGTTGCCCTTCCTTGGCACAATTTTCGGCGTATGCGCAAATTCGCGCGCCATATCGGAAACTTCCTGGAGAAGCTGCTCCAGCTCATTGTAGTCTTCTTCAGTGCCGGATCTGAGAAGGAAATACGAGAAGCGCCAGCTTGGTTTTGTGTTCACGCAGGTCAGACAGTAGAAGTAGTAGTGAGTGCAGTGAGAAGAGCAATGCGCACGAACCTGCCCACTACAATCAACAGGATCGCTACCACTGCCGCATGCGAATAGAAGTAAACAGGGAGGGAAAAACAGTTTAAAGGAAAAGCCAAAATACACGGGCGCCGTAGCCACCTCGTACGCGAAACGACAAAGTCGACTGCGAGAAACCTATACAAGTAACGCACAGAATACTTCCACGCAACACAAAGCTGTACCTCAAAACACACCAAGATTAAAACAAAAACCACTTACTTTCTCAGGTTTGCTTGGTCTTGCTGCCTGAAATATCAAATGAGCAGGTCGACTCTGTTCCGCACGGCGCGGAGAGTCACCTTGCGTTGCACGGCGGCCGCTACGCTCTTCTGAACCCCGTGCCACATAAGCGGGTTTTGAAAAAGATTTAGTGACACCCCCTCCCGCCAGAGGCACAGATCCTCGCTGATTCTAAACCTCCTTCGAGGTTCTCGAATCGACACGGGGTCCGTGCGTTCTGCGGAAGGGGCTACACATGAGTCTCCAACACTCGCGCTGGAGGCCGCCATGTTGAATGTATACGTTTGGTTAGGCTAGCGCGAGCCCAGAAGGCTTTGCGCGAGGCCCGCTCGCCGCGCCGCTCCGGTCCCCGCTTGGCTCGCGCGGGGCCGAGGAGCCGTTCCGCTCGCGCGCTCCCGCCTGAGCTTTTCGCGCATGCGCAGTAGCGCTCCCGCTAGCTCGCTCAGCGTAGCGGGCGCACAAACCCGCTCAAGCTAAAACTCTCTATTAGCGTTCTACTGTTAGTGGTCGGCGTTCGTGCTCACGGTCGGTTCGGAGCGACTGCGGCGTTGTATGGATCCAGTAGCTGGCGTCGAAGCGGCGGTCGACGTGCTTGGGCTGGCGTCGCTGGCGGCGTCGCTGGCTGCGTCGTATAAGCTCCCGGTCCAAGCGCCCGTGGGGGTGATGCGGTGTTGTTGGCGTTGGGGGCACCACCCGGATGGCTGGCAACAGCGCTGGAAATACCCCTGGCCGTAGCATGTGGTAGCGTCCTCCGTTCACTCCCGGGAACGGGATCAGGCACGGCAGGAGGTCCACGATGCGAAGCCGTAGAACGCGATCTCACCGGAGCAGTAGCCGGCGTCGCTCTCTTCCAGCCGAAGCGTCCCTGACCCGCCGGAGCCTCCGCTTCTCTGTTCTCCCCCCCCCGTGCCTCGCTCTCCCTCACCCTTTTTTAGCCTTGGCGTTAGAACACGCACGTAAGCCTTGTCGTTGTCTTTCTCCTTCTCTACTCCACCAATCGCCTCTCTCCACCTGATCGAATGCTTCTCCACCAATCATCTCTTTCCACCTCACCGAATGCTTCTTCTTTATTCTTCGGATAATCCACGTCGTCTTCTTCACACCTCTTTTATTCATAATTTTATTTTAGATTCCTTATTATATGTGACAAGGGTCCCCTCCCTCAAGTGTTTTTCTATGAAAAACTGCTCACGTCATACTCATCTTCAAGCCATCCAGCCAACCGACTATCTTCTGTGGCGATTGTGGACCGAGCACACAACACACCGCAGATGTTCAGCACACACCAAAAGCACACCACTGACATAGCACACCAAATTGCACTTACGGAACATTAACACACCACTGCTGTTGTCCGTGCAGTGTCCTTAATACACATGTTAATGTCCACAACACACTCCCTTGTATAATCACAAAACAATAGCAACAACCACAACAAATCAACAACACCAAAAAGTTACATTTCAGAGATACCTACAGCTGCTCAGTTGGCTCTACTCATGAAGTCCGCTCCAACGTTATCTTTTGTCTACATTGAAATTGGGGGTTATTAGTACCTTATCCCACCCCCACAATGTCAATAGTCACTATTTGAAACGGTAGGTCGATGGCTGGCATCTTGCCCGGAGGTACGGGACCAACTCTTCTCTTCGGAACTGTGCGCTGGCACACGTCCCATGAGCGAACAAAGCGCTTGACGTCACTTTGAACACCCGTCCAAAAGAACTCCTCGGTGATCCTAGACACCGCTTTTTGAACACCCTGGTGTCCGGCCATAATGGCATCATGTCCTAAGCGTAGCATGGTCTTGCATATCTCTCGGTAACACCGGCTGTTGGACCCGCCTTCGTGAACTAAATATGTATTCCCTGTGCAGAAGACCATTTACCAATTGATATTCGAATGACGTACGACTCTTCTTTCTTTTCATTTTTTCGCCGACTCTTTCGAAGCAGGCCTTCAAGCTAGTGTCTTCTCTTTGCCTAATTGCAATTCCGCCCGGTGTTACGCTCTGGCACATCGTAACAGGAGTAGAGAGCGGACGCTGCGTTGCTCGGGCTATCGCTTGAGCTCTTGTCTCCACTGCGGACGAGAAACTGACTGCACCCGTCTGAGCTGTCGCGGGCCTTTCCTCCTTTGGATGTTCTTCAACGTCGAGCATCCTCCACTCGGGATCGGCGTCTTCGACACTTCTTGCACCCGTAATATTTCCCAAAATGAGATCGTAGATGTGTTGGTCTACGCATTTTGCTACTACCTGCCGAGTATAATATACATACATACATACATACATACATACATACATACATACATACATACATACATACATACATACATACATACATACATACATACATACATACATACATACATACATACATACATACATACATACAAGTTTTATTCTCCACAAAGAAGTGGAAGGAGGCGGAGGGAAAAGCCGTACATTTGCGGCTTGAAAAATCCTCCGCCCCCTTACAGTGCATACAGCAGCAGAGCGGGACAATAGACAGTCACATTTTTTTTTATTCAAAGAGGCAAAAAATAAAAAAAAATAAACAGCACTATATCGCATCACAAAATAAAATAAGCCTAAATAAGAGTTTCAATATAGAACACTGGGTTTGGACTCCTGGAAAAACATTTTTTGTTTTTGAAAAGTAAACAATGCAATGTAATTGACCATAAAGATAGACCTGTGCGTTCATTCACAAAAAAAGAGTATGAGTAGCAAAATATTTGTACATATTGGGAAGAGACATATTGGATACATCAGCGCCTTCTTTTTCTGCAGCATTCAGTAATCGCGGAAGGTTATACCGGAGTGTTTGTTGTCCATAGGCAGTACGACATTTTGGAACTTTCCATCGTTCTGGAGTTCTGGTGCTGTAGATGGGATAATTGGGTTTTAGTTCTGCCATTTCAGTAAAAACTGTACACTAGAATCCTGGCTTCAGGAAGGTACCTTACTGTGCTATCTACAAGAGTGACGGCCGACGCTTCCCCTGTAAGATCCTCGTCCTTCACCAGGCTTCTTGGAACCAAAACTGTGTTTTTTCCGCTGTCTCTAAGCTCCAATATAGGACGGTCCCCTATTTGCCAAACCACCACTGGCATTGCTGCTTTCGACTTGGGTGTTACACTCACCGCCTCATTTTCCAGCGGCGTTTGCTCTCCTTTCAGCTGTGGAACTTCAGGTGGCGTGACAAGTTCTACCCTAGAGTCGACAACGCATGCAGCTCGGTCCTGCTTTCTGTATCGGCACTCATCCGGAGTATGACCGCTCCTCTTACAACCTTGACGCACAACCCATGTTTTTTTTGGGCAGCGCTACTAGTCCGACAGTCAACTGCACGGTGTTCCACCTTGCCTCAGAGAAAACACCTTACTGGCACCTCAGATGCACCGCCATATGCTCTTGGTTTTGCCTCATCTGTCTCTAGGATCTTTTGGATTCCCTCCTTTGCCTTACTCAAGTTTCTTAGCCCTTGAGCCTCGAGTAATCGGTCTGCAGTGTCGGCGAACTCTTCCAATGAACACACCTTTCTTTCTTTCAGGAATAGCGCTAGTTTTGAGCTACAACACGCTTAATATTGCTCTGTGACCAGCTTGTCATGCACCCCTTCAAAACTCTTTTCTGAGTTTGACATATCAAGCCACCTGTCAAAATAGTTGGTCAGCCTGCACGAAAACTGCTTAGCGGTTTCCGAATCCTCAGGTTTCGCGGTGCGAAATCTCGCACGAAAACCCTCTGCCGTAAGCCTGAATCTTTGGAGGAGTGCCTTTTTGACTTTGTCGTAGTCCATGGAATCAGCAGCAGGCATCCTTCCAAACACATTCAGCGCCTCTCTGGCTAAACACATGCTCAATGCCGTGGCTCATTCACTGCGCTCCCAGCCTTGCCCCAAAGCTATCCGCTCGAATCCTTGCAGATATGCGTCCAGATCATCTCTTTTGTCATCGAAGGGAGCCATCAGCTTCCTTCGACAAATTCTGGCTGGTCTAGGAGATTCTCTCCCCGCTAAGGAACGCTGATCATTGTCGGTGATCTCCTCATATCCTCCCGCGACATGCGCCTGTTTCCACAAAATAAACTCCTTCTCCCGTTCTATCCTTCATTTTTCCTGTTCTTCTGCCTCGCGAGCTATTTTCTCTTCTTGCTCTTCTGCCGCGCGAGCTCTTTTATCCTCGCGCACCTCTGTTTCGCGAGCGTCTGCGCGTGCTTGCGCTCTTTCCTCTCTTTGCCTATCTGCCTCCTCTTTCTGCCTCTTCCCCCTTAGAGACGCATCGCCTCTTCCTTGCTTAAGCCTAGCTTGAGCGCCAGTTCTATTGTTTTTGCCAAATCCATCCTTTCTGCCGTCGAGAAATCGGAAAGACCCGAGACAAAGCAAAAAGAGAAAGGGAGTTGAAACCTGGCACAGGCTCGCCACTTATCTTTGTCACGGATCTCCCCAGAGAACATTCGGACCGATAGAATGGACTAGGCGACAGGTGTAACCATACAGACCAACATTTAATACACCCTACGGGACACACGGGCCACTTACAGCGATGGCGTAAAGGTAGAACATCCGCCTCGTGTGCAAGAGGACCGGGGTTCAAATCCTGGTGCCGCGCAATTCTCCACCGGGATTCAAAAAAAAAATCCGCGTGTCGATGGAATTGCATAACCAGGCCTGGAGTGCAGCCTGATCTCGGTGACCAGAACCGACAACGCACTCTCTCAACAAAGCAGGATTTGGCCACCCTGGTGTAGTACTTGGCCACAACCTTCTATGATCAAACCAATTAACCCTCGGCCCTCAGTCCCCAGCGGCTGCGGAGCAACTGACCACGGCGGCGGTCAGACCTGTGACGCAGCGGAGGGTGCTAAGAATCTCTGGCTCCGGACAGGCCGCCATTGGAATCTGAATCTGGCAACGTTTAACGCTAGAACTTTATCTAGTGAGGCTAGCCTAGCAGTGCTGTTCGAGGAACTAGCAGGAATTAAATGGGATGTGATAGGGCTTAGCGAAGCTAGGAGGACAGGTGAGGCGTATACAGTACGAAAGGATGGACACATACTGTGCTATCGCGGATTAGAGGATAGACGAGAACTAGGTGTGGGATTCCTTATTAATAAGGATATAGCAGGCAATGTAGAGGAGCTCTATAGTATTAACGAGAGGGTAGCAGCTATAGCAATTAGGCTGAATGGGAGGCACAAGCTGGAAGTGGTGCAGGCCTACGCACCCACATCCAGCCATGATGACCAGACCGTTGAAAGTTTCTATGAGGACGTAGAATCGGCAATGAATAAAGTAAAATCGCAGTACACTGTACTGATGGGCGACTTCAACGCGAAGGTGGGCAAGAAGCAGGCTGACGACCACGCCGTAGGTGACTATGGGATAGGCTCTAGAAATAGCAGGGGAGAGCTATTAGTCGAATTCGCGGATAGAAATAATTTACGGATCATGAATACCTTCTTCCGCAAACGAGAAAACAGGAAGTGGACCTGGAAGAGCCCCAATGGTGAAACTAAAAATGAAATCGACTTCATACTATGCGCTAAACCTGGCATCATTCAGGATGTGGCCGTCCTCGGAAGGGTGCGTTGTAGCGACCACAGAATGGTAAGGTCTAGAATTAGCTTATACTTGAGGAGGGAACGGAAGAAGCTAGTGAAGAAGAAGACCATTAACAAGTTAGCCGTAAGAGGGAAAGCACAGGAGTTTAGGATAGCGCTGCAAAACAGATATCCGGCTTTAATTGAGGAAGACAATCTTGATGTTCATTCAATGCACGATAATCTGACATCAATAATTACGGAGTGCGCAGTAGAAGTAGGTGGTAGGACAGTTGAAAGGATACCGGGAAGCTATCTCAGGTAACGAAAGATCTGATTAAGAAACGCCAAAGCATGAAGGCGTCAAACCCTACCGATATAATAGAACTAACGGAGCTATCAAAGTTAATAAATAATCGCAAGGTAGCCGACATAAGGAAGTTTGATATGGAGAGAATCGAGCATGCTCTAAAGAACGGAGGTAGCCTAAAAGCAGTGAAGAGGAAACTAGGCATAGGTAAAAACCAGATGTATGCATTAAGAGAGAAGCAGGGCAATGTCATTAGCAATATGGATAAGATAGTTAACATAGCCGAAGAGTTCTATACAGACCTGTACAGTAGCCAATGTAATCAGAGCGCTAATGAGGAAGACAGCAGTGCACAGCAATGCGTCATCCCGCCAGTAACGAAAGATGAAGTAAAGAAAGCCTTAGAAGCAATGAAAAGGGGAAAAGCAGCTGGGGAGGATCAAGTAACAGCAGATCTGTTGAAGTATGGAGACGACATCGTGCTAGAAAAACTAGCCACCCTGTATACGCAATGCCTCATGACCTCGACTGTACCAGAAGCTTCGAAGAATGCAAACATTATCTTAATTCATAAGAAGGGAGACGCCAAGGACTTGAAAAATTACAGGCCGATCAGCTTACTATCCGTTGCCTACAAAGTATTTACTAAGGTAATCGCTACTAGAGTCAGGGCAGCGTTAGACTTTAATCAACCAAATGATCAGGCAGGCTTTCGTGAAGGATATTCCACAATACATCATATTCACACTATCAATCAGGTGATAGAGAAATGTGCAGAATATAACCAACGTCTATACATAGCTTTCATTGATTACGAGAAAGCATTCGACTCAGTGGAAACCTCAGCAGTCATACAGGCATTGCGTAATCAGGGGGTAGAAGAGCCTTATGTCAAATTACTGAAAGATATATATAGCAACTGCACAGCTACTGTAGTCCTCCATAAAGTCAGCAATAAAGTTCCAATAAGGAAGGGCGTCAGGCAAGGAGACACAATCTCGCCAATGCTGTTCACCGCAAGTTTACAGGAGGTATTTCGAGGCCTGAATTGGGAACAGTTGGGAATAAGAATAAATGGAGAATACCTAAATAATCTGCGATTTGCTGATGACACTGCCTTGCTGAGTCACTCAGGAGGTGAACTGCAAATCATGATCAATGAGTTAGACAGGCAGAGCAGATCTATGGGTCTAAAAATTAACATGCAGAAAACCAAGGTAATGTCCAACAGCCTAGCAAGGGAACAGTTCACAATTGGCAGCGAGAGCCTAGAAGCTGTGACGGAATACATCTACTTAGGGCAGGTAGTGACAGCTGATCGAGATCATGAGAGGGAGATAACTAGAAGGATAAGAATGGGGTGGAGCGCATATGGCAAATTCTCGGAGATCATGAGTGGCAGTTTACCAATTTCCCTCAAAAGGAAAGTGCACAACAGCTTAATCTTACCGGTACTCACCTACGGGGCACAAACGTGGAGGTTAACGAAAACAGTTCAGCTTAAGTTAAGGACAACGCAGCGAGCCATGGAAAGAAAAATGATAGGTGTAACGTTAAGAGACCGGGAGCGGGCAGAGTGGGTGAGGGAACAAACACGGGTTAATGACATCCTAGTCGAAATCAAGAGAAAGAAATGGGCTTGGGCAGGGCATGTAATGCGAAGGCAAGATAACCGCTGGTCCTTAAGGGTAACGGAGTGGATTCCAAGAGAAAGTAAGCGTAGCAGTGGGCGGCAGAAGGTTAGGTGGGCGGATGAGATTAAGAAGTCTGCAGGCAAAAGGTAGATGCAGCTGGCAAAAGATAGGGTTAATTGGAGAGACATGGGAGAGGCCTTTGCCTTGCAGTGGGTGTAGTAAGGCTGATGATGATGATGATGACGTGACACACACACTAGAAGACAAAACTAACAAAACTAACACAAAACACAAAGAATAAAAATACACACGACCAGCGTCTACTATTAGTGTTCTACTGTTAGTGGTCGCCGTTCGTGCTCACGGTTGGTTCTTAGCGGCTGCGGCGTTGTATAGATCCAGTAGCTGGCGTCGAGGCGGCGTTCGACGTGCTTGGGCTGGCGTCCCTGGCGGCGTCGCTGGCTGCGTCGTGTAAGCTCCCGGTCCAAGCGGCCGTGGAGATGATGCCGGTGTTGTTGGCGTTGGGGCCACCTCCCGGATGGCTGGCAACAGCGCTCGAAACACCCCTGGCCGTAGCAGGTGGTAGCGTCCTCCGTTGACTCCCCGGAACGGGCTCAGGCACGGCAGGAAGTCCACGATGCGAAGCCGTAGAACGCGAGCTCACCGGAGCAGTAGCCGGCGTCGCTCTCCTCCAGCCGAAGCGTCCCTGACCCGCCGGAGCCTCCGCTTTTCTGTTCCCCCCCCCCCCCGTGCCTCGCTCTCCCTCGTCCTTTTATAACCTTGGTGTTAGTCCACGTAGCCCTTGTCGTCGTCTTCTTCTATTCTCCACCAATCATCTCTCTCCACCTCACTGAACGCTTATTCTTCTTAATTCTTTGGTTGATCCACGTCGTCTCCTTCACACCTCTTTCCTTCATAATTTTATTTTAGACTGTATTATATGTGACATAAGTCTCCAGTCATCTTAAGCACCTGAGTGCCAAGGGATGAGCCAGCTTCGGCAACTCAGCGCTGTTTTGTTGTCTGTACAGACAAAAAAATGAAAATTGGTTGTTGAGGAAAGGAAATGGCGCCGTAATTGTTTCACATATATCGGTGGACACCGCGCCGTAAGGGAAGGGAGGAAGTTGGGAATGAAAGAAGAAAGAGAGTAAGAAGTACCGTAGTGGAGGTCTGAGGAATAATTTCGACCACCTGCAGATCTTCAACGTGCACTGACATCGCACAACACACGGGCACTTTTTGCGTTAAAAAAATTGCCTTTGGGGAAAGGAAATGTCACAGTATCTGTCTCACATCTCGGCGGACACTTGAACCGCACCGTAAGGGAAGGGATAAAGGAGGGAGTGAAAAAAGAAAAGAAGAAAAAGGTGCCGTAGTGGAGCGCTCCGGAATAATTTCGACCACCTGGGGATCTTTAATGCGCACTGACATCGCACAGCACACGGGGGCCTTAGCGTTTCACCACCATCGCAGCGCAGCCGCCGCGGTCGGATTCGAATTCGGGTACTCCGGGTCAGTACCCGAGCGTCTTAACCACTAACCCGCCACAGTAGGTTTGTCTGTACAGTCGTTTAAGTCTTTCGTACAAATTTTGTCTTTTTTCCGTGCGTCCTTCGTTAGTCATCCTCAAGCAGATGCCTTCTGCTGCTCGTCCGCAGCAAAATCAATCGGGACCTCGAAGACGGTAGGTGAAGAAAAGAACCGGTATTTTACTAGCCCCGCCGAGAGGATGCTGCGACCACCAGCACCAAGCAAGAGTCAGCACCCATCGCATAGCGACCCATGAGGGTCTGGCCTGTCAGCGGTTAGAATCTATTTCGGGCCGAGGACTACGGCCATGGCACCGGGACCGCAGAGAGAAGTCATGAGGAAAGTCCTGGTTGCTTTCTCGCAGTGGGTGGACACCATGACCGTAACGTCCCGAGAGGGGCAGATATTAAAAAAAGGAATTAGTAGAGCCAAGATTACCGGCTTAGCGCATTAACCTGCGAAAGGTAGTTGGCGTTAGCGGCGTGCGAATTTGCCGTCGTAACTGAGAATATACACTTACGCCGCCGTGGCGAATCTGTGAGCCGTGGTGTGGTCTCTTCGCACTTCGACGTTGCAGTGAACTCCACAGCTACCTCGTTGCGATGATCTCAAGGCTGCCTTTCCACCATGTTTAGCGATCTTTATACCCACTTCGTCAACCACCGCGTTACCCTGTCCCCTGCTTCAGTCACGAGCGAGCCGCCGGACCCTCGGTGTCACCTCTTCGCGCACTTGTTGCGTGCTCTCCGAGACACCCTGAGAACGTGTGGGGTTAGCGTCCTCGGTCGCAAAGGAGATGTCCTCGATTCAGCGTGGCAAGCTCAGCCAGAAACCAGGTACCAAGTCACAAGGGGGGTGGTCGTCTGGTGCCCGGTTTTCGCCGGTCGCAAGCCTGAGAGTGAGTCGGAGCCAAAGGTTCACAAACAAAACAAAGTCTATACAGCAAAGAGACTATAGAGAGGAATTCCCAATAACTCGTAATAACACGTACAAAGTGATTCTAAAATGCAATGCAACACATGCAAAGTAACACTCGAGATAGACTGCAGTACAACAAAGAGCATTGCACCTAAACTGCACTAACACCAGAGAGAGGCAAACGAACAAAAACACAATCGTTCACCGGCCACTGCGACAGTCCGGCGACCAGAGGATCACGACGAAGCCGAGCCGCAGGTTGGCGCACGCTGCCTCGCTGGTCCGTGGCTGGGCGAGCGGTGTCAACCAGGTAGTCGTGCGGGCGAGTTTCTTCAAGGCTTAAACGACTGCACGGGCTGACACAGTGGTCAACGTCCGTAATATGTAGGCGGACTCCGTTACTTTCTTCGCGCCTTTTCAGGCGCACACATGTGCAGTACGTACATTCGCACTCTCAATCTCGCACCGGGCGCGCGTCCTCATCACCTTGTTAACTCATTAGTAAGGCGTGGAGAACGGCTTCCACAACATTTGAGATTTTTCTTCCGACCCGGCGCCTCCGGCGCGTGTGCGAAAGGGAGAGGGCATCACTCTGCATGCTCAAGGCTACGCCCTTTCCGTCGGCAAGGAGTAGCATTACGGTGTAAGAATTTCTTACACCGTGGTAGCATTTCCTACAAGCATCTCGAATATTCGGCGGCGCGCGCGGACGTATATCCTTTGGCGCCGCGCCGGCGAACGAAGTGGATAGTGCAGCAACACACAAATGCGCTATCCAGGGTTTCTTTTTCCACTGTTCTATAATAATCAACGGCGCGCACTGGCGAGATTGCTTCCGCAAGGCGCCGGTCTTCCGAATGTGAGCCGAATTTTGTGACACTCGGCAAGCCGCCGGCACCTCTTTCATTCTTCTTCTTTCACTTCCACCGTCATGGCTGCTCCAAGATCACCTTAAAACTTCAATCCTGCATGCTCTGACCATGACGTCACGTACGGCAGGCGCGTGATTGTGCCGCCCAGCCCTGCCGTCGCGCTCCGCGTCAGTCTTATTTGACGCGTTTTGTTTGTAGTGCGCTAATAACTTTGAACGCATGGTGATTCAGTTTAGTGTGGAGATGTCGAGCAAGTGCATCCCGAGATGCGGCCTGAAAGGAAAATGCGTGTACGACACGCGTACTGCTTCCCAGGAAACTAATTTTGCCTCCGAGTGAAATACAGCTAGATAAAAAAGGTGCGTTTTTTTCTTGCCTTTGGAAGCCAAATTATTTGAGGATTTCGGCTGAGAAGACTGGATCACCATAATATTGTCCTTATAATGTCCGCCTTATGTTTCTTTAGGCCGCTCCGACAAAAAAAAATTTATTCGTTTACCTAGCCTTAAAATACAAAGTTTATATGCGTTTAGATTTTACTGTGGACCTCGCAGGCAGCGTAAAAATCCTATAACTTTATTTCCATGGAGAAGCATTTGCCTCCTGCGTGAGAAACGAACAACAACAGAGGCAGTGTTAGTAATAGCAACATATAAACATATTTTTAAATAAAAATCACTTCACGTTCTTTACATGATGCAGCGAATGTCAGCTCTGTCTGGTTTTGCGAAATTCTTCACCTGTTTTCGTCACTCACACTCTAGGAACACAACTCCGGGTCCTAGCACACCTCCCGCTTTTAGATCCGCTTCTCTGGTGCAAAGTTCAAATTTCGAGGCTCGGGTGAGCCTCACGTTCCAGATCGTTCCCATGTTCTTGCCTTGCACGGTTTTATTGCTAGATAGTAAGAACACGGTAACGGACGCTCCTGTCGCCGGGCTAAAGATTCAGCGCGTTTCCAGGCAGGTGTGCATCGCTTGCACGCCGCCTTCTGAGCACAGTTTTTTGCAGGACGCCGTTTGCAAGGTCGTTGCATAGGACGCACGAGTGTTGACAACGTGAGCAAGTGGCACTGGGTAGACTAGAGCACATGGCTCCGCTTCCTCTAATGGCTGCCTCATTCACAATCTCATGTGTTCTCTCAGCGCTGAAGTGGTAGTGACGGCATTCGCACTTCAGCCTTCCTCCTTGCAGTTGTATTGATTAAAAGCATCTTGACAAGCGTAAATTAGGCGAGAGGAAGAAAGGAAATGGGGGATCGCTGTGCATCAATTCGATGTCAGGGAATCGCCCAGGCCGAGGAAGCGGCGAAAGCTTTGGCGTGGTGTCCAGGAAGGTCTCGTGTGTAATCACACACTCCCAGACTGCATGTCGTAACTATACAAGTGGAAGGATTGGTAGACACGTAAACAAAACACTCAGAACTAAAGAAGATACAGACTTCAAATCCACAGTCATATATATGGACTCCAGGACAGAATGGGGATGTTGGAACGAAGGCGCTCATGCCGTCGCCCGCGCGCTATAACCACGGGTCCCCCAACATTCACAGGAACATAATTATATTCTGAACCACTACTACGCTACAGGGATTTACTGCAACATTTGGAATTAACGAGCAAAGTGTACGCCGAACCGCAACAAAAATCTAAACAGAGAGCAAGGGGTCACTTTAAGAAAATTTCACTCGAACACTTATATAAATCCTGTCAAAACCAGCTATATGTTGACAAATTCTCTGAATCCACACTGCGCATTCTGTTGTGAAGTGGCTGACTTATATGATATGGGCATGCCAGAAAAGCCTAGATATACAAGGAATCAGTAACCCAACAACTGAGGACTGGGAGGCGGCGCTGTCCACTTCACATTCGGAGGACCAGCTTTCGCTGGTGAACCCGGCAAGACCGGCCGAAAGCCAATGAGCTCATAGAATGAGGAGCCGCCAAAACATTCTATACTTAAACGCTTTTCCTTCTCTCTCTAAGATGTAGTGGAATTTGGTTATAAAACCTTATGTTATCGCAGTGTCATCTGGGAATGTTAATTAAGCCTCCTGAGAACTTTCATCCTTGTTTTGAGTCTATTCTGTGCTTAGGACTTATTGTAATTGTCGTGGTAAATGCTACTGCATTGTCTACTGAATATCCTTGGCGTATATTATTTTTTATATGCACACAACAACGCGCTCACTCGTTTGTGCAGTGCGTATAGATGACAATGAAATGTTACAAATCAAACACAAGCACGCACACACACACAGGAGCGCGCGCGCGCGCGCACACACACACACACACACACACACACACACACACACACACACACACACACACACACACACACACACACATATATATATATATATATATATATATATATATATATATATATATATATATATATATATATATATATATATATGCACAGTGAAAAGGTCACAACTGGTTCGATTATCTAGGTTTATTCACCAACGGTTTCAGACGGTGGACCGTCCTTCATCAGGGTAAAGTCGAATGAATACACAGATGTGCGCTTTACGGTCCTAAATGCAGAGGGAGAGGAGGCACTTTCTCTTTCTCCATGTCGGCGTCCACTAAGGGGAAAGGAGATGGATGCGAAACAAGTTAAAAAAAGCTAGTTAAAATACAGAGGTGACAGACATGCAGCAAAGCTTAGAGGGATGGATTTTCGCCGAGAAGACTAAAGCAAGAAAGGTTTCCTTCTGCGGAAGCGAGAAGTTCGAGCACAAGGGGAAAATAACGAAAACACAGAAAACAAGAAAAGAACAAAAAGGAAAACACCAGAATACACTGAAACAAAACACAAAGGCGCACATAGCATGACCCGCTCCCCAGCGGTGCAGATGTTAAGAACTCTTGTAATGTAATTTACTGTCAGCTGTCAAGGCCGCATCATTACGCCTTGTTCAAGAGGCACCAGTGACCGTTACAAGGGCAGCGTGTCGCCTCAGCGGCGGAAAAGCGGTCGTCCAGACGCCGTGTCGAAACCCGATCCCACAACTAGCCGCCGCAGAAAGCAACCACCGGCCGTTCGTCAGAGGGCGCCTGCGCCGCGCGTCCCACCGCTGACAATTCCGAGAAGGGAGCTTGGAGGACAAGGAGGAAAAAGGGAAACCGGCATGGAGTAAAGAAGAGGGGGGGGGGGGGGGGGGGGCGCATGGTGAGCAGGATAAAAGGAAAACAAATGGAAAATAACAGACGGGAGCTTCTTTCTCAATTGGAAAGGTTTTTGAGGAAGGCAAAATTGCCCAAGTTCTCATTAATGCCGTGGGTTAATGTCCGAAATTTATGTATGAAATGCGATTTCCTTTGTTCTCTTTGGCGGCTGGTTTGAAAACCCGACTGTAGGAGGATGACCCGGATGCTTTCAAATGAGTGCTGTGGCAGACATAGGTGCTTAGAAAAGGGTAGGTTTGGCAGTGTGTGAACGTGGGCCTTGTGGTTGTTGAATCGCAACCTGAACGGAGTTTCTGTCTGGCCGATGTACTGCATGCCGCACACGCTGCAGTGAAGCATGTAGACTCAATAAGGTCGCCAGAAGCTGCCGACTAGACAAAATACGGTGCATTAGCACGGTTGATTGGGCCAGTTAGCTAGTTGTTTGCTATCCATAATGCAGACAAGATTCGCAGCATAAACAAAACACACACAGAAGACCAGGCGCAAACAAGACAGATCATTGCTACACTTCCACCTGGTTTGATTTGAAAATCCTCGATGTTTGAATACATTCAGTTATCATGAGGTGAAACCTAATCACGTTCATCAGAAAAAGCCATTTCATTCTCCAGCAATGACAGTGAAGGCGTGCTGATGCATTTGTCACTAGCTTTCTTAATAAAAAAGGCTTCGATAATTTCACGCTGAATATTACCCTGGCCGTAAGCCAGAAACTGCGCCTTGTTAAACAAAGGTTTGCATTTGCCAGTCTGGCAATGTACATCAAAATAGTCGCAACGCCCTGTTTTGCCAATGTACACTTTTTTACACGGAAGGGGAATGCTATAAACGACCTTTGTCACACAATTAGTGAACTTTATGACGCGCTTAATATTACACAGCGCCTTTTTCTTTCTTGTTATCACTGGGCAAATTTTGACAGCTTGTATGGTGCAGAAAATACAAGGTTAGCGTTGTATCGGCCGGCGATTTTCTTCACTTTGTGGGATATCTTATGTAGGTACGGAATTACCTCATTGTTTTCCTGCTTCTGTTCTTTATCGTCCACTTTTTACTTCTCTTTCTTGTCTGCATTGAGCTCTAACAAATAGCTGAAGCACTATCATCAGGGAAACCAGTCGTGCGTAGCCACTAGACTTGCTAATTGACACTATCGGTCATTTGATGAGGGCAAGTTTTTTTTCCAGAGCAGCGTTGATGCAGTTCATGGCAATCCCGCGTTTTATGATCTTAGAATGAACGCTGGTAAAAGGGAGAAGGGTCTTTTGTGGCATAGCGTTACACTTCCAACAGATCTACACTGTGTATGTCAGGCCAATTTTAGAATTTGGATCAATATTGTTTTCAGGCTCGGCTATATATAAACTTCGTCCTCTCGTCCTTTTAGGGAAGCACTTCGCATGTGCCTCGGCCTTCCAAAATTTGTGGCTATCAATGTGCTGTACCTTGAAGCCCGCATTCCGCCTCTCTTATCACGACTTAAATTTTTAACTGTGAAAACTTACCTCAGGATCTATGAATCTTATTTCCACCGTTCCCAAAGCATTTTCTGTTGTCAGCCGACCTCCTTTTTTGGTGTCCCCTGGTCTCGTTTCAATTCCCCTCAGGTAGTGCTTGTGCAAAGATTACTTCAGCCTTTAGATGTAAACATTTATGATATCCTTCCTGCGCTTCGCAATGGGCCCGCTATCCACATTGTTTTCGACGACACATCCCTAAAAAATGCAAAACTTTTGCCACCGAGTATTCTAAATGGTCTTCTAGAGGATCATCTGAGTACCCTACGTACAGATATAGCAATAGCCACTGACGCATCGGAATGCAATGAAAAAGCAGGTGTGGGAATATTTTGCTCGCATTTAGACTGGTCCTTTTCACTGCGCCTTCCAGATTTCACCCCTATTTTTCAAGCAGAGTTTCTAGCAGTTGTACTTGCTCTACGCAAGCTAGACCCCCCTATTACAGCAGTTGCAGTAATTACTGATTCTTTATCTTTGTGTTCGTCCCTCGCTGCACATGTTGACGGTCCCAATTCAACAACTTTATTATCCCTACTTCCTCCGCATCTGAGCCTTGTTCATTTAGTATGGGTTCCCGGTCACAGCAGTGTGACAGTAAATAAGATTGCTGACAATCTCGCAAAGGCTTCCCTCAGCGGCCCCGGGTTGCCAATCATCCCGGCTACAGCTTATATTACAGCATCTAGATTTCGGCGACGTGCATTTTTAAGCACGCAAGACACATCACTTTTAACATCGGCGGATTATGAGCACCTTAAATAATATTGGAAGAGGAAATGTTGTTGCTCTCGGCAGCTTGAAGTATCACTGACGAGGCTGCGCTGCCGCATCCCCCCTCTAAATTTCTATTTACACAAGTCGGGTTTGGCGCTCTCTCCCCTTTGTGCATTTTGCCGTGAGCCTGAATCTATAGAACATTTTTGGCTGTATTGTCGCCGATTCAACTCTCTGAGAAAAAGGTTGCTGGAGGAGCCCTTGCAGCATCTTGGCCTTAGTTTGAGCAGCCCGCTCTTGCTATCATTTGGTGCCACCACATTTGGGTTCAGCCACAGATCTGTTTGTACCGCTGTTCTGAATTTCCTGACAGAATCTCACCGACTACCTTGCTAAGTGTTCCAAACTTTTCTTTTCTATCCATTATTACATTTTGACTAACTCATTAATATTTAATCCCACTCTTTATTACTATTCTTAAAATTTTAAAATCAAAACACTCATCCCTTTTCTGTTCATGACGAAAAATTCACCGGTGTTACTCTCCCACGTGCTTTTCCTTTTTGTTAACTGCGTTCAGGTGTACAGCCACCCGATTCTTGGCCGATCCCCAATGTGGGTATGTGCCATCTTTTGATAGGCCAACAACAACAACACCAACAACCTTCAACGCGCAGAAGAATCTCGAAAGCTTGCCCGATTACGGATCAAAGATCAGCAACAGTCCAACGCCAGACGCTACAACCTACGAAGACGCAACGCGGATTACAAGCCAGGAGACCAAGTCTGGGTGTGGACGCCCATTCGCCGCCGTGGATTGAGGGAAAAGCTTTTGCGCCGCTCTTTCGGCCCGTACAAGGTTCTTCGTCGGCTGGGTGGACTGAATTATGAAGTCATCTCTGACGCAATGACTGCATCCCAGCGACGCCGCATACGACCAGAAGTTCTCCATGTAGTCCGTCTGAAGCAGTATTATGCGCGCTAAAGGACGCTGCATTTCCATACTCTATTTTAGCAAGATCCGCTTTATCTCTTACGAGTCGCATTATTTGTTTTAATGCATCGGGTCGATGCTTCTTTGAGAGGTGAGTAATGCCGCGAACATTTGCAGTGTTTGTTCATTCTTCAAATGTGCCGCCACACAACTTTATCGTTTTGTTTGCGACGCAAAACGCGACAAGATTTATCTCGATTGATCGCAGCCAGGCAGAGCTGATTCTACGTTGTTCTGGAATGTTCTAGTAACTTTGCACACTTTATCTCGAAAGTTCGCTCGAAAGTTCAGCTTTAAATTGAGCACGGCCGACAGCGAAGGGCATGCTGTTCGACGACCGCCGCGCACGCTTGTCGCTTCGCCGCCGTCGAGTGTTCAGTCCAATAGTCAGCCCAATAAACAGCTTTCTTTTAGAAGACCTTTTGTCCGTCTTCATCGCTGCTTCGACTGCCGTCACCACTACGTGACAATATACATAAATGATTTGCCCTCGCATGTTTTCAGTAAAATTCGCATGTTTGCTGACGATTATGTTCTTTATCAAACAGTTAATAATATCTCTGATCAATTATTCTGTGACGTAGTGCAAGTCATGCACACGCGCCTAGCCGGACAGAAGCAGCCCCCATTTCTGTTATCTAACCGCTTGCCTATATAACCGCTCGCCTTCTTCAATAAAGCGTCATTCATGCACCATGCTTCGTCGTGTCCACATGGTGTCAGAAGTGGCCGGTTAGCGATCGCGCAACCCAACCGGGCAACGTAACCGACAGCAGAAGCCATTATGCCAGTGCCCTCTCCGCCTGCAGCGTATGCGTCTAAACCTACAAAAATACCATATAAACGTCAAGTATACTCCGGGAAAACAACTGTTCATCGCTGACGCGTTATCACGTTTTCCTAATAAAGCACAGCTCGTAGAACATTGCGCGCATTTCCACGTTAACACTATCGCTTGTCTTCAAGCTTCAGACAGGCGCCTGGAGCAAGTTCTGCGGGAGACGGACCGTGACCCAAGCATGGTGAAACTTCGCCAATATGCAAGCACAGCGTGGCCCATTGACAAGGCTGACGTCCCTACCGAGCTACGCAGCTACTGGAGCTTCCGCGACGAGCTGCATACTGATTCCGGCCTTGTGTTCCGGAGCAATCGCCTTATCATTCCTGCCAGACTGCGCAGTGAGGTACTGGCTTCTCTTCATGCCGCGCACACAGGAGCAGAAAAAATGAAGGCACGCGCCCGAACCGTTGTCTTCTGGCCAAGTATAAATAGCGATATTGAGGTAGTCGCTCAACGCTGTCAAACATGCCAAAAGTACAAATCAAGAAATGCGCGACTACCGCTGTTAAGTCACGAGATACCAACTCTGCCCTGGGAGTCAGTAGGAGCTGATATTTGTCATCACAACGGTGCCGAGTACTTAGTCGTTGTTGACTTCTACTCTTTCTTTTTTGAAATCAGGCTTGTGCAAGCGCCGTCAGCCAACAAGGTTATTGCAGCATGCAATGACATCTTCGCAACACATGGCTTCCCAAGGCGACTTTGCACAGACAACGGATCACCCTTCAGTAGCCAACAGTTCAAGGATTACGCCGATAAGATTGGCCTGCAACACGTCCGGTCTAGTCCGTACTATCCCCGCTCGAATGGAATGGCAGAAAGAGCAGTACAGGAAGCTAAGAAGCTGTTAAGGCGGTTCCGTTTCGGTAGCACTGAGTTTTGTGCCGCATTGCTTGAGTGTCGAAATTCACCTCGGGACTCTTCTCTGAAGTCCCCTGTGCAGAGGCTCATGGGCCGACAGACAAGAACGCTGCTTCCTGTACCAACTAGCCACCTACAGCCACAAACAGTGCCACCCAAGACCGTGCGACGAAGGCTAGAAGACATCAGGAGCAAGCAACGCTGCTTCTACAACAGGGGTACACGGCCTCTTCCAGAGCTTCGCACTGGCTCGACCGCAACTATGTACAATGTGCCCTCAAGATCATGGTCCCCTGTCACGGTCGTACAGCGGGCTGAGACTCCTCGTGCCTACATCGTCAAAACGGAAGAGGGTCAACAGTTTCAGCGCACAAGAGAACACCTCAATCCGGCTCCTCCTCCCTCGTCTCCAGACCACAAGACTCCCGCGCCGCTGCCAGCTGTGGGAGTCCCAGACACTACAGGGACATCCGAATCTACACAGCTCCGCAGGAGTGAACGGAAGCGCCAACCACCACGAAGATACCCGGCGCCTGAGTTCTGAAACTCTACTTGATTCGACGATTAAAAAAAAAAGAGAGAGAGGGGAGATGTGACGTAGTGCAAGTCATGCACACGCGCCTAGCCGGACAGAAGCAGCCCCCATTTCTGTTATCTAACCGCTTGCCTATATAACCGCTCGCCTTCTTCAATAAAGCGTCATTCATGCACCATGCTTCGTCGTGTCCACATATTCCTCCAAAACAACCTTAACAAGATTCAGGATTGGTGTAAAATCTGGCTAATGGGACTTAAGTCTCAGAAATGCAATGTACTCTCTTTTCATCGTCGCCGTAACCCGCTCGTGTCATTCTATCATAGCAACACCGTTCCCGTGCTGCCAGTAGAATCATACAAATATTTTGGCGTCACCTTGTGCGCTGACCTCTGCTGGTTAAAAGCATATAAATAACATCATTTCGTCAGCTAACAAATCACTTGGTTTTCTAAGTTCATCTTCGTGTTGCGCCCTTGGATGTTAAGTTATTAGCTTTCGAATCACTTGTGAAATCAAAATTAGAATATGCTTCACCCATTTGGCACCCACATCAAGCTTATCTGGCAAACGCATTAGAACTTTTGCAAAACCGCGCCGTTAGATTTATTCATTCTTCATACCATTATAGCACGAGTGTTACATATCTGAAATCGCTTTCAGGCATTCAGCCACTCGAGCTGCACCGCCGCACAGCCAGTCTTTTATTATTCCGCGTTTTTTTACAGCCATCTACGAACTGCGCCCTACATGGTCCCTCCGGCACGCAATCTCCATCAACTACAGATCAGCCGTCCACGTGCACGCACCGTCACCTTCGCAGCTTCATTTTTTTCTCGCACCGCCGCGGTCTGAAATGGCCTTCCCGCTGACACTGCAGCAATCACCTGTCCCGCGAACTTCGCGCGTAGAGCCTACAGCTATTTGTCATCATCATAACGCATGGTTATTTACTGTCACATAAAACGTTCTACCCACATCTTATGTAATGCTCCTAAAAAGGGGTATTTAAGGAAATAAAATTGATTGTTTGATTGCTTGAAAAAGTTATCACTGTTGACACCTGAAAAATTACGAAAAGGCACTTCTCCTGTCTCTTCAATAAACTGTTTTAAGGATTTAAACAATTCATCGCGTGGTACGTATTAAAAAAGTTCTGCAACGTCTACGGAGAAACCGATGGTATCAAAAGCAGTCAGGTTGAGTTCTGCGAACCTGGGACCAGGAAAGGATCTTCAAACTTCAACCTTGTCAACTGCCTTTGCAGGTACTGTCCAAGAGCAGATGGCGAACAGTTATTTTCTGAAACAATGACTCGAAATGGGAATTCCGGCTCGTGTGTTTTACAAGAGAAGAAAGGTTCTAGGCTTTCGAGACGGAATCGAGACGCTCTTCATGTAGGAGAGGAACTGCAGTGATCTTCTGGGATTTCTTTCTGAATTTCGTTTCGTTGAAGTTCTTCTGTATAGCTCAAGTAGGCTTTTCTTGGTACAAGCCTTTGGGCAGAACTACAAATTCTCCCTCTTTATCGGATTGAAGTACCATTACATCATGCCCCTTAAATTATCTGGCAACCATCTGACGTTGACGAGGACGATTTGAACTGCGGCTGACATTCTTTATCACGGAATCGGCTGCTTCCCAGGTGGCTCGGTCTTTGTCGCGTTCCTTCGTTTTTCCAGAGATGCTATGTGCCATGGCCAGGAGCTCGTGCTTTTTTGAAGCAGGCTCAACACAAAACTTTGGTCATTTTTTCAGGATTCCGCGTACCCGCGTCTGTCGCGGGTACCCGCGACAGCTGGGCGTCGCCAAGTGCGGTAACCGTGCTAGGAGCAATGTGAGTTCTTTTTCTTGGCGGAATAAAATGGCAGGCCTTCTGCCATGGGAACTCCGTGCTCTATGTGGCCAACTAATTATAGTATAGTACGAGGCAATGGCGAGTAAAACAGCAGGAGGCCCTAACTAAGCGCGAATCGCATTTGCTACAATACCTTTTTGAGTTGGATGAAGCCCAAACCAGGCTCTGCTCTTTTCCAAAAACCAAAAAGCACCGGTGAAAACAAACGAAACAATTCGCTCTCAGTTTGTTCGTTCACTCCCCAAAAGCTTATTTCTCTCTCAGAGAAATATGCTTCCTATGCCGCATGTGAGCACGCTGAGGCACTGGCTGGCAGGCCTCCCAATGACACCTGGTATCTTTTCAGGTGCCATGGATGCAATAGACTCAATAACAAACGATTTGCCGCTCCAAGACAAAGCATGATGTGTCGTATTCAATGGAATAGCTTTGAAAACAAATTAAAAAAATGATTGACCAAAGTTATTGTAACTTGCTTCATAGATGACGGGAATACAAGGACTTTTCGTATGGCAAACACAGCTCTTGTTATGGCAAAGTATAGCGCATCAAGAAGTTGAATTCATCCAGTTACCTTTGCGGCTGCCCACGGAGCATGAACAGATCTTGCAATGTGCAAGCTTCTATTAGATTTAATTCAGTAGCTTGAAACAAAAGGTCATTTAGTGAAAAAGGTTATCTGTGACCAACAGTCGAACAATATTAACTTGCCAAGAAAACTCATCCATTCCACCCATGAGCCATGATAGAACACACCAATCGAACACCTCAAAAGCAGATTGGCAAAGAAACTAAAAGAACAATACATGTGCAGGATGTCCTTCGCT
Source organism: Amblyomma americanum (assembly GCF_052857255.1). Lineage (NCBI taxonomy): Eukaryota > Metazoa > Arthropoda > Arachnida > Ixodida > Ixodidae > Amblyomma > Amblyomma americanum. The sequence goes on from NC_135500.1 coordinate 57,395,482, forward strand.
GACATGAGAGTGAAGCAAGCCACACAAGTGTTTAGAGAATCAGTGTCTGTGGCACTCCTCACTCTTGTCGCCATTCAGAAGCTTCCTGTTGTTGACAAATTTACATCAGAGTTTTCAAATAGGTGAATAGCTTTTTTGACAGCCTGAAAAGTTCCGCGTTAAAAAAGCACGAGGAAAAATTGCGGTATGCACTGACTGAGGGCTCGGCGCATCATGCCATCCTTGAGACGTGCATAAATAGGGTTGCCCATTGGCGTTCTGGTCGCCGTAGAGACAAGCCACCGCACTCAATCAAAGGTTGGAAGATTACAGTCAGAGCCTGGCTCCTGCTGTTCACTGATATAAAAGAAGATTTCGAATTTACTCACCTTTTTACTCGTCGTTTGAAGGAAGACCCTTCGCAAACCTTTCGCAATAATCCGTCAAAAACATGGCTGTAATGAGGCACCTAATATGTACTTATCTGGTTGGCAAACTTTTCAAACCTTCTCGAGGAAACTGTGAGATGACGACAAATGCATTCCTCACCAACTTGGAGTGCGTTGCCGCATTGTTGTCGCGAAACAGCACGCCAACCAGAAGCCGCCGCAAGGCTCGGATTCATCTGACGTGCAAGGTGCAAGTGTGTTCACAACATCGCCCTCTCACTGTATATAAAAATGTGCACCATGTCTATGGCACTTTTGTGAAGAGTTGTCTTGACCTGAGGGCTACAAAGAGCACATGCAAGAGAACACTCCTTGCAGCATACGTTGGATCTCTCCGTGGGCAACACATTTTTTGCACTAATCAAGAAAAATGGTGTTCGTGAACACATTTTCAAGTCAACTCTCGCAGTCTCTGAAGAATGTATAAATTATATAAAGGAATTAGGTTCCACCTTCATGTAATGTGCCCACTTATCAAATGTGTGTAAGAATATGGTTGCAATGATGCCAAATCGGCAGGCTATTTTCTGTTGAGTGAGCTGCGGTGTAAATTTTTTAAAATTATTCTGCCGCAGAAGGACACATTGGTACATACAATACGTCAGCAGAAGTACAGAAACAAAGTCGAAACCCAGTGCTCTCATCAGAATGAACCATAAAAAAGCTTTTTAACTTCATGATGCATCGTGTTACGATATGATTATAATATTTTGTTTTTTACATCTGCCAGCTGCTTATGTCCCCTCTCGAACTTTTGTAGCACTATTTATTTTTTATGTATACAAGTATTGCAATATTTGTTTATTTCATTATTCTGCTCTGATCACACATATACTGTACTGATTGCTTTTGCTGCTGCTGGTTACATCTTTAACAAAATGCAAGTTTGCTTTCTGGATGCCTTGTGTGCCTTGTTATTCTGTTCACTGTTGTGACCAGGGGTTCTCAATTCACTTAGCTTTGGCGAATGCCAACAGCTTGCAAAAAGTGCCAAAGAACCGCGTATTTTGGCTTCGTTCACATCCTGTTCAACAAGCACATAGCCATTCAGCCCCTCAAGAAATGCCTGAATTCTGTAAATAACGAGTGGCTGTATGCTGAAAGCAGACTCGATGAACAGTTGCCGCATGATTAGTGCAAAAATAAAGTTGTGATGCTTATGATAATGTTGAAGAATGCATAGCTTCAGGTTCTCAAAAAATCCAAAAAGTGCTTTGCAGAACCCGATGGTTTTATGTTATATTTTACTAACCCCTCTTAACGGCTATTGCATGCTATTGTGGTGTTGTGAAAATTAGTAATGCCTGGAATTCACCAGCAGCAAAAACAGAATAGATCAGAGGTGTGTAGGAATTTAGAAGGGTGTACGCATAAGATGCGACTTAGTTGAAATGTATAGAATACAAGTATTCTAGTGTGAAATCTAGTGTGTTTTCTAGTGTGGGATACAAGGATGCTCTATTTATGATTGACCGCTATTTACAACGGCTGTCTCGACCATGTTTTATTCTGGAAGTTGTAACATGGGTTACACACCCCGAAGCAACGCTTGGACTATGAAAAACTCAATAGTTGTGGCCGGTGCATCATATTGGAGCACGTGGGGTTCCTTAAAGTGTGCTGACTCGGCACGGTACATAGACTACTTACATTTGTCATTCAATAAATCACCGGACAGTGTGGTAGATACAATATAACGCCACATAGAAAAGTTCTAGTGGTTCCTTTTGCAGTATCTTGGCTATTTCTCTTTCGACCAATTATTGTATGCATATTTTGGGTTGCACTTCAGTGTTTAATGACAGCAAACTGAACTAATGACCGCCGGTTATTGCTGTCGTGCGCCAGCCACGGACACAATTCTGCGAATTTACAGAAAGTGGTCTCTCCACTTGACTCTCGACCTACCTTGGTCACACTTTCCTCCCCTTGGGAATAAAAGAATCAAGTAACCAAAGTAGAGCATGGCACATGATCCATGACCTAAACCATGCGAGCCTTTAACTCACCTGCCTAGAATCAAACATGCCCATGGTAAGCCGAGTCAGACGGTGACCTTGTCTTGTTATATGTCCAGTTAGCTTATTTCAATACATGTGAAATATTTTTCTTCACTGCTATATATCTCAGTCTGTGCAGAGTTATATATATATATATATATATATATATATATATATATATATATATATATATATATATATTGCCGCATGCAAGAAGACGCCAAAGATGAAGACTTGGTCTACGATCGCGAGGCAAGAGCAAGAAGAAGCTGAAGTGCGCAGGGACATTTTCTGGTTAACCAGTAAACCGTTTTACCTTCAGCTCTCCTCGAGGTTCTACCGAGTCCTGACACTAGTGGAGCGTGCTGGGTATGCACAGGACTCCTTCCGGCAGTCCACAGCGAGTCCCGGACATCGACACGCCTGTCAATCGCACTAGGCGCTGACGTCTAGGCCTTTCCCCGGAGTACAACCATCTACCGGGCGACTCTTCAAACGTCAAAGTTCACCGGGTCTTCCAAGTCATGGCACCTGCCACCCCTACGTCGGTGACCCTTCACATCACCAAGGTACCGGAGTGCTTCCGCGGGAACGCGTTTGAAGATGTGGAAGACTGGCTCGACCAGTTTGAACGTGTGGCCAAGTTCAACCAGTGGAGCGTGGACCAGAAGCTTTGCAATGTTTATTTTGCACTTCAGGATACTGCTCGAACTTGGTAGGAAAACCACGAGGCCAGCTTGTCCACATGGAATGACTTCCGCCGCCAGCTGGTGGACACTTTTGCCACTACTGATCGACGAGAGAATGCGCTGCGCCTGCTTGAAGTGCGCATCCAGAAGCCAAATGAAAGCGTAGCTATGTTTGCGGAAGACATGGCTCGACTTTTTCGCCATGCAGACCCCGATATGACTGAGCAAAGGAAGCTACTACATCTCATGCATGGCGTCAAGGAGCAGGTGTTTGCCGGCTTGGTGCGCAACCCACCTTAAACCGTCAGTGAGTTCGTCAAGGACGCTACAGCTATAGAGCGAGCCCTCCAAGAACGGTGCCGCCAGTACGACCGACCCTTCACCGGTGTTCCACCGACTGCGGCGGCACTCACTGCAACCAATGGGAACACTCTTCGAGACCTCATTCGAGAAATTATCCTTGAGGAGCTGCAGCGAATTACTGCTACGAGCGTTCAGTCACCAGAGGCCGTCGCAGCAGCCGTTAGGAAAGAGCTCCGGCATGCTCTGTCACCGTCTGCACAATACCACGAGTCTCATCCAGTTGACAGCGCGGCAGCCGTTTGCGAACCATACCACGTGCCCCAACCCAACAGCAACACGGCCGTCAACACGGCGCCTTACTATGAGCCGGAGCCGCAACCCGCGAGCTATGCGGAAGTCCTTCGTCGTCCGCCGCCAGACCACGCCCCACCGAGCTCAGCGAGCCGTCAGCAGACGCGGTTCTTCCAGGAGCCTCAGTGGGCACGTCCCGGCCGCCCTCAGCCGCGCCGAACTGACCTGTGGCGCTCTTATGACAGCCGACCACTCTGCTTCTTCTGCGGACAACCTGGCCCTGTGTATCGGTACTGCCGCTACCGCCAAGAGGGGCAGGCCTTTCCGCCTGGTTCTGCTCGACGCCATTTCGACGCTGGCCGTGCCCAACTCGAGGACCCGCCGCTCAGCAGGGAAGCCGACTCACCGGGCTTCCGCCGCCGCTCCCCATCTCCACGGCGTTATTCTTCACCGACGCGTCGTAGCGATGCTGACGTTAGCGGACAGCGGACCCCGAACCCTCGCCGGGGAAACTAACCGCCGAAATCTCGCGAGGGGAGGTTGCAACCAGTCGAAAAGTTTCAAAGCCCTCACTACCGCCGCAACTGCCGACCGCAACCCATGACTGTGACGCCTCTGTTGTTCACATTGACGCTGCCGCACTACCACCGTAAATGCCGCCTACATTAGCGCCGAACATGCCGAACCAGATAAGCAGCCCCGACGACGAAAATAACAGCGCCGACCTTACCGCACTTCCGCCGCAAATGCCGAGAGAGAAGAGCAACCCAGACGGCGTTGTTAGCGCTGACCTCGCCGTTTGCATTGATGGGCTGGAGGTACAGGCTCTGGTGGATACCGGGGCGGATTTTTCAATCATTAGTCAAAAACTGGCTGACAAGCTGCGCAAAGTAAAAACCGAATGGACTGGACCAGTAATAAGAAGTGCTGGGGGTCAGCTACTGGCACCGACTGGGAAGTGCACTGCCCGCATAGGAATTGGAAACTCAATGTTCGTTGGCAGCTTCGTTATCCTCTCAGACTGTTGCAAAGACCTCATCTTGGGCATGGACTTTCTGCGCCTTCATGGGGCTGTGATCAGCTTTCGGGACAATGTCGTTGCCTTCATCAAAAATCATGGAGACCTTGGTTATGCGCAAGTACCACTGATGCCCTTACGAGCTGCCAATGAAGGGGTGACATTACCTCCGCGATCGTGCTCTCTTGTTGAAGTGAAGTGCGACATGGCGCATACCGGCGATGGCGTCGCAGAACGGGCCGTCACCCTGATACTCAGCCGAGGTGTTTCTATAGCTCGAGGACTAGTCAGTTTGGCTAATGGGCACGCCGAAGTGCTGCTGACAAACTTCAGCGACGAGCGTCGGCAAATTCCGAAAGGCACAACTGTTGCCTTCTTCGATAGCGTCCCAAGTGACCAAGACTATTTCGTGCTGCAACTGGAAGAATGAGTGAGCAAGGCGCCCGCACCCATAGTCGATGTGAGCCCAAATCTGTCGTCTCCAGAACGGGAACGTCTTTTGGATCTCATAGATCACTTTCGAGACTGTTTTGCTTCAGAATCGCGGGTCGGCCAAACACCTTTGACCAAACATCGCATTATCACGGATGACGCGATTCGCCCGATTCGACAAAATCCTTACCGTGTGGCTCCGAAAGAGCGCGAGGTTATTCAGCATCAGGTGGCCGAAATGCTTCGAGACGACGTTATCCAGCCGTCACAGAGTCCTTGGGCTTCCCTCCGTGGTACTTGTTAAAAAAAAAGGACGGCAGCTTACGATTTTGCATTGACTACCGCAAGCTCAATCAAGTGACCAAAAAGAACGTGTACCCCCTCCCTCGCATCGATGATTCCCTTGATCGGCTACGAAATGCACGTTACTTCTCTTCAATGAATTTGAAAAGTGGATATTGGCAAATTGAAGTAGATGAGAGGGATCGGGAGAAGACAGAATTCGTCACTCCTGACGGATTGTATGAGTTTAAGGTTCTTCCATTCGGTTTGTGCTCGGCACCAGCAACATTTCAGAGGCTGATAGACACTGTGCTCTCAGGACTCAAGTGGCAAACATGCCTGGTGTATCTTGACGACGTGATCGTGTTTTCGGCAACCTTCGAGGAACATCTGCACCGTTTGGTAGCTGTTTTTCAGGCCATACGATCTGCGGGCCTCACACTAAAACCCGAGAAGTGCCACTTTGGTTACGAGGAGCTGCAATTCTTAGGACACGTTGTTAGCCAAGAAAGTGTCCGGCCTGACCCCGAAAAGCTCTCCGCAGTCGCCAAGTTCCCAACACCTACGGACAAAAAGACGCTTAGGCGCTTCCTGGGGCTTTGCGCCTATTACCGTCGATTTATTGCTGGCTTCTCACGAGTTGCCTAGCCTTAACTTTACTTACACGCGACAACGCTGTCTTTCGCTGGGGTGAAGAAGAGCACCAAACTTTTAATGAACTCCGGAGACGCCTACAAACGCCACCTGTCCTGGCGCACTTTGATGACGACGCCCCTACCCTGCTTCATACCGATGCAAGCAATGAGGGTTTAGGTGCTCTATTGGTGCCGCGCCAGGATGATGTGGAAAAAGTAATTGCTTATGCCAGCAGGACTCTGTCTAAAGCTGAAGCGAACTACTCGGCAACAGAAAAAGAATGCCTTGCAGTTGTATGGGCGGTTATGAAATTCCGCCCCTACTTTTACGCTCGCCCCTTTCAAGTCGTTAGCGACCATCACTCTCTCTGTTGGCTGACGAACTTAAAGGACCCTTCAGGGAGACTCGCGCGTTAGAGCCTTCGGTTACAAGAGTTCGACATGGCGGTTATTTACAAATCCGGAAAGAAGCATGCGGATGCTGACTGCCTTTCGCGAGCACCAGTCGGACCCTCCACAATGACCGATGAAGACACTGCTTTTTTAGGAGTCATAGATGATGTAACTCTTTCCCAACAGCAGAGAGAGGACCAGGAATTGCTCCCTCTTATTGGTTTCTTGGAGAAGCGAACTACGGATGTGCCTAAGATTTTCGCCCACAGCCTCTCGTCATTCTTTCTTCGCAACGACGTAATTTACGAGAACTTTCCGTCCTAGGGGGGAACAGTCATCTACTCGTCATCCCAACAGCTCTTCGCACGGAAATCTTGCACGCGTGTCACGACGAGCCAACCGCCGGCCACCTAGGCAACACCCCCACGTTGGCTAGAGTACAGCGCGGATACTACTGGCCGAAACTACCGGTGACAGTGAAGCACTATGTACGGACGTGCGTAGACTGCCAACGTCGTAAATCACCCCCTGAAAAACCAGCCGGTCTACTCCACCCTCTTCAAGTGCCAAAGACACCTTTCAAGCAAATTGGCATGGATCTCCTGGGACCATTTCCGACGTCTACTGCCGGGAATAAATGGATAATTGTCGCCACCGATTATCTAACTCGCTACGCGGAGACAAAGGCTCTGCCCAGGGGTACCGCCGCCGAAGCAGCTCGGTTCTTCGTTTAGAACATTGTCATCAGGCATGGCGCTCCGGCACTCATTATAACTGACCGAGGAACTGCCTTTACGGCCGAGCTTTTGGAAACCGTTCTCCGCCTCAGCGGTACCAGTCATCGTAAAGCGACGGCCTATCACCCCCAAACCAATGGATTGACGGAACGCCTCAATAAGACAATCGCCGACATGCTCTGTATGTACGTGGACGTAGACCACAAGAATTGGGACGAAATTGTTCCCTACGTCACGTTCGCCTACAATACGGCACAACAAGACACCACTCGCATGATGCCTTTCAGCCTTCTTCATGGCCGACCAGTGACAACTATGCTAGATGCCATGCTGCTCCCGAATGCCGACGGCGACGATGTCGATCAGGACGCCGAGGAATTCGCACAGCGCGCAGAGGAAGCTCGACAACTAGCGAGTGTGCGCATCAGAACTCAGCAGGAGGCTGACGCACGACGCTACAATCTTCGCCACGGACATGTCATCTATGAACCTGGCGAAAAAGTGTGGGTCTGGACGCCTATTCGCCGTCGTGGACTCTCCGAAAAATTATTACGGCGGTACTTCGGGCCCTATGTTGTGCTGCGACGTTTAACCGACGTCACGTATGAGGTGGTGCCGGACGGGTTATCGACATCCAAGCGACGCCCGCAACAAGTCGACGTCGTCCATCTTGTACGTATGAAGCCGTACTACTCGGACCGATCTTGACCGCCTACTTCCTTTTGTTACCATTGAGACGATGCTTCCTGAGGAGGGGGGCAAATGCCGCATGCAAGAAGACGCCAAAGATGAACACTTGGTCTACGAGCGCGAGGCAAGAAGAAGCTGAAGTGCGCAGGGACTTTTGTCTGGTTAACCAGTAAACCGTTTTACCTTCAGCTCTCCTCGGGGTTCTACCGAGTCCTGACAATATATATATATTATTGAATTAATATTGGCTTATTTATACCACACTTACCTTCATAGTGTCGTACCTTTATGTGGCATGCTTTTTGTAGTAGGGTGGCTGCGACTGATATTGCCATGCCACTGATGTTTTCTACTGATGTTTTCTATAATACTGATGTTTGCTATAATAAACGGTCGTTTTCAGAGAATTATTTACGTTTTCTTGAGTGAGCGCCATAGCAGCTGCCAAGCAGTCACGCCGCTCGCAACCTTGCTACCTGAACAGACACGGTGAAATACAAGTGCAAACAAGCACATTCCGCGAGTACTTAGTAAATCATGCTTGAAATCAGCAGGGGAGCAGTTAGTCACCAGTATATATGAAGCTTGAGTCGAGTTAGCTGCCTTAAGCACCACGAATGCGCGAGCAACCGACCGCAACTAGCCGCCCGTACGCGCGCGGCATATATGAGATTTCTGCACTGCCTTGTTTGAGCTAGGCTCAGGCTGGCTTAGGCAGTTTTGATCAATCCGTTCGTTTATTTCCACTCTCAAGCACCGCCACCGCCGCCTTCGTAAAAACGGCCCCATTTGCTTTGTCACTCCCTTGACACGAGTGTCAGGAAAAACGAAGACGGAGAGCTGGAGGCAACCGACGCTGCAGCGGGACAGCGGAGTTTCACGCCAGTCGATACCTACGGCCGGCGCGAAAATTCACTGTCCTGCTGCAGCGTCCAGTGCAATTTTTTAGCGCGAAAGCGCTACTTCACTAGTTCCCGGGTTCTAACCCGACCGCGGCGGCTGCGTTTTTATGGAGTAAAAACGCTAAGGCACCCGTGTGCTGTGCGATGTCAGTGCACGTTAAAGATCCCCAGGTGGTCGAAATTATTCCGGAGCCCTTCACTACGGCACCTCTTTAATCATTTATTCTTTGACTCCCTCAGGTGTCCACCAATATATGAGACAGATATTGCGCCATTTACTTTCCCCAAGACTAATTATTATTATTATTATTATTGTTAGCAAAGCTGAACAACCCGAGCGGTGTGGGAAACCTCGACATTTGACCTTAGACGGGCCAGCGGCAGAGGCCTTGCGCAGCTGCTCCCTCAACGCGCGGAATCGGTTGCACCGACGCCGCGACCCACGCAATGCTGCTACCATTGGCGCGGGGAGAATGGGAGAGGCTCGCGCCGCTGCTGGTAGACCGGCCTTGGAGCTGACTCTTCCTGTTTGTTCCCTGTCTCGGTCTGCCCTGCGCTGTTGCTCTAGGAAAGACTATCCGCCTTGCGTCGCCGGCGCGCTCCGCTGTCCCCGCTCCCGACACGCGACAGGCATCGGCGCCGGAATTCAGGCAGGTTTATGGCGCGTTCACACTTGGGCATTCGGCGGCGAGAGCGAGCGTAATCCGCCCCCGCCGAAATGTTTAGTTCACATTTGCTGGCAACCGCGCCGCCGGAGCGACAAGGAGCTCTCGCCGACCACCGATAGGAACGAGACTTCGCGCGGCCTGACTCGGACCGCGGTGCGCGCGCGCCGCTAGGGTGGCTAGGGTGCCGCCTTCTCCAGTCGGCCGTGTCTCGTACGCGCCTTTTCAGTCTGCCTTGTTTGTGCTTACGCGCGCGTTGTCTCATTCGCGTTCGGCGTGCGAACCGTGAACAATAATGAGCGGTTCAGAAGAGGAGGAAATAATCTTGATTCTTCTGGTACGGCCGCTCGATCTCCAGCGGCCTGCCGAAAGCGCCTCGCGGCCTGTGATGGCGGAAGTACCAGCTTGCGCCGCTGCGCCGGCCGTGGCGCTGGCTATCGGTGAAGGAGTAGAAGCGCTGGCGGCGCAGTGTGCGCATTTGTAACGGAATCGTTGCCTGCAGTTTTATGGTGTATGCACTGCCCCTCGCGGTATGCACTGGGCCTCAGAGCCCTGTGAGTTAGGGCTCCGAAATTTAATGAAAATTACATTTCGATCTACTGGTTCTTTATCCTGTAGTATTCATAATGGTATAAAGTAGGGAACGGGGTTGCCGGGTATAATTTCACACCTTTGGAAACGCAAATAAAATGATCACGGTCGCGTACGCGGATGTTTGTCTATATCCGCGTGGTCGGTAAATTTCGCAGCACACAAAGCTATGCAGAACACGCAACTGAGATTGACATAACGACTAACGACATTGTTTTGTCCACGCATGCTCAACTCATGCCTTGTTTACGGCACAGACGCACTTATTGCTTTTTTCGAAGAAAGTGCGCCCTCAGATAACCAGAAATATTTTTTTACTCAGTATTGTTGATGTATATAAAAGATGGCGAGCAGTAACGATTTTTCGTACATTTCCGCTTATGCAGGACATAAATACATGTTGTAACGTGACGGCGAGCCGAAGACTGGACTACACGGCGAGTGGCCATGGCATGATTTAATGGTGCTGGGCCTTGCGCGAGCGCTCCTGTACTCACCACTGCTCGCTCTGTAGTCTTGTAGTTTGCGACAATATTGGGAATTATGTCAAGGAGGAGGGGCTAAAGGCGAACCATGTGTCTCCTCACGAGACTTTCAGCACATCTGACAACAGCACAAGGATACTTCGTGTACCTTTGATACAGTAATAAATATACGGAGCATACAAAAATGAAAGCTAGAAACACTTTAATAAGACCACTCGTCCAACATGTGCTCTCTATAGACGCAAGACTTTTCGGGACAGAGGCTTCCGCGAAAGTTTCAGGATACTTTCCAGCGAGCTATTCACGTCTCCTGCCCAGTTGGCTAGGAGTGGCCTCAACAGCTTCTTAACAAAAATAGTTGGCTAGGAGTGGCCTCAACAGCTTCTTAACAATGATCTCACAAAGTTCTTCACAGTGTTGTGGGTATATGCAGTCTTTGCACCACATCACAGGGCAGTCCTTCAAGCGAGGAAGCACGGCATTGGAAAGAAGTTTGGAAATACGTGCACAACGACGAAGCTTTGCTGACATAAGGGCCCTCTCGACGAACGTGCAGATGAGCTTGCACAGCCATACAGCTTCAGGGCGCGCATAACTCAGACCTCCTTGGTCAAGGCCGGACACGAACTTGTATGCTCCGTCAGGTGAAGGCTTTCCTTTAAGCAGCAGCTTACACTCAGGGCATGTGACCTGAAAAAGTAATCACGTGCGTAATTTACCGCCGCTTGGTTTCAAAATAAATATGCTTACCTTTCTTTCACAAACAAAGACAAGGTAGCCAGCCAAATACGTGAGTGGCGCGAACTCAATTTCCGAAGGTACTTCGTCGTACTTCATGACGTGCTGAATTTTCCAAAGCACAGCCAGGGCATCATCTGGAACTGCTGGATTTTTCACTTCGCAGGTGACGTTCGCACATCTCAGTGCCGCTTGGCACTCTGAGCTGGAAGGTGCATTTCCATGCCTGGCACCCTCCAAGATGCCTGCCTGCAAAATGATTTCACCCGTTCGTGAAAAAAGTATTCAGTTTGATTACAATATCTGACTTGCCTTAAGCAACTTTTCCGCCGTGAAGACAGCTGTTCTGGCGTCTACTCGGTCGTTGCCACAGTTGAACTGGCGGAAGCAACTGAACAGGGACTCAACTGGGTCACTGTTAAAGGGCCGGGTGAGCACGTACTTGAAGCTAAAAAAAACGACAATTAAATGAGAACATCAAAGGCTAGTACTGCGCTAGATTTTTTTATTTTGACCCACGGACTAAACGGCTACAATTAAATAAGCAAGTTTAGTGAAATTTATACTTGCCCGAGATCAGTCAGCAGATACTCGACAACAGCGACTGTTGATCTCGTCGTCATGACAGTGGCTTCATAAGTCTCCTTAGTGAGGAACTTCGCACGAGACTCCCCACTTCGGACTTTGATGTTTTCAAGGAAGCTGATAAAGTCGACCTCAAGCCAGGTTAGCCGATCGTCATCTGCTTCGACGAATGGTGTTTGCCTTGACTTCCAAGTGGAGATGTCGTGAAGATCGTACCACATACTTATTGCCTTCATAAATGCGATGGTCGATCCGCCGTCGCGGAATTCTGATGCTTTTTCGTGAGAGTGAGGATGCTCCTGAAAGTACTCCAAGGTGTTGATTACGACAGGTGAAAATATTAATGTTGCGCGGCATACCTTCATTTTTTCTAGATTGTTTGGCTGCACGTGAGCTCGGCTTAATAATCGCACCGGCTTGACCAACAGCTGCTCCTGAATCTCGTATAAAGTGTGGAGGAAAAAACCACCTCTTATGGGCTCTACACCATCAAACATCTCTCTTTCCAGCAGGTTGGTTCTCAGGTTCTTGATGAGATGATTGGGATCAAATGAGAGGAACAGAGGGTCACCTTCGCGTACTGGATGACGAACAACAGGTTGGAGTGTATTGTCCTCGGACATGTCGCGGAACATTGCGGTGTTGGTCTGGTGGTTGTCGGTGACAACACGAACAATGCGGATTCCTGCCTCTTCAACCGCCTTGATGACACTTAGCGTCATAGTGAGGAGCTGGTCATGCTTGAGGTTTCTTGTAAAAAAGTAACCGACCGGAACAACATAGGGTGTGGACAGCCCTCTTACAACAAAACAAAGGAGTCTAGTGGCCACTTCACTAGCACCTTTTCTAGCCTCGCGCACAGTGTCAACCAGCCCAAATATTTTGTCTACCTGACGATCATAAATTACTTTCTGCTGGATCGACATTTCGTCAATGATGAGGCTGCAGTATGTTTCTTTTTCTGATTTCATACCTTCCCTCTCTACCTGCAGTCGTTCCTTGATGAGGCTCGTGACTCCGGTCTCTCCCGTAGACGACCCAACAAACTTCTGCAGCGTGCTTCGGCACGGTAGTTTCAGAAGCTTTCTTCCGCGCAATAAGTCGTATCCTTTGGAGGACGTTGCTTTCCATAATATACACTCTCTCAATGTTGGCTCGTCCCAAGCTGGTCTTGCTTTGTCAAAGTTCATGACCTGTTCCAAGACAAATTTCGCAGTCTTGTCACCGTCTGCTGCAGCCTTGGACATGTTCACTGCGGCCTGCACAGCTCGGTCATCTTCATAACGTTTCAATCGTTGGCGGACTTCGTCATAACTTTCTTGCAGCTTTTGCAGTCGCTCATTAAGTCTTCGGGTTTGCATTTCAAAGCGATGAGCTTTTCTTTTAGTCTCGTCGAAAAATCCTGTCAAATTGAATGACGTCTGACATTCTCTATCTTTACACTCCTTTATCCGACATACCTCTACACCAATGCAATCGTCCGAAGAATGGCTTTCTGCTACAGCTGACTGGACTCTGAAACTTTCGCTTCCGCCGTGTTCAGTGCTGAAATCTGAGTGTGCAGATTCCTCTTCCGCATTCATTCCTCTCTCTTTACCTTCTAAAGTGCCGGTCGTCTGAGATATGAGAACGTCAGGTTGCGCACGACAAAGCGTTCTCCGCTTCTTTGAAGTCACCGGCTGTTTGTATGTGGGATAGAAGGGAAACTTCGTCGGAACCGCCGTCGGCCTGAGCAACTTGCGCTTCGTTCCTTGTCGATAATCCTCCTGATTGAAATGCAGTGAGCATACAACTGCTCTGGAGCTCGGTTGCCACTGGCTGCCCTTGTCACCACCTTGCCGCGAGATGTTGCGTAACCACTCCTCCCGAAGGTTTGCATTGGACGGTAGTTCATGGTAACAAAGCTTCGGGTTTCTTGCAGCATTTGATAGGCAGCGCGGCACACAACAGTTTTTAGGCATTATCGAAAACCCCTTAGAGGATCTGACAAAAAACGTAGCTTACGCAATCGTCGTAGGAGCACGTGCAACAGAGCTTACCGAGGAGCATTCTTTCGCTCGACGAAGGCGTACGACAAAGCACCGCTTTTACGGTTATTCGCCAGTGTTGTGAGCAACTACACCCAGAAAAAGAGTTCACAATGCTTGTTTTCGACGCACGTACGTGAGTGCAGTGAAGTTCGAACAGCAACACCACGTAAACGCAACAGAAAACACACAAAGCCTCAGCTTCCGAGCCTCCGACCGCGCCGGCCTACCGGGAGCGTTTCACCGATGCTTGGCGCCCCTAGCGGCCGAAATGGCAAGTAGCCGCATCACACTCTCCCCTTTGTCTGCTCCGCGACTCGGCAGGCCGCTCCCAAGGGGGGAGATCGAGCGGCCGTGCTTCTGGAAAACCCGTTGCTGGCTGCGTGGCAACGACAGCGTATGCGGGACGCAGCGAAGAAGAAACGGCACCAGCGACGTTGGTGGGTGCTACCTGCCCTTAAGCAGCGTGAGGAGCTCGGCGACGCCTACAAACTGCTGCCCCTTCTACGTTCCCGCGACGTGGAATATTATCGAGAGTAAGTTCAGATAGAATTATGTGCTTTCTGACAAAGCTCTGTCCTTTTCAGCGTTGCAGTGGCGCTGCTGAAACAGTGAATGGCGAATGGCTACTTTCTTTTCTGTAGTTACCTAAGAATGCCTCCTCAAGCATTCGAAACTATCTTGGAGCTGGTCAGGCCACGATTCCTTAAAAACCACACAAAGTTTCGCAGAGCGATCCCGCCAGAGCACCGCCTTGCCCAAACTGTGAGGTAATGGCCACACTTCAACAAACGCTGATTGATTGAAGACTTGATTTCTTAACTCGCACGCGGCCTCATTTATCACTGGAAACACTCTTTTCAAATTCTTAGCTGCCGGCGACACACTGCGTTCGTCATCCTTTTGTTTTTTTTAATAAACATTCACCCGCGTGTGGAATCATCTCATCAACATGCCGGGCGATTTGGGAGGTCGTTGGCCCCATATATGTCGCATGCCCAACGAAACCCGAGGAGTGGTTGCAGGTAAACATATACGCAAACTCACAGTGATCACTCTGTAAAACTTGCTTATTCTTCCTGTGAAACTAGGAAACAGATTGCTCCTGCGTGCATTTATTTTTGAAGTGCCCCAGACGTGCTTCCTGATTGCTTTACATGTGCACATCAATTTTTTTTCTTATTCTTCAGATCGCATGTTTCTTTGAGCAGCGTTGAAATTTTCCGCACTGTTTAGGCACAATTGACGGCAAACACGTTGCCGTGGAATGCCCTGCAAATTCAGGGAGCGTTGATAGAAACTACAAAAATTTCTTCAGTAAATCGGTGCTTGCCATCACTGATGCTTTCTACAGGTATCAACAGCAGCCTGACTATGCCCACTGCAGGGCAAAGGCCTCTGTCATGTCTCTCCAATTAACCCTTTTCTTTTGCCAGCTGCACCCAAAATATGCCTGCAAACTTTTTAATCTCATCCGCCCACCGAAGTTTCTGCCACACCTTGCTACGCTTGCCTTCTCTTGGGATCCGTTCTGTTACCTTAAGTACCAGCGGTTACCTTGCCTTCGCATTACATGCCCTGCCCAAGCCCATTTCTTCCTCTTTATTTTGGCTAGGATGTCGTTAACCTGCATTTTATCCCTTGTGGGGACCTGCCCTGCAGCCCCCTGAGTTTGCTTTCCCGCGAGGCACCGTGCAGCAGCAGTCGTACCCCGAGGATGAGCGCGTTCCCTTGCCAGTTACATTAACTGGCAAGAGAGGGCGCCAGCGTCGCTGCGCGGGAGACTGCTGAAGCCCGCCCGCGGGAGATGGGGTCTCTAGGGGGCCGGGATAATCACCCTGGGCGGACGCGTCGCTCGGGTCTCCGCTCTTCGCCGACGGGGCGAAGAAGCGACGGGGAGACAGGCTCCCGTACTCGTCCCGTCCGGCCTGCGGAGTTTATATCCCTTGCCCTAGCGCGGGCGAACATTCGCTCGGAACCTTGCTGGTGAGTCGGACGTCCTTGATTCATTAGCGTACCTTGTTGCTAGCTGGCGTTATTGTTTCTGTAGCAATAAATGCCTGTTTGTGTCAGCCAATGTGTCGTTCCTTTGTTCCCCCAGAGCAAGGCCCGCCGTGGTCGGCGTGCGCTCGGTAGCGTACGCGATCACGGGGTGGGGTCCGGGCGGCTTTGAACCGTGTCAGCCGCGATTGAGTGGGGAGAAAGTACTTATCTCCCCAATTCAACCCCACATCTGGCAGCCCAACGTGGGGCCTGCTCTTGGAACATTGGACGACTGTCGGTTCGGTTCGAGGAACGCTCTTTGTCCGGACTTGACAAGTGCTAGGCCTAGAGTGAATTTTGATCGCTAGGACCTGCGGCATGCTTTCTTGAGTGCGAGGTGTATTGCGCTGCAGCATGTTTGAACTTTTCGACATGCTCAGCACATTTTTTTTTCCCTGGAGTTTCTTCGTGAGAATCACTTGGTCTGCATCGAGGGAGCGCGAGGCCTAGCGCCCGCGGAGTCGCCGAGCCCGAAGCGAGTGAGTACGGAAGCCGCGTGGGTGGTCCGAGTTTCTGTATATATTTTCTCTACTATCTCTTTTTCGACTCTGGGAGTCGCGGCTCCGGGAGCCGGGTGGCCTGGGGCCACGGGTGCCGCTACGAGCTCGCTGGTATTGCAGCTCGGCACCGGGCGCTCCGACACCGTCCGATACGGTGGGCGCCGACCGCTCAGAAGCTGCTTTGTGCAGTGAGCGGGGTAGGACCACCCCACAAAGCTGATGTCTCCTCGCGGCTGCGCGCACAAAACCCGTTTCGGGTCTTTCTTGTGGTCACGGTCGTTGTCGGAGTGGTCGTTAGGCCTGAGGCTTTTCGGAGCTGCCTGCACCACATTAAAAGAGACATGACCACCGGACCGTGACGTTGAGAGGGGGCGCACTTTGCTGCCCGTCCGTTTTTTTTGTAACCTCGCACGAACTGAGCAGTCTCGTTCAACTCAAGAAAGGTCTTTGTTCACTCGAACTTTGCGTTTGCACAGCCGCCGACACGTTTTGCTAGCGAGTTAGGCATTGTGCCACGAGGCCCTTGCGGATGCCGTTTCCCCTCCCGTGACCTACGTTAAAGGCACGCCGAGAGCGTTTCGACAATTTTGCAGATCCGGTGGAGCCACCCAGGCTTGCTGACCGGTGCACATCGTCTCGCTGCCACCTGCTGCGACGGAGCGGCCTGTATCCTGTTCGCCGCATCCATCCGGGGCAGCTGTGGCGAGACCAGTCAGCAGTCACCTCCGGCTGCTGCTGCCCTGGCGACTACTGCAGGATCCTGGCCTGCAGTTTTCCCACCGGCCTTCGATTCGCGGGCCTGCGGACACGGTAGTCCGCGGGCCATACGAGTCATCCCAGCGGAGACCGTCACGCCGCCTTCGGAATACCGCGGAAGTCTGCGTGGACGCTGTCGGCGTGACCTCCGCTGCAAGACGTGCCTCAAAGACATGAAGACCAGGAGACTCCTCCATAGCATGTACTTTCAGGCGCGTGGGTCTATTTAAGGTTGGGGGGATGTGGGGACCTGCCCTGCAGCCCCCTGAGTTTGCTTTCCCGCGAGGCACCGTGCAGCAGCAGTCGTACCCCGAGGATGAGCGCGTTCCCTTGCCAGTTACATTAACTGGCAAGAGAGGGCGCCAGCGTCGCTGCGCGGGAGACTGCTGAAGCCCGCCCGCGGGAGATGGGGTCTCTTGGGCCGGGATAATCACCCTGGGCGGACGCGTCGCTCGGGTCTCCGCTCTTCGCCGACGGGGCGAAGAAGCGACGGGGAGACAGGCTCCCGTACTCGTCCCGTCCGGCCTGCGGAGTTTATATCCCTTGCCCTAGCGCGGGCGAACATTCGCTCGGAACCTTGCTGGTGAGTCGGACGTCCTTGATTCATTAGCGTACCTTGTTGCTAGCTGGCGTTATTGATTCTGTAGCAATAAATGCCTGTTTGTGTCAGCCAATGTGTCGTTCCTTTGTTCCCCCAGAGCAAGGCCCGCCGTGGTCGGCGAGCGCTCGGTAGCGTACGCGATCACGGGGTGGGGTCCGGGCGGCTTTGAACCGTGTCAGCCGCGATTGAGTGGGGAGAAAGTACTTATCTCCCCAATTCAACCCCACACCCTCAACCACTCTGCCCGCTTCCAGTTTCTTAACGTTACACCTATCATTTTTTGAATGGCTCGCTGCGCTGTCCTTAACTTAAGCTGAACCCTTTCCGTTAGCCTCCACATTTCTGCCCCGTAGGTGAGTACCGACAAGATAAAGCTGTTGTACACTTTTATCTTGAGGCATATAATATATAACTCCCTGGTAGTGAAATGCGTTCCTCTTTGCATGTTGTGCAGGCAGCTAGCTAGATTTGTAGCAAGAAATTAGTTTCCTCCTAAACGAAGAGCTTACTTGATTTTCACCATTGCGAATATTTTCTTGTATAAACTGGTCGTCAAGCAAAAATATGACCATACAGAGCTGCATGCTTCGTGGTATGCAGTGAAGGCTCACAATAGCTTAGCAACACGAAATGTTTCAGTGCTGTGGATTTGCTACCTGCAGTGTCCTTTCTGACGTAGAATTCATGCGAAAGTATTATTCTGGTGTGAACTTGACTTGTTGCACATATGAGAGCAGCAATAAAGAGTGCACTGTTATCAGTCTGCTTATTCATTTTAAATTGGCAAGATATTCTCTGCCTGTTGTTTCATTTCTCAGGTTCGTTTATGTGGAGGTTGGCCACTTTGGTAGTGAGTCGGATGGCGGGGTGTTTGGCCGAAGCACACTCCAGGAATCAATTGAGCAGAACCAAAGAGGATTTCCCCCTGGCAAACATCTTGCACAGTTGGACACATGCCATACT
This sequence comes from Amblyomma americanum, assembly GCF_052857255.1. Classification (NCBI taxonomy): domain Eukaryota; kingdom Metazoa; phylum Arthropoda; class Arachnida; order Ixodida; family Ixodidae; genus Amblyomma; species Amblyomma americanum. The sequence continues at coordinate 57,414,236 of NC_135500.1, forward strand.
TTCTTGTTGGGGACGAGGCTTTTCCCCTAAAGGCATATATGATGCGTCCATACTCAAGGAAAAGTATGTTTGATTGTTTTGTTTGTGCAAGTGCTTTGTGGCAGTAGCAGAAAGCACTATTTTTTATAGGTGTGACTGGCCTTTCCTTTTGACAAGCATTGTAGAATCACATGAGCTAGCATTTTGTGATAGAATTGTAGTGTAAGATCAATCTCATGCCTCACTCAGTTTGGTTTCTAAGTGTAGTGCATGTATTTAATTTACAGTAGCCAGGAATCAGTTTAGATATTCGTTATGTTCAGATTGACCTGCGATATGGTAGCTGCCACAAATTTGGCGCACAGTCCCTGCATGCTCAACATGTTTGCACCTATGTCGTAGCTAACTTCCTGCATTCGGGTACTACTACAGCAGGCAACTTCATTTGCCCCACCAGAATCATGCAAGCCTATGACACAAACGCACACATAGATGCACACACATGCATGGACCCAGTATAGAAGGACTCCCGAAAGGTTCCCACACCCGCGATTTGGCTATATTTGCAATTATATACCCATTTGTCATGCCCACCAAGCGTGTCGATTGGCTAGCATAAGGGGGTGCTTGCTGTTCCAGTCACTCGCACCATGGTGCCGCTATATCAAAACAAGTGTGGAAGAAAGTGGCATTACAGAAGCTGATATTGCATCTCAACACTGCTGTTGATGGCTTGTTAATCTGCACTTTTATTGTTTTCTACTCATGTTTCATACTGCAGGTCTTCTACCACTGTTTGCAATCACTGAACGAAGCCATTTTGAAGAATTGCACCAAAGAAGAATTTTCAATTACCGCCTCAGCAGAGCCTGTAGGGTAGTAGATAACGCTCTTGGCATTATGGCCCAGAGATGGCGCATTCTGCGCCGTCTCTTCAAAGCAAAAGAAGAAGACACCCGTTTCATAATCTTGGCGTGCCTCTCATTGCACAATTTCTTAATCAAAGACTCTTCCAGCTCCCGGTCTGCATACTGTCCTCCTGGAACTGCTGACCACATTGACTGGGAAGGCAGGATTGTTGATGGAAGTTGGAGAGCAGAAGACGACGGAAGCTCTGCACTGTGTGCCCTGCTAAACACAGGCGGCAACTCAACCAGGTATTGGGAGCCTGTAGCTGGTTGTACGTCTCCTGGAAGCTTGTGCTTAGCAATTTCTCAGCCCTCGGTCGTTTACATGTTGTACATCGCATAGATGTGGTGGACATGCAAAGTGGGATTTTTGCTTTTGGTATACCTTTGTATTATATTTCCGTTCCACACTTGCCTATGACGTGAGGGATAGGCTGTGCAGTAACCTGATCAACTATGGCAAGGTACCATGGCAAGTGAACATGAAAAAAGAGAACAGAGATTGAACAGGCAAGATATTTCAGTTTTATTCGAACATAAACATCATCATTAGCTGCCGTGGTCCGCCAATGCTTGTCTCATTTTTGGATACATTAAAACATCAATCTCATGCATAGCATCTAACTTCTGTGATCGGCTCAGCGATCGCAGCTTGTTGGCAAGTGTCACATAGTAATGGTGAGCCAAATCGTCCGTCTCCTGTTTTGGAGACTTCATTTGGACTCGGGCGTTTTAAACATGCTGAAGCTACTTCCATGTGTGGGCCCTCTGAAGAGCTGGAAGTAAAATTTTCCTTGTTAACTGCAGCCATTTACATAGAAAAAGCATCGTTTATTTTACCTTTCTCCTGTTGAAGTTCCTACAAGCTTACGAGGTTTTGGTGGCCTAGGAAGCCTGCAAAGCGAAAAGAAAGTGAATGAGCTTAGCAAATTTGCATCATAAGCACATTGCCCGTGCCGAAGGAAGCTCTTATAAAGGCACGTATACCTTTCAGTGTCAGAGTCCACATCTGTGCTCAGGAACCTAAAATAAATAAGTTTTCTGCGTCAAAATTGTGTAATGCAGAGATGACTAGTTTTTCTTCACCTGTCATCTCGTGTATTTTCAGGTACCGCAGATCTCGGAGGTCCAGGCGTCCCAAGTCGACTTGGCGACTGAGCTGGCGTACCCCAATTTTCTTGGGAAGCCATGCCAACGTAGGCTGGTTGCGGATCACTTGCGTGATCTTCCCCATCATCCTCTGTATATGCAGTTCTGCAGCAACATTCGTAGAGCATCAGCAAATCACAGTGGTAACAATTGACATAAATTTCGTTTTATGAGTGAAATATTCGAAATAATGGGTGAATACATATCATCATTCTTCAACGCAGTACCCATTACGTTTAATGCCCATGTTCCACCAGTTGACAAATGCTTGGACCACTAGGAGCTCCCTTCTTCTCACTGGCTCCATGAAAACTCATTCTCAGCGCATTTCGCTTCATTTCAGAAATTCTCGACACATGATACCTCTTTGACGGGTATAAATACATAATGACCTCTTAGTGTTAGGTCTGGTAAAATTATAGAATGTTGTACAAGTTGAAAATAAATATTCCTTTAATTATTGTGTTTTGTATACATATCTTGCCTGTATTACTTTCAGTTTATACTTTGCGTTGTTCTTGTATTTTCACATTTTGTACATTTTTGTTTGCTTGTTAGCGTTGTATCATAATAGTTTCTTGCTTTTCATCTGCGTGCTTTCTATACACCTTCTTTGCCTTGCACCTGAACCCCTGCATTCTTTTTATTTCCGAACAGGAGGTCCCTCGGACAGTATTACTTCGGGACCTCCGTCGGCAGCACTAATAACCCCACGTACTGAATGTACCGCACATTGCAAAAATATGAATTAATGAAGTATTTCTTAACTGAAAAAGCGTTTTGACATGACTGCAGGCTTCAAATGGTTCTCAAAGCAGGCCAGAACACGACTTGCTGATCACAGTGCATATCTCGATATGCATGTAACAGCGCACTCATTTACAGTCACAGCTGAGCCTCCGAATCATTTGGTGGCAACAATAGTAGCAAATCCGTGGTTTTGGCAACGACTACTGTCACCATTCTATGCTGCTGTATTTGCTCTCTAGTGCACAGCAGTGCACTGATCCCCAGTTACCATAGGCTTTGTGCTTCAAGAAATATCCGAGTGTGATAATAGACATACACGCAGTGTATTGGATCAATAGTAAGCTGTTTTGATGCCCATATCGCCAACACCGTGGCATCCACCATCTCAGGAGCAATGCAGAGCAAAGCCATGACTAAATTTTGTCTGGTGGCACTTTGTAAATTACTGCCTGCCAATTATCTCGCATCTGTTGCTCTAGTGCAGTTACATTGTCTGATTGAAGATCATCTACAGTGAGTCGCAACTGGTGTAGCGACTAGTTTTCAACTTCATGTGCCACTCATAAACTTATACAACGGTCAGAAGCCTTCGTGCTGTGATATCATTCTGTAATCAATACTGGTTGTTTTTGCACTCACTAATGAGAAAACTAATGACAGCACACTAATTTCCTCTCATGAATGCCTACAAGGATGCCATCATTCTGCTGCAGTTGTGACAAAAAATTTTAAAACAAACCTCGCAGTTTAGTGCGGCCAACAGGAAGAAATTTTGAACCTACATCTTGTGTGTGGTTCAACTCTGTGCTCTTTTGTGTACAGTTCAGCTCTGTGTGTAATCACCGCTGCTATGACTCTCATATAATGTTTGGTAATGAATATAGGCTTATTTTACACATAGTTTCTTGATAAATGTGTGTTCACACACGTGTTAACTGCTGCTTCAAAATGGCGAACGGTTCGAGTGTGCTTGAAACAGTACCGCAGGCCTACTCGAGTTGTTTACAGTGAGTGCTCTTTAATGCGAAAAGCCCAATAAATGCCTACGCGCTCTGAGGAATATGAAAGGTAGCCGCATGTGCTTGTGTTGTTGAAAATATAGTTTCTGTTGTGAGCTTCGTTTAAAAATGCCATTCATATTAATATTCTTCCAGTGCTAAGAGTTGAAGTTGTGTGACTCACTCTTTTGCGGCACTGAATGTGAGATTGCTGCAGAGGCTGAAAAAAATTAAAGAGAAAGAAAAGAATGGACAACTATACACCACACAGTCTACAATTCATAGCACACGACATAAATTTCTTGAAAGGGGGTCATGCTGTGCTGAGTGTGCCCAGGTATTGTAGTTCTCACTACGATGATACCCGCATACAAGTAACATTTGCATAACACTGTTGCCAAATTCCATTCAAAGGCATTATGCACGTAGTCATGTAAAGCGTTCTGCTGCGCTGTCAACATGTACGTATAACAGTGTTTGCAGAGCGGTTACATAGAGATGCATACTTCTTCCTCTATTGGATTTTCTAGGCTCTTATCCGAGGTATGCGTCTCTCGCCTTGTTTTCTACTTCAAAATGAACTATAAATTTTTAAAAAGCAACACAATTTTTGAACTTACAACGATTCTGGCGAAACGGGCTCCATAATAGCCATCACGGAGTCAAAATGCCGCCACTTTATGGTGGGAATATCTGATGTCTCCGCACCACTCTTCGTTTTGTTTTTGATGAGATTGCACTGCTTTATGAACGTATCCTTGAGGTTCTTAAATTTCTTCTGGCAAGCTATACCTGCAGCAAAGGATACATTTTTTTACACACCTTTATTCAGCTGTGCATCACTGCACAAATAATGTGCAGCACATACTGCATAGTCATTCTTAGATAGCATGCAACACTGGCGGGTAGCTAAATACACAAATGCGCTTTCTGGGCATTCAGCAACCGATGCTATTGTTTGCGGTACAAAACTTTCCAAATTGACTGCACTAGAGTTTATTCAGTGATCGTTTCCGCGTCTTTGGACAATTCACCGCGCACTGGTGAAACGGTCTCGCTCCAAACAAGAGCACCGTTAATTTTCCTAACTAGTCAGCTGTGTGCTAATCACAGGTACATACATTCGGTTTTAACTAGCGGTTCATTTCGGAAAAGCACGTTTCGGCCGTCAAAAAGCTTTTCAGAGCCTGTTTGTTAAGGGGTTAATGCATATCGCGGTTCATTACGATTTCATGAGCCCCTATGCTGACGGCTCGATCAAAGCTATATATGCTACCAGACAGCATTCAGCCGTGCACAGGTCTCACTTTTATGGACGGGTAAAGGCGCGCTAGTATCAAAATAATTTTCAACGCCAGTACTAAGTAACTCATTCACTGCAAGCGGTGACAGACTAGACGTGGTAAACAAGACGTGCATGTTGGAAATATTGCATACATACTGCTCTTGCCTAGGGCTGCTCCGATCTTGCTCCAAAGGAAAGTCCTTTAAAAGATTGTCTTTACGTTGTGGGTGCCGCTTGTCATAAAGCACGCGATAATTCTTAACGGCATCAATCAACGTATTCGTTTGCTGCGATGTCGGTGACGTGGCTATAGCGACGATGTGTTGCTGGGAGTCCTGCGAATGCATGGACGCCATCTTGCTCTACCGGCAGAAGCAGCTTCCTCGCCATCCTATTGGCTGACGCGATTCGGCGGATTTTTTTCCGGTGGCAGAATTCGGTCCTGGACCGATCGGGCTTTCCGCTGGGTATTCCGGCGCAATGTCTGCCGCGGCAGCGGATGCCGCTCGCTCTCGCCGCCGAATGTCCAAGTGTGAACGCGCCATTACACTGGCGAGTTGCGGAGGTCGCGCGACAGGCTTAAATCGATTTGCTACGCTCCTTTCCCGCTTTCCTAGTGCTTCGAAAACGGTAACGAATTGCCCGAAATTGGTCGCGCGACGTTTGCGACCCGCCAGTGTGAATCCGCCTTTACGCGAGCAACCGCGCGGGGACGATGGGCGCGCGCTGCCCGTGCCGTGTGCTGCCGTGCGGTTTCCTTTGAGGCGGTGTTGCGTCAAGTGCTTTCGCACGTTCTACTCGGTTCTATCATTTAAGCTACTCGGTTCTAGTATTTTTCGTTTTTTTTGTTTTTGTTTGAATTAGTTATGCTGAAGCTTGTCTGCAATCCTGTTCTTAAATTAGGTCTCTAAATTGCAGAAGTAAGCAGTTAATAAAACTAAATTCGTTAACTTATTTACTAGTTGACAAATAGCTGGTTTTTTGAATGGGCACCGGAACCATAAATACAACTTTGGTGACTGCGGCACGGCAGCAAGCCGTATTTATTTTTTGAAAATTCCATGCAACAAGACTGCATAAATGCATCATTCATGCCACACATATCTGCACACAAAGGAACGAGAGGCGCACGTTTGTAGCTTCGGTGCACTCAATGCTCGTGTCCATTTTTCATCTCTTTTATTTAATTTCCTTGCATTTCGGCAACAATGACGCAGTATGGAATGGCACACTGTCACCGTGACCGTAGGCCTCGGCTGTCCCGGCCCCTCAGTGGCTGACCTCTTTCTCGTAGATGTGCTTCAGGCCCGAGGCGTAGTAGAGCAGCACCAGGTTCAGGTGCTTGATGCGCTCTTCGGAGGAGGCCAGCGGAGAGGACAGGCCGGCCTTCGACTTGGACTGGACCTGGAGTCGCTCGCGCTGTTCCTTCTCGAACGCGGCCTTCACTCGGTGGTACTGCGCACAGAGCACCCACGTCTGAGCGTCATCGCTTGCCGCACGACATCACAGCAGCGCTGGCTTAAGAAAACTGGCCAAATGGGAGCACACAGGTAAAGCGCAAGTTGCAACAGAATGTTTCAAAAGGGTCCCTGAAAAGGGTGTTTGCGGTTGGCTATAAAATGCTCGCATTGTGTAGAGTACAGGCCAACGAGCATTTATGCCGCGTACAAGACCTCAAAAGCGAGCCGATAATTCACAATACAATTTCTAAAACTCCTCCTTCCGCGTTTAGCGGCGACCTGCGGCGCTGCGCTTTCGCCCGAATCTGCGCTCGTTACGTCATGTAGCGTTCCTTACGTCAGCAGCGAACTGCTAGCGTTGGTTCGCGCGCGTCGGCAGCCGGCCGGAGGGGGCCAGTGCGAGGGGCCGACGGAGGAGTAATAATAATAATAATTGTTTTTTTTTGGGGGGGGGGGGAAGGAAATGGCGCAGTATCTGTCTCATATATCGTTGGACACCTGAACCGCGCCGTAAGGGATTGGTAAAGGAGGGAGTGAAAGAAGAAAGGAAGGAAGAGGTGCCGTAGCGGAGGGCTCCGGAATAATTTCGACCACCTGGGGATCTTTAACGTGCACTGACATCTCACAGCACACGGGCGCCTTAGCGTTTTTCCTCCATAAAAACGCAGCCGCCGCGGTCGGGTTTGAACCCGGGAACTCCGGATCAGTAGTCGAGCGCCTTAACCACTGAGCCACCGCGCCGAAATTTCATTTTCAGCGTGCAAAAAGTGACGGGAGGAGAGGGAAAGGCGCGAAGACGCGGGAATTCAAATCTTAACTGCAGATAACTCAGCTTCTATGAAGGTAATAATAATAATTGGTTTTGGGGGAAAGGAAATGGCGCAGTATCTATCTCATATATCGTTGGACACCTGAACCGCGCCGTAAGGGAAGGGATAAAGGAGGGAGTGAAAGAAGAAAGCAAGAGAGAGGTGCCGTAGTGGAGGGCTCCGGAATAATTTCGACCACCTGGGGATCTTTAACGTGCGCTGACATCGCACAGCACACGGGCGCCTTAGCGTTTTTCCTCCATAAAAACGCAGCCGCCGCGGTCGGGTTCGAACCCGGGAACTCCGGATCAGTAGTCGAGCGCCCTAACCACTGAGCCACCGCGGCGGGGCTCTACGAAGGTGGTGGTAAAACTTTATTGGATGCACTGAGCCGGGTTTTAGAGGAGAGTGGAGGGTTTCACCGCTCCCTTGCCTGGATGATAGTCCTCATTCCGGAACGCCATTGGCGGTAGCCGCTGCCCGCGCTCTCTGAACCAGAGCCCTCTGGACTCGAAGACTCGTCTACAAACTGTGGTCGTTGATACGAAGCGCATCTAAAAACTTCTTGCTGGAGGATATTTATGAAGTGGCGTCCTTAGGCATCCCAAGCACATCGCATCTTTGTTGAGATCCCCTTTCACAGCCCCTTTGAAGGAACTAGGAGAAATGCTCCATTCAATTTTTTTTTCTAGAGAACAGTCGATCCTGTGGGTCCCTGTGGGTAGGGTGTCATTATTCGGGGGAAAAAAAACGGACGTTCTGCCGAGAAATTTTATTTAAAAATGGAGCAGTTTTCTTTCCCGGCACTCGATTCAACGATTCAAGCTGGTGGCACCGAGCTGCTTCACCAACGTTTTAAAGGGAATGGCCGCGATGAAGGAAAGCCGCACAGATCCGCGCTCAAAAAAAAAAAAAAATGGCAGGCCATGCTCTGTAAGACCAACGTTTCAAATGCACTAACACTAACGATTGCTTTGCTTTTTTCAAACTGCGGCAAACTGCTTTTGTTGGTCATTGAAAATATTTTCTTTTATCTAGTTTAACTACTGCTGAACCCCTGCCCCCACTAACACCGCCACCACAAACGTTTTGTTCACGCCGCACCATTCTTCTTTTATTGTTTTTATTAGCAACTGCGGCGTATTTAATACGCGGCAAGGCGTGGCCCATTTTGCCGGTTCGTGTTCGGAGTGAGGCCGATGCGACTGGGCGACGCGCGGAGGTTTTTCAGGCGAGCTCGCAGTAGCTTGCCATGACGCGGACGGAGACGGAGTTTGTATACGTCATCGACATTCTGTTCGCTCACGCCACCTAGGATGACGTCATGGAAAGTTTCGTCGCCACCGCTGCTGCCTTGCGGCACAGATTATGTTTACCTTTATCCATCAATTAACACGGCACTGGTCTTGGTTGTGAGGTTCTCTACTCGCTCTGCGAGAAATTCCTGCGTTCCAGGCCGACCTGCGGAACTTTTTTTTTTTCCAAGGATTTTGTGTGACGCAGAACAACGCACACACACCGTTGAAATCGCTCACCCTAGACAGTAATGCTATATAGAATTGATATTATGGCGCCGCTCAACGCGATTTAAAAGGTCAACGCAATTAGATTATTTTCTAGATCCATTGCGCACGAATTGAAGTAACGAAGACGACGACCTCCTAAGCACAGCTCGAGAGAGAGAGAGAAAGACGGAAAGGCAGGGAGGTTAACTAGAGACGCCGTTAAAAAAGGGATGTTGGGCTGCGACGATTGCGTTGTGGTCTAATGCAGTGGCCACCGAACGTGACCTATTCGCGCCGTCGAGGCGTTGTTCATGGAATGTTACATTCATGTGATTTTTATTTAAAAAGTCATAGTTTAAACAGTCATCTGACGCTCCCTGCTACTCTTGCCGCCTCCAACAGCCAGATCGCTACTGTCGCAGCCTATGGTTGTAACAATAATAATAATAATAATAATAATAATAATAATAATAATAATAATAATAATAATAATAATAATAATAATAATAATAATAATAATAATAATAATAATAGCTGGTTTTGGGGGAAAAGAAATGGCGCAGTATCTGTCTCATATATCTGTGGACACCTCAACCGCGCCGTAAGGGAAGGGATAAAGGAGGGAGTGAAAGAAGAAAGGAAGAAAGACATGCCTTAGTGGAGGGCTCCGGAATAATTTCAACCACCTGGGGATCTTTAACGTGCACTGAAATCGTACAGCACACGGGCGCATTGAGTTTGAAAGGTCGCGCCACAATTTGGTTGGTTTCATGATGTCAGGTGAAGTTGAGACGTCATAAATTTCTCGACGAATCAGAGTTTCGCGACTGGACACGCCAGGGTGCTGCCTCGCCTACGCCCCAGATGCTATCGCATGGAATAAAAAAAATTGCGTAAGTTGCTTTGGTGAAGGCCGCGTGACTGGTCGGGGCTGGAGGCTTTTGCGGTCGGTTGGAGACGTCGAAGAATGAGTTCCTTCCTGTACTAGAAAGCAGCGCACATCGTCCTGTATTTGATCTGGGATGGATTCCGTGAACCCGAATTTCATAAACATCGAGGTTATACGCGCAGTCTATGCCCCCTTCTTTGGTTCCTCGTCGGCTCGTTCGCGCTAAGGAAGCCCCATCTCGCAATGGCTGGGCATGGCCACACATGATGGGCTGCGTCGCTTCAGTAAGTGAGCTACCAGGGCATCATCTGCGCTTGTGTTCACCACGAACGTGCATCAAGAATAGAATAATGTGAAGGGGTGCAGTATTTTCAGTTCTTATGCGTCTGCAACACGTAAGTTTGGCTTCTGCTGCCGACTTCCCAATATCTACCGCCCATGTCATGGGCTAAGCCATGCAGACGAGAAAACAAGGCAAGCTCTAGTTGCTGAGCGACCGTCTATGTACCCGTTAGGAATCAAAATCAAGTGTGTCCGGACGCCAACGATGGCGGCTTTGCAAATTCTATATACAGAAGCCGTCGTAGTTCTTGTTTGAAGGGCTATATTCCTGACTATAAATGATCATTTTGAGCAAGCTGCCAAAAATTACAGAGCACGCAACCACAATTGCTCACAGCTTATGCGCATTTACAATGTGGTCTCCTCGTTGGGCGTTGACCCACTGCTCAGTCAGCTGTGGCGGGGACTTCGTGCTAGCTGAGTGGAAGCGGCAACAGAGCTGTTTAACAAAAGCCAAGAGAGGAGATCTTTGGGCTGCATAAAGCGGTTTTCATTATTGAGGATATAACGGTGTACCCCTATGCTGTCAGCCTCTTCCTCCTCAAGCCCCCTTCTTTATCTTTCTATGAAACACCTGCAAAAGGGTCAAAATCTTCAGCGCATGTAAAAAAATCGCGAAGCTTTGTTATTATGTTGAGTCTAGACTATGGTGAATGTATTTGCTTGCATATACTAATTCGAGCAATCACCTACGACACAACACTGTCTTGAGCATGCCCTGGTCTTTCTACCCTTATCCGAAGTGAAATATCTACTAGCTGTGCGGCGCCTATATATAGCGTGGTCGCGCCGGGCCAACCAAAGGTGCGAAAGCGAAAGGAGAGAAAGTGAGGAGGGAGCGCTGAGGAGCGTTTTCAGCACGCAGCTAGGCACCGACCGTGCACCGTTCTCACACGCACCACGTTGCGCACGCGCTCCATGCGCTGTTCGGGAGGCAAGTCTTCGTGGATGTGCCTGGCCTCCTCGACGGCGACGGCGTACATGCGCAGCCCGTACTGCTTGGCCTGCAGGTTCTTCAGCACGGTGTTCAGCCCGCTCGCCGAGTCAGAGAGCTCGAGCTTCCTGAAGAACTCTCGGTCACTCTCCGCAAGCGGCACCGGCGGTGCCGCTGCCTTCGGCTGCGCCTAGCATACACGGCAAAGTTACTTTTGGAAAGTAATTAAATTACGTTATTCTGGACACCATTAAAAATCCCGCAGGTTTAATGAAATTACATTTAAATTACTTCTGAAAAGCAATGGAATTCTGAAATTACTTTGCGCTTTTTCACCCACACAAAGAAGCACAGCGGTCACCGCTCTTCTAAATATCTTAGTTTTCTGTATTTTTAACGCAGCGGTGGCCAAATAGTTGAGCGCCGGAGTACAATGGGCGCAAGCTTTCACCTGGCCTGGTGTTCGGATGATCAGGGGTGAAATGCTTGGAAAATGGGTCTTTGACCCCATCTTAATTAGTGGAAAGTACCTTGTGTCACGGCGCCCTTTAGCCATAAATGCCCTTGCGCCATAAATATCCATAATCATCATCATTTCTGTATTTACTGCCCCGCCTGAGTGAGCGAACTTCAGAGTGGGTGCCAAATATTTTGCACCGCTTTGAAAATAGCATTATTGGCCGCGCTGAGCAGCTGCTGTGTTGATGTGGATGCTGACAGCCCAGCGTAATACAGAAAAAAGGCTTTTTGAGCTTTGTTTAGGACTGAAAAGAAAAAGTGGTTGACCACGCTCTTCGTCCCGTGGTGATATTAGTCGTTGAGACGCGTACGTAATGTATAGTCGCGCTATGCTGAGTAAAAAAATGTGTAATCCGCTACCTGTGCGGGCATTTCTTGTTCGCAGCGGCATTTCTAGAGCCAGCAGCATGCCAATTCTGTGGCCTCTCATGTAAGTACACAGTAACGGCAAAATTAAAAAATCCCGATAAAATTGTGCACCACGCCGTACACCTTAGCTCTCAATGAATTTCTCCTAAGCAAAACAGAGGAAAAGAAACACCAAATTTTCTCTCGAAATATAAGGCCCACATTCTTTGGTTTTGTCGCCATGTCAGTTCTAGCTGACTACTTTCCTCCACCCTCCCTCCCTCATACTGTGCTCCCATAAGATGAGACGACGCAAAAATGAGCACCAGCAAACACTGGTGCCTTTCATTATTGGCGAATTGTACTTGTCGATTTGGAGCAATATGCTGAATCTGCGTCAAGCTTACCAAATATTACACAGGGTGACCCATTCCTGATCGGTGATTGAGCATCAGCCTCGCATGCGGGAGGTGCAGGGTTCGATCCCCAGTACAGCCGGATACCCACTGGTAATGCAATGAATACAAGCTTTGCCCTGGTCTGGGGCTCGGCTTATTTAGGGTGACATACTTGGGAAACAGGTCTTTGACCCCACCTTGAGAAAGGGAGATACCTTGTGCCATGGCGCTCTTTGGCCATAGATGCCCTTGCGACATAAAAATCCAATTCAATCCATTCCTGACCGATCAGTGAAACAAACATTGCTCCGACGCGGAACCCGACGGAAGCTCTCATGCGCCTTCGATTCCGGAGGTTGGTATTGGCTTCCTTCTGCACATTTGAGCTTGACGATGATGACTCAGGTCAGTCATATCTCGTGTTTATTTTTGAGCTGCGCCTCATTTTAGCACGCCCAATGGCTATGACAAACAAGGCTTAACACTGGGGATGAGTGCATGCCATTGGCATGTGTACGTACGCCTAAATTGAATAGTTACGCGTTGCAGCGCCGATGTAGCCGACGAATTTTTACGGTTTTCAGGACGACGGGGAGAAAATTTCTTTTATTAACACCTCTCAGGCGGCATACGTTTCGCCATCGTTGTTGGTCTACGTGCTCTCCCCATATGCTTTGCAAATTAATCGAGGCGACAAGCACAAATGCTGTCAAGAACGCCTTGTTGTGCTAGTTGGTAATTGTTGATGTTTGGTTAAAGGCGTGATACACGCACAGACACAAGGAAGGCAGAAGGGATTGAGCGACACTCACAACTGCTTTACCTATAGGCCAAACGCACAAACATATCGCCGTCATACACGCAAAGAACACCGTCATGCTTCAGGTTTGATACGGTGGCGAACGGGTGAAATTGTTGTTCTCGGCTTTATACAAAGGTATAGATGTGTCGCTGATGCACATGCTTCCTTCCTTTCCGATAAGAAGTGCGTCAACTAATTTCCTAGCATTGGTATTTTTACTTGCTGACAGGATCCGCGCACCGGCACAACATGGCGGACAAGAGCGAGACGCGCAAGACCTTTACGCTTGGGTAAATTTGGGCCCTCTTTATCTTGCTGAACGTTTCTTTCCTCTGCCTTCCTTGTAGCAACGTTCACCTTCTTTGTGCCTCTGTGTGTTTCGCGCCTTTAACCAAAGAGGAGCGTAAATACTCGATCTGATGAAGGAGCATGACGCTAGGGCGCCCTTCTAGCCGTCATAAGGACAATCATAGATGTAAACTGACGCCCAGGTTAAATGCGCCTATGCTGGGATTATTAGGAGAGAGAGCGCCCTGCCGTGGAGCGATCTGCGCCGAAACGACCAGTGGAACTCGCCTACCCGGTCTAGATCTACCAGTGGAACATGCATGCGCCACCACGGAGCAAGATAAGCTGCTCCGGGTCGACCGGTGGAATTCGCCATAAGACAGAAAAGAGCGGTGAACCCTATTGCCTTGGTGTTCGCTCTGTCTGCACCGCTTGAAGCCTCCGAAGCAGGCTATCGATTGCTTCTCAGAAGCTGCACTGGGAATCAATCCTCAGCAGCTTTTGCTCGGCAACGATCGCGCCAAGCGCGTGTCCGTGTGCATGCTCCCTCACCCGCACACTGTGGAGACCAGCGTAAGCAGGCATGCACCGCTGTGCACGTGGCCGACGCAGCCACGGGAACTCACATCTTCTTGTTTGGGGGATTCTCGCGACATGTGCATTCCTGCCTGCCTCTCTGCACTGGCGAGCACCGACCGGGCTACAGAGGACACAGGCGGTCTCGCGAACACGGCGCTAATTCTGTCTTAATTTCTTGGTCCAGTTCCGGGCTTGCCGCATGTCGTTCCTGCTTTCGAAGCGCTGTGGCTTGGAAATGAGAGACTAAAGCTTCGCTAACACGATAAGAATCGGTCCGTTTTAGTAAAAGGAATTTCAGTAGCGAAATTACTGGTCCAAAATATTTAATTACATTACAAATTACCAAGAAAAGTAATCATATTGCTCTTGTTTATCACGGTAATTGAATAACTGCCGTGTCTGGCGCCTAGTATTCAAGCGGGTCACTGCTATGACACGGGTACCATTTTGCATGTACGCGCCAAAGACAATCAGACACATCTTACCTCAATCAACCCCAACAGAGGCACCTTGAAAGATGGAGAGGCCAACCTTCCCCTCAACGGGCTGAGGACCGACTCGGTTAGGTTGGACCTTCTTCCCAGCTTTGAAGAAAGAGAAGAGACTGCTGTTAGCGAAACAGTGAAAAGCGGTGACCGAGGAGAAAGAGCGCTCAATAAGGACGAGCTAAAGAAGACTCAGAGTTTACAACCTTGGGGTTCTAGGTCTGACATAACATCAGCGCGTGGCCCACAATTTACCGCATTATACTCTAATATAGAGCGAAAGCATTCCGTGCAGTCAATATTATAATGTTTTACTTTATTAAGCACTTCACCGGCGTCAAAAATCTCGCGCTTAAAACATCATTTTGTGTTTAGCGTTTTGTAGCTGACAAGAAGCGCTTGAACGTTGGCCTATTTGGCAAGGCGTAGGTGGCGGCCATGGGTGTGGGCAGAGCTGCTCTGCGGACTTCTTGTTCGACTACATAATTTAGGCCTGCTTCTCTATTTACACGGCTGCGGCGGCAGAAGAAAAATGAAATGCGCAGTGAATACGTGCCAGACGACCGCTCGCGGTCTGAACCTTTCGCGGGAGGTTCGCTGTTAAGGCTACAAAGGTGGACATCCCACGTCCTGGAGGAGAACGATGTGGTGGTGGTAGTGAAAAATTTTATCACATTATTGGGAGCATTAAGGCGGGTACAGCCTAATGACGGATTGGCTCTTGGCTACGAGCTGTAGCCAGAAACGGGTGCTTCCCAGCGAATCCCAAGCCCAGCCCGCCAGCCGCTTTTGAACGGCCGGATCAGAGCTGGGCAGCGCAGCCTCCAATCGCTCGATGTCTGAGAGTTGCCAAGTGGCTGAAGAGTGGAACTCCGAGCATTCAAACGATGTGACGCGGCGCACCCCCCTCGCGTCGGCCGTTCGGGACAAGCAGCATCCTAACGAACGAGTCCCGCGTTTACTTCCGCTGCCTATACAGCTTTCCAAGATGGGCTGCGCGGGCGTCGCCATGATTCCCACTGGACTGTTGTGTGCACCTGAAGTAAGGGCAGTGGAAGCTGCAGAGGAGCGGGTTTACAACAACCCAGATAGGGTGTTTCGGGATCACTCTCGACCGATGGAAAGGTCTACGCCGCGTGCGCCACATTTAGCGTCGTTAATAAGAAGGTAGCGTAACAAATACTCTCTTCAAGGGCTAACTCGCACGACTGCACCGACCCAGCGTGAGCCAATGTGCTTCGCAGACTTAAGCCATTTTAACATGAATCTTCTTACAACTTTTTTTTTCTCACGTTGTTTGCTCGGTCGCCTGAGCCCGCCTAACCTCAAGATACAATGGCCAGTCTGGGCGCTGAAAACACCAAGCCACACATCAGATGGAGATTGTAGGGGGAAAAAAGGCGCTGATCAGGGCTAGTTTTTAAGCGAAGAACTCTATCGTTCTTAAAATCAAGGCCGACAAATGAGCCGATGGCAAACAGGACAGACTGATACTCCTGTTCGTCGTCCGCTTTCTCGTCCCTCGTTTAATGATGAGTTGTAGAAATTGTAAACTGAAAATTGCTTTTTTTAGGAAAGTAAATGACGCAGTAACTGTCTCATATATCTCGGTGGACACCCGAACCGCGCCGTAAGGGAAAAAATAAAGGAGAGATTGAAAGATGAAAGAAAGAAAGAGGGGCCGTAGTAGAGGTCTCCGGAATAATTTCGACCACCTGGAGATCTTTAACGTGCACTGACATCGCACAGCACACGGGCGACTTTTGCGTTTCGCCTCCATCGAAACGCGGCAGCCGCGGTAGGGTTTGAACCCGGGGACGCCGGCTCAGTAGCCGAGCGCCTTAGCCACTGAGCCACCGCGGAGGGTGGGTAAAACTGCTGAGTGCGGAATGCATTCTCCACAAAGCCGGCGAAGGCAATTGAGGCGAGCCTCTTTACTTACGTCTTTTTCCTCTTTGTCTGGAAAAAAAAAAATCGGCAATATAAATCCACCAGCGCAAACGTGCAAGGGCCATTAGGCTGAACTGTTGTTCTCTGCGTGATATGTGCAGGGTTAACGGCGTCTCTGCACTATAGTGCCTAGAATATACTGGCTAGTGAGCCGACCGTGGCCTCCCTGGTGGCACCACGAGCGATAAATGCCCACAGCCGCCGCGTGGAGCGCTGCTAGTCGGGAGGGTGCAGACCGCGCTGTCTCGCTCTCTCGCGACATCAGCAAAATGACTGCTGCATCTTTGCTTTAGTTAAGCCGTAAGCGACCATAGCTGTCACGGAGGTAGGTTACAGTGTCTCTTTTGAGCCTCCGACTAGAAGCTACACGTTTACGGCTTGTCGCATGCGCGAAAGCACATCTTCGACCTTCGAACATCCGGTGCTTACGAAGAGAAGATGTGCTCTAGAGCCGATACAACATAAGCTTTTTATCTAGAGTACTTTTTCAGCAACATTTTCTCTAACAGAGGAAGTGAAACACGTCAGTTAATTTTACTAGCTATTATTTAGATATTCTGTGTGCTCGGTTCAGCCAGAATTCCTTGGTACTTACAGAAAGCATACGACTCTCCATCGGACCGCATACGTAATAAACACTTCTCAGCAAAAAAAAACGTGCCTTCGTTGGAAGTGTGCTTTCCTGAGGCCGGCTTTATGTCGCTTCCACTACAAATATTTGTCAAGGAAACCTCCTTGATCAAGTATTCGCCCTCTTTGCAAGCTCATTGTGAAGATATATATGTTTTGACTTCTCTCTTCCCCTGAGATACACCACGGCTACCGCTGATTACCCATCGAGCAAAGTTGTTTTCTTCATGCTTCACAATAGGCGTAAGCTAATTAATCCACTGACACAGATGGCACTTCCATCCATGTGGAATAGAGAAGTTCTAGAATAGCTCTCGCGGGACGGCAGATATGTTTACAATCATTTTGCGATTCACAAATTCACCAGCGCTTCATTCTTTAGAACCACAGTGTGCGGTGCACTTTTCAATTACTAAAGCTCCGTAATCTGCACCAGGTCGTTCCAGGCTCACCGATTCGGCACTCTCAATTGCTGAGCACAACTCGGAGGCTTCCGATGCAGGTCGCCTGTGACGATTTGCTGGAGGACAGATGTCGTTTTCCTCTTTGCTGATATTTTAAGCACAATGTGCTTCAGATAATGCTTGGATATCGTAGGGGTGGTGTCGGGTTTCAGACGCGGTTTATCGCGGGGAAGCGATCGCTCTTTTTACTACGGTGGTACTCAACATGCGCTCGATACAACTGCTCTCAGAATGTTTCTCCCTAACCAAAGCAGCTGGTGTCAGCCTTCCGTCTTCTGTTTTAAGTTTCGTTCCCATTCTGCAAGTAGCACCAGATGGTGCAGTAAACATAGAATCGCGCTACATGTTCGAGCGGTATGCCGCTTTTACACTGTGGCACAAAGCAAGCCTTCTCTTTGCACTGTCGCTTTGGCTTTGACATGTTTTTGTGCAGTCACATGTAGCTCGTTTAGTGATGCTCACGGGAAAAGAACAATTGAGAGCTCAGTCCATATGATTTGACTATACGGTGAAAGCACGCAGAACGGCTACACGCACGCACAGAACGCGCGCACAAAACCGACGAAATCACCAGAGAACTACTCGGAGGAGCGGACGCGATGACTTGCATGTGCAAGCAGCCGCACAGGACAACAAACACTACACTTAGCTCAACAAAAATACGCGCACAAGCAGGTTAATCACGTAAGCACAAGACCAGCCTGCTGCCTTACGAAGCGACAAAACCCCGCCGTCTGCTGCGGCAGCACCCTCCCGACAAGCAACGCCTTCTGTCGCCACCGGTGGGCTTTCATTGCAAACGGCGCCACCATCTCCCATTGCGCAGCGCTGCCGCTCGGCAGGCTAGCCAGTATATTCTAGGCACTATATCCGTGCTATACGGCAGGCGGATATTCTCGAGTTTCGCCGTTACCCAACGAGATTGCATGCGCAAGGCAGTGGGTGCTGCGCTGCTATTGCAGCTAGTGTTTCACCCAAGCGAAGGGCGAAGCCAGGCCTTTACCATCGTTGTAGCGAGCTATAGATACGATAGTAAGTGTTCTGCGCGTGTTGACCGACTTCTTCCTCTTCTGCTTGTAACGCGATGAGGCTGAAGGCTGTGTGTCTTTGCCACAACTTAATTCAGCATGAGAGTTGACGTTGGAACTGCAGGCAACATTTACCGTGCTACCCTCGCTGTCTTTTTCGCTATCGCGCTGGCTGTCGCGTTGTTCGGAGCTTTGATACGACAGGGTTGAACAAACAATTTGCTCAGCCTCCCTCGGCGATCTCGTTTTCCGTGGCCCGCGACACGATGGTCTCTAGCACACGTGGACACGTAAATGCTAAACCAGGAGTCTCAAACTTCTCTCACCTTCCGACTGCACTGACAAAGTTTCAAGGGACATTAGCCGGGAAAGAAGAGGGCTGCGCACCGCTCGTGCAGCCTGCGGCCATTGCAATTGTTCTGCCGCCTCGGACAGGGTGAAAGTGAAAAAATACTGATCCACTCTCCTGGCTCGTTCTAAGGTAAGCAGTCAGTGCCCCTCGGTTTCCTCAAAAAGTATGCCTAGCTTACATAACACAGTGGGAAACCGGTCGGTGACAAAACAGGAAAAAATATATGCGATGCGGCTTCGAAAGAAAAAATGTGGTAGTGGCAAGGCACCTCCGGAACAGAGGCCATTCTATATAGGGCCAGTGGCTTGCACGACAAGGCCCCGAGGCCGCGTGCTTGAAGGCCTTCTTCAAGACCATGTGTAGTAGGTGCCTGCACGTCTACCCTCCACTAACTACTTTTATCTTTCAAGAGTGCGGTTCCGATTAGTGCAGCCGTCCGAAAAAAAAAGGCAGTTTACGCCTGCTTCTGATGGCACGTGCCGGACAGCATTTTTCTCTTCTGGAAGGCTTGTGTTAAACTATCCCGTCATCGCGGGATGTGCGCACATTCCGCCTAAATTAATGCACTTTTTTGGAGACAATGGCAGGCGCTGCATAGCAGAGAAAGAGGAGCCAACACTTACCAGTCTCTACAGCATCTTCGTCCGGCCAGATTTTCCTTGGGGAAAAAACGAAAAAGAGCCACCTGTACTTGAACGCTAGAAAAAATTGCTCTCTGCCAACCAGACGCAGCAGATTATAGGAGTGGCTGATGTTGCGCGATTTTTCTACGTACGCGGACAAAGCAGATGTAACGATTCTTCGTTGAATTCGATTGCAGGTTGCACATATACCGAACTCCGTCGACACTTCGCTGCCTCTGACGTTGGGCGGAATGCACACTCGATTTGTACACCAAGTTGAGAATTTGCAATCTAACGAGTTTTGTTCTCTGTTGATGGTAGATATCAAAGCTTTTTTTTTAGCGCGGATTCTTTCACTCAGTCGGAATAACTCTAATGAAGCGCATCACAACGTTTACAGCCACGCGGGAACATAAACCGGGCTTACGTGGAAATTAGCCGACGAGAAATACTCATTTTAGCCCCGCGCATGCATCTACGACAAAATCAACAATTTTCCACCATTGTGTGAATGTTGCTGCTAAACATTTTTCTTGCTAACGGTTGATGATTTAGTTGTCCGTTTAAAGAGTCACTGGAGCAACGTGAATATAGCGCAAGGGCTGTCATACTCGAAACACGGGCTGCAAGTGTGCCGAAGCTGCTCGATAATCCCTGCAGGTAACTGCTTCATAAAAGGTAAATAAAAAAGTAACTTTTCCCGAATCTTGACAAGAGCGCGTAACTTTTCTTACTTACATGCTGATGAGATTAGCCAGTGTCGTTGGCTCTGATGACTGGCCAGCACTCGCGAGCCAATTCAATCATGCAGCTTGTCGAAAATGGACAGCCTGGTATGTGAGAGTCTGGTTCATATTGGATTAAGTCACCGCGTGTCTATTGCTTCAGAATTCGCTCCGAGACAGCTGAACATTTACATAGGCCAGTTGCGTGCTGAGGAGCGCAGCGTGAATGTGTTAACGAAATCATTTTCGATTTTCATGCAGTAGGTGACACCGAAGTGATATCACTTCTCGTATACGCACTGTTTGCACAGAGTTTTCTGCTGGGCCAGAGGCAGACACTTGTTGTGCACTATCATCTTGCACTCTTTGCAGCGACATCCGTTTCCCAGCCAGATCTGGAAAAGCGACGCCAGAGCTAAAATCTGCATGTGTTACAGCGTACTCGGCCAAAAAAAAAAAAGATGCGTTTCTTGACAGTGGGCACGGAGATTAAACAAAAATATTTTGCAAACAGTTTTTTTTTGGAAACGCGAAGCAACGTGCACAGTTTGGTTTCAGCATGAGTTTTCACAATAGTATATAACAAAAACAAACCATCGCATTTTCACGTCAAACTTACTGCAACATAACCGATGTGAAATGAATTTAACATAATAATTCGAGGTAATTTTACACAAGGCGTGAGCGTAACTAGTGCGTGCGGCCTGTAATGTCCTAATACTTTCTGAAAAATATAAAAAACAGACTGATGGAAGCCTTGTTAGGTTAGATATTGTTGTAGCAGTACAGTTCCAAAGAATCTAATTTTTAGAAGAGGCGTGTTCCCATATATGACTCTATGCGGTCTCAAAAACGGAACAAGAATTCTTCGCTCCAGCAGCGATGCTACGCAGCGGCCAGGCGAGTTGCGATTCTTATTTCTACCGCAGCAGCCGCAGTAAGACAGCAACGATGAGAACCAGCCTAGGAGACGATAGCTGGCATGTAGAGGGATTATTAGGTGTGAAGAGTAGCAACACATTCAACTTGAACGGAGAAGCAGAAGCCGCCGGCTATATGCGCAGGAAGTTACAAAAATATAACGAGTGTTTCTGTCAGCAGTTTCAAAAACTCCTGAAAGTAAGGTGTCTGAAACAGACACAATATCTTTTGATGA
This sequence comes from Amblyomma americanum, assembly GCF_052857255.1. NCBI lineage: Eukaryota > Metazoa > Arthropoda > Arachnida > Ixodida > Ixodidae > Amblyomma > Amblyomma americanum. The sequence goes on from NC_135500.1 coordinate 57,435,591, forward strand.
GCAGACTCTCAACCGCGCCTGATTTAATACTAATTGACTAGAAACGCCTCACTAACATGGGGCTTATGGCGGTTAAGAGCCCAAGACGATACTATATGAGCTTTCGAAACGAAGAAAAAGTGAAACGCGAGGAAATCCAGTGCATAATTTCCGCACAAAGTTGACACTGAGCGCTTGAGGCACGCAGGAAGCACGTAGTGTAAACGCAACGTCCGTTCCCGGCCCGTTGCATTGTCTACGACGTTAAATCCGAATTCCCGGCTTTATTATACAGTGGCGTGCACTTTCGTTTCCTTGGTCGTCTGATGCAAGGAAATGCGTATAGTCCTGGCCAACTATCTGGCCGTTATTTCCGAGATCGACAAAGCGAGTAGGAGGAGGAGGAGGAAAAACTTTGTAAAAGTGAAGGGGAGTTGGGCGACCTTATGGGTGGGGCCCTCATTCCAGGCCTCCACTGGCTTTAGCTGCCCTGTTGGATGAGGGCACGTTGGTCCTGACCAGCGCCTCCTACCGCTCAGAAGACGTGTTTTCAGTCCGCAGAATACTTGGTTTGGCCCGACATCCTCACGAAATGTGGAAGAATGAAGGGCGGGGCTGGCACCAGGCACAGATGTCGGAGTATAATGTTAGGTGGGTGAGATGTAGTCTTTGGAGGTTTGGAAATGTGTTCGTCTGTATCTGCCGCCAAGAGACGGCATCTGGGGTGTGTAATTTCCTATGAGGCGGAGGGAAGTGTCTCCTTTGATCAAATACACTGAAACTCGAGGCGTTCGTTATACCTGGAAGGTAGAGGGGGAAAAGAGGGCACGGTTTGTGGCCCCGCTTGGTTGATGATGCCTCGAGCTAGAGCATGCGCCCTCTCATTTCCCTCCACTCCCTCTTGGCCGGGGGTCCAGGTGATTTGGTGTTGCTTGGTGAGGAGTGTAATGCCCATGAGCCGACGGACGCGCTTTGGAACTCGGCCTCTCAGGAAGTTTCGACACGCGTGTTGCGAGTCTGTGATCACATGAGCGCTTTGGCCTTGGGACTCGTAAAGTCTGCTGACAACGGCCACGCCGGCGGTCTCCGTGGCCGCTGGTGTTTCGGCTCTTACAGAAGCAGTGAATAGAGTGGAGAAGCGGTGGTCGACTGCCGCCACAGCGTGCTTGTCATGGTCCGGGTATGCTGCGGCGTCCACATAAACCACGTTCGGGAATTGGCTATAGGCGTCGGCGCAGGTAGGATACTGGCGCTTGTCGTCTGCCTGTCGTCGTCGTCTGCCCGGTATAGAAACATATGCTTAAAGACGTTCACATCAACGAAGCAAAAGAAAATGCATGTCAAGATACAATAAAGCCGATACTTCTAATACTGCGTTGAGTTTGCCCTGGGTTTCTTGCGCGTCTCAGGCGCTCAGTCCTCGCTGTGTGCCAAAAAAAAAAATACATTGGATGATCTTTTCTCCCCTGGGCTGGGGAGAACGGCTTTTGTATCGTTCCAAAAACTTATAAGGCACCGTTGTAGGCAGCTACAAACTCCCATTGATACTATAGGCACCAGACTGTGCCAATTGAAACTTTCATGAGTAAATCCTAGTATTGTTTCTATTTAATATGATTTTAAAGCAGCTGCCACCTTCCATGCCTCTGAGTGTGCGCTTGTGTGCATGTACTTGCTATTTCAGACACCCTCTTTTAGTATTTTTATGATGATGATGATGCATTTTTATCGCGCAAGGTCAGCTTTGGTCAAAAAACGCCATGGTACAGGTAGTTTTCATTTTTTTTTAAAGCGCTCGCTAAAACGCCTAGTGCCATGAAGTCAGTCATAACACAGCTTCTTTGGAAGCAGAGAAATAACAAAACTGTTGTTTTGCTCTTCATGGACAGAATAACGCAAAAGCGGTCTGCAAAGTTTGTCAGAGGGCACTATACACTACCCTAGTGAAAACATGACTTGTTGCGTGTGTGCATTTGCGTATAAACCTTACCCTGTTGTCGCAGTACTTGCAGAATATGATCTTCTTTAAGGGGACGTCCTCAAAGACGTGGCTGAAGTTTCTCGCAGCTTGTGACTTCATTGAGGAAGACCTGTACGACGTATGTTAGGCCACTTTAGTGAAGCTTAACGTATACAGATCACGAAGAAAAGCTGGTTATTTCTAACAAAAGAGCGCGATTAGTACTCCTCAGATACCCATTAGGTAGCAGCGGCAGTGATGCGACTACATCGCTAACGGCGAAAGTTCCCTTTGTTGCGCTTTCCTTTCTCGAGTGCTCCACCTACTGGAAACCGAAGAACACCATTTCTGCTGCCGTGAAGCGACGCCGATACTGAAGCTGCCTCTGCCGAGTCCGATCATTGAGCGCTTGGCGCGCAACGGCTCAGTTTTCTGCAGACGCTGAGTGGCAGCCGCTATAAAATTAAACTGGAGCTTCGAAGCTGTGGCCACAGGGCATGAGCGGCAACGATGCGACTACGTCCTGCCCAGGACCAGGTAATTATATCTACTGAGGTTAGGAAAAGCGCAGGAGCAATCAATATTACATTGCTTGCCACCGCGCTGCAAAAGCTTTCAAGCTAGCTTCATGAACGCGGAATATACCAGTGATTAAAAATGCTCCTCCTCCCTTCTTCCTTCAACTCATACACGCCGAAGCGCAAGAAGAAAAAAAAACGAAAACAACCAGGGACTGCACCCCTCCGCGCCCCATATCGGCCTTGTGACTCAGACACGCCCCAATGAGAACTCTCGCGCAGATTCGCCACATTATGTCCGCGGTGTAGGGGCCGATAAGAACACACGGTTAGGTGTCGCCCTAATCGGCTGCGAGCAGCAATTTATAAGAACTCTGTAAATTACAGGACCCACGCAGAGAGTTTAAATTTGACTGTAATACTCACAAAGACCACCTTTGCAGATCTGCTGCTTTAGGATATGACCATCAATATCATTTCAGGGTCCCTTGAACGGCTAGACTCTCTATGTGGCAGGTTAGTGCAACATTGCGAAAATGCATTTGACATATGCCATTGCTGCTGCCGCCATAGCTGTCATTGCTTGGTTGCGAAACAGTGTTTTATGTTGGTTTGTTGAACTGTGCGATTCTGAGAACAATTTCTAACGTATGTTATTCTTGCAAGCAGTCTATTCATGACAACGTGCCGAGTTTGAAATGCACAGAGTGTCAATGCGCATATCATTTCGTAAATGCGCGGGAGTAACAAAAAAATCTTTAAAGCAAAAAAAAAATGCAGAAAAGTCCCGCCTGGTATCACGTCCCGGGAAAACGGGTTTGGCAAGGGCAAGAAATAAGATAATTCTGAACTCGATGTAAAGAATGCTCGCGCTCTATCCTGAAGAAACTAGGTGCGAGTAAAATATCTGCACCAACTTTCGCATAAATAAGTACAGCGCTCGCTCACTACCTAAAAAAAAAAAAATGAAACAACGCTCATATCACCTCCCCGCTGAATTGAAGGCCTACGCTTCTTCTTTTTAAACCACATCCCTTAAAGCTATACACACCAACGCGCTATCAGTAAACATTAGAATTGAATCGGAAACTTACTTTTCAGCTAATTTTGGTTTACGCTCCGTCTGATAATCTTCGTTGAAACATGCAGCGCCAGCTCACATAATATCTACAAAATGAAGCAAAAACTCGCTTTCTCGTTCAGATTATGGGGATTTATCGTCGGTGAGCGTGTTATTTGAATATACCTGTTCGCAATGGCGGCAAGTGGCACTGCTGCTGGATGCAAACGAAAAAGGTGAACTGCTGAACTGGTATACTGTAATTAAGCTGGACTACGAGATGATAGCATCAGTGTGTGTGTGTGTGTGTGTGTGTGTGTGTGTGTGTGTGTGTGTGTGTGTGTGTGTGTGTGTGTGCGTGTGCGTGTGCGTGTGCGTGTGCGTGTGCGTGTGCGTGTGCGTGTGTGTGTGTGTGTGCGTGTGCGTGTGCGTGTGCGTGTGCGTGTGTGTGTGTGTGTGTGTGTGTGTGTGTGTGTGTGTGTGTGTGTGTGTGTGTGTGTGTGTGTGTGTGTGTAAACTTTGCTACTGCCAGCCGAATGCGGATGTGGCTGTTTCTTGAAAATTCGATGTCCACTTTTTGCCTTTGTAGCTAACAGAGATTACGTGCTTATTGCTGGCGGTAACTTCAACGTCGACATGAGCAGTAATAGTTATTCTACCAGAGAATTCACCATCATTTCACTCTGAGTGGCATATTAACCTACTTGAAATATCGACTAGAACAATAGTTGGAAGTAAATGCTCTTTAGACTTGTTCATTTCTAAATTCTCCCACATGACCGGCATCTTGCACTCCCCGAATCAATTACCGCCTTCCTGTGTTACTGCGCTTGAATTCGCCAGCCCAAACATCACAGCAATAAGAACGTATCAACCAAGTTCCATTCACCCACGTTATTCATCTAATAACGCCAATGAGGCTCATAGTAAGCTTCCTTATTAATTTTAAACAACTATACGACATTTACTTTCGCTCTACATTGTGCAAACCATCCCGAAAAACTATTTGAGGGCACACTTAAGTCCACCTTAAGCGTATTACGCCATAGCGTAATGGGATAATTCATGCACAAGGTAATTTTTTACTTTACATTCATAAATCCCCGGGAGTCCTCATAACCCTCCTGGCGCTGGTGCCGCGGTTAAGCGATGCGCCACTGCCCTGCGATGGGCCTTGTGGAGCCCAGGTTCCTCTTCCCGGGCGACCAATCATTCATTTAACTGCCAACGGCCACAGTGGGCAGATTGTGATGACGCCGCATGGTCATGTGACCCAGGTGGCCCACCTGCCTCCTAGGTTGGTCTCTGGGGACCGCCTGTCGAAGCAGTGCCCGTGAAGTTTCGCTCCCAACGCCGATGCCGGATTTTCTGGTGAACGGGGCCTTTAAAGCTATCGTGTTAAATGTAATAAATGATAGATCAAACCTCAGTTACTGCTATAAATTAAAATGAAGGATAAGCTATATATAACATTCTAAAGACACATAGGATTGACGACTTGTGGTTGTTCAAGGAATTTCGAAATTGATTAACAACGAAACAGCGCTCAGCTAGAACGGATTATTACTCCGCGTTTCTTTAGTCCAGAGGGGTCGCCATGATGTTGCTTGGGCCCGGGTAAACGCATTGCTGCCACGTGACCAGAAACACAACCCTGTTCAAAATTTGAAGACTGATGGCAAAGAACTAACAGGACTCGGCTTGGTCATGAGGCGGAAGAGTCCGTATGAAATGTTAGCCGCCAATAAGCGGGAAAAACTTATTTCTCCCTCTTAAAACCCTCAACCTTTAGAAAGTTGGATAAGGTAGAACAAACTCAAGGTTTAGTGTGCGATTTCTAAAAGAGAAAGCCCAGTAGCTCGCATATATTCACGCTTGCTAAATTTTCGCAGATAAACATTGAGATCTGGGTCTAGCCTGCCTCATGACTGTGTATGAGGCGAACAGCTGAAACTGTTTCCTGCTACTAATGCTATCTTCGGCAGTCGCAATTCACAGCGCAGTGAAGCAGAACGTTTGGTGACCAACTAAACGTCGCTCGCACACGCTCACCAGCTGGACTCGAGGCCCATGAGGTCGTGAACTTCCTCTACGTCTTGTTGAGGGCCTCCCTTGAACTTGTACTCCCCTTTGAACACAAAGTGAAGAGTGATATCTCCGTAACAGAGCCGGGGATCAAATCCGTTCAGCGACGAGTATTTCACCAGGTCCCTGGAAAGCATGGTTTAAGGAGGGAAGAAGGTGTCAGTTGTGGCAGGCGTAGACGTCTGTCGCTATGAAACGGAAGCAAGCCAGGAGAGTGCAAAGCTTTAACTAAGCTATAAAGAGCAAAAAGGGCATTTCCTCGCAACCTGCTGTGCTAGAGTATCGCAGCTTTATGCCGAAACTTCGACTGCAGGACACACGGCCATGGAAGGTTTTTTAGTCACTGAATTTGAACTAACGTTAAGGAACCTTTTTTCCCACTGATATTTCAAGCACGTATTTCTTGGTGTTAGGTGTGTTTTATTTTGAGACGCAGAAACGAAACAAGAAAACATGGAAGATTCTGGCCTATCTTTGTAGCCTTTCTTTTTGGATGTTTAGGCGGTAGCCAGGCTGTGCAAAAAAAAAGTGAATGTGTGCTGCCTCCAAAGGCGCTGAACTGCACGATGGGTACCAAGGAACAGGGTTGAAGTTTTTTTGCTCCTGCCACGCTTAACCATCGGACGTGTACTGCCCAAGTGATGTGACTTCACAGAAAGGTAGCGAACTTTCGTTTTGCCGATTAAGTAAGCCGAATAGCCGCAACATGAGGCACTCTACTTTTTCGTCGAAATTGTACCAAGGGCCGGAAGCTTGCCACCATTGCAGCAAGCGCCGAGTCTGCACAGCAGGCGCATCGAAGACACGGGCCGCCTCGCTGCTCCCTGCTAGCGCGACAAACCACCAACACGTCATGAGGCGTGTACACTGCTGTGCGACTCGTTGCTTCGCTGGTGCTGTGCAACTGATTTGCTCGATTCGGCGTTGCAGCAAAACATATCAGAATGGCACCGCCGCCCGCAAACTTAACACGAATCATCAAGCGTGTGGTCTGCGTTCACAATAGCGCCGCGGAGCGCTGACCACAGAGTCCTAGTCCACAGAGTTCTAGGTTTCAAGTTTAGTAACAAAAAAATCTGCAGTCATGATATTTAATGAAGAGGGCGGCGAGCATAGAATACAGGAGTTCACGCTAGAAGTAGTGGATGAGTACAAGTATCTTGGGGTGTGGATAAATAACGGTGCTGAGTATCTGATAGTGCATGAAAAATATGTAATGAACAAACCTAGTAGGAATGCAGCTGTCATGAAAAATCGGGGCTGTGCAATTACATAAGGTATGAAGTGGTAAGAGGGATCTGGAAAGGGGTGTTGGTTCCTAGCCTGACTTTCGGTAATGCGGCCCTGTGCATGAGACCAGATGTTCAAGCAAGGTTAGAAATTAAACAACGTGGCGTAGGGAGGCTTGCTTTGGGAGCACATGGCAATACACCAAATCAGGGGGTTCAGGGTGATATGGGATGGGCGTCGTTCGAGAGCAGAAAGGCTAGCAGTAAGAGAGCATTTGAGGAGCGATTGAGAAAAATGGGGGAAAAGCAGTTAGCCAGGAACGTTTTCAGATACCTGTATATAAGGAATGTTGACGCGAAATGGAGAAAGCGAACTAGAAAATTGACAAGGAAATATCTGGACAGAAGTAGGGGTGAAAATCAGCAATTATCGGTGAAGAAAAAGGTTAAAGAAGCAGAGAGAGTTCTGTGGAAAACAGGGATGCTGATGAAATTAGCAGTGGGAACATACAGGATTTTTAAGCAGGGAATTGGCAAAGAAAATATCTATGATAATTGTAGGGGAAGCTCTTTGTTGTTTGAGGCCAGAACGGAATATTTGCGGACTAAAACATATAGAGTCAGGTACCACGAGATAGACGCGTTGTGCGTTGCGTGCGGAGAGGAGGAGAACAGCTGAACACTTTATACTTTTCTGTAAAGGGCTTCACCCTGCAGTGGAAAGCAGCGGGGCTGATTTATCCAAGGCATTGGGGTTTAAGGACAGTGAAGGAAAAGTAGATTTTAAGCGGGTTGAAGTAACCAAGCGCAAGTTATCTGATTGGTGGCTAAAATCAAGATAGGAGTAAAATTTCATAAGTCATGGCTAGGTGGCTTGAGCCAGCGCCCCATTTAAAGGGTTCAGCTGTGTCCATCCGTCCGTCCATCCATCCATCCATCCATCCATCCATCCATCCATCCATCCATCCATCCATCCATCCATCCATCCATCCGTCCGTCCGTCCATTCATCCATCCGTCCGTCCGTCCGTCCGCCCGTCCGTCCGTCCGTCCGTCCGTCCATCCACCCACCCATCCATCCGTCCGTCCGTCCGTCCAAATACATACATACATACATACATACATACATACATACATACATACATACATACATACATACATACATACATACATACATACGTACGTACGTACGTACGTACGTAAGTACATACATACATACATACATACATACATACATACATACATACATACATACATACATACATGCATGCATGCATACATACATACATACATACATACATACATACATACATACATACATACATACATACATACATACATACATACATACATACATACATACATACATACATACATACATACATACATACATACATACATACATACATACATACATACATACATACATACATACATACATACATACATACATACATACATACATACATACATACATACATACATACATACATACATACATACATACATACATACATACATACATACATACATACATACATACATACATACATACATACATACATACATACATACATACATACATACATACATACATACATACATACATACATACATACATACATACATAGTCTACGGTAGGGTGGTAGGGTCAGCCGCCACAACCACGCCGTAGAGTATGGTCTCGGACAGAACAACCAAACCTCTGTGCTGAAATAATCGTGAAAGAATCGAACTCACCGCGGAACAGGCATACCAAACAGATACATAAATAATTCCAAATGTCTGAAACCTAAGAAAAGGTGCAGCGCCAAAGCATGCAACAACAGAAAAAGAAATGAGAAGACACAGGCCCTGATTATACTGATTCAGGGTAGGCACACCTTAAATAAGGCGAGGAAGAGAGGTGAAGAAGAGGAGAACCAACAATTGTGAAAGATAACAAGCCCAAGCAAGCAACAAGACATTAAGAGCCAAACGTTAGCTGCTTCAAAAAGCCGACCTCTGCTACAAAGAGTGGTAAAGAGGGAGGGCCGATGCAAGTATCTCTTAATAAAGTATGCTTCCAGGCTAACACGCGCAGTCTTGTCGGTGCCCTTTCCTAGAATCCTAGTCTCGCCCAAGCAAGTCACGCATCCTCTGCACTTACTTGCGTGCACAACCAATTGTGCGTACTTATCTTTAAACTGACTTAAATTTCGGGCATGCTCCGCCAATCGTTCGTTGATGCAAAGGCCGGTTTCGCTTACATAAACTTTTCCACGCGTCATGGGAATGGCATAAATCACGCCTGTTGAGCACTTCACAAAACGGAGTGCCATGTCGTATCTCGCATCCTCTATTTTTTTTTTTGAAGCCGCAAATGCGTGGACATAACTTTGCCATCTTATTGGGTGCCGAAAATACAGCGGACACACCATGCCTGTTGGCCACTTTCTTGATATTGTGCGATGTCTTGTGCAAGTATGGCAAAACGACAGGCTTATCGGCCTTCCGACGATCACGATCTATTCTTCTTGTTCCATTCTTCATTTCCTGAAGCAGGGTTTCAGCGGCAGTAATCAGGACCGAAGGGGGAAACCCGCCGCCAAATTTCGGCTAATCTGATACTGAAAATTGCTTTGCGTCTGATGCGTACACGATTTTTTGAGACAGGATTCCATACAATGCGACGCAATGGCTATTTTGACCGTTTTCCAGTGTGCCGAGTCATAAGGCACGAAATCCTTTTTTGCACCACTGTAATAGCCCTTTAGAGAACGTTAGTTCCAAGTATAAAAACTGTAAAACAGCTGCGTCAGGTAGTTAATGGGTTAATTTTTAGTCCGAGTCCATGTTTTTTAAAAGCGTCTAAAACTTCGCCTACTGTAGAGGGGTAGGTGAAGCTAGGTCTTCTACTTTTCTGAAAACACTAAAAAGTCGTCCACAGATATAAAACCTTTAAACCCCCCTCCCCCCTCCCATTAAGATATCTAACTGCTGATATACTTTTGCTAGAAAAATATCGCACAAAATTAGAGCCACGCATCACCCAATACAAATTCCATTGCGCTGCAAAACGAGCAGGTTGTCAAAGGCAATAAATGTATATCTCAAGTAAAACTGCAATAAACAGACGAAATTATCTACTGACACGCCTGATGAGTTCTGGAAAGACACGTCGCTGTTTGCTTTAATACATTCCTTTACAGCCAACAAAAGCTGATCTTGTGGGACCGAATAAAAGAGGTCTTGCACATCTACAGAGAACCCAAAGCAAGTATCATCTGTACTGGCGAGAAAATGCGTGACATCGGCAGATTTTTTTGTGAAGAAAGGGTCATTCAAGGCGAACACTTTTAGTTGATTTTTCAAAAACATGCTAACGTTTCTCTGCCACTATCCTTCATCGCTAACAGTTGTACGAAAAGGGATTTCTGGCTTATGGGTCTTGGCTGTGAAGAAATAATTTCAGGTTATTACCTCTGCTATTTAGTACATCCATGGCAAGTGAGTGAAGACTAAATCCTTGCAGAAGTTCATGAACTTTGTCTTTATTTTAACGGCACTGTTTTTTACAACAAAATTCTGATTAATTGCCGACTGCGCTTTTTCATTGTACATTCCCTTCGGAAGAACGGCAAACCCAGTCTCCTTGAGCATGCATAAGGTTATTTTTCTTAAACAGAGATACCTCATTATTTGGGTGTCTTTTGTCCTTCTGCGCGGCTACATCATTTAGACAGTCCACACCTACCAGAAGACAACGGTTTCGGTCTTCTTCATTTCTTGCTTTCAAGGCCATTTTTCTATTCACTGCAATCAGCTCAGGTGCCGAAACACAAGGCTCCAAGCCGAAACCGGTGTCTTCTGGAAGGTATTGACTGTCTGCGGAAGTGCTCTGCGAATGATGCAGCCACGCGGAACAACAAAAAACTACTAATTGATGTGGTATCTCTGATTGAAAAATAACGTTATGCTTGTTCAAGCACACAAGGAGACGGGGTTTGTTGTTCTGTTGAAGGGAATTTACAATGAAAAAGCGCAGTCGGTAGTTAATAAAAACTTTGTTCCTGTCAAAAAAGTGCCGTTAGAGTAAATACAAGGTTCATGTACTTCTGTAAGGATTTAAATCTTTACTCACTTGCCAGGGATATACTGAACAGCAGAGGTAATAGCCTAAATGACTTCTTCACAGCCAAGACCCATAAGCCAGACAACCCTTTTCGTACAATTTTTAGCGAGGAAGTGTCGTGGTAGAGAAACGTTAGCCCGTCTTTGCGAAATCAACTAAAAGTGCGCAGAAGTAAACATTCACATGATGCACCACTCGTCCCTGTCTTTCCCGCGAGTTATCTCTTCGCTACCTCACGCCAACTTAGCTCGAAACAAGGGCGACTGAGGCGCCAACGACAGCGACAAAGGCGGCGACGTCATCTATAGGGCAGTTGAAATACAAGTACGGCCATGTGGACTCTCACCACACAGCCAAGATGAACAAGCAGGTTCTTCGGTGCGTGTGAAGGAACCCAGAAGCCGAGTTCAGCGGGTCGGACAGCAGCGGTTTACAAGGCAACGTCAGCGAGAAGCTGACCTGAACTGCCGCAGGGCAGCCGCTGAAGCAGTGAGAAGAAATCGACTTGAGAATACGGAGTGTCGGAAAGCCTAGGCAGAAGCGAAAAGAAAGTGACAGGTGCACGCCGCTCTATGTGGAGCGGAGGCCGTGGCGAGGAAAAGAAGGCAAGAGTACGCTGAACAGCTCAAGTCCGAAACCGAAACCAAGCGCCGAGAGGAGGAAAAGGCGTTCGTCCGAATGTTCCGCGAGAACCAGTCAGGATACGCGTGCATAGTGCGCAACCGCCTGTGGCACAAAAACGACTTGAAGTCCCTACCGGTGACCAAGCACTATGTGCTTTGAATGGCATTCAGCTCCTTGGACCTAAAAATGTTCAACGTTTTGCGCTCCGTGCTTTTAAAGCGCAAAAGAGAACAAGGTGTCCTACTGCTCTGTAAGCGATGTATATATGCACCAAGCAGTGCCGCAAAGTTCATTCACACAGTCGTGATGCCCCCAGTCTCAAACACGCTGCTCCAGCAGAAATGGTAAATCATCATCCGAAAAGCCAAATCAGTAAAAGCCAAAGTCAACACCCCTCCACCCCTCCTCACCCTATCTGTCACACCTTCGCAGTTTCAATGATCGCCTGTGAATTTTTTTTCTTTCATAATGAACAACATTCACTCACTTTGGCAGTTGCTGAAATTCGGGACACAGCAGCTTTATCACCGGACCAAAGAATCCCTGCGTGGTCTTCTGGCATTCGTCCAGGACATAGGTAAGTGGAATGCTATTCTGTGAACGGAATGTGTGCTTATGTTTAGAATGGCGTATATAACACATAAACCGTGTGCGAAATGCAATTTAAGTACAGCTGGTTCCAGCAAATGGCCCAATCTTGTGGCGATATATTTTTAGAGTGCTTGCCATTTTGTTGGGCTCGAGAGTACTACATTCACATCTGCAGCTGTTCTGCGAGCATTTGTCGCTCAGAGTTTGCATGCATTCAGATCTACCTTCGACACAGCGATCCCACAAATTTTCACAGTGAACTAACTGTATCGTAGAGTAAAAACCATAGGAACCGTATTCTTTCCTCTCCCGAGAGGGTATTACTCTTTCTAGCCCACCTAGATCAAATGAGCGCGTTCCCCAGGACAGCCATTTACGGGCCCGCGTAGCCCGGGGGGCATTGGCTAGAAAAGGAAGCTCAATAGTAAAGCGCAGTGAAAGTCTGCCATGCTGTTCTTGCTCCAAAATAAAAAGAGAACTCACGTATGCCAGCATCGTGTCAGACGGCCGCTTTTTCATGCCATGCAGACTGATTATCTGACCTTTGCTGAAGATACCAATGTTGATGTACTTCAAACTGTTCTTTATATTGAATGTGAACTTTTCCAAGAAGACAGGATCCTTGAAGAAAGAAAAAAACACAAGCACGCATTACAAGCGTTAAGGAAGGGTAGAAGTACACAGGCAAAACAAAATCTACGCGTTGCACTTGGAGCGGGACACACCACGGCTCCCGGGAAGCTTGGCTGTTAAGCCTCGTCGCCATCAATGACGCTTACCCTTGTGGACAGAACAAACTGGGTGCGCTCAATAGGCTGGTTTCGAGCTTTAGCGCGAGCCTGAATATCTTCGCTGTCGCCGACTTTCTTCCCCTTGGGGCCACCTGCGAAAATGTAGTTTAAAAAGGAGGTATACCAACAGGGATTGAGTTCAAGAACTTGCCCCAAATATGCTTTCACCTGTGCGCTGTATGATCCGATCACTGGTAGCACTGAAATTGTGTGAAGCTTTGTTAAAGTGTGCGACTGTTCAAAACAGCTGCGTCCAGCGAAGACGCATTGCTGTTTCTTGTCCTAACAGTGCCTGCTGATTAAACACGCTTTAAAGGTAGACTTAGAAGAAATTGAAGTTGTCATCGACAGAATACCAGCTCCTAAGCACGAAAACACCACTCTTACTGAAAGATAAGCTTTTTTAAACTAGAAAAGAGGAAGAGCTGAAATGCAGATATCGCCGCCACAGGCCAACCTCGCAAGTATAGGCGTGATGATGAAATAGGAGAAAGAAACCACGGATCCCCGAGGCTGACAAACATGCATGAAGGTTACGTGTTTTATCGATACTGAAGTATGAAAGTTTTGTTTTGAAACCGCTAGTGGACTTTTATCACACGAGGAAGACGAAAAAAAAGACAACCTGAATGTTGGAAGTCAAAGAAAACCTCTCATTGGCGGCGCAACAGGCGGCCACTTGAGTTTCAGTGTGTTTTGGGGTGTCTCGCGGCTATACGGTTTGAGTGTCCACAGGGTTTTCTTACGCGGCTCAATTTACAAGGGCGCAGCAGCAGAGGACCTTCGGGTGCCTCGGTGCTCCTCGGCCGAAGTTCATGCAACGGCACGTAACTGCGACATGGAAAAAGAGTATAGCCAATGCACAACGCGCCTCCACGTTATCGAACGCACAGCTCGGCGTGTTCGCTTTGCCAACGTACCAAGACGCAAAGCTGCATAAGAAGGCCTACGCGGTCTATTATTACAGAATTTGAATATGCCCGCATGTACCAGCCGCTACACATCAGTCGTGACGGCGGCTCGGCGGTGACGACGCTGCTGACTCTTCGGCGCCCTGACTTTCTTGCCAGACTCACCCCCTCAGCCCTCAAAAGCATCGCACGCTGCAGGGGGATGAGGTCGCTGAACGCAGGCCGCAATTCTTTGCAAGAACTTCTTCGTCAGGATCGGGAATGGAATCCACTGTGACGTTGGCGCAATCATAAACGAAGTGACGACGGCTGATGGAGGCCTTCAACGTCTGACCTGCAGTAGTGTTGATAAGGCTGCTGCTATAGGCGGGAGCGCAGAGCTTGCAATGCGGTCTACAATCACGGAGTCCTCGTTGCCGGCACTTTACGTCAACAAATTTTCTCCTATTTCGTCGTCAGAGTGTCGCGAGTGTGAATCGAAGATACGGGATAAAGCTTGTCAACTTCGAATCCAAATGTCTCATCAATAAATGCTCCCTTCGCTGCCGGACAAACGGAACAAAGGCACGAAGTGCCGGGTTATGGGATTTTACTAAGAAAAATTTGATAGCGTTGTCGCAGTGTCCCTTTTAAAACTTTCAGCTACTCGCTGCCCACCACCTTGTGCGACGGGACTCGCTTTTTTTGGCTTTCATCACTCGTTCACCCAATCTGCCTACAGCTGGGACAGCAGTCGGTGTTCGATGCACGATGGCGAATAGCACTGCTTTACAAAACAAAAGCCATTTCAGACTTGGACGCTGCACGCTCTTGCTGCCTAGCACAAAATATTCTAGTATACGTATCGCGCAATCAAAAATTGCGCGAATAAAAATGGCACGATACGTGTACTAGATATTTTTTTCTTGTCTTAGGTTTCCAATCAAATAACAGTGCCGCTAAGGCTAAGAGAAGGAAACGGGTTTTTGTCTCCGTGTCGTCGTTAGTGGGTTGTTTATTGTTCGGGCTATAGATGCGGAGTTGTGAATGGGGGAAGTTTAGAGTGTGGTGTCGCTAGGCATGGGGTAGCCCAGCCCGCACGGCACGTGTACAGAGACCAGTCTCCACCCCTCCCTGCCCAGCCTTGGCTGCAGAGCCACAGAATGTTTTCCGGGAGTATAAACTCATAGCCCAGAGCACGTAAGAAAGGGTCGCCGTCTCAAAATTCAGCCTTCGAGGACGCAGCCGCTTGTGTGTGAAGCGCTGACCGAGTGTAGCTGACTGTTCATCGCTTAATCAGTGCACATAGAGGGTGTCATGAGCAGAGTAACCGCGATACGACACCTTGGGCAGGGCACAATATTTATTTCACAACACATATCCGAACGAAGTGACGATTTCTGCCTACATTTTTGTTGAAGCCCTACATAAATTCTGTTAGCAGCGGGAGCTGTGTACTTCTGAGCGGTTCTCAGGTGCGGGTGCACCAATATGACATCAGCAACACTGAATTCAAGTTTTGTTTTCAAAAAGTTTCGAATGAAGAAACAAGAAAATGGTCCTACCTAGCAGGCTGGCCAGTGTCGACTTCGTTGCCACGAGGTTGGTTTTTGTTTTCGTTTCATCCATGACAGTTGTCCCTTGAGCAGGCGCAGTCGTATCTGTAGCCTTTAAATAAAAAGTTATGTGACTGAAATGGCCTAATGTCGGTCAAGTGGAGTGACTGGTGATCGTATAGAATTGACCACAAACTGAATAAGATTACCATGGATTTACAGACAAATGCCAACCATTGCACGAGTGTGATAGTAATCCACGACAAGTTTCAAATGATCCCAGAAAGAGTTAGGAAAACGCTCTACTTTTCTGCTCCTTCTTTTATGCGCTGTTTCTTGGACTTCGTGCGTTGCCTCTTTGGTTTCGAGTTCCTCGCGTAGCTAAGCGTTCTTACTCATGGTCTCTGAAGACGCCATGACAGCAAAGTGCTGGTTTGATTGCACGGCGTCTGGTTAAATTGCTGAAAAGTAGCTAAGCTGTTATGAAGCCGCCTGAATCCTGCGCTGGATTGAGCTTTTTGTGCTGTTCGCATCGATACCGGCAATGCCCCTTGTTGGTGCTTTGGTGGGAAGCTAAATGACTCGACGGTGTGCTTTGCCACGAGAGGTTTTTGATGCCTTCGCTGTCCCGCAACAGTTTTGTCTGACGTGAAAGCTGACGGCGGCGTCATCCCGAGAGCGGGCGCGCCGAGTGAGTGTATGACAAAGACTGACGATCTGTAAAATACAGCGCAAAAAAGACAGGACGTAAAAGAAGAGGACAAAGACAGAACTGAATTTACAAATGGCTGTCCCTATTTTATAACCAAACGTCAAGCTTGTTCACCTGCTCACTGTTTTCCCCATTGCACTTGTCTGTGCCAAAAACCCCTGGCGGATCATT
Source organism: Amblyomma americanum (assembly GCF_052857255.1). Taxonomy (NCBI): domain Eukaryota; kingdom Metazoa; phylum Arthropoda; class Arachnida; order Ixodida; family Ixodidae; genus Amblyomma; species Amblyomma americanum. The sequence continues at coordinate 57,451,870 of NC_135500.1, forward strand.
ATAGCGGGTCGCTATCCCCCATGGAAGATTTGTTTGGCGACTTACGGTTTATGTGGTTTAACACCCATAAACAATCAGGTTATGAGGGACGCCTTAGTGGCTGGGTTTCAGAGTGTTTCGACCACTTGGGCCTCTAACTTTTCGCCTGCATGGAGATTCAACCACCGTGGCGGCAAACGAATCCGCGTCTTTCGGGTCAGCAGCCGAGCACTATAACCACTGAGCCACTGCGGTGGTTGCAGCTACATTTCCTTGGACTAGAAGACCACGGATAGCCGGCGATCACATCCATTACCTTTCCTTATTATGCGAACAGCCTCTGCAACTTCACTTGAGCACCAATAATTGAGGGTAAACAACACTGCCGTGAAAACAACAAAAGGCCTACACTTACAAGTAACTCGTTGCTCAACCAAGCACGTCAATTTCTTTTTCAAAGAATTGAAAAGTTCAACAATCCTTTCCCCACTTTTTCTCTCTCCTGTCTCTTGTAGAGCTGCTTTAATATACGACGGTCGGCCGACTTGCCCAGTCTGCCGTTTTGCTTGAGTTCTAAAAGCACGGACCACTGGATAAACTGCACGTGACAAAGCTTTGCGAGCGACTTTCGCTTGGTGATGGCAACCAGTATTTCATTTTTCGGTCTTTAAATGTTCGGATATCAGTGAAAGTAGCGTATCTGAGGTTAAAATGCGGTAATCGCTCCTTATAGGCAGACTTCAGTTCGTAATCAATGTATTTATAAGTATGGCAAAATTGGTGGAGTATAACAGCGTAAAAAATATTTAGAGAAACGAAATCAGGAGACTTTAATTATGTTGTTCCTTACCGAAGAGTTAAAAAAATTGCAAGCTTGAGCTTATTTTCCACAAGTACAGCACTTGCAGAAGATGTGGTCAGGACGACGGAATAAAATTTCCGTCAGAGCTTCGTTTATCCAATCATTCTGACGGCATCTTGCACAAGAGCAGCTTGATTGACCTCGATCACCCGTATACAGATGAGGAAACGTTTTTCTTGACATTGCTGAAGTCAACGAAAAGAAAATGAGTGTACATTATGTTATATAACTGTACTTAAATGATCTCTTTTTGGGGCTCATGTGGTTTCTCATATGTTACTAGCCTAAATTATGGGCAAGATATCTATTAGGCGGGATAGGGTTAATTGGAGAGACATGGGAGAGGCCTTTGCCCTGCAGTGGGTGTAGTAAGGCTGATGATGATGATGATGATGATCTATTAGGCGTTGCTGTCTCATCCATTGGACGTTGCTGAGCTGAAGAATTATTTAAAAAAGCCACGAGAAATGTCCATAAGAATTACCTTTTGAGCTTGCGCTTGCTGTTCAATTGTGGCTTGCTTATGCCATTTGAATTCCGATTTCCTCTCAACTTTCATGGAGACTCTGCATTCAAAAAGCATGCCATTGATTGAGCGCGCATCAGGAGACAGAAGAAAATATTGAATAAGAAGACGTTGTTGCATTATCTCACTTTTCTCCGTGTTTGGCTAAGAGCTTGTAGGCCTGCTTAATATCCGTAACGTCGGTACCCTTTATAGAAATGACGATATCTCCCTGAAAGAAAGTCGGCAAGAAGGTTACATAATGGGTAGAGTTCGCCACAAAAAACTCTAAGTGACAGTATTGGTTTAGCATTGCAATGTGTAAAAGTATCCCAGCCTAAGAGAGAAATATTCCGGAAAAGGTTGACACCATCTTCCAACTGCTTGAAATTCAGCCTCAGTGGAGCGTTAAACGTTGCACCCTTATTACTCTCAATATGTGTGCTGAATTTTTTAATGCAGGAAATCATAAAAATTGCTGCAGTGAAATACACCACCTTGTCCTTATCACATCCAAGGAGAAAACCCCCTTAAACGCCTCTTAGATACTGTCCCCAAGGGGCCTGGCATGCCTGTAAGTTGCCACAAGCCCAAACTACTCACCTCAACGAGTCCACCTGATGCGAAGGGGGAATTGGGCGCAATGGTGTCCACAACAACGCACTCTCGGAACTTTCCTTCGATCAGCTTCTGCCGAAGGAGAGCACACAGGGTACAAGCATAAATGGTTAACAAATGCCATCGCTCCGCCCATTCTGCTGACGCGCCTCACAAGCGCTCCAGTTTAATGCATCGGAAATGTATGCTTCCTCGCCACCGTGGAGCAGCTGCTTACCTCTTTCAGTTCGACTCCAGTGGCTTGACCTCTTTCCTTGTTGACCTCGAGGTCTATGGGGATCCAGGCTGTGCCAACAATCTTGTCCACGTTGATCCACTGGGAATCCTCTGCATTCATAGTGTGGCATGTTTCATTCTTCAAACTGTCGCGTGGAAAAGTACTCTTGCCTACAGCACCAGGCATACACAGAAAACTATTTAGAGAGAAGAGCTGGTCACTTTGCTATCAGCTGTTAGCAGAATGTTCTTATGCAGTGTTAGCACATGGTACTTGGACGATGCCTTCCGCAAGATAAGTCGACATTGACTTTCTGAGACTGCATCTGTTATAGTATTGTAAGGGGGTGAGCTTAGAAGCGAATGCCGGAACGGGTCACCGACGTGCCCTAAGGAGGGCGCTGGAAGAGCGCCCCGTAAACCGAGAGTACACGTTGCTGGCGGGAGTCAGACTGGCCCCTCTCCTTGAAAAGCGGGGGAGCGTTTATTATCTTTTCCCTTTCCCCCGTGCAGCTGGGTGCCGCTGAGAAGGCGCCTGCGGTGCCTTTGGCGTCTGCTGCCTTGGGGAATCGTCACAGCATCTAAACAAATATTAGTTTCCTTAGCAAAGCTGCTTTCACAAGGTTTTGAATGGTTAGGAAATATTTTTACTCGGGTGCCAGTGAAATTTACTTGGGTATTTTGTTGCACTCGAGTACGTTTCGAGAGTTAGTTATAACCGTCCGGCATATCGACATTCAAAGGTGTGCAATAAGTTGTCCTCAAAGCCCAGCATCCTCTTTTTCAATTCTTTTCTTTTTCTCACGATCTATGAGCAAAAATGTAACAACACGCAAATTATTTACTTTTATAGATGTCGGTCACTTACAAGCACGCGCCACACAGCTGAGAATGGTATGTTTTACAGGATATGCTACGCGCCAAAACACCATACGCAATTCCTGAATAAAGTGAGACCACGTATTAGGAGCATATTTCGCAGAGGCCCACTGGCAGGAAAAAGAATTTTCCATTTAAAACTCGAATAAAATTTTTGAAGCTCTCGTCTGAAGTGAACAAAATACTTTCGAGGTAAAGTTCATGAGAAGATTACGAACGGTTCGGTAGCGGTGCGGCGTGGCCTTCTAACGGGTGGAAGGCGAAAGCAGGTGGGTAGCTTGAAAGTGGGTGGCGCTTGTGGAGGGTACAGCTTGGAGGGTGGATGGGGTCTTAGGAGGGTGAAGGAGACTGCTGTGAGGAGGCGGATCGAGGGTAGCGGTGGGCAGGTAGTCCCTTAGCTAGAGGGGCTACACATGGGAGGTGGCTGGTGGATGCTGCTGCTTTCTGAAGGGTGTTTTATGGCGTCAGTAGGCTTCACCGCCGACTGGCGTCAGATTAATGGGGGGGGGGGGGGGGTACAGTAACTAAACGATCCCTTTAAACACGTCAATCTCTAAAACCTGTTCAATTGCTTTTTGACCCTGCAAAAACTCAGGTTTTCGTTTTTTTTCGCTACTTTTACGGCAGGGTACTGCACGCTGAGCGCTTTCTTTCCGACTGCGACAGGGCGTGAAATAAAAAGAGGTGCGCACCGATGGACACCATGCAGTAGAGCTGGAAGGAGCCCTCGCAGAGCACCAGCCGCGAGCACTCGACCACGGTGACGTCGAGCTTGCCCTTGTGACTGATCTTCTCCTGCAGCGGCGGCGCGATGCGAAGGTCCGGCAGCAGGATGAACGGCTTGATGCGGATCTTGTAGCTGGGAATCGTGTGCTTGATGCGCAGCGTCCGCCTGATCTGTGGCGCCCCCCAGCGGGAATAGGAGGAAGTTGCTTTCTATGTGCCGCACGATAACACGGCGCGGTTGCTTATTGTTATCAAAAGGTTGCTACTACGCACCGTGGATGTTATGATGTTCGCAATTTGCGGGAAACTCTGGCCCTGAAGCGATGATTCCACCGATATCACAATCTTGGGCTCCTGCGAACGTAACATCAAGGGTATATAGGCGACCACGTTGTCATGAGTGTATTTACCATCTCAACGCTTCAACACGCAAAAATGTTGCAGGTCCCGCAGTGCGCAGCAGTGACCCGAAAAACAGTGCTGTTCCTCAAGAGAGTTTCGAACGAGGCGAGTGCTTTTGTAACGAAACTCTACGTCGAAGTCCATGGCTGCACACATACAAGAAGGCGATTCTCCGACTTGTTTTAATAAAAACACTTACTACTACTACTTCAACTTACGAGTGTCAGTAAGCAAGTCGATCCCAGTAGGTGTTTATATCGGTGGTGCGCGCTAAACACGAGAGAATTCCGTCACCTGCAGTAGCGAAATGTGCCTCAGCACGCATCCGTCGCAGTGGACGAAAGCGATAAACGCGCCGCTGATGCCCGGAAGCTGCCGTGCACACGGCTGGGTGTCGCGACTCGAGCGTGAACGATGATTCGTTCCTCCGTCTTTGCTTATATTGCAATCAGGGCTAACTTCCAACGAGTGCATGCCGAGTAAAAAGTTTGAAGCTTGCGCTTATGGGGCGTTCGTCGTGTAAGACACCGGCACTGCTTTTGCACACTGCAGAGCTGAGACACTGTGAACGCAGTGGGATGACGTTTGTTAGCGTTCACCTACTTAAAACATTTTATGACTTGCTGGTTCATGCGCTAACGACTAGCGGTGTATGAACCGGGAAAATGTCAATTTGTACTGAAGCGGGGTCAGGGATCTCGCCTTTTAATAGCGGGACGGCGTGAGAGAAATGCGCAAAAGACGCACCGTACAGTGCAGAGTAGGTTTTACTTAAGGTAGCATACACACGCAATAAACAAACCTCAGTTCCTCCAGTGAATATTATTTAGCACTGCCCGCGTAGATTTTCCGCGTCTTTGTCTCATTCAATTCATGCTGTTAGGAAATATGACATATAACTAACTGTCCCCTCTCTACTACTGCAATTTAGTATGCGTGGTGCCTGAATTAATGGTGAGCACGTGCAACAATAAATGTTTTGTATTCAAATACGAACACGAAACAGTAATCAGCCAAGCACTGAGAGCACATGGCGTTAAGGAGAAGCTACGCTACCGTCAGTGTTTAGGCAAAACGCGTGCGTAGGTTATCTCATTGATAGAAAACACGCAATGTTCTGCCGTTTGCTCCACGTAAAAAAACACCGGGTGGTCGAAGATCACACGCAGCTCTCCACAACGGCGCCCTTTTCCCTCTATCGTCTTGCACTCCCTCCTTTCCTTACGGCGCAGTTGAGGTGTCCGTGAAACAGTTACTGCGTCTCTTATGGCCTTGAAACTAATTTTTTAAATATCGGATACCCGGTCTTGTGGCAATACTTAGCGACTTATTCAATAACGCGCACACACTGACGTTCCTTGGGTGCATGGCACACATTGCACAAAAACTTATGCGTGCTGCTTATATAGGAATTATGTGATCAGTTCAAAGAACACGAATTTTGCACTGCATGAAATCAGAATGACTCTGCACTGCTTGGACAGGGCACAGGGCAACCATAAAGCTAACATACCTTTTTAGTTGGAATATCTTCTTCCAGTTGGATCGCCTCTTCCAAAATAATATTCTTTCTCCCTTCCATGACTAGCCAGTACTATGATTTGAAGTGACGTCATAGCAATACAAACCAGAGCACGTCCCTTTCTGCTCAGGAAATGAGCATCCTCACGATGGTCGCGATATCCTGACAAAACCGGCTTCCCTGACAAGGAATTCTTCCGCTGTGGCTGCTCGACGGAAAAGGCGCCTTCCTGTTGTTCGACAGCTCATCTGCTATATCGTCGCATTTCGAGACCGGTACAAATGACGTATTAATTCGAGAGTAGAAGGCGGCACTGGAGGAAGCGTCATAAAAAAAGAAAGGAGAGAGAACAGCACGCGCCGCGGGTCATTGGCGGAGATGAGGATTCTGGAACGGGTTTACAAAACGTTTCTCCGGCTCTGACTGCCGCCGTCCGGCGCCGTGGCGAATCCTGCAACGAGTAATGCTGGCTGGCCTTCCGAGTGACACGCGAGCACCACTCACTTCGTAGAAGGCGAACGACCAGTGCGTGTAGGGCTTCCGGGAGAACTGCAGGCGGCTCTTGGCCGAGAAGTGGTTCACCTTGACCGCCAGTGAGGCCACTCCGCCGATGATGAGCTCGGCGTCCACGGCCAGCGTCACTCCGCCGGCGTAGTCCAGGTTGAGGAAGATGTCCACCTCCTGCGCACGGAAGGGGCGGGCATCGTGCCCGAGTGAGCGAGGGACCCGAGCTTAGCACGCCGGGCCATCTCCCGGAAACGCTGCGAAATAGCGCCGCGAGTTATCATTCCCTATGATTAACATGGGAATAACTATGCGATCAGCACCTCTCACGGATAACGAATTGACTTTTAAATAATTTGTCGCCGTAGTGAAGCGACAGCAGTATCTCGAGGCGCTTTCGAGACGAATCGTAATTTCGCCGAGTGACTGTGAGAGATCATGAGATCAAACGCTCTTCCACATGACTGTGCGCAAACCACGCGCACCGCCCTCCGAATTCTATCAGGGACAAGAGCACTGCTAAGATGCCTGGAAATATAATTTACTTCACCAGCCTAAGTACATCCCCTGCGGGAAAAAAGCCTCTCTCATATTTCTCACGTCAACACTGTCCTGTGGCAACTTGGTACGCTTGTCTTCTCTTAGAATCCATTCCGTTACCCTCAGCAACTTTTGACTATCTTGCATTACATGTCCATGCCCATCTCGTATCGATTTCGACCAGGATGTCATCAACTCGCGTTTGATCCCTAGTCCCATTCAGCTCTCTGGTTCGGACCTGCTGCCACTACATTCGCTCAAACACTTCGGTTGCTATCATATAATCATTTTCTCTTCCATGGCTATTGATCATTGTTATTTCCAAATACTGTTAGCCCTTGCGGGCTGTTGCAGGGTGGGAATGGTACAATCAATCAATACAACACATTTCCAGCTCTTTTGCAAAGGTTTCAAGTGAACAAGTTTTGTCGAATACGCGTCGGTGAAGGTTATTTCATTCTATATTTGTTTTAGGCAGAAGCGAAAACTTATAGACGTCCATTCTCGGCGTGTATGGCATAACTGCAAAGGAATGGCAAGTACGCGATGACAGTCTTTCCGGTGGCCGCAAGTACAAGCTGATATCAAGACTGAACATACTATGATAAAGTTGATAAAAAAAATTTAGCCTAGCAATTGTTCTGCGAATAGCCAATGTTGGTAACTGTGCTCGTAAAAGAAGTTCTGATACGGACTGCGTTCTTTGGCACGACGAAAATATAAACCTTACTGGTAATCTTTGAACTTTTTCGACAAGATATTGCTGATTCGGATCGCAGGTTATGCTTGCGTATTCCAGAGTTAGCCTTATTGATTAATACGCTTGTAGTTTGGCATACGATGGAGCTTTTTTTAGCTTCCGCTTTAGGAATCCAAGTTTCCGTTGGCTGCTCCACAGCTGTTTTGTACATGACCAGTCCGGTTTAAATAATGACTAGTCGTGATACCTAAATATTTTAATTCACTGGAACACTTTAGTTCTCGGTCATTAATTATCTACGGGAACGCTAATGGCGTCTTCTTGTTCGACACAAATATAAAAGTTGACTTTTCGTAATTAATGTCCATGCCTCACTTTACGCACCAATAATACACAGCCTTCAAGGAGTCATTCAAGAGAACCTGGTCTTGCAGGCATTTTCTGCGACAAAATAACACAATGTCATCTGCAAACAATCAGACAAGAACATTAGATTTTTACATGCTGTTTTTCGACCCTCTGTTCTGCTTTTCCTGTCTAGGCCGTGAAGCGTCTTGTGTGTTTTCCCCCTAAGTTACTTAGCAACGAAATGTCATCAGCTAACCGTAACTACTAAGGCGTTCTTCATGAAATTTGATCATCGATTTTTCCGAATCAGATTGTCGGAATACCTCTGGTAAACATGCGGTAAAATATTGGTCGAGATTTAACGTAGTAAAACCGAGCAGACTTGCGAAAGCATTTGTTCATTCTTCAAAATTATGGGGCTTTTAAGCTTCGCTTTAGAAGTATTTTGCGACATCTGCAGTGGGTTAATGCCCAGAGGGGCAGAATTGGTCATTCTCTACTTAACATTCATAAATGGCGGCGAGCCCTCATACCCCTACCAGTGCAGTGGCGCAGTGGCTAAGCGATGCGCAACTGCACTGGCAGGTGGCTGTTCCTGTCACAGCCACCAGGGGTGCTTGTGAGACCCACGTTGCTCTTCACGAGCAATCTCTCGCGCAGCTGGTGCGCCACTCCGCGGAACTTACCCGAGTTTACACGAGTAACTTTGGTAAGGTCGGGTATGGCAACGGCAGAATATTGTACTATAGGGGACAAAAGTTTGCGGACGCGAGTTCTTGGAAAATGTTTATTGTAGTTGCACCTCTCTACACGGTCGCCTCATATTGTATGAAGGTATTAAAGGCCTAAATGCTCCTATTTCCTGTAGTAGTCTCAGGCGACTGGGTAGCAAGGTGAAACTACAATAAACATTTTTCCAAGAAATCGCGTCCCGCAATCTCTTGTCCCCGAAAGTACGTACGTACCAATGTAGGGTGACATTATTCCTGGTCGGTGTTGAAAATCGTATGAGTGGTTTCGCGCTAATTGTATCGCTGAGATTGTGCCTTCCTTCATGCTTTATTCTCTGCTTATTAAACTTCCGTATGTCGGTTACCTCATGCTTAGGGATTAAATTTGACAGCACTGCCAATTCTATCATGGGGTTGGAGGCCTTCAGGGTTTGGAGTTCTTTAGTCTTTCTCGTGAGGGATACTGACAGCATTCTGTAAACACCCCCCCCCCTCTATTTTCCACTTCTATTGCTCAGTCCGTAATGATATTTGTGAGCATGTCCTTCATTTGTTGAACACTAATGTCGTCGCACTCGGGTAAAGCGGAATATCTGTTCTGCGGTAAGATCATGAATCCTTCTACTTTTTCTCTCTTTCCGATAAATGTTTGGTGGGCTTCTGCATTACTAGTTTCCTGCGCTTTCTCTTCAACTGTAGGCTAATTCAAGGCTTTACCATGCTGTGGTCAGTGCATCGTACCTCACCGAGCCCCTCCACGTCCTGCACATTGGCAGGATGCGTGTGCAATAACATGTATATTTCATGTTCAGCCTCACCATTCGAACTCTTCCATGTCCACTTCAGGTTCCTCAGATTGTGGAAGGTGTGCTTTAAGTGTAAATTATTTCGTTCTTTGAATTCTATTATTAAATCCCTTATGTTATTTCCGAACCAATACCTTAATTACCCATTGCCTGGTCGCCTGTCCGTTCCTTGCCCGGCTTGGCATTAAAGTCCCCAATCTTAGAACTTACTCTCTTCTGACAAATATATTGTGATCTGAGCTTACGGAAGAGTATTTGATCAAAGACAGCTTATTGGTTTTCACTGTCGTTTTCTTCGCGTCAGCTTCTTGTTCGGTTCGAGTGTCGCGTTGCTAGTACTTTCTGCCCGCTTAGCCTCGCCGGCTCAAAGGAGGTTATCCAGTTTTCTTTGTGTAAATTATGCGAAATTTTATTAATACGTGAGTCTGTGATGCTTGAAATATATGGAAAAAAGGACATGAAGATCACATGTGTTAGAGGCAGCGTGAAAAGTTGAAAAAGGCGAACTGTGAACGAAGCTCATGCACACCAATCATGAGAAAGCAAAGCCTTCCGCTTGCCTTAGCCCTATGCTTTTCTGTCTCTCGATGAGACCAGTTCTGACGTAAGGGCTAATGATCATGTCCTTTCTCACTGAAGACCGCCGGCGCGCTATACAAGTTGTCTACAGAAGATGATTTGAAGTGATTTATGTGAGGCTCAGAGTGGGTGCGAGGTCTCTTGCGGGCCTTGGCGTCAAAAGGAATGATAAGATGTGAAAAAGGAAAGAAAGAAAAGGAAAATATCTATTTCTGAGAATGGGCCTCAGGCTAGGCTATGAGGCGCCGTAGTCTCTCACCTCGAGTGTTTTCCAGGTTTCGTGGAGGATGACGTCGTCGACGGATATCTTAGTGAAGGTGAGGAAGTCACTGCCGAGGTCAAACTCGCGAAGCTGGAAAGATAAAAAAAAACGGAGCTACAGAAAGGAAGGTAGCCGAATTCGATACTTGTCTTCATAGATGTAGTTTCACTGTATGTAAATATACCGCATGCATGTGGTGTTCAGTCCGTAATGAACGTCTATGATGTGTACTGCGTTCATAGGCCCGTAGATATAGCTCTGCTTTAGGCACTCTTTTGTAACTGATACTTTGCCTTAATAATTCCGAATTGATAAAACCGACTACGCTCAGGTTAGGGGAACCTCAATGTGAATTAAATTAGGGCCTAATTATGCCAATATCTTTACGGGATTCTCCAAACCTGAATTTCTGCTAAGTCATCCATTAAAACAGTTACTTTACAGAAGTTTGTTGAACATAACTTTATAATATGACACCGTGGGGAGGACGAGCGCCTCCAAGTTCATTGCAGATTTCAATAATTTTCGTCCAACAATCTCATACACCCAATGGTACTCGGATGCAGCTATTAATTGTCTTGATGTGACACTGTAACTTCACAATGACAAACTAAGTGCTTGCCTTTACTGCAAAACCTACTGATTGTCAACAGTACCTTCAATTTAACATTATCATCATCAGCCTGATTGCGGTCACTCTCCTTGCACTCAGGCCTCTCCCATGTCTCTCCAATTAGCTTTCATTTGCCGGCTGTGGACACCTTATCCCTGCTATCTTGTTAATCTCATCCACCCACTTATCTTTCTGCCGCCCCCTGCTACGCTCTCCTTCTTTTGGAATCCACTCAGTTACTCTTAACCAGCGGCTGTCTTGCCTTCGCATTACATGCCCTGCCCAAGCCCATTTTTTCCTCTTGACTTCGATTAGGTTGTCATTAACCCGCCTTCGTTCCCTCACCCACTCGGCCCGCTTCCGGTCTCTTAAGGTTGCACTATATCATTTTTCCTTCCACATTGCAAAACTAGCATTCCATAGTCAGGCCCCTCGATTTAGAAGGATACTCTTCAAACCATCGCTCTTCCATAGAACTGCGCACTACTTCCACGTCTTCTTACGAAACAGAATATTAGGCAAAAATAATTGGCGACGCCGTGAAGCGCGCAGACACCCTTCATTGCAAGACGCTAATTTGTGGTACAAGCAAATTAACTTAGCCTTAGCCTACTCAGCCTCTGTGCACAACATAACACGTATTCTAAGAAGACATCATAATATCATGACACAAACTGAGTGCCTAGAGAGCATCTTTCAGAAACCACCACGAGCTGTATTCCGACGTGGTAAAATTTTTCGGAAACTTTTAATGTCTTCCAAGCACCCCCGCCCCATGTTTACAGGCTGTGCACCATGCAATAAATGTCGCTGTCAGATTTTTCCTTTGATGATAACATCGAAAACAGCTTGTATTGTTTCCATCTAGAGAATAAAAAGCAAAGGTATCCCTTTGCGACACTGAAAATGGAATTCACCTATTTGAATGTTCCGTCTTTTAGATCCTAAATACACGTCAAACGGCGATGTCTTTTAGATTATGTTTTAAAAATCAGAAGTCTCGCAGTGCCAGCCTACACTGTCTGCCGTTATCCAAGGACGCAAGCATTCCAGATCACTCAGTTAATAAACAAAAATCACTTTTTTGGAATCTGGGTTTTGATTACACTATGACCGCAATGCCAGAGAATCATTTTTTATTCACAACTTTATATATATATATAGGAAAACTAACTGGCCCATCTTAGTAACGCCATTTTTCAAAAGCTGCTTTGAAAGGTCACCACGAACATGACTGTTATCCCTGTTACTCCGTTCAATGAAACAGCTTCTCCGTGGCCAAAAATAACCTCTGTGCCATGCGTACGTTCTTCTTTATTTCATGCCACCGGGTGTTATTTTTTGTTTGAGTGGTTTTATTTAGTTTCATTTGATTGCGTGCTTGTTGTAGGCTCAGTATTATTGTAGTTTCGCCGCGTGTCTTAGTTTTTTTTACAATTGTCGATTATTTGTAAAGCACGTCTGCACACGTGCTGACTCCGCAGTTTCATATACAATGTAGTTTGATGGCGTGTCTTTGTTTTCCTGTTATTTTAAATGATCTGTAAACCACAATTGACGCACGTATGACTGCACCGCTGTGACCTACATTTAGATCGGCGTTGTTCTTACATATTCCCCGTCATCATTATTGATACTGATAACCTCACCGTTTCAATATAGACAATTGCCTGTAGCCCTGCTTTTTCTGACGAAGGTTGGTACTGTGACTGAAACGACAAATATAAGTTCCAATATGGCGTCTGAATTTTTCGGATGAGCATTGGTGTTTCAAATGAAAACCGTAAGAGTTCCACAAAATTTCGAAGAGTTGTGCGATGGAATTTGCAGGTGGCAGTAGTGTTCCTTGAGGTTCACAAATTGACCTACAAGTGGCATAGTGATGCTACAAAAGGCAGCAGCGTGCACATCAAGATGGCTGCCCGGCTGCCAACATGCACCGCGATTGAGCAGCGATCTGCGATGCGTTTTTTTGTGTAATGAAGGTGTCAACGTAATCGAGATTCTTCGCTAAATGACAATGCAGTACGGTGATTCCAGTTTGTAGTTGCAGCGAGTTTACGAGCGATGTAGGAAGCTTAAAGGCGGTGTAAATTCTGTGCAGGATGCCTCAAGACTAGGGCAGGCTTACCGCGTAGTGACGGACGAAAACATTGCGTGAGTGGAGGAGCTGGTAAAGGAGAACAGACGCATTCTCCTGGAGTGATTTCGTAGCAGTACATGGATAGGGATAGCGATGGTAACCAGTACTGTTCTAGTAACTTTACATACTTTGTCTGGAGAGTTTGCTATCAGCTTTAAATTGAGCACGGCCGACAGCGGAGGGCATTCTGTTCGAAGACCACCGAACACGCTTGTCGCTTCGCCGCCGCCGAGTGATTCAGCCCATTGTGGACGCAAGTCAGCAAAATAAAGAGTTTTGTTTAGACACCATTTTAGCTGCCTTCCTGCTCTCCGGAGTACAGTCACCACTTCGTAACATCTGGTGGAGGTGCGGGGTGGCCGTCCATGTAACGGACACACCTTCAACTCGTGACGCAACGAATCTGCGCTTCGCACCGGAGAACGAGCCAGCAGTTAACCGAGCCATCCGACATCTCCAGAGAGAGCAGCCTGAATTCGGGACCCCGCCGGATAACACCTGACAACGAAAAGACGCCGCAACGTCAACCATGCCCTCGTCACCGACGCAGGCACCGATAGTCCTACAGCAGCCGCGAATGCCGCCAACGTTCAGTGGCCCCCCAGGGGAAGGCCTCCCAAATAAATGGTGGGACCAATTTGAGCGCGTTGTATCGTTCAACAGTTGGGATGATGCTAGCAACTTAGGGCACGTTTTTTTCTCTGTGGAAGGCTCAGCACGAAGGTGGTATGAAAACAACGAGTCTTCCCTAACGGCATGGGGGCTATTCAAGAGAGAACTTTTGAAACAAAAAGCTAAACGGGCGAGTTGGTGGTACATATTGAAAGGCAAACAGCGCAAAGACGAAGACCGCAGAAGAAGAAACAGGACGAGAACTTTTGAAGATATTCACAAGTGTTGTGAGGAAAGAAAGAGCCGAACGACTCCTCGAGTCCAGGAGCCAGCTTCCGAACGAGCCCATACGCTGTTACGTGGAAGAAATGAAGCACCTCTTTCGCCGCGCTGATCCTGACATGACTAAGGAAAAGAAAGTTCAGTTTTAATGCGCGGCGTAAAAGAACAACTCTTTGGCAGCCTCATCCGCCAGGCGCCAAAAACCTTAGACGAATTCACGCAAGAAGCCGCCACCATCGAGAAGGCGATCGACGTCCGGACTCGACAGTAAAACCGCCCTGCTTATGTCTCTGCAATTTGTCCGGACACGATTACCACCATTAGCGACAGCTTGCGGGAAGTTATCCACGAAATCATCCGCGAAGAGCTACGACGACTGCTGCCATCCTCCGAACATCCCCAAACAGCTACTCTAACGGATGTGGCGCGGGAAGAAGTGCAACAGGGCACTTGGCAACCCGGCGGCCACGGAACCCCGCGCCATGACCTACGCCACTGCAGTACGCACTGCTCACCCCAACGACACCCCCTACGTCCTCTCTGAGATGAACCACTTGTTCTGGAACGACACCTCCCTGCCCACGTTCGCCTAGCCTATCAGCGATGCTCAAGTCCCAGGATATGCGATGCCTGGAGGACTTCCGACAACCGGACATTGTGTTCCATTCCGGTGAGGTCGGCCATATCCTTCGTCACTGCCCGTACCGACGTTTCAGTCTTCGTGGATTTGCCGTTGACGCACCACGTCCATGCTTCACCCAACATCCTCAAGAAATCGACGAGTACCTGCGTCATTCGAGAGGAGTACGCGCAGAACCTCCTTTCGCGCTCACCATCGCCGTCAGCCTCGCACTTTGCGTCACCCCGCCGCAGCTATGAAGTCGCAGTGTGAAGAAGGTCTCCCAGCTCACGCAGGAAAAACTGAAGACAGCAACCTCTGGAGGTGAGGCTGCTCATGGGCGAAACGCCGAAGATCCTCCAACGACCATGCCGCATGAAGAAGCCGCCCCTGACACGCCGACACCGCATACAGTGACAACCACGACGCGAACCGCCTTCAAAACTACGCCGCCACCGAGAAGAGCTTCGACGGCACGCTCTACCCACGACTCCCATATCCGACAAAACCGTGACCTGACGCGGGGGCGAAGCACAACGCAAGCACCAGGACATCCGACTTAGAATTGCTTATCGACGGTCGCAAAGTTACCGCTCTATTCGACACATGACACCTCATTGCGCCATCAGGACCACGCACAGCGCGAGTGACTGTCAAAGAACATACCTATCCAGCGTCCTTCGTTGTGCTACTGCAATGCTCCCGCCGCTGTGATCTTGGGCATGAATTTCCTTAATTAGCATCAGGCGATCACCAACCTGCGATCCAAGCTGATCACGCTTTCGACGAACGAGGCCATCCCTTCGATGAAAACTCAGGAAAATCACGTTGCACCACCCGTCCTGCAGGACGAAGGGAGCATTCCACCTCGTTCAAGAGTCATCGTGACAGTAGGCGCCACGAAAGCCATTAACGCTGAAGCCATCATCGAGGGGAACATGCAGTTGCTCCTCGACCGAGGAATCAGCAGCGCAAAAGGCATCGCACATTTCCGCAATGGCGAAGCCGAAGTACTGCTGTCTAATTTCAGCAAGAATACCGGCACATTAACAGAGTAATGACGATCCCTATCTTCGACGAAATATCCGACGTACGAGACTCCTTCGACCTTTTTGACCCATCGGCAGAAGATTCGCCTGACCAAGAGAACTCGCCCATTTTCGACATCAACCCAGCCCTGCCCCGGAACAGACAAGACCAGATCTGCAATCCGCTTCAAAGCTACAGTGAGTGTTTTTCGACATCGCCGAAGGTGCGACAGACGCCAATTGCCAAGCATCACATTATAACTGATCAACACGTCCGACCTCTCCGTCAAAGCCCCTACCGTGTGTCACCGCGAGAACGACAAGCCATCCGGGACCAAGTGGAAGAAATGCTTCGCGACGACGTCATCTAGCCATCAAACAGCCAATGGGCGGCAACGGTTGTTCTAGTGAGAAAGAAAGACGGCGCACTTCGATTATGCGTTGATTACCGCCACTTGAACAACATAACAAAGAAGCACGCCTACCCCCTCCCCCGTGGAACGCGGCTTCGGGAGTGCGCGGGACAAAAGCATTTTTAGTGTTTTTAAGAGACGCGGGTCTGGTGGACATTCTTTGACAATTTTGATTGTGCGTGTGTGTTTGTGAGTGCGTAAGTGTGCTTGATTTCACCATTCACCCTTCCTTTTTCTCTTTTCCTTTTCTTTTCAACATCCTCTTCTCTGCCTTTCTCTTCTTTCGCCCTCATCTGGAGTAGCATGCTAGGCCAACAACCAGGCAGACATCTCCTATTCCATTAAAGTTCTTTTCCTTCCCCTGCCCAGCATCGACGACACACTGGGCCGGCTCTGAAACGCCAAGTATTTCTAATCCATGGATCTCAAGAGCGGCTACTGGCAAATTGAGGTTGATGAAAGAGATCGCGAGAAGAAAGCATTCATTACTTCGGATGGCCTCTTCAAGGTGATGCCATTTGGTCTCTGTTCCGCATGAGGGACGTTTCAGCGAGTAATGGACACAGTACTGGCAGGCCTGAAGTGGCAAATTTGTCTCGTATATTTAGATGACGTCGTTGTGTTCATCTCGAATTTCGAAGGGCACCTGAAAAGGCTTCGAAAAGCACTAGACGCCATCAAGTCGTCTGGCCTAAACTTGAAAGCAAAGAAGTACCACTTTGCCTGTGAACAGCTGCTGTTTCTAGGCCACATCGTTAGCAAGGAGGCATTACGCCCCAACCCACAGAAAACAGCTCCTATTGAATAGTTTTCATTGCCGGCCGGTAAGAAAGCTGTGCACAGATTCCTCGGACTGTGCGTATATTACCGACGATTTGTCAAGAACTTTTTGAACATCGCCGAGCCTCGGACCCAACTGAAAAAGGCAGACGTGCCATTTAAATGAGAAGAGACGCAAGCAGAAGCCCTCAAGAAACTTCAGCGTCGTTTACAGTCCGCACCAATCCTCTGGCATTTGGATAAAAATGCTGATACTGAAGTTCATATCGACGCAATCAGCGTGGGCCTAACTGCCGTCCTTGTTCAGGAAAGGGACGGGCTGGAGAAAGTCATCGCATATGCTAGCCGTTCCCTTTACAAAGTCGAGGCTAACTACTCGACAACTGAGAAGGAGTGCCTTACCATCATCGGTCAACGTCGAAATACCGCCCCTACCTTTACGGACAACCGTTCAAGGTAGTCAGCGATCACCACGCGCTGTGTTGGCTTGCCAATTTGAAGGACCCCTCTCTGGCCGCCTCGCTCAATGGAGCCTACGCGTCCAGGAGTTTGACGTCACCGTCGTTTATAAGTCCGGACGCAAGCACTCTAACGCCGACTGCCTGTCACGAGCCCCTCTAGATGCGCCGCCACCGGACGACGATGAGGACGCCTTCCTGGGACCCATCAGACTCGGCTCTTTTGCTCAGCAGCAACGCTCGGACCCCGACCTAAAACGCCTCATCGAGTACCTGGAAGGCAAGGCTTCTTGTAAGAGAGTACTGTCTTCCTTCTAGGTACAGAATGATGTCCCCGTCAAGAAAAACTTCGCAGCGAGCAAAACAGCCTAACTCCTTGTCTTACCTGCAACTCTCAGCAAAGTTATACAGGCTTCTAACGACGGGCCGACAGCTGGACATCTCAGGATTTCTCGCACCCTGCGCCGCATTCAAGACAAATATTACTGGCCCCGATTGTCTGCCGATATCGGACATTATGTGAAACCCTGCCGAGATTGTCAGCGACGAAAGACCCTCTCACCCGACCAGCAGGATTCCGGAACCCCACTGAACCCCCCTCAAAGACCTTTTAGCAGATCGGCATGGACTTGCTTGGCCCTTTCCCGAATAAACATCTGGAAATAAGTGGATCATCATAGCGACCGGACTATCTGACCCGTTACGTCAAGGCACAAGGCCTAGTGGACGACACAGCAGCTGAAGTCACCAAATTTTGCGTAGAGTGCATTCTTCTGCGACACGGCGCCCCCGATGTGCTCATCACGGACAGAGGAACGGCATTCACGGCGAAACTAACGCAAGCCATCCTGCGTTACAGCCAAACCAGCCACCGGAGGACAACTGCATACCAACCGCAGACCAACAAACTGACCAAGCGCCTGAACAAAACCATCGCAGATATTCGATGCAACGCGGAATACAAGCCAGGATACCAAGTCTGGGTATGGACGCCAATTCGCCACCGCGGATTGAGTGAAAAGCTTTTGCGCCGCTATTTCGGCCCGTAAAAGGTTCTTCGTCGGCTAGGTGAACTGGATTACGAAGTCATCTCTGACGCAATGACTGCATCCCATCGACGCCGTGTACGACCAGAAGTTGTCTATGTAGTCCTTCTAAATCTCTATTAGGCGCGCTATATATTAAAGGCATGGTGTTTCAACATTCGATGCTTATTTTGCACAATTCGTTTTGTTTCTAGCCGCCTTAAGCTTTAAAGCATCGGGTCGATGCTTACTTGAGAGAGGAGAAATGCCGCGAACCTTTGTAGTGGTTGTTCATTCTTCAAAGCTGCCGCCACACCGCTCTCTTTGTGGATGCAAGACGCGACCAAATTTATCTCGATTGATCGCGTCCAGGCAGAGCTGATTCTA
Source organism: Amblyomma americanum (assembly GCF_052857255.1). NCBI lineage: Eukaryota > Metazoa > Arthropoda > Arachnida > Ixodida > Ixodidae > Amblyomma > Amblyomma americanum. Next base: position 57,470,409 of record NC_135500.1, read on the forward strand.
CGTTGTTCCGGAATGTTCTAGCAACTTTGCATGCTTAATCTCGAAAGTTCGCTATCAGCTTTAAACTGAGCACGGCCGGGAGTGGCGGGCACTCTGTTCGACGACCGCCGAGCACGCTTGTTGCTGCGCCGCCGCCGAGTGATTCATTCCATTGTGGGAGCAAGTGAGCCCAAATAGAGTTTTGTTTGGACGCTGTTTTAGCTGTCTTTCTGCCCCTCAGATCGCAGTCACCACTTCGCGTCAATATGCTGTTGTTATGTCGCCCACATGAATGATTCTATGTTTTTATCTGTTTCATTATATTCCGAACTGATAAATGCTGTCAGCAGGCTTCTCGACAGTGATGTGGAAGCAAAATCTGGTCCTCCTATGCAGGATGCGTCTACGTCCTGCCTCAACAACACAGTCCCAGAATGGTTCCACCTCCCAACTTCACTCCAAGCCTGCTCAAATTCAACACATGGTTGTACAAACGTGCGCTAAACATCTTGGTGGGAGAAAAAAAAAACTGGCTCAGGTTACTGGCGAAATCAAATATTTTCAATTGTCTGTTAATGCAAGGTTTGAGGCTTTGAAAGACCGTGTGTCTTTTTAAATCTACCGCGGCGTCTGGTAGCGTGTTGTCTTCTAATGATGCCTTTCTGATTGAAATCCAACAATTAATAAACGCAATTTCAAATCTTTCATCCCGAAATCACAATTTAGAAAACCGCTCGCGTAGAAACAATACCAGCCTATAAAGTCTTGCCGAAGAAGCTGACAAGAATTACGAGCATCTGACATTGATAATTGCGAGATGGTTACAGGATAACCTTCAGATCTCATGCCGGCGCATTTAGAGGTGTCACCGACTTGACAGGAACATTAGTGACCAACCACGTCCCATCACTATGAAGCTCTTGGACTTCCAGCGTAAGGTACTAGTGTCACAAAATTATTCCCAATTTAAAAAACACCTTGCCTCTTTCTCAAGATTTCTCGCTTCAAGTACGTAACATTCGCAAGAAGTTCTGGAAGGAGTCTGCATCTCACAGGAAAAATGACTGCTCTGCGCGTCTTCGATTTGAACATGTATTCATAAACAAGGTTAGGTAGAACTGGGACAGTACATCCATCAAGCTCGTCAGATCATCTACTGGCTCATCGAAGCTCCACTAATACTTAATCTCAGGTCGACTCTTCTGGACTCCGCCGTTCCTGGAATAACGTATTTTGAAGATTAATGCAAATTTTCGAACTTTCGCTAATCTTCGGGATCCCGGGATCTTGCGGCATCCCGGAATAGGAACGTGGACCAAGAAGATGCCGGAATTTACCATCAGTGCCGGCTCATCTTTTCTATGTGCTTATTAAGGATTTACTCTCTCTCTCTCTCCACAAACTATTCGTGGTACAGAGAAATGGCTACATAATGGTGTGCAAGATTCAGAGGTGAAGGCGCCTGCCTCCAAGCGGGTTAGAGGAGTCGGGAGAGGTGGCGATGTGACCTTTTCTTCAGTCCAACCTATTGTTTTCTGTGTTCGCGGTCTCACCAATATAGAGTTTTTGGTATGAAAGTTCCAGTTATGAAAACTGAAATCTTTGATAACAGGAGTTGTTTTCCGTCAGCCTGGTACTGATACTGAGCAGTTACACACTCTTATTAGGCTATCACATGACTACACTACTTCTTCAAACGTATTTTGTATGGGCCATATTACCGCACTTGGCGTCGACAGGTCGTTTGTGGCAGTGAGCGGACATAGTGTCTGCTGGAAGGGAGCTGGTACACTTTTCATTGTCTTCCATATCTTACAAACAACGGTTATGAATGTGCCGAGATTAAGGGAGTATGCGATCACAAACCTGTGTTTAGTTTCCGTTCCTTGTACAGTTCCTAAATCTCGTTTAGTCTACTGCACGTTTGTTGATTTTAACCGCACAGATTACCTAGCAGTAACTGACACTTGATGTGATTCCTTTGACGCGTTTGAGCAAATAAGTCCCACAAGAGATGTCACTACTTTAACAACACTCTTTACAGATCTTGTCAAAATATGGATCAGTCGTTTTATACCTTTAAAAACAAAAAAATACACAGCCATTCCCTGAAAGACTATAAATTTATTGCATTTATCATGGCGTGTCGGTAGATAACGGCGATCAAAACATTCTGGCAACCCTGCAATGATGAGTCAGTTTAATAGTACGGAAAAGGAGCTTCATGCTAAAACAGGCGCCGTGAAATATATTTCAAGGTTACGTTGCCCAAGTTATTGAACGAAAATCCCAGAAATTTTGGAAATCTATGCTACCCCTCGGGTTCACTGCGGAGACATTGAAAATAAACAACGTCACAGTTTCTGAACCACTAACAATTCCTTTGATTTTAACCACTACTGGCATTCAGTTTTCACAACAGACAATTCCGTAATTCCAGCTTTTGCTTCTCAATATGATTCTTCAATTGGCGATGTATCAGTGGGCACTGAAGGTGTGCTGGATGAGATATTAAACTTCATGCCAAGAACTCATGTGTTTCTTACGACGTCCCTTCTGCATTTCTCGTTCGCTACTCTCTTCGGTCTACCGGGTACCTTACAGTCATCTTTAGGAAATTCCTAACAACCGGCACCCTTCCTTTCTTGTTGAAACTTGCTAAGGTTCTCCTCTATTGACATGTGATGATGTAGAATTATTATCTGACTACAGGCACATTTCCTTAACAGCGCATGCGTGTTAATGACTGGAGCACGTCGTCTTTAAACATGTCATAGAATGCCTTGAAGCAAATAACGTACTGTTTTCCATCATGCTTTTCGTCGTGGCTTCAGTACTTTAACACAACTAACATTTCGTACATGACATCAGCAGTTCTATCCATATACTTGACCAAGGTGACGCCATTTTTATAGACTTTGCGAGGGTCTTCGATAGAGTTTCGCACCATTAACTAATGCTCACGCTGTCCGTAATACAGGGTGTTCAAAGTTACTTTCAAGCTTTTTAGAACGAATCCGGATACCACTACACAAAAGTTGTTTTTGTACGTGGGATATATGCGGCTAGGCGGACGCGAGCTGTTAGTATAATTATCATATTATCGGTAAATAACTAAATGTAATAATTACTTTTCATTTCCTGCAGTTAGCATGCATGTTTTTATTGGAAACTTAGCGACAGTGGCATTTAGTAACTATTCTGCTTTGCAGAATTTTAGTAACGCGCCTGCGTCCTGAGATATGGATGTCTAAAATTTCAGCCCATCACGGCACTAAGCAAAAGCTCCTCCCCGGTGTGATACAGCTGTTGCCTATGGTGCTCCGCCCCACAAGAATGTGGGCCGACCGGCGACGGTGATTGCTTTTCGTTCTTCCTTGTTTCTAATAGCCATGTTTTTAACTATTGGAGATAAGCGTCCGTCGCAATTAGAAAGTTGTAGGTTATCATTACTAATAACCATATCACTTCTTTCAATTCCTTCTTACTATCGCGATTTTGAAAAATAATTTCGCTGTCTACTCCTGCTGCTCAGGTTGTAAGGTGAGTGAGAGCCTTCTCAAGCTGCTGAAATGAAGCAGTTTGTCTCATCCATCATGTCCTCATGAGTATATGACAGAAATGAAATGAGAATGAATTTCGAAAACGCCTTTCCCCTTCACGCTACGGCTTCAGAAATTTTGGCCATGTCTTGCGCAATTCAAAACGTAAGCGGACAGCGACGTCCATCAGAAACGCGTCATGCCACGGTACACGTTCCACGCAACCTTACACGTAGTCCCGGGCTGGAGCTGCGAGCAGCGCCGACCCCGTTCAGCCCCGCAGTGCAGGCGGGAAAGACATGGTCACGCGACTACGAGCAACGCAGTGACGTGTTTTCACGGACGTCGATGAGCGTGCTGCGCGGGCGAGGGATTTGCGAGTATACCCTGAGAAATGCTCAGACCTCACTTGGTCACAATGTGAAGGGTATGCAAGGCGGAAGGGTAATTCCGTTTTCTGAATTCTAAAAACTGATACGGCTACTACTAATGACCAGTTACAAATCTCTGATTGCATCTAGGTATGTATTTGCACGAGTTAACTATAAAAATGCCGTGAAGCAACTGCTTAGTTAATATGATTACACTGTCGTATGATATGCTCCAACGCTGGTGCTACTATTCTGCAAAAGTTATAGTTTATCTCAAAAAGACTATTTTTATAGATCAGTAGCAGGCTTCTCTCAAGCACCAGGTATAATCACGAACAGCATCTCGTTTGAATCTGAGCATGCTGACAGTTATTTAGATATACTGCACTTGAAGAGGTCTTTTTGGACCATTACTAGCGCCTTTGTGCATTGGCTCAGCTATACCCGCGCCAGATATGATCCGCCCGCCCTCCGCGTTACGCCACTAGCAGCGATAGAACTTTAGAAAGCAGGATTACTTTCTTTAGGATCACCGTCTGCGGTAGTGAGGCTGCTAGACAAGTATGATTGGCCTCTGAGCTAGGCTAACAGCACGTTTGTGGAATTCGATGGGACGCGCCCCGACAGCTTTCGCTCTATAGCTACAGAAACTTAGGCATAGCGAGTTTCGATAGCAAAGAAAGCCTGCAAGGCAGGACACTCACTTGGATCCTTTCGAAAATTTTTCCGGCAGCACCGCGCTGCGCTTCCTGAAGCCCCTTGCTGATGGCGCTAAGGAGCAACCTGAGACCAAATGAAGAAAAAAAAATTATGCGCAGTAGTGAGTCTGTGTGCCTGCACACATAAACCTAGTTAACGTCGACGCTTTGTTTGTACTGATAATTGGGAACTATTCATTTTGCCTCCTCCTAGATCGGTAAGTGTTGCGGTTGATCGTCAATTTCTGTTTTTGTATGAGCTGAAAAATCTAAGATGCGCGGCACGTATAAGAAATCAGCGGACTACTTGAAGTATAGTTCGGTGTGCGCATATAAACGAGGATCATTAGCTGGAGTTGCGGCCATATTAGCTTTAATGGCTCGCAGCGAGATTGACGTCTAAGTACAACCGCCACGCCTGGTCTGCGTGTTCATCAGTGTGCGTGATGTCATGATGATAAACTTCCACTTACTTGGTAATGCTGTTTGAATACCTGCCTGTTCAGAACAGCACTGTTTCATCTATTTTCTCGGCCATGTCAGGCGACGCCGGGAGTAGATAAAAAAAACTATGAGGTATGCAGGAACACTTTTTTTTACAGTCTGCACGCACTCGTTATTGGTTGATATGGCCTCTAGGTAACAGAGTGCCGCAAGTTAAGTGGCGAGATGGACAATAGGGCGCGGCTAGCGACTTTTTGAAACATAAACGTGGTTTTGTGGCGGTTTAACGTCCCAAAGTAACTCAGGCTATGAGGGACGCCGTAGTTAAGGGCTCGGCTCAGGAAACAAACCCAGATATGAGGGCTACAAAATCACGAGCGGTGTGTGATACGGTATGGTGTGATGCGGAGTGATATAGTACGGTACGCTATGGAATGGTCCAGCATGGTACGGTAAGGTATGGTAAGGTACGCTATGGTACGGTATGGTAGGGTATGATAGGGTATGGTATGGTAGGGTATGGTATAGTACAGCATGGTAAGGCATGTTACGATATGGTATGGTAGGATATGGCAGGTATGGTACGGCATGATACGTAAGGCAAGGTATGGTAAGGTACGGTACGGTATGGTATGGCACAGTACAGTATGGTATGACATGTTAAGGCATAGTACGGAATGGTATGGATGTTATGGTAGGATATAGAATGTGGAGTTTAATGTCGACAAGCTGCCCATGAGCCACGGAGGATCACCGTAAAGGGTGGCTCCTGGTACATTCCGACTATGCAATGTTTGGTAAATAAGTTTTTGCGCATTTTTTTAGATATTGCCTGATGGCGGTAGAACCAAGAGCATGATTGGCGGTTTTACAAGAATTTAGCTTAAACTTGCAGGCAAAATGAGACCACAGCCGATATGGTGGCCGCTGGCCCTATTGAAACTTTTAAGCGCTGTGCCGTTAGGGGGGTTGCATCATTTGGAGTTGATATACAGCGCCTCATGAATATGACGCATTGCCTTGAACACTCGCAAAGTCGTTTATCCTATGGTTCTAGTTAATGACTCCCTAGACTCTCTCCAGGGTGCCGAATATATCTCCATCCTAGATGTTCGTTCTGGTTACTGCTAGATTCCCATGCATTAGGCAGACAAGGATAAACCATGTTCGCTACTCCACTCGTGCTTTAATCATTCAATGCTATGCCGTTTGGACTTCGTAAAGCTCCCTCTACACTTGAACGCATGATTTACATTGTTAGACTGCGTCTTTTTGTGACCACTTGAACCTCGATGAAGTGCTGACTTGCGATAGTTCCACTGACTTCCATCTCAATGCAAAAGTGTCGCTTCGCCAGGGAGGAAATCAATATCCTAGGCCACCTCGTCAGCCGAGACGGCATTCGACCTGACCCTGACAAGCTTGCTGCTGCCCTACTTTGCTCGTCGCCAACGGCCTGAACTTCTGCACAGTTTCCTTGGGCCGTGCTTCTATTCTCGTCAGTTTATCAGACGTTTCACTGCCATTGCCCAGCGAATGCAGCTTCTCACTGCTTGAAGTGCTTTCGATGGGTCTGAGCAATGGGGAAGTGCATTTAAAACCCTCAAGCGAGACCCTGTCCTTGGCCACTTCGACGATGCTGCTCCTACCATTCTACACACTTACACTACCGGCCACGGCTTTGGTGCTGTCCTTCTGCAGCGTGAGAGTACTTCTCGCGAGAGAGTTATGGCATTCACTAGCCGCGCTGTGCTACCTGCGGAACGTTACTGACCCATCACTGAGAAAGAATGTCTTGCCTTCGTTTGGGCAGTTCATAAATTCCACCCGTATACCTTCACCACACCTAATGCTGTTTGTCTAGCCTCAAAAATTTGACTGCACGCCTTGGCCGCTGGATTCTTCGTCTCCAAGAGTACTCTTTCGACCGTCGTCTACAAGCCGGGTCGCATGCACCAAGAAGTCGACGCCCTTTTTCGTTGCCCGCTTCCGGAGTCTTGTACATCACTTCTACCTGCCACCGCGAAGCCGCATTGTCGTCAGCTCTTCTACCCATCGCCGCCCTCTCCTATGTGGCTTCTGACGATTTCAGTGCCTTTCCATCACGTCAACGCGCCGATGCCTATTGTTGCTTCCTAATCGACCCCCCTCCCCCCCCTCCGGGGCCTCCCCTGCTAAAGCTACGCCGCGTAGTCACCTCCAGCAATTCAAAATCGACAACGCTATGCTCCACCGCTACGTTTGCTGACCTGACTGCACCCGCTGGGCTCCAGTGGCGCCGTTTTCGCTTCGCTTCATTATTTGGGAGGCCCTCAACCTATGATCACGTGAAAAACCGTTATTTCTGGTCTGGCCTTTCGTCAAGCATGGCTAAATACGTCGAATCTCGTCCGCTCTGCCTGCATCGTAAAAGTCACCTATAACGCCTGGCATCTGCAACCTCTCCCATGCCCCGCCACACCGTTCACCGTCGTTGGTATCAATTTGAACCGCCCGCCTCCTCTCTCTGTGCGCGGTAATCGTTTGATAGTCACCGCCATCGACCATCTGATCTGATATGCTACGCAGAGACATCAGCTTTGCCTGATGGCTCGGCGTTCGAAGTTGCCGCCTTCTTTTTGGAATAAATCGTACTGCGCCATGGAGGCCCTCTTAATTGTGTTTCTCAGTGACCGCGGCCGGACGTTCCCGTTGAGAGTTGTTGCCGAAGTTCATCACTATCCCTCTGCAATTAACAAGATAACGTCAAAATAACGCACCGAACTAATCACGGCCAGGCTGGTCGCTTGTGACCATGTAGAGTGGCTATGGTAGTTAGTGTGAGCACTGTCAGCCGTTTCGTCCCTTTCATCTATCTGTATGTGACTTGTGACGCACACTACAAGCGAGACAGGGATTGAAAGGAAAGATGAAGCTGCAAAACTATATGGAAGCAGTGTATGGGTCGCACCTTACACGGCTTTGGCCAATAGTTTGTATCAAGACATCCTGCGACGGGTTCTATTTCAAATACATTTGGTGGGAACTAAGTACCATGTTATTCGTGATCGCTGCTCGATGGTTGATTCTAGGCAGATATGCTTATTTTTAACGTGATTGCGTTAAAGGCCCCGTTCTCCATAAAATCCGGTGTCGGCGTTGTCGACGTCGGCGTTGTGAGCAAAAAATCACGAGTATAAATCCGGCAGGTGGTCCCCAGAGAGCAACCTGGGAGGCAGGTGGGGCATCTTGCGATGTTATCACAACCTGCCCATCAGATAGTGAGCAAACTGCCCACCGTGCAGGTGGCAGTTCAATAATGATTAGACGCTCGGCAAGGGTAACATGGGTCGCACAAGGCCCACAGGTGGCAGCACGTGCTATCGAGGACAGTGGCGCATCGTTTAACCGCTGCACCACTGCGCCAGAAGGGGTATGATGACTCCCAGAGATCTATGAGTGTAAAGAATGACCTTCGGAGTATATGGGAATTAACAGACTACGCTATCGCATCATACGCTTAAGGCAGAGCTTAAGTGTCCGCTCCAATTTTCTTTACCTCTCCGCCACTCCTTAGGTTACCTGCGCAGAAAGATGCTGTCCTTCCACTCCCGAAAAAGGAACTGCGCCAGAAGATTGGCGACAATGAGGAAACCTCGCTGCTTGCTCCAATTCCCAGGCTGCACAAGTCGAAGCAGTTTCTGCGGCATTGAAAAAAAAAAACCAAAAGACGCCTCAGATGTGCATGACAAGCTTGGCCGATCACAGTTATCTGCTTTGTAAGCTGGTAGTTCTGAGTTTTCGTGCCTCTCTGGAGTAAGGCAATTATTACAATTCCTTTCCTTTTGCGTACCGAGTATTTTTTTATTTATTTAGGCATACTGTAAGCCTAGTTAGGCTCTTACATGAGTGGGAAAAATAAAGGAACAATTATACAAACAATAGCATATCCAGTATGACATACACGAGATACAAAACATGCGCCTGCAGTAGAAAAGACCATAGCAAGTAGGCTGAGACCACCAACGGTCAAAGGACATGCGCATTGCTATACACGTTCATTTCGATGCATTTAAAACACTGGAAAGGAGAACGACGAGACCACGAAGCGATACAATCAGGTCAACACGATGCTCTTTTGCTATTTTTATTGTAAATTCTGTTTTTCAAAAAACGACTCTACGTTTTTAAAAAAGATATCAAGAGAGACGTCGTTCATGAATTCGTGAGGCAGATTATTGCATTCTTCAATGGCTAACGGAAAAAATGAGAATTTATATGTGTTACAGCGCGTTGGGATGGGTCTGATGCAGTTTTCATGGTTTAATCGCTTCGAACGATGATAAGGTGCCTTGATGTACTGATCTTTATCAAGTCTTATGCGATCATTGTAAAGAATAAAAAGAAACTTCATCGAAGCAACGCGTCGTCGACAAGCAAGGGTAGGGATACGCGCTTTAGCTCGCAGGGAAGATACGCTGTCATGACGTGAGTAGCAGGAATAAATAAACCGGAGGGCCTTATTTTGATTTTTTTCGAGTTGAACGCTGAGGTAAGACTGATGGGGGCTCCAAATGATGGTGCCGTATTCAAGGATGGGCCTTATGACGGTATTATAGGCTGTTAACTTTGCATGAGGAGGAGCTGCTGACAGTTTTCTACGGAGGAACCCCAGCTGTTTGAATGCTTTTGCACACGTGTTGGATATATGCGTGTTCCAGCTTAGCTTATGGGTAAATGTAACACCTAAATATTTCACCGTATCCACCCTCATTATGTTAGATCCTGATAAATTGTAAGAATATACAAGAGGCACTTTTTTACGGGTAAATGAGATACAAGACGTTTTGTTGATATTAATTTCCATTCCCCATGTTTCGCACCACCTGGCAATGTTATTTACAGAAGAATTTAATTTTAACTGGTCGTCCGGTCTACGTACCGTAGTGTACAGAACGCAGTCGTCAGCGAAAAGCCTTATTGTTATTCCAGGTTCAGCGCAGGCATGGATATCGTTGATATATATTAGGAAAAGGATCTGTCCCAACACGGATCCCTGTGGGACCCCGGAGAAAACGTTCAGTCGTTCGGATTGTGCATTATTCATTTCAACATATTGCGTGCGACCTGTGAGGTAAGAGTTTATCCAGGTTATTACTTTTGAGTTAATGCCAATAGTACAGAGCTTGTCGATTAATTTAGAATGTAGAACACGATCAAATGCCTTCCTAAAGTCGATCAGAATGGCATCTGCTTGAAGCTGGGAATCGATCACTTGTGCAAAATCATTTGTTATTGCTAATAGCTGAGTGATTGTTGACAGTCCTTTTCTGAAGCCGTGTTGTCTGCTGTAAATTAAGTTATTTTCTTCCAAAAACGTTGTTATGGATTTGTTGATTATATGCTCTAATAGCTTGCAGCTGTCGCTTGTTAATGAAATTGGTCTATACATATCTACAGAAAGTCTGCTGCCGTTTTTGTGAATTGGAATAACCTTTGCACATAGCCAGTCGGACGGAAGGGCGCCCGTTTCTAGGGATAGTGTGAAAATTTTGTGCAGAAACGGGGCCAGTTGTTCCGCGTATCGCTTCAGAAATGTATTTGATATGTTGTCTGGACCAGGACACTTTTTGACATCAATCTGCAAAAGCAAGTTCACTCTTCCTGTCTCGGTAATCACGATATCCGGCATCAGTGATTGTGGCTCACTTATGATAGCGCTTGTAGCAAGGTCACGAGCAAATACAGACTGGAAATGTTGATTGAAAAAAGTTGTGATAATATGAGGGTCTGTAACCACTCTACCGTCTATTTCTATTTGTGATACACGGGGCTCAGTGCTCGGTAAATACCGCCAGAACTTTCCTGGATCTCGAGTAATAAAGTTAGATAAAGTTGTTGAGAAGAACATTTCCCGCGCGTTCTTAATTTCCAGTCCTAGTTTGCTCGCAAGTTCACTTATCTGAAAACTATTTCCTTTTCTCCTGCGCATACGCTGTAGTCTTCGTTTCAGATGAATGATGTTACGTGTAGTCCACGGGGTTTTCCTTTCTGTTCGTTTTATCCTTGTAGGTACAAATTCTGCCTCACACTCTGTTATCGCTGCTTTTACTTGTAGCCATAGGTTATTTACACAGCGGGAATCTGCACAAGAAAAACTGTCGAGGATTGATTCTAGATGATCTATAATGCCTACATCATCTGCCTTGCTGTAGTCTTTAATAGTGACGAAAGAGTTACAGTGATTACGATCAGCGTGGTGGCGCAGGTGAGGAAAAGTAAGAAAGAGCAATTTATGGTCCGAAATCCCGTTTTCCACACTAATTTCAGGACAGAAAAAACTAGACACAAAGGCTAGATCTAGTACGGAAATCGCGGTTCCTTGGACACGCGTTGGCTCATTTACCACTTGAGATAGCGAAAAACTGAACATTATATCCAAAAGCTTTTCTCAGTTATTTATTTCGTTTTTTCCTATTGCTAAGGTTGTCCAGTCGATACCTGGCAAATTGAAATCGCCTGTGACGATGAATTTTGCGCGAGCGTTGAATTTGCTATGAAGGAAGTCGTGCATTTGAAGAAGGTAATCAATTGGTGCATTCGGTCGTCTGTATATACTGCCCACTAGTACCAAGTTGCCCTTAATGTTGACAGTGCATCAGACACTTTCATGGTTTGGTATGCCACATTCTTTCTGGAAAAGGAGGTTCTCTTTTATTGCAATGGCTACGCCGCCTCCTCGCCCATCGCGGTCTGAGCGATGTGCTAACCTCAATAGGCTGTGCTAACCTCAATAGGCATCCTTAGACTGTGGCTACTAACGACACCCTGAAAGCACGCTTAAGTTTTACTAGCAGGATAGCAGCAATCATTTGATAAAGGACGGACTGTCTATCACTGCTTTCACTGGCATTCGTAGGCTCACACAATCCCGGCCACGTCGGCATGCAAAGGCAGAATGCAGTCAAGGAGCATTCCACTGACAATTTCTGTTGTGCTGTCTGGACTAGATCAGTTCTGTATTGCCTATGGAAATGAACCGAAACATTCACTTCTCGTATTCCCCACTCAGCCTTACCTGAGGCAAATGGATTGGGAGAAACTTTGCAAATGGCTTCGTGCGTGGCCTGGGTGGGAGCTTGACCACCTTGTAGAAAGCGAAAAGCTCCAGGGCGAGCATAGTCAGGACGCCCAGGACAAAACCTGTGAAGCCGATGAGGTAGATCGCGAGCGACATTGCCTGGACCTTCGCTGAGCCTGGTCGAACAGCTTGTTGCTGCTCGACTCCCCGTGGAAAGACTTTAGTAGCGGCGCCGCGCTTCTTCGTCTTCTTCTTCTGGGCTTGCACGAGGGGCGCGCTGAACAAACGGCTTGCCGAAGGTCTCTGCGTTCGGTATAAGCATGGAAACCTAATTTTATGCTTCCTGCGGGCAACTGACATAAAAAAGAGGTTTTCGGAAAGTATTCGACATTTTTAAAAGGTTTGCTCCAGCGAACAATTTGTTTAAATGGATCATTCAGTAGCTCCAAGTCAGCGTCATTCCAAATCAGCACCATTCAATTAATCCAAATTTGCAATCCAAATCAGAATCATACCACTCAGTACATTATTAAAAAATTTAGGGGGACACGTAGTCGCTTAGGGGCCTTTTACGAACCCTTAGAATATGTTGGTGCACAGTTCGATTCCCGCTTGGCGGCTGACTCACGCTGTAACGAGCAATTCTCGAATTATGGAACGCAACCACCCCCGTAGTTGTGCTACAATTTAGGGGGTCATAATCTTTGACCCGAACCCACATCAGTGTACAAGCTTGAGCGTTATTCTAGGTGTACATGCCAGATGCTTCAGGCAAGCTGACACTAATTTTTAAAAATATGGTTTTTTCGGTAAAGATAAGCTTTTTTTTCGACATAGAAACGCAAGTGTTCGCAGACGTCAGAAAACAGGCGATCGGGGTAAGTAGTCATGTGATTCATTCAATTATAATAGTTTGCTTTCTATCACAGATAAGCACCTAATTACAAATAGAGATTGTAGTCCGGATTTAGTAAGTGCCTTTTCAGTGTCTTGTCCGAGCAGTAAGGACAAGGTGGGCTTAAACATAACTGGGTTTATTACATCGCAGCACCGGGACGCACGTCTTCTGCGTATCCGCGTCGACCATCGAGTCCCCTACGCGTTCCAGTCCCTTGCGCGTTGCGGCTGCTCGCGCATGTGGCGCTATCTGTCAGTCCTGCCGCTCACCACACCCTGCCTTCTTTATGAGAGTTGGGCTACAGGTCCAGGCGATTTGGAGGTTTCACGACACGTCCACTGTCGTGACCGTCCCTGGTTGTGGTTGCAGGGGGTGGAGGGGACTGCTGGTGCGACGAGTCATCCCGCTTGCGGTTTGTACCACATAAGAACGCGGAGAGAGAGTCGGAGCAATCACAGTCCCTTTAGCAGCCGCGCCGTAGAAGATGCGGACTGCTGTGCTCGGCAGCAGGCGTTCTCGTTCACAGACCATATGTCGGCGGTCGTAATCGATGCGTTGTTTTGCCCTGTTCACCTGGTTTCTGTTCCGGTAAGGGCGAGTGCTCCAACGCGGTCGGAACTCCGTAGACATAGTTGGCACGTCGGTTCTCACTCGGCGCCCCATGAGTAGCTCAGCCGGAGAGTAGCCTTCGCGAGCTGGCGTGTCGCGGTGAGCTAACTGAGCTTTGTTGTTGTTCGGCGATTTTCTGAGGAGCCGTTTTGCAGTTTGTATGGTTCTATCGGCCGCCCCGTTGCTTTGGGGGTAGTACGGGCTGCTTGTGATGTGCTGTATTCCCCATTCTCGAATGAATAACTTGAATTCAGTAGAGGTAAATTGAAGTCCATTGTGCGATCGGATGACAGCAGGTGCCCCAAACCTAGCGAAGATCTCCCCGAGTGCTCTCGTGATGTCGTAAGTCGTCGTCCTTTTCAGGTTCTTGAACTCAAAGAACCTTGAGAAGTAGTCCAGTACTACTAAGTGGTCCTCTCCGTTTTCACTGATAAGATTTATTCCAACCACCTCCCATAGATAACTGGGCAGCGGAGTGTCAAATACTGGTTCAACACCAGGTTTTCGATACTCTTGGCACACTGGGTAACGAGAGACTTAGTTTTGAATGTGTAGTCATACTCCAGTAGTCTGATCCGCAGGCGCTGCAAGCGTGGAGGTAGTCCATCGAATAGTTTCGACGACAGTAGTGGCACCAAGGGCCTATGGCCCGTTTCTACATGAAATTGTAATCCAAGGAGATATTGACGGAAATGCCCACAGGCCCACGTGGTTGCCAGTGCCTCTTTTTCAGTCTGCGCATAGCGCTGTTCGGTTTCCGAGGGGAACCGGGAGGCATATGCGACAGGTAGGCATCGTCCGGACATCAGTAATAGCCTTTTCAGTTTTCAGAATTTCAAAAATGCGATTACTTATCGTGTTGTGGCTGGACGAAATTTGGCGTTTTTTTACCATTTACGTCCACAGGAAAGGTTGCTGTACCGGCATGCTTTTCGAAAGCGTATGTATTTTGGCACAATGAACACAGATTGTATTGAGCCAAAGCGGCGAGGGAAATCCCTTTTTTTGACTTCTATTAAGTGATATGGCTATTAAAAACGGCAGGCTACGTATCTCTGATTGCAATCAGGTGCCGATCACTAATAGCTAAAAAGGTCACTCTTAGAACTTAGATAATCACTTTACTAGTTTACACTATTCGCCTCTTTTTTGACGTACGCAAAAACTGTTATTACTCTGGTGCAGAAAGCTTCTCTTTGCCTAAAAACCCTACTTTTGAAAATTAGTGATCACGTTCCCCAAAACACCTAGTTTATGTAGGAAACGATGTTGTGTGAACGGTAACGGCTCCGGTCGTGGCTGGAGTCGTTTTAACACAATCAAATGAATTCTATTCTAATTATAGTCCATTCCTTTGTAGTCGCCGCACTTGTAAGTACTAATGATGATTGTTACGGCTTAGCATTTCTTATTTTTCCGCTTCTTAGGAAGTCACATCATCTCAACTAATCGCGAGATTTGTCAGCCAAGTGCTTTTTAGGCGACGCCGCATTTTGTCGGTTATCTAATGTTTCCGCATTAATAAACAACAAGACCAGAAGAAGCTGAAGGATCGAGCCCTGTGGAATGCCAGAGTGTACCGAAAGTTGTTCGGGATGGTGGTCTTGAAAAACAACAGATTGTTCCCGGTCCTCAAGGTATATGCTGTAAACAAGTAAATTTTCGAAGAAGTTTTCATTACCGTGCTCAACTTGTGAAGCTGTTTTTGGAAGAAATCTTATCGAAAACCAACGCAAAACTAATAAAATTATCATCTATTTGTTTTCCATTGTTAACTCCTTCGGCAAAGCCATGCTCTCTTAAAACCAGTCGCGTGCTTTAAGGTACCTTTTCTTTAAACATGCTTATGCTTTGTTAGAACGTTAGTATATCCCGGAATTCCAGCATATGATTATGAATTATGTATCGCAAGACATTTCTTGTCAGAGATGTTAAAGAAACTAGGCGGTACTTTTTATTGCACAGCTTTCTTTTTTGGTTCATGCAATGGCTTCTCTCTGGCAGTACTCCATTCTCTCAGGGTTTGTTTCTCGCAGAGTATCTCGTGAGCATGACGTGCAGGTACTTGGGCATCCATTCCACGCACCGTCTCAAAGATACGTTTGCAAATTTGTCTGGCCCAGAACAATTGCAAGGAGTAAGCCTTTCTTGGCTCATGAGAGGCGTGGACGGAAGTTTGAGCACAGATTTTGTCCGCGCTAACTGTCAGTCATATGTTGTACGGTAAATAAAATAAAATCTAAAAGCTGATTAAGCGACTGTTCTTAAGCAACATATAATGGGATGAAATAATATAGAAACAAAAATGTAAATAAACGCAAACATAAAATAGAAAAGAAATTAAAAATAACAAGAAATAAAACACGCGGCTGAAAATGCAGGGAGAAAGAGAGGGCAGAGAAAGGCTTTAGCATTTCCGCTCTTCAGCAGACTGAAGTGCAGTCCTGTAAATTTTTAAAGTCGAGATTTAAAAGCCTGTTTAAGCCGCCTGGTTCCCTTGGCTGAACATCAAGGATAGTGTGCGCAGACAAATCGAAAAGTGGCAGTACGCCAACATTAATGGTAAAGACGGACTTTAAATGTTCATTAAAGTACATTTTTTGGCCATCGTGAACTTTCTTACCACCAACAGAAAATAAATATTACATTCTTTAGAGGTGGGAGAAATAGAACGCCAAATTTTTCTCGATAATCATCATCATCCCCAGCCTTAATACACCCACTCCATGGCAAAGGCATCTCCCATGTCTTTCTAATTAACTCTGTTTTTCGCCAGCTGCGCCCACCGTATGCCCGCAAACTTCTTAATCTCGTCCGCCCACCTAACCTGCTGCCGCCCCCTGCTATTTTCGCCTTCTCTTGGAATCTACTCCGTTACACTTAAGAACCAGCGGTTATCTTGCCTTTGCATTGCATGCCCTGTCCAAGCAAAAAAAAACAAAAGGTGAGACAAACCAGCATTCGTAGTAGTAGTAATAAGGCGCACATGGAAGCAGGCCTCCTTCCGTTCAGTTTTTGCCACATTTTGCATTGCCCAAGCGCGATAGCTTTATGTAACAACCGCATCAATGTGCATACTGTTATCTTAACAGCAAATAGAAGCTTTTGCGGGACACACTTAAAGGCGCATCCTTGAGATTATATATGTTATGTAGCGTAGCAACACCACTTGCTCACTGTGGTGAACTGTACAAGTGTGTGAACGACGACGATTCAGAGGTGTGAAGCTCGCTCGCAGCAAGAACGCTTGGCCTGAACCTGTGTTGGGCGTTGCAAAGGGACCTAGGTTCTGCTCAGCCCCAACCCATTCACCAAGCTCAGTAACACCCTGCTCTATCTTACCGACCGTGGCTAATTTGTGTTTCCGAAATCATGAGGCCGACCTGCCTACATGGTCTTCTTTCAAGACCAGTTTCTTTTGAGGCATTCAGCCGCCCAGCTGTGCGCTAACTGCGCGCCAAATAAACCCTCCGCGCTCAGCCCGCGAACGAAACTTTCACGAGTTATATAGAAGATGTTGTCGACCTGTGCAAGCTGATCAATGCATCAGTGCCTGATGGCCATAAAATTAATAACATCTTGAACGTTATCTACTACGACGGGTTGCAGATGTTGCTCGCCAACAGTCCACAAATAGGTGTCGATGTTGTCCAACTTTGCCAACTATACAACGTTCTCAAGAAGCAGAGGGCTTCTTTTTTTTTTGAAGTGATGTTTATTGCCTCAGGGCATAAAAACTATGAAGTGAGAGATGACTAAGTTGCTTAAATAAATGAAAAAAGGTGGGCTGATCTGATAAAATCAGCAGAGGGCTTCTGCTCGCCGATCAGGCGTGTTCGACGAGTCTGGCTTCTGACCCGGCTTCACTGCTTCCCAAGATCAAGGTCTTTACATGGGAAGACGTAGCCCGTAAACTGCTACTCCTGCTTGTGTCTGGCGACCCTGATCCATCCCTTGATCCCACACTTCGACGTGCCAACCAGGAGCAGGCCGCTGACGTTTCCCCCTCCAGCTCTCGGCTTCCTCCTATGACTGCTCCTTTGACGTACGCTGATTTTACCGCTAGACCTCGACGCCGCGTAGCCTACGTCTCCAGCCCAACCATGGCGCCACTGCCACCTACGCCGGCACCTACACGTCGTTATCCGCCGCCTAGCCGCGCTGTCTTGAACCCGCAATTTGTGGTGTCTCTCTTCTTGTCCGTGTTAGCCTTCGCGCTCTGTGAATGGAAGCATGAGATGCCAACTCGTCCAGCGACTGATTTTAAGCGGTACAGTAGCCAATAGCTATGACGCGACCATCCGGTCGAGCGTCCGGAGCGCCCGAGCAGATGGGTTCTTGCGCCCCATTGCTCTGACTGTTCGCACGGCCGCTAGGACTCATCCGCATGCGGCCCAAAAATCACCTTACACCGGCCTTGAAGTAGGCCGTCTCATGTTGCAAAGTGGTGGGCTTGACAGCGGAGAATCCGGGCCGCAGGACGCGTAGAATGAGGTGGGAAGCGATCCTGGTGTCCTGCGTCGTTCAAATGGAATGTCGGCAATATCAAGAGTACAGGAATCACTGGTGGCGAGAGATGTGGAGTCCAAGTCACAGGGCAGAAGGGCGCAGGACAGAGCGTCGGCATCAAAATACTTACGGCCAGATCGATAGACGACATCAGTGTCGTAATCTTGTAAACGTAGCGCCCAACGAGTAAAACGGCCAGAGAAATAACAACCAGCAGAGGGCATGATGATCGTCAACGACACAGAATGGGGGACTGCATATGCAAGGTCGGAACTTTCCAATAGCCCAAATGATTGCCAAGCATTACTTTTATGAAATAATTCCTTGCGGCCTTTCTCAAACTGCGCCTGGAATACGGAACAACATGTTCGAAGAAGCCGGGTTTCCGTTGTGCCAGAACAGCGCCGTGGCCCACTCCGCTGGCATCAGTGTGAATGTCAGTGTGTTGACTGGGATGAAAATGCTGCAGGATCGGACGGGACTGAAGAAGGCGCTGAAGCAGGGAGAACGCCGCATCACAGGTTGGTGTCCAAAACGAGAGGCTGGGGGTCTCCGGAAAGCAGCTCAGTCAGAGGTTGACAGGATGGAAGCGAAATTGCGTACGAAGCGGCGGAAATAATAGCACAGCCCAATGAAGCTACGCACCTCTTTCAGTGCAGTGGATCGAGGGAACTCGGTGACTTCATGCAGTTTGGCAGGGCCGGGAAGAACGCCTTCTTTGGAGATGATGTGGCCCAGGATGGTAAGCCGTTGGGCAGCGAAGCAGCACTTCTTGAAGTTCAGTTGCAAGCCGGCGTCGGTCGGACATTGCAGTGCGCGCTGGAGGAAGAACAGGTGGTACTATAACTCTTTAGAAAAGGAGACAACATCGTCCAGGTAACAGACACGTGTGCCACTTCAGTTCATTGAGGATTGTGTCCATCATGGGCTCGAATATGGCCGGCGCGTTACCCCAGCCGAACTGCATGACGTTAAATACATAGTAGCCGTTAGGCATAACAAAGACAGTTTTCTCCCGGTCTGCAGCAAACATGGGCACCTACCAGTTGACGGAGCGCAGGTCCAGTGAGGAAAAGAATTCCGGACCTTACAGTCAATCCACGGCATCTTCAATACGGGGAAGTGGATGCACATACTTTCGCGTAATCTTGTTGAGTCAACGGTTGCGGGCCCACACCCTTCGAGAGAAGGATGGTACACGGCCGTAGTCATTGACGAGAAAAGACAGGTGGACGGTCTGACTTCTAAGGTCCCTGGCGCAAACCACGCAGATGAGCTAGCAATCGCCCTGGCTGCGACCACCCTAAATTTAAACTGATCTTATCCGACTAGCAAGGGGCCTGTCGAAATTATGAGCTGGGCTGGATAAAGCCTACAGCGCAAGAATACTTCGTAGAGCAGCTCGGGATCAGAACTGTACGATCCGATTTCTCATTTGGACTCTAAGCCACCAGGACTTACCGGGTAATGAGGCCGCCTGCTCGGCCGCCCGCGCACTAAGTGCGCCCCCGATGTAGACCCTACCGGTCTGAATCAGGCCACCTGCCCTCTTTAAACTTTCAAAGATATATCAGCTCATTACCGGAACTCTCACCGTCAATGCCCGGCTCCTCTCAAGGAGCCAAGGAAAGCGGGCGAAAGAATACTTATTAGACTCTTTACTAACACGCTACAGTGCCCGGCAGTACTCAAACATTTTGGTCCTTCCTTCTCTGGCCTCTCCTATTTCTGTGAGGAGGGGGTTGACGCCTTCCACATGGTCTGGGCATGCCACGAAAGTCCTTCTCGTCTATTCCTAACGCATTCCTCTACCCGAGAGTACAGGGAGGCGGCCCTGCTCGGCTGCCTGGCCGGCCGCCTGGCTCGGCTGCCTGGCTGCCGGGCCCAACAAGCCCTGGTTCAGAGAACCGGAGTGGCGGTCCAGACCAATAGGGTCACTGAATAAAGGACTCCACATAGTATTGTAAGGGGATGGAGCGGCCCACTAGAGTCTGCTTCCCTGTCAACCCCTTTGTTCACTTAGTTCTTGACAGGTAGGTTTTTAAACTGCCATTGGCACATATCTTTTGGCTGTTTTGCCGCTGACTGAATTGCAATATCCTATGTGTGTTCGGTATGCGACAAAACGGTAGAGGGCACATTCCTTGCCTGCTCAGTTTGCAAGAGAAATTTCCACCTCACAAAAAAACTGTTCCGCGATTACAGACAGTGCCTACACTAAAATGTCCACTGTTAAACGTGAAACATGGAAGTGCCGGACGTGCAAATCTAGTGCAGGTTCCAATTCTATAGCGATGGCTGATTGGGCCCTCAGTTTTCCGCTGTTAATATCAAAGTGGACCAACTGAGCAGCACCGTTGAGGCACTCATGGTGGACGTTGAAGAACTGCTCTGTTTCAAGGCAACGTGTGAAAATATGGTTGATACCGTGTCCGGCATTCAGACTCCCATTGATTTTCTTTCTGAAAATTACTATTCCCCGCTCTCTTCAATGACTGCTAATCAAACCGAAGTAACTCAGCTTCTGCTAGAAGTGGAGTGCCTTTCCGCTACAGTCACCCGTCAGGCTTAAATTCTTGACCAAACAGACAGTTCAAATAAACGAACTAAAACAATATGGCAACCGCTAAAATTTTGAAATCCATGGTCTCCCTTTGAAACCGGACGAAGACTTGAAGTCCATTATCCGCTACTTACCTGGACGATTGAAGCACACGGATCGTCCGCGGAGCTTATCAACATTTGTCGTGAGGATTCCCTATAAAGTATAAATACCAAAAATAAATGTTCGTGACTTGTCCGTGGTGTTTGGGTCATGGCTTTGATTTTCCCCGTTCGAACTTTTTTCTTACTGCTCACAGCCGAACCTTTGAAAAGCAAATAGTTCTAAATGCCTCTCAGTGGTTGCCCGGTTCGCGGCCTACTGCGAGGTGCGGTCAGAACCATGTTCCGCGCTATGGAGGGGGGCCGTTTGTAAATGAGTCGCCCATGTTGGCCTTCGCCTAAGATTGCGGAGGCCAAGGTCGGGAGGCAATGGCTCCGGTTCGGTAGCTTTGCATATATTGTCACGGTATACGTAAATAGTTCTTGTGTATTGGCGTCCCTCAGCCTGAGTCGCTTTGGGACGTTAAACCCCCAAAAAACGAAAACTCACAGCCGTACCTTGTAATTGCAGATAACTTCAAAAGATTCTCAACTATATCTGGGCTCGTGGCCGAGTGAAAATCGCGCTCAGATCCTTGATGGTCGGGAAAGAATGGCTCTATGCCGGTAGGTTTGCATATATGGAAATAGTTCTTAGTGTTGTGCATTTGATGCATCCATTCATCCTTTATTCAGATACTCAGAGGGAACGTAGAAGCAGGGGGCGGTCTCGGAGCTTATAAACAGCGCTTACGACATGGCGCAGAAACTTCAGCCGTTGGTACGCGAAGTAGAATTTTTCAGGTTCGATGGAGAGGCCCGCAGAACGGATTGCTTAAAGTACGGCACTCAAGCCCTTGATATGTTCTTCGTAGGGGACAGAGAAAATGACAACGTTGTCAAGGTAGTCGAGGGATGACTAATTCGAGGCCAACAGAGACAGTGTCCATCATTCGTTGATAGGTGGCCGGAGAAGAACACAATCCGAAGGGAAGTAACTTGAACTCACACAACCTGTCGAGAGTAATGAACGCTCTTCTCGCGGTAACGTTCATCCTCCTCAATCTACCAGTACCTACCGAGGAGATAAAAGGAAGAAAAGTAGCGGCTATGATGAGGCCAGTCGAACGAGTCATCGATTTGGGGCAGCGAGTAGACATCCTTTTTTTGTAATCTTGTTGAACAGTCAATAGCCGACGGAAAATCTTAGCGTCTCATCCTTCTTGGCGACCAGTACAACTGGCGCAGCCCATGGGCGGGTTGACAGCTGCATTAATTTATCCCGAAGCATCTCGTCAACCAGCATCCGAATCGCCTCACGCTCTTTCGCCGACCCTCGAGAGGGGTGCTGATGGATAGGCCTTTCATTGTCATCAAATATAATATGATGTTTTGTCACAGAACACTGCCTCACCATATAGGTGGTCGCCGAGCAGTCACGGAAGGAGTCGAGGATGGCTTTTAGGCGTCGTTTCTGATCAGTGGTTAAGCCAAGATTCACTGCAGTCGTAACTGCCCCAGTCATGCTCTCTAGCGGTGTGTCGTCGAATGCTTATAAAGTACAGTGGGCGATGGACTCGCGAACTTCATCGAAATAAGCGTTGCATGTTGCTATTGGCAAACGGCGGTATTCGGCGCTAAAGTTCGTTACCAGCAGCTGAGTTCACTTGCGGTGTAGATAAATGACACCGCAGGCGCCGCAGACTTGCTGGCTCAGCAGTAAAGACAAGTTGCCTTCCGCGATGCCTTGGGGCGCGCGTGGGGAGCCACACCCCATCGTAGTAATAAACAAGGTGGTGCGCGGTGGCAGTGTGACGTGGTCGTCGCACAATCGATAAATCGGTCTCGCCGGCTCTCTGTAGTCGACTATGGTACAATGAGTGCAGAACGCAACCACAAGATCTCGGAGGTCAATGACCACACCATGTTCCCGAAGAAAATCGCGGCTGACGATCAGGGCCTTGGAGCAATTCACCAAAGCAGCCAGTGAAGCTTAAATTGTGAATTTCTGTCCTAGTGGTGCAGACTCCGAGCGGCGACACTACGTGGCCTCCAGCTGTTCGTATCGGTGATCTGGGCCAAGGCGTCAGAAATCTCAGGGCGCTACTCCTCTATGATAAGTGGCCGCCACAAAAAAGTGTAGAGCGTGGCTCGACCACCCAAGACGTCCCCTCATGTATCTAATAGGTCCCTACTTATCGCTTAGCTACCCAATTCCTCAGTAGACGGCGTCGAGCCACCCTTTCTAAATAAACACCTCTGTGTCTCTTTAAAGTCCCAAAGCGACAAAGCATATGAGGGACGTGGTAGTTAAGGGCTTCCGGAAATGTCGACTACCTGGGGTTCTTTATCGTGCATTGACACCGCACTGTACACGGGCCTCTAGACCAAGCGCCTGGGATCGAACCCGCGTCTATTGGGTCAGCAGCCGAGCGCCATAACTACTAAGCCACAACGCTCGTTCTTTCATTCTCAGGGCAACTGCAAGAGAATGCTGTTGTTAGTTGGGCGCTCTTTACTATCCGTCTCTTCCTTCCTTAAACGGGCTCGAGCTGCGGGAATTATGGGCCGGAAATCTCGACAGGTTCTGAATGCGTACTCGTGGTTTTCAAACCACGTCTTGGCGGCGTGCACGGTAAAGTAAACATTCCGCAGCTTCCGATGTTCTCTATGTCTTCACATTTCTCGCCATGAAACAGCGTCAGCGTACGAGGTGCATGGAGGAGCAGCGGTGGGGAACTCATGAAGTGCTGGATGGCCTGGCTTGCCATCGTGGACGTCATGATTCTAGGGGGTGTGGCCAGAAGATGGAAATCGGGATCTAAGCCTCTTAAGCGATGGCTTGCTTTGTTAACAGGTGTGTCCATGGGGTGTAGATCGAGGTCGGGGGCTCCTTGGAGCTCATTTTACATGAGGAAATACCCCACGGCTGTTTAAAATGCCAGCGAGAACCTTCGAGCTCTTTTTTAAGGAAGATTTTTTTTTTGCCTTAGGGTATCAATGGGCGAATGTGTGATGAAGGATTCAGTAATGATTAAAATAATAGAAAAAGGTTACCAGATTTTATGAAGTCCACAGAGCGATGGTATGGTCCCTGCGTCCAGGCAATATATGAAGCAGCGCTTGAGCAGAATATACGAACAGCGTTTACGAAAGAATTTTAGTACGCACACAAGCACAGGTAGGGAAGGCACAGGCACCAGTGAACCTAGTCTATCCCTATGGCGGCACCAGTAAATGGCCAACAGTGGGGCATATGTCATAACGAGCCTATCATTTCCTTACCTCTGTCTCTTTATACAATGTACTCACGGAACACAACACACTGAGCGGATTCGAATCTCCCTTAGCCCCACTCCCTACGTAAATCTGAAGAAATTCACTAGCAAGAACTACAAACCAATACCTTCTTTAAGCCTAGGTAACTATATAAACCTATCCCTCACTATACATCCATCAATGCTGAAGATGTGGCAGCTACAAACTACCAACGATAATAAAACACTCAATCTCTGCCTTAAGGGGATGGCAGACAGCGCAGCGAGTTAGTTCCATGTATACGCATGAAGCCATTTTTTTACTTTTAGAGATCCCTCGAAGTCATCATACCTCTACTGGTGCAGTGGTTAAGCGATGCGCCACTGCCCTGGGGTGACAAGGTGCTGGCACTGGTAGACCTTGTGGAGCTCAGTTTCCTCTTCCCGGGCGACCAATCATTAATTTAACGGCCACCGCCCACGGTGGGCAGTTTGCTCATTGTCCAGTGGGCAGGTTGAGATGACGCAGCAAGGTCCCGTGACCTATGCGGCACACCTGCCGCCTAGGTTGTTCTCTGGGCACCAACTGCCGAATCATGCTCGTTGTTTTTCGCTCTCAACGCTGGCAACGCCGATGCAGGATATTATGGGTAACCGGTTTTTTTAACACTATAAACAAAACGCTGTCAGAAACCAGCCATACGAGGCCTTTCTGCTCAGCTGGAAGAATAAAATCATCAACTGGGCCCGGGCTGTCAAGCAGGCTGAGTAACTGCTTTAAACTCACCCAACCGTAATTCACAATAAATGTTTTCACCTCCACCATCACCTTCTTTGTTGAATTCAAGCACGCGTCCGTAGAATGTATCGCACATGCTCTCGTCCGCGCTGGCACGTGCTTGCAGTATCCGCGTTCGTTCTCTTCGTATCTCATAGGTATTGGGATACCTATAGAATATTTAAACACATTTTCGGCAAGCAATGACAAACTGCGCACAGTTGGCTCGTCGCTTGCAGAAAATTCCTATAAATATACTTGTGGCAACGCAAGCGTCCTTGTTAATTCCTTGAATCCGCTTGACCGGCATCTCCTGAAGCGCGTGACATCATTCGAGAGTAAATGAAAATTCAGTTCAAATGCTTGCGCCGAGACGACGAGAACAGGCGAAGGATATATGTGGACATGTCGTACTCGCTACTTCATCGCTGCGGTTGCGTGGGTGCTGACAAGTGACGTAAGGAAAAGAGGGCATGAACGTTGCTTCAGTGGCAAACTTCCTTGTGTTGTTGCTTGTATAACGATGAGATGAAAACATGAAAGAGCGCGCATTCATTCCTGCCGTGGGAAATATAGGCATAGCACGTATTCAATTCCGGAAATGTTTCATGCAGAAACGCATTTTTGAGTACATCAGAGTGACCCGCAGCGGTGCCAGAATGGTTAGGGCGCTCCGGTACTAAGCCGGAGTACCCTGGTGCGAACCCGACCGCGGCGGCCGCGTTTCGATGCAGGCGAAACGCAAGGAAAGCACCTGTGTGCTGCAAAAAGTTAGTACACGCTAAATATCTCCGTCATCATCATCATCAGCCTGACTACGCGCACTGCACGGCAAAGGGCTCTCTCATGTCTCTGTAATTTGCCATGTCCTTTGCCAGCTGCGGCCACCGTAGCCCTGCAAACTTAATCACCTCCACTTTCTGCTGCCCCCTGCTATGCTTGCTTTTATTGGAATCCGCTAGATTACCCTTAAGGACCAGTGGTTCCCATAAACATGCCTTCCCTTAAGGCCTTCCCATAAACATGCAGTGAATAGCAATGGCGAGATAGTGTCTCCCTACCTGACACCCTTCGTTATTGTAATGTTATTGCTGACTTTATTAACGACTGTGGAAGCTGTGCAGTCGTTATAGATACTTCCAGTATGACTGCTGAGGTTTTCACTTATCGAATGGTTTCTCATAATCAATGAAGGCTATATATGGGGGTTGATTATATTCTGAGCACTTCTCTATCATATTATTAATAGTGAAAATATAGTCTATTGTCGAGTATGCTTTCCGAAAACCTGAATGATAATTTGGTTGATTTCAATCTTAGGATGTCCCGATTCGATTCGTAAATATCTTGTAGGCAACGGACACTAACCTGATAGGTCTTTAATTTTTCAATTTCCTGAGGTGTTTTTTCTTATTAATAAAGATAATGTTAGCGTTCTTCCAAGCTTCTGGTACGCTTGAGGTCACAATGCATTCCGTATACAGGGTGGGTGGTTTTTCTAGCACAATCTACCCTCCGTCCTTCCAGAGATCTGCGGTTAACATTTCCCCAGCTGCTTTCCCCACTTGCATTGTTCGTAACGCGCTGATACGCGTCTCTGTGTCTCGTCTCGTCCTCCGTCTGTGTTTTCTAGCTCTGGTTTTTAATACAATGGATTGTTCGTAAGACTTTCTTTACTTACTCTTTTTTTCGTGGCGGAATGTCCCATTGCTGTGCCCTCTTGCCTGACACCTTAACGTTCTGATTACATTGCTACTGTATAGATTTGTGCAGACCTCTTCGGCAACTTTGACTATATTGCTAATGACATTGCCCTCTTGGTCTTTTAGCGCATACATCTGGTTTTTACTTATGCCTAATTTTACCTTCACTGCTTTTAGGCTACCTCCGTTCTTTAAAGCATGCTCGATTTTCTCCATAATAAACTTCCTTCTGTCGGCTACCTTGCGGTTATTTATTTAGTTGATAGCTATGTCCATTCTATTCTTTCGGTAGGGTTAGACGCTTTCCTGCTTTGGAGTTTCTTGATCAGATTTTTTGTCTCCTGAGGTCGCTTGCCGGTTTCACAGTAGAAGCATCCTACCGGCCCCAAGTGGTCGAAATTATTCCAGAACCTTTCACTATGGCACCTCTTTCTTCCTTTCTTCTTTCATTTCCTCTTTCATCCCTTCCTAATGGCGCAGTTTCGGTCTCAGCGGAGATACATGAGACAGTTACTGCGTCATTTCCTTTCCTTTCATTTTTCACTTTCAGTTTCATGCGTGCTTTCGGCGTACGTATCCTACGAGCGCCTAAACAGCAAGTTTATTTGTGGCTACTTTTTATACACGAAAAGAAAAATAAAGAGAGCCACAATCTTCAAGTAAATACAGGAACGAGAACATCATCAAATCTGAATAAAATTCAGGACCGTATTCTGAAGAAGCTGATCAAACTTCTTTCTAAAACCTCGCTATACACGTGCCGCTCAGAGGACAGCTAGTAGCAAAAAATGCGTAACTGTCGGATTGAATTTCACTGCTCCTCTTGCCTGTGAAACGAAAACACTACCATCGGATATATTTTTCGTTCACTTGTTTCATCCTACAGCGATTTATGCTATGAAATTGAGCGCATTGTTACCCGCCTCACTGAAGAAAAGTAATGTAAAGATAGCAGGGGACATTATTATTCATAAAACCAACATTATTAGCAGCGGATGTTCCATCTGCACACGTTGCGCTCTTGGCTATGGTATGCAATTTCTAGTAACTTGCTTAACTCGCTCATGCTCCAAAAGTTTTAGCCTACTAATACAGCTACTGTTGTCAAATGTCGCACCAAGAAATGCAAAAGCTCCTGATTTTAACATACTACATCATTATCCAGGTTTTTGTTTTTTGATAAACTGTGTTGACCAAAATAACTTTAAAAATTAACCAGGCAATCATTTAATTAGTGCCAATTCATTCATAAAATTGGTAGCATTGACTGGAGTAATGTACTTAACCAACCAGGTGCCAACACAGCGTTTAATACTTTATCATTAATGCTAAGAGAGATCATAAGCCTACGCACATAGGCATGTTCCACTCTAGATCGCTATTCTATCGCCATAAGTCCATGAATCGCAAACGAACTTCTGCGCTGTATTCGTAAAAAATATAATTTCCACAAAACATTTTGTAAGAGCAGCCGTTCAATCTTGCCCATATATCTCGTTTTAAATGATATTCTCAAACTCTGACAGCTGGATTCAAACAGGCGCAACGAATATATTACAAAAATCAAATACTCAGACATGGAAACTACTGCTATAAAAATTAGCGGCTCATGAAGTTTTGAATGTAAATTACAATTCTTCTGAAATTAGCGATAGCTCACGTACATCAACTCGAGACATTGACATAGCTAAGGCGCTGAAGGCATTCTAGGCAAATAGCAGACGCGTAGTAGCCACAAATTATTCTCACCACAACCGTGCATTCCTCTCATTTTAAGACGATGACTTCGCTTTAATGACGCGTGGGAATTTTGGCCAAAGAGCACCATGGCGCAAAATATTTTCGTCGACTCAGGGTGGGGTTAGATACTCATTTTCCAAGCATTTCTCCCCAGAGGGGCCCCAGAGCACCAGGCCAGTGGAATGCTTGCAATCACTGGGAACCGGTGCCTATCCGGCGGCACTGGGAATCGAACTCCGCCCCTACCGCCTACGAGGCGGATGGTCAAACGACTAGGCTACCGCTGTAGTACTCTCTCTCTCTCCTTTTACTTGAGACCCGCTACACCAGACGAAGTTTTATTCACTTTTACTATGTTTCAATGAAGACGTTTATTGAATGGAAGCGCAGAGAGGTCGGCTGGTTAGGGCCTGCTACTGGCACATAGGAAGGGGGAAAAGCAGGGTTGTGATGAGTGAGGATGTGGTGAGAAGAGATAGAGTATGTGCACGTACATTTGATGGCATCACAGTCGCGAGTCCAGGTCCGTGCAGGCTAAAAAGCGTGAAAATGCCCGCATTGCCTCAACAGCTTTTTGAACTCTGCGGCCAAGCGCCTAGCACTAAGTCCTTCGGGAGCAGCGTATACCTTCAAAACGCTTCAAGGAAGAGGCCAGTGTTAGCCTCTGTTAAACAATGTTTGGAGAATACTTGAAAAGGTCGTGATCAAATTGAGTAAAGCTCAAATTTGGGTGAGCTAGTAAGCATTCATTGTGGGTGAACAGCGCAACAAAGTCGGGACAAAGGCCCTTGTCTGGCCTCTGTTCCGCCTTTGTTGCGCTATTCACCCACAATGAACACTTGATCAAATTCATCCGTCTTTAATAGAAATTGTCGCTCGCGAGTCCTCTGATATTTGTTCAAGTTAACAAAATCATTCAGAGCAAAGTGTTCCCAGAAGCATTGAAGCAAGAGAAAGGACTGCCGTTTTCGTTATACCACGTTCGGCTTCATTCTCGAAAGTCCAGAGCGTGCATTTAAATGCTAGGCGCCATTGCACATAACATAGTTTTCTTATTTCTGCAGGTTCCAGACATATATAGACTTTCCTTAGCATCATGACCTGGAGTACTTGACTGGAGGACGGAAGACCAATTTGCAGACCCCGGCCAAGGAAGGTTGCTTTGGTACGTACTGACGTCAGTGAAGCCACGGAGGGAAAGCCTAGAAACAGAAGGAAAGTACGGCGAGTACCGAGCATGTTGGTGTAATTTAGGTTTCAAAAAAAAAAATGTGGGGAAAACACTGTGTGCCGCAGTACACAGTAACTGCGCAGAGGAGACTAGTAATTGGGTTTTAAACCTTATCAAATGCATTTTCTACGAGGTTCATCAAGCCCTTTGCGGGCCTCAGTACAGGAAGGACCACCTGGGTAGCTTTAAGTTTTTTGAAGTTTTACTTCTAACCTTCTTTTGGGCGTTTTTTTCACACGGAACTTCTAGAATTTATTATCTCTGCACCTACCAGTGTCCTCGTGCATGTTCTAGGAGGCTCTGTGCTTTCTAGAGAACAGTGTGCCCAGTATTTCGATCGGGTATTTCAGAGGTGCCGCAGTTTTTTTTAGTGCAGCTATGTGAATTTTAGGTTTCACGTCTACTCGCATCAAGCAAACGTAGATTGAAGTACCTTAGGTTAGTGGCTTATACTCACTCACACGGCATATCCTTAACAAAGCCCGACCCACTTCTGCAGATGCCAAGCATGACCATATTTGAACAGTGGATTCAAACCACACAAACAAGATTGATAGCACTATATCATCTCGAAACAATCGAGGCATACTAATATTGCCTCTGATAAATTCATCTTTGCAGGTGGCGATGAACCCTTTGTTTCAAGGAGTGTTTAGCCCCAGCCAGGGCCCTCTGAATGGTACCAAGGTAAAAGAAGATTCAAGAGCCCAACGTATTAAAGGGGCTCTAAAATACCTTCCGAAGAGAGCATATCAACTTGCTCAGTCACTGCATTGTGTTGTCATAACACCTGAGCCAAATAATACACTTCAACACGCATCAGAGATCCAAAATCATGCGTGAAAGTTGGCGAGCCCTTCCGGGCGATTTTTTTATGCTCGCAACCTCGTCTGTCGGCCGCACCTGTGTATTCAATTTCAGAGATGCCAACTGGCTAGATTATTTCAGACGGCCGATAGCTCCAGCGAGTCAGGAAACTCCGTCCCTGGATGTTGGGCAGGCTGAGGAACGCCGATCTTCTAGCGAGCAAAAAGTGACGAGAGGAGAGGGAAGGGCGCGGAGACGCTGAAATTGAAATTTTGACTAGAGATAACTGAGCTTCTACAAAGCGCATTAAAAACTTCTTGCAAGAAAATATTCATGAAGCGGGTTGCTTTGACATACCAGGCATACCGCAACCTCGTTATAGCTCCTTTCGGAGCCCTTTTAATGCGAATGCCTGAAATTCGATGCCCAGATTTTTAGCCACCTTTGGTATTTTTCGGAATATCAGGGATATTTTGAGGTTTATTCTACAACTTCCAGATTAAGCTTGTGTCTTCCAGGAA
Organism: Amblyomma americanum; assembly: GCF_052857255.1. NCBI lineage: Eukaryota > Metazoa > Arthropoda > Arachnida > Ixodida > Ixodidae > Amblyomma > Amblyomma americanum. Next base: position 57,501,199 of record NC_135500.1, read on the forward strand.
AGACTGTTCTCTAGCAAACAGTGTAACCTGAAGTGAACAATCTGAGTACCTATTCAATCGATGCCTCAGTATTTTACATTCGATAACATACTGGTGCTAAACTTCTAGAGCTGCAGCTTAGTAAGGCAAACATCAGGCTTCACTCCTACTTGCGTCAAACAAATATTTTGGGATTACCATAGGTGTGCGGCTTCCTCTCACTCGCGTGGCATATTCTTCACCCCCCCCCCCCCCCCAATGCCCATCTGTCACTTACCGTTCAACTGAGCAGCAACTCCTTTATTGCAAAGCAGTGCTCGAGCATGCAGAGTATGTTTTAAGCATCAAAACTGTTGAAAGCACACAAGTCCGCATCCCTGTTTGTTGCTGAAATTAAGGGCCACTTCTCATGATTCTTTACTGCCTGTGCACTGTGCTCAGACCTCAAATGAGCACGGATTCCTGACTGAAAATATGCTTGAATTTTATACCGATTTTATACATCACTACCAGAAGTATTATGCCATCAGTGTTGGCTCCGGTCACAGTTCCTGCAGGAGGAAGTCGAATGGTTTAAAAGCTGGAGATCTGACAGCCCCAGGCAGCCTTACTATTCATGTCTGGCTTGTCACCACCCAGGCGGTCCTCATGCTGTGGGAAGATCTCTCCCAAGAGGTCAACTTTTATTGCTTTCTGACTCATAACCTGCAGCAGCAGGACACTATTGAGAACCTTTCTGGCTCTGTGAGAAGGAAACATGGCTGTAATGAACATCCTAATAAGCTACAGTTCATTGCTGCACTGAAACACATTTCTGCTGGGAAACTGGTAAATCTGACCTCTGGTGGGAACTGCGAGGTTCAGAATACGTACATGGTGGCACGCTTGTCATGCGATTATCCTGACGAAGCTCTCAATCTCGCTGAGGAAGCGTAAGTGCCCAGCTCCTGCGAGACGTAAAGTGGTGGCCTTCTAGAACTGCGGAGCAGAATGCCCTCTACTGCTTGTCAGCCCGCTTCGCGCAGCAATTCCTCAAGAACAGCCCTGCATACTGTCTGTAGTTGGTTCCTGAAGAATGAGAACGATGCGCTGTTTGGCTCCCATCAAACTCTGGCAATGCTTCAGGCTCACAATGAGCAAGGAAGGTTTTTTGGAGACCTGCCGGTGCCTTCAAAGTGCTTTTTGAAGACGTGAAGTACATGGAGGAAGGTTTACTTTAAGAATAGAGGTGTCGGAATTAATCTCCGTGGTGTGGCCCGCGTGCTGGGATAAATTTTCAGCAGCAGGCTTTCTGTACAATTGTTCTGTAGGGAAGCCTGCCACAGTTCTCTACGGTAACAGTTCTGTCGTTCAAGGCTGATGCTGCAAATATGGCCGATAAATCAAATACTGCGAAAGCGTCGAGAGACGACTATGACCAATCCCGTTTTCCTGTACCAATCAAGGCTTACACAGGTTACAGCACCACATGCCGAACTACTGAAATTTCTTAGAAAACCGAAATATCGGCATAAATAACATGTCTAACAAAAACTGGAAAGAGAATGTTATTGCCGAAAACAGATGACTCCGCGATATTTAATATGAATTTCGTTATAAACAAAAATATGTCGCGAAAAAATGTGTACTATAATCCCCTCTACTGGTTTTGGATCTCGTTTGCTTCATAACGTAAATATGTGCACACGTAAACAAACGTAGAAATTGTGTTCCGTGCGTGTATGCTTCGAAACAGCTTTGTACATATGTTGATATTTACATACGCGAAAACTGCATATGTTTTTGTTAAGCGCAAGAGCAGATTGTGTTTATTCATGTCCATAACTCTCGTTATGTGTTACATTGGTGTTCTTTGCTTAAATCATTGTTATCATAATTGCACAGTCTATATTAGATGTGTACCTGTTACCTTTGGAAATGTTGAGTTCCATGCTGATCTGTTCGCCTCCTATGCAAAGAAAGGGGCAGGAGCCCTGTCAAGCTACTATGCCTGTAGCTTTTTGTTCCGGCCCCTAGTGTTTCTTCCTCCAACTTATTGTAGGGTAAAGATGGTACTAAATAAACATTTGATTTGATAAGAGAGAGAGAATAGTGGTAGAGGAAAGGCAGGGAGGTTAACCAGTAAAATATTCCGGTCGGCTACCCTGCAATGGAGGAGAGGGATGAGGGGGGCGTAAAGAATAAGAAATAGTAGAAAAATGCGGTCCGTAGCAAGCACGACAGGCAATGATACAAGCACTGTAAGTCACAGGCCACAGCAGCTGTAGCCAGCACACCTTGAGGGCTGCCTACTGCTGCGACCTGAGTGGAACAGATCGAGGGCCCTCCATCACAAGGCAGCGCAGACGTTTCAGTGTCAAGAAAGGCTACTTGCCGTTGAGGCTGATGATGTTGATGACAACGTAAGCATCAGACTTCTCGGAAGGATGAGGCTGGAGGATGCGTTGTCCCAGCTATTGGACAGCTGCAAGCACTGGATTCAACAAATTCAGCATCTGCAGTGTATTCTGTGCAGCTGGTATGTGCATGCTGGAAAGCAGTACACGCATGGCATTCACGATTGCCTTTAGCATTGCAATCACTTGCTCGTCTGCGACCTGGTCTGGTTTCTGGCCTATTATCCGACCAGCAGTAGGCTCAACACACTGGGTGCGCGGTGCTGGGGTGGGTGCTGGGTGCTTCGGGAGCGATGGCCACGTCACTTGGCGGTCGCGGTCTTGGACCGGAGTTGTGACTTCTGCTTGATTAACAATAGGCTTGGGACTCTGAGTACGCAATACCTGCTTGGTCACTGCGGGTGTGTATAGCTTAGGCAAGGATGGCCAAGGCCCGTCTGCGACAACCGTCTGTGCCTCGCCAGTCATCTTGCTCCCAGCCCTTAAAGTAGTACGCGCAGGGGGAGGACAAATTGCGGAAATTCTTGGACGATCCTTTCCAATGTTCGCTACAGTTATAAAAGGTCTGTGACGAGGGCGACGACGTCATCGCACCTTAGCGGCAGCTTCTCTGCGTGTGGAATTGTCTCTTGTCAATTGTTTGAGTATCGCCCTTTCCCTTTTCAGGCGAGGACAATCTTTTGAGGCAGCGTCATGAAGGCCGCGGCAATTGGCACACGTAAGGACTGTTCTTGATTCATATTGCAGCGAAGAAGCACACACACACAGAGAAGGAACACGCAAAAAACACGGACGAACGCTGCAAACGTGTTTTACTCAAGTAAGGACTGTTGCCCGGCAAGGATCGCCGCTGTGTGGCTGAGTACAACGTGGGCACACGATGGGGAAATTGCACACACTACTCTCGTGTCCTATCTTCATGCATTTCCTGCACTGGAGAGGCCTCGGGACGAAAGGCCTAACTGCATGCCGAAAGTGTACAACCTTCACGTACGTTGGAATGCAGTCGCCTTGGAAGGTCAACTTGATGCACTTTGTCCTCCCAATGCGCTGAGCTTGCAGTATGGCTACATCGTCGGTAGCTGGTTGAATCAAGATGGGCAGATCAGAGTGGCGGATGGCTATGTCGACGTCGTAAAGGACACTTGCCGTAGTGGCACTGCCTAGAAGGACATGGGAACGAACGCTGATGCCGTCGTGCGTTCTGATGTTGCTCAAACTCTCAAGCGCGTTCCGGTCCATGACATCAATGGCGACGACATTCCTAAAACGATTCACCCTCACATCTTTTATTGATCCCGGGACGCTAGCCTCAACGCAGACGTGGCTTGCCTATTGATGTGGTTGAGATTGTCGGCGGGCGTTTCTGGCACAAACAGGACAATATGTGCCGATGATCCTCGCTTCGTAGTAATCGTGAACGTACTCGACGACGACGAGTCCACGCCTTTGCACAGTCTCCGTTTGGCCTTCTTGCTTACGACTCTGATGAAGCCGTCGTCAGCCGAAGAGTCATCACTGGTGGCCGAGTACACCACGTTGGCCTGGCTGCTTGCGTCATTCGGGAGGACAAGACGTTTCCTCTGGGCGGCAGCGGCTGACCGACCGGACGGAAGTTCAACAGTATCCACTTCCATGACCGTCACCAAAAAAGCAACTGTGCTTTCATTATAATGTCGTAAAACAGGAAAAAACTGGAGGCAAAGGGACGAAGTTCTGGTCTAGAGCCACTTCATCGTCTTCTCAGGTGTGTTCGCCTGATAAGTGCACTGCCAAAAGGAGGCACAGAAGGTAGTAACGTAAAACATTTTCACCTTTCTACTTTTTTTGACACCCCGATGAAATGCATTCTTTGGTATGTAATGCAATAAACACGTAAAACCTAATTAGTAATGACATGCTATGTGGGGTTTAACGTCCCATGTTTTACCTGACCTATGAGAACTGCCACAGTAGGAAGTGTCCTGATTAATTTCAATTCCTCATTGGTCATGAAAAGGACGCTGAGGACAAATTTAAGTTCGCATGTATCGATACATTAGTGTCTAAATTACAGAGACCACACTAACCGAAAACGGTGATGTTGTAAGCTAGAAGATACCAGAATAACCAAATGTAGGAGCCGTCTCCACCAACCGATTTCGCGAGCAAAATGCATGCGTCGACGCCGAAAACTTGGGAGTTTCAGTTGAATGGCAGGAAGATTTTACTACAATTTTTTCGCCGACGAATAGATCTTTTGCTGTCATACAGTCGTCAAGAAAGCCACTAAAAACCAGATAATCTATTTACACCCACAGAAATAATTGAATGGAGTGGGCCTCATTGCCCCTTCATTGTGTACTAGCATTGGAGAACATGCAGCAGGTATTCGCATTCCGCCTCCATCCGAATGTGGCCGCCGCGACATAGGTTTGAGGGTGCGTTCCTGGGTTCATTCAGTACCTCAAGGCTGATATCACTAAGCCATCACAGAGGGCTGGTTTAAATGTTTTGGGCCAAAGTAACATTTTTGGTTGAGGGACCATTGGTGAATTATTGGCGATATAAAAACCATTAAAGCTCTACTAATATCAGCAGCACACATTGTGCACTGAGTGAAAGGTGAAATCAGATAAAATATGCCAGACTACCTATTACCAGGCAGTGCTAGCATCTAGTAAGAGTTTTGTGCTGCGGAACTGCCTATTTTGCCTCAAAACGAATGCATAAGCTCGTGCAACCGGACTGTCTAATAAGATGTTCTAGTAACACATCAGTCCTTGGAGCGCTGCTGTGCCCACACTTCACTATTGCGCACGAGTGTCTTCACATGCAGCCTCCATCAAAGTGTAGGCGTTGTGATATTTTCTGATTTCCCAGATGCGAGCAACATGAGTTTGAATTGTTTCATGAAATCTTTCTTCACGTTCTTCATAGGCGAGGCGGCGCGAGGCCAGGAGTTCGGCTTACATCGGCTGCTTCATGGCGGTTCAAAGATTACGTCGTGATGAAGCGGTGAACAATTGGGTCCAGGAAAATGAGGTGTCAGTTGGATCCTTATACCTTCACGAGCTCGGTGACGAAAAATAGTGAAGATCCAGGGCGAAATGCCAAAGCCAGCAGCGAAAAATTTTGCAGCCCATGCAAGGCACGTTCTCCGCGAAGGGGCGCGCTTTTCCCGTCCTATCCAAATCTTGTGGGTTCCGGCTCAAGTGGGGCACCCTGGAAATGAGGCGGCAAATTCAATCGCTCGCGATATGACAGACCGAGCTGCCCCTACACTCTGAGATGGACACGCGTTACTCCCTCCTCACCTTCCATGTCATCACCTTCATCATCGAAACTTCCGCCTATCCCTCCCTGCCCTTAACAAGTCCCCCTCTAAGCTCCAATAGAACACATGGCGCCATTTACCTGCCCACACTTTCCTCTCTCCTGCCCGCCTTGCTCTTATTCACACCGGGGCCTTCCCACCTGAATGCACGCTCTGCAGCCATGCCTGAGCAGTCTATACTTTGCTCAGATTCTTTATTGATGTCGGGCACTTTCTCCCCCCGCCACCTGGCACCTAAACAGTCCGCAGCTGTGAGAGGCTGCTATGGCCAGCTCGGGGCCGCATGTTCAACTACTGCTTACGGCCTCGGAAGCGGATGTCACCGCCAGGCATGACATGGAGGCCACGACCAGCAGCCGGAAGGCCACCCATTGAGTGGCGGCATCATAACTGTCTTTTTTTTGGAGGGGGGGTCTCGCTAAATAAAGTTTTCACCACCCCCGAACTTACTACATACAAATTACTACATACTACTACTACGATTAAGTACGAGTAGTTACTACTACGAGAATTTACTACGAGTAAGTATGTATGCACGTACTTACGACGCAGCGCACAAACAAAAACAGTAATACAGGAAAGTGTAAAATCTGCACAATTCGCATGGCAACTAAACTATTGCAAAGCAGAAGAAAGGTAAGTGCAACAGAAAAAAAATCAATGTAACAGATATGCCCTGAGGTATCGTAAACATTGCATTAATATTGCATTAACATTGCATTAATATTCGGTTGCGGGAACATTTGAATTCGCTCTCGGATTCAAGTTATTCCCATTTGAAAGATCACTGCCGAGAGTGCGGAAAACAGGAGAAAAAGAAAAATGCCGCCCCCTGGTCACCAAACAAAGATTTTGTTTCGCCATAGAGAAAAAACAACCAGGGAAATAATGGAGGCATATTTCATTCGGAAAAGACAAGCGGAGTGTGTGAGCCAGCCTTCCTTGATTCTTGCTGATAAGGAGTTTTCTTTTTTAGATAATTCATGATGTAACCATTGAATTCAGCGAGATAACCATTGAAAAGTGCCAATGCAATCGCTCAGTGCCTGATGCATCACGTGTTTTTGAATATAAAATGTATGTTCTTCTTAATAAAATCATAAGTTGCGAGTCAGCGCTTGTCTGTGTCTTCTCTTCTCGTCTTTCGTCTGTTCGCGCTGTTCCACCCACCATGAACTGTTACCAACTAGCCCAAGTTTCCATCCTTCTTGAAATAGTAAACTTATAATAGTCTGCACCAGCATGTCTAATTCTTCATACAGACTTGAACGCTTCCAGATCACGTACTAATTATGGTGATGAGATGCTTCTGTGTCATCCTACCCAAACTTCTAAATAGTTGTCACAACAGCGGCATAGAAATTCTCAAACTACGTCAGAATTCAAGTTGCTTATAAACTGTTACCTCTAATCAATATGTTGATGACTTTCTGTACATTTTACGCCGCATTATTATCTCTTTTTTAAAGCAATCACGTCTTCTGATCCGTGCATTATATTTTTTTTCATTGCATTATATGCATTATCATCTGTCACCATATGAGTGCTCCATAAAGCGTTCCGCAGCATTTGCTCGTACAGGAGTTTAAGGTTCTTCAAGATGCTTGCATGCAACCTCGGCTTCCTCCATCCTTGAGAATTAATTAATTAATTATTAATTAATTAATTAAATTTCGTAGAAAAGCTCATGAAGGGACTTTATATCACACAATGCCAGAGGCAACAACATTCTCCAGGTTAAAATTGTGAGTGCACTCGGCTAATGAGGCGGAGCACCCTATTTCAATCTCGGCCGCGGAAGGCGCGCGTGTGCTCCGCGATGTCAGCGCACTTTAAAGAGACTTAGGTGGTTCAAATTAATCGGCAGCCATCTACATATACATCCTGATCTGAAAAACACACAGCACATTACGTCATGCCAAAACCGCAGTTTCGCTCACCTGGTGCATTTTGTTTAGATCTTCTCTCAAATCCAGCAGGTTTTAATGTTCGTGCTATACTGCCGCACCCACATTTCAGCGGCTTTTCCATCAGAAGAGTTGCAGCGGAGCATCTTCACATCACTAGCAGATGACTCGTAATCTTCCACGCACTCTAGAGCGCCGACGGCCAATTCATCACCCTGCGAAGATGTGTATAGCCCAAGGTCCATGGCGCCCTCCATGGTGCTGACTTCAGTGTCATTAACGACACGATCAGATTGCGCAAGTCGCTGTCAGTAAACTGTGCGTAGCTGTCGGCTAGCAGATGAAACATCACGGTGAACTTACAATATTTCGCGCTACAATTGAGCGCGCGAATTTCAGCGCCTCATGAGTGGTGCGATGTGAATGTTTCGCTTTCGTTTGAATCGTGCGCTCCAGCTACTCGGCGAATGTTATTCTGTGTACTATGCACGCTTTATGTGCTTATGATTCCAAAACAGTATTCTTACGTGTTTTAATAATAAAGATAATTAATTCCTATTCATATTTTTAAAAAGCGCGTCAATAGTTACCTTGCCTGCATCGTCATTCTCAATATCTGCGGATGGGCCTCATCGTCTCATGTCCAATCGAATTCAAAATCAAAGCCGCTATGAAGGAAATAAATGACTAGTGGCGTCTGGTTTTTCTTCATTCTTTTGCGCGCTTTTAGTTTGGGAGTTAATCTGAATCAAAAACCAGGTTATTATCAGTATATTTTATGGTAGAAACCCAACAAAATTTGTGATAGGACGCAGTGCCGAAAAGGATATGCGGCGGCAAGCACGGGCTCTGTTGAGCTCCAAGAATACGCGGTGTATCTGCTTTGTGCACAAGACGCAGCTTGCTGGGCTTCCATTCCCTGCGCTGCTGTCTTCTTCTGTGAACTAGAGGGCAAAACACCTACAGCAACTGTCTTCTCATACGTCGGCGGCAAGTACTTCACAAAAATCTCGCAGTTGAGTACTATATTGCGCTTCGTAAGTAGGAGCAAACCGTGCATTATAGTTGCTTACATTGCCTTACTACTAAATGTGCGGACGAAGCCTAGTACTCGAGATGAGGCTGCAGGTGCATGTGATGGTTGGTATGCTTTTCTTTAAATCTTGAAACAACAGACAGAGAGAAAGACTCCGCACTTGTGAAAAATGTCAGTCTTGAGTCTGGAGCAAACCTGCTCTTGTTCACGATGTTTCCTTCATTCCCTAATTGGTTGGCCATGTGAAAGATTACGTGTGTAGGTTCGTTTGCTTCCTTTCTTTCAGTATTGCTGTTCCGTTTTTCGTGTTCACAGTACAGTTTCAGCCTCGTCTATGGTCTGTATTATGGGCGTTTCGCTGTTACTGTTACTTTGATTTTGGTCATCGTTGACTGCAGCGTGCAGGTGTTTTTATTTACAAAATTATTCGATAACAAGTGCATCTCTACTGTGCACATGAAGCTTCTACACTGTCTCATTGCCCAGGCCATGTTGTCAAGCTCCAGCAACTGATCGTCTTCATCCTAGATATCCTAAATATTACCTAAAGGGAAAGGTGGCGTCACCGTTTATGCGAGTATCTTGAAGGAGTATCGACACCTAATTTTCGTGGCATGTTTTCTTTTTTGTAGTGAAATGCTGTGAAAGGTACGGAAGTCGTCTGCACGAAAAAAAGGGAGGCTTGTTACTCTGCGCTTGTTTTGTGGCTGAATGGTCTTAGATACGAGAAAGCGACTGCGTGTCGTCAGTAATCACAGTGCATTTAATCAAGATCACGACAAATGTATCATGTAGTAAACCTGGCGACAAAGAATTCAATCTTTTCCGCTCTCCACAAGGAACGCACTATTTTTTTCCCGCAGATGTAGGCGGCACAAACAGGGGCCCTAACTTTGACATCGTTGCGCCTTACGTATAAAACGGGGTATATACATGGATCATCACGAGTTGTTTGCTTGTGACCCTTAAGAAACTTACAATCAAATTTTTCTCTCATGCAATTTTTTTTTTCGGTTTAGGTTTTAGCAGTTCTGTGATGTCAAAGTTCCTTAAGGGTCACATGAGGCATGAAAAGGCACCAATATAATAGCGGCTTCTTCATTCTTTATAATTTCGGTTCTTGAGGCTGCTCGAGGCAGAAGTATACATCGATTACCATGTGGTATCCTCTTATGTATGCAAAATAATTTACATTCGAATTTCTCTGTCAAGCTGCTCGGTTTTTGTTTTCAATAGCTGAACGATGACTCCGACGTCCAAGTTGCGTAGAGGTCACGCCAATCATGTGAAAACAAATAATCGCTGCGTAGTGTAGTGTATTAATGTGACGAAGCAGCGATTATTTGTTTTCACATGATTGGCGTGACCTCTACGCAACTTGGACGTCGGAGTCATCGTTCAGCTATTGAAAACAAAAACCGAGCAGCTTGACAGAGAAATTCGAATGTAAATTATTTTGCATACATAAGAGGATACCACATGGTAATCGATGTATACTTCTGCCTTATGCATCACTTCAAATAGGAAAACACAAGCCCAATAATTAGGTTATATACTCCTTAAGAAAGCTCTTCGACTATGGGAATGCCAGGGCGACGAGGTTTCTTTGGTGCGCTGCTGCTAGCCCTAAAATATACCTACGACTACGAAAATAAATTTTTGCCAAAAATATTGCAAGAAAACCATCTCACAGTCGAAGTTACCCATAATAAAAATTATTTTTTTATATTCCAGTCAACGAACAGAATACAAATAGGTGTAAATGAGCACTGAGTTTACAGAGGGCTTTCTACCTTAGCAAATATAGTTAATTTTTTTGTGTTTGACAGATAAACCTTTCAGAAGGGTGGTGGCTAAAGACAGTGGGTCATTCATATATGAGGCTCTATTGCGCTAAACGAAGAGACAAGACACAATGACAAGGGCGCTTGTGTCCTGTTCCTTCATTTGCACTATGGAACCTCATGTATACATACACTCTCATTAAAGCAAATGTACTTTGAAAAAAATATAACACTTAAGCTTCCATTTTTGGCATTGAGCCGCCGCGGTGGCTCAGTGGTTATGGCGCCCGGCTGCTCACCCAAAGGCGCGGGTTTGACCCCAGCCGCGGCGGTCGAATTTCAATGAAGGCGAAATTCGAGAGGCCCGTGTGCTGTGCGATGTCAGTGCACGTTAAAGATCCCCAGGTGGTCGAAATTTCTGGGGACCTTCTCTATGTCGACTCTCATAGCCTGAGTAACTTTGGGACGTCAACTCCCATAAAACCATTTTTGGCACTGTTAAATATCGAAACGTTTCATTGGTGTAGTCGGCTATTCTGGATTTTCACCCTATGGTCGTATCTAGGCGGTGGTTCGTGCTATGAAAAAGATGCCCGAATTTTCACCCTTCTATGAGAAACTTGCTTGCACATGCAGAGTGCTGGCTGTCACTATGTCCTGGCACTGTTGCGGTTTTTGCAAAAAAAGCATGAATTAGGAAACGGAACACTGTCCTACTGCTAGCAATGTCCGTATTCTGAGTTTGTGTCACAATCAAAAGCGTCACAATCTGCTGCAGCGGCCACACCTGATTGGTCAAATCATTATGCGAACGTATGCGCTAAAAGCGACACTGCTGGTCGAAACACCGGTAGCAGATGTCGGTTCGCTTGCGACTGTGCGCAGCGGCACGATGTCACTGCAGTGCGGTTGCTGCAGCGAAACGTCCAGAAAGCTGCCATTTTTGATCCACTGCCGTGTAATCTACGTGACGTCCCGGTTAGTTTCCTTTGATAATTTCTGCTGCATCCGAACTTCCGCGTCCGCTTCCGGCATTTCAACCAATCAGGTATTGAAGCTGCAGCAGATATTGACTCTTTTGATTACGACACAAACTCGGAATACGGCCATACGGCTAAGTAACGGCATGTTCATGCTGACGAGTGCAATATGCAGGTATTTTTATGAATTAATTCATCAAGTGGAAGTCTCTTCTGAATACCGTTCGTGGCCACCGCCAGACTTAGAAATGAAGCAAATACAATCGTGTGCGTGTACATTTAACACGAGTGGCGCTTGTCGAAGTACTTTACACTTCTGAAAGACAAGTATCTTTGAGACTCCTACGAAAAATTTGTATAGTGGTCACAGCAACAGGCTGTTGCATTTTAAATTCACGAAAAACTTTTTTTCCATCTGTCACCTTACAATGCACAAGCTCCCGCTGGACGAACCCAGCTTGTTGTGTGAATGGCTTCAAGCAATGGTATATAACAAAAAGAGCATCTGGAATTACCTTCAAGAAGTTTGCTCCCACCAACTGAAACTGCTATATTAAAATATTGTTGAAAAATCACAAAAGCATACTTGTCTTGTATCACCTGCATTATAAGCTCACTGGTTGTACTACACAGCTAGGCCTGGTTTCTGCTCTAAATTCACAGTAAGTGCAAAACACCAAGGCCTAGAGTGGTGATGACAGCAGCACAGGAGAAACTCACTGACAGCTACATCGATGATAACGCGTTTCAAGCATTACATGGAACCTTTTCTCAGAAGAATTCATCTGGTAACATCCAACTCTACAAACATATGCTTGTTCATGCAATGCAGGGAAGAAGATGGTGATACGCCGGTGCCAAAGATGACTAAGCTAGTTGCTGAGGTGGTGCCTAATGCGAAGTTTGGGTTGTTTTTAGGCTTGGTTTTGTTTCCGCCGTTCAATTCAATCTGCCTCGGCCGACCTTCTCACCTCTGGTGATCTATGCATGTAAACCAAGTTTGGGTGTGTCAGCCACATTTTCATAGAGCAAAAGTCGCCTGACTGCTCTGCGATGTCAATCTGCATTAAGAACTTCATGTAGTCGAAATCAGTCCACAGCAGTCTGCTATGATTACCCTCACAGCCAAGATGCAGCTTCGGAGGATAATACATCTCAAATGCCATGCCGGACCACATTTAAATGAATTGCTATTCCATTTGTTTTGCCATTTGTAATTCAGAAGGAAGCAGTTTATGTTTGAAAATTGGCTGTCATGACCTTTAAAACAGCATAAGAGGTGGGAGAAAGTTTGAATAATGGCGGTGGGACAATACGTTTAATTGGCTGTAATGACCTTTAAAACAGCGTAAGAGGTGGGAGAAAGTTTGAATAATGGCGGTGGGACAAAGTGCATTTCTCAGCTAATTTTATTCTACAGCAAGAGACGTGCCAAGTAGAGCACATTCACATTGAGATATTTGGGATGAAACGTGGTCGGAAATGATTTGTAGCACATGCTGTCAAACTGAAATCCTACTCAAAAGCAAGCAGCCTTTTTTCTTGATTAAAAATGATGTTGGGTTTCAGGATTTCATAGTGGGACTCAGCAGCAACCTGAAAAATGTCGTGATGTGGCAGATGGCGATGATGTATTTTACTGGTTGCGGGCCTAGCGCAAATGCTTCATCTTACACTACAGCCCATTTTGTCATATTTTGGTCCATAACATGACCTGGTGCCACCGACTGACCGTCGTAATCATGGACATGGCGTGGGTGATACAGTGAAGAACGGGACGGGAGGTGTAGCACGACAGGTTTACAAAGCAGGAAAGAAAATGCAGGAGGTGAAGGGGATGAACCTTTGCCCACACTGTGACAGTATGTTCTTGCTGAGATTTTTTGCTGGTAAAGTGTTTGAAAAGTGTAGAAATCTTTGTACTGCGATAGGCCTGCCTTATTTTAATGCTGAGCATTAAAAGGGTCTGTGCTAGCGGAAATGGTGACCATCGTCACAAGTGACCATCTTAGTAATAATCAACTTTAGACCCAATTTGCTCTTCCCAAGCAACATTTTGGTAGCAGTCATTGATTTACTGACAGCCTTGTAACCGAGTTTTGAGAAAACTGCCCAACATTGCAGGTGGCAGTTAATGATTAGTTACAAGAACTTGCTCGGAAAGAGCAACCTGTGTCTCACAAACCTCACTGGTGGCAGGACCTGCCATCGCAGGGTAGTGGCGTATCGCTTAACCGCTGCACCACTGCACCACTGCGCCGGGAGGGGTATGATGACTACCTAGGATGTGCGAATGTGAAGTAGAGAATGCTTAATTTCGCATATGGGCATTAGCTGCAACACAACCAACAGCAACAGAAAATGGCAACGCGTTCAAACTATCCACAGAGGATTTCCTAAGAGTTTTGTTATTTTGCCTATTAGGGTGTAAGGTAACATGTGCAAGCCGTATAAAATGAGGTTGTGTACCTGCTCAAGTGCCCAGGACCCTGATAATGTCATGTATTGTTACTTGGTGTAAGGTTTCTTGATACAAGCAAGACTGAAAACTATTTTTTTACATTTAAAATAACCTAAAAAAAGAAATATAATAGCTGCCTTCCCAGCCATTGCTTATTACTTGTCAGCCATGCAGTTAGAAAAATGGCAGACGATGGTAATACCGTGTAAGCATCCATTTTCCACGCCTAGCAAGGAGCGGGTACTTCCATGGACTCTACGCCGCAGATGATGGCGGTTTGTTGTTTTACTGTTACAATTCGGGAAACAGGCGACTGGAAAATCAGTATTGATTTGAATGTTTGCTAATTGTTCCTTGTGTGGCTTATGGTCCACAGTGTATATTTTACTTGATAGTTTACTACATTGTGTTAATTTTGCTAAAGCTTTTTAAGGAAAGCAGTCCTGTAAAGCTTGGATTGCAAATACCAAAGAGCAAGCAAATCGCGCGTTTTTAACAGCCTTATCAGGAGGTGTAAATGACAGAACTGAAGGCCATGGGGTAAAGGTATTGCACATTTATTGAAGACAGCTTGCACTTCGGTGAGGAGTGGCAGCTAGCTACCAAGCATATCTGGTATGTCTCTCTGAATGCTGTGAACATTTTCGTCTGCACATGCCTAACGACTCATCCTCGGAGTGTCAGCACTTGTGGTGATGCTAGCGCCTTTTTATGAGAATAATTGCAGCATGATGTGTTGTCGAGAGCCATTTGTCCAAACGTTTGTCAGGTATATGACATTGGCAGTTGCGTGCTCAGTCAAGTGCCGGGCAGCTCCCCAAAAGATTACCTTACGTTAGAAATGGGGCTCCTTTGCAATGATTTGTTCACTAATGTCCTCAAACAGTAATGGGCCTCAATAGCACTTGCAAAACGGTGATACGCAGTTGTGGCACCGGGACTATGGCTTTCATTTGTTAGATTGAATGTTATTGGTTCAATCCTTGTCCTGGTGGCAAAATTTTTATGGAGGTTAAGTGCAGAAATGCTGTGTACTAACGTTTTAATGCTCGTTACGTAATCCCAAGAAGAGGCCTCCACTTTTCTTTGTCTCATAGCCAACGGTGCTGCTTTGGCATGTCGAAATACATCTATGAATAAAATATTATTACATTGTGTTTGCTTGCCAGATTTTGTCAACAAATTTCTTTTCCTACTGTTGAAATTCTCTTCTTCAGCTGTTAAAACTCAAACTGTGTTTCAGGCAACACATGAATGTATGTGTGTTTAGGTTTATGAGGGTTTAACGACCCAAAGCGACACAGGCTATGAGGGACGCCGTAGTGAAAGGCTCCGGAAATTTCGACCACCTGGGGTTCTTTTACGTGCACTGACATCGCACAGCGCACGGGCCTCTAGGATTTCGCCTCCGTCGAAATTCGACCGCCGCGGCTGGGATTGAACGCGCGTCTTTCGGGCCAGCAGTCGAGCGCCATAACCACACTCAGCGACGGCGGCGGCTTAATATATATATATATATATATATATATATATATATATATATATATATATATATATATGATGCCGCGAATATTTGCAGTGTTTGTTCGTTTTTCAAATCTGCCTCCACACCACCTTATCGCTTTCTTTGCGACGCAAGACGCGACTAGATTTATCTCGATTGATCGCAGCCAGGCAGAGCTGATTCTACGTTGTTCCGGAATGTTCTAGTAACTTTGCACGCTTTATCTCGAATGTTCGCTATCAGCTTTAAATTGAGCACGGCCGACAGCGGCGAGCATTCTGTTCGACGACCGCCGAGCACGCTTGTCGCTTCTCCGCCGCCGAGTGATTCAGTCCATTTTGAGTGTAAGTCAGCCCAATAAACAGTTTTCTTTTAGAAGACCCTTTTGTCCGTCTTCATCGCTGCTTCGACTGCCGTCACCACTACGTGACATCTGGTGGAGGTGCGGGGTTGCCTTCCATGTTCCGGACGCCCCCTTCAAGTCGTGAAGCCAGCCCTCAGCGCTTCACACCCGGGGACGAGCCAACAGCTCAGCGAGCCAGCCGACGTCTCCAGGGAGAGGAGCCTGAATTCGGGAAACTGCCGGACCGCACCAGACAGCTAAAAGACGCTGCTACGAGCACCGCAACCTAGCCGAAGATGTCGACACCGATCATACTACAGCAGTCGCGGGTGCCGCCAACTTTCAATGGATCCCTAGGCGAACACCCTGAAGAATGGTTGGATCAATTTGAGCGCGTGGAGTCATTCAACAAGTGGGATGAGGCGGCAAAAATTGGACACGTGTTCTTCTCATTGGAAGGCTCCGCACTCACGTGGTACGAAAACTACTAGCCGTCCCTTACGACATGGGAGCTATTCAAGAAAGAACTATTGAAGGTATTCACCAGTGTCGTGAGGAAAGAGCCGAACGACTTCAAGAGTCCAGGATCCAGCTTCCGAATGAGCCCGTTCGCGGTTACGTCGAGGAGATGAAGCGCCTATTTCGCCGCGCCGACCCCAGGATGACCGAGGAAAAGAAAGTTCAGTTTTTAATGCACGACGTAAAAGAACAACTCTTTGGCAGCCTCGTCCGCCAGCCGCCAAGAACAGTCGAGGAATTCATGCAAGAAGCCTGCACGATTGAGAAGACCCTCGACCTCCGAGCTCGGCAGTACAACCGCCCTTCCTCTGCCTGTGCAATCCGTTCGGACACGCCGGCCACCACCAGCGAAAGCTTGCGGGAGGCTATCCGCGAAATCATCCGAGAGGAGCTACGCCGATTACTGCCATCCTCCCCACAGCCACAAGCAGCTACTATGATGGACGTGGTACGGGAAGAAGTGCAACAGGCACTTGGCACCCCGACGGCCACAGAACCCCAGACCATGACCTACGCCGCTGCAGTAAGAACTGCTCAGCTCCAACGACAACCCCCACGTCCTCCCCGAGATGAGCCACTTGTTCCACAACTCCGCCTCCCAGCCCCCGCCCGCCCAGCCTATGACCGACGCTCAAGCCCCAGGAAATGCGACGCCTTGAGGACTTCCGACTACCGGCCGTTGTGCTTCCATTGCGGTGAGGCCGGCCATATTCTTCGTCACTGCCCGTACCGATGTATCGCTCTTCGAGGATTTGCCGTTAACGCCCCACGACCACGCTTCAGCCAACGTCGGCAGGAAATCGACGAGTACCTGCGTCGAGAATAGTACACGCCGATCCGCTTTTCGCGCTCACCATCGCCGTAAACCTCGCGCTTTGCGTCGCCACGCCGCAGCAACGCAGCCGCGGTACGAGGAAGGTCTCCCAGCCCCCGTAGGGGAAACTAAAGGCAGCAACCTCTGGAGGTGAGGTTGCTCAAGAGCGAAACGCCGAAGATCCTCCACCGAATACGCCCCATGAAGACGCTGTACCCGCGACTCCGCATGAAGAACCGGCACTCGCTGCACTGACACCGCATACAATGAGAACCCCGACCACGATGCAGGCTGCCTTGAAAACGACGCCGCCACCCAAAAGAGCTTCGAACACACGCCCCACCCGCGACTCGCATACGCGACGAAGCCGTGACCCGACGCCGAGAGCGACATCCAATGCAAGAGCCAGGACCTCCGACTTAAAAGTGACTATCGACGGTCGGAAAGTTACCGCTCTAGTCGACACAGGAGCCGATTACTCGGTGATGAATGGAACGTTCGCTGCCCAGCTGAGCAATGTCACAATGGCTTGGGACGGCCCACAAATTCGCACCGCAGGGGGCCACCTCATTACGCCATCAGGACGATGCACAGCGCGAGTGACTGACTGTCAAAGGACATACCTACCCTGCGTCCTTTGTTGTGCTACTGCAATGCTCCCGCGAAGTGATCTTGGGCATGGATTTCCTTAATGAGCATCAGGCGATCATCGACCTCCGATCCAAGCAGATGACGCTTTCGACGGACAAAGTCATCGCTTCGATGAATACTGGGGAAAATCACGTTGCTCTGAGTGTCCTGGAGGAAGAAATGAGCGTCCCACCACGATCAAGCGTTATCGTGACCGTGGTCGCCGCGAAAGCCATTAACGCTGAAGCCATCATCGAGGAGACCGTGCAGTTTCTTCTAGACCGAGGAATCAGCATTGCAAACGGCATCGCACATTTCCGCAATGGCCAGGCCGAAGTACTGCTGACTAACTTCAGCGAAGAATACCGGCACATTAACAGAGGAACGACGAGTGCTTTTTTCGACGAAATATCTGACGTACGAGACTCCTTCGCCCTCTACGACCCCTCCGCAGAAGATTCGCCTGACCAAGAGAGCTCGGCCACTTTCGACATCAACCCAGCCCTGCACCGGAACAGACAAGACCAGATCCTTAATCCGCTTCAAAGCTACAGTGAGTGTTTTTCGACATCGCTGAAGGTGCGACAGACGCCAATTGCCAAACATCGCATTATAACGGATCAACACGTCCGACCTCTCCGTCAAAGCCCCTACCGTGTGTCACCGCGAGAACGACAAGCCATCCGGGAACAAGTCGAAGAAATGCTTGGCGACGACGTCATCGAGCCTTCAAACAGCCCATGGGCGGCACCGGTTGTTCTAGTGAGAAAGACGGCGCACTTCGATTCTGCGTGGATTACCGTCGCTTGAAGAACATAATAAAGAAGGACGTCTACCCCCCTCCCCCGCATCGACGACACACTGGACCACCTCTACAACGCCGATATTTCTCATCGATAGACCTCAAGAGCGGCTACTGGCAAATTGAGGTCGACGAAAGAGATCACGAGAAGACAGCATTCATCACTCCGGATGGGCTGTTTGAGTTCAAGGTGATGCCATTTGGTCTCTGTTCCGCACCAGCGACGTTTCAGCGAGTAATGGATACAGCGCTGGCAGGCCTGAAGTGGCAAATTTGTCTGCTATATATAGATGACGTCGTTGTCTTCGCCTCGAACTTTCAAGAGCACCTCAAAAGACTTCGAACAATAATAGACGCCATCAAGTCGTCTGGCCAAACCTTGAAGGCAGAGAAATGCCAATTTGCCTACGAAGAGCTGCTCTTTCTAGGCCACATCGTTAGCAAGGAAGGAGTACACCCAGACCCGCAGAAAACAGCTGCTATTGAACAGTTTCCACCGCCGGCTGATAAGAAAGCAGTGCGCAGATTCCTCGGAGTGTGCGCATATTACCGACGATTTGTGAAAAACTTTTCGCGCATCGCCGAGCCCCTGACCCGACTGACGAAGGCAGACGTGCCGTTTAAATGGGAAGCGCCGCAAGCAGAAGCCTTCAAGGAACTCAGCGTCGTTTACAGTCCCCACCGATCCTTGCGCATTTTGATGAAAACGTTGATACAGAAGTTCATACCGACGCTAGCAGCGTGGGACAAGGCGCCGTCCTCGTTCAAAAAGTGACAGGCTGGAGAACGTCATCGCATACGCTAGCCGTTCCCTTTCCAAGGCCGAGGCTAACTATTCGACAACTGAGGAGTGCCTTGCCATCATCTGGGCTACGTCGAAATTCCGCCCCTGCCTTTACGGATGACCGTTCAAGGTGGTCAGCGACCACCACGCGCTCTGCTGGCTTGCCAATTTGAAGGACCCCTCCGGCCGACTCGCTCGATGGAGTCTGCGTCTCAAGGAGTTTGACGTCACCGTCGTTTACAAGTCCGGACGCAAGCACTCTGACGCCGATTTCCTCTCACGAGTCCCTGTAGGTGCACCGCCGCCGGACGACGATGAGGACGCCTTCCTGGGACCAATCAGCCCCAGCTCTTTTGCTCAGCAGCAACGCTCGGACTCCGAACTAAAAGACCTCATCGAGCACCTGGAAGGCAAGGTTTCTTCATCCCCCGCTTCATTCAAGCGAGGACTGTTTTCCTTCTGTGTGCAGAATTAGGTCCTTGTGAAGAAGAACTTTACAGCGAACAATACAGCCTACCCTCTTGTTGTACCTATTTGCTTCCGCGAAGAAGTTCTACAGGCTTCACACGACGAGCCGACCGCTGGACATCTCGGGTTAACTCGCACGCTCCCCCGCATTCAAAACAAGTATTACTGGCGCCGACTTTCTGCCGATATGGCACACTATGTGAAAACCTGCCGAGATTGTCAGCGATGAAAGACTCTACCCACACGACCAGCAGGATCTCTGAACCCCACTGAACCTCCCTCAAGGCCCCTTCAGCAGATCGGCATGGACTTGCTTGACCCTTTTCCAACGTCAACATCTGGAAATAAGTGGATCATCATAGCGACCGACTACCTGACCCGCTACGCCGAGGCGAAAGCCCTACCGAACGGAACAGCAGCAGAAGTCGCCAAATTTTTCGTGGAGTGCATTCTTCTTCAACACGGCGGCTCCGATGTGCTCATCACGGACAAAAAAAAAGTATGGTGGGGCAGCCAGAAAAAAAAGAATGTAAACCAATATGCCCCTGCCTGTGCCACTCAGTATAACAGGCTTAGTGCTCATCACGGACAGAGGAACAGCATTCACGGCTGAACTAACGCAAGCCATCCTGCGCTACAGCCAAACCAGCCACCGGAGGACAACTGCATATCATCCGCAGACCAACGGGCTGACCGAGCGCCTGAATAAAACCATCGCCGATATGCTCGCCATGTATGTCGATGCCGAACACAAAACCTGGGATATCATCCTGCCTTACGTCGTCTTCGCCTACAACACCGCAGTGCAGGAGACCACCCAGATGACACATTTTAGGCTCGTTCATGGCAGGGACGCCACGACCACGCTAGACGCCATGCTGCCCAACGTTACAGAAGAAGAGAACGTCGACGTTGCCGCCTACCTTCAACACGCAGAAGAAGCTCGAAGGGTTGCCCGATTACGGATCAAAGATCAGCAGCGGTGCGACGCCAGACGCTACAACCTACGAAGACGCAACGCGGAACACAAGCCAGGAGACCAAGTCTGAGTGTGGACGCCCATTCGCCGCCGTGGATTGAGTGAAAAGCTTTCGCGCCGCTATTTCGGCCCGTACAAGGTTCTTCGTCGGCTAGGTGAACTGGATTATGAAGTCATCCCTGACGCAATGACTGCATCCCAGCGACGCCGCGTACGACCAGAAGTTGTCCATGTAGTCCGTCTGAAGCCGTATTATGGGCGCTAAGGACCGCTGCATTTCCATGCTCTATTTTCGCAAAATCCGTTTTTTCTCTTACTAGTCGCATTATTTGTTTTAATGCATCGGGTCGATGCTTCTTTGAGAGGGGAGTAATGCCGCCAATATTTGCAATGTTTGTTCGTTTTTCAAATCTGCCGCTACACCACCTTATCGCTTTCTTTGCGACGCAAGACGCGACTAGATTTATCTCGATTGATCGCAGCCAGGCAGAGCTGATTCTACGTTGTTCCGGAATGTTCTAGTAACTTTGCACGCTTTATCTCGAAAGTTCGCTATCAGCTTTAAATTGAGCACGGCTGACAGCGGCGGGCATTCTGTTCGACGACCGCCGAGCACGCTTGTCGCTGCGCCGCCGCCGAGTGATTCAGTCCAATTTGAGTGCAAGTCAGCCGAATAAACAGTTTTCTTTCAGAAGACCCTTTCGTCCGTCTTCATCGCTGCTTCGACTGCCGTCACTACGTGACAATATATATATATATATATATATATATATATATATATATATATATATATATATATATATATATATGTGTGTGTGTGTGTGTGTGTGTGTGTGTGTGTGTGTGTGTGTGTGTGTGTGTGTGTGTGTGTGTGTGTGTGTGTGTGTGTGTGTGTGTGTGTGTGTGTGTGTGTGTGTGTGTGTGTGTGTGTGTGTGTGTGTGTGTGTGTGTGTGTGTGTGTGTGTGTGTGTGTGTGTGTGTGTGTGTGTGTGTGTGTGTGTGTGTGTGTGTGTGTGTGTGTGTGTGTGTGTGTGTGTGTGTGTGTGTGTGTGTGTGTGTGTGTGTGTGTGTGTGTGTGTGTGTGTGTGTGTGTGTGTGTGTGTGTGTGTGTGTGTGTGTGTGTGTGTGTGTGTGTGTGTGTGTGTGTGTGTGTGTGTGTGTGTGTTTGTGTGTGATGCCAACAGCCACCGAAACCAAGGGGCATAGGGGAATGTGTGTTTGTTTTTTATATTTGTAGTGCTGATTAGTGTTAGAATAATTCTTCGATTAATCAGTTGGTTAAAGAAAACTACTTATGAAGCAGCAAAAGAGCACCGCCCGCGATATTCGGATGTCATGGGTTCGGATCCCAGCGGCGGCATGGCTGTTTTTTCTGCTTCTTCGTAAGCAATTTTCTTTAACCAACTGATTATTCGAAGTATTATTCTAACACTAATCATCACTACAAATATAAAAATAAACACATTCCCTTATGCACCTTGGTTTCGGTGGCTGTTGGCTTCCTTCATATGTTTGTCAAGCGAGCCCCTCATTTTCCTTTACCTTGCCTGCTAATAGCTTAACGAGGGTCTCGGTTCTGGCAGTCTTGATGCCATAGGTAGCATAAGAGGGCTCTAGCACAGTTTCCCCTCTCACCGTTAGATGACGTTCTACGTCACACTCGCGGTAATACAGGACGTGCGACGTCCGCCGCTATGGACTTGGGTGGCGCTGGTGAACACTCTCAAGGTTCGGTTACCCCCAATAAACATAAATACCCACGAGAGCAGCAGAGTGGACAGCCGTCGCCGTAGCTCAGTTGGTAGAGCACCGGACGGGACATTCGGAGGTCGTGGGTTCGGATCCCACCGGCGGCATGGTTGTTTTTTCTACTGCTTTATACGTAATTTTCTTTAAGCGATAGATTAATCGGAGTATTATCATGCCACTGATCAGCACTACACATTAAAAAAAATTAAACATTCCCCTATGCACCTTGGTTTCGGTGACTATTGGCTCCCTTCATAAGTATATATATATATATATATATATATATATATATATATATATATATATATATATATATATATATATATATATATATATATATATATATATATATATCGCTTAGTATTTTCCGCAATGTTCTTTATTTAGTTTGTGAAATCTTTATTGCATTTCAAAAAATTTTGATGCGCTCAAACAAAAATACCTCGGAAACCCGCCACAAGCCGGCAGCCAATTGGAGGCCGCCTGGCTGCGCCGGCTGCATTTGTGGAAAGCGCCACCCGGATACAACTTTGCTGAGAAAATCGTTTGTTACACAGTTCCGAAATGATTAAATAGCCTCATCCTCAATGATGCAATTTCTTGCTCTGAGCACATTTAAGTGTTTTCGTTGCTGTTATTTCCAAACCTCTCTACAGTGAGCGTTTAGTTTTTTTTAATTCCTGTTTAGAAATGTGTACTGAATTCTCTTCGTCAGTTCTTATATGCGGACTGTTGTATCTGAACCATGCACCTCTGGTATTTTCTTTTTTTTTGTTATTTCTTTTTCGCTTTAGTAATGCTTATGGGATTATTTATTTTTTCTGCTCTACCGCTACTCCCACTGCACGGGTTAAAATCTTGTTTTTGTTTCCAATTTTTTAAATACTCCATAAAAATGTTCGCACTACAGGAGTGAATTATTTGTTTAGTTTTTCATTATTCTTAGTACCGTATAATAAAAACCACAAGCTCGACGTTGCTTCGAGTGTCGCAAATGCCGATACGAATGGTGCCGCAGGAGAACACGTGATCAAAAAATGATGAACAAAATTGACTTAATATAAGGCGAGGCCCTGGTGACCTATCAATAAATGCTGCATGAGCTGAGAGTCAAAGTGGAAATGTCATGCTATCTCTCAGAAACTGTTATAGAACAACAAGTAATATGATAAAAAAACGCTTTATTATGTGTAGCTTAAGTGGTGATTAAGCAGATGGAGAAACGTAAACATCATTCAGAATTTAGAAAATACAAAAAATTATACCGCCGCACGTCAAGACGTGCGGCGGTATAATTTTTTGTATTTTCTAAATTCTGAATGATGTTTACGTTTCTCCATCTGCTTAATCACCACTTAAGCTACACATAATAAAGCGTTTTTTTATCATATTACTTGTGGTTCTATAACAGTTTCTGAGAGATAGCATGACATTTCCACTTTGACTCTCAGCTCATGCAACATTTATTGATAGGTCACCAGGGCCTCGCCTTATATTAAGTCAATTTTGTTCATCATTTTTTGATCACGTGTTCTCCTATCACGCAGAGGCATCAATATAAAAAGCCATCAAATTTGCTGGGGATACATGCATTAGCTGATGTAAACCTGTAGGCTCCTCCACGGAAAATCGCAAACCTCTGCTCTTTAGGTCTAAATCCCGTAAGTAGCTGCGCTATATGATCTGTGCTACCATGTCACGGTGAAAATCGCGGAAAACATGATGAATTCCTGAACAGTGCGAAGCCTCCCGGCGTTTCAATGCTATTAAGTCTGCTGCACGAAACTAATATTCAAAAAATACTTCCGTCTTCGGTCTGTGCATACATGCTGTTGTACATATTCCTAAATGTCACCTCCACACCCTTGTTGACCACCGAATGAAGTTTTTTTACTTACTCACCTCCTATACCGAAGAGCCCCATCGGAAGTTTCGAACATTCCTTTCTCATCTAAGACCCTCGTGCAATGAATGCTCCTGAGCAAAATCGCTGGAACGAAATCAAAGCTATCGCTGCTAAGCTGCCCCTATGCGAGCCCATAAAAGCGTGCCGAAAGCCTCAGTTATTTTTTTTTCATATCCTCATGGTAAAATGGCCTATTAAAACCCAACGGCAAGCCACAGAGCGCAACACACCGCGAGAGAAAGGTCGACGTTTAATTAACGCGAAAGAAGCTCTCTTTGAGACGCTCTTTGTTCGGCTACGATATTTACTTGCTTCAATGATTTTTATGTTTTTTTTTAACAGAGTGCAGTAGCTGTAGTTCAAGGCCTATAGCCGAGTACTCTGCGACAACTGTTGTGATACAAACGAGAGCTCAGTTGCAAAAACTGATGAATAAGACAAGCTTTTGTGGAGAAAAAGGCGCTAAAGACATTTTTGCTTAAGTTCTGTACGGTGCCTCCGTATGCGCCGCCTCTGGAAGCTGCGAATGGGGTCTCGAAACACCCAAAATTTAAATTACTCCACACGTTTTGCTGCCAGGGCACAACTATCTGTGTATACCCTTTCTCGTGTTCTTTTCATTCCTGCGGTCGACCATCGTTATCAAATTCTCGACACGGTAGAAGAAAAATGACCAGGTTCCGCTGCACCCAAAAAGCAGCATCGCTTTTCTGCGTAGACCTTCGCATTTGTTTCTGAGGAATGAGAGGCTGGGAAAACTGAGGAATCATGCTACGCAGCCATCACGGCTAAACTGGACGCCTCCGACTGGGGCTCTTTCGGGGGCACTTTCTTCACTGGGATTTCGCAACTAGTGCGTACTGTGTTGAGGATGCTCAATATGGCGCTCTGAGGACAAAGGCTAGTTCCTCATTTTGTTCTAATTTTCATTAAACAGCGACACATAAGGCTGCTTACGTGCGAGAATGTGAAAGCATGAGGCAGTGTGCTCCACTAGCTGCGCTGTTTCCGCTGGCGCGATATATCATACCATCCATACACACACACGTGCTTATAGCACCAACCAGAACGCTGTACGACGAACGGTTATATCAAAGTTCTGAAATGGAAGTCAGGGAGGTATACAATTGAAGATGCATACGTCGTAGATTCGAATCACTGTCGCAAGTTAGCCTCCAACTAGACTAGGACATGTAGGCGACATGCAACGAGCAATCGTTTGACACCACTCGGAACGCTGTACGACAGACTGTTGCGTCAATTTTGTACGAATGTCGCGAAAACTGGCTCCACATGGAGGTCGTGCAGTGGCGAGTATATGTAGACGTACGACATGTATATTATTGTCTGAACTGCCGGTGCTCGGTTTGCTGCATGCGTCATGCGACCGCCTGATCACGACACTTTACATTTCTTGCCATCGCTGGAATTTTCTGTACTATCTGCGAGTACATACACATAGGCTTACGGCTTATCTCATTATGGATAGTAATGCTTTCGCATTAAAAAAAATCGAAGCAGAGATCAGCAGCAATGTTTTTAGGAAAAATTGGGGGAGGAAAGTTAGCTCTACTTTCGTGCTTAGACTGCGCTTAGGAAGAGTAGCGATCTCAAGTTCGCCTCTTCACAGTAACGCACGTATATTGAAAAAAATGCGGATTTTTTGCTCCGCTTTTTTCACTGTTGGCAGTAAGACCACGAGCCGCAACCACAGGAAAATTTCTTTTCGTTTCCCAATCGTATAAATGCCGACTACTAAACTGAACGAATAAACGGCACTACAAGGATAAAATTTGCTATTTATATCTGAAGTGATACACTGTTAGCGTAGGAAAGCGCAATCTGTAGATTACTGCAATGTTTATTTCAACCGAAAATTGACCTGTGTGTGCGCGCGTTCAATTACTTCTCTGCAGCGTTTCATTCACTGTTGTAGGGAGCTGTGAACAATTGCTGCTACGCTCGTGTTCGCGTCTGCATTCGGGTTTAATTGCGTTACAGTTTTAGACTGGCATGAAGCTACAATTTATTCATGTTTTATTTGGGGCGAAATGGTAAATGCTGGGTTAATGTCCAGACCAGTAGCAGTTCTAATGATTGTCGTTTGACGAGGAACACGAGGTCGAATTAGACCCTACTCCTAAAGTGCCAGACATATTGTAACATCTTAAACGTTACAATTGGAGTCACAGGCACCCGGAGACAGGCAGCCGCTAGCCAGAAAACACTAGCCCACCAAAACCGCCATGCGCTTCTATGTCATCGTCTTCGTCCCGGCTCCCGGAGTCGACGTTATCGTCCAGTCAGTAACACTTTCCCCCTCCGCAGGCGGAGACCTCTGGGCGAGTCAGGCACTGTCACGAGAGTGGAAGGCTTCAACCGGGCAACGTGCGAGACTTCAGTTGTTGCGGAACGTCAGCCACACACAAGCGGTAAGAGGAGCAATGTAGTAGTTCAGGTCACAGAGTTGGTCCACGATGACAGAACGACCTGTGTGGGCGGCCAGCATTTTGTGGTGTAAAACGCGTTTTCATATTAGTCTCCAAAGCCATACGAATTCGCCAGGAAAATAGGTGGTGTGGCGACGGTGGCCGGCGACGGTGGCCGTCGTGGCGAGCTTTTGAGCGATCTTGGGATACGGGTGATCTCAGGCGGGCAAGCCGGCGAGGAAAATAGAGGAATTCAGGATATCACTGCAGAATAGATATTCAGCCTTAACTGAGGAGGACGATCTTAATGTCCATACAATGAACGATAATCTGACAGCTATCATTACGAAGTGCGCAGTAGAAGTAGGCGGTAGGACGGTTCGACAGATACCGGCAAGCTATCTCAAGAGACGAAAAATCTGATTAAGAAACGCCAGAACATGAGGGCGCCTTACCCTACAGACATGATAGAACTAGCAGAGCTATCGAAGTTAAATAAGAAGTTTTAAAGTTAGCCGACATAAGGAAGTTCAATATGGAGAGGATCGAGCATGCTCTATAGAACGGAGGTAGCCTGAAAGCGGTGAAGAGCAAACTAGGTATTAGTAAAAACCAGATGTATGCGTTCAAAGACAAGGAGGGCAATGTCATTAGCAATATGGATAGAATGGTTAAAGTAGCCGAAGAGTTCTGCACAAATCTATACAGTAGTGAATGCAATCAGAGCGTTAATGAGAGAGAGAGTAGCGCACAGCGATGCGTCATCCTGCCAGTAACGAAAGGGGAAGTAAAGAAAGCCTTAGCAGAAATGAAAAGGACAAAAACAGCTGGTGAAGATCAGTCAGGTAACAGCAGGTATGTTGAAGGACGAAAGAGAGATTGTGCTAGAAAAACTAGCCACCCTGTATATGCAATGCCTTGTGACCTCCGCCGTACCAGAATCTTGGAAGAACGCAAACATTATCTTTATTCATAAGAAAGGAGACGGCAAGGACTTGAAAAATTACATACCGATCAGCTTACTGTCCGTTGCCTACAAGGTAATTACTAAGGTAATCGCTAATAGAGTCAGGGCAACCTTAGACTTCAATCAACCAAGTGATCAGGCAGCCTTCCGTAATAGAGATTCAACAGTAGATCATATTCACACTATCAATCTGGTAATAGAGAAATGCACAAAATATTACCAACCATTATATATAACCTTCATTCATTATCAGAAAGCATTCGACTCAGTGGAAACATCAGCTGCGATAGAGGCATTGCGGAATCAGGATGTAGAAAAGCCTGTTGTGAAAATACTGGCAGATATTTATAGCTGCTTCTCCGCTACCATAGTCCTGCATAATGTCAGCAATAAAATTCCAATCAGGAAGGGCGGCAGGCAAGAAGATACGATCTCGCCAATGCTATTCACCGCCTGTTTACCGGAGGTATTCCGAGGCATGAATTGGGAACTGTTGGGAATAAGAGTTAAGAATACCTGAATAATCTGCGATTCTCGGATGACATTGCTTTGCTGAGTCACTCACGAAATGAACTGCAAAGCATGATCGATGATTTAGACAGTCAGAGCAAAACGGTGGGTTAAAAAATTAACATGAAGAAAACCAATGTAATGTTGAACAGTCTAGCAAGAGAACAGCAGTTTACAATTGAAAGCGAGGTGCTGGAAGTGGTAAAGGAATACGTCTACTTAGGGCAGGTAGTGACAACTTATCCAGATTCTGAGAGGGAAACAACTAGAAGGATAAGAATGGGGTGGAGCGCATATGGCAAATTCTCGCAGATGATGAATAGCAGTTTACCGTTATCTCTCGAAAGAAAAGTAAACAGCAGCTGTATATTACCAGTACTCACCTACGGGGCAGAAACATGGAGGTTAACGAAAAGGGTCCAGCTTAAGTTAAGGACAACGCAGAGAGCCATGGAAAGAAAAATGATAGGTGTAGCGTTAAGAGACAGGAAGCGGTCAGAGTGGATGAGGGATCAAACACGAATTAATAGCGTCTTAGTCAAAACATTAAGAGGAAGAAATGGGCTTGGGCAAGGCAAGTAATGTGAAGGCAAGATAACTGGTGGTCATTAAGTGTAACAGACTAGATTTGAAGGGAAAGGAAACGTAGGAGGGGGCGGCAGAAGGTTAGGTGGGCGGATGAGATTAAGAAGTTTGCAGGCATACGGTTGGCGCAACTGACGCAGGACAAGGTTAATTGGAGAGACATGGGAGAGGCCTTTGCCCTGCAGTGGGTGTAGCCAGGCTGATTAGGATGGTCTAAATTCAAAGAGCAAGGCGCTGCCTCTTGAGCTATCATAGCACGATTCCTTCCTGATTTGCCTTTTTCTATCTCTATATAGTTCTACAGTCTACTTCTTTCTCATTTCTTGCCTGCGGCGAAAGAAATACGTTGCCATTTCTGAAGATGTGTACAATTTTGGTTTGTTTTCACTGAGCTGGAAAAACACCACTATTCAAAAATAAGTTAGGAATGTAGCCTAAATTGAGAGCAAGCACTTCACAACACCCTTTGATAATAAATAAAATTATTTAATCGATGCCGGCTAACTTTTTATCTTCAATTTTGTCGCTGAACTGTACAACAAAATCAGTATTCCCATCCACGTTACTGGAAAATGCCCTATATGGCTAGCAGTTATGTATAAAAAGCTGAAGTATGAGGCAAATGCGTTCGCTACCTCCTTCCACATTGATAGAAAATAAGAAATAGGAGATGAGAGAAGTCAATATTGGAACGCGAGAAGATGAGGAGACCCTGTATTGTTGAGGTGAAGCGCAGTCATGGTGTTCCTAAAAAAATCACAAATGTTTCGTACATGTTCATCAGCTTTTTTCTACACGTGAACCGCGCAAATATATATCGCGAGCTAACACGCTTTCGACTAAGCAGCCAGAGGCACTGAACATTTCATACCAGAGTTCCCAACCAGTTTTATTGTGAAGCCCATGATATCGCAATTTTTTTTAAAGAAACGTAGATTGCATTAGACGCCTATATTTTCGCCTCGCCGTGTCCGCTATTTAGTTCCTTTCGTCCGCACCACTACAGAAATTCCTGTAACAAAACACGCGGTTATATTTGAGGTCCCACCGAGACTTGAACTTGCGAGTGTTTACGATAAAGGGGTGACAGCTCGGCTGTCACCCTTGTCTTTTACGCCGCAATGCACCTGTTCTTGTTTCTAGGAGGCGTAGCTACTAGATAAGCACGATTACATACCACGATTACACCACACACCTGCCGCCATTATAGGCGGCAGGTAATTGGGGGCTTCATGTCATAAAAGCAGGACACAAAAGCAGGAAACGAAGGTAATAGACAGAAAGGCAAGGTGTACTACGCTGCATTAAGCACATAATGATTTTCACCGCATCAATGATAGAGGAGGAAAAAAAGCAGAGGGCACAGAAGAGGCGAAAAGCGGTTGACGGAAAAATTTGCCTGATCGGCTCGAACATCAAACAGTTCATGGTGAGGACTTTCTGCATTACCAAAAGTTCGAAAGGCTCATCGCGAGAAAATAGGCCGTCGTTATTAGCGGGGAATTTAACGTAGATAACAAGCGAACCCGTGTAGCTACGAGAGTTGATGGACGAACTTCTCGGCCTCACAGTAGCCAACAACCCACTCTAACTGACCAACAGAAGCAGCTGCTGCATCAGCTCCATCTTCGCGTGACACACGTGTATGTACTGGAGCAGGGTGTATGGCTGGGCAAGCTGGTTTTACATAGTCAAATATGCAGCGCTGGCGGACGACGGACGATGAATTCGTACCCAAACAGCCCACGGTGTTAGGCCTTTTTACCGAAACTTTGTCTCTCCTTGTTTTAACGCACAGGCACCAAAAGATGGCTCCATCCCCTTCCTCCACCTAAAGCTGCTTTTTTCATCACGACATGTCTTCTGGATTTTTGATCCTAGTGCTAAAAAGCCTGACATGCCCTACGAATCCGGCCATTCGAAACTAGTCTAGAGAAACATAGTCCAGTCAGCCTTTAATACTGCGCTAATCAAATCTTGCGACCACTGTCTAGAAACCAGTTTACAGGACAAGGAACACAGACTGCTTCAAACCGGGTATCCGGCAATACTTCTAGTCTCTGTGGCTGATAAAATGTTAAATCATATGCAGCGTACAAACGTTTCCCCCAAGAATGCAATGGAACGTAACAAGAAATTGGCCGTTGTACCCTACGTGCAGCAGATCTTCCACAATCGCAAAAGCATGAGACGAAAAATAGGAGTGGACGTTATCTTTTCAGTCACCCCCCCCCCCCCCCCAGCAGCTTTCTAGACTCTGCAGGCACGGGAACGGTTCAGGGTGAAAAATTTCGTGAATGCACTGTTACACATCGTGAACCGTTCATTAGATGCACAACAGGAGCTGTCTACTTAATTCCTATATATTGCGGCAAATTATACATCAGCCACACTGGTCGATGTATTAACAAGAAACTGCTCAAACGCAATTACATTGTGAAGGGTCACAAATCTAGCAACCCGGCCATACAATGTCCAGATTTTAACCTATGTAGTCGCCGGCCTCCGATGTATAAGCAGGGAAGAATAGTGGGCCTGTTGGAATGGCATGTTAAAGAAGAAATAGCCAGCCAGAAAAGACGAACACACAAGAAGAGAACAACACAGGACAACGGCTGGACTGACAACTGAATTCTTTATTGAGTACAGACCACCGAGTAATCTTAACGAATACGCCAATGCAGGATAGACACTCACACATGCTTATTCAAATAATCAAGTTATTTTATCGTCAGCGCTATCGATGGTGAACTGACGCAAGCATCGCCATGTTTGGCTTTTTGAAAGGCCTCAAAGACTTCGCGGGACTTCCGTGTTTTTCCACGTAAACGAAAATGTATAAGGAAACGAAAAATCTGGCAAAGAGCAGCAATCAACTTACTACTGAAATCATTGAGGTAGCTCTCATCAACCAGCAACAAGACGTCTCTGTCAGTACACCGTCGGTAGCCTTGTTGGAAAGAGCTTTCATTCCTTTCGATTCCATTTTGAATCCTTGGCGCCTTGGTACTCACATGATTGCTTTTCAACAACCCTACTCACTTGCCATTTCTCTCATTAACTACTCTTGGGAAGCTACTTTTATTCTTGTATTCAAGTTTTGGTTCGTTTCATTGCTTCAGCCGTCATGGCATCTTTTTAGGCCGTGTTTTTTGTTGGCTCTCGTAGTCGTGTTCCTTGTTACCCCATTTCACCCATTCTTTCACATCAGTCCCAATTATATTGCATTTTTACGCGGTCTTCTAGTCTTTAGATTGTTTTGCCTTTCGTGGTTTTAAACTGCCTTTTTCATCTTATTGTTTTTAACTTTTATCTTCGTCACCTTCGAGCCGCACAGAATTTTCGGCGCGTGTACAGAGCTTTTTGCCAAGGGTCGTTGTTAAATATCTCTTCCATCACTGCTCCTTCTTGTGTCCAGTTTTCATTTGGGGTATTTCCGATATGCGGCCTAATTGAATGGGCCATGTTTCCCTGTGTTTTTTTGTACTGTTTTTTGTAGGTTGTGAAAATGTGCGCCTGCGCGTTACTCTCTTTTTCTTGAATTTCCCCATTCGCCGAGCATCACTGGCTAATTATTTCTTGGATCACTGAATGAAACTTGCAGATCATATCTCTTTTACATTTAAGTTGCCTGCTCAAACTCGGCTCATGTATTCTGTAGGTTGTGTAATTGTGTGCCTGCGCGTTACTTCTTTTTCCCGAAATTGCACATGCGCCTGAGCATAACTGGCTAATAATTCTTGGGTCACTGTATAAAATGTGCAGATCATCTCTCTTTCACATTAATGTTGATATTTCAGCCCAACTGTGTTCCTCGCCCGTGCTTCGTCCGTCCTCTACCAGCGCTGCATATTTGAAGACGTATATGTGGCTAGCATGAACTATGCGTCTTACATAACACGTCATATGCGATTGCTCTCCGTCCTGGGTGAGTGACGGCACAAAAGATAAGCGCAAAAAATCGTGTTCATAAATGCCTGTTTACTGTTGATGGTGACGCGTTTTTTTTGGATGACGCATGGAGCTTTGGCCAAAGAGCGCAATGGCACAAGGTGTCCTTCGTCTTGAGAATTTGGGGCCGTAGACAAATTTTCCTAGCATTTAAGTCCAGATAAGCCAAGAACCAGGACAAGGGAAAGATTGTGCCCATTATATTACCACTGGGTACCCGGTGGCAGAGGGAATCCAAGCCGCGCCTCCGGCATGCGTGGTAGATTATGAAAGCTTTAGGCTACCGCTGCGATGCAAAAGCGGGTTTTCTAACAACGTTCGTTGAACATACGGAGCAATAAAATATAAAGCAGCACGTAGGTACTCCTGCAGGTGTACCGCGGAATATACCGCGATTTTTATTTTCATGAATGCAATCACAACCTGCTGTTTTCGGGTGGTAGACTGAACAGGATCGATTTACGGCATTCATTTCACGTGGCTGACTGCTAGTATTCGGAAAGCGGGTTGCCGCAGTATTTAAATTTGTATCTCGTAATCTCAGTGATAAAGAGGTACTGGTTCTCTCAAAATTCAGTGCGGAAACAGCCATTTTCGCAAACGTTAAGTGCACAAACAGCAATTTTACGTGCGAGAGATCATGCTTGTGTGACTACAGTCGAACCCGGACATATCGAACTCGAACAGGATCGCGAAATAGTTCGTTATATTGTTAATTCTATATATAAAAATGGCGGTAGATAAGCTTATCTGCAACTAGAAGCCGGATAACATCCCACCCATGCTAGTGAACTGCTTCTTCCGGTGACCAGCCGCCTGCCGGCATACTGGCAGCGCACTGCTCGCTAGGCGCTGCTAGGCCTAACCTGTTTCGCATCGAAACGAGAGTGCACGGTGTTTTGTAACTAGCCATTGCCTATCATAGGATGTCTTATCCTGTCACCAACACGCTACAAGTAGAAGAATCTTGTTAAAATTGAGGTAGTTTCTTTCCGCAACGCCTTCGGCAGCGAAGAAAGCGGAGAGAGGGCCGCCACTAGGCATTAGATAAGCTTTAGCTGGATTTATCGCACAACAGTGATGTGGCGTGTAAAATGAGTACAATAGATCGAAGACCACCCTCAATAACAAGCCACGCTCAACCCGTCACGCGGCTTCACGGTGCTAGCTCTGCTAGCAGGTTCCCAAGGCCACGCAGCCGATCTCTATCCATGCGCGAAAAGTGATCCAATAACGCCGTTAGAAGAAGCGCCACTTGACAATGCGGGGCGCGCCATTCGGTATATCGAATATTGCGCTGGATCACCATCATCTTAATCATCATCATCATCACCATCATCAGCAGCAGCAGCCTGACTGCACCCACTTCAAGGCAAGAGCCTCTCCCATGTCTCTCCAATTAATCCTGTCCTTTACCGGCTGCGCCCACCCTATCCCTTCAAACTTCTTAATATCATCCGCCCACCTAACCTTCTGCCGCCCCCTGCTACGCTTGTCTTCTCTTGGAATCCACTCCATTACTCTTAAGGAGTAGCGGTTATCTTGCCTTCGCATTACATGCCCTGCCCTTTCTTGTTTCTTCCTCTTGATTTCTTCTCTTGATTTCGACTGGGATGCTCTGACTGTTCTATATAAACAATAATCCGATATATCAGAGTTAGACTGGCTTCAGTGGAGTCGCGTAGCAGCTTACACAACATTGAAAAGGCTAAAGAATTCCAAGCTTGCATTACGTAAGCATCCAAAGTAGGCCGTTGAGCAGGCTACGAAAATACTGAGCAAGAGATGAAACAGACTATGTGCTTGCGGGTTTCCTGGCTTCCTTTAAGGAGCGTGCGAGGATCCTGGGATATTTTGTGTAGAGACTTGAATGCTCCTAAGCGATACACTAACCATCCATTCAAATAAGTTAATTTTATTCACGACAAGTCTTGCACACAGGTTCGAAACATTCGCACTACCAAAGCTATACTGCCCCCATCTGTAGCTTGATATCGCTGCCAATACTGACCCTATGGGCCGGAAGGTTCAATGCAGCAAAACTGACGGAGTCTTCTCTGGATTGTAGTCACAAAAACATTTTTACAGCTCCATCGCCATCCCCGGGAGCGAAGTAACAGCGGCAGCTTTCACTGGACAGGTTCGCATGCAACCAAAACAGATTTTTTCTTCTTGTTTTTCAGCGCAGAAGCGACATGATCCGTGGCAAATTGCTCGCAATTGCAACCACACTTCTTGGTGTCGGTAAGTTTATACACACTGCTTGGTCTTACTTTTCACAAGCAACCAAGGAAGTTTATGAACCGAGTGATTGTCTGTACAGGACACTTTCTTTTCTTTAGTCAAATGCAAGGTATTCATGTGATATCGCTCTAATATTAAAGCAATGCAATGGTGTTGCTTTTCTCGACCTTTTGGGTTGTGGCGTGTGTACTGACCTTACAGTGTCGCTTAGCGGTGACGACAAGTAGGCACATGATTGAGCAATGCAAGAACTAACTTTATTTGGTGAAGGTGTGCCCGCTAAAAAAAAATTCCTGCAGCGAAAGAGGGTTACTCCATGAGCGACAGATTGCTGCTCCTTATCTGTAGCCGATTCGCGAAATGAGCGCGTAAGCTGACTACCGTGGCGCATCACGGCCACGTTTGCCAAATACGTCTGCTAGCAACGGTTCTGCCTGCGATGCAAATGTGCCTCGGGATCTCTGCAGGTAATTCCAGCGCATACCGGTGTGTAGTGCAAGCAGAAGCGTCACAAGAAGGCGCATAGGAGGAGAAGAAAGGGAAGCAAAGTGAGACAAGTTAATTCTTTCCTTACCGTGCCTATACAAATTGTTCAATTTAAATGGTGGCGCAAAACGCCCCATTTAGAGCAATCCTGGCAGCTTATGGACAAGTGACGCCATTCATAATGTTGCGAAATGACTGTACATTAGTTTCAGAATCATATTTTTTGTCAGCCGCATGAGGGACTATTTTTAAACTTCGCACAAAACCTGTCAACAGGGAGCGATCGCGCAAGCATAGGGCCTAAAGTGGGATCCTCTTCTCGCACTGACTCTGCTCAGAAGCGACAGTGTTCTCGCGGTTTCGCGACATCGACACTGGACCCTTAGGAGGTGGACACTCTCGCTTCTAAAGATCAAACAGGTTATGCAAGCTGTGAATGCGAAGAGCTGCATGCCGCAGGCTACGCTGCTGCAAGAAGCTCAGGGCACCCACATCTCCGCCGATGGCTCAACTTTTGAGCGGAGCTCCTCTTGTGGCCTCTACATGCCCTCAAGAACCAAATGCTTTTCTATCACCTGCAGCGGAAGATATCCTCCACGACAACAGAGCTTCGCGGCCTTCAAGAAGCTGTCTCATATATCCTGCGCCGGACTACTGGCCGATGGGTGATTTTCACGGACTTCAAAGCGCCGCTACAAGCTCTGTCCAACTTGCTGAATAAAGCCAAACACCGGTCAGTTTCTCAAGAGATTAATACCTGCATAACTTGGCTACTGCCGCAAACCATTATTGAACATTTCAATTGATACCAGCTCACTGTGGCATTCCAGCCAACGAAAAAGCAGATGAAGCTGCCTGCCAAGGTCCACAGCATTACAACTAAAAGATAATTTTCTTCGCGAAACCATATGCGTTCTAACTGCGTAAAAAATATGCCTATGAAGAAACGATTCGGCTCAGAAGCTTGCCGTCATGCCATTACCCATTTCTCTACTCAACCTGCATAAGACATTTAGACTACCGCCCAGTCTTCCACGCCATCTGGAAACTGTCATCGACTTCGTTTCAACGGAGCGCTTGCAAACAGCTTGCCGTACCGTTTAGGACAAGTCAACGGTCCTCACTGCAACAACTGCGGCTGAATAGAAACAGCAGAAAAAAATTGGCAGTGGGTTCGCTCGGCTATGCCAGGATATACGTATCGAAAGCTAGGGCATAGCTTGAATAGCCTTGGTGAATGTTGATTGCCAGTCCAGGTAAGTCTGGTTGTCTAGCTAGTTGTTGTCACGTGGCTCGTCACGCGGTTGGTCACATGACCAGTCACGTGGTGCGGTGTGACCACGGTGAGAATGCGAGCACGGCGAAACTGCGAGTTCGTGGCCAATGTAGGTTTCGCTACAATATAATCAGTTATAATGGCTAGTCTATGCCGACGAGCGTACGCACTATGAACATTGTATGGAGACACTCACTCAAGTGCCTGTAACACTCCACTGTGTGTTAGGTCCCTTAGCCTGCTTTATGCAGCAGAGACGAGCATCAACGTTTTATTTGCCTATTTAGATGACGTTGGTTTACTCGACAAATTGTAATCTCCGTGCATCTCACCATCGCGCACACCTCATGCAATTAACTTTGTCAGCCCCTTTGGACGACATTGCACTTCACCACTTTATATCTTGCAGCATCACTCGCTGATGCACTTGAGCCAAAATTCAATGACCATTTATTTTTATTCTTTTTATTGATTTTTATTTTTTCGTTTTACTTTACTTTTTATTCTTGTGCGCCTCTTTCCTTCGGTCTCCTTATCCCGAGTAACCTTCCAACACTGAGTAGCATGTCAGGAAATTTTTCATACGGGCTAGAATATCTGCTTGCCAATACAGGGTTTCTCTCTCTCCTGAACCTCCCTTGAACATCTCTCTTGAAGCTTTATTTTGAACCTCGCCAACTCTCCATTCCCTTTGGAAAAATGGGTGATGTTAATATAACCTCATGCACGATGATTATAGTACAGGCGAATTTAATAACATTACATCGTCTTATGGTTGTTTAAATATTATATTCATACCTACTAGTATTACCGTTGATGCAGCTTCCCTGCAGGATGTTGGTGTCAAATATGGTGCCTCCTGAAACAAAGGTTGGCCTGCTATCTTCTCACTCAGTGACAAGATCCCGATTTTTTGTGTTCTTCCTCTGAAACGCATTCAGTCAAGATATAAAAGTGCCCGGAGGGTTTCTAGGAGCATTTTCGAAGGAAAGCTTCTAAAACGTAGGTCTCTCATTGAGAACTTCAGAAGGGAGAAAGTATATAACATATCTGAAGTCAACACGGTATATCCTGCATTTCTTGCAAAGTTCACTGAATGTTGTAATTATGTGTTTTCTGTAATTCAAGTAGAACACAACTTCCAAGAATCTGGAAAGCCTTGGGTTGATAAAGCATTATATCAAACGATACAGACTAAAATATGATGTATTGTGACTCTGTATGTACTCGGCTTGCAACACTTTTAAGAGAATGTAAGAATTTTTGGAATAAAATAAACGAAGACCTCTAGACTGCAAAACAGCTTACTACACAAAACATTTCTCCAGAATTTATCTTGAGGTACGGAAAGTTTGGCGTGGGATAAACGAATTATTAAACAAGCATAAGTGAAGAAGATATAACGCAGAAATGACACCTCACCCCTAAGCTAGAGAAACTGAATTAGCTAATACCATAAACCATTTCTTCATTGAATCTGGTATGCATTCATTGGGTAAAGCTGTTTCTATTGCCCCCATATGTGACCTCATTACCACGCTACCGAATTTTATTTCGTCGCTGCCTGTGATACCGCAAGAAGTAGCTCTTTATTACAGGAAAATAAAACCAATGTCTCCACAGGCTATGATGCCATCAGTTATTTCGTTCAAGTATGTATCTGCATTATTATGGGAGGTACAAGCGTATATTAAAAAATGTGATGTTTACAAGTGGTGTGTGTCTAATGAACTTAAAATAGCTCATGTCTGCCCGGTACCTACAGTAGAAAATAGAAATGAAATCGCGAATTAATCGGCCAAGCTCTGTGTTATCGGTGTTATCCAAGGTATTCTAGCGAGCCAGTTATTGGAGAATGGAAAAGTTTTTTCGCGTTCATGGCGTTATTAACCCCCTCTCAGTATCGCTTTTTTAACACATGAATCGTCCGAGCAAGCTTTACTCACCGTAAAAGAACAAGTTGACAACATTGAATCCAGAGCATAAACTGGTAGCCTATTCTTAGACATCCGCACAATTTTAATTGTGTACAACATGAAATTGCTTTGCGCAAACGGAAAACTTACGCAATACGAGGAATTCCTCTGAACATGCTGAAAAGCTACTTAATTAACAGAACACATTATCTTAAGTGGAATAATTTTGTGTCGAACAGCCTGTATGTTACCCAAGGGGTTCCGCAAGGTTCTAGTTTAGGCCCACTTTTGAATTAACATACCTGTAACATCTGTAACATACCTGATTCACCAGATTTATTCTTCCGCGTTGACGACTGAAATATTTTCTTCACAACCCGTACTTTGCCGTATTCAGAAACTGTCGTCAACGCTTATTTGGTAAAATTTTATACTTGGATTCAGGCGAATATATTTATTTTAAATTTGTGAAAAACTGGGTATATTACTTTCGAATCTATTAATGCCCCGGCACGTTACACGCTTGATCTAAATACGCCAACACAAAACTACAATATGTAAAAACTCAAATTTCTTGGTGTCCAGTTCAGTGAACATTTATCGCGGAACACACATATTTCAGCACTTACCAGTGTCCTTCGTAAAACTCTTGGTTGTCTTAACCGGGTCAGCGACCTTCTACCCGTTTCGTCAAAAGTGTCCATGTAATCATCCTCATCAGCCTGACTACGTCCACTGCAGGGCAAAGGCCTCTCCCATTTCTTTCCAATTAACCCTGTCCTTTGCCAGCTGCGGCCCCCGTATCCCCACAAATTTTTAAATCTCATTCGCACACCCGACTTTCTGCCTCTTACTCCCCCTTCTGCGCTTACCTCCTCTTAAAAGCGTAGCAGGGGACGGCAGAAAGTTTCTATGCATTCTTTTGTCCAAATTGCCTTATTTTGCGCTTATCTGGGAGGCCAGAACACTGAGTAATTTTCTGAAGTTGTTGC
This sequence comes from Amblyomma americanum, assembly GCF_052857255.1. Classification (NCBI taxonomy): domain Eukaryota; kingdom Metazoa; phylum Arthropoda; class Arachnida; order Ixodida; family Ixodidae; genus Amblyomma; species Amblyomma americanum. Next base: position 57,540,912 of record NC_135500.1, read on the forward strand.
TTTTCCAGAAAAGGCACTGCGAGCTATTGAGGGTTACCAAAGCGGACCAGAAAGCTTACCAGCGTCACTATTTTATCATACGTATACCCTACTCAAAGCAAACCGTGTCCACATATTTCGCTTGTTACAGTACATCCATCGCAATTGTGCTTTTCCCATCGTTCCTAACCGCCCTACTGCCAAATACCCCTCCGGCAACAATGAAACTTAGTTCTTAGAATAATCACTAATCACGAAAGCTCAACTACCAGATTTCATTTGTTCTCAGTAATCCGTTATTTAAGTGCCATGATTGATTTCTCTAAGACGAAGTTTTGAAAAGACAAAAGGAACTAAGCAAAGATGGCCTAAATTAATTACTTTTTAGCGAAGCCTCTTTTGGTTTCGTGTGAAGTTGATTGTGCGAGTCTTTTCTTTAGTGATTTACTGCCATGTCCCTAGACTGCTTCGACTTTAAGGTGTGCTGTCCGTGCGTACATGCGATATTTGTGCCGTAATACTGTCGCTCGTAGTAACTATTTTGTTTGCTAGTATACTGTGTTGTGTGGGGTTGAATTGGGGAGAGATAAATACGTTCTCCCCACTTAATCGCGGCTGACACGGTTCAAAGCCGCCCGGACCCCACCCCGTGAACGCGTACGCTACCGAGCGCACGCCAACCGCGGCGGGCCTTGCTCTGCGGGAACAAAGGAACGACACATTGGCTTACACAAACAGGCATTTATTGCTACAGCAACAATAACGCCAGCTAGCAACAAGGTACGCTAATGAATCAAGGTCGTCCGCCTGGCCAGCAAGGTTAAGAGCGAATGTTCGCCCACGCTAGGGCAAGGGATACTCCAAGGTATGGACGGGACGAGATACGTACGGGAGCCAGTCTCCCCGTCGCTTCCTCGTCCCGCCGGCGAAGAGCGGAGCCGCGTGCGACACGTCCGCTCGCCCCGGCGATCCCAGCCGAAAAGCCTTATACCCTCTCCCGCGCGCGGGCTTCAAGCAGTCTCTTCCCCAACGACGCTGGCGCCCTCTCTTGCCAGTTAATGTAACTGACAAGGGAATGCGTTCCTCCTCGAGGTGAGGCTGCTGCTCCATAGTGCCTCACGGGAAAACAAACACAGGGGACTGCAGGGCAGGTCCCCACAGTTGATATTCCGAGGTTGAGGTTGAGGTGAGGTTGAGATGTTGAATGCTACAGGTGAGGTTAGCCTTGCTTTGCCTGCCACCAATTCCTCCGCCGCAGCGTCCCTTCGATATTAACAATGCCGCATCTACCCCGCTAAGCGCACAGTCTCTTATAATAGCACACATTCTCTCCCGCAGTCACCATCTATGCACACAATCAATCCACACAGTTCACATCACAGTCCACTCCAGAAGTCACCATCTATGCACGTATTCAGTCAACGTTGAACATAGGCCATTGTAGTGCCACACTCCATACACACATTCACTCACAGTATAAAGTAGTCCACTCCGGAAGACACCATCTACGCACACATTCAATCACAGTAGGCCATAGCCCGTTCCTGCTGTCACCATTTAAAAACAAGATCCGTGTTCTCCAGAAATGTTAAAAGAAGGCGTGCAGCCTCCCTAATGCATGTCTGGTTTCCACTCGAGTAGACAATGTCCTGCACTATGCTGTGACGGGTTCCTGTCTTCTTGAAGGAAGCGAACATCACATGCCTTTCCGCGTTGTACTCTGGGCAGTACATAATATAATGTTCGATATCCCCGCACACGCCACATAAAGAGCAGAGCGGAGACGATGCTATGCCGGTCTTATGCATCAGTGCAGGAGTGCGAGCAGAGGCCGTGCGAATTCAATGTAGAAGGGTCGCCTGAGATCTTCTCAGTCCCTTGGTCACACATGGCTTGTGGGACACACTCCACAGGGTACTGAAGTGATCGAGCACCGTTTTCCTGCAGAGACTTTTCCCATCTTGAGGTACTTTTTTTGATGCAATCCTTGAGAGAGCTTTATGGGCGAGACTGTCTGCCACCTCATTGCCGTTGACTCCTATGTCAGAGGGCACCCACTGGATATGTAGAGTAAAGCCTCTGCTGTGCAGATTCTGCACCAAGCGCAGAGAGCTTAGAGACGAGGCGTCAGTAGGGAATCCGCGCTCTAACCTCTGAAGGGCAGATTTTGAATCAGTTAGGATGACAACAGGTTGAGCCGGACAAGACCCTAACTTCCGTAAAGCCGCCTCAATAGCAACACTTTCAGCCGTTGTGGAGGATACGACAGCAGTACAGCGTACCAAAGAAGGAATGTAAAAAGCCGCTGCGCTAGCTTGTTTGACCTTGCCCACAGAACCATCCGTGAAAATTTGAAGATGGCAGGCATACTCTGTTTCCAAGTATTCCAGTACAAGCGAACGCGTTGCTGCCAAAGGAGAGCTCCTCTTTGCGCTCACATGGGGAATTGTGACCTTACAGTCGAGGGTCGGAAAAGACCAGGGGGGTTTCAACCGTTTCCTTTGCCTTCGGACATTAATGCCTAAAGAACTAAGAGTATTGAGTGCCAAGTAAGCCTTCGACTCATATCTCTTGCAGAGCCGCTGGAGAAGGGATCGCCCAGCTACCGTCTCCTAAGCGGTCAAGATGCATTAATAGTCTCTGAGAAGCGATAAGGCTAAGAGGTTTCGATAGGGACTCATGAAGTACTGCCTTATTCGCAGCCGCCTGGGGAACTACAATGGCTCTTCTTAGGCCCTTTCTGTGGACAACTTCGAGACGCTCAAGATGTGATGCCGAGGGGGAAATTGAAGGTAATTGATACATTATCCGGCTGACCACCAGCGCTTCATGAAGTTTGACCATTGAAGAAGGATGGTTTTCCCATTGCTCACATGCAATTCTACGGATCACATTGAGACGAGAAGATATAGATGAAACAATCGCGTCTACAGCTTTTCGCCACTGTAGACGGGAGTCAATAATGACGCCCAGGAAACGCGCGTGGTTGAATTGACGGATGCAAGAGTGACCGAGGTCTATCTTCAACCGCGCTTGACGTCTTCTTACACCTGGAAACAGAATAAATCCGGATTTGTCCACTGACAGAAACAACCCCACACCTTGAAGGTAACCTTGTGCCGAAAGTATAGCCTGTCGACCTACCAGGGCTAATCGCTTGTGTTGGTAGCCAGTAATCCAAATACAGATGTCGTCAGCATAAAGTGACATACGCACTTGCCTGCAACTTTTTTTCAATGAATCGGTAGGTTAGCCATTACGGCGTTAAAGAGCGTGGGGGAAAGAACACTTCCTTGAGGCACACCTCGTGATAGAACCCTTTCGGTGCTTAACGTACTCTCTAACCGTACACGAACTGCGCGATCACTTATAAAATTGTAAATGAATCTTAACATATGGCCCTGTATGCCCATGCCTTGCAAACTGTTTAGAATTGAGCTCTGAAGCACGCTGTCGTAAGCTTTCGCAACATCAAGAAAAATGGCCAAGGTGGAAAGGCCGAAAGCTCTCTGGTGTTCAATGTGACTGATCAAGTCTAAGACGCTATCTTGGGCACTAAAACCTCGGCGGAATCCTGTCATACATGATGGCAGTGGCTTGCTGTCCTCAAGCCACCATGATAAGCGTTCATTTACCAGCTTCTCCATCAACTTAGCTACACAGGAGGTCAATGACACTGGGCGATACGGGGCAAGGTCTGTCATGTCTCTGCCAGGCTTCAGTAACGGAACTACATGTGCCACCTTCCATGACGGAGGCACATCGCCAGTCTCCCAAACTCGATTGATGAAGTGGAGGAGCTCCTTTCTGAGTTGCAATGGCAGATTATTCAGCATTTGATTGGTGATGCCGTCGGGACCTGGTGAACACCGGCGCCGCAGGCCACTGAGCGCAGTCTGAAGCTCACGAAGCGTGAACGCGACGTCCATGATAGACCTGGAGGAAGCAGATGGTGAATATATATCTATTCCAGAATCAGCGCGTACGAGTGCGTCTGCAAATTCCTCTGCCAAGCACGCAATAGGTTTTTCTTTGCATATTGCAAGAGCTTCAAAAGGCTTCGAAGGGCGAGATTCTCCAGCAAGGCTGCCAATAACTCGCCATATTCCCGTTATCGGTGAGAACACAGTCAAACTAGCACAGAATGAGGCCCATTGCGACCTGTACAGCTTGTTCGTGTGCCGTCTAAAAGCAGAATTCAGCCTATTGAAGGTCGTCTTCAGTTGCCTGTCGTCCTTCTTCCGCACGAGTTGGCGCTCCGCCCTTCTTCTCGCTGCACAAAGGTTCCTGAGTTTTAAATCCGAGGCCGGAAAATGATCAGGTAACTTGACCGCCGTAGTTGCTGCTAGCTTACTAGAAATCATTTTGTCAACAACATCACCAGAAACACGCTCTAGGTGCTTTCTGTACTTGTCCCAGTTGACCACGTTGCTAATTTTAGGACCATGCATACGAAAGTCGGCAGAAAACACAAAAATCGGATAGTGATCACTCCCCATGCGGTCAGGCGCTGTTGACCAACTCACGCGGACGTCAGGTGAATGCAATGTCAGGTCTATAGCTGTCGCTGAGGCTGGAGGCCGGAAAAAAGTGGGGCTTCCGTCATTGGCAACACACAGGTCCAAACTGTCAATAACCTCTACAAGTTTGCGTCCACGGGAATCCGTGTTCCTGTCACCCCAAACGGCATGATGGGCATTGAAATCACCGCAGATGATTCTAGGTGCTGGGCAGCGGTCGCAGAGCTGCTGTGGAAACAAATCTAATGCTACCTTCTTCCGCGGAGACACGTGCACGGATGCAATAGAAAGGGTTCGAGAGCCGAGCTGTATTCTCACAGCCGCTACCTCAATGTCATCCGTGCTAAGATCGGCAACGCTTAGAGAAACATGTGGAATTTCTCTTCTTATGTAAAGCGCAGCACTTCCTGCAGGAAATGACTTTATGCTGCAGTTTTTATGGGCGACATATCCAGTCAAACATCTCCCGCTTGGTAGGCCAGCTTCTGACAGGGCCAATACTGAAACACAAGTCTCTTTCAAGAATAGTTTGAGTTCAGCTAACCGACTTAAAATCCCAGCGCAGTTCCACTGCAATATAAACGGCACTTTTCGGTGCATATGAGATCCACGAGGTTTAGCTCCATTCATTTTAGTTCGCAAGGAAGTTTGCTGCGAAGGTGGAAATTAGGGACTCAAAAGAAAGCACCAGCTGTAGGAAGTTCTTCAGGTTACCTGGCGCCATCGCTGGAACATGTGAACGCAGGGCCCCAAATAAAATATGAAGAAGGTCAGACATACCTTGATTTTTGAGCTCCTTATTTTGCGCAACGCACTCAGTTACAACATCAACAAAAGATGCCTACGGGGACACGCTCTTGGCCGCAGTAGCTGGTTTTTTTGTCACTTGTGCATATGAGGGTCCCCCTTGCCGTGGAGTCTGGCTGTGATCCGGCCGCTCAGGAACATGGACACTTTTTGCTGGAGGTCAAACAGTCGACTCGCGCGCACTGGGCCTTGGCGTCTTGCTGGACTCAGGTCTCTTAGGGACATTGTTGGGCAACGCAACAACATCAGACTCCAATACTGGGAACTCGTCTAATCCAGGGACAGGCGTCTCACTAGGTGGGGTTTTTGGACCAGCAATAAAGGACATCCGACGGTGCAGAGCGCTCACATGGAAGGGGCAGCCTCCGAAACTCGCTGGATGATCGCCACCGCAATTGGCGCAAGCAAAATCTGCCCTGCAGGTTTTAAAGTCGTGGTCGCCTCCGCACCGCTTACAGCGTCGATCCTTTGTGCAAACTTTGGCCACGTGCCCAAACCGTTGGCATCTAAAACACCGTGGAGGAGCTTCAGTGAAATCTGCAACTGCGCGTTTTGTGAATCCCAGATCAATTTTTTCTGGGCGCTCTGAGTTGGGAGCGAATGTCAACACGATAGAGTTGGTAGGTTTCGCAGCCCATTATTTTCCTGAAGACTCCACACGACGCACAAGTCGTTTCACGTGCAGTACACCTTGTGGTTTCAGATAATCAAGTACGTCGCGTTCTGAATACCACTTTGGTACACACTTAATAACACAGGTGTTCTTCACGTAGGAATGGGGCAACCGCACGTTAACTTTGACGCCAAAAATCTGAGAGCTCTGCAGGAGCTTGTCAACCTGCTCTTCCGTCGAGACATCCAGCTGAAGAGCCCCGTGCATGGTGAACCGACTCCGAATCGGAGCTGATCCCAGCAGTGATTGAATGGCCGCGAAAAGTAAGATGGGATTCTTCTCTCTTAAATGAACCCCCTTTTCTGTGGGCTCAACCACTACCGGGATCCCTACCGTTCGTTGCTTGCGATGACTCACCAACTTGAAGCCCTCGTTGTCCACGTCAGCCATATCGGCCACTGCCTCGTCACCGTCCACGATCGTTGACTCAGCCCCACTAAGCGATGAGGTCTCGCTGGACGGGTCGTCGAGTCCATGTTCTGGTCGCTCCCCAGCCTGGGAAGCCATGGCCGCTTCTTCCGAGCCAGCCTCCTTTGAATGACGTGGTCCCTTTAGGCTTGCCGGCGCCGGAGCAGCCGTACTCTTCCCGTAGGGACAGTACCGCCTTGAAGATGCTGCCGTCCTCGAATATTCAAATAAAAGTAGGTAAATTAGGAAAAATTAGCTAAATAAACAGAGCTGAGGCGACAGGTGATCGAATGACGTCTTCCATTGATATTCCAAATTTCTGTGTTGCGCACTACTGGGTGCACTGTTTTTGGGAACTGTGACCTCGCCAGGATTTACCGCCTTTTGTCACAGTTCCCTCTTCGCCTCTGAAAGAAATAACTTCTGTATGACGCACTCAATCACCCTCGTTGCATGCGCAGCTCAATGCGCCGTCTGTTTATGCCCTCTTGGGGTTTCAGCGGGACACTACTGCGCAATAGCGTGCAGTTGTTAACAGTTTCTTGAAATGATGGCTGCCACTCCTGATGGTTTTAGCGCCAACATCTACGCCGGCTGTTTTACGCGTCCCATTCTGTTTTTCTCTTTCACTACTTCAAAATTCCTTACGGCAAAAGGGTCACTCAGCAACGCGGGCTCGCAAACCCCCACTATATAGGTATCTGCTAAAGCACCATTGGAATGAATAAACTCCAAGAAAGATAGATCTTGCGATGTTTGTGGGTTTGTGCTAAGTAAAATAAATAAATGAAATAAATTTTATCGACTGTGATGCGAATCCGCTGCGGTGCGACCAGATCAGATGTCGTCGTGTCCATCAACTTCCATCTGTGCGCAAAAGTCACGAAGGGAAAGGGATCGCGCTTTCAGGCACACGCCGTATTGGTGCCCATGCACTTGCATAAACCTCCTTTCGCACAATATTTCGTGGCTAACAATGCTCAACCGCCAACTATTTTAGTGAGAAAGCAGTACTTCCCTGGGTCTAACCGGCACACCAAGCTTGTTTGAAGCTTGATCTTGAGGGTGACCTTGGCCAAGCCTAGCACAGAAGCAGCCCATGCAAAATTAAATATTGCAGTGACTCGATTTCGAACCAGTGGCGGCGCGATCAGATCAGCTTCGCTGGCCACTGCGCGAGAGCACTATGCTATCGTCACAGCAGAGCGCGCCTCGTATTAAACTGCAACACACTCTCGCACTGGTCATTGTGCATCGTCGTCTTTATGAACTAATACTACTATTAGTTATTGACTATACTATGAAATAATACTACTTTTAGCTATTAACAGCTGGGCGCCTCACCCCAGCTGTCGGGCGTTTTTTTTTTCTCTCTTTTGTTAACTCTGCATGCGTGCAACTTGTACAGATGTATCGTTATGTAAATAGTGTATTTACCATTTCTCATTCCATCCTTTCTTACTCTCCCCCTCACCTCTTTCATTTCACTTCTTCAAACTACCAGCTATACTTTATTTCCGCTGTCCCAGCTCAGGTGCCGCCGCCGTAGTGATGGCAGATGTCGGGGTTAGCAAAAATCTTTTACCTCCCTTCTTGTTTTTTATTTTACATTAAACACTTACTACTACATTAGTTATGTGGTGGTAATGACAAAGAGATGCCCGCTGGATGCGCGCGTTGGCGTGGACGACCGGGTGGCAGAAACTCGGCGCTCAAACAATACGCGTTTATGTTGACAACATTGCTGCAGAAGCGCGGTACTGAGCATAGGCTGCGGGCGTGCATCGGGTAAATTGGCATTTGCGATGAAAAAGTTGAAGACGCGTATAACTGGCTCCTGGTTTAGTGGACACCTCAGTCACGCAGTCAGGTACGTGGCGGTGGTGCATAGCTGCAAAATACTCGGCTTTCGCATAATATTTAGTGCTTAGCAATGCTGAACCGCCAGCCCTTTTTGTTTCAAGCGTTTCACTGCAATGTGTTTCCTTTTACCACTTTCAGGAAATTATTTTCGTGTCGCAGGGCGCTTGCTAAATGTCTTAGAGTGCTTTAGGCGATTTCAGGCGGACGGTTTTGTGATAATTACAGTGGTCACTGAAGTTTGAGAATTGAATTTCCTATCGATTGTTTTGGATTCCGCTGCCTTTCTTTTTTTCTGTGGCTTCATGTTTAGAACTAGAGCTTGGAAGACGTCATTCTTTGACTGCGCTACGCGACCGGCATTGTCTGATTTTGTATCATTTTAAAGAATGTACAGGCTTTTTTTTAACTTTGCTTTTACTGCATAGAGGATAGCTGTGCTCTACATGCATGCAGGAAAGATTGGGGGTCGATGTGGGAGAACAGTACTGAAATCCGTAAATCATCGGTTTTTTTAACACTCATAAATTTCAAGAAACCAATCATATAGAATTATTTATTACTGTCCTGCCATCGTAATCACTAAGTCTAAAGAAATCCAGGTTAAGCTATGGACAGCAAAATTTTGTCATTTTGAAACGTTCAAAAATCCAGAACAAGACAGTGCATGGCAGAAAATGAGAAATCCTTCCAAATTGATTTCTTTACGCTAACTTGTTACGAATTCACATACCCGGCCGGTGCTGTGTTGTTCCAATAACTACCGCAGACGAGGTAGTTAAAGTACAGCCAGCCTTTGCGTGTACTGTCTACCTGTATTTTTCGCAACTTTTCTCTGCTTTAGTTTTTCTGTTCTTGCTCTTTCGCTTCGTTTGAGTGGAAATGACTTGCGATTTAGTTCGATTCCCAGTACGTTAACATGCGCTTTTGGATGTGACTGTAGGCCAGGCCGAACAGAGCTTGTTCCATTGGCAGAACGTGTTGTACAGTTGACCATTCTTGCTCGCCGGGATGACTGAACCACTCAGGTTACAATGAAATTCTTTGCATTTTCTCGCGTTCACATTCTCTCCTGTTCTTTACTGTTGTGTGGTGGGAGCGTTTAGCGATGACACAAAAACGCTTGGTTGCACTGGCGCTGCTTCATCCTCTCCGGAGATTTCTGCACGTCTTCTTCATGCCGGACCAACTTCAACATGTCCTTTGCGTCCCGTCAATACCTTCATCTTCAGAATAATTTTCGCCCATGACCTCGTGCGAACGCTCTTTCATTTGCCATTTCCAAAGCATACAGCTGCAAGTATAAAAATTAAACAGCGAAATCTTCTTGTGCCGTCCCTTACTCATCATTTGCAAGAAGAACATCTTCCTCGAAAACCCTCGCAAAATATTTCATCAGGCGCCACTGACATAATTTCATCGATTTAATCAATAGCACTAAACAACTGCAAAAAAAATGAATTCATTTCGCACGTTTTCTTTTTTTGCACTTTGAAATAAAGTTCGCACTGGTGAAATCAAGGAAAATAAAATTTTGACCACAATTGTGATTGGGTCAATGATATAAAGATAGTTGGTAAAGTAAGAGGGACAATTTAGCGCTGCCTTATTAAGGGTATGACTCGATAGCGTTAATGGTTACAAGCAACTTTCTTTCTTAATTACTACATCATATATAGATACTCATTAGCATACATCACGATGCGTACTTAACAAAACAAGACACACAAGATCTCTTTTAACCAAGTCAAACGAACTTGCCTCATTGGCATAGGGGTAGCGTGTCTGACTTGCAACCCGAGAGTCATCAGTTCGATTCTTAACTTACGACCCTAGATTGCTTTTAGCTTAATTGATTAACTTTCCGTCCTTATATGACATAACGACATTTCAGTTATGTCACTACCTCATAGCCAAAATTTAACTAGAGTTCTAATTATTTTCATTCCACTGCTCAAGTTTTGACGTCGCAACCATCTCTACCAATCCTGAATTAGTGTGAACACGCACACGGCTTTTCCTCTGAACGTCCGCTCTAGCGCTGTCGCGTTAATACACGTGGACCACTGCAGATGTAATGAAGAACAGCACAGACATTATGGTGTAAAAAATCTACCAACCCGTATCCGCGATGCCTCACAACCTCGAGCGTACGGGAATCTGAGGAGAAGGAGGAAAAACTTTATTTGAGCCCAGCATTAAGGCCCAGTGAAAAGGAGCGCTTGCTCCGCTGATAACCCAAGGCCGCTGATAACCTGCCGAGTCCGAGTGAAGCCAAGCACTCCAGGAAAGAGGGGGAGGGCAAAAGAAATAAGGAAAAGTAATGCCAGCGTTACATGAGTAATGAATGTGTTCGGTGGCTGCCCTGATCTCTGGACAGTTGGGACAGTGAGCTGTGTGGCGCCATCCGAAGTTGTAGAGCATTAGCGGGGTGAGTAGATTGTGAGTTTGAACTTTTCGAAGAACGTGTGCTTGTTCCGCGTTCAGTGACGGGTGAGGCTGGGGTAAAATTGTGCGATTTTCCTTGATGTTTCGGTAGTGTTTAGCTATTTGCTATTTGCATGTTACGGCGTCATCCACTGGCGTTGGCTTTAGCCAGGGGATCGAAGGCACCAGGATGTCGATTTCTCAAGCGCGTTGATGAACCAACTCATTTGTTTCGATCCTACCATGGCCAGGTACCCAACGCAGGGTGACTGTAATGTTGTGACTGTTGTTATAGGATTCCACTAGAATGTCATGTAGGTGGCTTTCCAGTAGCCTGCGTTATATATTCCGGATGGATTTGCTGCGGTGTAGATGTTGATGTTAGTTGTCTGGTGTTTAGTGAGTAAAGATGCTTCTTGTATGGCATATATTATCGCGTGAGTTTTTAGAGTAGTCATGTTGGGAGGGTGGGAAATGGTCCAGCTGTGTGGATGATTCATTCTCTCTGTTCAGGTGCATATATTGCATACACGTATGAACCAAAATTAGGCCGTGTGGCGTCCTTGTATGTCGTTATACATGTGCTGTCTCTGCGTTGATGGTTTCCATGTGCTTGACGTCGACCATCATTCAGGTGTGGCGTCACGTTTTTATATTTGGAAAAACCAGCGCACTTTAAGACAAGGAATGAGGAAGATATAACGACGCAGCGCTGACTTCAACTAGTTCTTTTATTGCACAGCGACACAATATATATAGGAAAGGTGGGCGGAAAAACATGAGAAGCAGCTGCTTGGTTGTACGCGACAGAAGGGTAGCTGAGGTGAAAAAGGGCACGAGTTAACAATGCTGTGCCTGGGAATTAATAAAATGAAAGTGCTGGTAAAGAATGGCGCCGAAACGCAGTAACAGAGTAACAAATGACAACGCACGAAAACAACATAAAAAATGGAAAAAAAAGCCAAAAGGCCGTTATAAGCACAGTGAAGATAAAATGCACTAAAATGTCCAGAGAGTAATAAAGGTCCTTAATATCGACCGAAACGGCATGAGATCACCTTTCAGTTGCTAGAAATTCAACAACTTTTCTGGAACCCTTCAAAAGGAAGGGATCATCTATTGTGAAAACCTTGAGTTTGGCTTGAAGGAACACCCCAAGGAATTTCTGCCAAGTGCCTTTTCTCGGGGACGATTGTTACTCTTTCATTACCTTTATTACTCTCTTCCACATGTCAAGCTCCTTTTCTGTGTTGAATGTGGTATTGGCTCGTTCGGATCCGTCTCCTCTCAGAATTCTATTGGTATCTCTGTGGCCGGCTTCCAAGAACTTTTGACCATTTATCTTAACTCTACTTTTGTTTCGTGGTGTGATAGTACCTTTATTCAAAAAAGTGGGGCGTCCATCGACTCTTGCATTGCTCCAATCCTAAGCGATATCTTCCACGCCCATCATGACCGATTGCTAGAAGTGCAACTTTCTTCGTCAGCTGCTGTAAAGGTCTTAAGATTCGTTGATGACTACCTAATCATTTTGGCCAGTAACGAAAGTAATTTTCCTAATGCCGTTTCAGATGTGCTTTGTTCCATTGAACAGTGCCTCGCGCCCGTCGTTCTGACCCATGAGTTACCTGAGAGTGGATCTTTACGCTTTCTTGACTTAAGGCTATCGAGGGCAGAAAACCACCTTTGTTGGTGGTACGAACCGAGAGGGGCAAGTCCCTGTTGCCTTACAGTTCGGCTCACTCGAAGATCGTAAAGCGAAGCATCGTAAGTCTATGCTTCACAAATACCCTTATGAAATCCTGCAAGACACTATGGGCCAAAGCTTCAAAGAGCAGACTCATTGGCTGGTAAAAGCTGGCTACCCCGAGCACCTCCTATTACAGCAGCTGGCTCCCTCTTAAAGAAACTCAAAGGAAGTGAAGGGAGTGCTGGTCCAGAGCACCAACACAAGGTTACCGTGCTGCCTTATTTGCACAACCTTTCTCACAGGCTCAAAAAGTTCGGGCATAAAGCAGGTGTCCGTGTTGTGTTCTCGGCGCCCGACAAGCTATCCAAGCTTTGTCGCAGAGCGAATGCCCCAGCGTTGCGAAGGTCGACCTGCCCAGTTAAATTCCAGGCACCTATCTTTCCTTGTGAAGTTGGTGTGGTATATAAAATTGCTTTGAGCTGTGGCAAGGTTAACGTGGGTCAAACCAGGCTTTGCCTCAATGAGCGTCTCATGGGGCATTCATATAATGTTTACAACCAGAGGTGTGCAAATGCCCTCATTTTCACTTTTCACCCCTCACCCTCAATTTTGAATCCATGGCCCTCCCTCGCCCTCGCTCTAATTTTGAAAAGTTGTTCAATCCTCCCTCACCCTCATCCTCACTTCCAAAAATTTGCTAGCCTCCCTCCCCCTCATATCGTCGGCTCTCCCTCACCCTCACTAGCAGTCGTTTTGAAACTCGAGTTATTTTTTGTAGTTTACAACTTCAGGGGATAATACTGAGTAATAAACATATAATAAAAGTCCTCAAGTCACTATTGAATGAGAGGTTAGATGCTTATATTGTTGTGCGCGTACGTGTGTGTGTTGTTTGAGCTAATACGTGCGACAAAACCGAGATAGTTACGAGCTGAACCCCAAAATATCACTCTGCCTTTAATTTTGTCATGCACTGCATGCATACCTGCACCCTGCACTTATAACATTTCATTTCTATCTATATGCACTGCTCAAATGAGTCAGCGCGTTGTTGTGTCTGTGCACAAAAACTAATGTGTGCCAAGAATATTTAGAAAACAATGCAGTATTGCTTACCACGAGAATTACAATAAGTCTCAAGCACAGAAAAGACTCATAACATGGAAAATTTGTAGGTCGTTTAATACCATTGCCCGATCACCTTGCGATAGCACTGAATCTTCCGAACTTCACTGCTTCAAATATCCCTCCATTTCGTGCTGATAGTTGCTTGCTTGTCTGATGATGCTTCCACTACTGCTTCAAACTACGGCGTGAGAGAATGGCTGTTTAACAGGCGTGAACGCGAGTATGTTAAGATGACCGGATTGCAAGACAGCTTTAGAGCTTGGCAGTTCGTAGAGGCAGGATTTTAACATTTCTCCCTACTGACTGTTCATCTGAGGGAAGTGTAGGAACCGACCTACTTTAAACCGGAGTGGCAGTCCCTCTTCGTGATGGGCTCAGTCTTATCTCGCGTCGAGTGCTTTGTTCCTTTCTCTTTTTGCGATGTGTTTCTCCGCATTTCCTAAATGCTTTGTAAATAATTTAGATAATGTAAATAGAGTATATTTTCAATGTAATAAATACCATGCTTACAAAAAAGAAAAGCTGTGGCGATGGCGTAGGGGTCTGACGCAGCGGCCAGCGGAACTGATTTTTTTGCGCGGCCGCGGGGCTGATCCTGGTCCCCCAGCTATGAAGTTTTTGATTTCTTTATTGTCTTGTGTCAAGTGGGACGAAGATGAAGGAACGCCCAGCGAAACGGAGCGGCGAATTAATACTGACCTTGCAACTGGACTTAGCGAGTTCCACTCGGCCAGATGTAGCTATCGCGTCACTCATGGTTCAACCAGAGCTAAAGCACCGCCATTTTTTGATTCCACGTCTTCGCATTATCCAAACACAGTCTTAATTCCCTACCATGACTGGAAGAAATTGGTTCATAAAATAAGGTGCGTGATTACGTCGCCACAGGTCTCAGCAGGGACAGAAATAAACCAAGTGATGTTCTTGCGATTTTCTTAATATCCGATGTTCAGCTTGCGGTGACACCACAACGGCACGTGATCAAGGTGGCCCACGCGCTAGAAGCAGGGTTAAGCTGCTGCTTTATTTCCGTGATAAGACTACATCGGTTGGCATTGCCTACCACATTGCTGCACCTCTTTCCTATACTTCTATTCCAGCGAAAATAGAAAATAGAAAGATTATACGACTTCACTGAACTACTGAAAGTGTGACTGAAAACATTCCACACCAACGCCGCCATAAGGCTTTGATTTGACAGTGGAATTTCGTCCAAGCGGTTTCTGCGGCGCGGCCAGTACTTCGAAACCTCACTGAGTTCAAATCGGACCTCGTTCCGGAAAACAAGGCTTAGAACTTGAGGATTCAACAACGTATTTAGGTATATTTTCTGCACATTTTGCACTACACTCTGATCATCTGACAGACTCGGGGCTGATAATGAAAATGTTGACTGCGGTGCCGCGGTTCCCGTTGGACGGTGGGCCACTCGCACCAGCCCGGCCAGTGCTCCCTTGTTAGCGCACTATACAGGGTGTTTCACCTAAGACTGTGCACAATTTTTAAAAATAGGGTTTTTCGTTTAGAACAGCGCTTTTTTGGCATAGCATTGTCAGCAGTGTAGTATATCGTGGTGACGGAGAAGGCGTGCGGCTCCCCGCCTTTCGTGTTCACCTCGTGTACCTCCAGACTGCAGAAACTACGTGTTCCGCGGGAACCTTCACCCTAAGAACTAGCACTTTAACATGGGAATTCATAACGGGCTGCACAGACAAAAGCGTTAGCCCGGAGTACGGTTCGGGCAACCACCATCACCCTCTAACAGTGCATCTCGCTCTTCCTCACGCTCACCTCATCATGTCTTCCATCCCTCACCCTCCTCACGAATTTTCAAGCGCCCATCCTCCCTCACCCTCACCTCACCGATCAAAATCCTCATTAGGTGAGGGTCAGGACGCCCTCATGAGGGCTCGCCCTCGTGAGCATGTCCATCTCTGTTTACAACACTGTAAAGGGAAACCTGGGAGTCCACTGCCTAATATGCCCCTCCCGTTCCTGTGAGCTCTTTCTCCATGAATGCACTGTAATCGCGAAGAATGCACATCCACTCACACGTGAAATTTTAGAAGCCGCCCACATTCTAAAGCTAGGAGAAGATTGTGTGAGCCCACAATCGACAGGTCTAACAAAGCGGGAATTAGATAATTTGAGCCAGGTTTCGTTGAAGTAATTAGGTAGCCGTACCCTGACCTCGATGTTTTATTGGATGGGTTGTGAATTCAACCTTTAGCTCTTAATGGCCCTTTTGGCATCAGTTTTTCCTCCTGTTTTAATGACCTTTTTGGCTCGTTTAATAGATTTTAATTTTAATTCTGCTTTTAACAGCACTTTTTGGGCCTTTTATTGCATTTTATCTTCACTCTGCTTGTAACGGCCTTTTGGCTTATTTCATTTTTTCATGTTGTTATCTCACATTGTCATTTGTTACTCTGTTAGAGCCTTTCGGCGCCATTGTTTACCAGCCCTTATATTTTATTCACTCCCAGGAATAGCATTGTTAACTCGTGTCTTTTCACCTCAGTTATCTTTCTGTCACGTGCAAACCAAGCAGCTGCTTCTCATGTTTGTCCCGTCCACTTTTTCTATATATATTGTGTCGATTTGCAATAAAACAAATAGTTGAACACAGCGCTGTGTCCTTATCTCTTCCTCTGTCCGTGTCTTAAAGGGGCTGTGAAGGGGGCTCTAATAAAGTTGCGGCATGTCTGGGATATTGAAGCACGCCGCTTCACGAATAGTGTCCAGCAAGGATTTTTTAAATGCGCTTTGTAGAAGCTGAGTTATCTGTACTTAAAATTTGAATTTCAACGTCCTCGCGCCTTTCCCTCTCCTCTCGTCACTTTTTGCACGCTGGAAGGTATAGCGCTCCTTCGCCGGCTCCCCTCTGGGAGCGGAGCTTCCCGACCCGCCGGAACTAAGCGGCTTATTGACCACGGCCACGGTAGCTGCCTGAAATCTGCAAGAATCTAACCAATGGCCACCTCTCACCTTGTCTGCGCAGATGCGGGGGACGGAGGAGGGTGCGAGCATGAAAACGTCCCCGGGAAGGGCTCGCCAACTTTGACGCGTGATTGTGGGTCATCTGCTGCGTGTAGAATAGTATTATTTGGCTCTGATTTTCATGGCAACAAAATGCAGGAATTAAGTGAGTTAATGTGCTCTCCTCGGAAGGCATTTCAGAGCCCCTTTAAGGTGTGCTGTTTTTTTTTTCAAATATGAACTACCAACTAGCCCGTTTGGCCACCCTTGTATGTTTTTATATGTTCGGATTTGCAAGGTTGCGCGGTAGCGGTTGAGGAATGCTGACATATTTAAATCCAAAACAAAGCTGATGTCAAGGACTTCGAAAAATTACCGACCCGTCGCCTTACTTTTCGTTGCTTAGAGGGTATTCACTAGGTTAATTCCAAATACAATTAGAGCTACCTTCGACTTCAGTCAACCAAAAAACCAGGCTGGCTTTCTGAAAGCACAATATAATAGACAACATGCACAACATAAATGAGGTGATAGTGAAATGTGCACAATATAAGCAACCCCTACGTATAGCGTTCATACGCAACGAGAAAACAATTCCCTCAATCGAAACCTAGCAGCCAAGCAGCATTGCGTAACCAGCGCGTACAAGGGGTGTATAACAGACTAGAAAATAGTCCTGCACAGCGAAAGTGGCAAAATAGCAATCAGGTACTGTGCCGGACGAGGGGACATGAGGATGCCGCAGGGCAGTGTATTAGGCCCTCTGCTCTTTTTATTAAATAATAACCATTTCATCCAAATAGTTCCACCCTCTAATTCCGTCCCACTGTATGCGCATCGCTGTAGTATTTATAAAAGTATAACTTCAGTTAATGACCATAAGGTATCACAGGAATCAATTTTTCCCTTAGCGCCGGGGTGTGAAGACTGGTGTGTGGAACTTAAGGCACAAGAAGCAGTGCTTCTAAGAGTTACGCGCAAAGAAAATGTCAGTTCATTTCAGCATCACTTGCACAACTCCCTTATTCCCGACGTGTACAATTATACGCATCTTGGTGTCACTGTTAACAATAATCTTTCATAGTGTACCCATATTTCAAATATTTGTTCATCTCCTTTTGCAAAACTGTTTTCTCCAACGTATTCCCGTAAATGCTCTCCCGAATCTTAAATTTCTTGCTTACAGTACGTAAATCTGGTCAAAACTTTAGTATGCTTCGATTTCATAAGACCCTCACACTAAGAAAGATACTTATCGACTTGAGCAGATACTGAGAAAAGTGGTATGGTTAATATTTCATAAATAAAAAACAACAGACTTTCTTACTAACCTTACGATTGCCAACAACACTGCGCCCTGAGTAACCCGCAGAAAGCTGAGTCGTTTATTCTTTATATATAAAATTTCAAACAACCAACTAAACCTCGTCCCTCCGCCACGTCTGAAAGTTCTGAACACAAGAACACGTCATCGCCGAAATCACTTGTTATACCCAATCGTTGCAAACACAAAATCTTTTATGCACAGTTTTTATTAACGTACAATTGGTGTTTGGAATTTTCCAGACTGCGTAGTTAAATCTGAACCCCTTGCCCAAACAATGCCGCAATGTCTATTTTGCTGAGCAACCTAATGCATTGGATTCTTTTGAGCTTTCGCTGTTTCTATACATTGTTTGCATTGATATATTGATGACTTTTTTTTACTTTCTCCTGCTCTTGCTGTACGGAATTTTTGCAATGGCATTGCTTGTTTGTTAGATTCCTTAGATATATATGTTACCTTCATTTCCTTCCTTGTAAGCAATTTTTCATGTATGCCACTCCTGCTACGGCCGAAATACTGGTCCGCAGTACTGAGAAATGAGTGAAAAATATTTGCAGAGCATGACTGAGGACCTGACCTGGCAGAACTGTTGTTTTATAGTCTGGGAAAAGAAAAATAGCTCACGGCAGAGAGCGAAACATGTGAAGTGGCAAGAATAAATTCTGAGGGCACTTAAATCTGCTTATGTGCAAGAATGCGAAAGCATGTAACTTTCTAGAACGCGGGTTTTTTTCCACGGCGCCTATAGGCATTGCATTTTTGTGTTGTTTCTAATTTTTATTTCTTGTTCGTCTTTTTGTTTAGGTATCTTTACTTTACATTTTTTATTTTTGTTTTCCGTTTTTATTTTATTTTCCTTAATTTAGTAATTTTTATTTGTATGTGTTTGCTATTTATTTTTATTCCTCTTGTTTTCTTGTCTATTTTTACAAATTTCTATTTAATGACTGATTAACTATTGGCTAATCACCCATTACTGAGTAATCTCTAACAGTATATGGGTCATTGAATAATGCGATTGGCGACGACACTAGGATGATTGACAGCTATAGTGTGACAGATTTCGCGGACGGACGGACAACGATGAGCCATGAAAGGCTTTCGCCTTAAAGCATATTTTAGGACCCATACAGAGGAAAAGCCCAGAGAATAACAATGGGGTGGAGTGAATTCGGCAGGTACACTCAGGCCGTGAATAGCAGTTTAACCAGTATCTCTCAAGGAGGAATTCTGCAACGGCTGCATATTGCCAGTACTTACCTGCAGAGCTGAAACTTAAAAATTAACAAAAACCATTTACATTAAATTTAGCGAAACGCAGTGAACTGTGGAACTGAAAATGGCTGGGGTAACCTTAAGAGGCAGGAGGAGAGCAGAGTTCGTCAGGGAAAAAGCGCTGGCTAATATGATCCAAGTCAAAATGAACAGAAAATGGGCGTGGGAATAGCGTGTAAATCAAAGATAGCCGATGGCCCCGTATGGTAACGGAGTGGATTCCAAGAGAAATAAAATGTACTGAGGCACAACATTAGTAGTCTGGTGACATTGGGAAGATTTCCAGTGAAACAGCGCAACGGCACAAGGCCAGAGGACAAGAAAGGACGATACACAGCGCTGTCTAACAACAGAATGTTTATTCAGTGAGCCATGCTTATAAAGGCGCCAGGGACACTGAAAAAACAGAAAAAAACACACACAGAACCGTGACAGATATCCCTCCAACCAGGCACGTATTTGATAACACAAGGCTAACACGTGTGCAAAAATTCATGTTTTTTCTGCAAGATAGCGACAGAAGGGGTGCTTACGCACCTCTGACCCAGCTTCAAGATCTCAGACGCTTCAATAACTTCTCTAGTCTGCTGATCTTTGTGTCTATCAACAATTCTGCTTTTGTCGTACAGAGGCTGGCACGAACAATCACGACAGTGAACACCAATGTGGCGGGCAGCGTTCTTGACATCATTTTTCTGCTCCCTCAGCCTATCGTTCAAACAACGACCAGTTTGTCCAACATATGAACCACCACAACTCAAAGGGATCGAATAAACCAGATTCTCTACGCACTTCACAAATTTTACCTCATGCTTTTTTGTGCAGATGGGTTCACCTTCATTTGACTTTTTGGGGCCATTTACACGCGCGCACAGACTTCTCTGGCCTTGTGCCGTTGCGTTGTTTCACTGGAAATCATGTCAGACCAACGTGCCCATCAGTTATTGTTATTGTTGGACATTGGGAAGTTTTTGGGGACATGGTGGCCGCAGCTGACGCCAAATAAAGTGAATTGCAAGGATATCGGCGAGTTCCCGCGGTGATACTTAGATAAGCTGATGGTGGTGGTGAGTTGACAAAGGAAAACTATTGCATCGGACATCAACAGAACATTTTTCATCAGCTAAAGTGGTTTCTTTCTTTACAGCATTCGGCATGCCCACGTACAATGAAGTTTTTGGAATTAAGATTGCAACTGAGTATTGTCCAGGACCATACCCTCCGGTAAGTGTCCATGTACACACTAAAAAGTAACAGCGTCTTGTGTGGCGAAATTTACGAGCAGAAAAAATAATGCGTTTCTCCTCAGTCCCGTGTGCACCCTTTGTGTGAAGAAAATGCTTCTCTCAAATCGCGTAAGTCCAGCCAGAATATAGAACAAGCTCTCCAATTTTATCAGCGGTGCTTGACAGCCGCAAGTTTATATGTGTGCACATTATTTTTCGTACCTTTTATGAACCCTGTGTTTTCATCAACGGCACAATTATTGAAAAATATGTGTGTGCGATTATTCACCATTTTGGAATAACGAATCAAGCTACCCTACAGTTTAAGTGAATGCCCACATACAGCGCGCGCCGTCTGAGCCGGATTCCGGGACAAATTTTCGACGCTTCCAAGAAGCTTGCGCGTGCGGCCCGCAGGGTACGCGACTTTTTTTGTTTTTAGGTGACGCGCTTTCCTGCGGCCAGAAATCCCCAGCGCCCTCGTATTTAAGAAGTACACCTTTACGTAGTATTAACGTTCAAAATTTCAAGGTTTGCTAAGCCTTTCCTCCCGCAGCGGCACCACCTTTATGCAGTGCACCAGCAAATTTTCTGCAAAACATTGTACTCCAGGTTCTGCGGCTAGGTATCGCTGGTCACAAGCACAGTGGAAACATACACTTCAAATTACCCAGCATCATCAAAGAACACAACCATCAAAACACCACGGATGTAGTGAGCTCTCCAACCGCAGCGCCACAAATCGACATGTTGGACGAGGTCATTATTGGCTTTGTATATCAACTATGGGGCCGAACAACGACTCGAAGATGTGAAACAGAAATGTATGTGCACCTTCCACGCGCTGGCACGCAGCAAAGCCCATGACGCCAAAGACCTGTTATATGCCATGAGTCAGGCTTAATCCACTATATTATTTGACAGCATAAACATGGTATTGACACAGATTACTTGCTTTTCGCACAGCTGCTGTGCAAATCATCCTATGGCGGTGAATTATGTTCCTCTGCTGATCTCGCTGATGCATGATGAAGTATAAGAATGTTGAAAACACGATTCATACCCATCGCTTATTTCTCACGCTAGTTTCCATAAAAACGTGCATTAAAATTTCCTAGCGTAAATCGCTCGTATAGTGTTCTGATTACATAGTGGGTGATACTGTCCACATTTTTTATTTATAGATGTGCGCGCTGCAAGAGTGAAGAGCGCTCGTATGTTGACTTTCATAAAACTGCTGAAGCAATTAGTATAGTGATGACGGTAAAACTGGTATACTAGTGGTGTATATTTAGTCATGGTTTCATGGGTGTTTAACAACCTAAAGCGACTCAGCTTATGAGCGACGCCGTAGTGAAGGGCTCCCGATAATTTCGGCCACCAGGGGTTCTTCAACGTAGACGGACATTGCTCAGCACACGGGCATCTAGCATTTCGTCTTCGTTGAAATGCGACCGCCGCGGCCGGGATCGAACCTGCATCTTCCGGGCCAGCAACCGAGCGCCATAACCCCTGAATCACTGTGGCGGCCCCACTACTAGCACGTGTCGTCGTGGGCAGCGACCTTTTTTGCTGGTATAATTTGCTGTCTGTGTGCCTTTCGGGCGATTTTTTTATTGTAGCCTGCTTTGAAGAAGTCATTTTCACAACGCTGGGATTCGCGTTTGCAGTGCTTCCAGCGCCGTATTGTCACTAAGTGGTGACTGCAGTCCGGAGAGCAGAAAGGCTTCGAAAATGGTGCCTAAATAAAACTCTTTGTTTGGGCTCACTGGCGCCCACAATGAACAGAATCACTGGGCGGCGGCGTAGTAGCAAGCCTGCTCAGCGGTCGTCAGATAGAATCCCCACCGCTCTCGGCCATGCTCAATTTAAAGCTGATAGCGAACATTCTAGATAAAGCGTGCAATGTTACTAGAACATTCTGGAACAACGTAGAATCAGCTCTGCCTGAAAGCGATCAATCGAGATAAATCTGGTCGCATCTTGCATCGCAAACAAAGCGATAAAGCGGCGTGGCGTGACAGCTTTGAGGAATGAACAAACAAACAGCGCAAAGATTCGCGGCATTACTCCCCTCTCAGAGAAGCATCGACCCAATGCATTAGAACCAATAAGGCGACTAGCAACAAATAAAACGGACCATGCGAAAATTAGTACAGAGCGTGGAAACACAGCGTCCTTTAGCGCGCATAATAGGGCTTTAGACGGATGACATGGACAACTTCTGGTAGTACGCGGCGTCGCTGAGATGCAGTCACTGCGTCAGGGATGACTTCATAATCCAGTTCACCCAGCCGACAAGGAACCTTGTACGGTCCGAAATAGCGGCGCAAAAGCTTTTCACTCAATCCACACCAGTGAATAGGCGTCCAAACCTGACTTGGTCTCCTGGCTCGTATTACGCGTTGCGAATTCGTAGGATGTAGCGTCTGGCGTCGGTCTGCTGCTGATCTTTGATATTTATTCGGGCAAGTCTTTGGGCTTTTTTTTACATGAACAGTAAAGGAGAGGTTGATGCTGCATAGTGCCTCCGGCTACTTCTTTTCACCAATTCATAGCAAACACTTGGTCCGACGATGTAC
Source organism: Amblyomma americanum (assembly GCF_052857255.1). Taxonomy (NCBI): domain Eukaryota; kingdom Metazoa; phylum Arthropoda; class Arachnida; order Ixodida; family Ixodidae; genus Amblyomma; species Amblyomma americanum. The sequence goes on from NC_135500.1 coordinate 57,563,793, forward strand.
AGTGCAACATAACTTAACACAAACACAAACAGTACACAACATATAAAACAAAGTACAAGCGTCAGTAAAAGTAACAATAATGAGCGAATAAAAACACCTTGAATGTTAAGAGAACAGTACACAGTACAATATACATTAGAGATATGAATAAACAAGGAGAGGAAAACAAGAAATAAGCTGATTTGCAGTACACGCAGCAAAAATAAATTACAAAGCTATAAAAGCACTCACCAAAAACAGAAGAAAAAGAACAAAAACAAGTTTGTTTGCAGCAAGCACAGCAAAAGCAAAAAAACAAAGACCTTGAAGCCCTCACACACAGAGAGGTAAAAGCTCTTGCATTGACTCCGATTCTACAAAGCTAGTACTACCCAAGGATACCGCTGCCCTCAAGGAATGCTATCAATCTTCTGCGCGTTGAAGGTAGGCGGCGACGTCGACGTTCTTTTCTTCGGTAACATTGGGCAGCATGGCGTCTAGCGTGGTCGTTGCCTCCCTGCCATGGACGAGCCTAAAAGACGTCATCTGGGTGGTCTCCTGCACTGCGGTGTTGTAGGCGAAGACTACGTAAGGCAGGATGACATCCCACGTTTTGTGTTCGGCATCGACATACATAGCGAGCATATAGGCGATGGATTTGTTCAGGCGCTCGGTCAGTCCGTTGGTCTGCGGATGGTATGCAGTTGTCCTGTGGTGGCTGGTTAGGTTGTAACGCGGGTTGGTTGCGTTAGTTCCGCCGTGAATTCTGTTCCTCTATCCGTGATGAGCACATCGGGGGCGCCGTGTAGCAGAAGAATGCACACCACGAAAAATTTGGCGACTTCTGCTACTGTTCCGTTCGGTAGGGCTCTTGCCTCGAGTAGCGGCTCAAGTAGTCGGTCACTATGATGATCCACTTATTTCCAGACGTTGACTTTGGGAAACGGCCACCGCGGCGGCTGCGTTTTTATGGAGGAAAAACGCTAAGGCGCACGTGTGCTGTGCGACGTCAGTGCACGTTAAAGATCCCCAGGTGGTCGAAATTATTCCGGAGCCCTCCACTACGGCACCTCTCTTTTCCTTTCTTCTTTCACTCCCTCCTTTATCCCTTCCCTTACGGCGCGGTTCAGGTGTCCAACGATATATGAGACAGATATTGCGCCATTTCCTTTCCACAAAAACCAATTATTATTATTATTACTATAAACGGCCAAGCAATTCCCTGCTGATCTATAGAAAGGGCATTGAGGGGGGTTCAGTGGGCTTCAGAAATTCTGCTGGTCGGGTGGGAGGGGTCTTTCGTCGCTTACAATCTCGGCAGGTTTTCACATAATGGGCGACATCGGCAGATAGTCGAGGCCAGTAATACTTGCCTTGAAGGCGGCGGAAGGTGCGAGAAAACCCGAGATGTCCGGCTGTCGGCTCGTCGTGTGAAGCCTGTAGAATTTCTTCTCGGACACAAGCAGGTACAACAAGTAGGTAGGCTGTTTTCTTCACTGCGAGGTTCTTCTGAAGAAGACAATTCTGTACACAAAAGGAAGACAGACCTCACTTGAATGAGGCAGGGGATGAAGAAATCTGGTTTTCCAAGTACTCGATGAGGCGTTTTAGGTCGGGATCTGAGCGTTGCTGCTATGCAAAAGAGCTGGGAATAATGAGTCCCAAGAAAGCGTCCTCATCGTCGTCCGGCGGCGGTGCATCTGCAGGGGCTAGAGGAAATCGGCGTCAGAGTGCTCGCTTCCGGACCTGTAAACGACGGTGAAGTCTAACTCCTGGAGGTGGACTCCATCGAGCGAGGCGGCCAGAGAGGTCCTTCAAATTGTCAAGCCAGTGCAGTGCGTGGTGATCGCTGACCACCTTGAACGGTCGTCAGTACAGGTAGGGGTGAAATATCAACGTATGTAGCTCAGATGACAGCAAGGCACTCCTTCCCAGTCGTCGAATAGTTAGCCTCGGCCTTGGAAAGGGAACGGCTAGCGCATGCGATGACTTTCTCCAACCCGTTGCTTTTTTGAACGAGGACGGCGCCATAGGCCCATCCTCCTTGCCTCGGTCGGTATGACCTTCAGTATCGGCGTTTTTTGTCAAAATGCGCGAAGATAGGTGGGGACTGCAAACGACGCTGAAATTCTTTGAAGGCTTCTGCTTCCGGCGCTTCCCTTTTAAATGGCACGTCTGCCTTCGTCAGTTGGGTCAGGGGCTCGGCGATGGGCGAAATGTTTTTCACAAATCGTCGGTAATATGCGCACAGTCCGAGAAATCTGCGCACTGGTTTCTTATCGGCCGGCGGTGGAAACTGTTCAGTAGCAGCTGTTTTCTGCTGGTCCCGGCGTACTCCCTCCTTTCCAACAATCTGGCCCAGAAACAGCAGCTCTTCATAGGCAAAGTGGCACTTCTCTCCTTTCAAGGTTAGGCCAGACGACTTGATGGCGTCTAGTACTGTTCGAAGTCTTTTGAGGTGCTCTTCAAAGTTCGCTGCGAAGAAAACGTCATCTAAATAAAAGAGACAAATCTGCCACTTTGGGCCAGCCAGAACTCTATCTATTACTCGCTTAAACGTCACTGGTGTGGAACACAGACCAAATGGCATCACCTTGAGCTCAGAGAGCCCAACTGGGGTGATGAATGCGCTCTTCTCGCGATCACTTTCATCGACCTCAATTTGCCAGTAACCGCTCTTGAGGTCCATCGATGAGAAACACTTCGCGTTGCAGAGCCGCTCCTGTGTGTCGTCGATGTGGGGGAGGCGGTAGACTTCCTTTTTTCGATGTTGTTCAAGCGGCGGTAATCAACGCAGAATCGAAGTTCGCCCTCTTTCTTTCTCACTAGAACACCCGGTGCCGCCCATGGGCTGTTTGAAGGTGGATGACATAGTCGCGAGGCATATCTTCCACTTGTTCCTGGATGGCTTGTCGTTCTCGTGGCGACACACGGTAGAGGCTTTGACGGAGAGGTCGTCCATGCTGGTCGGTTATAATGCGATGCTTGGAAATTGGTGCTTCTCGGACCTTCGGCGAGGACGAAAAACACTCGCTGTAGCTTCGAAGCAGATTGCGGATCCGGTCTTGTCTGTTCCGGGGCAGGGCTGGGTTGATGTCGAAAGTGGGCGAGTTCTCTTGGTCAGGCGAATCTTCTGCGGATGGGTCTGAGGGGGCGAAGGAGTCTCGTAAGTCGGATATTTCGTCGAAGAAAGCCATCGTCGTTCCTCTTTTAATGTGTCGGCATTCTTCGCTGAAGTTAGTCAGCAGTACTTCGGCCTGGCGATTGCGGAAATGTGCGATGCCTCTTGCGATGCTGATTCCTCGGTCTAGAAGCAACCACATATTCCCCTCGATGATTCCTTAAACGCTGATGGCTTTCGTGGCGCCTACGGTCACGACAACGCTTGAACGAGGTGGGACGCTAACTTATTCCTCCAGGACACTCAGGGTAACGTGATTTTTCAGAGTTATCATCGAAGGGATAGGCTCGTCCGTCGAAAGCGTGATCAGCTTACATCGCAGGTCGACGATCCCCTGATGCTTCTTAAGGAAATCAATGCCCAAGATCACTTCGCGGAAACATTGCCGTAGCACAACGAAGGTCGCAGGATAGGCAAGTCCTTTGACAGTAACTCGCGCTCTGCATCGTCCTGATGGCGTAAAGAGGTGGCCCCCTGCGATGCAAATTTGTGGGCCGTCCCAAGCGGCCGTGACTTTCCTCAACTCAGCAGCGAATGTTCCATTCATCACCGAGTAATCTGTTCTTGTGTCTACTAAAGCAGTAACTTTCCGGCCGTCTATAACTACATCTAAGTCGGACGTCCTGGCTCTTTCGTTGCACGTCGCCCTGGGCTCGGGGCACGACTTAGTCGGGTATGGGAATCGCGGGTAGAACGTGTTGTCGAAGCTTTCCTCGGTAGCTGCGTCGTTTTGAAGGCGGTTCGCGTCGTGGTCGAGGTTTTCATTCTATGCGGCGTCGGCGTGTCGGGGTCGGCGTCTTCGTGCGGCATGGTCGTTGGAGGACCTTCGGAGTTTCGCTCGTGAGCAACTTCACCTCCAGGGGTTGCTGTCTTTAGTTTCCCCCCACGGGGGCTGGAACACCTTTCTCGTACCGCGGCTGCGTAGCTGCGGCGTGGCGACGCAAAGCGCAAGGTTGACGGCAATAGTGAGCGCGAAAGGAGATTCGGCTAGTGCTCCTCTCGACGCAGTGCTCGTTGATTTCTTACTGCCGTTGACCGAAGCGTGGTCGTGGTGCGTCAACGGCAAATCCTCGAAGACCGATACGTCGGTGCAGGCAGGGACGAAGAACATGGCCGGCCTCACCGCAATGGGAACACAACGGCCGGGTGTCGGAAGTCCTCCAGGCGTCGCATTTCCAGGGACTTGAGCTTCGCTGGTAGGCTGGGCGAACGGGGGCAGGGAGGCGACATTCTGGAACAAGTGGTTCATCTCGGACAGGACGTAGGGGGTGTTGTTGGGGTGAGGATTGCGTACTGTAGGGGCGTAGGTCATGGCCTGGGGTTCTGTGGCCGCCGGGGGGCCGAGTGCCTGTTGCACTTCTTCCCGTATCACATCCATGAGAGTCGCTGCTTGTTGCTATGGGGAGGATGGCAGCAGTCGTCGTAGCTCCTCGCGGACGATTTCGCGGATAACCTCACGCAAGCTGTCGCTGGTGGTCGCCGTGTCCGTACGGATTGCACAGACGGAGGAAGGGCGATTGTACTGCCGAGCTCGGACGTCGAGGGTCTTCTCAATCGTGCAGGCTTCTTGCTTGAATTCCTCGACTGTTTTGGGCGGCTGGCGGACGAGGCTGCCAAAGAGTTGTTCTTTTACGCCGCGCATAAAAAACTGAACTTTCTTTTCCTCGGTCCTCTCGGCGTCGGCGCGGCGAAATAGGCGCTTTATCAACTCGACGTAACCGCGGATGGGATCATTCGGAAGCAGGATCCTGGACTCGAGGAGTCGTTCGGCTCTTTCTTTCCTCACGACACTGGTGAATACCTTCAATTGTTCTCTCTTGAATAGCTCCCATGTCGTAAGGGACGACTCGTAGTTTTCGTACCACGTGCGTGCGGAGCCATCCAATGAGAACACGTGTCCAATTTTTGCCGCATAATCCCACTTGTTGAATGACGCCACGCGCTAAAATTGGTCCAACCATTCTTCAGGGTCTTCGCCTATATTTTCATTGAAAGTTAGCGACACCCGCGGCTGTTGCAGTGTGTCTTATGCAAGGTTTCGGTGCTCGTAGCAGCGTCTTTTCGCTGCCTATGCCGGTCCGGCAGTGTCCCGAACTCAGGTTGCTCTCCCTGGTGACGTCGGCTGTCTCGATGAGCTGCTGGCTCGTCCTCGGGTGCGAAGCGCTGAGGACTGGCGTCATGACTTGAAGGGGTGTCCAGTACATGGAAGGCTGCCCAGCATCTCCACCAGATGTCACGCAGTGATGACTGCAGTCCGGAGAGCAGAAAGTCTGCGAAAATGGTGCCTAAACGAAACTCTTTATTTGGGCTGATTGCGCCCACAGTGGACCTAATTACTCGGCGGCGGCGTAGCAACAAGCGTGTTCGGCGGTCGTCGAACAGAATGCCCGCCGCTGTCGTCCGTACTCGATTTAAAGCTGATAGCGGACTTTCGAGATAAAGCGTGCAAAGTTACTAGAACATTCCGGAACAACGTAGAATCAGCTCTGCCTGGCTGCGATCAATCGAGATAAATCTGGCCGCGTCTTGCATCACATACAAAGCGATAAAGTGGCGTGTCGGAAGCTTTGAACAATGGACAAACAAACACTGCAAAGATTCGCGGCAATGTCAAAAATGCCGCATTCAGGCTTGCGCTAAACACGCAGCTAACGTCTAGACTTCGTTGTGTTTATCAGGGTGCGTCGCAGAGTACGAGCTCTTAATTGACAAGAGCTGAAGCACCAAGCGGAATGAGAAACATGCTCCGATCTTGGACGTTCCCTCAGGTGGTTATCTGTGTGCACCTCAATATAGCTCAGCGGCTAATCGTTCATCATCATCATCATCATCATCATTATCATCAGCCTTACTACTCCCACTGCAGGGTAAAGGCCTCTCCCATGTCTCTCCAATTAACCCTGTCCTTTGCCAGCTGCATCCACCTTTTGCCTGCAAAAATTCTTAATCTCATCCGCCCACCTAACCTTCTGCCGCCCCCTGCTACTTTCGCCTTCTCTTGGAATCCACTCCGTTACACTTAAGAACCAGCGGTTATCTTCCCTTCGCATCAAATGCCCTGCCCAAGCCCATTTCTTCCTCTTGATTTCGACTAGGATTCCATTAACCCGCATTTGTTCCCTCACCCACTCTACCCGCTTCCGATATCTTAATGTTACACCTATCATTTTCCTTTCCATGGCTCGTTGTGTTGTCCTTAACTTAAGCTGAACTCTTTTCGTTAGCCTCCACGTTTCTGCCCCGTAGGTGAGTACCGGTAAGATAAAGCTGTTGTGCTCTTTTCTCTTGAGGGAAATTGGTAAACTGCCACTCATGATCTGCGTGAACTTGCCATAGGCGCTCCACCCCATTCTTATCCTTCTAGTTATCTCCCTGTCATGATCCAGATCAGCTGTCACTACCTGCCCTAAGTAGACGTATTCCGTCACAAATTCCAGGCTTTCGCTGCCTTTTGTGAACTTTTGTACCCTTGCAAGGCTGTTGAACAATAGCTTGGTTTCCGTCATGTTAATTTTCAGACCCATCGTTCTGCTCTGCCTGTCTAACTCATTGATCATGATTTGCAGTTCACCTCCATAGTGACTCAGCAAGGTAATGTCATCAGCGAATCGCAGAATATTTAGGTATTCTCCATTTATTCTTATTCCCAACTGTTCCCAATTCAGGCCTCGAAATACCTCCTGTAAACAGGCGGTGAATAGCATTGGCGAGATCGTGTCTCCTTGCCTGACGCCCTTCCTTATTGTAATTTTATTGCTGACTTTATGGAGGACTATAGTAGCTGTGCAGTTGCTGTATATATCTTTCAATATTTTGACATAAGGCTCTTCTACCCCCTGATTACGCAATGCCTGTATGACTGCTGAGGTTTCCACTGAGTCGAATGCTCACTCGTAATCAATGAAAGCTATATAGAGAGGTTGGTTATATTCTGCGCATTTTCTATCACCTGATTGATAGTGTGGATATGATCTATAGTGGAATATCCTTTACGAAAGCCTGCCTGATCATTTGGTTCATCAAAGTCTAAGGTAGCCCTGACTCTATTAGCGATTACCTTAGTAAATGCTTTGTAGACAACAGAAACTAAGCTGATCGGCCTGCAATTTTTCAAATCCTTGACGCCCCCTTCTTATGAATTAAGATAATGTTTGCATTCTTCCAAGCTTCTGGTACAGTCGAGGTCATAAGGCACTGCGTATAACGGGTGGCTAGTTTTTCTAGCACGATGTCCCCCCCCCCCCCCCATCCTTCAACAGATCTGCTGTTACCTGATCCTCCCCAGCTGCTTTTCCTCTTTTCATTGCTCCTAAGGCTTTCCTTACTTCATCTTTCGTTACTGGCGGGATGACGCATTGCTGTGCACTGCTGTCTTTCTCATTAACGCTCTGATTACATTGGCTACTGTACAGGTCTGTGTAGAGCTCTTCGGCTACGTTAACTATCTTAACCATATCGCTAATGACATTGCCCTGCTTGTCTCTTAATGCATACATCTGGGTTTCACCTATGCCTAGTTTCCTCTTTACTGCTTTTAGGCTACCTCCGTTCTTTAGAGCATGCTCGATTCTCTCCATATTTTAATATGGAGTTTTAATATGGTGACATAAGGAAGTTTACTTCCTTATGTCGGCTACCTTGCGCTTATTTATTAACTTTGATAGCTCTGTTAGATCTATTCTGTCGGTAGGGTTAGACGCCCTCATGCTTTGGCGCTTCTTAATCAGATTTTTTGTCACCTGAGATAGCTATTGTACAGCCTACTTGTACTGCGCACTCCGTAATTATTGATGTCAGATTATCGTTCATTGTAAGAACATCAAGATCGTCTTCCTCAGTTGAAGCCGAATATCTGTTTTGCAGCCATATCCTGAATTCCTGTGCTTTCCCCGTTACGGCTAACTCGTTAATTGTCTTCCTCTTCACTAGCTTCTACCATTCTCTCTTCAAGCCTAAGCTAATTCGAGACCTTACCATTCTGTGTTCGCAACAGCGCACCTTTCCGAGGACGCCCACATCATGAATGATGCCAGGTTTAGCGCATGGTATGAAGTCGATTTCATTTTTAGTCTCACCATTGGGGCTCTTCGAGGTCTACTTCCTGTTTTCTCGTTTGCGGAAGAAGGTATTCATGATCCGTAAATTATTTCTACCTGCGAATTCGACTAATAAATTCCCCTGCTATTTCTAGAGCCTATCTCATAGTCACCTACCGCGTGGTCGTCAGCCTGCTTCTTGCCCACTTTCGCACTGAAGTCGCCCATCAGTACAGTGTACTGTGATTTTACTTTATTCATTGCCGATTCTACGTCCTCATAGAGGACTTAACGGTCTGGTCATTATGGCTGGATGTGGGTGCGTAGGCCTGCACCACTTTCAGCTTGTACCTCCTATTGAGACTAATTACGAGAGCTGCCAGTCTCTCGTGAATACTATAGAGCTCCTCTACGTTGCCAGCTATATCCTTATTAATGAGGAGCCCCACACCTAGTTCTCGTCTATCCTTTAATCCGCGATAGCACAGTATGTGTGCGTGTATAGCCCTAGAAGTCCGTCCTTTAGTAATGTATACGCCTCACCTGTCCTCCTAACTTCGCTAAGCCCTATCATATCCCATTTAATTACCGCTAGTTCCTCGAACAGCTCCTCACTAGATAAAGTTCTAGCGTTAAACGTTGCCAGGTTCAGATTCCAATGGCGGGCTGTCCGGAGCCAGAAATTCTTAGCACCCTCCGCTGCGTCACAGGTCTGACCGCCGCCGTGGTCAGTTGCTCCGCAGCCGCTGGGGACTGAGGGCCGAGGGTTAATTGGTTTGATCATAGAAGGTTGTGGCCAAGTACTGCACCAGGGTGGCCATATCCTGTTCTGGTGAGGGAGTGCGTTGTCGGTTCTGGTCACTGAGATCAGGCCGCACTTCAGGCCTGGCTATTGAATTCCATCGACACGCGGATTTTTTTTTTGAAACCCGGTGGAGAATTGCGTGGCACCAGGATTCGAGCCCCGGTCCTCTTGCACGCTAGGCGAATGCTCTACCTCTGCGCCATCGCTGCGACCCATGTACCATGTGATCTATTTACGTTGCTGGGACTGTTTAGTCTCTCTCAGAGGTGTATGATGGACCGCCACGCCGAATCACCGCCGTCATTGAAGTCTTCCTAGAGCAGTGCGCTTTGGTGCGGGGAGTTTATGGCGTTCTGGACGAGCCGCCTAGCTAGTTCCCTTATCAAGGCATATTTGTTTCTCCAAGGAGTTTGTTGCGTGGGAAGGTGGGGACGTGCGGAGGTATGGTGGGCTCATAATACGCAACCCGACGTTTTGTGGCACCAGTAGATTCAGATTTTCCTTTCCTGCAGTTTTCAATAAAAAATTTACGGCCATAGCATGGTGCTGTCGCACAGTGGCCAGCGAAGCTGATCCGTTCGCAGCACTGAGCATTCGAAACGCAGTCTCTGCCATATTTATTTTATTTTTGCAGTTTAGCTATCTTCTGACACTAGGACAGAAAACGGTGTTTTTTTTCGCCGTTGGAAGCCTTAGTGCTAGCACACTAAAATTTTGCTGGGGTTCTACCAAGCGGAATCTAGTTATGCCTTCCCTTACGGCGCGGTTCAGGTGTTCAACGGTATATGAGACAGATACTGCGCAATTTCCTTTCCACCCCCCAAAAAAAAACAATTTAAAAAAACCAATTGAGCAAAAGCGGCGGCGAGTCACGTGGTTAGTCACATGGTACAGCTGGCGAGGCGAACGGTAGGCGCGGCGGGGGCAAAGCCAGCGACGCAGCTGTGGCGAGTCACGTGGTGTGACGTCAGAGCCACAGCCCCGGCAAGCCTCCAGTTTAGAGGTCAAACCTCGGAATCATTTGGCCTTGAGGTTTGACATGAGAAAAGCAGAGCTTTCGCTCTAAACGGCTGCGGGCGCGACATAAGAAAGCGCTGCGTTTTGGGGGTTTATGAGGGTCGTAACGTCCCAAAGCAACTCAGGCTATGAAGGACGCCGTAGTGAAGGGCTCCGGAAATTTCGACCACCTGGGGTTTTTTAACGTGCACTGACATCGCACAGTACACGGGCCTCTAGAATTTCGCCTCCATCGAAATTCGACCGCCGCCGCCGGGATCGAACCCGCGTCTTTCGGGCCAGCAGCCCAGCGCCATAACCACTCAGCTACCTCGGCGGCTGATTTCGGCTGAATGGGAAAACTAAATATGCTCAGGTACCAGTGTGTGGCAAAATCGCATTGCTATAATTTTGTGCTGTTCCTTGTACGTTGTGGTCCCTGGAAATGCATGTCTGTTTATTAGTATTACCGATTTTCCTTAGTAATGTCCCCAATAACGTCATGTTTGAATTTCAACATAACTATAGTCGGATGCTTTGTCATTGCAATGAAATCAACAATGTTATATTCGACGTTTTTGTTTACTTGGAAATATTTTCGTGATCATGTCTGGCGCAAATTTTTATGTGACCAACGACTGTATTTCTCCATTGTTGATATTGAATGCTTTTCTTTCTGGGGAATGTCTTTTTTTTATGGATGAAGATGATGAAGACGATGAAGTGGCTCTAGACCAGAACGCCTTCCCTTCACCTCTTCAGTTTTTTTTCCTCTTTTACGACATTATAATGAAACCACTGTTTATTTTTTGGTGACGGTGATGGAAGTGGATGCTGTTGCACTTCAGTCCTGTCGGTCAGCCGCTGCCGCGCAGAGGAAACGTCTTGGCCTCCCGAATGACGCAAGCAGCCAGACCAACGTGTACTCGGCCACCAGTGATGACTCTTCGGCTGACGACGGCTTCATCAGATTCGTAAGCAAGAAGGCCAAACGGAGACTGCGAAAAGGTGAGGACTCGTCGTCGTCGAGTACGTCCACGATTACTACGCAGCGAGGACCATCGGCACATACTGTCCTCTTTGTGCCAGAGACTCCCACCTACAATCTCAACCACATCAATAGGCAAGCCACGTCTGCGTCCCTAGAGTCTCGCGTCCCGGGAGCAATTACAGATTTGAGGGTGAATCGTTTTAGGAATGTCGTCGCCATTGATGTCATGGACCGGAACGCGCATGAGAGTTTGAGCAACATCAGAACGCACGGCGGCATCAGCGTTCGTTCCCATGTCCTTCTAGGCAGTGCCACTATGTCAAGCGTCCTTTACGACGTCGACGTCGCCATCCGCGACTCTGATTTGCCCATCTTGATTCAACCAGCTACCGACGGTGTAGCCATACTGCAAGCTCGGCGCCTTGGGAGGACAAAGTGCATCAAGTTGACCTTCCAAGGGGATTGCATTCCAACGCACGTGAAGTTTGGGCACTTTCGGCATGCAGTTAGGTCTTTCGTCCCGAAGCCTCCCCAGTGCCGGAAATGCATGAAGATAGCACACGTGAGTAGTGTGTGCAATTTCCCCATCGTGCGCCCACGGTGTACTTAGCCACACAGCAGCGATTCTTGCCGGGCAACAGTATTTACGTGTGCCAATGGCCGCGGCCCTCATGGCCTTGCCTGAAAATGGAAAGGGCGATACTCAAACAAATGACAAGAGACAATTCCATACTCATAGAAGCTGCCGGTAAGGTGGGACGACGTCGTCGCCCTCGTCACAGACCTTCTAAAGGTGTAGCGAGCATCGAAAAGGATCGTTCAAGAGTTTCCGCAAGTTGTCCTCCCCCTCCGCATACTACTTTAAGGACTGGGAGCATGACTGGCGAGGTACAGACGGCTGTCGCAGACGGGCCTTGGCCATCCCTGTCTGAGCTACACACAACCGCAGTGACCACGCAGGTATTGCGTACTAGAGTTCTAAGCCCATTGCTAATCAAGCACAAGTCACAACTCCTGTCCAAGACCGGGACCGCCAAGTGACTTGGACATCGCTCCCGAAGCACCTAGCACCCACCCCAGCACCCCGCACCCAATGTGTTGAGCCTACTGCTAGTCGGGTAGTAGGTCAGAAACCGGACTAGGTCGCAGACGAGCAAGTGATTGCAATGCTAAAGCCAATCGTGAATACCATGCGTGTGCTGCTTTCCAGCATGCACATACCAGCTGCAAAGAATGCACTGCAGATGCTAGATTCGTTGAATCCAGTGCTTGCAGCTGTCCGATAGCTGGCACAACATATCCTCCAGCCTCGTCCTTCCGAGAAGTCCGACGCTTACGTTGCCATCAATATTATCAGCCTCAACGCCAAGCAGCCTTTTTTGACACTGAAACGTCCGCGCTGCCTTGTGATGGAGGGCCCTCGATCTGTTCCACTCAGGTAGCAGCTGTCGGCATCCCTCAAGGTGTGCAGGCTACAGCTGCAGCGGCCTGTGACAGTACTTGTGACATTGCCTGTCGTGCTTGCTACGGACCGCATTTTTCTATTTCTTATTCTTTTACGCCCCCCTCATCCCTCTCCCCCAGTGCAGGGTAGCCAACCAGAACATTTTCAGTAAAGCAGCTGAATGGGCTAGTTGGTTTTGCATCTTGGTGAAAAAACAGCGCACAAGCGCTTGTCCCCTTCTTTCTGTCTGTGTCTGCTTGTGCGCTGTTTTTTCACCAGAACATTTTACTGGTTAACCTCCCTGCCTTTCCTCTACCACTTCTCTCTCTCTCTCTTTTAACATGTCCCTTTTTCAGCTCGCTGAACGTCATCTGGAGCGAAAGGCTTTGACGGGGACTGCAGCCTGTAGCTTTCGCACCGGCTTTCTGTAACGGAAAGAAACAAATAAGCAAAGGAAAGAAAGAGAAAAAGCGAAAGAAACACAAATGGGTGAAACTAACTTCTAGCCCTGCAATACGAATTCGATTAAGATTTAGGTCCTAGATAGAAGGCCCTTAGTAAATGTTAACGTGCTAAGCGAAGTGTATGGTGACTGAAACCCATGAAAAGACTCGTAACTAGCCTGACAGAATTATGCATTTCCGCCTTGTACTCAGCGTGCCCGCTTTTTGAATGGCGCCCACACTTCACAGCAACGCTTAATTACAATACGTGTTGAGAATGCGGTAGCATAAGAGTCTGAAGTCTGTTCGGCCAGCTTCTTCTTCTTCACTGCTATTCGCCGCCTACGCTGAGCATAGCCGCCAATATTCCATCTTCAGCAACATGCTTTGGTGGCCACCCTCTCCACTTGCGGGCATTTTCCATTACGGTACACACACGCCGTCGATTCTGACTTCATTGCACCCTCATACGCGCAGTTTTCTGGACACAGAGACGTCTGCACAAAAACAAGAGTATATGTCAACTGCCGCCAAGCTAACGCCACCGAGCTCGGATTTGGCACTTGGTTTCATCACGTCACACACTCTGACGACCAATCAGTGCTCGGCCATGTCACCTCCAAACTGCCACCAGCTAACGCACCTACCAACTTGGTCCTGTCACATGGTCTCATGAGTCACGCACCCCATCGGCTAATAAAAGTCCAGGAATGTCACGTGACCGTGCGCCATTGACTCTGTCTTGACCAATTAGAAAATTTTATTACAAAACAAGGCCTGCGTTTTCCCGTGATGAGGGTCCTAGTGCAATCACATTAATATCGTTTCAATTTCTACATGCTGCAGTAATGTGCAGGTACGTTGGCGGCACCATGTAATTCACGCACACTCGACCTGTAAACTACAATGCATGAGCGAAATTAGGCATATACAGCGTGGCATGCACGTGTGGCTGTGCGAATGGCCTGGTTCGCTCTATATCGTGGCTCGTAATGTTCCACGTTTTATTGGCCGTCAGGCTCAAAACTTCACTCTGTATTCACTGACATTAGCATCATAAGGAATCCGTGGCATTCAGACATCATCATCATTCTGACTACGCTCTATGCAGGGCAAAGGCCTCTCTCATCTCTCCAATTAACCCTGTAATTTGCCAGTTGCGCCCACCCTATGCCTGCAAACTTCTTAATCTCATCCGCCCACCTCACTTTCTGGCGCCCCCTGATACGCTTGCCTTTTCTTGGAATCCACTCCGTTACCCTTCAGGACAGCGCTTATCTAGCCTTTGCACCACATGCCCTGCCCAAGCCCATTTCCAACTCTTGATTTAGACTAAGCTGTCATTAACCGGCGTTTGTTCCCTCACCCACCCTGCCCGCTTCCAGTGTCTTAAAGTTACATTTGTCATTTTTCTTTCCATCGCTCGCTGAGTTGTCCTTAATTTAAGCTGAACCCTTTTCGTTAGCCTCCACATTTTTGCCCCATAGGTGAGCATCGGTAAGATAAGGCTGTTGTACACTTTTCTCTTGAGGGATATTGGTAAACTGTCATTCACGATCTTATAGAGCCTGCCATATGCGCTCCATTCTATTTTTATTCTTCTACTTGTTTCCCTCTCGTGATCGGTATCAGCGGTCACTACCTGCTGTAGTAGACGTATTCCCTTAGCATTTCGAGCACCTCGCTACCAACTGTGAACTGCAGTTCCTTTGCGAGACTGTTAAACATTACTTTGGTTTTTCTGAATTTTTATTTTAAGACCTGCCGTTCTGCTCTGCCTTTCTAACTCATTGATCACGCTTTGCAGCACATCTCCTTTGTGACTCAGCAAGGCAATGTCACCTGCGAATCGCGAATTACTTAGGTATTCTTCCTTAACTCTTATCCTAAACTGTTCCCAATCCACGCCTCAGAACACCTCCTTTATATAGGCAGTGATTGGCATTGGCGAGATTTTGTCTGCCTTCCCGACTTCGTTCCGTATTGGAATTTAGGTGCTCACTTTATGAAGAACTACGGTAGCTGTGCAGTTACTATATGTATCTTCCAGTATTTTCACATAAGACTCTTTACACACTGATTTGGCAATGCCTGGATGACTGCTGGGGCTTCCACTTAGTCAAATGCTTTCTCGTATCAATGAACGGTATGTTGCGAGAAAGCATAGTCATATGTAAACATTTTTCATTGTTTGTCATATCCAACACACGACTCATTCAGACGCATAGCGCTTGGTTACAAATATTAAACCTCAGTATGTTTTCGAATGTGATTGGTTAAGGCAGCCCGTCAATGTCAAAACGCTTACCTCTTCCTCAACTCTGGCATATTTCTGAACCTTTTAGTGGCTGCATTCCTGATATGTAATATACTAAAAATTATTCAATGTTGCCTATGGAATTTAATATCTATAGTAATAATGTCCACACAATCTTTGAGAACACTCCATAGAAATCAAACATCTTTTACCGCGGCTAAAACAGATGTACACGAATTCAGTTACAGTTGTGATGAATAGGGCGAATTTGAAGGCTTCAAGGAATTTGTATAACGAGAGCAGTTGTCAGAGCTTATAATGCGACAGCATTTTGGTTTTCTTGCAATAAGCTTCGTGTTCCCCGTAACGAAATTCCCCGATTGGTCAGTAGGGAGATGTCAACATCATAGCCGCATGAACCCACAGGAAGCTAATAGATAGCAGGGCGGTTTTCCCTGAACGTGAAGATAACGGAGTATAGAGGACGTGACTCCACCACTCCATCCTCTTGCCGCTCAAACCTTGTCTGACGTCGAGCTCAAATCACTCCAACCTCTCTCATAAACTTGAGGAGCTGCCCATCACTGCAGTGAAATGTACGTTACGTATTTTCCCTACATTCCTCGTATATGTCTCAGGTATGAAGGGAACGACTCCTAGGCGGACCACATGACAAAGCAGTAGCAGACGATTAGCAGCTGCCAAGGAATCAATACCAACAGAGGAGCTCCCGTCATTGTTCACTTGAAAGATGCTACTTTCTCTTGGCGGCTGTCACGATTTCCGATGACACTGCTCGGATTCAGTTTCCAAAAGCTTCGGCCCTCCTCTGACGGGCGAAAAACTACTGGAATTCCTTGAGGGCGTTTCTTCTTGCATGCGACTAGCGTAAACGGTGCTCATATTCTATATCCTCTGGTTTACTGAGCACGTAGACGGATTTGTTGTCATCATTCCTGCAGCTGTGTTGCAGACGGGGCTCTTTGTTCTCCAATTCTTCGTCTACTTCATTCATAACTCTTGGCACTGTTACTGAACTCCTGCACTCCTTAGTAGGAGTAATGAGGGCTTCAAAATGTTAGGCGGCACTTGCGGGTGAAGCGGCTCTTGGCTGCACCCAGGAGCGGCATTCATGGTGCTAAGATTACCACGAGCAGCATTGGGTTCAGAGGACTGCTCTCGGCCATCAACCACAATTTAGGCCGAAGGTAGGCAAAACCAGAAACAAGCACTTCGCACCTGGCACACGTCATACCCGAATCTCTCGGCATTGCCTCCTGTTCACACCAGAGCCAGTGAGCTCACAAAGCGACGAACAGAACCACAGCCGGTCTCCTTCTTATAAACAGAAACAACTTTATCTGTAAGCCACTCAGAGGTTTAGTAAGGTGTGGGTGCGGGCTAGTTGGTAATGCATTGTAAGACGAAAAGCGCGAAAAAAACACACGGACTTTGGCAATTCACTACCGTGATTGTGAATATGAGGGTGGTGACCATTGTGCTCCGGACTTCCCACAATCTGTAATTATCGGCCGGCATCCTTCGCAAATCTCAAGGGAGATATTAGAGGCGCTAGAGATTGATAGGATGGGCAGTGGTTGCGTAAGCACGCCATCAATCGGCCTTTCAAAAAAGGAGATGATGTATCTGAGCGGGTATGAGTGACATGACTTTTTGTATGCTGCTGTCATTGTTAGTTTCTGTCTTCCCCACTTTCATGTGCCTATATATCTTTCGATGTTTCTAATAAACGTCAGTTGGAAGTTAGCGCTTGTCCTTCGTCTTTCTTTTTCGTCCGTGTGTTTTTTCCTCGTTTTTCGTCTTAAAATTCACTCAGAGGGCAAGAAAAAAGAGCATAAAAGAAGCAACTTTAGCTGTAATCCACTCAGGGAGAAAGGAAAAAGAGGATAATGAGAGTTGTTAAATTATGGTGTACAAATGTGCTAAACTCTGTGTAGAGGCGTCAGAATGAGTTTCGGATATTGTCAGGCCCGACCGAACATTTGGCATCTAATTTAAGCAACATTTCAACCACACTTCATAGGACACCGACCAGTCGCATTGAAACTCCAGATCATCATCTTTAGAAAAGACGAAATGAAAGTTCAGTAACGCCCACGTGCACTGCGCAGCAGTATGAATGGCGATCGGCAGGGAACAACACTTTCAGAGCCGCGATTATATTCCTTGGCGTACTGAGAGGATTTCCGATGGGGAGAGGGAGCAATGAAAACCACTCAGGCCAAGAGGGAAGAACGCGTAGCTCGCTTCGCTGGCTAGCAGAAAACAAACAGATACAACATTTTTTCGTAATAAAATTGGAATTTCCACCGGTTTTCTTGTTCTAGTCGATCGTATAAGAGTGCGCTGAATAGGGTTGGTCATTCCGGCTGTAACTACTGGACGTTTCGTCATAACCGGCGCTGGAACCCCGCCACGGTCGTCGGCTGTCGCCTGTTCAAGGCTTTGCTCTAGCCCAGATTCCGTGGTTGTGGGTTTCCACGCAAGTGACGGACCAGCACTAGTCGCACTGTCAGATCCGCCCTCTGCCTGCGCGCTTGCAGCGGCCTCTAAAGACGCAGTCCTTGGCGTAGCCTCCTGATGACGGTGGATTTCTTCGCCGTGGCGCTGCACTGCTCCCGTTGGCGTGTCCACTGCTATCATTATCACCCCCGACGTGGAATGTACACGCCCAGGCACCATCTTTGGTCAGCGCCGTAGTTCCACACGTTTACGCCGCTACCTGGCGCGATGCTCCATTCGTCAACGTCCGCCGACGAATCCCCACGTCTGGGCAGCAGACATGCTTGTAGACGGAAAAGTAGCCGATAGCCGATAAGGGTCCAGAAAGGTGACGTTCTTTCCTTTTGGTAATTGTACAACAGCCCCACGACGTTATCTTCCAGCAACCTGTTTCCCATTTTCCGCCACCCATCCTTCACTGTCCGAAGAGCTCTTCCCCTGCTCCGTTAGTTTTGGTTGGGAAAGTTCAGTACGCAGGTAGAGTATTCGTATTATATCTTGACACGAACGTGGGGAACCCGTGACTAGTGAACTGTGTGCCATTATAGGACTCGGTTGTGCGTGGCCCGCCGAACCGACAAAACATGCTTCTTAAGCAGCGGATGGTACAAGCTGTGTTTGAGTGCTTTGTGGGTGGTACTTCCACCCACTTTATGTTAGCATCTACCACTATGAGCATCATCTTGCCGGCTAGCGGGCCTGCAAAATCGAGGCAGATTCGAGACCACCATTCCGCTGTTTTCGGCCAACTCACTGGTGGGGCTGCAGTAGGCATAAACAGGTTTTCCACGCAGCTTCTACACTGCGCCGATAAGTCTTGAATGTCCCTGTCCAGCCCCGGCCACTAAAACAATGTCCGCGCGACAGATTTCATTGAGGAGGAGCCCTTGTGTGTTTCATGCAGCAGCTGCAGCACCCTTTCCTGCGCTTTCAGCGGTATCCCGACTCTGCTGCCCCCGTAGATTAGACGGTGAGTCAACAGTAGTTCCATCTGGCATAAAAAAAATCACGCACAATTCCTCTAGTTGTTTGAGGCCACCCATTCAAGATGAAGTGCGTGACTTGCTAACTTCGAGTCCTTGTCGGTTAACTCCTGCTTTTCGTGCGTTGTCACTATGCCTTCTTCCAGGTCTTTCAACAAAAGGACGTACTCCGGAAGTTCATCCTCTGTCACGGTTCCGTGGTCGGCGCTGGCAGCCTGCTTAGGGCGTGTATTGACAGTAGCTGTTTCCCTGGGAAGTACTGCGACTTGTACTGGTAGCCACCCAAAAACAGTGCTCACCGTTGAATTCGCGAGACAGCCATCAGCGGCGTCTGGCGATCATCCCTGAGAAGTCGCAGCACTGCTTTATAGTTGGCTACCAATGCAAATTGCCAACCTAAAAGAGAGTCACGAAAACTATAAACGCCAAAGGTAGGAACCGATTCTTCTCCCTCCTGCTGCAGGTAGTTCTGCTCTGCTTTTGTTAGGTTTCTGGAGCGGAACCCAATTGGTATGTGCTTATTTTCCACCGAATGAAAGATCACCGCGTCGAAGCCATAAAGGGAAGCGTCGCACTCTACTTTCAGCTCCTTGTTAAGATGAAAATGCACGAGAAGTTGTTCATTTTTCAATATTTTGTGAGTGCTCGCGAACGCCGGCTGCTGCGCTTATAGCTACTCCCAACTGGCTTTCTTTGGTCGAAACAGTTGGTTGAAGTGCTGGTCGAAGCGGTTGTCCCGGGCTCTAACACCAGACCAGGACGAATTTTTCGTTAACTACGAAGTGTCTGTGGTAGCTGTTTAGCTTTCTTTTGCAGCCATATGGGTGCGCTTTGGTAACTGCCGATTAGTAATTACTCTCGTATTGCCACCAGATGTCTACCTGTAATGGATAAAAAGTTAATTAACAAAAATTTGTTAACTGGCTGCCTAGTTAAATTATTCACCTGTTTCTTTGTATCCCCAAACGCAGGTATTATTGTGCCGCAGAAGCCACATTCATACCTCAAAAAGCCTATTGTTTTAATTATGGTTCCCTTCACTGAAAAATCGGTATATTCAGGGGTACAGTTCAACTGAAGATGCTTTGCAGGCATGTCGCTTTTCTGGTCAATAATGTTTGCAAATGAAAGTGAATAATGTAGCCGAGGCATGAGCGGTGAATATAAAACCGTCTTATCGGCTTTCGAACATAATTATAGTGCTCCTATGAAAACGATTAATCAAGATGTTTTACAGTGAAAAGCAAGATAATTTTAGACAGGGAACAGGGGCAAAACTGCTTGCGCGCCACAAATGATTCGCTTTGAAATTCTGAGAAACACACGTGCACAGAAAGCAAAAAACCACAACGAGTTGCATCCGAAAAAGAGCAAGAGCTTATAAACACAGATATGGCTCCGCTTTTTGCCTGTTAGCGACATTCTCTACAAAATGGCGCTCGTAGAACAGCTTTCATTCATTTCTTTCATAAACATCCCCTATATATATATAGCAAAAAAATATTGGTCGAACTCGGATCTCGAAAGAAATTTTTGTGTCGGAACGACGCCCCTCAATTCATACTTATCGGCATATGCAGTTTTAACATTCGAACAAACTTTACAATAGGGAATGATCAAACTCGAAAACCACATAGAACAGAACCCTCGTAGCAACGCGCGTCGTTGCAAGTGAATTCGATCATTTTTTTTTTTTGGGGGGGGGGGGGGGGAGTACACTCCAACTGCGCTTAACGTTAATCAATGGATCATGACAGTAACACCCTCCTCGCTTTCCATAGCATGCAATTATGAGGAGCCTTCAACGTAAACAAATCGGAACATGTGGCTTTTTAACTGACAGTCGCATAAATGATGCGCATTTATCAGAAGCATCCATTTGTTGAACAAAGGAAAGGAAGCAGCGTAAGCTCAATGAAGTGCTTACCGTGCAAAGCTGATGCCATATTCCCACGCAACGAAGCACCATATGCTGCTGTAGCTGATCGAAGACTCTGAATAGGCAGCGCTGGTGGTCGGCAGAGTAGGAAGTACTACGCAAATTACATGTACGCACAGTATTGTCCTCACCTGGAGCTGCCTATGCACTGGTTTCAACCCAGCCTGCACTTGTGTTCAGTACGGCACAGCGAATAGGCCTGATGTCGCCGTCGTTCCGCCGGTACTTTCTCGGTAGCGAAAAGAAGGAATAAGAGCCGAAAAAAGGAAGGAAAAAGGAATGGACTACAGGCGTTATTGAGTGAAAAAAGGCGCATAGTACAAATAAAGAAAGATTCAAGCCGGAAGAGATGCTGCGTATCGAAAGAAAGAGAATGATCAAGGTGACAAGCGGAGGCAACAGGCACGGCAGCCCGCGCAGAAGCGAAGGCGAACGAGCAGTGAGCAGCAGCAGGTCCGTTGACAGCCGCGGGTATAAACCAATATTTCTGCCTTCGAGGTTCCCCAATCCTCCGCGGTAACCTTGACGAAGGGAGTGCCCGTCGAAGCGCGAGCAGGTCAAGCTGAGGGCCGACAAATAGCACAGGAGTACGTGCCGGTAAAGCAGAGGCCGCCGCACGAAGGGAGAAGCGCACGGGCAGAGAGAAGTTCTCTGGTGGACCGGCGCAGAAGCGGCTGCGCGGAGAGGAATATCAAGACGGCCACCGGTCAGCGGGGAAGCCGGCGGGGCAATCATGAAAGCCGCAGTCGAACTGAGACTTTCGGGTGACGGCTAAGGTGTATGTATCCGCACAGCAGCGATGAACGCCAAGTTGAAGGCAGCCCGGGTGGTGGTATACCATGGCACGGCACTTGATGAGTGCAAAAAACAGAGCAAACGAAGGAAGGGCCGATGCCGCCAGCTGAGGAGAATTGAGCGGGGGCCCCGTTTCGGCAAGAAATTTCAGGGCATTGGCTTCCAGATATCACACGTAACTTGGTCACGTGCCCAATGGAGAAAGAAAAAGCCAGTCTCCCATCGCAGCGCGCGCAGCCTTTTATCTATTGAGCAGGTACCTAGTTCTATCGTGTTATGAATTCTCATGAATTAACTGGTACGTGAGTTCCACATAATCGTCTTGATGAAAAACGGTGAGATGGCTTTGCAGTAATATCACCGTGCCCCACATAAGTTTTACTTATAAAAGCAAAAAAGGCTGCAAAACTGTGTTCCACTTAAAAAGGTGCAATGAGCCTCGTTTCAGATGAAGTAAATGAAACAGACCTTAAGCGGAAATTATGACGAGATTAAGAGTGAATAGAGCGCTAGAGCAGCGTGCTGCAGAACAAATAAAGCAAAATATCATTGCAGCTAACTTGTTAAGGGCACATTGAGAGTGCATTTATCATTTGCATGCATATGCCGCAGCACCCGAACGCCGGCACTACCAGATACCCTTTCTCTGCGTTAAATAACCGTTTTTTTTTTGCTCCCTCCGCAGGGCACCGCCCGAGAGTTCTAGACAAGTGTGTTCGCCTCTGTACATGCACTAGACCATCCTTTGTTTAGCGATTTAATGTTAAAACGAAGACTGTTGCACTCTACATATTTATAACTCGCTCGCTTACCTTCGCTACCGACTTGTCGGCTTTACCTGCGAGCGGACTGATTGGAGCAATGCTACCTCCAATCTAGAAGTAATACAGTTTTATCAACGCGCAGCACAAAATTCCAACCAGTGAGCAGGTACTGACTACGCAAAAATTCTCCGGTTTCTTTTTGCACAACAGGATGTGCCGGTTGACGTATGCTGGTGTCTTGTATATGATAAACTACCTCGCAATTACAAAGATGGGACCAGTTGTCATGTAAGTCTGCATCAAAAGTTTTGTGCTCTGCCCGACACGAATTCAGTAACAGGACGCCAGCAGCTCCCAAAAACGGTCACTTGTGTACAACTTGCTTGGGTTATGAAGAAGCCAATCTTTTCTGCCCTTAGGTATTTCCAAGCTTCACATAATTAAAGATTATCTGCGTTACGTTTTCGCTCATCCCTGAACTCACTGAGCCGTTAACAAATATTCGTCAGCAAAGACAACCCTTCGACAAACGACAAGACGTGGTACGCTCCCACAAGCGGCTATAAGGTATTTGACTCAGAAACATGAACCCAGATTGGAATCAGGTTGTGTTGTGTTTTTAATGAAGTTTCAGTAGATTTTCTCTCGCACAGCGCAGTGGCTATGGCGTTCCGCGACTGTATTGGGCAAGATGCACGGGCTAGCAATCCGGCTTCGGAGGTTGATACCCAAGTTGGAGAATGGGTGCGAAAATGCCCGTGTAGTAAACGGGTACACGTAAACGAACACTTTCCGTAGAACTCCACTACGGAAATAGAGAATTCAATAATACTACCAAAAAACACTACTGGCAATGCTCTAACTGTAAAAAAAATAACACTAGTGTAAAATCAAAAAGTAATAATACTGAAACTGTAAAATATCAAGCAATTCTTGTTCCATCAAAGTCCCTCCTCCTCCTCCACTTACAAAGAAACGAAATTATTGCACAGCTTAACTGCAGTTACGACCAAGAAATCTACAGGTAAGCACTTTACGCTATCAAGTAATAATTTGCTTAACGCATTTTGGAGTACTGAATATGTTCATTACCTAAAATAAAAAGCGGCGGCTATAAAACTATGCTGTGATTGTAAGAAGATATTAGGCTGCTACTGAATACATTGAAAAAGAGACCTTTTTGGGAAGTAAAGGCGTTGTGAACAATTTGTGGAAACAAAGCAAAGAATTTTTGAATGATAATGAATTTTTGAGCCCCACAAAACTGATATTCTGCACCAAGCCTAGAAAAAGCTGTGGAATAGCACTTACGAATGTGTCATAGCCATGTTAAACATGTACAACATGAACTGGTGACCACGTCGGTAAGACATGATTTGCAGTGCAAAAGCGGAACGGTACGAGGCCAAAGGAAGAGACAACGAGACAGCGCTGTAAACACGGCATAAAACCAGCCACAGCTTAGAGGCAAAACATAAAACTCCGCAGGGTCCCGAGTCATGTAGGAATAAAAGGCAACGAGAGAGCAGACTTTTGCACTCCCCAAACTCATGATACGCAAAGAAAGTAAATACGTCCTCTAAGCATTGTATGAACTTAGTACGTACTAAATTAAGAAAAAAAATGCAGTCTGCTTGCAACAACGAATTAAATAACAACCTACACTTCGTAACACCACATTTAGGTGAATGAAGTCCTGCACCCACCAGGAAGGTTTCAAGGAGGTGATTATCTGCTGCAGTCGTATAGGAAACACACACCCATCCCACACAGTTTCAAACTGACGAAACAACAGAATCCCCAATGTCAATTATGCAGGTATGAGCTAACAGCAAACACGGTTTATTTCCATTGAGAAAACTTGAAACACTAAAGAAAAATAACTTTGTAATTTTGTAGTTTTTACGATGCAGACGTACCATTCCATCCAACTTTGCTCGTAGGCGAAGAGTCACTTCTTGACCTTTCACGAGTTTTAAGAGCGCGCGCTCTTACTGCTCGCACTCTCCGAGATTTCCGAGATTTCAAGATGGCGGCCAGAATTATCAGGTGACTTCAGGTCAGTTTCCTATGCGCCATAAAACCCAACACAACGTTTCATTCTCCCTGTTCTTACGCCAGAAAAAGACACGTGGCACAAGCCTGAGTGGTCTTGCGAGCCATTCACTTAATATCGTTTTCTTGCTTGCTGGCGTTCACTTTGCAGTTGCCATAGTCTCTGCAAGCACGAAGAGATCCAGAAACCAGAAATTCCTGCATAGCGTCGTTACCGTCACTCTCTGTGGTCCTTTCGTGCATTTTCAGCTCGGTCCGTGCCAGTTTTTCCGCGATTGGTGTGTCAGTCGACCCCCAAACGCTATATAACAAGCGGTGGCGACCGAAGCGCGGGTCAGCGACCACTGGTTCTGTCATCCTAAACACACATACTAGATGTTCCGCCATTTATCACCCTTTCTTGCATAAACCTACAGCTACACTCTTCACGGCAGTTAAGCGCATGTATTTTGGTTCGTCGGTTGGCGTAGTCTTACGTTATTTTTCCTTGATGCTAGATAAAAGCTCCTGGGTACAACAAAGAGCTCACGTGGAAAGGAGGATATTGCTACCAAGGCAAGTGTCGCTTGCATCATATACCTAAAGGCTGCCGAGGCGAGCAGCCTCCAGACACGGTAAGTAAACATTTGAAAGTGTTTTCTGACATACTTGAAACAATAGTGATATAGTGTTTTTGATCTACCCTTGGTGGCTAATGCTTCTTTCCACGAAAGCTTATTTTACATTGTACATTCTGGATAGAAGCAAAAGGTTTCTTTGTAGGAATGGCTACTGCTAAGATTTGAAGTAGTGTGCGGCAATCTGAAAACATTTGTTATATCATATCCAAAATGTTACAATCAAATGCCGCCAAGCAAGACGGTGGACAATTTTTCATTACACGTTGGGTCTTTAGGAAGTTTCCAGCAGCGTAAAGGCTCAATGAACAAATTAAAATACTATTTCTCATCTTTACCCATCGAAGGCAATTCATTAAAGCACTAGCTGAACAAAATTTTACTCAAAGTAAATTTCCTGTAATTACACAGATAATGCAGAGGCTATAGAAAGCATGGCTAAGAGGCCCAGCAGTCAAACATGTAGATTTTTTATTTATAGACGATTTGCAGCGCCATATGATAGGGGCTGCCATCTTTGATCATTCGATCACGGCTCCATTACACGCCTCTTGACTGTTCGTCGCCTGCCTCGTCACGAAGGCTGCTGCACGTGCTGGTTCGATTTTGACAGCCAGCGCTCCCGCTACTATACGGTTGTGAAAGAGTCGATAGACGGCACTAGGGTCCGTCCAAAACTTCAAAGGCCATTCGAGTACCCTAAATTCATCACTTGAAGCGTGAAAACTTGGTCGCGCTTCATGTCGGGGAGAGCCGCTCAGCTCTCAGCCTCTTCGAACCAACGAATGCATCGACTAACTGCTTGTCTTTGGTCTTTTTATTGTCATAATATAGAAAGGGAAAGTTTGGTGCTCTTGCGGCAGCGCAGTTCATTGTGATATTGGGTACATGCATGTATATATCGCTCCAAAGTGTTCACGTGCACACCGTAGGCGTTGGCTTACAGCATGATGCGAGCGGGTGTTTTCTGTTGCCAGCTGTGCTTCAGAAATCTAAAACTATTTTGCATTGATTTGTTAAACATAGAAAGGCGACAAATTAAATACGTACGCGAATATTAACCACCATGGCGGTGATACGATGCATCTCGCAGCCTTCACTAGCTGGCGTACCAACATTTGGGATGATCTCCGGATGTAGACGTGACAGCGCACGCAGGAAAACGCGTTTATAATAAACGCAGTTAAGAATTCTGTCTGCCTCATGCATAAAATGGCGGTACGCTCCACGCTTGTTGTGTATTCATGAAACTGGTCGAGTTCTCTAGTTGCAGTTCGTAAGTAATCAGCTTCACTGTGAGCGCTGACCTGCGAAGTCATTTTGCAAGGTCATTTTTAGTGACTGTCTCGCATGGACCGCGAGGAAGTGACAGCCACCCAGCACAGCAGCCGCAACGCAAATGATTTATTCCGAAAATAGTCCGTGAAGACAGCACTACTTGGAGCGAAGTTCAACAGCAGCGCTACGAAGGCATGTAATACACGGACCATGGTGAGCTTTGTCCGCAGGCGTGGCTGTGCAGTACGTAACCAATAGAATATAATCTATACAGTAACTATATGTAGCCGACGGAGCCGTCCTTCCTGCCCATTCCTAATTCGGCCTCGGATGCTCCTGTTACTATGTTGAGGTTGAGGTGTTGAATGCTACAGGTGGGTTTAGCCTTGCTTTATCTACCGGCAATTGCTCCACCGCAGCGTCCCTTCGATATTAACAATGCCGCATCTACCCCGCTAAGCGCACAGTCTCTTATAATAGCACACATTCTCTCCCGCAGTCACCATCTATGCACACAATCAATCCACACAGTTCACATCACAGTCCGCTCCAGAAGTCACCATCTATGCACATATTCAGTCACAGTAGAACATATGCCATTGTAGTGCCACACTCCATACACACATTCACTCACAGTATAAAGTAGTCCACTCCGGAAGACACCATCTGCGCACACGTACATTCAATCACAGTAGGCCATAGTCCGTTCCTGCTGTCACCAGTTAGAAAGAAGGTCTGTGTCCTGCAGAAATGTTAAAAGAAGGCGTGCAGCCTCCCTTCTGCATGTCTGGTTTCCACTCGGGTAGACAATGTCCTGCACTGTGCTGTGACGGGTTCCTGTCTTTTTGAAGGAAGCGAACATCACATGCCTTTCCGCGTTGTACTCTGGGCAGTACATAATACAATGTTCGATATCCCCGCACACACCACATAAAGAGCAGAGCGGAGACGATGCTATGCCGGTCTTATGCATCAATGCAGGAGTGCGAGCAGAGGCCGTGCGAATTCGATGTAGAAGGGTCGCCTGAGATCTTCTCAGTCCCTTGGTCACACATGGCTTGTGGGACGCACTCCACAGGGTACTGAAGTGATCGAGCACCGTTTTCCTGCAGAGACTTTTCCCATCTTGAGGTACTTTTTTTGATGGAATCCTTGAGAGAGCTTTATGGGCGAGACTGTCTGCCACCTCATTACCGTTGACTCCTATGTGAGAGGGCACCCACTGGAAATGTAAAGTCTCTGCTGTGCAGATTCTGCACCAAGCGCAGAGAGCTTAGAGACAAGGCGTGAGTAGGGAATCCGCACTCTAACCTCTGAAGGGCACATTTTGAATCAGTTAGGATGACAACAGGTTGAGCCGGACAAGACTCTAACTTCCGTAAAGCCGCCCCAATAGCAACACTTTCAGCCGTTGTGGAGGATACGACAGCAGTACAGCGTACGGACCACTTACAGTCCAAAGAAGGAATGTAAAAAGCCGCTGTGCTAACTTGTTTGACCTTGTCCACAGAACCATCCGTGAAAATTTGAAGATGCCAGGCATACTCTGTTTCCAAGTATTCCAGTACAAGCGAACGCGTTGCTGCCCAAGGAGAGCTGCGCTTTGCGCTCACATGAGGAATTGTGACCTTACAGTCGAGGGTCGGAAAATACCAGGGGGGTTTCAACCGTTTCCTTTGCCTTCGGACATTAATGCCTAAAGAACTAAGAGTATTAAGTGCCAAGTAAGCCTTCGACTCATATCTCTTGCAGAGCCGCTGGAGAAGGGATCGCCCAGCTACCGTCTCTCCTAAGCGGTCAAGATGCATTAATAGTCTCTGAGAAGCGATAAGGCGAAGAGGTTTAGACAGAGACTCATGAAGTACTGCCTTATTCGCAGCCGCCTGGGGAACTCCAATGGCTCTTCTTAGGCCCTTTCAGTAGACAACTTCGAGACGCTCAAGTTGTGATGCCGAAGGGGAAATTAAAGGTAATTGATATATTATCCGGCTGACCACCAGCGCTTCATGAAGTTTGACCATTGAAGAAGGATGGTTTCCCCATTGCCCACGTGCAATTCTACGGATCTCATTGAGACGAGAAAATATAGATGAAACAATCGCGTCTACAGCTTTTCGAAACTGTAGCCGGGAGTCAATAATGACGCCCAGGAAACGCGCGTGGTTGAATTGACGGATGCAAGAGTGAACGAGGTCTATCTTCTACCACGCTTGATGTCTTCCTACACACGGAAACAGAATAAAGCCGGATTTGTCCATTGACAGAGACAACCCCACACCTTGAAGGTAAGCTTGTGCCGAAAGTATAGCCTGTCGAGCTATATGGGCTAATCGCTTGTGTTTGTAGCCAGTAATCTAAATACAGATGTCGTCAGCATAAAGCGACATACGCACTTGCCTGCAAGTTTTTTTCAACGAATCGAGTAGACCAGGCATTACGGCGTTAAAGAGCGTGGGGGAAAGAACACTTCCTTGAGGTACACCTCGTGATAGAACCCTTTCGGTGCTTAACGTACTCCCTAACCGTACACGAACCGCGCGATCACTAATAAACTTTTAAATGAATCTTAACATATGGCCCTGTATGCCCATGCCTTGCAAACAGTTTAGAATTGAGCTCTGAAGCACGCTGTCGTAAGCTTTCGCAACATCAAGAAAAATGGCTAGGGTGGAAAGGCCGAAAGCTCTCTGGTGTTCAATGTGACTGATCAAGTCTAAGACGCTATCTTGGGCACTAAGACCTCGGCGGAATCCTGTCATACATGATGGCAGTGCCTTGCTGTCCTCAAGCCACCATGATAAGCGTTCATTTACCAGCTTCTCCATCAACTTAGCTACACAGGAGGTCAATGACACAGGGCGATACGAGGCAAGGTCTGTCATGTCTTTGTCAGGCTTCAGTACTGGAACTACATGTGCCACCTTCCATGACGGAGGAACATCGCCAGTCTCCCAAACTCGATTGATGAAGTTGAGGAGCTCCTTTCTGAGTTGCAAGGGCAGATTATTCAGCATTTGATTGGTGATACCGGCGGGACCTAGTGAACACCGGCGCCGCAGGCCACTGAGCGCAGTCTGAAGCTCACGAAGCGTGAACGGGACGTCCATGATAGACCTGGAGGAAGCAGGTGGTGTATATATATCTATTCCAGAATCAGCGCGTACGAGTGCGTCTGCAAATTCCTCTGCCAAGCACGCAATAGGTTTTTCCTTGCGTATTGCAAGAGCTTCAAAAGGCTTCGAAAGGCGAGATTCTCCAGCAAGGCTGCCAATAACTCGCCATATTCTCGTTATCGGAGAGAACACAGTCAAACTAGCACAGAATGAGGCCCATTGCGACCTGTACAGCCTGTTCGTGTGCGGTCTAATAGCAGAATTCAGCCTATTGAAGGTCGTCTTCAGTTGCCTGTCGTCCTTCTTCCGCACGAGTTGGCGCTCCGCCCTTCTCGCTGCGCAAAGGTTCCTGAGGTTTAAATCCGGGGCCGGAAAATGATCAGGTAACTTGACCGCCGTAGTTGCTGCTAGCTTACTAGAAATCATTTTGTCAACAACATCACCAGAAACACGTTCTAGGTGCTTTCTGTACTTGTCCCAGTTGACCACGTTGCTAATTTTAGGACCATGCATACGAAAGTCGGCAGCAAACACAAAAATCGGATAGTGATCACCTCCCATGCGGTCAGGCGCTGTTGACCAACTCACGCGGACGTCAGGTGAATGCAGTGTCCGGTCTATAGCTGTCGCTGAGGCTGGAGGCCGGAAAAAAGTGGGGCTTCCGTCATTGGAAACACACAGGCCCAAACTGTCAATAGCCTCTACAAGTTTGCGTCCACGGGAATCCGTGTTCCTGTCACTCCAAACGGCATGGTGGGCATTGAAATCACCGCAGATGATTCTAGGTGCTGGGCAGCGGTCGCAGAGCCGCTGTAGAAACAAATCTAATGCTACCTTCTTCCGCGGAGACACGTACACGGAAGCAATAGAAAGGGTTCGAGAGCCGAGCTGTATTCTCACAGCCGCTACCTCAATGTCATCCGTGCAAAGATCGGCAACGCTTAAAGAAACATGTGGAATTTCCCTTCTTATGTAAAGCGCAGCACTTCCTGCAGGAAATGACTTTATGCTGCAGTTTTTATGGGCGACATATCCAGTTAAACATCTC
The DNA here is from genome assembly GCF_052857255.1 of Amblyomma americanum. Classification (NCBI taxonomy): domain Eukaryota; kingdom Metazoa; phylum Arthropoda; class Arachnida; order Ixodida; family Ixodidae; genus Amblyomma; species Amblyomma americanum. Next base: position 57,594,040 of record NC_135500.1, read on the forward strand.
CCGCTTGGCAGACCAGCTTCTGACGGGGCCAATACTGGAACACAAGTCCCAAGAATAGTTTTAGTTCAGCTAACCGACTTGAAATCCCAGCGCAGTTCCACTGCAATATAAACGGCACTTTTCGGTGCATATGAGATCCACGAGGTTTAGCCCCATCCATTTTATTTCGCAAGGAAGTTTGCTGCGAAGGTGGAAATTAGGGACACAAAAGAAAGCACCAGCTGTAGGAAGTTCTTCAGGTTCCCAGGCGCCATCGCTGGAACATGTGAACGCAGGGCCCCAAACAAAACATAAGGACGGTCAGACATATCTTGATTTTTGAGCTCCTTATTTTGCGCAACGCACTCACTTACTACATCGACAAAAGATGCCGACGGGGACACACTCTTGGCCGCAGTAGCTGGTTTTTTTGTCACTTGTGCATATGAGGGTACCCCTTACCGTGGAGTTTGGCTGTGATCTGGCCGGTCAAGACATTGGACACTTTTTGCTGGAGGTCGAACAGTCGACTCGCGTGCACTGGGCCTTGGCGTCTTCTCGACTCAGGTCTCTTAGGGACATTGTTGGGCAACGCAACAACATCAGACTCCAACACTAGGAACTCGTCTAATCCTGGGACAGGCGTCTCAGTCGGTGGGGTTTTTGGACCAGCAATAAAGGACATCCGATGGTGCAGAGCGCTCACACGGAAAGGGCAGCCTCCGAAACTCGCTGGATGATCGCCACCGCAATTGGCGCAAGCAAAATCTGCCCTGCAGCTTTTAAAGTCGTGGTCGCCTCCCCACCACTTACAGCGTCGATCCTTTGTGCAAACTTTGGCCATGTGCCCAAACCGTTGGCATCTAAAACACCTTGGAGGAGCTTCAGTGAAATCTGCAACTGCGTGTTTTGTGAATCCCAGATCAGTTTATTGGGGCCGCTCTGAGTTGGGAGCGAATGTCAACACGATAGAGTTGGTAGGTTTCGTAGCCCATTCTTTTCCTGGAGACTCCACACGACGCACAAGTCGTTTCACGTGCAGCACACCTTGTGGTTTCAGATAATCAAGTAGGTCGCGTTCTGAATACCACTTTGGTACACCCTTAATAACACAGGTGTCCATGTAGGAATGGGGCAACCCCACGTTAACTTTGATGCCAAAAATCTGAGAGCTCTGCAGGAGCTTGTCAACCTGCTCTTCCGCCGAGACATCCAGCTGAAGAGCCCCGTGCATGGTGAACCGACTTCGAATCGGAGCTGATCCCAGCAGTGATTGAATGGCCGCGAAAAGTAAGATGGGATCCTTCTCTCTTAAATCAACCCCCTTTTCTGTGGGCTCAACCACTACCGGGATCCCTACCGTTCGTTGCTTGCGATGACTCACCAACTTGAAGCCCTCGTTGTCTACGTCAGCCATATCGGCCACTGACTCGTCACCGTCCACGATCGTTGACTCAGCCCCACTAAGCGATGAGGTCTCGCTGGACGGGTGGTCGAGTCCATGTTCTGGTCGCTCCACAGCCTGGGAAGCCATGGCCGCCTCTTCCGAGCCAGCCTCCTTTGAATGGCGTGGTCCCTTTAGGCTTGCCGGCGCCGGAGCAGCCGTACTCTTCCCGTAGGGACAGTACCGCTTTGAAGATGCTGCCGTCCTCGAATATTCAAATAAAACTAGGTAAATTAGGAAAAATTAGCTAAATAAACAGAGCTCAGGCGACAGGCTATCGAACAACGTCTTCGTCTTCCTCTTCCTTCGCTCCTTTTACTAATCGCCGTACACCTGGGCACGGCGGAGGCGTTGGAACCATGCGGTTAACAAATCCGTTCCTGTTTTTTGTCCAGGCCGTGTTTTTCGTGAACGTGGAACCCACATCACAGGGGGCGTACTACGACAGCCCTGGAAATTGGACCGACCATCGTGTTTCCGGCGTGATTTCTTCATCGGAATGCATCGTGAAGACCAAAGTGATAGGACTGCGCAACTGGACACCACTACTGCCTGCGCATCGCACGCCACCATCGACTACGTCACCAGTCACAGCGCATAAAAGAGAAGCTTCTGCCCGGTTCGCGACCAGTGGGCACGGCGGAGGCGTTGGAACCATGCGGTTAACAAATCCGTTCCTGTTTTTTGTCCAGGCCGTGTTTTTCGTGAACGTGGAACCCACATCACAGGGGGTGTACTACGACAGCCCTGGAAATTGGACCGACCATCGTGTTTCCGGCGTGATTTCTTCATCGGAATGCATCGTGAAGACCAAAGTGATAGGACTGCGCAACTGGACACCACTACTGCCTGCGCATCGCACGCCACCATCGACTACGTCACCAGTCACAGCGCATAAAAGAGAAGCTTCTGCCCGGTTCGCGACCAGTGGGCACGGCGAAGGCGTTGGAACCATGCGGTTAACAAATCCGTTCCTGTTTTTTGTCCAGGTAAGAGACAAACAGCCTGTTTACTCTTACCGCAGTGACAATGTGTGCCTACTGCTTTTGCCGTGCCCACGGTCGTTAGTTACGCTCTTTACAGCAGTGTATCATTGTTTTGTTGACGTGCTTGCTATGTGTGGTGACGTAGAACCAAACCCAGGTCCTTCTACACAGGAAATGCTGCAAACAATAATGGAAGATCTTAAACAGCTGAAACAAAGTACAAGCTCTACTAACACCAGACTGTCTGCTATCGAAAAGAAGCTAGCCGATATTTCCGCAACGGTTACTGACTACACCTCTAAAGTAGAATCACTGGAAAAAACTGTCGACAGTCTACTTATGAAAGTAGACGACCTAGAAAATAGAAGCAGGCGGAACAACCTAATTGTGTTTGGCGTTAAGGAAACCGAGGACGAAACGCCCCAAGACCTTGAGAACACGGTCTGCAAGGATGTTCTTCTGAACCGGTTGAAAATTTCGGATGTGGCTATTGAACGTATCCACAGAATAGGAAAGCCGGCTGAGGACAAGTGCAGACCGGTTATCTTTAAGCTAGTTGACGGGAGGGTCAAGGAGAGAATTCTCAAAAGCTGTAAAAATCTGAAAAACACAGGCTATAGTATATCCGAGGACTTCTCCCCTCGCGTTCAATCAATACGAAAGAAGCTTTGGGAAAGTGCGAAAGAGCAAAGGTTGAAAGAAGAGAAGGTCATGCTCAAGTTTGACAAAATTAAAATAAATGGCAAACTGTATCGATGGGACGACGCCTGCAATGAAAGAGTTCCCTGCGCTTCAAAGTGATGGTCTGTTTCCAAACCCGTGTCCGCACAGAGTAACACACAGAGCTCAGGAGCACTAAGAGCACAACCATCTTTGAATTCCTTTTCAATGCTTAATATTAATACTAGAAGCATAGTAAATAAATTCGACGAACTTGAAAGCCTCCTCTTCACACACGATCCTGACGCCGCTGTTCTAACAGAAACATGGCTTCATGACGCAATTCCGAATGATGCAGTTATCACATCCGAGCAATACGAAATCGTTCGTCGCGACCGCACTTCAAGAGGGGGCGGTGTCGCTATTCTGATAAAGAAAGGCATCGACTTTACGCTGATACCGCATCACACCAACACTGAAATGGTCTGGGTTGTTCTCCGTCTTTTTCAGCTTAGTCTTTTAATAGGTGTTATTTATCGACCACCGAATGCTGATACTTCTGTACTGGACAACTTGCACGACTTTTTAAATGAACATACAAAGCGCTATAGCCATGTTATCGTATGCGGCGATTTTAACTTGCCAAACATCAACTGGGATTCTCTGTGTGCTCAAACTTTGTGTGCTAACTCGGATGCTTTGCTCAGCATAGCTTTTAATTATAACTTAAACCAGGTTGTTCAGAAACCTACGCGCATTACAGCAAATACGAGTTCTCTTCTTGACCTGGTATTTATATCAGACCCTGTTAGTCAATTGGGCTTTTCGACAGATGTCTTTCCCGGAATATCAGACCATGAAGCGGTGCTCTTTAAAAGCGAATTGATGCGACCAGTAATTGTTCATCAGGAAGGAAAAGCGTTTCGCGACTTTAACAATGCTCAGGATGAAAGCGTTCTAGATCAGCTTGAACTGGCGTATGAATCCTTTGCTAAAAAATACACTGATGGGCGTACAAGTGTGAACGACTTGTGGTTAGAATTTAAAAGTACGGTTCATCAATGTATCAACAAGTACGTGCCGCTTAAACATAAGAAGCTAAAAATGGCGTGTCCCTGGATAACACGCGAGATCATACAGTTAAAACGTCGCGTGAAGCGCTTATCAAGGTCAAGCAATAAAGTTGGTGGTGCTTTGCCGGCTCTTCGGGCTGAACTGCGTTCAAAAATAAAATCTTCACGGTACCACTTTTTTAATGTCAAGATGCACAATTTTCTAAAAACTGACCCCCAAAAGTTCTGGAGGCATCTGTCACAGAAAAAAGACCCGGTTAACAAACTTCTCCTTAACAGCACAGTTGTTACCGACTCCCTCTGCTTAGCGACTGCCTTCAATGAGCACTTTTCTTCTGTATTCCTGAGTAACAGCAACTCAGTCTCTGAATCTCGAACTAGCCATTTCAATCTGCCAGACCTAATTATTAACGAGGAGGGTATTGTTTCGGCTCTCTTGCAGTTGAACACAAAAAAATCCTCTGGACCAGACGATATTCCTAACGCTTTTCTGTACAGATATGCTGAGTGGTGCGCTAAATACCTTTTCATTATTTTTACTGAAAGTCTCAGGACAGGAGAAATTCCAAACGATTGGAAAACAGCAAAGGCGATACCCATTCACAAATCAGGAGACAAGCTTTGCGTGAAGAATTACAGGCCAATTTCTTTGTTATGTACGTCCAGTAAGGTGTTAGAACATTTTATTTTCAAGCACATAAGTTCATTCCTAGAGGGAAGCGTTTTTTTTATTGAAAGCCAGCACGGGTTTCGGCAAGGCTTGTCGACAGTGACGCAGCTTATTCATATCACAAATGAAATTATGATGTCACTAGACAATAATGGACAGGTAGATTTAATTTTCATTGACTTCGAAAAAGCGTTTGACCGGGTATCGCATGGCAATCTTTTGTTAAAAATAAGGTGGTGGTTAAATAATCGGCAAGTAGTACAATGGTTAGATTCCTACCTTACACAGCGGCATCAGTTTGTTCAGATATCTGAATCTCACTCCACAAAAGCGCCGGTACTTTCAGGAGTTCCCCAGGGCTCAGTCCTTGGGCCGCTTCTCTTCCTTATTTATTTGAACGACCTGTCCTTCAACTCACACATACGCTGTCGGTTCTTCGCCGACGACTGTGTTATATATCATAGTACCACATCAGTCGAAGACCAGACACTCTTAGCCGAATACTTAACAGCAGTTTCCAGCTGGTGTTGTACTTGGCAAATGGGTATAAACAGTTCAAAATGCGGAAAAATGACAGTAACACAAAAGAAACAACCGCTCCAATGCACATACAAAATCAATGGCCTTCCGATCAACTCAGTGACTCAGGTGAAATATCTTGGGGTAACCATGACATCCAACCTGAACTGGAGCGTACACATCCAGTCCATTGTCTCAGCAGCGTACAAAAAACTTCGATTATTAAAGCACCGCCTAAAGCATTGCACGAGCAAAACTAAACTGACAGCATACACATCACTTGTGCGTCCAGTGCTCGAATACGCCGACGCTGTATGGGATCCGCACACAAAGACGGATATAAAAAATCTTGAAGGCGTCCAGAGGAAAGCACTCCGGTTTATTTACCACGCTTATGGTCGGCAGGTCTCGGTGTCTGATTTGCTCAACAGATCTGGGCTTCCCACTCTTGAATCCCGTCGCAAGCAGCACCGACTAAAAATGTTGTTCAATATCATACATAATAAAACAAAACTGAATTTTCAGAGTTACATGCAATACAACACAACACGCCCCACCCGTAACAAACACGAAAGGACCATCTTGATGCCACGATGCCGAACAAAAGCATATTCTTGTTCCTTCTTTCCACGCACCATTTCCGAATGGAACCGACTGCCAAGCGATATCACCAACCTGGTATCTTCAGAATCCTTCTTGTCTGCTGTTTCGGCTCATGTATCGCAGTAGCGTGTCTAGTACACAGTGTATTTCGGTTTCCTTGTTTTTATTCTGTTCACTTAGACTGTTTGACGTCGGATGATTTGCCTGTACTTTTTTTTTTTTGCTTCCCGTTGGTCTTATTGAATTTTGTCCTCGTACTGTAATCGCCCTTTGTCGCTGTTATTTTGTTGTTACCACTTTGTAATTTTTTTCCTTTGTGCACTCCTGCCTTGACCGCCAAAGGGCAGTCGGCAGTATTTATGAAATAAATAAATAAATAAATCAGCAATGAGATGCCACTGACAGCAACTGAAAGCACGCCGTGACGATTTCAGCAACAGAGCAGCTTGTTCACGCTGTTATGTTGTGCATTTACCCTCGCAGGCTTTCCAGGATAGAAATATTTATTTCTAGATTAGCTATCTAGCTCTGGCGGACGTGTTGTGTTCGCTCGTTCTGAAAGGGTACATGGCGAACGGGAGCGAACAGGGGAGTCCCTGTGCAGTTCTGGGCCGCGAAGCTCGCAAACGATCGCATCCCACGCCTGTGCCGCAATGCTATGCTTGCAATCCACAACACATCACGCATTTCCTCTGCCTTTCCACATCTTCCTGCAAAGAACACATTCGGCAGTCACCCGCGATATGTCCACTACTGCGTCGCTGCGTACTCGCCTGCGCCTTACGAGGCCCGTAATGGCGCCGAGCTTTCCGATCGCCCCTTTGGTGTCATCTAGTCTCAAACTGAAGAACTGCGCGCTGTAACGGTCTATAGGGGTTTAAAATGCAACCGAGCCTACGACACGGCCCTCCATCGGTGAGCCGCGCAGTTGCCCAGTTAGGCGGATGTGACCTCACATGGAGTATCGCCACCACTCGTTGCAGGCCCTCCCACTGACTTTCACTGCGTGTGTCCTTGTTGTGTTAGGAACTATAGGTCTTGTTTTTGGACACTGTCCTCGTGATACTCCCATGGGTCATTGTCTGCCATTATAAATATGCACATATATTAGCATTTGTTCTCTTTGGAAGTTGGAGTGGCGAGCATGAACGTGTTATTTTGGCTCACATAAGAAGTGCATTTGCAATTCATTCACGCTGTGTTCAGTAATGGTTTAGGTCTTTTTAGTGGCAGTTTATGATTCTACCTGCTGCACCCTCTCTGCGCTTTTATTTCTCACTTTTATACCCAAAAAACCAAGGTATACATAAAGCAACTGCACTGGTACAGCGGAACCGGCAGGCACGATCACTGTAAAATTTCAACACGCATCACGATCTTATAAAACGTTTTTCGTTTCTTTAACGCTGCAACCGCGGTTCTGGATATCTGCTGGGCTCTCAGACCATGATGAAATGTTCTAGTGTACAAAGGCCGCCGAGAGCCTCCAAACAACGTCAGCGGCAATGAAATTGACAAAATAAATGTGCACACTAAGTAGAAAATTAAGCAGCAACATCGAATAACAAGACGTCTCACGGTACAGAAAAAGAAATAAAAACAAGAAGCAATAGTTCCTGTACTGAATTGAATGCTGCGAGGCTCTTCGTGCTTTTTGTTCTCAACGCGTCATTTTCTTTTTCTTAGAGATATCGCCTGCGCTTTCGGTAGTTTTTTCTTCCTTCATTATTTTTTTTCACAAAAATATCTATTGCCATTTTTTTTCATTTTGCTGTTCATTCACGTCCCCATTCCTTTCTTTAAGAGCTGGTTTCTATTCTGAGCTCCCTACAATCTAGGTTTTACTAACCGCATTCGAAAGTCAGGCGTAACATATATGCGAAAAAATGCTATGGACTTCGCTGAGAGTGCCTGTCTCTAACGTACCAGATCGGCATAATTCGCTTTACTGAAGAGAATCGTCTGATCGACCATTGTGCGAGGTCATCGCTCTGCTGGGTATGTAAAATCACAGGTGCGACCAGAAGTAGTCTTGCGTGATTTGAAGGTTATCGAGTAAATAATTTTTGTCACGTAACAGTCGCCTGATCTGCAATAAAACTGGTGGAACAGGCTAGAACAATTCTTTGGCTAGTCGACCACATGTAATGGGCGGCAAATGGCGCCAGCCGTGCAAACTAGAAGCCTTTGGCCGGGTTTTTTCGGCTTGTTTCGTCACAAGAGCATGGAACGTATCGGCTAAGAAGACATCAAGAAGAGGCCGTTTCTCCCTGCTCACTTTTCTCTCATGCTTTTACACAACTCAACTGGCACTTTCACATAACAGGAACCCCTATCGCATATTTTGCTGCAATTTAAACAATCAAGAGAACACCGTCCTCACTTTCAAAGAGTCGCCGTCACTTTTGCCTCTCCGCAGAAGCTGCCTGTGGCTTTGCGGCTGATGAAATATTCTTGCGCTTCAAGGAAGTGCAGTGTTTCGTTAGCTTCCAAGGTTTTATTGTACGACACAAGATCCAACTCTGGCCACCAGCCGCTATTAAAGTCAGTGTTCATAGCGGCAGCCGTGTCATGAAACATTCACTTAAGTTTTTGATCAGCCAACAGACCTTGATCATAGGCAAAAGTTCACTCGATTGTTTTCATAAGCGCGCCACCAGTGCCCCATACCGTGGGAATTCAAAGAACCGACATGTTTCTTTAAATTCACAGCCAATGTGCTTTGAAATGTGCCGCTTTTTGCGTTTCACAGAAGTGACTTCGAGTGTTCAGCGGGTCCTTGGTTCCTTCTCAGACGACTGCCTTCCAATGTTTAAAAATGCTACTCACTTATGACAGTGTCCTATGACTGCTGCTTCGTTCGGGAGCGAAATCTGGTTCTATCTTCCGCTGCCCTCTTGAGGGAGAACTGCTGAAAACCAGGGGAGGGGGGTCCCTGAGCAAAGGCACAGCACACATCAAGATTTTTTTATTCCATTTCCAAACTGAATAGACCAACGCACCATCCGAATTATTTCGGGCCGGTCTGCATTATATAGTCTTTCAGTGAGGTTCTCGAGCGTTTACTATATGGTAGGCTGTGTTACCTCATATTCCAAAACAACCTGCTTTACATAAATCAGCATGGTTTCACGCACGACCAAAGTTCTGTTCAGGCTAACATTTTCAGAAGTTGTTACATAGATATAAACAACAAAAAATTCCTGTTGTTCAAATTTCACTGGACTTCAGAGGTTGATTTGGTAGAGTTTGACACCTTTTGGTTTTACATTTTTTTAAGTAAACATCGCTGTCCGCGAAATCTATGTTCCCTTTTGGTTCTTTCCTGCATAACCGAAATTTGACCTATCAATCCCCTTCGCGTACTCGTTCTCTGCATTCTTCCCTCGGCAGTCCGCAAGGTTCACCACTTTCACCATTGTTGTGGAACGTTTTACTTTATGATCAGTTTATGATCACCACCTATCCACATTCAGACATATGCAGATGACACCATTATACTTGCCCTTTATAAGAATAGCCGCGAGTTGTGGAGATTGGGTTCAATGTTTTAAATTAATTCCAAAACTGTTGTACTATAAAGTGTTAAGTTAAACCGACAAAAGTGCTCTTAAGGTTTATTTTTAATGGTGTCCCGGCGCTACACAAACGTAAGCCAATTACCAGACTAGAGACTTACAGTCTCAATTGTGAACCGAGTATTACATTAGTAGGACTTGTTACTCTCATCTAAGCTTTGTTAAACATAATTATCATTTACAAACAAAAGTTCTTCCATCTGCCACCAAGCTCCTTAATTGGTTTCATTTCCATGTTCGTGGTTCTCCTTCACATTTGCGCCAAATTTATCATCAAGTTATTTTTACCTAAATAACCTACGTCACCCCAGCTTGTCGTTTAATTGCCCCCTTTCCCGACTATGAGATCGCGTCTCATCGCTTCAACCAATTCAACTTGTCCCTCTTGCTGCTGCCTACAACACTGCGCGAACCGCTGCCCTTCGTGTTCCTGCATATGCTCTTCTATTGCCTCTTTATCTAGACCAATTCTGTGCAGAGGTCATGCTTTTAACATTACGGCAATCTGTTGTGTACGGTAATACCTTTTCTAGCCCGTCTGAAATTCAACCTTTATTCAATCCCTGCTCTGACTATCCCTCATTGAAATGAAAATTTTAATTTGTTAGAATTAGTTCTCAGAAAGGCTTGTCCTTTTCTTGTCAACGTGCACTGCATATTTACACTGATGGGACTTTCACGACTCACTCAGCTGGTGTTGTTTTTGTTGTTCTCAGCTCAACACAAAATATTGCGTACGTTCATCGCCTCCCTTTAGAACCACCCTCTAGTGCTTATGCCGCTGAGCTTGTAGCCTCTCGTTCTGCTGTTGCTTATGCTATTAATAACCCTCGCTCTACGCCCGCTCATTTCTACACTGATTATCTATCTCCTCTTTCTGCCTTTTCTTCAGTTACGTCCTTTAACCCGACAACTATTTCCATCAAGAAATACCTCTACCGTTTATGTTCTCTTTCCTCATTTCTTTTATTTCTATCCACGGTCACTCTAGAATTTTCGGAAATGAGTTAGCCGACCAGGCTGCTGGTATTGCGGGGCAGCATGGAGGTTTACTCACTTCTATCCTTTCCCGCCCTTGTAGTATACATACCATAGTACTAGGTGAAGACATCTCCCAATAATTTCTAAGCATTCCTCCACTCCCCGACGTTATCCTCTGCCCCCTAAAATCCCGAATACACGGCCGACTTCGCTTTTTGTTCGACAAAATGTTTGGTGCATGAGTGGGTACAACACGGGATACCAGCTAGACGCTCACGGAATGCCTCATAGTATTTGCCGCTGCGGAGCTCGCAGTAGCGCAGAGGACGGAGTTTTTGACGCACAAGTTCTTGGTTTTCAAGCTTTTAGTCCTATGCATTACTTTTTGCCGGCCGTTTTGTAAAGCGCACTCCCGTATTATTACTACGAGAACGATTGTCTTCGACATATTTGCCTTTTTTTCTCAAGTTGACTATACTCTGAACCCTCCCCCCCCCCCTTCCCGTCAAAAAATCTTTGGAAAAAAAATTTTGTACTGTTGGGGGCGATAAATTTTCGCCAAGTCTCCACTCTTTATCAAAATTACCTTCTCAGTGGTACTGTGGCGAGTAGAAAAGACTATGCATACGTGACAGACCACCCGAGGACCGGAATCGCACCGCGCGGTGCTACGGATTGTGAATACGTTGACAGCGACAGTCCTAGGCCGTTCCCATAATTGCAGCAAGAGAAGCCGACAGGAACCAACTTTTGTCACGCGTATCGCCTCCAAAGCGTTGGAAAGCCATGGTGCCGACTTATGCGCTGGCCAGACGAGCGTGTCTCTGCTCTTGACATTTCTTGACAAAGAAGTGCTGAACTATATATATTACGACAGACACTTCACAACATTTGTTTTCCTTTCGTTTTTTTTGCGAATACGGTGGTTTTATTTCTGGCGATTGGCAGCTGCACATTACAGCCTGTTGAAAACAAATACAAAAGGCCATGGTTCTCTTCGTTTATTGTCACTGGCGCTAAGCGGGGAAGGGAATTGACTGCTTGTCACTCACCCTTTCGCCAAGTAGTGCAGATACTTACAGCGCATCACGTAAGCTCGTAAACAAAAAACGGTAACGATATGACTCTACGTGTACTTGCATAACCCTAACATTTACAACTCACATTCTACACCTATTGACGCTCGTAGTACTTTATGCAGTTCCACAGCTGCCGGCCGTTTCGGTTGCACGAAGCCTTTTTCAATTCAATTCAATTCAAAACTTTTATTTCCAACGATTTGTTGTGGGTCATCAGGCGGAAAAGCTTCCATTGGCAGCTTGAGGGTGTCTGATGCCCGTACAAGGCAGCAGCATATAGGCAACAGAAAATTCTGAGCCTATGTGCACAATTAAACTTTCACACAAATTGACTGATCTAAAGACATTGTCAATATATTTCAGCAAGAAAGCATACAGAATGAAAAACTGAAGGGCAATGAAAATAGAATACCCCTAGCCGCGCAAAAACTGCGATGACAAAAAAATTCCACGCGTCTGTTGCTTATTACATGTGCTGAAGTCATAATTTCAGACAGGAATTTGTTAAGCAAGCATGGCAAGTTGTGTGTGAGTGACTGTAGCATTTAATTTGTACGTTTTGCGTGGTATTAACCATGTCTCAGATCCACGGGTGTGACAATCACGTTTCTGTTTTTGCAACTGCGAAAGGCTTTATGAGGCTCTTCAACTTTCCGTCAAAAATTGAGTATGAGTACCGCAGACGGAACACGTAAATTTTTTGTACGCTTATTATGTTATATCGTGTGAACAGTGGTGCAGGTAAGTGTAAGCAGGACACATTTGCAATGCAACGAAGTGCTTTCTTTTGAAGAAGGAGCAGTGTTTGAATACTTGTTTGCGTATTTGTGGCCCAAACCACTGTGCAGTAATTTATGTGAGAGGAAAGCAATGCATGATAAATTTGAAGTTTTGCTCTGTCTGGAAGAAAATTACGGCACCGTGCTAGTGCACCAACTCATGAAGACAGTGTCTTTGATAATTATTGAACGTGATGATTCCATGAAATGTTAGCAGCGAAGGTCAGCAAAAAATTTTGTTTTTTTTAACAATTTCTAAGGGCCCATTTCCAAGAACCAACTTTTCTTCTATCTGTACCAGCTTGCCTCTAGCTATGAATAAAATGGTCTTCGATTTATTTCTATTCATTTTTAAACAGTTCTTATTTGACCAATTTCAAATTATTGCAAGCTCTTTTTTGGCTTCTCTTGCTACATCGTCTATATTTTTACGAGTGAAAAAGATGCTCGTGTCGTCTAAGTAGAGAACGTATATTGCACTGCTTTCCTTTTTCACGATATCGTTGACATAGGTGTTGAAAAGAAAGGCCCTAAAATACTCCCTTGTGGCACGCCGGAAATTAGAAATCTGTGTGATCAGTTACTTTCTGCGAAAGAAACGCGCTGCTGACGATTCAAAAGAAACGATTTGAGTAAAACGGAACCAACTCCTCGGACACCATAACTGAACAGTTTGTCTAGTAATACTTCATGGTTTAGCCTATCAAATGCTTTGCTGTAGTCAATGAAAATTCTGAGGGTAAGCTTGCTTTCATCAATATTAGAAATTATTAATTCCTTCTGAGTTAATAATGCTCTTTCCGTTGACCTGCCTTTGCAAAATTCATGCTGACCATCTGAAAGCATGTTATGCTTAATGAAAAAGCTGTTCATGCACAAAAGAATAATCTTCTCTAAACCCTTGGAAAATACAGGAAGCACTGAGACTGGTTTATAGGTATTAACATCACTTTTATGGCCCCCCTTGAAAGGAACTGAAACTTTTGCGATTTTCATCCTGTCCGGGAAACAACCAGATGCAAGAGCCAGATGGAATATGCATGCTAGATGTGGCGCAATAATATCGATAACATATTGTAACGTGCAATGCGAAGGAGAACCTCCGGAGCAGAGACGGAAAACTGCGGCGGTCCCTAAGTTGTCCGAGCACGCCAGCGAGAGAGAACCATCTTCTTCTACGAATGCAGGCGCTTCTACTTCTACTGTGGCACGTATCACTGCCCCCCTCTTCTGCAGCATCGACACGATGCGGCTAGGAGGAAAATATCAGCAAAATAGAGCTGCAGTGAACCGCTGTTCAGTCAGGGAGTCTGTCGTGGTAAGGCTTCATGCGAACAATGTGCACGACTTCAGTACGGTGTGACCGGCGGCATGAGCAAGCGCTTTTGGCGGGAGCAACTGCACAAGTCAGTCACTGATGCGGCGCACTAATTTGTAAGGGCCGAAGTATCTGCGCAGAAACTTTTCAGAAAGGCCGCGGCGAAGAACAGGTGCCCAAACCCACACCAAGTCGCCAGGTGCGTAACTGACGAAGCGGCGTCCGAGGTTGTACCTAGCGGCGTCAGTCTCCTGCTGACGGTTAATTCGCAACCGTGTTGATTGCCGCGCTTCCTCAGCACGCTGAACGAAGGTGTCTGCGTCGAGGTCAGCGTCAGAGTCGCAGTAGGGGTCATCGGACAACATAGCATCCAACGGAGTGGTCACTTGCCTACCGAAGACAAGCTGAAGGGGGGTTGTCTCCTGCAGGGCGGTGTTGTACGCAAACGTTACGCAGGGCAGAATGGCGTCCCAAGTTCGATGCTCGACGTCAACATAGATAGAAAGCATGTCGGATAGGGTGCCCCTTACGAAAATGCTCGTTGAGATTGTGTTGACGTTCTTCTGAGCGGGCTCAACATGCTATCTTGAGTTCATGTTGAGACCAGGAAGGGCTTGGGTTGGCCGATCGTTGAGGTAGCGTAGAATGTCAACAGAAAAGTGGCCACCGTGCTAGAGTTGAGCGTTCTCAACACAATTTCTGCATTAATTTCATGTAGAATTCATATTGAAATTACGGGGGTGATTCAACAAATCATTCTGAATCTCGGCCGTGGCAAAAAAAATCCTCAGAATAGATTCGTATTGCACCAGATGACCAACTATCGATGCAATTTTCGGCGGCATATTCATATTTACTGCTCTAATATCACTTTCACGAGTTTCTGTCAGCCCTAGTCATGAAGTGCTCCAAACATACGCACAAACACACGCGTGTGTGTGTGTGTGTGTGTGTGTGTGTGTGTGTGTGTGTGTGTGTGTGTGTGTGTGTGTGTGTGTGTGTGTGTGTGTGTGTGTGTGTGTGTGTGTGTGTGTGCGCGTGTGCGTGTGCGTGTGCGTGCGTGTGTGTGTGTGTGTGTGTGTGTGTGTGTGTGTGTGTGTGTGTGTGTGTGTGTGTGTGTGTGTGTGTGTGTGTGTGTGTGTGTGTGTGTGTGTGTGTGTGTGTGTGTGTGTGTGTGTGTGTGTGTGTGTGTGTGTGTGTGTGTGTGTGTGTGTGTGTGTGTGTGTGTGTGTGTGTGTGTGTGTGTGTGTGTGTGTGTGTGTGTGTGTGTGTGTGTGTGTGTGTGTGTGTGTGCCCTTGAAGAAAAGTGAGAAATGCGCATTTTTTGTAAGAAAAACGGACCGTCACGCGACAACGGCGTTGCTGCAGGCTCCATGTTGGATGTGTACGGAAGACGCTCAGACATGTCCGGCGTGAGTACGGCAAAACTGTCAGGAAGAAGTGACTGACAAATCTTTTCAGTGGACGTTAGGGGCGAAATTTTCCGGAAAGAGGTGACCGACCAATCGTTTTCGCGTACGCTAATTCAGAAACAGCTCCGAAAAGAAGTGCGCAGTCCCTCTTGCGTTCGTGGATCAGCGAACATGTCGGCATTAGATGAGTTTAGACTGCCGAAGTTGTCATCAGATAACTATCACACATGGTCGGTAAGGGCAAGAGCAGCTCTCGTACAGAAGGGATGCCGGGAAGCGATTGAGCCTGGATTCTCGTATAGGGAAATGAACAAGCGAGAAAAGCAGACTGACAACAAGGCCCTGACCTTTCTGTTCCTTATCGTCGAGGACAACTACCTGGATGACGTCCGGGCTTGCAGAACTGCAAAAGAAGCCTGGAATACGCTGCAGGAAATGCACTAAAAATTTGGACTCCTGCATATACTCCTGCTGATGCGTGACTTTTCAACGTAAAAATGAAGAAAGACGAGTCAATGCAAGATTACCTAGGAAGATTAATGACGCTGCATAGGATGTTGTGAAATGCAAGCTGTCCATTTATAGACAGAGAGGTGGCCTTAGTGATGCTAATGGGGCTTTCTGACACATACGAACCGCTCATTCTGAATTAGGAGCAAGACGAACAAACCCTCACGACCAAAGCAGTGAAGACACGGCTGCTGACCAAAGAAAAGAGAGAGCTGCGTCGTTACGAAAATCGGTTAAGCGACGAAGAGATTCCGACAAGGGCCCTGATTACTAAGCTCGATTAAGGACTGAGAGCAAGCAACCCAATGATAAGGTGGATCATCAACTCGCTGTCAAGAAGGACGAGAAGGTTCGTCAATGCACCTCAAGTATGCAAAAGAAGGTGCGAAGCTTTGCTTGTGGCAAAATTGGCCATGCAGCCAGAGAATGTGACCATTTTTAAGACGAGGGGGTTGACCAGAAGAAGAGAAACTCATCACAGGCAAATATTGCGACACAGATGGCTTTATGTGCCAAAAATATGATAACAGCGCCTCCTCATGTGTGGCGTCTTGATAGCGGTGCTACAGATCACATGATATTGCACAAGGCAAAGGTCACTGACTTCAAGCCATGCGAGTCAAGAGTAGAAACTGCAAACAAAGAATCGTTTAGTGTCATGGAGAAAGGAAGAGTTCAGATTCAACTATCTGATGAGTGCGGTGGGTCATGCATCCCGTTAGAAGATGTCCTTTATGTGTGCGACTTGAACAGCAACCTACTATCAGTCGGAAGAATTGAAGAGCTAGGTTTGCAAGTCATGTTCGCCGGGGGCAGAGCCGAAGTTACAAAAGACACTGGTGAGCTGATCCTTACTCGAGAAGGAAGACTGACTCTGTCAAAGAAGAAATAATGTCGACGAAGATGCAAAGACAAAAGACACAGCTTTGTGGCGCAGACGACTAGGCCACCATCGCGAGGATGCTGTTCGACGCCTCTGTGGAGCTAGTGAAGACCTTGTGAAGGACAAATGTGACATGTGTTGTCTGGGAAGCCTAAGGCGAAGCAGTTTCCCAAAGTATGGAGCAACACAGGCTACGGTTCCAGTGGAGCTGGTGCATTCAGATGTGGCTGGAAAGATCACACCAGCAACCAAAGGGGCCTCCAGTTACTTTGTAACCTTATTCACAGACTACTCAAGATATACTGTGGTGTACCCCTTAAGGCCAAAAGCGATGTATAACTCAGGCAGGCCTTCCATTGGACATGCCCTCAGCTTCGTAAGAGCTTAATAATCCATTCATTATTAAGCGATCACGTAAAGTAAACACATCCTTGAGCGGCTTCAGTCATTGTCAATATGCGTTTTATTAGGTGAACATCACTCCAATGTACAAGTGAAATAAAATATCGCAAAAAGGTTTGTCCAAATGTGATCAGGACTGTCAATACACGAGTGCTTTTTTTTACCTTGAGGACGGGGGTGTACCCCATTTCTAGGCCTTCAATATCTATTCCTGTCAGTGCAAATTTCAGTAAAAGCACGAGCACGCGGGCACCATCTCATCAAATATGAGATCACTCTTCCAGCGGTGACTGTAAATCGCCTTCCGAGAGAGAACTCCAGTTAACTACGTCAGGACAAGGTATATTTGTTTGTTTTTTGCAGGAAGCCCTAAGACTTCCAGGTATCTGACGTCGCTAATGGTATCTGTGTGTGCTAACTAGTTGCAAATGCGCACTTGCTTTTTTTTCATTTCATCTGGCATCCTTCAACTTCTCTGTACTTAAGAGAACCAAAACCTATAGATAAGAGTCTGCTTCATGAGGTCTGTTATTGGTCCCTGTTCGTAATCACCACCGCACATTACTTTGTAACGAAGCAATACCTTACCTTTGGTATTGTGAAAAGAAGCTTTTAAATGCTATCCAATGGCGGAACGTAGAAAGCACCCCATCCGCCTTCTTTTGTGCTTATGAGCACAGAGTTCTCTTGAAAATATTACTTACAGACATTCTTATGCACACTTCTAAATTTTGGCGCAGATCACCTCCCTTCACGTGAGCACATCTAAACATGTAGCCATAAAAATCCATAAAGCGCTCTTGCTAGTAGCAAGAGCTACAAGAAGGAATAAGAGAAAGCTGCACGGACTGTAGTTGCCTCCAAATGGGCCACTATTGCTGTCATGACAAATACAAAACAAAAAGAGTGAAAGGCCATAAAAGCTCATGATGCGGGGGGCTATGCGTTAGAATTGCAATTCTGATTGCGGGACCGATTTGCGCTGACGAAATGAATTCGCTCACGGCTGTTGTGACCGGGCATGTGGAAGAGGCTGGAGTGGAGCCGTCAAACGGTGACAACGCCGCATAGAACGAACGAGTGATGGCGTTGCTTGTATTGCACTGATGCGTTGTATCGAACGCGCATCGGCATGAGCTGGCTGCGTGCGTTACGCGTGCCAATGGCATGGCATCGAACGGGCGCCAAAAGAACACGCTATTCACCTCATCTTCAAGCTCGCTGCCCCCCCCCCCCCCCCGCTTGTTCTCATCTGCCGCTGTGATATACTCCTCTCCATGGCGCTCCTCCCACTACACCCTTCTATCCACATTCCGCTCCTCAACGCTGTGACTGACATGTTGACCGTACCGACTACTATGCATAGGCAGGGAACCTTTGCTCTAAGAGGTACCACTCTATAACAACGTGAATTGAAATAAACCTGGCGACCCCCTACGTGATGCTAAGAGTGCTCTACAGCGTTAGCAGTGGGGACACCTTTGAATACCGGGTCTTCCTCTCTGGTTGACATGGCAGACCGTACGAGTCTGTTAAAAGATAAAACAGAGCAAGGTAAGCCAGCGCTCCATGACTAACTCAGCTTCCAGTCGTACCAGCTTCAAATCTTCTAAACGCCGTTCTTTCGTGGCCGTTACCATTGAAATTCGGTATTTCATGTTAGGCGAAGTTTTATGAAGACTCACTCTTGCTATGAAGTCGGTACCTTACGCGGCCTCACCATGCATTATTACTACTAACTGCGCAGTTTCTGCAAGCCATACCTGCGCTCTGGGGCACCTACTCTCGCCGCCGTTGGTTGTTCTCTCGCCTTCACAGCGCCTTTGTCAGACGGGATTTTCTCACGCACGTAGCACTCGGTATATGCGGCGTTGTCACATATCTCCTATATTTTGCCTTGTGTAGTGCCACCCCCCCCCCCCCAACCCCGCATTTCTTTTTCAGACCTCTTAGAAGGCCGTTCCTATTGCCTTGCTCAGGTGATCAGCCTCGCAGAAGTCACCATTGCTACCGTTGTCATAGTAGCGGGTGAAGATTGTGGGGTTTCTATAGCGCTGTTCGGACCCTGCACTCAGGGCCAACACCACTCCGCTAACTCGAACCACGGCTGTAGCCGCGCAGAACAACACCACCGAGGATTACACCGCAGGCAAAAACCGTTTTTTGGGATCTCCCAAATTCGGACGGCCTCCCTCGGTCGCGCGCAAGCAGCAGCAGGCACGGGAAACAGCTGTGGTCGCCTGGGCTGCGGCGGTGTCGTCGCCTCTGTCCACTCAGTCCGGTGTCTCGCTTTCAGCTCCCTGCTGTCCGCTGCATGCACGCGTTGGCACGGCCGCCGACGACTCGAGGGGAGGGGGGGGGGGGGGGGGGAATAGGGGAGCCCGCGTGATGGCGCGGAGACGCAGGCACCTCTTGCCCACATCCTCCGCTGTCGCTCGAATGGGGCCGGTAGGGAAAGAGCCGCGGTAGGCCACAGGAGAGAAAGGAAGATGCCTCAGGCGGGCGATGGGCAACGTGGATCCCCACTAGGTGGTGCAAGCCTACGGGCCTAGATCCACTTATAATAACAAGAACATAACTTCACCAGCGCAAGTACGAGAGGACCAGGAAAAGAAGAACACAGAACAACGCTGCTCTTCTTCTCCTGGTCTTCTCGTACTTTCGCTGGTGAAGTTATGTCTGATACACGCCAACTATAGTTCACATGGTTACCTTGTTGCAGATAAGCATAACGTTGAAAGCTTCTATGAAGACGTGGGATCGGTAATGACCAAAGTAAAATCACAGTACACTGTGCTGTGATTACACTGTACTGTGATTACAGCGTACACTGTACAGTATATTACAGTGTATACTGTAAAAATATCCACATCATTCTTTACAATTTCGGAAACTCGGTCGCCCTCAGCTCTGTAGCCCAACAAATTTTGGCTACATCAGGCTAAAATACGTCCGTTTTCGAGAAGCTTGCAGGCAAAGCAACCTCTCTAGTGCACTTAACTCGTCGAAAAACACAAATTTCTTGTGACACAGCGCCGAGGGTAACCGCGTTTTCTAAGTTCTTAAAACTATACGGATATTAGTTGCGGTGGGCTGCATGCCTCCCAATAATTATGGAGCCTAAAAGCCATAGTAAAAAGCTAACTATTCATTATTAGTTAATCATCCTGCTAGTTAGCATGTCTTAGCTGTATTGTGATGTACAACATCGCTGAAAATTCTGTCCCAAAAAAGCGCTGTTCTAACTCAAATAGCCTATTTTAAAAAATTATCTAAAGTATAAAGTGAAACATCCTGTATAGCGTTTGTTGTACGAGAAAACAGTTGACTCAGTGGAAACCTCAGCAGTAATGCAAGCATTGCGGAATCCGGGTGTAGAAGTATTGTGTGAAAATACTGGAAGATATATATAACGACTGCGCAGCTGTTATAACCCTTCAGATATTCAGCAATAAAATTCCAATAACAAGGGGTGTCAGGCAGGGAGACGCGATCTCGCCAATGCTACTTACCGCCTGTCTACACTAGGTGCTCTGAGGCCTGGATTCGAAACAGCTGGGGATAAGAGTTAATTAAGAATGCCTAAGTAATTTGCGATTCGCTAATAACATTGCCTTGCTAAGTCACTCAGGAGATGAGATACAAAGCATGATCAATGAGTTATGCAGGCATAGCAGAACGATGGGTCTTAAAATTAAAATGCAGAAAACCAAAGCAATGTTCAACAGTCTTGCAAGGGAACAGCAGTTCACAACTGGTATCAAGGTGCTGGAAGCGGTAAGGGAATAGGTCTACTTAGGGCAGGTAGTAGCCGCTGTTCCGGATCATGATAGGGAAATAACTATAAGAATAAGAATGGAGTGTAGCGCATATGACAGGTTCTCTAAGATCATGAATGGCAAATGTATCAGTATCCCTCAAGACAAAAGTATACAACAGCTGTATCTTACCGGTAGTCACCTATGGGGCAGAAATCTGGAGGCTAATGAAAGAGTACACTTAATATTAAGGACAACGCAGCGACCTATGGAAAGAAAAATTATTAGTATAACGTTAAGAGACCGGAAGCAGGCAGAGTGGGTGAGGGAACAAATGCGAGTTAATGGCATCCATCCTAGTCCAAATCAAGAGGAAGAAATGGGCTTGGGCCTTAAAGGTGACGAAGTAGATTGCAATAAAAGGCAAGCGTAGGAGGGATTGGCAGAAAGTTCGGTGGGCGAGAGTAGCTTGGTTTGGGCCACTTAGTAAGTTCTTTGAAAACATAGCGCAAAAAAGACAAGGGCGAATGGTGAAAAAAGTTTGCGGATGAAATTAGGAAGTTTGCGGCGATACGGTGGCCGCAGCTGGCAAAGGAAAGGGTTAATTGGAGAGACATGTGATAGATATTTGCGCTGCAGTGGACATAGGCAGGCTGATGATGATGACGATGATTATTAGGAGCTTACATTGGCACACTTTCTAAACTCATCACTTCTGCACACCAGTGCTCAAAGATGTAACGACCGTTATTCTTTGAATTCTTGCTGCGGTTTCAAACACATTCGACTGGAAGAATAAAAAAAGAATGAAGTTCAAATTTATTTAGAAGGCGCTCAACCTACCCTATTCTAATAACTATCTAACCCATACCTTAAGAGTCCCGAAGTACTGATGCAATTCTCTTTCTTGCGCAGCTGCACGCTGTCAGCTCTGTCACAGTAACGTTCTGTGACGGTTCGAACTCATCACTTCTTATTTATTCTCTTCCTTACAGACAAATAACATTCCAGTTGGGTGCGCCTACATATGCACCAATCAAGCGAAGAACCGGTCAGAGTACGGCTATTATCACCTTGGAACAGAGTGCAAGGTAAGAATTTCCCGGCATCGATGGACCGCAAGGAAACTATTTTCTCCTATCAGATGAAATCATGGCCCAGGTTTCTTTTAGAGTGCGAACGCTCAAAGTAACTTGTCATGAAGAAACCGTACCAATGTTACATTTACACTATGTTGATCGCATTTTGTTTCCAACGCCGCGAAAAAAGAGAAGAAAACTGAGCATATTTGAACTCAAATTCACCCCAAGTTAATAGTAGTAGTCAGAGATTTTATTTCTGCGCACAACTCAAGTGCGCAAAATGAGCTTCACCTCCCGCACTACGCCGAGCACTACAAGAATAAGGCATATTACGCACTACAGGAATAAGCTAGCCACGTAGGCAAGGAGAGATCTGTGGATCAGTTTCAAGCTATACGAAGTGAGCAAAAAATTGTAGCCTACCTCCTCGTCGAGAGTAGATGCAAGCATGCAATGCATTGCAGCATATCACGTTTCAAGACATGTTTCGGGAGGTTAGCGTTCCTCGGCTAGTTTCAAGCACTGAGTGGCAGTATATAGCGTTAACCTAGGACTCGTCCGGTAACGCTCGTTGTAGGGCGCACGTAGTATGGATCGGCAGAATAGACTTTTCAGCGCTGATAAGTGCATTTTTATGGAAGCAACGGGTCTGTCCTCTGTTTGGCCCCAAGCTGGGGTGCACGTCATCTCACATTCCCGTCGGCACGTGCGACGTCTTGGCGCCGGGGCTTTCGAGAGTCAAGACCAATCGCGTTACGCGCCGCGCCGGTAACAAGAGGAACCTTCGATTTCGCTGTCAAGCGTCACCTTCTAAAACCCGCACAGCATGCTTCCACCTGCGGCGCGCCAGTTCCTTTAGAAGGCGAACGAAAAGGTTCGCATATTTCGCTTCATGTTCGAGCTCATATTCTCTTTCCTGTTCGCCGCAGTGCCCGGGCGAACTTCTGAATTTGCCGAGGACGGAAACTAAGATAATTGTGCGCTTAATGCTGCGCTTTATGCAGTAGGTTTTGCTAGGTGACATTTTGCTGTCACTTCAAATTGCTGCTGCAAAAGAAACACCAAGATTCCAAGGTCAATAAGCATATTCGGCGCAATTCTCTTACCTAATATTTTAAGTATAGTGCTCAGATTGAACATTACGGGGAAACCTTATATCGAAAGTGATGAGCACACGTTGCTCCGTTTTCTTCGCAGCGGTGTCGTCAATAGAATGCGGATACGTAAAGCTCGAGCCTAACGAACGATATGAACTCTTAGAACATCGCTTTACGGAACGCTCATGAATGTGGCAAATATTTATTTGACTTCACGTAGGGGAGTCTTAATAAATAGTGTACAGAAGAAGGAAGTCGCCCGTCGCGTACTGTCGCGTTTAAAGTTTACGGAATACGCGTTCTCGGAAGCAAGTTAACTCTATTTCTGAATTAACGTGCCTAACTAAATGCATAAACAAGTAAATTGTAGTTCTGCCTCTCGATCGAGACACGTGTTAGTGTCACCAGCGGATAGAATAAGCACATCCCCTCATAATACATTTCAGGTGACTGCTTTACGTGGCTCTGCCGAAATGAATTTTCTTCCGCTCACCCGTGTCCCGCAAAGTTTTGATCGCGATGGTACACAATTCCTATTCTTCACACCAAGGTCTCACCTGGGGGCATAGTGCTATGGCTATGGTGTTCGTCTGGCCTTAAGAAAATAACTGCGCAAAACAAACATGGACAAGAAGGGTGCCGGACAGGCGCAGACTTGCAACTGATTTTATTCTGAAGTGCACACATTTTATACCTTCTGGCTGCCAAATCATTACTCAAGGGGATTTCCAAAACCTACTTTCTTTCCACTTCATGGTAATAGCTAGACGGATCGCTCATACAACGATTTCCTTTCTTGTATATGAAAAATGCCTCGGCATGTTCACGGCTTGTCCTCAAAATATTTGTCGTAGTGAGGAAAGGCCGGCAAGATTTTTACGCAAAGCCTGAGGGCATGGGCTGAATGTAGGTGTATATTACACCCTGCTTTGTTTTTCATACAATCCTGATGTTCCCTTACCCATCCATTTAAACAAAGACCTGTTTGGCCAAAGAGTACTCTTCCAAAGGTTACAGGGATTTCATACACAAACACACCCTCAAACCCCGAGTAAAAGCATATGACCTACGGAGTGGCATGGCGCTTCATAATTCACTCTGAAAAATGTGATCAATCCCTGCGGTGTTCTAGTGGTGTTTTCTGTCTCGCCCAAGTTGGCCTCATTGTGCCCGTTATTCATGTCTGGAGGAAAGAATGTTTCGAACTGAATGAAGCGCCGTGCCACTCCTTACGTCGAGTGCTTATCTGGGGTCGTATAAAATCGACCCATGCTCTACCGGATTTTAATAGCCTGAGGACTGGCCGAGCACCACCGCCGGCGATATCGTCCACAGCTGAATAGGTAAAGAAAACAGCGCCTTCGGAGAGCACGTCAGCGTGCACTGAGCAGCCATACTGTCTACGCCAGCCTAACGCGTCTTCTTTATGCAGGCATCCGATAGAGCGGGGATTTTTGCTAATAAAAAGATTTTAATAGCAGATAAAAGCAAAAAAATTGGTAGTCTTCTTCAGGAACCACGGCGTTTTATTCTAATCGATGAGTTCAACCAGATTATTTCGTTTACTTTTCAAATGTGCTCAACGTACATCTGACGTCAGCAGTGATAAAGAGCTCAGTACAAGGAAAATTACATCGTATAATATTGGACAGGCTAAAACCAATCTTTTTCATATCAGTATTTCAGGAAAAAAAAAGAGAAGCTGAACAAATTTACTGCACGATTTAACTTACTGAGGTACACTGCACAGCCAGATGTACCGGGTGTTTCAGGAAAGCCCACCATTTATTTCAAAAAATAAGTTGCGCAAAAATGTAAGGATACTCTTTTTGTGGCATAGTAATAGTAAATAACTGGAGGGGACGCTTAAACTCCACCTTAATTGTATGATGCGATAGCGTTAGTGGGTCAATGCCCATATATTTAAATACCTAGCTCCCTAGGAGTCCTCAAGACTCTCCTGGCGCAGTGGTGCTAGGGTTACGCGATGCGCCACCGCCCTGCGTAGACACGTGCCGCCACCGGTGGGGCTTGTGCGACCCAGATTGCTCTTCCCGAGCATCATCAATTAAACTGCCGCCTGCCATGGTCGTCAGTTTGCTCACTGTCCGGTGGGTAGGTTGTGATGACGCCACCTGATCACGTGACCTAGGTGGCCCATCTTGGTTACTTCTGCGGGGATTTTCCACTCACAACGCCGGCGATGGATTTTCTGCAGGGAGGAGCCTTAACGCTCTCGCGTTAACAGGCGCATCATGTTAGCTGAAAATTGTTTGACAAAATTCTAATAATTCCTTTTTTTTAATTATTGCCGACGCGCGCCTGATTGCCATTAGAGATTTCTAGCCGGCCTTTAGTATTAGTCATATCACTTTTTCGAATCTCGAAAGCGCGATCACGCTCGTTGCTGTGGCGCCACAAGCTCGGTCCATTCCTAGCGCTATTCGAAACCGAGCGCCAGCACGTGCCACAGAGTGACGCGATTATATAGACGTCGCTGTTCGCTCTCAGCTGGTATACAGCAGCAGTTCATTCTTTATCGATGTTCCACCTTTCACGTGATTTGTTTACATCTTAGATTGGCAGTCTCTAAAAGCCGATTTTCTTCATCAAAGTATTTATTTGTACTTTTCGAGACACCTTGACGCAGGCTTCCAGAACTCACCGGGATGTCTTGATGACGACACCCCTCCACCCTGGTGACCACTGTAACCGTGATACATTTGCATCGTCGTTCCCACGTAAAGATATATACTAAAGCTCACAAGCCCCCTCTTTTTTCTCGAAGTAGAACACCAGAGGTTACCTCCTTCACGCTTGTTTGCTCAGCGATTACTTTCGCAGCGTTGGTCGCCTTGAAGCTTCCGCTAAGTGCACTAAGAAGGCAATTACGAGCGCGCGGTTTGTCCTAAATGGACCATCCGGTATTTTCGCCCCTTCTGCTCAGAAGGGAGCACTCTCCCACCCAGTGATGACCGGTCGCTGTCGCACCTCTGTTCCGCAGCACACCGTTCTCTCGGTCTAGAGAGCCTGCTCGCGCCCGTCCAGTTCCTTTCATAGTCCCTTGAGGTGCTGTGTCCGCATACGCGGACGCGACCTGAACACTATACTATCAAACCTCGCATATCCAAGGCACAATTTCCAGAAATGGGGACGCAGTAAAATGTATTTCAGTCTGAAATATCTTGTGTACGAAGATAATGAGTCAAGCATGCAAAAGGAACGCAAGAATCCGTTTTTAGAGCGCTAGCATTAGCTGTCTTTCTGGCCACCGGGTTGAGAGCAAGCTGATCGCCGTGGCAGGCGTCACTTCAATTAATGATTGGTTGCGAGTGGTTGCTCGCGAAGAGCAACCACTCGCAACCTGGGTCGCACAAACCGCACCGGTGGCAGCACCTGCTGACGAAGGGCAGAGGCACGTCGCTTAAAAGCAGCTGCACAGCGCCAAGAGTAATACGATAGCTCAATACATCTGTGAATATAAAGTCTAGAATGACCAATTCCTCATGTATGAGCATTAACCCATTATCGATATCGAGCCATGCCCCTGACGTGGAGCTTACGTGTCCCCTCCAGTTTTAGGACGCTAGAACGAAGGCCCCCAGTGACCGATTTTTTTTTCGGGGGGGGGGGGGGGGGGAGGGATGAGAAAGAAGTTTACTGGTTTCAGAATATATACAAAAGATGGTCTTAGAAGAAGACGAAGGCCTAGTGGGTGGATACGTGTCTGCTTCTAGGTCTGTGTTTTCGCTTTTCGCTGTCTTCGCGTGTGTGGCGTGGGTCGGACAGTGCCCTCCGTGCGACCGAATGCTGACGACGCCCCTACGGAGAAATTCCCGGCACGGCGGGCGCATTCTCAAGTGAGAAAACCCAACCGGAACCCTCAGGGGCAAGCTAGGCTTAGCTCGGCGCTGCCGAGCGAGGCCGCGCTACGCGTCTGCATGGATTCTGCGTTGTCGACGACGGCTACGCGGATGCCCGCTGTGTTGCCACCTGACGCAGCCTCCACGTCCACGCAATCGTCAGCGCCTCTAGGCCTCCAGCCTGCGCCGTCTTCCGATGCTACGACTTTGGCCTGTGACATGGACTGCTCTACCGCCTCCGTGCCCGTGGCACTCCCTCAAGAAACTGTGCCCGTCGCGCCAGTTCAGTATTCCCACCAAGGGCCGTCACCAGCGTCTGAGCCTCTTCCACAGATGCCTCCCGTGAGTCAAGGCTCTCTTCCGCCTGCTGCGAACTCGTTCCGCGTTACCATCAAGCCTACATTGCGCTTTGATATGACTGCCATCCCTGCCCGGAATGTTCAAGCCACAATTGACCATGCCCTTGGCTCTTCGAACTACTGCGGGTTTGTCGTCCATCGCCCATCGAACACCATCACGGTAAACTTGTCATCCTTGATGGACGCCCAGAAACTTTGCGCAGTTACGCGGATCCCCCTGGATGACAGCAAGCATGTCCCGGTGCAAATATATTTTGCATCTGGTCCTGACACACTCCGCTGCATGGTTTATCATGTCGACAGCACGAGCCCTCCCGAGGAGGTGCGCGCAAATATTCGCTGCTCAACTCATGTTGTACTGCAAGCACGGCCTATGGGTCGCCGGGGCTCATACCTGCTCATCCTGCAAGGCCCGTTGACTCTCCCGAAGTACCTTACTTACTACGGTGCGATCGTCAAACCACAGCCCTTCCGACCTCGTCGTATTTTTTGCTATCACTGCCACAAAGAAGGACATATGCAAAATACCTGCCCTAATCCAGCAGCTGTGGCCGACATGAATGAACCAACAGCTCATTGTGCCCTCTGCAAATCGCCGGACCATGACATTCGCTCCCCCGCTTGTCCAAAGAAGAAGCAAGCGAAGAAGTTTCACAAGTCGCCTGCAAAAATGGATGTCCCTACAAGTAATCGCTTTGCAGCTCTCGCATGTGACGACAACGACTTCCCTGAACTTCCTTTATCTGAGCCTGCTGCTCACCATACGTCTCCTCGCCAGCGTACATATGCACAAGCGGCTCACCTTCCCGGATCAAATGGTACGCCCAAACGTCCAGTGCATCCATCACATGTGGATACTACAGATGAAGGCACAGCTTTAGACAATGCAATCGCGGAGGCTCGCCGCCGACTAGACGAACTCACCCAGCGCCGGGAACAGCGTCGTTCTCAATCCTCTCGAAGAATTCTCATAACTCGGGAGCAATCATCAGAGGAATCACCTAGGGTAAGCACTGGCCCACAATCAGGTGCCGACCACCTGTTAGCCGTGACTACCCCGACAGTGGACAAGAAATTAGCGCTGATGAAGCAGGTGACATCCCTCATCGTGGAAGCTCTTCGGCCTCGTCATGGATAGCGCATCATCATCGGTGGTGGTGCAGTGGAACTGTCGAGGTTTCGCTAATAAGGCCTCTGAAGTGAACATCCGCCTTCGCGACGGAAAGCTGAGGGCATGGGCGTTCCTACTGCAAGAGCATAATGCACTCCCACGCCTTTCAGGTTTCTGCGCATACCATTCACCATCTATCCCTGATCGCCGTTGCACCGCCTCCTCCCTCAGCCCAGGTAAATCTGCAATTTATATTCACAGTTCAGTTCCGCACACACCGCTCGACCTTTCACGGTGGTGCAACACACGTCAAGAGGTTGTCGCCCTTCTCGTAAAACCTGCACGCACACCCCTTATTCTAGTTTCTTTTTATAGTCGTCCTGGCTCCGCATCTCCCAATCTGGGATGGGTTCGTTTTCTACGTTCTACCAACTCGGGTATCCCTATTCTAGTTGGCGGTGACTTCAACGGCGCACACACTGCGTGGGGTTACCCATCGGATTCCTCAAGGGGTTCACACATCCAAGGGAGCTTTTCAGATCATTCCTTTCAACTTTTAAACCACCCGAATACTTCTACCCGCCCACGAGGTGGCCCGTATTCACCTGATTTGACTTGGTGGTTAGGCCCCGGTAACCCTCGTTGGGCTGTTGATTCTGATACTTGGGGTAGCGATCACAGCCCTATTTTTATCTCCCTCACGCCTACGCGTCTACGAAAAATACGCCGCACTGTACGAATAACATCATGGGATTCTGTACGCGCAGACAACCATTTATCTACATTCAACCCCTCTTCAGCATTGTCTACTCTATCTGATGTTCTCGCTACTCACACTATTACCACTACTGTAAATGAAGACGACCCAAACCCGGACATACATCTCTTGAATCTGTGGGCTCTTCGTCGCCAGGCGGATCTTTACGCTACTCGTCACCCCGATGACCCTTCGGCTCTTCCTACTCTTCACCGCGCTACCGCACGGGCGCGGCGCTATGCAAAGCGGCTAGGCAGGCAACGCTGGGCTGCATGGTGTGCCCGCCTGTCCTCTACGCAGGGCAATCGACATCTTTGGAGAGTGTTTCACGCCATGGAGCGCCCTTCTCAGGTTGCAGATTACACAGAGAGCATTCGCCTCGCGCTAAATGTGGATGAGGACACATTTGCACAACAAGCGGCCCGTCAATTTTTTCCAAACCATGACTGCACCGCTACATCTCCACCTGACTTATCGGTAACAGAGCCCCCCGATGGGATTACTTCTGACCTCACCATGGCAGAGCTGCTGGCCTCCATTGACCGTTTAAAAACTACTACTACTCCCGGGCACGACGGCATACCTAACTCCTTATTCCGTAACTTGGAAGGGAGGGCTTTGGAAACCTTACTTGATACTTTTAACGAAGTGTGGCTTTCTGGCATCATGCCGGGAGACTGGAAGCATTCTATTGTGGTTCCAATCCCCAAGTCAGGTCAGCCTCCAGTATCTCTCTCGGCCCTTCGTCCAATTTCCCTTACCCCTACCATCTGCAAGCTTTATGAAAACATTCTAGCCGCACGCTTATCATGGTGGCTGGAATCCCATGATTGTTACCCAGATTCCCAAATTGGTTTCCGCCCACATATTGGAACGGAGGACGGCCTTGCTACTTTGGCTGCTGACGTGCTTGACCACTCTCCACAGAGTCACCTTGTACGAACCGTAATCGCTACAGAC
Organism: Amblyomma americanum; assembly: GCF_052857255.1. Lineage (NCBI taxonomy): Eukaryota > Metazoa > Arthropoda > Arachnida > Ixodida > Ixodidae > Amblyomma > Amblyomma americanum. Next base: position 57,623,903 of record NC_135500.1, read on the forward strand.
ATAACAAAGGCATATGATAACATCCTTCACTCTGCCATTCTTGCCTCCCTTCAAACTCTTGGTCTCCCTCACCGGTTCCTCCTCTCCATTCACGCCTTTTTAGCAAATCGAACCTTCAGCGTGCGTGTCCACGGAAAGCCCTTTGGTAATTTCACTTCCAATAGAGGAGTGCCGCAGGGCTCCGTTCTCGCCCCCACATTATTTAATGTGGCTTTAATTCCTCTGGTTCGAGCCCTAGAGACCATCCCTTCTATCCGCGTGCTTGCATATGCCGATGATATCACCTTGTGGTGCTGTCATCCAGATGCGTCTATTCATCAGTCGGTCCTTCAACACGCGCTGGATGTATTGACATCTCGCCTCCCACCTTTGGGTCTAACACTCTCTCCTACTAAATCATGTTTCATTCGAATTGGAAATAAAGCCGCCTTACGGAAAGCTCCCCCTTTAAATTTTACGGTACATAATTCTCTGATTCCTCAGGTAGAAACTGTTCGTATTCTTGGTCTTCTCCTCCATACATCTGGGACTGGCACCCCGTGGCTGACAGCCACCCGTAAATCGGCTCACGCTACTCTAGGTCTGATTCGTCGCATAGCTATGCGCTCTGGTGGCGCACGTGCTCATACGGCCCGCCAGCTTGTGCGCTCTATCCTTCAGCCACGGATAGTATATCAGGCTCAATTTCAACGTCTCACCCGCAGACAGTGGGACTCCCTTGAAGCTATCAATCGTGAGGCTATGCGCGTCATAACATATCTGCCTCGTTTAACACCCATACCTGTGCTACAGGAGTTCGCCCAACTTAATACACTCAGTGAGATCATCGACCAACGGGTGGCAAATAGAGCTCGCAAACAGCCTCTCAAACTTCATCGTTTAAAGACACTTCCACCGTGGTCCTATTGCCAGCTCACTGACAATCGCCCCACTGTTTCCCCGTCGGTATCAGCAGCGTATCTGCCTGAAGGGTGCATATTATACACGGATGCATCTCATTCTGCAGAGAGGGGAGTTACTGCTGTGTATAGTCCATCTCATCCGCATCTCAACTCTCGCGCGACGTATACTGCGGATACGTGCACTCCCCTGGCATTGGAACTTCAAGCCATTTACAATGCCATTGCTTCCCTTCCGCTCGTTCCAACATTCAATACAGTTCACATTTACACCGACTCCCGCGCCGCCCTTAAACAGCTGAAGGCTGTTCGACGAACGTTCCAGATTTCACAATCTATTCATGTGCTCTGCGCAAAGTATCCATGTCCTGTGCGCATACACTGGATTCGCGGCCATGCCCAGGATCCACATAACATTCAAGCGGATGCTATGACTCATCTTCATACATTAGACGATCCGCCACCTTCCCCTCTTCCCCCAGATCCGTTCCTGTCCCACGTTTCCGATTCCGAAGTTCTGCGCCAGCGAACACGCGCTCTAATTCCTCCGTGTTCGCACCCTCTCCCCCGTAGTCTTACTCGGCAGGAGGAGGTATCCGTGCGCCGGATTCGGGCAGGGGCGGCTCTGACACCATCTGTCCGTCATCGGTGGCGTGCCAAAGATCTGCCATTACCTGACAGGTGCCCTCACTGTGGCGCTGCACCGGACATATGTGATGTGCGGCACTTGTTGTGGACGTGCCCAGCGACGGCTGCTATCAGAAAACGGCTCCTCAGGGAGGTTGGCCTGCGGTGGAACCGCGAAAGTGACTTCGTGAAGTGGACAATGGACAACCGTTTCATTAACAACCTCTGCGACTACCTCAGCGCAACGGTTCTTCACTCCTTCTTTTAACTTTCAATCCCGTGCATTCCTTCCCCCCTTTCCTTTTTCAACTTATGCCTCATGGCACACTTCTCGAATAAAAAAAAATATATACAAAAGATCATAAGTGTACAGACGAGGGTCCCATAGTGAATGACTGTACCGGGACCCTCGATATATCAATAATACAAGTAATAATTACAGCACAGTTAGCGCATATTTATAAAATATAAAAAATTACAAATCAATACTTCACCTCAAGAACAGTCTAAAAGCACAATAGAGCAGGTAATATACATAAAAAGATAATAAAACATCAGCATTACAACAAAAATACCTCGAGCTTATTCTTAAATGCAGGCAAAGAAATTGATGTTTTTTTAGAGTGGGCGGCAATGTATTCCAAAATGGAACTGCTTGAAAAGACGACGTCGTTTTACCATTATTGGTATGGACTTTGGGGAGCAGAAAATTGTTTTCTGCTGCAAATCTGGTAGGGTTGTGATTGATCAGCAGGATGAGCTCTATAATCAGAAAATGTAGGGTACCATGTAGTAACCTAAAGAGTTTGATTCCAACGTGATACTGGAAAAGCTGCTTGACTGGTAAAATATTGTGCTCATCCAATAAATAACGAGCATCAGTAGAGAAATGGCTACGGGTAATAAAGCGGATGGCCTGGTTTGGTAAGTGTTGCAGAGACGCAATGGCAATGGCAATTTCGCGGATCTTTGTATGAAGCGTGCTTGACCTTCAAGCCGGACCTCGAGCCAAAAACCAAAGTGACCTAATTTGTGTAGGGCTTGAGTACGCTAATAGTCCGTCATTTGTTTTAATAAATGGCTTCGTGCTTTGCAATTGCCGTGGTATGGCTGCTGTGCTTGTCAATTAGCGTTTGCTTAATTTCCAAGTATAAACGACTAAAATGTGTTGATTTCTTTAAATAACTTACAGGCGATCTATCTGTATGCTTAAATAACAAGTTATAGGGACAAGAATTAGTCAAAAGAGGCATAATGTAGATCTTGAAAATAGTGCTCAGTCGCAGCATGAGGACACGGCATAAACTGCATAATTGACCATCAGAAGACGTTACAATTTTTCTTTTCTAATTGTGGTATGCGCCTTAAAAAATTATGGAATTGTGAAAATTTTTCTTCCACTGGGTAACAATTCCCGCCTGAAAAGTATAGACAACTAAACAACAGCATCCTTACTGATTTCATTTAAATACAGCTCTTTTCCGACTAATTTGTGTTTCGTGACGCGCGTGAAATGCGGAAATTAAAAATCAGACCATTTCTGCGGGGAATTCTTTCCTGAATAAGACCGACAACAGGTTTCGCTGTCTGGAGGTTTTTGCCTCTGGATGCAATGGTAATATCATGGGTATTTTTAAAACTTTTTTGCAGCACCTCATGAAAGATGGTGCATACGTCCTTGGAACATGCAAAAGCATCAAGAACAATGGCACAATCTGCGTTCCTTATTATAACTGACCATGGTGCACTTCTGACTGCTAACTTCGCACAAATTGTGCTGCACAAACAAAACAATGTCCAATAAATGTGTCCCAAACTACTCTCATTTGGCGTTGTGGATTTTGTAACAATAAATACTCCAAACTTCTCGCCGCCTATGGGCCAGAAAAATGGCAGCGATAGCTTTCTAGCACTCCCCACACTCACTGAGCCCACCTGGGTGCTTGCCCCTCAAAGTCATGTTTGCGGGAGAGCCTTTCCAATGGATAAAACTTTTCCCGAAGGTTGTCGATCGGTCTCATTGGTGCCCACCGGCTTCATGGGAGCGCAAAAAAAACGAACATGGGGAAAGGTGGGCTTTCCCTTTGTCTGCGTTCAATTTTTAGCTCTCCCTTGATATCACATTCTCAGTGGCTAACAGATTAATACGGATAATTTGCGCTGGAACCACGCCGACACCACTTGCCACGGAGGATGCCGCACATGCAGCTGTCGGTGCAAAACACGCTCCGCCACAACTGTTTTGATGACGCCCAAACTACATATTCTTCAAAAACTCAGCGCCCTTGAAAAGTACGTGATGCGAGAGGAAACAGGTTGAGGTTAGATTTCATTGTAGACACACTGGCAGTGCGACGATAATTAGAAAGGACTAAACGACCAGCACTGTTTTGAATCATTTCTAGTTGGTTAATGAGATCAGTAGTGCTTGGGTCCCAAACTGACTATGCGTACTCAAGTCGTGAGCGAACTATTGCTTTGTAAAAGATAAGCTTGGTGTGAAGCTTGGGGCTAAGTGAAAGTGCTGTTTTAGGTAGCCTAGCATGCGGTTAGCTTTGTTGAGGATAAATTCGACGTGAGTTTTCCAGCTAAGGTAAGAAGTGATGTGAATGTTGTATGATGCAATAGATTCGAGAACGACGTTGTTACGAAATTATGTAAGTAAGCTGCTAGAAGGCCTTGATACGCTCATTATTTAACGTTTAGTGTCATTTGCCATGATTGTCACCAAGAGGAAATATTTTTAATATCGGTTTGGATTGTGTGAATGTCGTCGCAGGTTTTTATTTCGCGGAAAAGGACACAGTCATCGGCAAATAAGTGAATTGATGAAGCAAAATAATTAGGGAAGTCATTAATAAATATTAAGAAAAGGAACCCCCCAGGACGGTACCTTGTGGAACAACAGAAAGAACTTGGTGTAAACGTGAGATGGTACCATTAGCTGCTACGAAATGCGGACGACCTGTTGGAAAGCACTCAAGCCATTTTAGTATGTTAGAATCCAAGTCTATTATGCGCAGTTTTAGTAGGAAAATCCGGTGACAGGCCTTATCCAAAGCATTAGCAAATTCTTAAAAGATGAAGTCTGCAAAGAAACGATGATCAAAAATAGCATGCAATCTACGAGTAAAAAGGCCAAGTTGTGTTTCGCACGAATATTACCTACGAAACCTATGTTGTGCATTATGAGAAAACGAGTTTGATTCTCAGAAGTTATCTATATGTTCTTATGTTTCTCATTTGATAAATTAAAAACCATCAGTAATGCTTGTTGGGGGGCTAGTTGGGGCACGTTTCCAGAAGAGGGTTGTAGCGCCGAAAAAGACAACACATAGCAAGCGCCTGTCCCGCCTCGCTTGCTATGTGTTGTCTTTTTCGCCGCTACGACCCTCTTCTGGAAAAAAAATACCCATCCTTTTTGACTCTGGCTTTCGATCACACTACGACCGAGAAGTCACAGAATCACTTTTAATTCACAAGTTTAAAGCCACCTCGTCAGGAATAAACCAAAGCGCAGGAAATCTGACTTACCTGTCCTAATCGCCCCAATTTTCTTATCAACTTCTTGAGAAGATGACTGGTATTTTTATTCCGCTTAAAAATGCATTATACGTGACTAGACAATATGCGTGTACTGTGATTGCATTCCACTCTGAGTCACTGCCCTTTCGCGCTGTTTTATTCTTTTTATTGGATGTGCACGTATCGCAAGCTACGAAATATCATCCAGAATGAAGGTCCTCCTCGTGCCCTTGTTTCTTTTGTTTTTGCCGCCTCTTTTCGCACGTGTGCACTTCGCAATATTCTGCACCCCGTAAGTTCGCTACTCTACATGTCTACGTTCTCTTGGCATTTTAGATAAACCCCGTTACATAACTTTAGTGCCATTGAAATCGCATGGTTTCGACCTCCTTTTAGCTTGCTGTTTTTTTTTTTTGCTGACATATTCATTGCTATTGGCGTAGACAGTGACAACGTCAGCACCTGAATTTAAGAGACTGCCTGCTGCTTAGGTTCTTCAGACGAAGGCCAATCCCTCCCCGGCCGAAATGTCAAGGACAACGTTTTTTCACCACGTCTGTTTTCTTTCAAGCGTATTGTCAACATAGCTGAGTTGACACACGCTGGAAAAACAACTTTCCATATTCCAACGTTTCGGCCAAGGTCTGGCCTCCGTCAGAGTGACATGGTACAGGCAAAAGACACAGTTTTTCATAAGTACACGTACGCGGTGAGGGAACATTGCGGTTGGCGGTTCGCAGCGGCAAACACCTCAGTATGAATCGGCAGTGAAAGAGAAGTGTTAGTTAGCACAGTCAAAAATGATTAAAACACCGCGAATAATCATAGCAATCACATGATTGCGAAAAGGTTGACCGTGTGCTAAAATCCACCAGAAAAGGCGAACAACAGAAAAAATCAGCTAGATGAAGACACAGATGAACGCCGGTGTAGATTAAACAACGCCCCGCGTGAAAGACTATGGGGTATGGTACAGAGGTACAGAGATGTGAGGCTGTTTTCGCGAGAGGCCATCTACTAAATGAGCAAAAACAGCGTTAAAAGTGGAAAAGATGACAAAAATTATCAGCGTAGATGAAACACGGCATGACACTATAAAGTAATGCGCTTACGGTAAGGGACAAGTCAGCTTTGCAACGTTTTCATTCAGACCGCAACAAACAGTGTTAAACTTGTGTGTCAGATATGATTCAGGAACTTCGCGTTCATTGTCGATATTGAAGCCTGACTCCAGTAAAGTTACTGGATTTTTTTTTAAACGGAGCTTAGTATTGTTCACATGTTTAGAGATAGGAAGGTTAGGCTGTGTCGTGCAATGAGATTTATGATTACTAAAACATCTGAACGGTGTTTATGTTTGGCCAATATATTGAATTTTGCAGAGTGGGCACTCAAGCATGCAGATTACGTTGCTGGCATCACATGAGTAGTTACCCCGAATTTTCAGATTAAAGTTCGATGCAGTGCTGCAAGCCATTAATGATGTCGTCATGTGCGCGGAAAATTTGCATCGCGATTTATTGCATGAATAGCAGCCGATTGGCACACTTTTGCTTGTTTTAGGTGAAGCGAAGGCGTCAGTAAGATTTTTCCACGGCGGTAGAGAACACGGGGTGCTTGCTGAAAAATGCGCTTGCGTCGATTACTATGCATGAGAATGGCAGTGTTTTTTTTTTCAGAACGACCGCGACGATTGGAACCGATGCTGGGTCGTTTGGTACCAGGTTGATTTGTTACGGATGGCATGGTTGGTTTTCTGATTTGAGGATTTTCTCGCGGTCAAGACGCCGCCGGGTCCGAGTGGGCAGCCTGTATCAGTCATCTGGACACGCTTGCGGAAACGCGTTGTCACTTGTTGGGCGGCGCAACGGCAACCTGCGACCGTGCCATATGAGTTGTTTTGCTTCATTTCTTCATTTGGCTCTTCAGTCGGGCTTTTCGGCCCGAAATCCTGGCGCCCTTCTTCTATTACTATATATTACAATTATTATAATACATTAGGCCGTTTCAATACGTGTCCGGCAGTGCGCTTCCTGCGAGAATGCAGCGGCCGTCGGGGAAAAAAAACTCAGCTAAGCCCGAACGAGTAATGAGAAGACAGAGGGGAATTTGGGAGAGAGACCGAAAGAGAGAAAGAGCATCAACACTCACAAAAAACTTTTAAAAGTACAAGAAATACGACACACACACACACACACACACACACACACACACACACACACACACACACACACACACACACACACTTCTGTTCTTCCTGCAGTCTCTTGTTTGCTGGGCCTTGGTCTGCGGCCGGAGCTACAGTGGCCACCGGAGCAGCGGCTGCCACTGCTTCTATGGGCGCAGCATGGAGCGCAGCCGGTGGGGAAGTTCCACGTCGGGGCGGGCATGGCGCCGAGCGCCCAAACGATCGCCTGACGTACTTTTCCGGGTGAGCGGGGAGCCCCAGGCCGTCGCACAGCGAATACAGACACCAGAAAAGATCTAAACGTATTAAGACTGAAAGGCTGAAAATAAGTGACGGGGCTCCAAGTTTAGCAGAAACGATTTATTATTCAGAGCGACTATCATTCGATAACGTATAAGCGAGGAGAGTTAAGAGAGCAAAGTGTCTTGGTGTAATTTCATTGGTCTGATTTAACATCGGAATGAAAGCCGTCACACGTTTAGCTGCAGTAATGAAATTTCAGGAAATGTCCACAAGCTGTGAAATGAATTTCGCATTTTCCTCATGTTTATTCAATCCTAGAATATGCGGCTGTCAATAGGACGATAATATTAATCTTTTCGCTAAGGACAAAAGGCTATCCATGGGCGTTCCATTTCTTTTTCCAGACGCATATAGCCCATGTATAGCTTCAAAATGGAATACTTCATGCGCCATTCTCGAACTTTGACACAGTATACTCAAAAAACAAATTTGAAATGTAATAGTTGATGGAGGCGAAACCCAAAAAACGGCCGTGTGCTGTGCGATGTCAGTGCACGTTAAAGATCTACAGGTGGTCGAAATTACTCCGGAGCCCTCCACTACGGCACCTCTTTCTTCTTTCACTCTTTCTTTTATTCCTTCCTCTACGACGGGGTTCGGGTGTCAACTGAGATGTTAGACAAATACTGCGCCATTTCTTTTCGTCAAAAAACGATTTTCAAATAAAATAGTTCAGGCAAAACCTGGAATTAGTAACGCATATCAGAAACATTATTTTTTCTTCGAACTGTCTCAGGCTGGAATGGCGCCAAAGTTGATGTTTACTACTTCTCTGCGACAGAATGTGCATGCGTAAACACTGCGGCCAGCGTTTTCTAATCCTTGAATCTGAAAACATTGTACTGCACCACTTTTTCTGTCTCTACTCAGATGGCACCGGCCAATTTACTATATCGCTCATTTCAATGCAAGGGGGTCGGAACCAGATGCATTGTGATTTTCACTGCTTCACATGTAGAGTTGTTGTCGCAGTTCTTGTCTCTTTAATTTATATAATGTGCCCGTTGTGTGCTCACTAGCAAACAGGTTTCAGCAGCATGAATACTAGCAGAAATGCAGCCCGGAGTCTGTAACGGTAAATAGAATAGCATTCTGTGGACGTTTGAAGAAGTATAGAGGCAGTTTATTGTTTTGTTGTTGGCCTTCCTCAGAGTCATCTGCACGAATCACCGAAGCTTCATTATCTTCGTGCAGGTAGCGCGGCAGACAGGAAATGTGTCACTGGGCCCTTCTTACCATCAGCTCTCCTTGCCGCTTGTCACCAAGGAAGTCTCGAGCTATCTATAACTCCAGATCATGCCTAGTTTGTGCTGTGAGTCGCCACCACGACTCTTTTCCTCCGGAAAACAACTTACTCGTCTTTTTCTCGCCTTTTGCGAACTCACGCCAGATCACGCCAGCGTAGCTCAGCTATATGTATAATACTTGGCGTCGAGAGCAGGCGTCAACGGAATAGGAGCGTCGCATGGCGCTGCGTGAACAACACATTACACAGACACATAAGGCTCGCAACTACCGAATGACTCGGGGCCACACACTTTGCCGCAGTTCACGGTCTCCGCGCCATAAGTATGGCTTGGAGACCAAATGCGACGAAAGAACAGCGACAGCCTGGACGAGCGACAGATAGTGCCTCCACTGCTGGCTTGATTCCGTACCAGGCGCCGTTTCGGGACAGCTACGTGCCTCGCTTTTTGTCTTCAACTTCTCTTTTTTTTTATTCGGAGGCTAGAGGGAGAGCAGGTAGCACGTAAAAGAAGGCGCTCCTTAACTGCTGGCGATGCTGAGCCGCCGCTAAAACGACAGCGATGTCCTCTCCACAGGATGCTTTGTGTCTGTCGCAGTGTCTTTGCCGACGGCCTCCGCTAAGCGGGTACGGCCAGTTGTATATATAATGTGAACGAGTGGTGCAAGCCTTACTCTGAACTGACAGCTGGAGCAGCCCGCACACATGTCGGGGCTTTCAGCAACTTGCGGTTTGCTGTGTATTATCACTTTCTGCTACTCCACCAAAACTCCTTTCTAGGCGAGTTGATGCATATGGATGTTGTAAAAAGTTTCAGCGCAGACTGAGGCCACGAGAAATACGAAACACACACACACACACACACACACACACACACACACACACACACACACACACACACACACACACACACACACACACACACACACACACGCGCGCGCGAGCGCGCGCGCGTCGTTGGTCCGACGCACGACGTACAGACTGGAAGGTGCTCACACCGGTCGCCGCCAACGACCGCGATGCTCTGTCTTTCTTATCGCCTCTGCACTGTTTCGAGCTCTTCTCTCGGCGCCTGGTGGCTGCCGGCGATAAGAGACCCGGCTGCTGAACAGGCGTTATGAAGGCCTCCAGAGAGGGAAAGAAAGCGACGAGCATGCCAGGTCCCCGTTCTCTGTGCACATCAGAATGCGAGGCCAAGAAGCGTCGAAGACCCCGCAGAACGTACGTGCCACCGAAGCCGTGTCAAACAGGATGCGGCGTGAACACTGCATTGTCTGCCTCTGAAGGACTGGCAAGGTGGTTTTAGTGTCAAGGCACTAAACTGGCTTGCCGCACAAACGGTAGCCAGGACGCGACGGAAGCAAGCGGAGGCCTAAGAGCCCCGAAGGAACTTCACAAGGAATTCCTAGACAACGCATTTGGTTACAGTTGCCCTTTTCGGCACCGTCTGTGGCGTCATAGCGACCTGATGGCATTACCATCGGCTTGCCACTCTACACTGGAAGCGGCTTTTCCCACCCCAAGCTCCACTAAATTCCAGATGTGCGCCACATGTCGCTGAATTATGTTACTTCATCAATTCACTTATTTGCCGATGACTGTGTCCTTTTCCGCGAAATAAAAACCTGCGACGACATTCACACAATCCAAACCGATATTAAAAATATTTCCTCTTGGTGACAATCATGGCAAATGACACTAAACGTTAAATAATGAGCGTATCAAGGCCTTCTAGCAGCTTACTTACATAATTTCGTAACAACGTCGTTCTCGAATCTATTGCATCATACAACATTCACATCACTTCTTACCTTAGCTGGAAAACTCACGTCGAATTTATCCTCAACAAAGCTAACCGCATGCTAGGCTACCTAAAACAGCACTTTCACTTAGCCCCAAGCTTCACACCAAGCTTATCTTTTACAAAGCAATAGTTCGCTCACGACTTGAGTACGCATAGTCAGTTTGGGACCCAAGCACTACTGATCTCATTAACCAACTAGAAATGATTCAAAACAGTGCTGGTCGTTCAGTCCTTTCTAATTATCGTCGCACTGCCAGTGTGTCTACAATGAAATCTAACCTAAACCTGTTTCCTCTCGCATCACGTCGAAAGGTAGCACGGTTATGTCTCTTCCATATCATCTTTTACCATGATAGTTTACCCGATGAGTTGCTCATTCCGCCTGCATATGTGTCATCACGCACAGACCATATTCACAAAGTAGGCATCCTTGCATGCAGTACTAAAGCTTTCTTCGAATCATTCATAGCCCGAAAATCGTTAGGCCGGAAACGCTTTTCTTCTGATATTGCATTAATCAATCAATATTCATTATTTTGTTCTGCCGTATGCAATATAGTGCATGCAAACATTACCTAATATTGTCACCGAGAAACGGTTGACGTACGCAGAGCTGGTTTACTTGCGTTCCTTATACGCGCAACACGTTGTTGGGACGCGCAAGGCAGCAGGCAGCACGAGAGATAACGACGACAAAGCATCTAGCCCCGAGATGGCTCAAGGCTTGCCAACTGACAGGTAATACAGTTTAGCCGACATACGGCGCCACTATAGGAGTTAGTAATGTGGCAATGTTATATATAATCTGCCTCCCTTATGTTTGTCTATAACGATATGCCATTATGTGTTTTGAAGTGCCCCGAATTTAGCGTCTGTGTTATGCAATATTTTGTGCCACAAATTCCTGCATACACAAGTATTTCTCTTCATAATGCGGACCTTACCTGTACTTAAATGTTATTTCTATATTTGTTTTTGCTGTGCATATCTGTGTTTTTGTACTCAACCCACTCCCGTCTGTAATGTTACCTTGAGGGTAGCAATAAATAAAAAAAGAAAAGAATATTTGCATGCTTAGATAAGGGCACGTTGGGTAGACTTGCAGTGTGAGCCTTATGGCTGTTAAAGTACGGTCTTAAAGACGTCGCAGTTTGGCTTATATATTGCTGCTGGCAGACGAAACATCCAAGATGATAAATTCCGTTTTCACTGTCACAGGTGGTTATCTCTAATTCTTAGACTCTAGCTTTAACAGCGACGTCCTCATCTGTAGGAAAATGAGGATGTAAAAGGACGCAGCAGCAAGGTCTGTTGCATGGTTCGCAGCCAGAAAACACTGGACGGGTGACTTTGGAATAAGGTAACTTATCGCAAACACTGCTGAAAAAGTCAGGCATTCCAATAAGGGCGGTCCTATTGTTGTAGGATAAAAAGAAATGAGAACCTGGGACAAATTTTTTGCCCAGATTAATCCGTAACCTTTATTATCGCGCGACAAAATATGTACTTCTAGAACAAGCTGATAAGTTTTAATTAGGCCTTGAAATCATCTGTAATGCGAAAAGATGAAAAAAAGGCAAACTTTGACGGAGATTTAAAAAAAAGCGCCCTCTCTGATTTTTTTTTTAAACTGGCATGAAACACCTTAATTACCTCGTAATTTTAGATAAAGTAAAAAGTGTTGCATTATATTGTTTTATACTATAAGGTAAAGTAAAAAGTGTTGCATTATATTGTTTTATACTATAAGGTTAAAGGCCTAACGCACATCATATTCTGTTTAACTGTCATTACTGGATATTGGGTGCTAAAAACAGCAACGATCATGAATGCGACCTCGAACTGACAGCGTTTGTCTGCGTTTTAGTTAGCGCGATGTCAGAATGTCAAAAAATACCTTGTAAGCATGTTTTTGCTTTTAAAAGTTTCTTAATAAGTTAAAACAAGAATACTTTTGCTTCTTCATATGGTTCCTATACCTGTGTCTGATGAGTATTAGAACTGTGCCCCATTTAAAAACTATTTCATGGCAGTTTGGCTTGGAATCAGATTTCTTAAGCACTTATCTCCAACTTTTATGGCGTTTATATCAACGATAGTTATTTAATTAGGCTTAAACTAAAGATTCGCGGAATGGTATAGTTGTACTTTGTGCTTGTGGTACTCCATAATGAGACAGGAAAGCACCTTTATTCCAGAAACAAAGATATTCTTCGGATATGTCGGCAAGCTAATGCAGTCTGCCTCATCGGTAAGGACAAGTGTTGCCGAAATGAGGTTACTTTCGCCACACACACACACACAAAATAATTTTGTTGTGGGCACGAGAACCAAACGGCAACTTCGGACTGGAACTAGATGGGTAAATAGCTGAGACTACCTTATTGCTATTAAAATGAGTTTTAAGGAAGGCCACAGAATTACTCCCCACAAGCGCGAGATCTATCCCAACAGGATTTACGAATGAAGGAAGGCAGAGCTATAAGTAGAAAATACAGCTCAGCATTTTCGCTTTGTCTACTACTACAGAGTTGGGCTTCCAAGTGCAGTCAAAGCGGACACATCTGGACACAACCATCGGTGTGTAGAGATGAGGATGGTAATCAAGGTCCCATGGCCATTTTTTGTTTTAAATTAAATTTTTGTATGTCACGAGAAAATGTGTCGACACATAGAACTCGTACTTAATTTTGCAACAAACGCTGCAGTTTTTGTGGAAAAAAATTGTACATCACAGAAGGTCGAAAACATCGCTTTTGTGATTTCGCAAAATCGCTGGTTTGGATCCCCGAATAACGTAAAATAAAATATTGTGGAACCGTATTAATTTTTTATTAATTAGGTTCAATTTTTTCGTCGGAAGCAGTGCAGATACAATCTTTGGCTCAAATTATTTTCACGCAAGAACATCGCAAACATTATTGAGAAACTGATCCATTATAGTAAGGCCATATTCTTTAGAACAAGTAACTGATCCATTCTAGTAAGGCCATTCTGTAGGACAATAATGGGACAACAAATAAAAAGCTGAGGTCGAAGTTTTTCCGCAGTATTAATCTGTTCTTCTTACTATTATCAGACAAAATTTCTTCTCCTAGCGTAGTCAGAAAATCTTTATTTAGGCGTTGAAATCATGTGGAATTCGAAAATTTTGAAAAAGGCAACTTTTGACAGAGATTGAAGTACAAAAAACAACTGCCCGATTTTCTTTAAAATTTTCCTGAAATTTAGTACGTGATAATTCTTGATAAATAAAAATTTTGCATTATATTGTTTAAAACTATAAAATTGAAGGTTCATTGCAGACCATATTTTGTTCAGTTAGAATTACTGAATATTGTATGTTATAAAGAGTAGTGGTCACTAATTTGGCTTATAACTGAATGAATGCTGTTGCATTTTAGTGAGTAGATTGGCATGACCTCAGAAAACAACTCGCAAGTATTTCGTTGCTTGTCATCCCGGTTTTAATCATGATGAACGTTAATTCCGCTATTTCATGTCATCTCTCTAGACCTTGCTAATGGCATACAAACAAATATTCTGCCCTTTATAACTTGAATGTTCTAATCTTTTATCGTTTAGCTATCGTGAATATTGCTCAGCGATGAGATTTCTTTGTTGTATTTTACTGAATTTTATACGATCGCAGACTCCGAATACAAATTATTATTCGTTCGTTTTAAGACGGGCGACTATTTGATGTAAAAATTGGTACGTTCACGCGGAAAAGATCTTTTAATTGGCCGGTCAATTTAGGTTTAACTATAAGCCGAAGCGGGTTCAATACTCTACGGGCTGTCTTTACACGGGACACTGGTACCATGCATCAGCCGAATAACGTTTTCGTCTCTTGCGTACATATATAGCGTTAGAATTGTGATCGTCCTGCATTCTGAAGTCTGTCGAGAAAATGTGTCCGGCACTGAAGCAATTATTTAAATTTCAATGTCTTAGACGAAGCGCGAGCTTTTCCAAATATGTAAAATCTTTTTCAGGCGCAAGACTCCGTTTCCGTAAACTGTACTACCCAATAAATAAGTACTGTTCATGTAGTTATCCGAAAAAAGAGTGGCCCTGCACAATACTGTAAATTAGTACAGAACTGATTCCACTGCAAAAAAAGTGGTGTAGGCCACCTAAGCATGGACTGAATTGTATTCAACATCTTTACAGTTGATACTTGTGCTTATTGTGAGTTTTCTCAGCTCTCTTTCATCTTGCCCTAAATTTCGGTAAGGTTACTATGCCGAAAGTTGAACCTGATACCAATTTTGTTTTTCTCTTTCTATCTCCTCATTTGAGATCGATATAGAGGTGTGTAGCGTTTGTGAACTGGCCCCCGATCGCTTTTGCACGCATTTTTGCTGTGTCCTGTGACCGCAGACATCAGTTTTGTTTTATGATATTCCTTGTGTGCGAGCTCATAAAACTAATATATGCCCCCACGGTAACTTGAAGTTCTCTCATTTTGGCATATTAAGGGCACGTTGGGTGTATGCACGTGTGCCTTGGTTTCGACGGGATCACTCGCTCATGTGCCGGCTCGTCAGACATTTCGTATGAAATAACGGCGAATCTCAGCGTCCAGTTTTTTTTTTTTCAAGTGGGAAAGCATGCACAAAACGATAACTCATTTTTGCCAATGGTATAGGCTTTGGCTGCATTTGATTCTGGATTGGAAAACGTTTATTATCAGCTTGAGTTATAAATGGGTTTGTTGATCTTGTTAGGTGGCCGTCAGTGGAGACTGGCGGCGACCTCTTCGGCTCTCGTCACCACCTGTACTTCGGTTTCCAGGTCGGAGCTGAGCAACAAGGTCTCAAACGGGAGCGCGAGCCTCTTGAGCGATATTGGTGGGAGATCTCTCGGACAGTCCCAGAAGATGTGCTCTACGGTGGCTTTGCCGCCGCATTTGCTGCACTGCGGCTTAAATCTATCCGGTTACACATGGCTTAGGACAGCTTGATCAGGGAGAGTTTTTGTTTGAAGTTGTCTCCACAGTACCTCCTGTTCTTTGTTTAGGCTTTTATGCGGAGCAGGGAAGGTTGCATTTGAAAAAAAAATATTAGTACCGGACAAAGGAAAAAAATTGGGGGGGGCACTCGCGCATAAGAGTATGACGCGACAGCGTAATGAGTTACTTCCCGTATATGCAGACGGTCATTCTCTACTTTACATTCATAGGTTCCTGGGTGTCCTTGCAGCTTTGGCGAGGTGGTGCGGCGGTTCAGCGATGCGCGCGCCACTGCCACGCGATGGCAGGTGCTCTCAGTGGTAGGCCTTGTGCGGCCCAGGTTGCTCTTCCCGAGTGACCAATCATTAATGTAACTGCGGCCACCGTGGTGACGAGTGGTTACGGCGCTCGACTGCTGACCCGAAATACGCGGTTTCGATCCCGGCTACGGCAGCCGAACTTCGACGGAGGCGAAATTCTAGAGGCCCGAGTACTGTGCGATGTCAATGAACGTTAAAGAACCCCAGGTGGTCGGAATTTCCCGAGCACTCCACTGCGGCGTCTCTCATAGCCTGAGCCGCTTTGGGACGTTAAACCCCATACACCATCAACCATTAACTGTCACCTGCCACGGTGGGCAATTTTCTCACTATCCGGTGGGCAGTTTGTGATGACGCCGCAAGGTCAGGTGACCTAGGTGGCCCAGCTGCCTCCGACAACGCCGACGCCAGATTTTCTGGAGAACAAGGCCCTTAACGCTGTCGCGTTAAAATACACAACTATTTTCTGCTTACAGCTCTTCATGCATAAATCCTGCAGGAACAGATCTTGTGTACTCGTGGGGATTGATTCGGTGGATTTCCTCAAAAGATATTTTAATAGCACTGAAAAACTCTCAGTCATTTAACGATCTCATTCGACACTCAAGCTGTCATCAAGTTTTCGTTCTCACTACAAAGTCCTTTTTTCGGCCAAAAGTTCCATCATTTCGGCAACGCTTGCCCTTATTCAAGGCACAGGCGCACTTAGTTGCCGAGATATGCTCAGAATATTCATGTTTCCTGGATAAAGAAATTTTCCTTTCTCATTATGGAGTACCATGTGCACAAAGGAAAACCAAACTATTTCGTTTCGTTTAAGGTTACTTAAAGTATTTTTCATTGCTCTAAACACTGGAAAGTCTGAGCAAAGCATTTTAAAAATATGATTGCAAGCCAAATAGCCATGAAATGGTTGTGAACTATGGGAAAATTCTGAAACCCATTAGCTAGACGTATAGAAGTCACGTGACGAAGCAAATTCATACTTGTTCTGCATTTTTAATGAACGCTTAAGAACAAAAACACGCCTCCAAGGTATTTTCTGAGGCTCTTCAGTTGTGTTAACTAAACCACAGCCACACGCGGTCCGTTAGAGGTCGCATTCATAACCGTTGTTCTTTTTAACAGACAACACAAAACAGATTGTCCCCACCTTTGCCTCCTGCACACTGCCTGACTCAATAGACGTAGGATACAGGAAAATATCTGTCGGTATGTACATCCCCACCGCGCGCCGCTGCTGCATGTGTCAACGGTTTGGCCATGGCTCCCAGAGCTGCCTTGGTCAAGAAACATGCGCGAAATGCTTAGCCAACGATCATGTCTCCGACAAATGCACTGCTCCACCTCACTGTGCTAACTGTGGCGGGGATTACACAGCCTACTCGCGATCATGCACATCATAGAAAATAGAGAAGGAAATCGTTACACTGAAAACAAATGAAATGATTACATTCAAGGACGCAAGACAACGAATCAAAGCGAGCAAGTTTTTCCTAGCTCCCAATAGAAACTTCGCCGATGCGGTGCGATGGGGTGGTGCACCACACTGGTTTTCAGCGCCTGCCCAGGCCTCGCCGAGCGGGGCCCCGACAGGGAAATCAAAGGCCGCGAAAGCTGCCCCGCCATCTAAGAAAGAGTGCCCGTCGACCTGAGTCGGGAGCCGACAGGGTCTCTTTCGACACGGAGAGGCCTACCATTCGTACGCCCGCGGCTTCACGGGGTTCCAGCGATGGATGCCACCCACAGCACCGCTGTGTTGGAGCGGCGGCGTAACTCTCTCGAAAAAAAAAGGGAAAACCAAGAATAATGCGTCCTGAAATCTAACCTTTCCCCAACACCAAACACACTAAAACATGGCATATTTGGGTCGATGGAACTGTATAGGAATACTGAGAAACTATGAATATTACAGACATACTTAAATAAATGTCGCCTATAGCATTGAGCTTACAGGAGACAAACCTAGGGCCAAAACACACAAATATATAGGGAAACTTCAAAGGTTTCGGACTAGATAGAGAACAGTTGAACAGGCTCTCAAGTTGCGTCGCAATCCTAACGCAAAGCGGCGTCCCTGAACGAGAAATATTATTGAAAACAAATTTGGAGGCTGTAGCATTCACAGTAGTTACACAGTAAACAATAACAATATGCTCTGCATATATGCCATTACACCTCGCAGTTACAGTATTCGTGAATTTTAAAGCCTTTTTCAACAATTGCATGAACCATATGTGGTAGCTAGTGATTTTAATGCGCCCACCTCCTTTTGGGGCAGTGACCGCACATACAGAGGCCAAATAATTGAATATCTTAAACTGTCAAATACCATATGCCTAATGAATAAAGGAAAACCCACATATTGCATTCCAAGCACAGGAAATAACAGCTGCCTCGATTTAAACTTCATATCACGATCAGTTTTAATAATTTTAATTGGGATGTTTTAAATTATTTTCGAGGAAGTGACCACTTACCGGCAGTTTTAATATTACCATCCTCAATACAAATAATTCAACACGACTTCAGCGCTGGAAACTCCAACTTGCTGAGTGGGCGCTGTTTTCCACCAAAGCGACATTACATAAAGAATTCGATGATAGACTAAGCATAGATCAAGAAAATGAAAAATTTACTACTGGTATAATTTCTGCTGCAAAGATCGCGATTCAAAAAACATCAGGGCGAATAAGAAAAAAACCACAAGGTGTGGTGGACACAGCAGTGCAAATCATAGGTATATTTCGAAGCTACCCCACAGCGGAGATACTGATATTATTTAAAAGGGCAAGAGTAAAAGTGCGTCGTATTCGCAGAAATGCCGAAAAAAATGTGCCGGAGGAAATACGTTTCTACAATAAAATTCAGTGGCGACTATTCTATCTTGCTATACAAACAACATTCGAAGAGCAAGCAAATATTTTAGGTGAGCAGTTTGCTGCTGTTTCTAGTTCTTCCAACCACACAGACACATTTAAGAAATACAAAACCATAGCTGAAAAAAAAAATCCCACAGCAAAAGCATGAATGAAGATAAAAAGAGAAAAGTTACATTACAGGAACTAAATAGAGTACTATAGAGTGGCCACATAGCAACAACTTTTCAAGCCTCAATTTTAACAATGTTTTGTTCTCCTACAAAATCCAGAAGTTTGTTGCGTGTATGATGTAGTGACGCAGCATAATCATCAGGAACAGCAAATTTTTTAGATTTAACTTGGTAGCCGGAAGAAAGAAAACGCTTTCGCTTTTATGCCGATGGAATTGAAACCAATAGGCCAAATTTTGTTTACTTAGAAGCGACCAAATCTGTGCGCTCTTTGCACGTAGCATTTTTAAATAAACACGCCGCGGTGGCTCAGTGCTTATGGCGCTCGGCTGCTGACCCAGAAGACGCAAGTTCGATCCCGGCCGCAGCGGTCGCATCTCTACGGAGGCAAAATGATAGAGGCCCATGTGCTATGCGATGTCAGTGCACGTTAAAGTACCGCAGGTGGTCTAGGCTATCCGGAGCTCTCCACTACGGCGTCCCTCATAGCCTCTGTTGGTTTCAGACGTTAAGCCCCAAAAAACGTAACCGTTTTTCAATAGCTATGCCCATCTGCTGACGGTACAATGCTGCAACCGCGTTTTCTGTCTGAGAACGCATTCTCACCTCTCTTCTGATACACCAAAGGAGAGATTATTAACACGACAGCGTTAAATTACTCGTGTCACAGAAATTACGGCGCCGTCGGTGTCGTCGACGTCTTTGATCGTGAGAGAAAAATCCACGGAAAACACCCAGAGAAGCTACGTAGGAGGCAGGTAGACCACCTAGGTCACGTGACGTCATCGCAACTGCACACTGTGGCAGGTGGCTGTTAAGAGGAAGGAGAAGGAAACGCAGGGAGATTAGCAGGAACAATGAACCGGTTTGCTACCCTGCACAGGGGGAAAGGGATGAGGGGATAAAAAGACGAAGGAGGAAAGAGAGTAGCAGGAAAATGAAGTCGCTATGCAAAGTCAGCAAGCGTTCGGTAAGTCACAGCCTGTCGTGCAGGCCAGAAGTTCTCAAGAAGCGAAGCAGTGCCTTGAGGCCTTTACCACCAACGATCGCCAAGGCCAGTGGCCGAGAACCTTCATTTCCCTCAGTTGGCGTGGAGTAAGACACACCTAGCGCACGGCAGAGCGACTGCCTTGCGGCACTGTATGCCAAGAGGCATACAGGTCGCGATAGGTTGCTCGGGGAGAGCAACGTTGGTCGCACAAGCCCCACCGATGGCAACACCTACCATCGCGGAGCACTGGCGCATCTCTTAACCGATGCACCACTTCAGGAGTGTTGAGAGGACTCCCAGGGATCTATGACTGTTAGCTAGAGATTTACCAATACTGCATATACGGGCGGTAACTCAGTATGGTATTGCGTCATACCTTAAGGAGGATCTTAAGTGTCCCTTCTAATTTTTTTCATCCACACCTCTTTTCTGCTTCAGCAGGAGCAGCCTCTAGTGAAGCAATGTCTCGCGGTACACCCAAAATATTGTGTTCCAAGCTTTCATGTCAGGCAGGCATTGTGCCCTAAGAGAAAAGCGGCCTTTGTTCATGGCATATTAGCCTTTCGTGACATCGCTGCAATTTTGATCAGGATGCATCCTCCGTTCTCGGATTTGTGACCAGCTCTTTCAGGTTCCCCTCAATGATGCTCATAGCGCCGTGGAAGGCCTCTGTGGGTTTGTCAGATTAGCAAGTGTGCGCAGGTTCAAGGTGCTGTTCAATTCTTTACCCAACAAAGCACAAGCACAGACAAGGCATGATAAACTAAACGTAAACAAGGAGCAAGAATACTCTGTAAAAGGTAGCTAGTGTTTGTGGAACAAGACACCGCTGTCAAGCAACGATTTGATTTCTGAAGTATGTAGCGTTATCTACGGAACTAAGGTCAGAGCTCTGCCATGCCTTGTACAGACAAAGCCCATTTCCTCCTATTCTTTCCGATAGGATGACATTAACTGAAGTTTGTTTTGTAATCAATGCTCCTCTTGTCCCTTGTCTTAAAACTGCTCGTTACATGTTTCGGTAACTAGCAAACGTAATTGCACCATCATCACCATCATCATCCTAATTACGCCGACTGCAAGACGAAGTCCTTTCCCCTATCCTGCCAATCAACTCTAGGCTGTGCTAGCTGCGGCCACCATATCTCCGCAAACATCCAAATCACACCCGCCCTTCTGACTTTCTGCCGCTCCATGAGTTGCTTACCATCTCTTGGTATCCGCAAATCTCCCATTCTATCGATCGAGCGTGAGCGCCACTTTGATATGGTTAGAGCAGACAGTGATTGAGGCCTTTATCCTGAAGATGAAAAGGTTTGCACTATTGGAAATCATGGCTAACGACAGTATTCCTTCAGAATAACTTGCGCATATCATAAGAAGCAAGAAGGCGAGAAAATGGTTTAAACTTTTCCACTTAAACACAAGCTCCGCTCAGCCAAAACGGGACGACGAACTGAGTCTTTTGTATTCGTGCGGCATTAATTTTGTTGCTCTGATGTTTAATGAAAGTTGCTGCAATGAGGATTCTGAGCATTCTGTGATCACGGAATACTGCCATTTCTACTTGTGTCGGCGGGACAGTCGAGGCGGGGATGGTAATTGCAGATAAATCTTTCAGGATTCTAGTTATTTAATGAATTTACTACGACTACTTTTGACTATGAAATTTCGTGCATTCGAAATAGCAAAAGCATGTTTGTCGTTGCGTACAGGCCACCAAATGTTAGTCTTCAAGCTTTTCTTAATTTCCGTAGCAATTTGCTTTCTCGTGCAAATTAAAATGGGTCTACACTAACGCTGGGTGGTGATTTCAATACTGATGCCCTAAAGGATTCCGGACCAGCCACCGATCTACTGCTACTTCTAGAGTGCAACGGTTTGCAGATCGAAATAGCATGCCCAACACGAATTACAACCTCATGTGCATCTTTGCTGGACATATTTACCACAAATTCTGGTGTCTCTTTATCACAAATGCAACCTTAAACCGATTGCCGATGACATTAATCGACTTGTCTTAGTAATGTCATATTAAGGGGAGAAGAAGTTTTAACCACTTTAACGACTTTTTGTACATACAGGTAGCACAGCGAACACTTTAGCACCTCCTACGTGTATCCCAAGCTACGTGTGTGCGGCGTGTTTCGGTCGCCGGGATCACTGCCTAAGGTGCCTGAATCCATTTTGCTCGGCCATTGCAATTTCTGAATTGAAAAATGTGTGAAAACACTTGGTGACATTTACCGAACATATGTCTTGGAGCCAGCACATGCAGTTGTTATTGGTTTGGTGTGCACTCGTTATTGGTGCACTGGTTTGGGATAGCACAACAAAAAATAGATGAGCCCGGAAGAGGAGGGCTCGCCGCGCCACAAATGTACCGCGGGTGGGGGGGCTGAAAATCTACACAAACTCACTGTAATGCAAAAAAAGCAGTCCGCACGATATCAACTGATTTCTTTTTAGAACATACGCCGCCACTTTTTGAAAAGCAAAAAATTTTTTGAGCTCAGGACTTGTACACTTGCACACTATTGTGTTTTATAAGAAAGGGGTTGGAGACAGATTATTTGTTTTTCTCGACATCGCACAATTTGAGCATGCCACTACAATGTATCCTTTTCGCTGTCAACCACTTTGGCACTTTCGTTTGTGGCGCACACAGTACGGCCGACAGAGAATTGTGCTATGTGCGGTATTCCTATCACACTACCACCTCCTAAGATGTGCAATTATATACATTTTTTTGTATGTGCTTTATCCTACTCTTGCTGCTTTAAAATGTTTTACTATGTACTTATAGTGGCGTGGTTCATTTCTAATATATTCCTGTTTTGTTTCCATCTAGTTTTGTTTCCATTGCTGATGGCTGGCTGTAGCCCAGTCAAGCAGCTTTTTCTCCGGTCACTTTTTTCGTCGTGTAAAGTTGCGATATAAGCAATTTGATTTATTTATTGATTTACTTATTTATTTATTTATTTATTTATTGCCCCTAAGAAACATCGCTGGTCTTCCCTTCGAATTACATGCCCTGCCCATGCCCATTCCTTTCCCTTGATTTCGACTAGAATATCATTAACCCGCATTTCTTTCCTCGCCCACTCCGCCCTCTTCCTGTCTCTTAACGTTACACCTGTCATTTTCCTTTCCATAGCTCGCCGCATTGTCCTTAACTTAAGCTGAACCGTTTTCATTAGCCTCCACGTTTCTGCCCCGTAGGTGAGTACCGGTAAGATACAGTTGTTGTATACTTTTCTCTTGAGGGATGCTGGTAAACTGCTTTTCATCACCTGAGAGTAACTGCAAAATGCGTTCCACTCCATTGTTATTCTCCTTGATAGTTCTTGCGAGTCTGTGTAATTTTACGCATTTTAGGTTTGGTTTCGCTGAATGCTTCCAATTTTGTGCGTGTCTTCATCTTTCTGCGGCTCAGAAATTCTTGTCGAGAATTCCACTTAATCACAAACCTGAAATGTAAACAGGGAGAACCGGCCAATAGCCTGTGTGACCAATCACAGTTCCAAAATATGAGCAACACCTGCGGTGCGGTGCGGCCATAGATGGCCATGCAAATGGCCAATTTTACATCAGCTAGGTCTTCCTGGGTTGAACAGGTTATTGTGATATGCCTTTCATAGCAAAAGTCCTGTGGTGTCTTCGCTCCTGAATCGCTTGATAGCCTCCTGGCCTCTGAGAATAGATTACTGCTGCTTTTACCTTCCAGCTTGTGACAGTGGGCCGTATATGGGCTTGTTACTCAGACACCCACCCTGAAAAAGCATAGCTTGAGCTTGAGCTAAGCCTCCCCCTCCCCTTTCTCAGAGAAGGGCGCAGAATTCAGTTTTTTCTTTCTCACAACAGAAGACAAAAAGTCTGTGAGTTTTGTAGCGGTAGCTACATTACGGTAGCATTTCGAGCCTTCAGCGTGACAGTGGCTGCGTCGCCACGCTGTCACGTGGTTGGTCACGCGGTGCAGAGCAGCTGCCGTTGGCGCGGCGCTGTGGCTGATCACGTGGTTCCTCACATGGTTGGTCACGTGACCAAGTTTCATTCGGCCAGCTGTAGCTATCGCGTCACTCCAGGTTTAATCAGAGCTAAACCATCGCCAATTTTTTTTTACCTATTTTAATTTTTGCAAAGCGCCAGAAATAATAATAATAATAATTGGTTTTGGGGGGAAAGGAAATGGCGCAGTATCTGTCTCATATATCGTTGGACACATGAACCGCGCCGTAAGGGAAGGGTAAAGGGGGAGTGAAAGAGGAAAGGAAGAGAGAGGTGCCGTAGTGGAGGGCTCTGGAATAATTTCGACCACCTGGGGATCTTTAACGTGCACTGACATCGCACAGCAGACGGGCGCCTTAGCGTTTTTCCTCCATAAAAACGCAGCCGCCGCGGTCGGGTTCGAACCCGGGAACTCCGGATCAGTAGTCGAGCGCCCTAACCACTGAGCCACCGCGGCGGGCGCCAGAAAGTCACTGCGCGGAAATATATCCACCGCCATCAGTGCAAAAGAGAACACTCCAGTTGGCTCCTGTAGCACGTTACCCGCTACAGTGTTATTTCAGGCAAGTATGGCTTGAATTAAAAATTGGAATGGGACATTTAAACTCTGCTTGAATGGTATGACGCCATAGCTTTGACGGGCTAACGCCCATAGACGCGGAATTGGTCATTCTCGAGTTCACATTGATGCATCTCTGGGAGGCCTCATACCACTCCTCGCACAGTGGTGCCGCGG
This sequence comes from Amblyomma americanum, assembly GCF_052857255.1. Lineage (NCBI taxonomy): Eukaryota > Metazoa > Arthropoda > Arachnida > Ixodida > Ixodidae > Amblyomma > Amblyomma americanum. The sequence goes on from NC_135500.1 coordinate 57,648,559, forward strand.
TAAATGACGGCCGTACGGTGGCAGGCGCTGCTGTCAGCGGGCTTGTGCAATCCAGGTTGCTCCTCCTGGCCATCTTCTCGTGACCATTCCATAAGTTAGCTGCCACCTGCCGCAGTGGGCAGCTTGCTCACAATCCTGTGGGCAGGTTCCGACGACGCCGCAAGTTCACATGACCTAGGTTGCTTATCCGGCGATTTTTCGCTCACTATGCGCTGGCAACGCCGTCAACGCCCGATTTTCTGCTCAACGGGAGCCTGAACGCTGTTGCGTTAAAAAACCGAATAAGCCGAATGTTTGCTTTGCTATAGTTGACCTCTCACGTAACGCTTGTGTCGGAGACTGTATGCCGCCTCTCAAAAGCTGCACGCTGGGAAAGCGTGTATCAAAGCTTTAGGAGCTTGCCCATTCACAAGGAGTTCACCTTCCTCCGAGCCGGGTTTCCAGGGGAATTTTTGAAACGTGCGCGCCGAAATAGGTGCCTTCGCTTAAAAGGAGTTTTCCAAAAGGCTTTCACGCCTCACGCGGCCTAAGAACTGGGCTTTAAGGCGCCGCCATTGCCTCGCATCTTGCAGCATCGACGCCTCTCTGCGTAGAAATGTGCACAGGTGTGGTCCGTCGTTCACTGAAACTCCGTCCGAAGACCCATTTGGTGGCTCAGTGGTTGGCGTCAAATGCTAGACCTGTTTCAGTTCGTGTTTGAACGACGACGCCTGGCAACCTGGGGGAGGAGTACGATTCATGGTTTAGCTATGTCTACGGAATACTGGAAAATTATTTTTCTGGGCTTTAAATCACGCGCTTGTACTCAATTTGTACAAAGTATGAAAGAAACACCAAAACGCAACTGTGGAGAAAGTAGTAAAAGACAAGAAACGAAACTATTCTACGGTAAACGAAAAACCAATGAGAGCACAAAGTTCATGCTACCAGAATAACAATTTCACGTTCATCATTTCAAATGCAGTACAGTGAAGTGTTACACCTGGGACAAAAGTCTCTGCACCACATGCTCCTTAAACGATGCCGATAAGCCTATTATTAGCCGGCAGCAGGAGACCACAGTTTTGGAGCTGAAAGCTAAAACCAGGGTATTTCACTTAGTCTCTAGACGGCAGTAATAATAGAACTGTAGGCTTCGATTGTGGACTACGCGATCGAAAGGGCGAACAGAGCAGAAAATTAAGGAGTGCAATCCACGACTTTAAAAGAACGGAAGAACAACTCGCCGACAAACTGAAAGCAAGATATTTATGTTCGACTGCAGGTAATGAGGATATTAGGATTTAAACCGGACACGAAAATTCAGAGTTGGACAAAAATTTTCCGCCGAAAAAATCAAAAGTCGCACTGATGAATATGGCGCCAGGAACGGCACCGGGAGACGACAAGATAACGGTCGGCCTTCTGGCCAACCTCAACGATCCAGCACTATAAGATTTTACGCACTACATCAACGAATTCTGGGACTTGGGGGAGTTACCGAACGACTGCAAAACATCCGTAGTGACGTTCATCCCCAAGACGCGGTAACAGATAAACCCCCACAGAAACTTTGAAACCAATATCTCTCACGTCCTGCGCCGGTAAGCTCATGGAGGCGGCAGTGAGGCAAAGGCTCTCGAATTATTTGGAACACATCATTGGCATCATTTTACAGCGCAGTTGCTAAGCGACTGCTCCTTGTGTTTTGCGGCGTTGTTGTCTTCATTACCTTAAGAAGGTAAGAAATAGAGGTGAAAGAAGTAGGGCGTGGAGAGAGTTAAAGCGTTCATATAGGAGGTCGAGTTCATAACTAGCGTTAAGTGGTCCATGGGACGCAACTGGCGTGTCCTAAAAGAGATAGGGGAGGAAATGTAAAAGGGGGAGGGCGTTGATGTGTCCTACAAGAGGATGAGGAGGAAGGAAAAAGGAGAAGGGCGTTAAGAGGGTGAAAGCGCTCAGTGAAAGAACCGGAGGAGGTCAAAACCGGTGATAAGGGATTTGCGGGGTGCAACTGGCGTGTCCAGTAAAAGAACGGAGAGGATATGCCAAAGGAGGAGGACCTTGATGTCTCGTATAAAAGGATGAGGAGGAAGAGCAAAGGAGAAGGGCGTTAAGAGGGTGAAAGCGGCCAGTGAAAAGAGGTCAGAACCAGAGAGAAGTAGTTTGTAAGGAGCGATTGGCGTGTCCTGCAAGGAAAGAAGGAGGAAATGTGATAGGAAGAGGGCATTGATATCTCCTATAAGAGGATGAGGATTAAGGACAATGGAGTAGGATGTTAAGAGGGTGTGAGCCCTCAGTGAAAGTAGAGGAAGAGGCCAGAACCGGCGAGGAAGAAGTGGTTTGTGGGGAGCAACTGGCACGTCCTGTAAGAGAACGAGGAGGAAATATCATAGGAGGGCATTGGCTTTTCTTATCTGAGGATGAGTAGAAAGGACAAAGGAGAAGGGCGTTAAGAGGGTGAAAGTGCTCAGTGAAAGAACCGGAGGAGGTCAAAACCGGTGATAAGGGATTTTCGGGGTGCAACTGGCGTGTCCAGTAAGAGAACGGAGAGGATATGTCAAAGGAGGAGGACATTGATGTCTCGTATAAAAGGATGAGGAGGAAGAGCAAAGGAGAAGGACGTTAAGAGGGTGAAAGCGGCCAGTGAAAAGAGGCGAGAACCAGAGAGAAGTAGTTTGTAAGGAGCAATTGGCGTGTCCTGCAAGGAAACCAGGAGGAAATGTGATAGGAAGAGGACATTGATATCACCTATAAGAGGATGAGGATTAAGGACAATGGAGTAGGATGTTAAGAGGGTGTGAGCCCTCAGTGAAAGTAGAGGAAGAGGCCAGAACCGGCGAGGAAGAAGTGGTTTGTGGGGAGCAACTGGCACGTCCTGTAAGAGAACGAGGAGGAAATATCATAGGAGGGCATTGGCTTTTCTTATCAGAGGATGAGTAGAAAGGACAAAGGAGAAGGGCGTTAAGAGGGTGAAAGTGCTCAGTGAAAGAACCGGAGGAGGTCAAAACCGGTGATAAGGGATTTTCGGGGTGCAACTGGCGTGTCCAGTAAGAGAACGGAGAGGATATGTCAAAGGAGGAGGACATTGATGTCTCGTATAAAAGGATGAGGAGGAAGAGCAAAGGAGAAGGACGTTAAGAGGGTGAAAGCGGCCAGTGAAAAGAGGCGAGAACCAGAGAGAAGTAGTTTGTAAGGAGCAATTGGCGTGTCCTGCAAGGAAACCAGGAGGAAATGTGATAGGAAGAGGGCATTGATATCTCCTATAAGAGGATGAGGATTAAGGACAATGGAGTAGGATGTTAAGAGGGTGTGAGCCCTCAGTGAAAGTAGAGGAAGAGGCCAGAACCGGCGAGGAAGAAGTGGTTTGTGGGGAGCAACTGGCACGTCCTGTAAGAGAACGAGGAGGAAATATCATAGGAGGGCATTGGCTTTTCTTATCTGAGGATGAGTAGAAAGGACAAAGGAGAAGGGCGTTAAGAGGGTGAAAGTGCTCAGTGAAAGAACCGGAGGAGGTCAAAACCGGTGATAAGGGATTTTCGGGGTGCAACTGGCGTGTCCAGTAAGAGAACGGAGAGGATATGTCAAAGGAGGAGGACATTGATGTCTCGTATAAAAGGATGAGGAGGAAGAGCAAAGGAGAAGGACGTTAAGAGGGTGAAAGCGGCCAGTGAAAAGAGGCGAGAACCAGAGAGAAGTAGTTTGTAAGGAGCAATTGGCGTGCCCTGCAAGGAAACCAGGAGGAAATGTGATAGGAAGAGGACATTGATATCACCTATAAGAGGATGAGGATTAAGGACAATGGAGTAGGATGTTAATAGGGTGTGAGCCCTCAGTGAAAGTAGAGGAAGAGGCCAAAACCGGCGAGGAAGAAGCGGTTTGTGGGGAGCAACTGGCACGTCCTGTAAGGAGAACGAGGAGGAAATATCATAGGAGGGCATTGGCTTTTCTTATCAGAGGATGAGTAGAAAGGACAAAGGAGAAGGCAGTTAAGAGGGTGAAAGCGCTCAGTAAAAGAAGAGGTCAGAACCGGCGAAAACTGATTGCGGGATATGACTGATGCATTGTGTAAGAGAATAAGGAGTAAATCTCAAAGAGAGAAGGCAGCGTCTCCTGTAAGGGGATAAGAATGAAAGACAAAGAAGTAGGGCGTTGAGAGGATGAAAGTGCTCAGAAAGAATCTAATGGCCCTCGCTTCAGCGAAACGACGGAAATGACTGAGCAATCGCTGTTGCGAAGAACGCTCATTGTCCACATACTGATTTCTTTTTAATTTATTTTATTTTTATTCTTGGCGTCTTCCTTCTCGTCATCTTCTTTTAAACCCGCGACATCGGTCATTCTGTACTTTGCATTAATAGATTCCTGTGAGTCCTCATCCTACTCCTGGCCCGGTGGCACAGCTCTTAAGCGATGCGGCTGTGCCATGCGATGGCAGGTGCTGGCACTGGCGGGGCTTGTGCGGCCAAGATTGCTCTTCCCGGGAGACCTCTAGCGACCAATCATTAATTCAACCTCCACCTGTCCCAGTGGACAGTTTGCTCGCAGCCCGGTGGGAAGGTCTTCATTACTAGGGCTCCACTAGGGCTTCACTTCAGAGCGCGCGAAAACTGGTTCGTGGGGCGCAACGGGAGCGTCCGTGTGCACTGCTCGCCCGTAGACCACGTGACCACTTAACGCGTCTGACTGGAACATGGAGGAAGATAAGAATTCAGGAGAGGCGGTTACGTCACATTTTTTGAAGCCGGAGGTGAAGGCTTTCCTCTGCTCCGTCTCAGTGCGTTTGCGCATGCGCAGCAGATAGTGCAGCAAACGACGCCGCTGCACCCAACGTTGCTATTGGCAGTGCCGTCAGCCAACGACTCTCAGTAGTACATGCGAAAGCGTGCGACTTCCGGAACACTTTTTGGCATGCAGCTGAGATAGCGAAGGCCTCTCCTGAGCTTTTCTTCCTTCGTGGCCTGGATGAAATGCGTGCGCTGGAGATGACCGCATTGATGAACGAGAAAAGGTCATAATAGGTCGGGTACAATGGACGCCAGGTTGACGCAACACATGCAGCTGCCTCACTGGTCAAGCACATTATTGGGAAAGCATAATCGTAGAGATATTTTATCACAAACTTGCCTTCGTTGTTCTCAAACATCTGAGCAAGAAAGATCTTCATAGTATGAAAATCTCGACAATATCAGGACAGAAGCATCGATTTTCCTATCGAAAATCTATGCAAATGCTTTATCAGTTGATCGGCTTCGCTGTGGCAGTATATCCTACACCTCAGCCTGAGCTTTCACTTTTCGCAGACCTGACACTGCGTCAAACCTGAGCCTACTCCTCCTCTACCTTGGTGCGTACAGGCCACCTGACAAGCCGCCGCGGTGACTGAGTGGTTATGGCGCTCGGCTGCTGGCCCGAAAGACGCGGGCTCGATCCCGGCCGCGGCGGTCGAATTTCGATGGAGGCGAAATTCTAGAGGCCCGTGTGCTGTACGATGTCAGCGCACGTTAAAGAACGCCAGGTGGTCGAAATTTCCGGAGCCCTTCACTACGGCGTCTCTCATAGCCTGAGTTTCTTTGGGACGTTAAATCCCTATAAATCAATCAATCAAATCAACAGGCCACTTGACAATTTTTATAATGCTAAAATAAAGGAACTCTCCTAAAAAAACTTCCTCTACTATTGGTCTGAAGTCGGCTGTCTTTTTTTTCATGAACAAGTAATGGGACCATCCCCCTATATCTAGGGGACTGGAAGCTTTTCGAACACTAGGAACTTCATCTAAGGACCCTGTTTTTGCTATCATTCCAATGGTGTCTGACCAGCGGAATAACAACAATCTCATCCTATATTTATTGCAAATAACTTTCTTCTGGCTGGTACGCACAGAAAAATGTCTCTACAGGCAGGGTACCCTCGGAAAAATGCTGATCTTATCAACTTTTTTAGCCCTCGTCCCCCTACAGTGCAAGAAGCAAGAACGAAAAGAGCAGATAGTGCAGCAGGGGGGGGGGGGGTACACATAATGTCCGTAGCCGTAAAAATCAACAGTAAGTAATATAGCAGTAATAAACAGCATCCATGGTGGTCGAGAGACACACAATAAAAATTCATAAGTGCAACTTTATTCAGGAGTATAACAACTGGAGACAGATATTAGTTTTCAAGTTCTAAACATTGCAAGTGAATGATTAACCGACATGAAAGGATGCACAAATTATCAATGTTCACAACATGTAATTTGTTTAGCAACGTCGCAGAGTTTGTAAATAAATTGTTGCTTACCATAATTGGTCCTTGGTCGCGAAACAACCAATCTTGTCGGCGTGTTGAATGTATGGAATCTCTTTGGACTGTGTGAGTAAGGTTTTTATCATCATTACATGATAGCTTTTTGGATAAGAGCAATAGTCTGAGTTCACAGAGGTAAAAAAAATACTTTCCACGGGGACACATAAAAAAGCAAGTAGAACAGAGTTCTGTAACGAAATATTGAAGATCACCCTCACCACTCTCTTTTGCAGCATATATATTTTCGTTTGTTTTTTCGCGCCGTCGTACCCCATATGATTTAGCCATAGCTAAGTTGTGCTTTATGTGTTATAAATTAACCTTTTCACAGGGAAAAGTATTGCAAACCTGAGCTGGGATTATGCGCCAGTAACAGAGGCAATATTTGCTGCTATGTGTATAAAGCGTGAACCCAGGATAATGTGCAGACCTGTGTACTACCTTGATTGGCGTAATATTGTTTATGATTAGTGGAGTGAATTTACAACGTGTATTTTTCGCAAACAAGAGCATTGGTTTTGTTTTGGAGGTGTTAACTTTTAGGTTGTTTTGGTTTCACCATTTTGCCAGGTTTGCCACGGCTGTATTAGCTGCGTTTACAGGACATTGGCGGTCACATCTTGAAAACAATGCTGCGTATCATGTACGCATATAACGAATTTTGTCTCATGTGCAATGTTAATTATATTGTAACGTGCTTTTTATCGACGACGAAGTGGGGCAGATAAGCGTGGAGGCAGAAGAAGCTTGTCGGCCTGACTGTGTTGAGCTCTCCGCCCCGTCGCAGAACGTCCTAAATGCACAGTTCAATGTACAAACGTTAGCGCAAAGTAAGACACATTCACAAGAAAGGTGGACAAGACAACGCGCTGTGGCAAGCGCGTTGTCTTGTCCACCTTCCTTGTGAATGCGTCTTATTTTGCGTTAACTTTTGTACATAGAACTATGCACCAACTAGCCCAGCAACAAGTGTTACTTGAGTCCTAAATGCACGCCCAAGTATGTGGTCAGTGCCTGCTGAGTGCCTATGTCGCAAATTTGTAACGCGTCTCCGACTGACGCACGGGAACGCTATCGCGTGCAGGTTCGAAGAAGACAGCAAAAAGATCAAACAAAACAAGGCGAAGCCCACGTTTATAATTTGGAGTAAAAGGGCCAATAAAAAACAAAAACACAAATAAATAAACACACTCAACACTCATACAGCACTACCGGTTAAAGGAAAGAGTTCACCAGGTACTGAGCGTCCCAGGTGAAGCAGGGATGCCGTGTAGGCAGGGCGGACGCGGGTCGATATAGTGCGACGCGTCGCTGGCGTTCCGTCGAAGGAAGCGGCGGAAGAGAGTCAGGTGGTAGCAGGAGCGGAGAGGACTGCAGGAAGACGCCAGTGGACTCCTGTCAACAGCCCCAGTAACCTGGAAGCAGCGGGAGAAGCGTAGCCAGGTCCCGTCGGCGGCGTCCCGAAACGCCGTAAGCTTAATGCACGCTATCCAAGGGAGCCTCTAAACAGCACCGACCCTCAATCTATCGGCTGCCACTCACAAACTTGAAATGGACACAGGAGGCTTGCGTCGGTGATCCAAGGGAGGTCCCCAGCCGCACGGACCCAACGTCCGTCGACTGCCACCTCCACGCTAGAATGACCCAATCTCCGCAGCGCTGTCTCCCCTCACACCTCGGTTTTCTCACACGTCAGCTCTCCGCTCCTCGTGCTTGCCACGCCCTTCGTCGTCGTCGCCTCGCAAACATCACTCGCACGTGCACATGCGCAACGCTGGGCTGGCGCATGCACCGCTGGGCTGGCACGTGCAACGCTCCGCTCTCGACACACCACTCAAAAATCTCCCGATTTTTGGTGCACCTCACAGCCTAACAATTTTCGTGGAGGTACTGGGAACCAACACGCATCTCTCTGGTCTTCGACAGAGCCGCAGACTTCTTGGATTACTCTCACTTCCATTTGGATGTGCCCAATGACGCGGCGACGCCGAGCAAGCGGCACCCATGGCGAGCCACTGGCAGCATCACCGCGAATTACATCGGTGCAATTTGTAGGATGTTACTGTTAAGCTAGCCAACGTCGTATTCTTTCTATAAGGAGCTGCACTGATTTGTTTCGGCCACCAAGAAGGCTTCCCCGCTACCTGGGACCAATTCAGAGACGAAATCAAGAAGTGCTTTGGTGATGGATAGGCCAAAAAGAAGTGCGCTGAACAAATCCTACCTCAACGGGCCCAATTACCTGGTAGGTCTGGCACCATATAAACTGAAGATATCGTAAAGTTGAGCAAGGTAGTTAATCCACAGATGTCTCAAGAAGATAAGGTTGAACACTTACTTAAAGGGATCGCTGAAGATGTCTATAACTTCCTCATCAGAAAGGACATTTTGAACACTACTGGAGGCTTCATCAGGCACTGCAGTACGTTCGAGGCCTCGAAGCTTCGTCGTAGCGTCCAGAAATTTGAGCGCCTGGACAACGTCACCTCTGTCGCCAGAGCTGACGCCGCTGCTCCTGTGTCCATGGATGACATGATGCGCCAAATTGTACGGGAGGAAATTCTCCGGCATCGAGACCCTGTGCGCCGTGATGGCGCCCGCATGCCGACTGCGCACTGCAGGCAGAGCCGGCAATGATAATAATAATAGTAATAATAATAATAATAATTGGTTTTAGGGAAAGGAAATGGCGCAGCATCTGTCTCATATATCGTTGTACACCTGAACCGCGCAGGAAGGGAAGGGATAAAGGAGGGAGTGAAAGAAGAAAGGAAGAAAGAGGTGCCGTAGTGGAGGGCTCCGGAATAATTTCGACCACCTGGGGACCTTGAACGTCCACTGACATCGCACACCACACGGGAGCCTTATCGTTTTGCCTCCATAAGAACGCAACCGCCGTGGTCGGGTTCGAACCTGGGAACTCCGGAACAGTAGCCGAGCGCCCTAACCACTGAGCCACCGCGGCGGGTATCGAGATACCTGCAAAAAAAAAAGCCTGAGGTAACTTAAGTCTGCATACGAGGAGGATTGCGAAAGCTGGTGTTTTGAGTTTGAAGCCGACCGCGGCGGCAGCGTTTTCGATGGAGGCGAAACGCCGAGCCCGCCACCTCATTCGCTTCTTGGGTTCCAGCTCTGGTGCTCCGAACTTTGGCAATGAGAAACCCTGCTATCTACGGACAGCCTTCCAGCCTGTGCCAAGAAGGCCCGCCTACATAGACGGCTTGGCGCGCCAGTGTATAATCTCTACCTCATTACAACCAACGCCCTGACCCCGCTTGCCTGGCGTCATATGTTGACTGCTGGCGCCCTCCACCTGTGTGTTACCTCTGTGGCATGACCGGACATATATCCCGATACTGGCGCCGACGAGGCCTGAGGCGACAAGACCACCGCCCGTGGCCGAACACTTCTCTCAACCCCGATGTTGAAGTTCAGCACCCAACGCCAACATGCTCTTGGGGTAGCTTGCGAGCGGCATTGCTGTGAAACGCCTCGCCTGCCTCTGACCGCAGCCTGACACCACCGCCTTGACGTCCACGACGCTCACCATACCCTCGGCGCCGCTCGCACCCTCCGGGAAACTAGATGGCGCGGCCGATGGAGGTGAGGCCGTCGGCAAGTCGATGTCATCAATCCCTCTTCCCGTGTTTATGCTAAAGAACAAACTTGAAGTGCTCATTGACGGAATTCGAACTATGGCGTTAGTAGACACCGGTCCGACAGTATCTATAATGAGTTTGAACTTTAAGAATAGTTTGGGGCGAAAAGTTATGTTCGGCTCGGATCGGGCTGCGGTTTTAGGAGAGTTGGGGGTGAAACTTTAGGTCCACTTGGTGTATGCTGCGCCAATGTTGTTATCGGTTGTTAAGTGTTTAGAACCGAATTTACTGTGCTCTTGCGTTCTACTCATGACGTTATGCTCAGAACTGACTCTTTGTAGCAGTGCGGTGCAACATTAGACAGTCGTACAGGAGGCATTTGATTGAACGCTACTCTGATGCCGGCTCTAGCGCAGAACTCCTCTCTTGATTTCCGAGCGTTTCCTGTGTCGGAAGATTCAGTTGTGACATCAAAATCCACCGGATTCGTGCTGGTTGTTTCATTTAAAATTCTTTGTGACGCCTTCGACGCCGTGGTTGAACCTACTGCACTTACATGCGCTAAGAAGGGTACCCTTGTGCCTCGTTGCATAGTCCCCGTGAATCGTGGTCACACCACGCTGTGGACAGTCTCCTATTGGGAAGAGCCCGCCGTATTACCTCGTGGCATGACACTCGCCCATTTCGAGAAAGGTCTGTCTGTTTCAGTCGCGGCGCTCAGCAACCGTGATTTTAAAGAGTCGGAAAACCCACAAACGGGCGATGTAATTTGGTGGAACTGCTTTCGAAGCATGTCACCGCGTTCGACTTCGCCAGAGGCAATCCAGCACTCCTTCCGCGTTCCCGCATTCATCATATGCTCGACACTAGCTCCGCACCTCTGATACGATAGCACCCTTACGGCGTGTCTGCGACCGAACGTAAGCTAATAGACGAACAAGTACGTGACACGTTAAAGCGCGGAGTTATCCAGGAATCTTCAAGCCCTTTGGCGGCTCCAGTTATTCTTGTTAAAAAGAAAGATAATACGGGGTGATTCTGCGTAGACTATCGTCGCCTAAATGCCGTCACAAAATAAAGACGTGTATCCGCTCCCACGCATCGACGATGATCCACTGCCTTCACTCCGCCTCATACTTTTCCTTGGTTGATTTGAGATCAGGATTCTAGCAAATACCTATGCACCCGAACGACAAAGAAAAGACGGCATTTGCCACACCTGACGGGTTGTATTAGTTTAATTTTATGCGTTTTGGACTATGCAATGCACCTTCTAAATTTGAAAGATTTATGGACACTATTTTGCGCGGTATGAAGTGGCATATATTTTGTGTTATTTGGACGATGCTGTGATGCTTGAAAATACATTTATAGAGCATGACAGCCGCCTCGCCATCGTTCTTGACTGTATTGAAATGCGGGCTCAGTGCTTAACTCTATAAAGTGCCACATTGGCGAGCGCCAAACGATTGTTCTCGGTCACTTGGTAGATAAGGACGGTGTCCAGTAGGAACATCAAAAGACTGAGGCTGTCACCAACTTCACAGCGCCGCTATCAGTCAAGGAACTTGGCAGTTTTTAGGGCATGCTATTATTTCCGCCGTTTCGTTGTGATATTTCCCGATGCCGCCTCCCCTCTCACGTTTCCCCTACACAAAAACGTGCCATTCAAGTGGACCCCTGACTGTGACTCCGCATTCCGCCATCTGAAATTTCTCCTGACGTCGGGTCCTATCCTGCACCATTTCTGCCCTTCTGCTCCCATCGAAGTTCACACCGACGCCAGAGGTGTCGGAATTGGCGCTGTGCTCATCCAGTGCAACGGCTGAAATCAGCATGTGATAGCTTACGCCAGCCGTTCGGTGAGAAAGTCGGAACGCAACTGTACAGTTACCGAACTAAAGTGCCTAGAGCTCGCGGTATTTTTTGCTGTCCAATGCTTTTGTTCCTACCTCTATAGAAATGGTTTTACCATCGTCATCGGCCACCATTGGTTCTGTTGATTGGTGAACCTCCGCGACCTATGTGGCCGGCTTGCCCTGTGGGCATTGCGTTTACAAAGGGTCAACTTAAGAGTCGTGTACAAAAGCGGTCGTCAACACGCCGACGCTGACTGCCTTTCGCGGTTGCCGCTCCCGACGAGCGGTTGCGACGGCGATACCTTCGACGACTATACTCGCTTCTGTATCACCCACTCTTTCTGGTCTTCACCTCTCCCAGACTGAACAAAGCAAGGACACGAAATTAACGTCACTCATCGACGCCACACGTTCTTCCCCTGCGAGCCGTTTTTTTTTTTTTGTATTCGCGCCGGTTTACTTTACAAGAAGAATTTCACACCCGATGGTGCACGTTTGTTTCTCGTTGTTCCAGAAAGCCTTAGCACCCCTGTTCTTCAACTGATGCACGACGACGCCATATCTGGCCACTTAGGCATTGCCAGGTCCCTTCACGGCGCATAAGAACGTTTTTACTGACCCCAATTGCGTCAAACTATCCAGAGATACGTAGCCAGCTGTGGAGAGAAGTAGTTCCAGCGTTTTAAGCCCCCCACATGGTGTTCGCCAGGCCGGCTACACCCTGTCTCACATCCGACCAAAGGTGGGTATCCTCACGAGGGCGAGCCCTCGTGAAGGCGTCCTCATCCTCACCTTGTGAGGATTTCACTCGGTGTGGTGAGGGTGGGGGAGGATGGTCGCATGAAAATTCGTAAGGACGACGGTAACGGAGGGGAGACATGAGGTGAGGGAAGACATGATGAGGTGAGGACGAGGGAGGGAACACATGATGAGCTGGGGACGAAGGAGCGAATACATGATGAGGTGAGGTCGAGGGGGAAGACATAATGAGGCGGGGGCGAGGGTGGGCAAGATGCACGGTCTCAGGGCGAGGGTGGAGGCTCGAGCCATAGGGCTAACGTTTCTTGTTTGTGCAGACCGTTATGGATTCCCGTTTTAGAGCGCTAGTTTAGGGCGGAGGTTCCCGGAGAAGACGTACTTTCTGCAGTCTGGAGGTACAAGAGGAAAGCACGAAAAGCGGGGAGCCGCACGCCTTCTCCGTCGCCGCGCCCGTGTTCTAAATAAACAAAGGAAACGCGCACGAACAGCCAAGCTAGCTTCGAAAGGAACGGAAAAAAAAACGCAAGAAACGGCGAAGAAACGGGGATAAAAGTCATAAAAAAGTCGGCACACTTGAGGAACGAAAGCTTACAGAACCAGGAACAACCCAGCGAGCGGATTGCGCGACACTGAGTGTAGAAGTGCGCGTTGAAGAAGAAATGTGTGCCGACGCGCTGCGATCACTGCAACGTCGTGATAATAAATTTGGCCATGTCTGCTCGAACCGGACGCGCTTAAGATGAAAGGGCTGACTACGTGGTACAGCCGTCAACACTTTCATTATCAGCCGTGAGTTTCTCAGATGATCAGAGCGTGGAGTAAAGCATGTAGAACTTGTGGAGCTCGCCCAGGGAGGCGACCGCAGCCACAATTATTGAGGGATGCAGGAGAGGAGGCAGCAGCGGAGCGGCGGTGGCAGCGTCCGGCCCTGGCCGAGGTCGGTGTTGTTGTTGTTGTCGTCGTCGTCGTCGTCGTCGTCGTCGTCGTCGTCGTCGTCGTCGTCGTCGTTGTTGTTGTTGTTGTTGTTGTTGTTGTTGTTGTTGTTGTTGTTGTTGTCGTCGTCGTCGTCGTCGTTGTCGTTGTTGTTGTTGTTGTTGTCGTCGTCGTCGTCGTCGTCGTCGTCGTTGTTGTTGTTGTTGTCGTCGTCGTCGTCGTCGTTGTTGTTGTTGTTGTTGTTGTTGTTGTTGTTGTTGTTGTCCTCGTCGTCGTCGTCATCGTCGTCGTCGTTGTTGTCGTCGTCGTCGTCATCGTTGTTGTTATTGTCGTCGTCGTCGTTGTTGTTGTCGTCGTCCTCGTCGTCATCGTCGTTGTTGTCGTTGTTGTCGTCGTCGTCGTTGTTGTCGTCATCGTCGTCGTCATCGTTGTTGTTGTCGTCGTCGTCGTCGTCGTCGTCGTTGTTGTTGTTGTTGTTGGCCAAGAATTGGGGGCAGAGTTTTTCAGGTAAATATTTCCTGGACGAAAATAAAATGAATGCTGAGGAAGGAAGAAGTAAACAAAGAGGAATAGCGAAATGAAACGGGAAATGCGTAACGCACGCAGGTGATCGACACTGAGGTTTATAGCCGAGTGGTTTAATGATAATATTAATTGTAAGAAGAAAAATATTATTGAATAAACGTTACTAAGGTAGGAGATTTGATTCCATAAAAAAAAATTTTGGATGGTGGTAAAAACAGACTTGCGGATGTACCCAAGTATGGTGGCACCAGACGACAATATGACTGGGCTGCTCAAAGGCCAAGCTGTTGTAATGGCTTCTCTATAAACCGTCTTCTCATCAAGGTGTAGCGGCGACAAAACTACAAAAAATGGTCTATGGTTCGTGCTCACCATATAATACGCAGACGGGCTAAAGCGCACACCCTGGCCTCTGCAAATAAAAATTTAAGGGTGAGGTCCGGCAGCGGAGCCTTGATAGAGCTACCTCAAGCTGCCGTGAATGGCATGATTGCCTGCTCCACGAATACTTCAGGTGCAGGTAATCATCAGATCTTAAAGAGATCCAGTTGTCATTCTTAACAAATTCGTTCTTCGAAACCTCACTGCTGTTAAGATTCAGGTAGCGTGACTGGGTTGGAGAAGAGACGAGGACGATCGGAGGAAGAAAACTTGGAAAACTTTATACAAAGACTTTTTACATAATGTACAAGTAAGGGCAACTGAGAGTGCTTCTCTGTAAAGAGAGCTTCTTAGCAGTCGGGAGTCTCTTCCAGCAAAGGGTATCTCTCAGAAGGGGGCTCTCCTCCGGTACCAAACCAGCAGCTCCTTAAATACTCTTCGTATTCCCCAGATCCCTTGCTGGGGATCTGGGGATCCCCAGGGGGATCACTTGCTGGGGAATACAGTTCGAAGAACGATGTCCAATCACACGATGGCACTGATGGTACCACCCACGGCAGGGCTGTCCTGATGTTCTCTTGCAGCCCGGTCGAGGGAAAGGGCACAAGACCCAGTCACGTTGTCGTCCACGCGGCCTCAGGTGGGCGCGCACGTATGTCCGGACCACGCCCATGTGGAACCGGAAGGCGCCTGCGTGACACCGGAATGCAGGCTGTCTCACAGCAGGGGTTGAAAGATCTTGTACTGATGACCGGAACGCGGAACCTCTGTCGAAGGCGCGGCACTCGGGCAATTGTTCAACCCCAGCGTGACTGAAGAAGGCAACACTGATCTTGTGCTTCGTCGTCTGAGGACCGGAACGAACGCGTGGGGACGCTATTATCGTCGCTGCTTCCGGCATTCCAGCCACGTCTCCCCCAGAGGGCTCAACCACCCTCGCGGAGGGTCCTCAGGGAATCCTCACCATGTCCAAATTCGCCGAACTCAACAGCAGGAAGGAAGCGCGAGCACAACACTGCTTTGATGTGCGCTGTAGCCGGAATGATAGGTAGCACGAGGCCATTGAGGGACGCCTTTGCCAAGCAGTCCGCAACTCCATTGGCTGTCACACCGCTATGACCTGGCACCCATATCATATGAACAAGGCTAAATGTGGAGGGAGTAAAGTATGGAAGGTGTTTAGGATTGGAAAAAATCTACTGCCAAAGCAAGGGACGAACACAAAGAAAGAGAGTCTGTAATCACAACCACTGAAGAGGAAAATGGCTCTAATTTGCGAACAGCAAGCACCACCGCCCGAAACTCCGCTTGAAAAATTGGGGTGCCGTCGGGAAGCCTCACAGAAAAAGAACAATCTATAAGCAGGCAATGTATTCCTACCCCTGCCTTTTCATCGCATTGGGAGGCGTCAGTAGCTATCGTTAAGCTAATAGGTATGGCTTGTAAATGGTCTTCTAATAAACCATCTAATATGCGGGGTAAATGCTTAGCGTTTTTCGGGAAAATGTCATCATAGACAATTTCTACATAGGACCCACTGTTTTTTTTGTCGGAAGGATGTTATACAAAAGAAGATTTAAAGGATCAAGCAAATTTTGTACCACAACCACCTACGGGGTGTGAAATATAGGCCAGCGGACTCCAAAAAAAAGGAAGTCGGCTGGCAACAAAAAGCAGACAAGGAGTGGTGTAAATCTGGTTCACATATCATTAGGTACGTCTTAACAGTTAGGAATTGAAATCTAGATAATAAAGGAGGAATATGGGCTTCAAGATAAAGCACGTTATTGACCACAAATTTGGGGCAGCCAAGGCACAACCGAAGTGCTTCCCGCTCCAAAAGAACGAGCGGGCGAATTTTGTAAGCAGCTGTACCAGAAAACAGCACAGATCCAAATTCTAAAAGTGGCCGGACATACAAAACATAAATCAGCAAAAGTGTATCCCGAGCGTTCTCACGAGCGCGTTCTGGGGATACTTCGGCCTCTTCGGCATTTCGCTAGTGCCGGCCGCGTGCGTCGCTACAAACTTATACCTGGTAAGACTGTTGAATTACCATCTTTTAAGCCTAGTTTCACTAAACGAAGTCCAATTTCAACTCAATGAGGTTTCAAAGAGCAGGCTGGAGCGCAAAAAATGCTTCTACGGAATTACACTGTCAAATCACAGGTTTGAACAGTTTGTTAACGGCGTTGGCGAGGATTTTTTTTTATTCACACTGCGAGTAGTTCAGTACAGTCGTATTTTCTTTCTATTTTCTTTTTTCCCTGGAATTGGAGTGTAGCAAAGTGGTGCCGCAGAGTCTGGTGGGCAAAGTCAACCACTGCATCCTTACCATGGAAATACAGAAGCAGCCTAACCACCTTGGTATGAATATCGCTTGCCCCGCCTTGCATTGTCCGAGGTGCTAAAAAAGAAAAACTTGTACAGCACTCCAAATAATATCTCTTGGTTTATTTCTCTCCCTGGTGACACGTGTGACCATGTATTCGCACGAATAATTAATCAAATTGCTTGCAGGAATGGTGGAGAATTGATACCCAGGCTTTGGGTATACTGCATTTACGTGCAAGAAAAAAACCATGGGTGGTTTAGCACCATTAGCCCTGGTTTATTTGCATTGTTTATCTTGACTTTCTAGGCTTTTGCTTACCTTGGTTGATATTCATATAATGTGAGTTTGCATGATATTGCATTTTAGACCTGTACTGCCGTAGAATTGGTCATTCTCTGCATTCCTAGATACCTCGGAGTCCTCATACCACTCCTGGCGCAGTGGTGCAGCGGTTAAGAGACGTGCCGCTGCCCTGAAATGCAGGTGCTGCCATCGGTGGAGATTGTGAGACCCAGGTTGTTGTTCCTAAGGAACCTATCGCGACTAATCATTAACTGAACTGCCACGATGGCAGTTTACTAACAATCCGGTGGACAGTTTGGGATGACGCCACAAAGGCACGTGACCTTGTTGGCCCACTTGCCAGTAGCAGGCTTTGGACAGACCGACAACCGGTTTCCGGAGGACTGGAAGCGCTAGGGCACTAAAATGGCGACCACAGTAATCGTTCACTGGAGACTCGGGGAGTCAGCGATTGCCATAATTCAACCCAAATGCTGCACTTTAGGCGACCTGTTTGCTTTCCGCGCTGCTGCGGAAAGCCGGCCTCGCACTGGGGGAAGACACTAAAGAAATAAAGAACTTCATATCCGCGGGGAGTGGGATCCCAATCCGCGGCGGTGCGAACAGATCAGTGCTGCTGGCCGCTGCTTCAAACCACTACGCCATCGAAACAGCTTGTTTTTTTTTTAAACATGGTATTTATTACACTGAAAACATATTCTGTCTACGTGAACTGTTTACGAAGCTTTTAGGAAATTCTACGAAAGATCTAAAAAAATTGGCTGTGGTTTAGCTCTGGTTAGCACTAGTTGAATTGCGAAAGCTTCGTTTCCTCGGCATGTCGTCTACGTAGCGTCTCATTGCGACGCGCTAGAGAACTCAAACCGGTCTCTTCCGCAGTTGTAGAGTCACTCCGGGACTTGGCACTTCTAGCCGCATCTTTGTTACGACGCTTCTGGTTAACTCTAGTTGAATTGCGAAAGCTTCGTTTCCTCGGCACGTCGTCTACGCAGCGTCTCATTCCGACGCTCTAGAGAACTCAAACCGGTCTCTTCCGCAGTTGAAGAGTCACTCCGGAACTTGGCACGACTTCTCGCCGCATCTTTGTTACGACGCTTCTCGAGTCGTGCGGCGCGTTCTTCCGGCTTTTCTTGAGCGCGTTGTCTCTTCATCGCTTCGTTCTGTCGTTGCTGCGTCTCTTTCGCGTTCTCCATAACGACTACAATACACTGAGGTGAACCGCATATATATATACACACCGCGAGGCGACACCTCCTCTCCCTCTACCCAAGCGGAGTACATCTGGTGGAGCGAGCGGCGATGGCAGCGGCGTCGACGGCGGCGCCATCTGTTGGGGTGCGGCTGCGGCGTTGCTAGGCAACGGCGGCTCTAGGTCGGCCACGGCATACGGCATACGGCGCGATGAGCCGAAATGATTCGCTGGCTGGCGTAGTAAAGCTTTCGCTTTAAAAGACAGAGCAACAGCGCACTAGATAGAAGGGAAGGCTGAGCACATCGCCAAGAGGGAGTGCCACTCCGGTTTAAATTCAGTCGGTTCATGCGTTTTTCATGTTCCACTGTCGATATGAGGTTGATTACGCTGTCAATCGAAGAACGTCCCCTCCTGAACACGGTCATCATAAGAAGTACGGAAAGCTGAGCAAGTTGGTTACTGTTATCCATGGTGAAACAGCGCGGAAAAAAACACAAGGACGGAACAAACACGACGACACGAGCGCTGACTTTCAACTGGTAATTTATTACGCGCGTGTGTACATATACTATTCCCGCCAAACACTACACAGAACAAAAAATATTCAAGAAACACTGCGTCATCACTGAACACATTAAATCTACCTTGCTGCAAATGCATGCTCCATATGAGGCATATCATATTGACAAGGGGGGTGCAGCATGCATTAGCAAGCCCTCATTATCATTGGCTAACCACGAAATCACCTGTTTGGAGCATGCATTTGCAGCAAGGTAGATTTAATGTGTTCAGTGATGACGCAGTGTTGCTTGAATATTTTTTGTTCTGTGTAGTGTTTGGCGGCAATAGTATATGTACACACGTGCGTAATAAATTACCAGTTGAAAGTCAGCGCTCGTGTCGTCGTGTTTGTTCCGTCCTTGTGTTTTTTCCGCGCTGTTTTACCATGGACCGGTCATCATATCCGGATAGAGAGCATTCTGCTCTAAAAACCATTCGAGCCGCGCCAGCACCATTCGCTCCATAACTTTGCCGACGCAGCTTGCTAGTGCATCTGGCCGGTATGAGGTAAGCTCATAAGGAGGTTTGCCAGGCTTCAAAAGTGCAACCAGGCGGCTGATCTTCCAGTGTTCTGGAACGATTCCGGAAGCCCATGTATCATTGTAGTAACTGAGCAGCACAGTTCGGCCTTCCATGCCAAGGTGAGAGAGAGACGCGTACGAAATCCCGTCAGGACCAGGTGCAGATGGACGCCTACACGAGGAAAGAGCAGCTTCTAGTTCAGGCATCGTGTATAGCATGTCGTAGTGGTCTTCTGGTGAAGGTGGTACAAAAGCCTCCAAACTGGTTGATGGTACCATAGTTGTGCCCACAACCATTTTGCAGAA
The DNA here is from genome assembly GCF_052857255.1 of Amblyomma americanum. Lineage (NCBI taxonomy): Eukaryota > Metazoa > Arthropoda > Arachnida > Ixodida > Ixodidae > Amblyomma > Amblyomma americanum. The sequence goes on from NC_135500.1 coordinate 57,668,100, forward strand.
TTCTTCTGCTACCTCTACATTATTACGGCGTTGATAAATAGACAGGGCATGGAAAGGATAGCGTTCCTGCGGGGGTGAACGCAAGCTCCTGGCTACATGCCAAATACGCGACAGTGGTATGCGAGGGTCCAGCGATGAACAGAACTGCCTCCAACGTTGTGTCCCTAGTCTCGCTAGGTGGCGCTTTATTTGTCGTTGAGCTCGGCGACAAATGGCAAGATCATACGTGGATTTGGTTCTTCTGTATTTCCTTTCGGCGCGCCGACGGACTGCGTGTAGTCTTTCGAATTCCACGTCAATAGTAGACCCTGGCGTAGGTGCACATATAAACCACGTGGTCTCACTGAGAGAGGAGGTAATCAGGCCTTCTATTTTAGATGGTGTTGAGAGGTCCACACAGGAAATCTCCACGGACGACCTAAAGGCAGGCCAGTCTGTATATCGCACGCGAGACGGAGTAGTAGGTGCGTGCCACTTGACGCAAACATACGTTGGAATGTGGTCACTCCCATGTGTTTCCACGTCACTGCACCAGCTGACGTAAAACTGGAGACTTGCTGAAACAAACGCCAGATCCAAGCAGCTGCTGTACGATGTGCCACGCAGAAACGTAGGTGAACCATCGTTGATATTGATGAAGTTCTGGGAGTGCATAAAGTCAAACAGGTTCCTGCCTCGGTTATTCATAACAGCACTGCCCCAATGAGGGAGATGAGCATTAAAATCGCCCACTATGATATGAGGAGCTGAACAACTCTGGATTGCTGAATATAGGTACGAAGTATCAATGGCATCTCTAGGTGGAATGTAGGCACCGATTATCGAAAAGACCCGTCCTTTTAGCGTGACTGTCAAACAGATGTAATGGTTTGTGTTGTGTGGCTGTAGAACTTGGCGGACGTGCGCAATGTCTTGGAGTATGCAAACTAACACTTTACTACGTGCAATTTTCCGCATATGGTACAATAACAAGAGTAAGGGATCCAAGAGAATGTTGGAAAAGAGAGTGTTAACTACTCAAAAATAGTTATATTTGGCTGGTCATCCTCCGCACTGCTGGTATACTCGAGCTAGTTTCGTCTTCTGTGCGAGACCACAGCAGCACGTATCCAGAAAGGCGGAAGGGCGACGGCATTTTGGGCTCATATATAACCAGCACAGGGAAGCGGTACTTGTGGACGCGTTGCCGGAAGTCACTCAGACGACCTCGTAGGCCTCGGGCATTCCATTGCACCACTACACTATGGCGCACGTGCATTGGCACAGATGAGGTGGGTTTTGGCTGTGCCATAATGAATTACTGCAACGCCGCCAAGAGCGGCTCAAGTGCATGCAAAAACTGCACAACAATATTTGCTGTAGGCGTGTTAATGCCTGAAAGCAGCACGCGCATTGAACACACAAGCTTTTCTAACATTATGCTCACATCCTGACCTTCGGGCTTGCCAACAGTGTCAGCTGGAGTGGAAACCGATCTTGGTCTTGCCATGGCGATCTCCTTGGATGGCAGAGCAGGCCATTCAGCATCAAAGGAAGAAGGTACAAATCAGACTGAGCTACTGCGGTAACATGGGACGCGGCCACAGACGTCTTGTTATCGTTGTTAGGCTCATGCTGCTGTGCCGGCTGAGCTGATACTTCCTGCGACTGTGGTGCAGGTGGACTAGAATTGTGTGGAACCGGACGACGCCGCCGGGAACGATGTTTGCGGCGACGAATACGCGCCGCCGCTTCTTGGTGGCGGCGCGTATGAAAATTTACCTATTCATAATGCTGTTTAGGTTTTCAACCGAAAATAGCGTACTTTAGTGAAATTTAAATTTATTTCAACATGTAACTTATTGAACAAGTAATAAATTATAAAACAATATCTGCTTAGAGACGAAACTGCCGTCCGGGAGAAAGGCACTTCCTTCTCCGATAGGGACATCTGCCTTTCTTCTCAAACCAGGTGCTGCGTGAATAGGAAACTTCACAAGTCGGGGTGTATGCAGGTGGGCGCGCGCTAAGGGTCTGCGGATGGGAACCCAATTCTTTGGGCTCCACCATTCTGTACTCGTGTCAGTTTCAGCTATTTAGGGAAGTTTCTGATCCTTTCTTTTTATTGACAGCAATTTTATAGACAGTTTTTTTAGACAGCAATTGGTACCCCGATTGGAAAAAGAACTGCTTTTCTTCCATGGCTTGTTGGTTTAGCTTTACAGTGCAGAAATCAGTGTTTTTCTTAATTTCTTGCTTTTTGCTTTCCGCGGTTTCTGCCCTTTCGTGGACTTCTTTCGCATGTTCCTTAGCACCCACTGTGCGCTAAATAAATCTTTCCCACTTGAGAGTATGCGCTGTTCCTGCCGTTATATATAGAAGCCTGCTCTGTGGTATGCGCCAACCGGGCCACTTACACTTCAATAAGTGGAAATGTGTCTAAGCAATGAATACTTCATACAACTCTTGGTAGCATGCTTCACAGTTCGCCCCTCGGAGGTGAAGCGCGCGGCGTGGCTGAGCGTCGGTGTCTCTAAGTGCTGATGGCATAAGGCTCATAGCCGAGTCTATAGTGACGTAGAATACACAAGTTCATTATATCCGAATCTTAGAACGCCACTCTCGGTGTCGAAAGGTGGAAGTCAAGCCCGGGTCGATCAGCGACTCCTTTCAGGCGAGTCTGTCAGAGCCAAGCTGATACCTGGTTGACGCATGTTGACGCACCCATTGGACATCTCGCGCTTAAAATACCATTAAATCCTCCTGAATGAAGCAAAGCGCACCCCGTTGCTGACTGACGCATCAGCTCGTGACATTCGCAGCTGAGCTTCGGCCGCAAGCTACACAGAATCGAATGCCGGAAGCTAGGTCTGCGTAAACCGAATGCAGCACTCAAAAGCACGATACCACTACATTTGCTCGGCGTCACGCACACTGGCGGCCGACGCACAGAAAGCCTTCGAGTGGCTCCACGAATCACGGCAAGGAGCGGTGGTCTACGCCGGAGCGCCAGCGTATGCCAAGAAAGAAGTCGCCGCGGGCACTGGCCAACGAACGGGAGCGCGGAAATCTGCAAGGCGCTCGCGCGGAAACATTTGAATAGGCAGACGGTTCGCCCAGAACACCGGCGTCGCGTGAATGCAAACATCTGCCCGAACGCGACGCGACGCCTGCTTGCCTGCAACGTGCTCGCTAGAACCTCACGTCGCGACAGCAAACGCTTCACCGCCGCCGCCGCCGCCGCGGCGTCTTGGGCGTCATTACTTTTCCGGCCACGAAAGGTGCGCTCCTCGACTGTTCCCTCGACAATGGCCGCCTGGCGGCAGACCCCCGAGTTGCAGTCGACGGCAGAAGTCGTGACACAACTGCGAGAACACTACTCAGAGGCTGATCTACGCCGGAAAAAACGGAAGGCAGGAGAAGTGGCGAAAAGACGCAGCGGCCGCACGGAAGATGTCCAATTCGTGGACAAAACGTGGTAGACGACAGCCGTGCGTAGAGCCTGGAAAACAAAACAGCAGAGGAGGGCCTCGAGAGTCACGCACGAGAGCCGAAGTGAATCAAGCCAAAGGTCGGCACTAAGAAGGCGCGGAAGCAAAAAAAAAAAAGAATTCGCGAGCAACGCGCCTGGATCAGGGGCCCTGTAAACACATGAATCCTTTGGCCGTCACGTGGCCAGTCCTTCCTTTTTACCACCCCTGATATATAAAACCGCCGAGTCCAGAAGAGGAGCCGAAGGCGGATGGGTCTCAGCGAAGAGTCCTTCCTCACGCTTGCCAAAAGAGGACTTTCAACGCAAGACGCCACCACCATACACCGCTGACAACGCCTGGCCAATAGCTGCCTCCAGACAATGCTTTCTCAGGTAGGTGCAGCCGGCAATCAAGTTGAGATGAGATGGGGCAAGATGCTTTTCCGATCGTGTGATCACAGAGCTCCGATTCCTATAGAGTTGGCGTGAAGGGGCCACATATCTATTAACCGACCATATAGACGGAGAGTTGACAATTCCTTCCCTCTAAGACGTACTGGAACTTCGCAGCAGGCAGGCCCCGTTCGCGCCTAAAGACGGCTAGTGTCGGTAGCGCACATGCCTTACCTACTAACTACCAGTTTATTTACCTGCTGCGTAGTGCCTATAGCGAGTGGTGCAAGCGTCATCGGCGTTTGTGTTGTTATTGTTCTCCTCGTTGTTGCTACCACCAGGTGGGTCAGAGAAGATAGCCTTAACGCTATGTGTCTTTATTTGACCATGAATAATCTCCTAGTCTTTTCTTTTTTGTCAGGGCTCGTGTTTTCCAATAAAAGACCTGATCTTCGCAATCAGTCCACTTTTAGTTTTCAACAAAATTTTCAATACTGATATGTCCCAAAAAAAGGTTTCGTACTTAAGCTGCGTTTCGTTTCGTGCGTTTGAACCAATATGTATAGTTATATGATCTTTCTTGCTTTTCTTGCATTCTCTTTCAATAGACGATGTTTCGCATTTTATTACTTAAAGTTTTATTGCGCTATATTTTTGCTATTTTTCTTCTGAAAAGCCTATTGTCCCGGTAAATGCGGTAGTCCTTGATTACTCATGTCAGTAAGCAGTATTCCCCCTGTGTCGTCCCCGCGTTGAGGTCCTTGCATACTATAGACGGCGCGCATTTTCAAAACATTTTGGTCTCGCATCAAACAGTTCTACGTATTTGCAAACTGTTCGCAAATATGGAGGTGTCCCTTGCAGAGCTGATGTCCTCTCCTGTTGGAAGAGTTGTATGTTAACGTTCTCCAGAGCGGGATGAGCCCTCGACGGCAAGTTTTTTCATGCCGCTCCATTTGTTCGAATTTATTGATGACTATGGTTTTTTTTTTTATGGCGCAAGGGCATCTATGGCCGAAGAGCGTCATGGCACAAGGTATTTTCTATTACTCGAGGTGGGGTCAAAGACCCATTTTTCAAGCAGTGCACTCCTGGTAAGCCGAGCACCAGAACAGTGGGAAGCTTGTGCCCATTGTATCACCGGTGGGTACCCGGCGGCACTGGGGATCGAGCATCGCACCTCCCGTATGCGCGGCGGATGCTCAGACCACTAGACCACCGCTGCGGTGCGGTCGAATTTATTAGTTCAAAGCAGACTGATGACTTAAACAGCACAATTTGAGCCTGCCTCGGAAGCCTACTACTTGGCCTGGTTTATGGTTTATGGGGGCTTAACGTCCCAAAGTGACTCAGGCTATGAGGGACGCCGTAATGAAGGGTTCCGGAAATTTCGAGCACCTGGGGTTCTTTAACGTGCAATGACATCGCACAGTACACGGGCCTCTAGAATTTCGCCTCTATCGAAATTCAACCGCCGCGGCCGGGATTGAGCCCGCGTCTTTCGGGTCAGCATCCGAGCACCGTAACTACTGAGCCACCGCGGCGGCCCTACTACTTGGCGTTCTGAATCGAAACTTCATCACGGCATATGGTTCTCGTTGTATATGATTACGTGAACCATGTCACGACTGCCTACCTCTTTTTTTGATCAATAATTGATGGATGGGGTATCTACGAAACATAATTTTTCAGTAATCTTTGTTGCGTTGGATTTCGCCGGAAAGTGCGCTCTGTGGATCTAGCAGCAGCCACCTAAATCTCATGTGCAAATTTCCGCAAGTGATCTAGCGCCCCATGCGCCGGGCACAAATAATTTGTCAATTGCACAACGATTTAGACTTCAGTAAGCAGTTGTTGGCATGAGTTGAGGTCATGCATCTTTCTCTACGTAAAGGAATTGACTCCAGAGATATATATTTATGGCTCAACTGCTGTACAGCACCGATTGATTTCCATTAAGTGAGGCTGATATCGGGATGCACCTGACTTAACTGAAACTAACAAGAAAGGATACAGTCACAGGGTAACGGAGTGGATTCCAAGAGAAGGCAAGCGTAGCAGGGGGCAGCAGAAGGTTAGGTGGGCGGATGAGATTAAGAAGTTTGCGGGGATAGGGTGGCCGCAGCTGGCAAAGGACAGGGTTATTTGGAGAGACAAGGGAGAGCCCTTTGCCCTGCATTGGGCGTAGTCAGGCTGACGATGATGATGATGATAATGATTAACAAGGAAGCTAAATTAAATTGAAGCTAATAACTAGAGCCAGTATTACATGAGAAATACGCTTTACTTGTTCATAACACAGCTGTACAAAGACGCTTCTGGAATCTATTACTCATGTGGCGCTGAGTAAGTTGGCGAATAAGGGTGAAATTTCTTAGCAGATATGAAACCAATAATTGTTGCCCTATTCGCTCCTCATAGCCTGAGTCGTTTTGAGACGTTAAACCTTGCAAACCTAAATAAATTGTTGTACTATTCTTTGTTAAATACAGGCGCAAGTATGTAGCGTTACATAAAGGAGGCCGTCGCTAAGCGGCACCAGTGTGGAGAGGCTGGGCAGTGGACCTTACAGGAAGTGGATAGGCGTTCGGGAAATTCAACAACACCACTGAACATGCGTTCAATGTAAGGGCCATCCGATATTTATAATAGCAGAGTAGAAATAACCCGGCTGCTTCGCTAAACGGAAGAAAGGCATACACATAAAAACACGAGCAGAATACCGGACCGAAAGAGGAGACTGCCGCGTTAATAAAACACTAGCTAGGGAGACACCAAGGCATGAAGTGCTGAGAGGTGTCCGAAAAAGAGCACTGATGCCGGGGCTTACCTTTGGTAACTTTGTATTGCGCCTAATGTCAGAAGTGGAATCCAGAAATAAACCAGGTATCATCAAGGTTAGCATGAATCGCTCACAGCAAAAGTCACAAATGAGGAAAAACAGAGCGGTATGGCCTGGAAATAGCCTGAAGCGCGGAAAGCACAGAGTAAAATATGGTTCGGAGAACGTCTGAAAAGGTGGAGAGTAAGAATGTGTGGAGTGCATCTGGCAGGTATTGTCCGATTATTAATGACAGTTTACGAATATCCCTCAAGAGAAAAGTGTACAACAGCTGTATCTTGCCGGTACTCACCTATGGAGCATAAACTTGGAGTCTAGCGAAAAGGGTTCAGCTTAATTTAAGTACAACGCAGCGAGCCATGGAAATTAAAATGATAGGTGTAACGTGAAGAGACCGGAAGCGGGCAGAGTGGGTGAGGGAACAAACACGGGTTAATGACATCCTAGTCGAAATCAAGAGGAAGAAATGGGCCTGGGCAGGGGATGTACTGCGAAGGCGAGATAACCGCTGGTCCTAAAGGGTAACGGAATGGATTCCAAGAGAAGGCAAGCGTAGCAGGGGGCGGTAGTAGCAAGTTAGGTGGGCGGATCTGAGATTAAGACGGTAGCGGGGATAGGTTGGCGGCAGCTGGAAAATGACAGGGTTAATTGGAGGGACATGGGATGGCTTTTATCCTGCAATGAACGTAGTTAGGATGATGATGACAAAAAAACGGTAAACCACAGTGAGGGAAAGGACCAAGAAACTAAGGAATACAAACATGCAGAAATAAATAACGGGATTTAATAAAGACATTCAAACGCAGGGTCCAAGACGCAGAGGGCGTGAACTGGATCAATTCTAAGGAAAAAAAGCCACTGAATGTAGGTCTGTACAGAATGGGCGGTAAATCATTCAGCGATTGAACAGTGTCCTGTTGCTCGAAACGAAATCAGGGAACATTCGAAGGCGTGGTACCAACAAGAAATAAACCCAACGTGAGGATTCATGTTCAGTGTGAGTTAAATCTGAAGATACAATTTAATATATTTTGCTATTAATTTAACAACATCAAAGACTACGCTTAAAAGCATTAAATAAGGGGTAGATTGTAAACAGGACCTATTCTGCAAAAATGCCTCTATGAGCACACCGAATGCGTGCCGAACATAGGCAAAGAATACACATGGAAAACCTAATGCTTAAAAGAAACAATGCAGAACACCCAAACGCTTCCACGATGACAGGGCATGTGAAATTTAAAAAAAAAAATACCCCGAACAAAACCGTGCATAAAAACTAGAAAATCGAGTAAATGAGGAAAGGATAACCTAGAAGTGATCATCTAGATGTCAATGTGAGTACATCAGCCTTCTCGAAACAGTCTGGCTCAGAAATAAAGGCAGTGTGAATGCACGCGCTGTAGACGTAGGTCAAAAACCGTTGCAGGACTGGTGGTTCAGCCGTTTGATACGTAGTGTCCCTAACTCGTGGCGTACCATTTGCACGTCGTGCATATCCTACTGCGAGAAGCTTGAGCACAACTCTTCACGTCAACATGCTCTCAGCGGCCAGCGCTTTCCGGTCAAAATGTTTAGCTGAGCAAGCTATGCGAAGAAAGAGATGGCGCGAATGTGTGACTTAGCATGCGTTCATCCGTCCAAATTAGTTAGCTGTGCAGCGAAACTTTCTACTGTTTGGTACTTTTCGTTTTAATTCGTATCAAGTGTGTCTCTTCAAGTCTGCTGAGGCCAAGAAACGTGAACATCAAATACTCCCTGTCTCGCCTTGTTGACGCATAAACGTCCGGACATCCTGTCCACCCCCTTTGGTGGAGCTGTCACAGGGATAGTGTCGCGTTACCTCATGGAAGGGCCCATTTCAAAGCAGATAGGGGTCGCATAACAACACAGTTACAGGAACACGTCGAGTGTGCCTAAACAGCGACTCTCCCATCACGTACGGCCTTTTGCCAAAGGCATAGTGCAAACAGTTTGCTTACGAGCTGTGCAGCAGAGCTCGTGCAGCATGCGTGAAAGACACATGTTTGGCAGGGGGGAGAATGATAGTTATTCTGAGATGGAGACCCCTTGGGCTGTATACCTTTGACGAAGGCTGTATGTTCTGAGTGACGAGCAGGTGAGCGCAGAGAACGTTAAATTAAACTTGGTAAGCAGGTAAGCACTTTCCACTGCAAGTCCTGTTTACTCATTTACAGAAAGTCGCAACCGACAACCACCGCTCCCACCTTCTGCCCGCAACGACGTCTAGGTAGGTTCGAGCATTAAGGTAGACGTGAAGCGGAGCGTGGGTGTCCTGGAGGACGTGCCGTCTGTCATCCAGGGTTCATCCGACTCTGGCAGTTCTCCGTCATTTTTTTCGTCAAATTGACTATCCTTACTACACCGCAGCGGTGGCCAAGTGGTTGAGCACCCGCCTCGCATGCGGGAGGTGCGGGCTTCGATCCCCAGGGCCGCCTGGTACCCACCGGTAATGCAATGGGTACAAGCTTTCCCCTGTCCTGGTGCTCGGCTTATATATGGTGAAATGCTTGGGAAATGGGTCTTTGACCCGACCTCGAGTAATCGAAAATACCTTGTGCCATGGCGCTCTTTCGCCACAGATGCCCTTGCGCCATAAGAATTCATCATCATCATCATCATCATCATCATCAACACTATCCTTGCTATACAGCTGAAACAATCTGACGGAGTCTTATTCATCACATTTTCCGCGCGCATCGCTTCCTCGGCGCAGGTAATCGTGATGGTGTGCGCGGCTGTAGCCATCGTAGAGTGCAACGTGGGACCCAACGTAGGGTCCGTGGAGCCAAATTTCGGACGCACCGGCCAGCAGGCACAGGAGCCCCAGCCCCATTTGGTGAGATGAGGCGACGGGTTTCGCTCATGCGAAAGTACCGTTCTGAAGCAGATTTAAACGAAATTGGCCGCAGAAACAATGAACCACCGCGCGTAGCGAATTCCTCAAATGTGAAGTGGAGCAGTGAAGAATCTGGGAAAAAGCTGCTCTCTTTAGTGAATCTTCGCAGGTTTTCTTTTTAAATATTGCCCCTTCCAAATGCACGTAGAGCCTTGCACAGTGTGACAACAAGGAAGGAGAAAAACGTTATGCTCGGCCTCTTTATATTCAGTACAGAAGATTTTATTTTGGTCATAATCACCGCAGTTCCCTTCCTCTGCTCGAGACATAGGTAGTTATGAGCGTCAGCAGCTCACGAACTAGTTTACTCCTTCGGTGGATGTTCCGTTTTCGAACTGACTTTTTACAGCGTAGATCGATTTCAGCAGGAAGTCTCCTATAATCGTCCTCTCTTCTACACCTCTCCCCCCACGCTGTCTCATAGCCGAGCCACTATACGCCGCTTCTCTTCCCGCCGTTCCTGTTCCCGCCGAGCCCGTTCCATCCGGGCCTGTGCCCCCCGCAGCCGTGCCAGCCGCAGCAGCCGTACGAGCTGCAGGGCCTGTCCTCCGGCAGCCCGGCGTTCATCCGAGCCGACGACGGCACCCTCTTCTTCGTGGAACCCAAGAGCCCGTTGAACCTGGGCCCCTACGTTCCCTCGCCGGCAGAGTACGAACCCGAAGCGCCCGTCATTCTTCCGCTGGCCCGCAGTGGCGCCGCAGCCCACCGCGGCGCTCGCCGGGGCGTCGGTGGCTTGGGCCGCTCGAAGCGCCACGCTTCACTGATGAGTGGGCAACACCCGGGCCACTAGGGGCATGAGAGCGCATGGTCCCACTGCACGGCACAAAGGTTTCAAGCGATCGGACACTCAGATTCACCCCCGTGAACAGCGCGGTAGCCAGCGTCGGCCATTGGTTCTTTTTTTTTTTGTCCTTCCGCCAAATCATGTGGATGCCTGGTCATGAAGACGCTGCAGACATACCTCACCTTTACAATCGACCCTACTTTCCCCCTCCCCCATTCAAGGACCCTCCGAAACTTCTCAGATTAAAGTTAACTTTCCTGAAATGACTGGTTTCTTTTGTATTCGTGAGTCGACACATCGATGAACAGTCGACCAGGATGTGGCGAGCGTAGTCAGTGTGTATCAAACACCTTCATCGATATTCAGTTTCGCTGTCAGTAAGACGTAAATCAAAATGCCGTATTCAGAAAAGCAGTATGAAATATATGGCACGAGGAATCGAATGTAATGGGACCAGTAATATGCTGTACTTAAGGAGCGTCGTTGGGCAAGTTCGTATTAGCTGACACAAAATGCAGTAACCACGTCCGCGTCCATCCGTGCAGCACCGTGTATGGGTAATGGAAAGATTTAGCATCCCGGGGACATACTAGCGGAGACGTATACCGGTTTTACGTAAGCGATCTGCGATTGTGCAGAGGCAAGTGCGTGGCTGGGTAAGACTACTGCGCGTACTGCGCAGCTCCCTTACGTAAAACTAGCATAGATTTCCGCTAGCACGTCTACAGTATGCTAAATCTCTCTAATATGTCCTCTCTATGAGCCGTTTTCTCTGAGTATGCTTAAGGATGCCGTTTTAGCTTTCGGCAGGTGTTGATCAACAACACGCATAAGACTTATACGAGGAACGATGATCATATTCTTCTTCAGCCTAAATACGCGGAGGCAAAACTAAATCGATTTACCCGGAAATCTTAAAATGGATGTAATTAACGCAGATATCTCGTCCTCGAAACTTAGTTGAAGGAGACCTCCTTTCAGTCAAAGTACATGTCGCCGCTCGACCGGACCATCGCAAGATCATGTCAGTTTTACAGCGTCAGCTATTCGTGCCAGACCCCCCCCCCCCTTTCCGGGTCGCGTTTTCGTCGTTTCTATGCAATAACGTCGTCATATTCGAATTCACATGACCAACGGGTGGTCACATCAATGCCTTATGTGAGCCAGTGAACCGCGTTTGCAGCATTGCCCCTTAGACAGCTGATTCAAAACTTGTCTTACATAACGTGAGCGCATGTTTATCTTATTTTGTCCTTTCGTAATTCATCCTTAACGCTTACTACAGCGCAGGGCAAGCAGCTTTACTAGCCACTCGTAATACGCTCAAGCAACCTTGTCCTCTGTTGTTGTTGTTGTTGTTGTTGTTGTTGTTGTTGTTGTTGTTGTTGTTGTTGTTGTTGTTGTTGTTGTCGTCGTCGTCGTCGTCGTCGTCGTCGTCGTCGTCGTCGTCCTCGTCCTCGTCGTCGTCGTTGTTGCTGTTGTTGTTGTCGTCGTCGTCGTCGTCGTCGTTGTTGTTGTCGTCGTCGTCGTTGTTATTGTTGTTGTTGTCGTTCTTGTCGTCGTCATCGTCGTCGTTGTTGTTGTTGTTGTCGTCGTCGTCGTCGTCGTCGTCGTTGTTGTTGTTGTTGTTGTTGTTGTTGTTTTTGTTGTTGTCGTCGTCGTCGTTGTTGTTGTTGTCGTCGTCATACAGTGGCACATGCCCACGCAGGGGGATCGTCCATAAATTGGGGGCACAGGGAGTTTTTCAGATGAATTTTTTCATGCACAAAAAGATAATGAATGCTGGAGAAGAGAGAAGTAAACAAAAAGAACACCGAAATAAAACGGTAAATGCATAACGCAAGCAGAAAATGGACACTGTGGGATTTGTGCTCGAGTGATTAAAAATAATAATAATAACAGCAACAAATCGTAGCAAGGCAGCCTATTAGATTCCAGCAAGAAATGTTGAATGGCAGTAAAAACAGACCTGTGGTTGTACCCAAGTACGGTGGCGCCAAACGACAATATGATCGGGCTGCTCAAACTAAGGCCAAGCTGTCGCAATGGCTTCTCTAAAAACCGTGTTCTCACCATGGTGAAGCGGCGACAAAACAACAATAAATGGCCTATTGATTCCTGTTCCCCACAGAATCCGCAGACGGAATAAACCGTCAAACCAGACCTTTGCACATAAAAATTTAAAGGTGGGATCAGGCAGCGCAGACTTCTTAGAGACCTCAAGCTGCCGTGTATGATATGATTTCCTGCTCCACGAATAACTGAGATGCAGATAATCATCAGATCTTAAAAGAGATCCAGTTGTCATGCTTAACATGTGAGGCTGTCGTCATAAATGACACCATGATATTTTAAAGACTTAGTTTGAGTAATATTTTTTCGCTGCATTAAGTGAGAGACACATGAACAGTATCTTTTATTTGAAAAGCAAGGACAGCGCGCTTGTTAACATTTAAGGTGAGTCGCAAGCCACACAACCAACTCTCAAGTAACTTCAGATACGATTGCAGGTGCGCATAGAGATTAAATGTCAGGAGCAGCTGTGAAAAATGCAATGTTGTCCGCATAGACGCGCCTACGAATTTGGTGATGGCTGGGAATAGATCTCAGTAGAATATTAAAGAGTACGGGCGAAAGGTCTGCCTCTTGAGGAACACCTCCGGTTTGTTTATATCTCCCAGAATTGACGCCTCTTCCTACTCCTCAAACTCGGCGCGCACATCTTTTGGGAACTCCCACAGAAGTCACCTTTACGGCACAAATACCCCATCTGTCCAGCTCAGCGGCTGGCCGCACTTTATTATGCCTATTAAGTCTAGCCCCAATTACACACCTTACTGAGGGATCTTCTTTCTTCTGTCCTCAGCTCTATCCATGCAATATTATTGCATGGATAGAACTGCAATATTATTGCATGGATAGCAGATTTCCTCTCATCTAGAATCCAGTTCACACCGGTTAACAACTCTAACTCATGTTATGCTAATGTTACGTCTGGAGTTGCACAAGGCAGTTTACTGGGACCTTTAATTTGCTCATCTATATTAATGATTTACCCAGTTGCGTGACGTCTAGAATCAGACTATTTGCTGACGATTTTGTGCTTTATCGATGTATAACCTGTAACAGTGATAGCCAATTACTGCAGTCTGATCTAGAAGCTATAAGCACATGGTGTTCTAATTGGATAATGCCGTTAAATCTTTCCAAAACTAAGCTCGTGTCTTTCACCAACAAGCCACGTATTCGTATACCTCCTACTCTCTTGATAGCAATAGTGTAGAATTCACCACAAGTTACAAGTATCTTTGCGTTAACCTTCAGTCCAACTTATCATGGAATCATCATATTAATCTCACTCTTGCCTCCGCTAATCGTACTTTCGGACTTCTCAAACATATTTAAAAGATGCCGCAACACATGTAAAAATCTAGCGTACACCACATTAATCCATCCGAAACTCGAATACGCGTCTGACATTTGAGATCCTCATCAGACTTATATCATCAGTACCATCGAAGCCTGGCAAAGCCTTGCTACGCTATTCATCTTTGCTCATTATTCATGTAACACCAGCGTCATCTCATTGAATTCTCAATTCGACATAGTGGCTAGCGCACAAGGAAGACGCACACGTAAGGAATCACGCTAGTGTTCTTCCTCTGTGCGTCTTCCTTGTGCGCTAGCCACTATGTCGAATTATGGAAAACAATTAGCCCAGTTAAGAGCCTTGGAAGTATAAAGCAGCGTTAGAAAACTTAGCACTGCGCCGAAAAATTCCCCACCTATCACTTTTCCTTAATATCACAATCCTTCCCTTCATGGTGAATTCTTTCAGCAACCACCAGTTATCTTCCCACGTCGTGATTATACTTACAAATTTCACCGCTCGAACTGCCAGTCATCCCAATATGCATATTCTTTTTTACCGCGCACAGTAACCGAATGGAACACTTTACCATCAGGCATTGCCATAGAAACTGACCTAAATAACCTCTAACACCTTATTCGCTCATGTTTAAGCAATTAAAAGGGTTTTTCTTTTTCAGCGTACTTTCTTCCGCCCTGTTTTCTTTTTATTTTTTTTATTTTTTCTGGCGTTGTCTTTTTCTCGTGGTGCTGTTATTTATTCCTATAATTTTGCTGCTACGTGTATTGTTCCGACTCTTTGTAGTGGATGCCTAATTTTTATTTCTCTTGTTTATTTCACTGCATTATTATAACCTGTAACCAATGCCTTGTACCCGCTTCCCCCTCCCATGTACCCTCAAATGGGAGCATATCAGGGTATTTTGACTAAATAAACATACCCCCCATCCCCAAGAACATGCACCCCGAACGAGACGGGGAGCGCAGAGCAGCAAGGACTCGGGCCCTCCACAAAACAGCATAAAGAGGACCATGAGGTGACCTACGTGGACGCATAGAACATACGCAAGGCTCCCGTATGGCCCTGGCGGTAGCCTCCAATCAAGCAAAGCTTCTAACCTCCAGCTCAATAATCACTAATTCCACCTCAGAGGCATAAGAGACAGCCATCACGCTTGCTCTCATCTCTACATCTACTACCAAAATTATCTCTGACTCCCAATCTGCCATTTTCAACTATGTCAATGGCTACATATACCGCACAGCTGCTCGCTTGCTACGCTTGTGGCACCCCGGCGCCCCATAGCCCCATAGCCTTCATCTGGACACCAGCACATGCCGGCCTCCCTGGCAACGAGGAGGCTCATTCCTTAGCCCCAGGTCTCACATTCCGGGCGGGAGTCGAGCGCCTTGTATGGGCCGAGGAGCGCCTGTTCTCCTTCCGTGATATTCTCTCGTACTACCGGGAACAACGAATAAAGTACGCACCCCCAGCCCCATCTTTCTCCATGGCGCAGGCCACACACTGGCGACGACTACAAACTCGGACTGCATCATATCCCATACTACTACTGCAAACTTTTCGGAAAACCAGGACACTTCCTACACAACCTCCTCACAAGCCCCACCTTCCCTCATACCCCATCGCCGACCATGGCGGAGTCTTACTGGAAGACTCTGCTGACCAGCACTTCCACTCAAGACCAGAACCGGCTCATCTCCACTGCTATGAAGATTGCGCTCCAGGGGCTATCCTTCGCTTTGTAAGGGTGTCTTCTCAGAGTGAGGGCGCATTCAAGTGCCATCCCTCCACCATTTATGGACCTTTTCAAAAAGAGGTCAATGGGCACTACCATATTGGGCACTGTGTTGTGCTCGTAGTACAGGAAAGAGTTGAGCTCCCCCCCGTTCTGCCCATAGCCCAGAAAATCGGCTTTCTCGAGGGTTGTGAAAACGTCTATATAGTTGGCAATAAAAGTCTCTACCACCACCTCCTATTGTACTAATCCCTCTGGTACCTCCTCTTTGTCCACACTGGTTCTCTGGCGCACATCGGCTGGTTCCAGACACCCGCTACGGCACCTCTTCCTCTCGTTCTTCTTTCACTCCCCCCTTTCTCCCTTCCCTCACGGTGCGGTTGAGGGTGTCCAGCAAGCGCTATTTCCATTCCTCAAGAATCACTAACGTGCAACCGAAGAGCACGCGCCCTTCCTCTCCCTCCCCCTTTACGCTTTTCGTCTTGTCTACTTCTTTCGTTCTCGCGCTTTTCTCCTTCTATGCATCACACCTACACCATGTTTTCTAGCCGAGGCCATTTCGCATTAAAAAGCTACGGCGTCACCCGCATCGAGCCGTCCTTGGCCGTCATCGTTCACATCACAGCAGAAGACGGGAGTCGCATGTAGGAGGTTTTACTGTCGCTAAGACTTGCCCTGCTGTCATCGGCAGTGCGGTCTCATACGCTGCCATAAGCTCCACAGGTCGCCAGCCAAAGTTTGAATTACTTGCGATCAACTTGTATTTAATTACCGGCTGTCGCCCTTTACACAAAGCCAAGCAAAAGCCAGAGGCCTAAATCCCACTGCTACCATTGCCACAAGCAGTCGTCGCAGCTCCACAGCACCGCTGCTCTGCAAACCACCGTTGCATTGTGCAGCTATGTGGGGAACCGAGCTTCTTCGCCTACACAGATAGCCTCGGCCGTCCACATGGGGAGGGTGCGCGAGATGATATTCTGTACATCGCCTATTGCATAACGAAACATATATATCATCGCTGTCTGCAATGAGCATCGCTCAGAAACTGAAGATGTTGCATCTCACAAAGCAGACCAGGGCCGACTATAGATGAATTTCGTTCGTGAGTACACCGCCGCCGAGCTCTTCTTACAACCTCTGATAGGTGGGCCTGGCGGTATACAACAGTGGGCGTCTCCTGGCAGGCGATAACGTGCCACCACACCGCCAAAAATCCTACGTGTGTGTTAGACCACGGGCCCTGAATTTTGGCTTGATGTGGGTGGTCATACGTGAGCTGCATCTATTTTTATATATTTATTTGTAACATTCTTCAAGATACAAAAGGTCTAGGATGACAGGGCAAAAAGCAGATGCCTGACGAAGGCCCTGTCACACATACAGTGCTCAGACATGTACAAAGGATTAGAACATTATACAAGTGCTAACGCAATAATAAAAAGAAAATAACATTCGACGCAGAGTTTAGTTGGTTTCCGAAACATGTAAGCTTAATGTTTTGTATTGGATGGTATGTACGTTCTGGAGGCATTTCTGAACATTTTAAATGCTCTACATTGCTGCGATATGTCAAGAAAAGATGGGTTTGTATTTAGAAAATTAGGGATTAAATACGACAGTGTTTGCGTATCATAGCTCGTTCCTATGGCGGGCAGTCTAAAGAGGTTCTTTCAAAAGTTATACCGTGTAGTACAGGGCTGGCGCAAGTTGGCTAACACTGATGGATTTCGCATAATTTCGTTCCTAATATGAGTAGCAAGATTCAGCTCATATAAGTGATTTATTTTTAGCACATTATGTCTTACTTAGGAACACCGGAGGCCATGTTTTCCAGCCGCTCAACGTTTTCGATGCATCGCATAGCTCGTTTTTGAAGAACGATCAATTTGTCAAGGGTATACTTGGTAGTAGAGTCCCAGATTAGTAAGCAGTAATTGAAATGTGATTGAACAAGGGCGTAGTATAACCGGCACTTTAGCCAGGCAGGAAGAAGGTACCTAATTTTGTACAGCATGCCAACAGATCTGCATGCACTCGCATGTGTCTTGTCTACTTGAGGCGTCCAGCTCAAGTGCTCTTCAAAGTAAACGCCCAAAAAATTAAAACTAGATACCCTGTCTATTACAGGGTCATTATATTTAACAATGATGTTTTCGTCATCAGGTTAATTTTCTGGTTTGAATATGACGTATTTTGTTTTACTAACATTTAATTGCAGTTGATTTACCCTCAGCCGAGTGTATAATTCATTTAACCATGTGTTAGTTCGGCATGCTAGATGGCACAAGTTACTGCCAGAGGAATACAAGGTAATGTCATCAGCGTAGATAATTCTGTGAGGGGTATGTGGAATGCGCATAAAGTCATTAATGTACATAATAAACAACAAGGGTCCCGGGAACGAAAACCATCAAGGTAAGTGTATTGCAATCTGCCAGATAACTACGTGCGAGTCAAACTGAACGCCACGCCTCGAATGCCGTAGAACGGGAGTTTTCGGTACAGAATATTATACTTAATTGAGTCGAAAGCCTTCCTGAATTCTAGGAACAATCCAACAGTAAAATTTTATTCTCGAAATTAACAGTTTTTCTTTAGCATTCAGTAATTCCATTTCTGTAGACTTATTTTCACGAAAACCGTATTGCTCTTCAGCAAAGACTTTCTTCTCTTCAAGAAAGCTAGTTAATCGCACTTTCAGGAGACGCTGTAAAATTTTTGAGAACACAGGCAATAGTGAGATTTGGCGGTAATTGTTTATATCATCACGCCGACCCTCTTTATGCATAAATACAACTTTGGCTATCTTCATGCTATCAGTGAATTCACCGCTAGTTAAAGCTTCATTACAAATATGACGTAAAGGAGCGCATAAAATATCAGCAACGGCTATGATCAGCTTGACTTTGAGGTCATCAACCCCAACTGCTGTGCTTCTTTTTAAAGACGCAAGGACAGAGAAAATTTCAGTTCCCATGCAGGGGTTCAGAAAAATAGAATTTGGGCTTTCAGCACACATAATTTTCTATTCCCCTCTTGGCTCAGAAGTGCTTATGTATGTTGGTTGCACTTTTACGAGTGTGAATAAATTCTCACGACTGCTTCAACATCTGCCAGGATGCACGTGAATCCTTTTGCATTTCTTCACCCTTTCCGTTAAAATGGTCGCACTGACTATACCACCATTTTGCTAGCCCTTGAAAAGGAGCGGAGACTATACAACTTTTGCCACGCTCACTAAATAGCAGTTTCAAAAGTACCTAGGAAGAGAAGTTTTTACGAAACTGAACTTCCTTCAATGCCTGCAATTATGTAGGACAAATTTTAAAGCTAAAGCTTTACTGGCCTCGAACTTGCGATTTCGCCGTGGCGGCGCTTCGAGGAGGCACATGACGTCACAACGCGCGCCTCGCCGCGGATATTTCTCTCTCGCTCCCTAGTCACTACTGCGCATGCGCCACTAGTAGCAGTACCGAGCCACTGGTAATAGTAATAGTACTTTATTGCGCCAAATATTTAAAAAAAGTACAAAAAATCCGGCCTACCAAAGCCTCATAGGGGTTGAGTGGCAGAGCCCGACAGGCAGCGGAACCGCGCAAACATACCCACAGGCATAAACGCACATTAAAAATTACAGAATATCAAATTAGTACAGAGGAAACAAAAATAAAATTAGACACGAAACCAAAATGGCATAAAGATACCTGAAATCCGTGCAAAAAATACAGCAGTTACAAGAGAAATCATGATTTACTTGACAGGTGGTAAAGCATATGTACAACGTCGAAAACCACTAATTAGTGTATCGCAGAATCTTTTTTGGTTTATATTTAGTTTTTGTCAGGCGAACACTTAGAGGTAACCTGTTAAAGTAAATAGGAACGTAGTAATATCTGCCAAGGATCTCTCCGGCGAACACTCGGACCGAAATAATGGACTAGGCGACGGGTGTACCCACACAAACGCACATTTAATACACCCTACGTGGCGCACACACACTTGAACACAAAACTAACAAAACTAACACAAAACGCAAAGACTATAAATACACACGACCCGGGCAGACTGCTACCAGCGTCTATTACTAGCGTTCTACTATTAGCGGTCGGCGTTCGTGCTCACGGTTGGTTCGGTGTGGCTGCGGCGTTGTATGGATCCAGTAGGCGGCGTCGAGGCGGCTTTCGACGTGCTTGGGCTGGCGTCGCTGGCGGCGTTCGACGCGCTTGGGCTGGCGTCGCATGGCTGCGTCGTACAAGCTCCAGGTCCAAGCGCCCGTGGAGGTGATGCCGGTGTTGGCGTTGGGGGCACCACCCTGGTGGGTGGCAACAGCGCTGGAGACACCCCTGGCCGAAGCAGGTGGTAGCGTCGTCCGTTGACTCCCAGGAACGGGCTCAGGCACGGCAGGAAGTCCACGATGCGATGCCGTAAACTCGAGCTCACCGGAGCAGTAGCCGGCGTCGCTTTCTTCCAGCCAAATTGTCCCTGACCCGCCGGAGCCTCCGCTTCTCTGCTGTTCCCCCCCAGTGCCTCGCTCTCACTCACCCTTTTATAGCCTCAGTGTTAGTCCACGTAAGCCTTGTCGTCGTCTTCTTCTCTTCTCCACCAATCATCTCTCTCCACCTCACCGAATGCTTCTTCTTCCTCTTTATTCTTCGGTTAATCCACGTCGTCTTCTTCACATCTGTTTCCTTTAAAGTTTAATTTAGGTTCCTTAATATGTGTGACAATCTCTTACTCGCTTTCCGTACCTTGTAGACCGTCGGGGAATACAAAAAGGTTCCTTCGGTCGAAGAGACAAGTGTGGGGACATACGGAATCAAATAGTCACTACACCAAAAATGTTTCAGGACAATCGTTTCCATCAAAAGGCGATCAAAATCTGGTAGCGAAAATACCTTAAAGACATCAGAATTAGAGTGAAGGCCTAAGTCATAGCCAATATTTTTAACAAAGATCGTAGGAGAAAATTGATCCTATACTTCCAGCGAACTGCACAGTGACCATAAATCGTTATGCCATACCGCAGTACGCTATAACCAAGAGCGTTTACAATAACTTTGCGTATTGAAAGCGGCATGTAGTACCTAATGTTGTAAAGCACACAGGAGACGGTTCTGAGCTTTTTACAGACGTGGGATAAGTGATCATTCCATGAAAGAGCACTGTCGAAGTATACCCCTAGGTACTTCACTGTAGTTGTATAGCTCAGGGGTACACACTGACATTGGGAACAGTCAGATCCGTGCAAGAACAGCTGGTTGTTTAATTCTACCTTTTTCATTGGGCTGTGAAAGCATATAAGTTGAGTCTTAGAGCTGTTAACTTTGGTTAGGTTGAGTGAGAACCAGTCCCTAGCAATAGTTGCTGCAGCTTGAAGAGAAGAAAGTGAGTCAGAGTAGTTCGGCGACTGGGATACGAGTACAGTATCGTCAGTGCACTGATACAGGCCTATAGGCACAGCATTTGAAAGGTCATTCACGTAAATGTGTTCCGCCATTGCGCAGCGCCGGCCGCGCCTTTCCTCAACGTCCATCTTCCAATTTTCAGTTTTCTCTTTCTTCTTTTCCTCTCTCCTTTATCCCTTCCTTTACGGCGCGGTTCGGGTGTCCTCTGAGATACGTGAGACGGTTACTGTGCCATTTCGTTTCTTCAAAAAACAAAAACAAGTGAGCCGACGGCGTTAATAGAGTTCATAAATTGGCGTTGACAACTTTGCAAAGGCCGTTCATTTTCACGAAAGGAAAGGCGCACAACCGGCTCCGTGGGTCAGTGGAGACCCCCATCTTGCTTTCATCTACGTGGCGTTGGTGTCCAACTGTAAAAGCCTGCTTTGATTGCGTTCCGCACACTGGATATGAGACAGATACTGCGCCATTTCCTTTCCCCCCAAAACCAATTATTATTATTATTATATGCAGCGCGCCTTCCCTGTCACCCTGGGAGGTGGCATGCAGTTAATAGTTGATCGCCAGATTGACCACCAAATGAACGCTGCGGCCTAGCTTTTGCTGCAGTGCCGTATGTCAGCCACAACGCTGTCAGCGCGAATGCATTCAGGCCACATCTCTCTCTCACCACCGCCACATGTATCAAAGCACGAATGAGGCATCCGCATACCCAGGGAGCCAGTTATGCGCCCTTCCTTTGCTCAAAGCCATAGCAGTCTAGAGCACTGTCAACGCCAACGCCAATGAACACAGTAAACGCCGACATCTTTCGCTTTGTATATCCTGGATTAGCTGAGCTAATCCACATTAATATTTTTTTTCATTGCGGCTCTGAGGAGGATATATTTGTTTCCCAAGAACGCATGAATCATTTCATTTTTACTTGTTTGCTATCTTCCGGAAATAATGTGCTGCTAAAGTGTTAGTGCAGCATGTAATAAAACTGCATGAGCAGAACTAAAGACAGGTTTGATTGTAAAACATTTTATTCGTCGGAAAGAGCTTGCTTTAAAACGGCCCCGAAAAGAGTTTGAACATTCTAGTGAAGCGTGCAAGTCACGTGGTATTGCATTCTTCGCTACACTGCTTGGTGTGCTGTGCCATATTTTCACGAGCAGAATGCCGAGTGCCCACGGGGCTCTTTTCCTTTTAGATGACCCCTACAACCCACCTGGAGGTGCAGCTGCAGCCACTCAGCAATCAGGAATCCTAGAGAGGTGACTCCAGCTTACAAACACCGAAACGAAAAGTCCGTATCTTTACTTGCTGAGCGTCCACTGCCTTAGACAAGGAAGGCAAAATCACAGAAGTCTATTCCACAGTGCTCATATTAGATGCTAGATCGACTCTCAATGGCATCGCTGTTGCCGTAAACACCTGCACATAGTTTGCTAAGCAAAGCTGCAATGTCATTGTACTATTTTGTTCACTGTACGTGTACCATTAGTGTTTTTAGTGCGTAAGCATGTGAGGTGCACACCAAATCGGGGGGGGGGGGGGGGGGGATTTTGAGTGCGTTGCGCCGACAGTGGTGCGTCCACAGCGGAGCGTGCTTGCGCGTGCCAGCCCAGCGTTGTGCGTGTGCACGTGCGAATGCTTGCGCGATGCGAAGACAACATAGAGCGCGGCGAGCACGGTGAGCGGAGAGCTGACGTGTCAGAAAACCAAGGTGTGAGGGGAGACAGAGCTGCGGAGATTGGGTCATTCAAGCGTGAAGATGGCAGTCGTCGGACGTTGGGTCCGTGCTGCCGCGGACCTCCCTTGGATCACCGACGCAAGCCTCCTGCGTTCCTTTCAAGTTTGGAAGTGGCAGACGATGGATTGGGGGTCCGTGCTTCCGAGAGGCTCCCTTGGATAGCCTGCATTAAGCTTACGGCGCTCATCTATGTCGTGTCGTCGTTCTCTCACCGTGTGTTTGCCTTTTGTTAGCACTGACCTGTTTCAAAGGAAGCTCACGACATTTCGGGACGCTGTCGACGGGCCTATAGCAACGCTTCTCCTGCTGCTGCCAAGTTACTGGGGCTGTTGACGGGAGACCACCGGCGTCCTGTGTTCCTCTCCGCACCGACTACCGCGTCTGGCTCTTTTCCACCGCCTCCGTCGACACAACGCCAGCGACACGTCGTAGTTCATCAACCCGCGTTCCATCCTGTCTGCAAGGCATCCCCGCTTCACCTGGGATGCTCAGTACCTGGTGAACTCTTTCCTTTTATTGTGTAGCGTTGTACGCTTGTTGAGCGTGTGTAAAAGAATGGGGAGCATCCACGCTAGCACCGCGTTTCCTTGTGGTGACGCGCGCTGCCCGACAGGGACGGGCTCTGGCGATATGCGCCATAGCAGCGGGTCCTTTGCCGCAGCAGTGCGCCGTTTGCCCGGTGCCGCTAGGCCTAATGTGCTTCGCATCGAAACTACAGCGAAAATTATTTGAATCTAGTCACGGTTTACTATAAAAGGTCTAACCTTATTACCAGTTTACCACCACACAATAAACTATAACATTAAAATGAACTTATGATTTATTTCCTGACTTCACTGATCCGGATCATGAGAGCGAAATAACTAGAAGGGTAAGATTGGGGTGGAGCGCATATCGCAGGTTCTCTCAGGTCATGAATAGCAGGTTACCAATATGCCTCAAGAGAAAAGTGTACAACAGCTGTATCTTACCGGTACTCACCTACGGGGTAGAAACGTGGAGGCTAACAAAAAGGGTTCAGCTCAAGTGAGGGACAACGCAGCGAGCTATGGAAAGAAAAATGGTAGGTGTAATGTCTTATTAAGAGACCGGAGGCGGGCCTAGCGGATGAGAGAACAAAAATGGGTTAATGACATTCTAGTCGAAATCAAGATGAAAATGGTCTTGGGCAGAGCATGTAATGCGAAGGCAAGATAACCGATGGCCGTTAAGGGTAATTGACTGAATAGCAAGAGAAGGCAAGCGTAGCAGGGGTGGCAGAAGGTTAGATGAGAAAATAAGATTAATTGTGCGGGTATACCGTAGCCGCAGCTGGAAAAGGACAGGGTTTTTTTTTTAATTGGTTTTGGGGGAAAGGAAATGGCGCAGTATCTGTCTCATATATCGTTGGACACCTGAACCGCGCCGTAAGGGAAGGGATAAAGGAGGGAGTGAAAGAAGAAAGGAAGAAGAGGTGCCGTAGTGGAGGGCTCCGGAATAATTTCGACCACCTAGGGATATTTAACGTGCACTGACATCGCACAGCACACCGGCGCCTTAGCGTTTTTCCTCCATAAAAACGCAGCCGCCGCGGTCGGGTTCGAACCCGGGAACTCCGGATCAGTAGTCGAGCGCCCTGACCACTGAGCCACCGTGGCGGGTAAAAGGACAGGGTTAATTGGAGAGAAATGGAAGAGGCCTTTGCCCTGAAGTGGGGGCGTAGTCAGGCTGATGATGAAGATTAAATGAACTTGGCAAGACATCATGCTCATTGGAACCGTTTATATTCAGGTGAAACTTCTTACTGCCTTGCAGAGATTATCATTATCGTGACTTTCATATAATGACATAAATGTGGACGTATATGAAAATATAATAACATTAACAAACCAAAGGCCTTAAGCATTTACTGCATTTTCTTGCGCGTGTGTGGCACAGGTATAAATGCTGCACTGCCTGGCCAAAATGCTTTTCCGAAGTTTTATAACGCACACACAAAATTGCAATGGGAGGAATAGGCAGTCAAGTTTTTTGGTCATGACAGCAATGCAGTGCTGATGAGCTAACTGCCACTGGAGACCTCACTGAGGTGAAGGCATGCTTCATCAACAAATAAGGGGCCGAGCAAAGAAGCAGAAGCATGCATTCAGCCATCCACATTTTAAACGTGAGCCATTTATGGGCGATAAGTGACCATGTTTTCCTTTTTTTTACATGTGGACCCAAGTAACAAATAAAGCAACAGCAACGCACCAGCTTACACAATAGCCCAGCTTGTTACCTGTTGCCACCACGTAAGGTAGGATGCAGGTCTTGAATAGCACGCCGATGCACTTTGACGCGTTCAGCGGAACGCTAGGTGTGATCGTTGCGACGCCTGCCGTGTAGAGGGGCAGATGTGCGCTCCGTCACCGCGTTGCGGAGAGAAGGAAAGGAGGCATCCCAGACTGAAGTTGGCGCGGAAAAAACGAGGACAAGCGAGACAAGGACGAGCGCTTTCCCAGGTGTGTCGCCTACTCCATCCGTGACATCGCACACCGTGACCGAGCGGAGCAGGAAAGCGTCTGCTGGATTTGCATGCGCAGGGAATCAAAATTGGTTCTGCATGAAACGCCGGTGCACTTTGATGCGTTCAGCCTAACACTAGGTGTGATCGATGCGACGCCTGCCGTGGAGGCCGCCAATCGCTCGACCACAAACGTAGCCAGGGAGATGCAGCTTTTCGCTTTCGACCAGGGTTAACCACAGCTAAACCAACCACCAGCACTTTCTTTCCTCTCCCAGGCCTGCGTGCCGGGGGCGGGGAGGAACGTCTTTTCTGATGGAAATAAAAGTTGTTCAATCAATGAATCAAATTCCGTTACGGCGCGGTTAGGGTGTCCACCGAGATATGATACAGGAGTCATTTCCTTTCCTTAATAATAATAATTGGTTTTGGGGGGGAAAGGAAATGGCGCAGTATCTGTCTCATATATCGTTGGACACCTGAACCGCGCCGTAAGGGAAGGGATAAAGGAGGGAGTGAAAGAAGAAAGGAAGAAGGAGGTGCCGTAGTGGAGGGCTCCGGAATAATTTCGACCACCTGGGGATCTTTAACGTGCACTGACATCGCACAGCACACGGGCGCCTTAGCGTTTTTCCTCCATAAAAACGCAGCCGCCGCGGTCGGGTTCGAACCCGGGAACTCCGGATCAGTAGTCGAGCGCCCTAACCACTTAGCCACCGCGGCGGGTAGGCCGGATTCCTACCCATTCGAGTATTGTCCTGCCCGTTTCAGACTGGCCGAGCCGTTCTAATTGGGATATTCTCACCCCCTCTGCCAGCTCAACCCATCTGTTGTGTACCCCCATTTTTTCAAGCCGCTCCGTCGACGTAGATGTCGGGAGTCCCAGAGCTCGCTTGGCGCATTTCCTCAATATTCTGTCTACCTTCTCTATTTCTGCCTTGTTCATGTTTAGGTACGGCGTCGCGTAGCGGATCCGACTTATTACGTACGCCTGCGACATTCTCAGGAGATTCCTTTCTTTTAGTCCTCGCCCTTTTACCGCTACCCTCCTGAATATGCCTACCACTTGGTCTGCATATGTGGCTAATTTCTTTACGGTATTGGTGTTGTTGCCTTTCTTGTTGATAAACATGCCTAGGATCCTCATTTCCTCGACCGCTCGCTCCACAGTCAGCCGAGCGTGACGTCACGCGGATGAGCAGTTGTGCGTATGCGCCGATACCATGGTAACCAGAGAGACCCCACAGGTGCGCCGCGCGCTTCGTCGCCGCACGCCGCTCTATCACCCGAATCGCGCGTCGCATGCGCAGCATCGCGTATAAAAGGCGGAGATATAATGGGCGGCTGTATCACAACGTTTCACATGGATGCATAGGAGAGTCCAGCCGCTGCTGATCGGCGGTATAGACAAGAGACGATTAACTCTTTCGATCCTGAGCTTGTCGTCTGGCGCTTGGCTACAGCAGAGAGAATGAGCGTAAGAAGGCGAAGAGAGCAGCGGAGACGCCCGAACAGAGACTGGAACGGCTTGCCAAACGGAGATGCGACTTGCTGTTGTAGGCAGTAGCCGCATGCAGTGGCTAGGCTACAGTGGCCTTGGCCACAGTATCTAGGCCGTCTTGGCTTGGTTGGCTGCGCTGCTGCACGCTCGCACGCTTCTTGGGCCGGTATTCGCCGGGCTGGAGTAAACCTGTCCTGTTGGCGTCTCAACACTGCCGAGCGTAACAGACGGCGCATAGCCGCCGAGATGGAGCCCAATGTCTCTCATTGATAAACATACAGTGACCACAACAAGCTCAGCCAGGGAAACGTACCTCTCGCTACGTATATCCTGGCATAGCCGGGCTAAGCCACAGCCAATTTTTTCATGCTCGCACCCTCTTCCGTCGCTCGCACCTGCGTATACAAGTTGAGTGGTGGGTATTGGTTAGATTCTTTCAGACGTCAGGCAGCTAACATGGCCGCGGTCAATAAGCCGCGTAGCTCAGGCGGGTCACGAAGCTCTGCCCCCAGAGGTGGGGCCAGCGGAGGAGTGCCGACCTTCCAGCGTGCAAAAAGTGACGAGAGTAGAGGGAAAGGCGCGAAGACGCTGAAACTCAAAATATGACCACAGATAACTCAGCTTCTAGAAAGGTGGTGGTGAAAAATTTAATAGACACTGGGAAGTTCAGGTCACGCAGGTCCATGGGCCCCCGCACGGCCCCACTGCACTCTAACGTTCATGTCCCGGAGGCTCATGACGCTGGCAGCACGGCCTGTGGCGATGGCTTGCTTGGACGGGCCCTCAGAGCGCAGTACGGTCTCCCAAGCCTCCCAAGTGGTAAGGTGCTCCAGGCCCCGCGGGGGAGGATCCGCCGGGCAGAGGAAAAAAATATGATCGAGAGTGGCTCTAGGGTGGTGGCAGAGGGTACAGGAGGGGTTTTTGTGGACTTGGCTATAGCGTATATAAGGGGAGCGTACGGTGCGTGTTTGGAGCTGCCTCCAAAGCGTCGTGATAATTGTCGAGGGAGGGATGGGGTGGGGGTAGAGCGGACGCTCGGCTTTGCAGTTCACTGAATGAATGCATGCACTCCCGTGAGAACCCTAGATCAGAGGCCAGCCGGTGCCCGGTTGAGAGAACCTCGGGCTAAAGCGTTGGCAGCCTCGTTTCCGGGATTCCCGGAGTCCATGGACAAGCACCCATATGAGCTTCATGTGGCGGGGCGGATGTGCGGCGAAGGAGTTCAGTATGTGAAATGCAGGGACGTGAACTCTCCCACGAGCAAAATTTAGTATGGCAGTTTTAGAGTCCGATAGTATATACCGGACCTCCGTGCACGTGATGGCTAGAGCAATGGCGGCTTTCTCAGCCTCCTCTGAAGTGGCAGTGGGAGATATGTGAAGGGTGGCAATCGGTTGTAGCGAGGGGTTCGTGATGGCTACAACCGCGTCCTCGCCTGTGCATGCGGCATCCACCCACACCACATCCGGTTCCGTGCCATAGTGTTTGTGGAGCGCCCTTGCGCGAGCTCCGCGGCGGGGTTCGTGGTAGGTGGGGTGCATGTTTTTGGGGAGAGGTTTAATAAGTAGTTTGCGGTGCTTCTAGAAAGCGCATCAAAAAAAAATTCTTGATAGGCAATATTCCTGAAGGGGCATGCTTTAACATCCCAGGCATACTGCAACTTTATTAGAGCCCCTTTAAATTATTCCTTTCTTTCGTTCTTTCACTCCCTCCTTTATCCCTCCCCTTACAGTGGGGTTCAGGTGTCAGCCGAAATGTGACAGATACTGCACCATTTCCTTTCCCCAAAAACCAATTTTCATTTGTTCCTTCACTGACCCAGGGAGCCAGTTATGCACCCTTCCTTTCCTCAAAACCATGGGTGTCTAGAATGTTGTCAATGCCAGCACCAATGAACAGGATGAAAACGATGAAAGCTGCTTTGTATATCCTAATCCACATTAATTTTTATGTCATTCCCTTTAATGTATTTTATTTTTTATCAAACTTTCAGGCTAATTTTGTATGGTTTATTTTTACATAGGGGCAATGAGAGAATTGATAAATCTAAAGAATTTGATCATTATAAGTGACATATCATTATATCTGGTATTGTAACAAGTGGATTACACTGTAACTTATGATTTACAGTTCGTGCAGACACTTTTGTGGACAACTTCCATACATGCCACTCATGAGCCAAGAAAGGCTTCTGCCATAAGTGAGAGGCGCATAGTCGGGACTCGAATATAGTTGTAAAAATTTTACTCAGAAATGCCGGTCCCGTGTAAGCGCCTCACCCCATCGAAACCACGGGAAAAAAATCTGCGGCCCTTACATGAATATATACGGTATTCTATAACTACCAGCAAATAGCATAGGTAGGTACTGCTTGCTCCATTCATGCAAGTTTTTTGAAAACAGTTGGAACAGTTCCAGCAACAGCATTCAGTTGTGTCATCATCATTATCAGCCTGACTGCACCCACTGCAGGGCAAAGACCTCTCCCATGTCTCTCCAATTAACCCTGTCCTGTGTCAGCTACGCCCACACTATGCCTGCAAACTTCTTCAATCAATATTGCTACACGTGTCGCAGCTGCCTTCGGTCGATATATGCTTTCTCCACAACGTGCCTATGCATCCCCAAAAAGCATAGTTTGCGGTGGGTTTCTTCCACCTCAGCACCAGCCTCCACCAGCAATGTATCCATGCCACTTTATTAATTGAGCACAGTGTCCACCATCAGGTGCAGAAGAACACACAGCCAGCACTGGATGCAAGCTCTTATAGCAGTATACTAATGCCATTGTCCACACCAGTTCACTACCAGAGCAGGCTTCATGAAGAAAAGTTCAACACAGTTCCACTGAAGAACCAGAGGTGTATCCGCTGTCGCTCAGCTCTGCCACTGGACTTTTTTTTCTGGCTTCTTCTGCAAAAAATTAAAGAATTTCGTTAGCAGTGACTACACTCGAGGACACACACAAACTGATGCAATGGAAGATCCCTTCACACACACAAGTCGTATCATTTACAAGTAACACCAGAGACCTCACGTAAGAATGCCTGGATTTAGGCAGTCTCACTAAATGTGACCAGCAATGCAGCAACAGCAGTTGAATTACTGTCTGCACTTTACACCAATCAAATGCATTGTCATAGACACTTCAGAAACTGCTTTTTGAATGCCAGCTGGATGCTTAACTTTTTGCTATCGCTTGGCTTCCATTGCTTCATGAAAGAAGCCCTGACCATATCTTGCATGTTGCAAGTGACGCTGAAGGTGGCAAGTAGGGCCAGTTGGTGAAAGGTCATCCTACCAAACAGAAGAGGAAGTGCACTGGTATACAGCAAGCAAGCACAGGACATCTGCCTGCTGACAACTGAACTTTAATCAAGAAAACTTGCCAAAGATAAAAGAGAGCAGCACAACTCTACACACATGTTCATAAAATAGAAGAAACTGAAGGAAAAAAATAGAACAACAGATATGAAACAACGAGCTTAGTCCTTGATGATGTGTGGCACTATATCAATAGACAATCTTAGCATAATGCACGGGCTCTAACATTTTTTAGCTTTGAGGAACTGCAACGGCCCGACAAGAGGCTGAGCAACCCCAGACATCTTGGCTTGCGTTTGCCTGCCAAACACAGATGTGAAAAGGAGCGTGCATACACGCATGCCGCCTCAGAAAACTCCCAAATTCAAATACCGCGGCGCGTTTTTATGGAGGCAAAACGCTAAGGCACCCATGTGCAGGTTAAAGTCAATGGATGTCAGTGCACATTAAAGATCCCCAGGTGGTCCAAATTATTCCGGAGCCCTCCACTAGGAGCCCTCTACTACGGCACCTCTTCCTTCCTTTCTTCTTTCACTCCCTTGTTCATCCCTTCCCTTACAGCGCCTTCAGGTGTCAAACCATATATGAGACAGATACTGCGCCATTTCCTTTCCCCAAAAACCAATTACTATTAAATAATCTGCGCACCCCAACTTTTCACCTGGATTTATGAAAAAAAAAATCTTTCACTCACATACTTCGCTCTCTGCTACGCAGTCACACCAGCATGCATGTGGATGCACGCAGGGCAGGTTTGGGAAGATCGGCACGGCCATGTCGCCTCAAGCGGCCGCGAAAGGTGAGTGAGTGGTGTCAAAAAAAGTCAGCAATTCGTTTGCAAATTGCTTCTGCTAAGAAAAAGTCAACTGCACGCTGTTTAGCCAGTTCGCTCGCGCTGGCGGTCGCTTTCCCATATGGACAGCTGCGAGAGCAAACTTCCGGTAACCTCCGAAGTGTGCGTCACGCCAAAATCCGAAAGTACCAAACGATTCGCTATTCTGTTTGCTACTACTCAGTAGGGCCGTATGCGAGGGCATCGTTTCATCGCCTTGTACCTCCATTTGTCTCTGACTGCTGGCTTTGCGATTGCATCATTCCGCATTTATTGCTTTGAGCTGCGCACGCACCGTCATGCCATCAGGAGGGGAACTACATAACATTGGTCTCGGGTGGTGGGGGTATGCGTCAATTTATATTTGGAGTCAACTTTTTTTTTTGCTAGCGAGGGGCGCAAGTTGTGCGGTCAACTTATATGTGGCAATATACAGTACACGTTCCACGTTATGACCTTTGAAGAGTTTTTGAGGATGTGTTCAGGAAATCTCCGCGTAATTTGTACATCCCATTTTTTGAAGCCTTAATTTTAGGTTAAAAAAAAAGTGTGCAAATTGCGCCGTTAAATACGTTAATATTATCACCGGCTGTATAGAGGAAGAGCCTGCTTTAAGCATGCACAGCATGATTAGTCCTGAAATAAAGTGTGTAAAAGAAACGTGGGGGTCGAGGCATCTATCGATTTAGTTGCGTGGGGAACCCAGTTTCAGAACCCCTGGCATAGCGTATACTGTCTACCACTGCCGTCTACAGCCAAAGCCAGCTGCCAATCTATGTGCAGATAGCTCTGAGGTGCAAGCTGCATCCACAGCTGGCCTGCACCCCTCCACAACACGAGTGTGTCCACTCCGAGACCCATCTCAGGCAAATCAAATGGCACACCTTGATGGCACCCACTGCTGCACCATGTGTTCCTCACTGCTCCAGCGCAAGGCATAACATCCCCTCTTTCTAGGGAAGGCCCCTCACGCAGTTAATAATAATAATAATTGGTTTTTGGGGAAAGGAAATGGGGCAGTATCTGTCTCATATATCTTTGGACACCTGAACGCCCTAAGGGAAGGGATAAGGAAGGGAGTGAAAGAAGAGAGGAAGAAGGAGGTGCCCTAGTGGAGGGCTCCGGAATAATTTCGACCACCTGGGGATCTTTAACTTGCACTGACACATCGCACAGCACACGGGAGGAGGAGGAGGAAAACTTTTATTTCTATTTACAGTGAGAGGTCGATGGGGTGAGCCGGAAGGGCCCGTCCCTTACAAACACTAGGAGGGAGCCCTAGTCCGGGATCCCTGTAGCTTCCGCAGCGGCTCTGGCTCTAGCTACCAATGCCTGTTGGGCATGGAGTTCGGAGCAGCCGCGCAGGGCAGCTTCCCAGGCCTCTCGAGTGGGGTGGAGGTGGGGTGGGTAGGCAGGATTGGAAGGGCATGCCCACACCATGTGGTAGGTGTCCGAAAACTCCTCCTCACAGTGTGGGCACGCGCCCGAGAAAGAAGAATTGAAGTGCTTAAGTACTGCCGGGCACAGTACAGTATTGGTATAGAGGCGGAGAAGCCAGCGCTCCTCCACCCTGGTGAGGCCTTTACAGGGAGGGGGATAGAGACCATGAAAATTTTGATAAAGAGAGGTGATCTCTTTAAAGGTGATGGCCGGATTGAAATTGAATTCCGGATCAGGCTGCGGATGAGGCGACGCCCGGTGAGTAAGCGCGCGGGCGGCAGCGTCGGCTGCCTCGCATGACCCGCATGAGCCGGAGCCCACACGATGGTACGATGGGTCGGAAACCCTGTGTAATCGCATGCGTGGAGAATTTTGAAAGCACGGTCTGGAATGTACCCTTGCTCAATATTGCGGCAGGCGCCCCTGGAGTCCGTAATAATGACTCGGGACTCTGGATCTGCGGCGGCCAGTGCAATGGCGATCTCTTCCGCAAATGTAATGTTTGGGGCACGGAAAGTAAGGCCCTGAACTGTAGTGTTTTGGTGGATGACGGCCGCCGTGTACCAACCCCCATGGTGCGGGCCGGCCGCATCCACATAGAAGACACCTGGCTTGTGGCCATATTGTTGAGAAATAGCCTCCGCCCGCGCGAGACGGCGACCATCATGGGTGTCTGCAGTCATGTTCTTCGGAAGGGGTCGCACCTGGAGTGCAAAGCGCCAGGCTTCAGGGATGCGGGCCCGTTCTTCTGTATGTGTTGCGTAGGAAATGTGTAAGCGGGTTAGAAGGCGGCTCCCCGCAGGTGTTTTGCTTAGGCGCAAGTATTGATTGTTAAGATGAGCTTCTCGTAACTCCCCAAAGGTGTTGGTCATCCCCAGACCGAGGGGACGCTTGTTGGACGTCGTTATGGGGAGGTCGAGCGCTCTCTTATAAATCTTGCGGAGAACTACCTCTAAGGCATTCTCATCGCATTTGCGTAGGTGGAGGTAGGGAGCCGAATATAAAATCCGGCTGGTCACGAATGCATTGGCCAGCCGCAGGGCATCTTTGCATCGTAGTCCCCCCCTTTTATTGGACACCCGGCGGAGCATCCGACCCACCTGGTCCCCCACCTTACGTAACTTGTTTAGGGTAGTGTCTATCTTGCGCCTATGATGAATGAAAAGCCCCAGTACCCGGATCTCCGCGTGTTCAGGTATCGGTCCGCTAAGTAGGGAAAGGGCAATTTTGGTTGTATGGTTTTGGGCGTATGTGCACAAATTCAGATTTGCTCGGGGAGCATTCAAGACCACAGCGACGAGCGTATTCGTCCACTATAGCTGCCGCTTGTTGCAGGTTGGTCTCGATGTCTCCAACCGATTGTTGTGTTGCCCAGAGGGTGATGTCGTCCGCATACAGAGCGTGCTGCACACCGGCGACCTCCGCCAGCTGGGTAGGGAGCTTCATCATGGCCAGATTAAATAGTAATGGCGAGAGGACAGCTCCCTGTGGGGTCCCTCGTGTACCAAGTTGATATGGGCCATATTCTGTGTCTTGTAGCCGGATATAGGATTGGCGATCTGTAAGGAATTGTTTGATATAATTGAAAGTATTGCGCCCACAATGTGTTTGCGACAAGTGGGATAGGATGATCTCGTGGGTCACATTGTCGAAAGCCCCCCGCAGGTCAAGTGCGACGACTACTTTATCATTGCTGGGGTGCTCGACGGGGTCGAGAATCTCCTTGTGAAGTTGCAACAGGACATCTTGTGCGGACCGGTGTGGGCGGAAACCGTACATGGTGTCTGCGAAAATGTTTTGTTGTTCCAGGAAAGCCGACAATCTGTCGCGGACCATAGTCTCCATCAGCTTCCCCACACACGAAGTGAGGGAGATGGGCCGGAGGTTGTCGGTGTTAATGGCTTTACCTGGCTTGGGAATGAAAGTTACTAGTGCCGTTTTCCAATCTATGGGGAGTGGTGTGCCTCCAATCCAGATAGTGTTGAAGTAATCGAGGAGAGTTTCGTAGGCGGGATCTGGGAGGTTGGCAATAAGCTTTACCGTCACCTTGTCCCGGCCTGGTGCTGTACCTCGCTTCATTTTAGCCAGGGCCGCTTTTAGGTCATGGAGCTGGAACGGTTGATCCAAATCCGCGTTCTCGGAACCTGCATACGAGTACGCCTGACCACGGGGATCCTGGTGTATACTCAAATATTGGTCGCGGAGCGCATCGGCCAGTTTGGCCGTGTCTCCAGTGAAGTTATGTATAGCCCTTTGAAGCTGTTTTTGTGTCTCAGTACGGGTTTGTGCCGGATCAATAAGAGCGCGGAAGAGGCGCCACGTACTCCGACTCGACATTTGCCGAGCTGCAGTGTTGCATCGGTGCACCCAATTGGAGTCGGCGAGTTGGGCCGCGTATTGTGCCGCCTGTTGGGTGATATCCGCAATTCGAATTTTGAGTTTCCGATTGTGTTTTTGACGACGCCAGCGGCGGACTAGGCTGTGTCGTGCCTCCCAGAGGTGGAGGAGGTGGTTATCCACCGCCGGGCTCGCCTCTGAGAGTTGAACATTTTGCTCGACTGATTTCAAGTGGGATACTAGGTGTTGGGACCACGTTGAGTATCCTTGGTCCATTATCGATTGAGGATTGGTGTAACTGTTCCTAAATTTGGTCCAGTCGGGTAGTTTTGCATTGGCCTGTGGTCTTGTGAGTGGCTTGGTATGGATTGTAGTGGTAATTATGCAGTGGTCACTACCGAGGGATTCCTCGGTGTTCCTCCAATCTGCATAGCGAATATTTTTCGTAAAGGTGAGGTCCGGACACGTATCGCGTGTAACGGAGTTACCTATACGAGTGGGTTGCGCGGGATCCGTGTGAAGAGTAAGGCCCAGTGTGGAAACAAGCTCCGCCAACTTGCGTCCGCGTTTCTCTTCACGTGTGTACCCCCATAAGGTGCTGGGAGCATTAAAGTCCCCAACGATTATGAGGGGATCCCGATTCGCGACCTTCAAAGCCCGGCTGAAGATATCTGCGAATGTAACATTTGGTAGCTTTGGGGGACAGTAAATGTTGAGTATGTGCAATGGGGGGTCCTGTTTGCGTAGCGGAAGGATCGTCACCATTACATAGGAGAAAGTAGCGCTAAGATCCAGGTCAACCTGGGAGGCCGTGTAATTTTTATGTACGCAGAGGCAGCTATGCGCATCCTGCTGGTACACTGTGTAACTGGCAAGGGTGGCGCCATTTCCTGGCTCCTGAAGGGCCACCACAGCAGGTAATTCTGGGAACGTTGTAAGGAAAAGGCGTAGATCGGCTCGCTTTGTGCGTGCCTTGAATCCGCGACAGTTCCACTGTACAATTTGAATAGGGATCGAATTGCTTCGCGGATGCTTCCTATTTCTAGGGCCGCCCGCCATGATCAAGGGTAGAGTTGTGAGTTTGGAGAGAGGAGGCTTGAGAGCCAGTGGCTCCAAAGAGAGGAGCGTTCTCTATACTGAGGATGGCACAGGGGACCTCTTCTTCTTCTCCGGCGATTCGACGCCTAGACGCTTTGAGCTGCCGGCCTGCGGAGGTTTTGAGCGGGCCAGCGCGCTTGGGAGCGCGGGTGAGTTGAGCGAACTGAGCGGTTATGAGGTTCGGGATAGATGCCGCAAGGTGGCTAATTTTGTTGAGTGCCGCCGTAAGTGTGGCATTGATTTGCGTTTCCAATGCGGATATTCTGTTGTTAACTTGAGTTTCGAGCGCGCTCACTCTCGCCTCGAGTGCCGTGAGGGCATGCGCAGCCTGTCCTGAAGGGGTTGCGTCGCTTTCCATTGCCTCTGCTGCGGGTGAGGCAGAGGTGTGGTTGGGGGAATTTTGGCGGGCCTCCGCTATTGCGAGGCGCTTTTGAAAATTTGCAACCTGCTCGCGGAGAGCAGATATTTCTTTTTGTTCGGCAGAGATTGGCCGTTGTTGGGATTGGGAAGGGGGAGCGAAGGGAGAAGCTGCCCTGCCGGCGCCGCTCACCTGGGAGTGTTGCTTGACAATGGTTGCCCACGTCTTGGAGCCGCCGTTTTGTGGAGGTCCGAGGGGCTTCGCTGCACCGGCTTGAGGCGGCGGTGGCGCAGCTGGAGGTTTCCCTTGGCTCCCAGTAGAGGAATTCACAGGCTGGTCCATGGCTTGGTCGGCAGCCTTGGCCTTCAGCTTGTCCGGGCGACGCTTGCCACGCGTGCGTCGGTTTCGCTTCGATTTACGCCTGCGCTCGGCCTGCATGGGCTGGATAGCGCGATATTTAGCAGTACACGCTGGGCCCCCCGTGGCATGGGCCGCGCCGCACACTGAACACTTTGGGTTGCACTGGTGAGGGGCCTGCTCCCCCTCAACGAGTAGAGCCTGCTGTCCGCACAGGCCGCACCGGTCCAGCCTCTGGCCGGGGCAGGCGTCCACGCGGTGGCCGACCACACCGCAATGTCGGCAGGCTGGAATGGTTCGCTGGTAAGGCCTAACTTGTACAAGCTCCGAGTCGTAGTGCACGAAACGTGGCTTCTCTGTTCCGGCGAAAGTCAGTCTCGCTTTGTTGGATGTCCCAAATTTTCGCACTTCCACGATGGTGCCGAAGCGCCATTGGAGCCTAGTACGGAGCGAGTCCGTAGTTTCAGAGTTACGGACGGTAATGACGCCGTAGCAGACGTCCTTGTCGTCTTGGCGCAGGTGCCCCACAAGGGGGACCTTCCCGTCGGGTCCATTAAGTTCAAATTCGCCGATGATACGGTCGGCTAGCTCAGGTTTCGCAGTGTGAACAATAATGAGGTTTTGTTCTCTTACCGGTATTATGGTAAGATCTGTTGCGGGTTGCGCGCCCAGGAGAGCCGTGAACGCCCGGCCGTAGCCGGTCTCCTGGAAAGTCTCGTACAACGAGACGCGGGTCCGGGGCTTGATGACGACGACGTAGTCGTCTGGAGCAGGCTTGGGAATAACAGGCGGTTTCCACTTCGTGAGCAGTCGCCGACTGCGGCCCGCCGCGCGCGGGGCGGGTGACTGCTGGTTTCCGGCGTGAACGCCGGCCGCGTCTACGGTCGCCGGCTTTAAGGCTTGGTCTTGCGCTCGGCGCAGCACTGCGGCGTTCAACGCGGCGCTGCGAAATCTTGCCGAATCTGGGCCTCCGGTTGCCGCTGGGGTAACCGTTGCCGAAACTGGGCCTGCGGTTTCCGCTGGGTGAACCGTTGTCCAGTGCATGTTCTCGGGGTCGTAGCCTCGGCAGGAGATTTGCGTAGCAGCCATACTGGCGTCAGTGGCCAGAGGCCCCGATGTGCCGGGTACCGGTTCGGCCGTTAGGCCTAGCCACGCCACCGGCCCGATCGGGCCATGTGTTGCCCGAAAAGGGGGTTTAACCGGGCCCACCTTGGAAAAAACTGGTGTCCAGATGTTCCCGACAGCTTTCGGTGCACGTTGGGGATGATCTTGCTAGGGTCAGGCGGAAACTTCCGCTGCTCCGGCTGAAAATCGCCGAAGCCGACGACCAGCACGTCTGACTCCCCGTGTGAACGCCTGCGTTCCCTCCCAGCACACGGGCGCCTTAGCGTTTTTCCCGTGTGCTGTGCGATGTCAGTTATCACTTGAAAAATTCATTGCATTGATGGGTGCATTTCAATGACATCCCAGTGCATGCTGCAAATGCTTCCTTTGCCACTTGGCCTCACGAAATAACCCCTCGAGCCAAATAATCCACACGTGGGCCTACTAACAACAGCTGAACCACACCACGCTTAGCGCTGACGATAACAAGGAAACTCCGTACCTTTGCCGACGCCTTCACCTTCTTTTTCAATGCCTCGATGTCCACAGGTTTTGCTGCATCAGAGACAAACAAAGCGTTGAGGTCAATAACCACGCTCCATGGCACCAGAAGTGAGAATGTTGAAACATGCAGTAGCAAGAAAGCTCATAAGAACAGTGCAACCACCAGGCAGTGCTGAACACTTTCAATGGAAATAAGGCTTCTGAAAGCATCAAAACTGACTGCAACAACACCATACAAAGAGCACTGTTCCACAGCGCACTTGCACCCCGGCACAGCGAGTGCCACTCCATAGAAATTTTCAGCCCAGAGAAGCATTTCATGTTCCCAATCAGATTACCATGCAAATTATTGTTTCAAAATTCCCTTGGAATTAACTATTTTATGATCATGCATTTGCTTAAATAAATTAGGTATTTGCAAACTAAAATTCACAACTCAACCAGTCAATTTGCAAATAAAAAGGGCCCAAAAACACATTTTTCACACCTACGGGCCCTATATTGACGCTAAAAAATTTTAATTCACTCTCCTGAGCACCATATCAAGCTTCTAATGTTACAGGAGAAACAAAAATAAAGAAAACACAGGTTGCCATTGTGTGAAAGAGATACTAGTAGTCGCCACTGCCTCTGCCATGGCTCACAAAGCAACTCCAAGAAGTAGTGAAACTGCCGAGACTGGCGAGAGAAAAACTAGGAAGAACGTGCAAGAAAAAATGACAGGAAGAAAGGACAGAAAGACAGCCATATAAAGGCTACTACTGTGCTTTGAATGCAGACAATAGCAAAAACAAATAAAGCTTACTGGAAACAGGATAAAAACAAACTCAAGAGATAGTACTGTAAGCGTTTTAACAGCTTGTTTGAGGAATTCAATAACGCTGGAGGGGACACCTAAGCTCCGCCTTAAAGGTACAGTGAAATTTCGGTAATTCGAACCTCGATAATTCGAATTTTCGGATAATTCGAACAACTCTACTTGGTCCGGCCAAGCTCCATACAGATGTGTGTATAAAAAAGCCCGTTAATTCGAAAGCGAGTCGGTTCCGCTAGGGATAATTCGAACTACGCACCACACAGCACGTGCCCCCCCCCCCCAAAAAAAAGCGCTTGCGCACGTGCTAAATGGGGACAGAAGATGGAACCAGATAAAACCGTGGGAGAGTGGGTAAAGCCTAAATGGCGCCAGTGGTGGCTGCCTACCCTCTTTTCCACACAGCCTCTGGAACCCCGGAACTACCGCATTTACTCCCGTAATGAGCACCCCCCCCCCCCCCCCTCACTTTTGTCGGCCAGAATTTACTTTTTTCTTTTCCAGTGTAGGGAGTTCCTCAGTTTTCCCTGCCGTCCACAGCGCAGACCTTGGCCAAGATGCTGCCCGCCGCCGATAACATCATTTGTTTTTTTATATATATATATTGAGGAAAGCTCTTGCAGAGGAGGGGGGGGGGGGGCAGAGGGGGGGGGGGGGCGGCGCCTTGGCAGAGCGCCAACAGAGCGCCAAGACGTGCACTCTAAGCTAAAGCTTGAACATTCCCATTTGCTAATGTCAAAAGGGTCAAAAGGTCGCTGCGCAGCATGTTGGGGCACTGCCAAGAAATGCCTTGTGGACCATGACGATGCCAAACAGAGGGAAGCATTAAGAACTGATGCTTTTTTTTTTCTTTCAAATTCTTGGGAAAAAATCTAGGGTGGGTGGGTGGGTTCATTATGGGAGTGGGTTCGTTACCTTACGCGAGTAAATACGGTACATATACTGTAATGCAAATGGTTCTTGTCAGTTTTTTCGAGGCCATTCGATAATTCTAGCATCGGATAATTCGAACTTTTTTCCCGATCCCGTGAAGTTCGAATTAACGAGCTTTTACTGTATGGCGTGATAGCTTTAATACCCAAGTCCCTTCAGTTGCCTGAGATCCTGTTTGCGTACCACTTAGCAGACTTTGACACTGTTCTTTCTTTCACCATCACCCAACATTTGACCTTCTCCTAAGAGTACAATGCAATGGCATTAGAGATTACTCCCGCGCAAGTGCTGATTCTGTATTGCCTTGGTTTTGCCTACATGCCCATATATATGCGGAATTCGTCCTTTGCTACTTTCGATTCAGAGACCCCTGGGAGTCCTCATACCATGGCTGTTTCAGATACTGCCCCCGCAGGTGGCTGTTTCAAATACAGCCACCCGTGGGGCTTGTGAGACCCAGGTATCTCTTCCCGAACAACCTCTCATGTCCAGTCATTCATTTAACTGCCACCAGCCACAGTGGCCAGTTTTGTCACAATCTGGTGGGCAGGTTGGGATGATGTCACAAGGTCAGTGGCCTCTGGAGTTTTTTTCCTTCACACTGCCGCCTCCCACACTGGGTTTTCAGTTAACGGGACCTTTAACACTATGGTTTTAAAATGTTTTATTTACTAAAACAAGATGAGTACTAATGATTAGGCAATTATTTTCACCGTATAAATAACCAGAAAACCCTGACTTACACTGCAGTCAAATGAATAACACGATTTTGGTTTATGGTTTAGGGGGTATAACGTCCCAAAGCAACTCAGGCTATAAGAGACGCCGTAGTGGAGGCCTCCGGAAATTTCGACCACCTGGGGTTCTTTAACATGCACTGACATCGCACAGTACATGGGCCTCTAGAATTTCGCCTCCATCGAAATTCGACCGCCGCGGCCGGGATTGAACCCACGTATTTTGGGTCAGCAGATAAGCACCATAACACTGAGCCACCGCGGCGGCTAATATCACAATTTATACCAGATTCTTCAATGCCATAAAGTCTTAAATTTTCCCCTCTAGTCGCAAGAAATACATAAAACCATAAAGCAAACAAATTTTCAATGCCATAAGGTCTT
Organism: Amblyomma americanum; assembly: GCF_052857255.1. NCBI lineage: Eukaryota > Metazoa > Arthropoda > Arachnida > Ixodida > Ixodidae > Amblyomma > Amblyomma americanum. The sequence goes on from NC_135500.1 coordinate 57,708,967, forward strand.
AAATTTGCCCCTCTAGTTGCAAAGAATACATAAAACCATAAAGCAAAGGGCGATGCATTTAGCCTGGCATCTTCAATGAGCAGGCCCAATTTGTTACAAGTGACAACTCTGCTACACCTTACCCTACCTGACACAATTTGTGCACCATTCACAGCTCACAACAAAATAATAGTGAGGGGTGGGGGGGGTGGGGGTGTCATGGGTATGTACACACCTTTCTCGGTACCTGGCTGCTGCTTCTTGGGCACAAACTTGGGCTCCTCAGGAGGCTGGAAAGACTTGTTTCGGCGCTCCTGCCTCTTCACCTCGGCCTCAACCTTCGCCTGCTGTTTCTCCTGGGCCCTCTTGGCCTTGCGCTCGTGCTCCTTGAGGAAGTACTCGCCGGACGCCAGCTCCTTGTCCATCTGCACAACAGAGGGTGTTGGCGGGAGGCACAGAAGTGAGGCCGTGGCCAATACTTACAACAACGGAAGCAAGGACCTCCAATTCAGCTTTGCGCAATGCTCCGTACCCACCTTCTGCAAGACACTCAGATTTCTCGCACAGTGCACCTTCAGTACACAACTGAGTGCTGTTAGCAAGACCTGTGACAAGGCAGTGCAAATTTGGCAGGACTTGGCAGCAGGTTGACTTTTGTGGACAGACATTAACAAGCACAGGGCTGAGGTGATACTACTCACAACACAAATTATGAAGAGTCTTCAGCTTACTTACCTGGACAGCACAGACAACATGCAAATAGTACATGAAGCAGCTGTGATATCAAGCATGACCTGCCAGGTGGTCAAGCACAGCAATTTGCATTGCATTTTGATACAAGCCAAAGTAAAGGCACTGCCCTCTTATTGATGGCTTTGGATATATTAGCTGGAATAAAAAAAACTGGCCAATGATTATGGTATTCATTAATGCAAAATGTGAACACAGCTGTTGAGGTATTTGAACCAAAAGAGATCACACATGGAACATGCAGTGTCGAATGGCAGTGGCACTTGCCCTCGACATCGCGCCTCTGCTCGGCCAGAGCATTTCACAGCAGCCGCAGATGGAGCATGACAGATTCCACCACTCTCGCCGTACCCTCCTCCTCCGCTTTCCCCCTCATGCTTCTGCCATACTGTCCGCCTTCGCTTTTTTTCTCACGCTCTCTTCGCTATCGCCGTCCTTTTCATCATGCACTATGCTCCCCTAGTTTGCTCTCTTTGCTGTGCTCTTCTGCTGGTTACGAGGCCGACATCAACACTCAGCCCACGAACGGGCGCTAAAGAGCTGCGCTCTGAAAGCAAATCCTGCAAGTATGTGTTCTGTAAACCAAGCCACTGTGGCAGACAGCAGGTTTTCGTCAGAAAAAAACTTAGCTAAGTAGTGCTCTCAGATGTGCCAAATGAAGTCCAAGTGGGCTAATCATTTGCTGTCCAAACAATGGCACCTTAAGATGAGCTGCTTTCTCAAGGGTCTTTAGTTATGCTAACCTTCCGCATCCGTTACCAACCCCAGAAGTCAGCTAAGTAGGGAAGCAAAGTGATCCCTACTGCAAGGGTGCACCATGACAGACCAGGACAGGAGTCAGCAAAAAGGTTCCAGTCAAAGAGGTTACCCAAGAAAGAAAGTATCAGCTGAAGAAAACACTGAGTGAGTAAGGTTTTGGGATGCAGACAAGATGCTGCTATTTGTAACAATGACGAGAAAATGCTGTCCACAGCAATATCTACCTAATACAGCTGATGCTACTGACAGTCGCCCAAGCATCAAATGTTTCCTCAGCAACCGGAGGCATGTCTTTCTGTTCGACATCATGGCAGCATACCAATTTATGCAGAAGAGGCAACCGAGACCACAGAGTGAACCATGTGAAATCAACACACATCAGTGCATACTTTTTCAACAACCTAGAGCTCTACGGACATCCTCCTTGTTATTGCTTCCTGGCAAAGGTCCGCAGATACTTTTTCTAGTAACAGGCACCAGGTACAACACCTACTCAACTGTTGTTCACCATGATTGTAATGTGCCCATGTTGGGCCACATGTGCTATTACTGCTCACCTTGCTCTCGGGCTGTGGTGGCGGGAAGGGCGTGTACTCGCCCTTGGTGCGTTGCTTCTTGGGCTTCTTGCGCTTGGACAGAGTCTGGGCCTTGAAGTGGGGCAAGAAACGGTCCCAGTTCTCGTTGCGCAGCTGCGGGTCTTTGGCCAGCTCACGCTTGATCATCAGCGCCTGGTGGAAGACAAAGTGGCACACTCTGCAACCCCTCTGCACATCATGACAACAAACTGCTGCCCCTGCCGCACAATGCAGCGTTGAGTGTCCTGCCCTTCTGCTATAGCTCAGGCTCACCTCTACGCTTCCTGATTCAATGAGTCTACCTCTTTTCTGATGTGAACCAACCAGGCAAATGCTGCCACCGAATGCATCATCACAATATGAGATAAGCCGTCACATGGTCTAGGAGAGATCTTGTGAAATAGCTGGTCATGGTGCACAAAGAAAAAATACAGGTTTGAGCACCACGGACAAAGCCCACTTATTGGGGCCATGACGTCAAGCTCTGTGACCAGCATGCCTGTGCCTTGGTTCAGCCCTTTCAGGATGAATAACAGCAGACAAACCCAAACTGCATCTGATGCCTCTTAGCTGTACAGGAGAGGGCCCAATTTAAGCCGTTTGGAAAGAACTGATACCATGCAATCCCAATATGCTGTCCTGTAATGTTCAATTTAAGAACCCATTTTGGAAATAGACGTATTTAATTCCGCCTTCTTTAGTCTTAGTGCTAGCAATGCTTGTAAAATAGAGGCAATGCAACTTTCGAAGTGTGCCAGCATGCCTGCAGTCTTTGGATCATCCTTTGATATGGGTTCTGTATCGAGTGAGAGCAAAAGAGTACTATTTCTTCTCAATGCACACCGCCCATACTTCTGCATAAATAAGTAGGGCAATTTCCCTGCCTCTGATGGAAACTTAGACGAGTGGCTTGCTTAGCACAAGAAAATCTGCGCGACTTCACAGAGCGCACAGTACTATCGCCTCTGCTCAGGCTCTTGCCTATGACAAGGATGGTTAACTCTTTCCTTACCGCGCCATAAGCCAAGGGTCATATATGACAGTGGGTGAACAGCACAACAGAAGCAGGCTCACCCACTATGAATGCTTACTAACTCGCCCAAATCTCGGTTTTACTCAATGTCATATATGACCCACAGTTTGGATCTGCCGCCAAAAATTGAAGTCTGTGCTCCTGGATAAGCTGCAGCATCTAGTTTGCTTCTATAACACTATCTGTTTGGTTTTAGTTTTGTTTTTTCATTTTCTAACATCAGGAGGTGACACAAAAAATTAAATTTTGACTGGACATAGTCCGCCAGGCACCAATCGCGGAGTCTGTTGCGCCACACGTTCCTTGAAGGCAAAAAGCTACACTGAGCACTTCTTTTATTTCTTTAGAGCAGCAGTGGTGAGATAGTTAACCATATGGAATAGTTGGATTTCAGTTCCGATAGCGAGACTTTGTCTCAGAGGCCCGTGACATCAGTACATGCTCGCGCGTATTTTGTTTTGCTGCTCCCATTGTATTTTATGCAGTGTGCTTGATTTGTAAATAGTGTGAGTGGTTTTATTTGGTGCTTTAGGGTCTCTGCAACATACTGCCAAGACATTCTACCAAATGCACCAGCAGATTTTTTATTATGACGATGTCAAAGAATGTCATGCCCCATTTTAGGGCTTTTCTAGTGTTTTTTTTTTAAATCTTTTATTACTACCAAGCAAACAAAAATGAAAAAGTAGGAACTACAAGTTCTGCTATATAAGAAAAAAACAAGAACAGAATTCAGAACAAGTGCAATACTGAACAAGTGCAATGCTATATCCCACATCTACCACCATTTCATGTCCTCAAGTGACTGCTTTCTTAGTGGCACAGCAGTCACAGCTGCCTCATTTGAAAGGCCATGGAAAGAGCAGAGTATTATGTATGCAGCTGAAAATCGCAAGAATGATAGCTACCTAAGAAGATGGCAACATTTTGTATGTTTTGTCAAGGCGTTTATTTGAAGCACAGGTCTGTTGATCTTGGTTGACCGGCGACACAACGGGCACACTCACAGGCGTCGTTCGAAAACCCCAGCTGCACTTCGTCTGCTTCTTCGTTGACCCGCTTGAACTCGTCCGCTTCATCGCTGCGCTGCGCCTGTCGGTCCCATTACAATTACTCTCCCTCCGAAAAAGGAGCCATCCTGGCGACTTACGGAGAGGAGAGGATGGGCGGGTCATAGTAAGGCTTGAGGCGCTCAACGTGCACAGTTTCGCGGCCCCGGCGACGGTGGTCCGAAGAGGGAACGAGCGGCTCAACGATATAAGTCACCGGAGAAGTTTGGTGGACAACCCGGTAAGGTCCGTGAAAGCGAGACAGTAGTTTCGTGGCGAGGCCGGGAGTGGAGGAAGGCACCCAGAGCCAAACGAGGGCGCCAGATGGGTATGACGCTGGAGGGTCCGGGGAATCCCGACGGTGCTTCTGATCCCATTGTTGCTGTGTGGTGAAAGAGCGGGCAAGTTGCCGGCATTCTTCGGCATACAGGTGAGCTTCGGAGAGTAAGGTGGTCTCGGAAGGGTCAGGGTGATAAGGAAGGATGGTGTCCATGGTGGATGTAGGCTCCCGGCCATATAAGAGGAAGAAAGGAGAAAACCCCGTTGTTGTCTGAGTAGCTGTGTTATACGCGTACGTGACGAACGGGAGCACTTGATCCCAGTTGGAGTGGGCGGTGTCAACGTACATGGCGAGCATGTCACTCAGAGTGCGGTTGAACCGCTCAGTCATGCCGTTGGTCTGGGGGTGATAGGCGCTGGTGTAGCGATGAACGATTTGGCATTGCTTGAGCAGGGCCTCGACGGCGTCCGAGAGAAAAACACGGCCGCGGTCACTTAGAAGTTCTTTCGGGGCGCCGTGACGAAGAACAAGACTGTGTAGAATGAAGTGAGCGACATCGTTTGCGGTAGCAGATTTGAGAGCCGACGTTTCGACGTAACGGGTGAGATGGTCAACGGCAACGATGATCCACCGATTATTAGCCGAAGTAGTTGGAAGCGGGCCATAAAGATCAATGCCGACGCGGTCAAAGGGACGGCCAGGGCAAGGTAACGGCTGCAAAGGAGCGGCGGCGGGGTGGGGAGGTTTCTTGCGACGTTGGCAGGCGGTGCATGACCGAATGTATTGACGTATGTAGCGGTACATACCTCGCCAGTAGAATCGCTGACGAAGGCGAGCATATGTTTTCAGTACACCGGCGTGGCCGCATTGTGGAGCGGCGTGAAAAGAGGCACAGATTGTAGCACGGAGGTGTCGAGGGATGACCAACAGCCACTTCCGGCCGTCGGGGAGGTAATTACGGCGGTATAAGAGGCCATCACGAACGGCGAAGTGGTGGGCTTGGCGGCGAAGGGTCCGGGTCGAATGATGCGGCGAGGGAGTGTTCAGGAAGTTTAGCAGCGAGGTGATCCAAGGATCCTTCAGTTGTTCGGAGAGCATATCAGGGATGTTGAACGAAGAGAATTCGTAGGCACAGACGAGGGCAGAGGTTGACTCGCATGGGAGTGGTGAACGAGAAAGGGCGTCGGCGTCCGAGTGCTTGCGGCCGGAGCGATAAATGACGTGTATGTCAAACTCCTGGAGACGTAAAGCCCAGCGGGCGAGGCGGCCAGAAGGATCTTTGAGGGAGGATAGCCAGCATAGGGCGTGGTGGTCTGTGACGACATAGAAGGGCCGGCCGTAAAGGTAAGGGCGGAACTTGCCAATTGCCCAAATGATGGCGAGACATTCTTTTTCTGTGACGGAATAGTTTGATTCCGCCTTGGTGAGGGCGCGGCTGGCGTAAGCGACGACGTATTCCGGATACCCAGGCTTTCGCTGGGCAAGAACTGCGCCCAAGCCCACACCGCTCGCGTCAGTGTGAACTTCTGTCGGACAGGCGGGATCAAAATGGCGAAGGATGGGGGGAGAGACCAGCAGGCGGCGTAAAGTGCTGAACGCGGTATCGCAGGCGGGGGACCAAGACGAAAGGTTCGGGCTCCCGGCAAGAAGCTGCGTTAAAGGGGCGATGATACTGGCGAAATTTCGGATGAAGCGGCGAAAATATGAGCATAAGCCTATAAAACTGCGAAGGTCTTTTAAGGTGGTTGGTTTGGGGAAGTCAGCGACGGCGCGAAGTTTGGCTGGGTCAGGTAGAACGCCGTCTTTGGAGATGACATGGCCTAATATTGTGAGCTGCGTTGCACCGAAGTAACATTTTTTCAAGTTTAGTTGGAGGCCGGCGTCAGTAAGGCTAGTGAGTACGCGCTGAAGGCGGTGCAGATGGGAAGGAAAATCTTTGGAAAAAACGACAATGTCATCTAGGTAACACAGACAAGCTTCCCATTTGAGGCCACTGAGAATAGTGTCCATCATCCTTTCGAATGTGGCTGGAGCATTGCAGAGGCCGAATGGCATCACATTGAACTCATACAAGCCGTCTGGGGTGACGAAAGCGGTTTTCGGCCTGTCGTTCGCTGCCATCGGGACCTGCCAGTAGCCGGAGCGTAAGTCGAGGGATGAAAAGTACTCCGCTCCCTGCAAGCAATCCAGTGCGTCGTCGATTCGGGGTAGAGGATAAACATCCTTGCGTGTGATCTTGTTGAGACGGCGGTAGTCCACACAGAACCTGATGGAGCCATCTTTTTTCGTCACCAAGACAACAGGAGAGGCCCAAGGGCTGTGAGAAGGCTGTATTATGCCGCGCCGAAGCATGTCGTCAACATTGTCACGGATGACGCGGCGCTCGCTCTGCGAGACTCGGTACGGTCGCTGACGCAAGGGAGCGTGGGTACCAGTGTCAATTGTGTGAGAGACGGCCAATGCGCGTCCCAAGGAGGGCTGGGAAAGGTCGAAAGAGTTGCGGAAGCGGCAGAGAAGTTCCAAGATTTGGTCACGGTAAGCGGACGGAAGGTCGGGAGCGATGTTACGACGAAAGACGTCGATGGAAATCGGATCGGGCGCTGTCGCACAACAGGCTAAGGCAGTAACTGGGGAGCAGGCACGGGTATCGGAGAACTCGGAAGCAAGAGCAGGGTCCAGTTCTTCAATAGAGCCGAGGCATTCGCCGCGAAGAACAAACGACGGGTAAGAAAATGGGTTGGTGACATAGATGGCGCAGTGGCCATCGGAAATCGAGACAACGGCGAATGGAATGAGGAGGCGCTGATGGCGAGTGGCTGCTGCGGTAGGTGTGAAAAGAACAGGGCCGCTGAGGAAAGAGTCGGGGCGGAGCGGAACGAGGGCTGAAGAGGAGGGAGGTATGTCGGTGTCGGCAGCTACCAGAAGCTTAGCGGAGCGCACAGGTAGGTCACGCAACGAAACATCACATAGGGGAGAAAGCTCAAGTTCCGCACGGGCACAATCAATCACAGCACGGTGGGTCGAGAGGAAATCGCAGCCGAGGATGACATCGTGAGAGCAGGCGGTCAGCACAACAAACTCGATGGTATAGGCGACGTCGTTTATAGAAACGCGGACCGTGCAGGCTGCGATGGGGTGGATGCGCTGAGAGGTGGCCGTACGTAGTGAAAAGTCAGACAGCGGCGTTGTCACCTTACGAAGTTTGCGGCGAAGAGCATCACTAATTACGGACACTGCAGCACCCGTGTCGACGAGCGCGAGAACGGTGACGCCTTCAACAGACACCTCAATCACGTTAGCAGGAGAACACGGAGGACTTAAAAAGTTCGCAAAACACGCAGTTCTTGCCTCCTGAACTGCGGCAGTCAGTTTTCCTCTGGGAGAGGGTCCGGGCGGCGGAGCATCGGAGAAATGGAACGTCGACGAGGGGAAGGCGAGCGGCGAGTAGGGTACTGGGAGCGATGTGTAGAGGAGGCAGAAGAGACATTAGGCAAGGGCGGCCCAGAATCGTAGCGGAAATTGCGCATGAAATCGCCAGAACGAGGAGATCGCTGACGGCAAAAGCGTGCGACATGGCCCGGAAGACCGCAGGAATAGCATATCGGTCGATTGTCCTCGGTACGCCAGGGGTTCGTAGGGTTTCGGCGGGGTCGACGAACCGGGGCCTGCGGCGGGGGTATAGACGGCGGTGGAGCATAAAAGGCCGGGCTGCTAGGGTAGGCGGCAGAGGTGGGCGAGCGCCGTGTACCGGTGACTGCTTCAGCATAGGTGAGCGGCGCTGCCACAGGAGGCGGTGGGGGACTGGATGGCAGAACTGCAGCGACCTGCTCCTGAATAACACGACGGATAGTGGGAGTGAGAGATGGCGCCAGGTCGTGCGAAGGGCAGACGGGGTCGGGAATGTGATGCAGCAGAGAAAGCTGGCGAGCGATCTCTTCGCGGATGAAGTCTTTAACCTGCTGCATGAACAGGGACTGCTCAGCAGACGAGCCACCAAGGGCCAAGCCAGCAAGACCCCCCGCAGGCGCGCCGGACTGCCGCGTAGATGCGCGTTGCTTGCGGAGTTCGTCGAAGCTTTGGCACAGCTGGATGACGGTAGCGACGGAGGTGGGGTTCTTCGCCAGCAGCATCTGGAAAGCGTCATCGGCTATGCCTTTAAGTATGTGGTTGACTTTATCCGCTTCGGACATGGAGGGGTTGACCCGCTTGCACAGGTCAACGATGTCCTCGATGTAGCTTGTGAACGTTTCGGAAGGGAGCTGAGATCGAGCACGAAGACGTTGCTCGGCGCGAAGCTTCCGGACGGCGGGGCGGCCGAAAACGTCGGCGAAGCTCGTTTTAAAGGACGACCAGGTGGGAAGGTCGGCCTCATGGTTGCGAAACCATAGATTGGCAACGTCCGTTAGATAGAATAGGACGTTGCTAAGTTTCACGGAATCGTCCCACCGATTGTAAGTGCTGATGCGCTCATAAGAGGCCAGCCAATCGTCGACGTCTTGGTCATCGGTGCCACTAAATGGAGACGGGTCACGCTGGCGCTGCACCCCGTGACAGAGTACGGTGGCAGGGATGGGCTGCGATGGTTCACTCGGACCTTCCGGCATGGTGGCGGAGACGAGGAGCGTTCCACTTCGAAGTTCCAGGATGAGGACCGGGACGGGAACCGAGGCACCTCCACCAAGTGTCAAGGCGTTTATTTGAAGCACAGGTCTGTTGATCTTGGTTGACCGGCGACACAACGGGCACACTCACAGGCGTCGTTCGAAAACCCCAGCTGCACTTCGTCTGCTTCTTCGTTGACCCGCTTGAACTCGTCCGCTTCATCGCTGCGCTGCGCCTGTCGGTCCCATTACAGTTTTAATTTTTTTGTACTCAATTTCTGATCAGTGCAGCGGCTCATTTCTGCTTTGCTAGTATTCTTTTTTGTGTGTGTTGTACCAGCATATTTAACCAATAAATTTTTGAAGCGCTTTGCACACACAATTTAGGCATATTTTTCATTCAAAAGTGCATCTAATAAGCTATAATACTGTGCATTTCAATGTGCGATGTGTTTGGCGGTTCTCAGTAAAAAAAAATTTCAGTACACCCATATTCAGCCATTTTTACGTGGTAAGGAAAGAGTTAATGCAGCAAGTAGGCTCTCAGGAATTCATCTGAGGCTACCCATATGTTCTGCACAAATTCCTAGGAAGTTTAAAAAGCTGCACATACACACCTTGATGTTGTAGACTGGGTGGATGTTCTTCATGGTGTCCTCCACTATCTTGCGAACCTGCAAGAGAAACCAGTGCAGGCAGAAGGATCACAAGGTGCATGTGCACAGGATAAAAGAGAACCCCAGGCCTTATATGCTCCACAATGACTGTACGCCTTTCCCCCACTTTCCACCTCTATTAAAGCAAGGCACCCTTCAATAACATTCTAATGGGGCAGCCCGTGAACCCCTAGGTTTTTGGTCTACGACATACTACACTGGTGCCAAAATCAGTGGTGCTGCCATTCAACCTCAACAAAGTTCGCACATCAATCCCTCCTAGAACAAATTAACGAGTTCAAAATAAAGGGTAGAGGGGTTCAACCTACAGCCAGGTCAGACTGCGTTATAATAAAATAAAGCAGCCACGGGTATCGCTTGGATCAAAACAAGACAAACAGCAATGTCTCTAGGCAAATGCTATGCGTGAGGATTATGATGATGATGATGATAGATTTTTATGGCGCAAGGGCATCTGTGGCCAAACAGCGCCATGCCACAAGGTATTTTTTCGATTACTCAAGCTGGGGTCAAAGACCCATTTCTCAAGCATTTCACCCTAAAGAAGCCGAGCCCCAGGCAGGGGAAAGCTTGTACCCATTGTACCACCAGTGGGTACCCGGCGGCACTGGGGATCGAACCCCGCACCTCCCGCACACGAGGCGGAGGATTATGACAAGCTTGTTTTATTTTGACATGTCTGTCCTGTGCGCATTACCCAAGGTCAAAATTACTTCTGTTCTACCACATGAGAGCAATACCCATCTTCAAAACCAGTTTAATGGGTAGGGATTACTTCACAACTAATGGCGAAAAGCATCAGGCCTGCTTCAAAAGAGAGAATGGTATCCTTTAGTGCTGAGGCATAAACGATATGCCAGACAATTTGAGTTCACTTCATAGAGACTGCGTGCAAGAAAAGCCCATTTTATCCAACCATTTGTCCAGAAAATAATTATTGGTTCAGGTGGCGCACCTCTTAAATTCCACCTCCCTGCCTGTTTTCAAGCTGGCATAACAGCAATCCATGCGACTGCATTTTCCACAGGCAATCCTTAAATCACATCACTATGTGGACAGCCTAGCCAGCATTCTTCACTGCCTCTTATCTGCCCACCATCTCCATGAGCAAAACCGAATTTCGCACTGCGCATTTTTCCAGCAAAAAGTTGGCACCAATATCTAGCACAGACTCTCTTGCGGTTTAGCTAATAAGGGTGTAGTGTTATAACAGTGCCACGTAACCAAAGTGGTGCTCAGTGCACTCAAGACAGCGCCAAAATGACGAGGCAAAGGAGAAAGGATGCTGGACAGAAACGTTCACACTTCATTGGTGGTGGCTCTACTCAATGCAACAATCACCATGAGTAGTGAAAACTCGGCTTCGGTTTGGAACCCTCAACAAGGAACACTGCAGCCATTCTCAATCAATCACAAGTGCGCCAGGGCAGAGCACCAGCACAGCACTAATGAAGCTCCGCACCAAGCTGCCTATGCATAATGTAAAAAGAGGCAAAACACAACAAGATTGCTTTCGAAATGGTTGAAGAGTGGCATGTTCAGCTACAAGGCAACCAGGATACTGCTCACATTCCTTCCACATTCCCTGGTGACAACTAAGAAAAGCGCCAACTATGAAATCACACTGCAGCCTCCACAGAGCAAGGGTCACAGAGCATGCACCTGAAGGAAACATACCACATCTATCCCTCACATCTCAGTTTTGCTGTGCTGTAAGACCCATTACAAATACATGCACTCACGTTTCATCAGCACAGTGATTTCAGCCCCAATTCTTCTGTTTTATTTTTTACATGCCTGCAGGCAAGAGATATGTGTCCTATCAGTGCTTGATCACATTAAAAAATGCAAACATAGGTCAGATTACACCGAAATAGGGGGAACAGCAGTGAATGCTAACTGAACGCTTCTGAACAGTAATCAATAGTGGCACATTCCTGGGTATCACACTGGAAAAGAATCAACTGGAAAGGAATGAGCACATTCCATAATGCACAGGAATCTTTGCGTGCCTCACTCACGTACGCTTTCATGCACTCCGAAACAAGGGCCAAATCTCTGACCCACAACTGAGGCAAAAGCAGTGCAGTACCATTCGTCTTGAGCGGGATGCAGCAAATAAAGCAGCCAAACTAAAAAGGAAATGCTTGACTTCCTAACTGATCTCGTAACTCTTGATCCCTGGCAATTTATCTGCACTATCGCAAAGCTCCTACTCAATGCACACTATGCACAGTGCCATTCAATGCACAGAATGTAGCGTAAATGCTCAGGCACTGCTTCTCAAAGCATGCTGTGTGCTTAGCATCATTCAGCTCTGCACTATTTAAAAGCACGGACATTGATATCCTGACGAAAGCAATAAACTTGCCCATTCTGGTTCATACCGACCCTTTTTTGCAGAAACAGGCAGCACCAGACACATACCTACAACACTGTACAGGTGAAGGCACACCAGTTCTTGCAACACCAAAGGTATCAGTCAGCTGCTTCTGCTCTATGTTTACATTGGTTAACTTCGGCGCGTTAAGCCACCAGAGCAGATTTCCTGGCCACATTTCACCTTGAGCACAGTCTGAGAGAGAAGGGGTCACTCACATGCTGCAGCCCCTTGTAGGGGCCGAGAGCGGCGACCGTGTTCCCTTGCACCAGGACGTAGCAGTTGGTGAGCAACTCGATGGCCTGCAGAGGTGGGAATGCAGAAAGCATACCACATGATGCTAACAGTCAGCCGACATCTGCTGAGAGGCATCATGCAGTGCATATTCATGACGCTGCCCATGGAGGAAGGAGAGAACTGAGGAGAGGTGGTTAGGTCACATTTTTTTAAGGCAGCTCGCCCCTGCTCCCCCCCTACTTGGCCATCGTCTCAGCACACTTGCGCATGCACTGCAGGCGATGCAGCACACGATGCCGCTGCACGCAAGGTTACTATTGGCTGCACCATCGGCTAAAGACTCCCAATAGCCCCTGCAAAAACACATGACTTCCGCCACACTTATTGGCGTGCAGCTCGTATAGCGAGGGCCTCTCAGTTTCCCTTCCTCCATGTCCTGCTCCCAGGTATCCTGCACTCTTTGCAGCTACAATGATGTCCATGGTATATAAGCAACAATCGTCTTGTTACCAGTTTTGTAACGTGCTGAAGCACACATGCACTGCCTGACAACTAACTAATCAATAAATTAACAAATACAAAAAAACTCTAACACGAGCATGAGTATTGCAACAACTGCAGGGCAGAGTTTATCTTTATTACTGTAAGTTTATTATTATTTCTCCTCGAACATCAATGACAGCTCTCGCGGGGACTCGCCAGGCAACCGTATGCTGGAGTTGAGCTTCACTGCACTACTTTCCTGCAACAACCCCGTCTTTCTTTGCTTAGCTACTCTAGCTAGCAATGGCGGGTGCCCATGCATGCGTAGTGAATGCCACATACGGTGCAAGCATCACGCCAGCACAGGTGAAAGGTGACCGCTGGTCTTGGTCTCAGCCAACTCAAAGCGTGCGAATGGCCACGCGTGCCACAGCCAAGGAAAAGTTCGTCAGAAGGAAGACAAGCGAGTTCTGTCTGGCATCGGAACATTGGCATTGCCCAGCCCTGGCCCGTGCGAACATTCATCCGCAACTCAGGCTGGCGAGTCGAACGTCCTTGACTCAAGTGTAACCCTCCTGAGGAACTTTCCTTTGGCTGTCGCTAGCTGGCGTTGTTTCTGTAGCAATAAATTCTGCTTGTGTCTGCACACTGTAATATTCCTTTGCTCCTAAGAGCACAGTCCACCGGGGTCGGCTTGCGTGCTGCTGCACTTGCGATCACGGGATGAGATGGCGGCCTGACTGTCAGCTGTGGACAAACGAACAGAATACTATATATACAAATACAACATATATATCCCTCCCCCTAATTTTCAGGCCCCCATATACCCCACCCCATGATTGAAGCCGACTACGGTAGGCAGTGCTGTTGGGAACAAAGGAATAAAACAATGTGCTGAAGCAAACAGAGTTTATTGCTACTGAAACAATAACGCCAGCTAGCAACAGCTGAGGAGATGTTCCTCGGAAGGGCTATATAACTACGGAGAGACAAGGATGTCCGACTCCCCAGTTGCGGGTGAATGTCACGGGCGAGTGTTCGCTCGGGCTTGGGCTGGGTGAAACCGATGCTCCAATGCCGGATGGACAGAAGGAGCTCGTGAGAATTGTTCCTACAAGGCTGTATTTCGTTGGCAAAGAGTGGAGTTGTGCATGGTAGTCCACGTGCTTCGGGTTACATGAGACTAAGACCAAATATCACCTTTCTCTGTGCCAGCATGATGCTCGCACCGTATGTGCCATGCACTATGTAGGCACAGGCACCCTCCATTGCAAACTAGCGTAGCTAAGCAAAAAAGGGCACGAGTGCTGTGGGAAGGTTGTGCAGAGGAGCTCGACTCCAGGGGACTATCGTCCGGCTAGCCCCTACACTCAGGTCATGGGAGCTGGGGTGCACAGCGAGCAGATGTGTGTGCAAGCATTCGGCATACATGCACAAAGAACAAAAACAAATTTTCGCCACATAGGTCTAGTACAGTACTCACGGATTGAAATAGGACACTCGGAGCACGTGGCCGTCGCTGCATGCAGCGCCGCCCGTGGATGCTCATGGAACCAAGGTGCTGCATTGTGGTATAGCGCGAGGGGGAGAACATCTACAAAGCAGAATTGCTCCTTCCGGTCGCCAACGAGCCGGCCTGTAGTTTACCACACTGCCTGCGTGGCGCTGTAAGGCTTGCGCGCCTTCGTCTGCCGACCGAAATGGTTCGGCGGTGCGCACTGCCCGTTTTGCGGCGTCGTCTGCTGGCACATCTGCGCGAGCAGACGACGCTCTCGTTACACGCATTTTGGCGATGCGGCACGCATGCTGTGCAATTAAGACACAGGATTCAGCTACGAGATAGCGCCTTACATGCCTTCGTAGACATTCACAAAAGAAAAACTTTATTTCGTCCGTTTTGTAACGAGAAAAAAAAAGAAAAGAAGCAGCCACAGGCCTGCCCTCGTGCAACATTTAAAAGAAGCCTCAGTATTTTGTTGGTTCGCCCCTAGCAGCGAGTACGGCGGCCATTCTGCGTGGCAAGCTTTCGTAGAGGCTCTCGGCCAAAGAAGAACGCGCTAGCTTCTCCCATTCTTCTTGAACAGCCGCCCACAGGTTGTCCAAAGAACACCTGTGGAGCGGCCGACGAGACAGGGCCTTCTTTATTTCAGCCCATACGTTCTCAATAATATTCATGTCCGCACCTTGCGGAGGCCAGTTCAACACCATCACACACCTGTCTTCCAGCAGGCGAGTCACGAGAGCTGCGGTGTGAACTGGGCTCCGGTCGTGCTGGAAGTAAAACAAGCCGTCCTTAAATGGGCCATCCAAGGCGTACGGCATGAGGACGGTGTCGAGGAGGTCTAAGTATGCTGCGGCATTAAAGCGGCCGTCCAGGCGTACAAGCGGACCCAAGCCGTCTTTGGAAATACACCCCCACACGTTGACGCTACATCGACCGCTGCTTGCAACACGATGCAGATTGGGGGCGTCGAACCAGGGTGAAGGAAGCGGAAAGAACACAAGAGATTATTTTACTTCACTGCGATTGATAACCGCGACTATAGGGGGTCCTGCTCTTGAATGTTGGCAGAATGCATTGCCTTTAGTGACCATTTCTACGAACTGCTTGCGTCCAACGCACGAAAGAAGGCGCTGTTTAAAAGTTTTTCGCCATGCGCTCTCTCCTCGCTGTAGCGGAGTGCACGGAATATAAAACGTAGTTGATGAAAACGCATACCTAGCCCCCACATACCATCTATCCAATCTATCATGCGCTACGGAAATGTAAAGAAATACAAACGTTGGCGGATTTTTTTAGAGAAGCTGTGTAACCCCCGAATTTGTGAAGGAGTCCACCTACCTCGTGTTTCGTGTCCTCCACGCTCGCTGCCGCTGGTCCCATTTTGATGTAAACGTGCTCTCGTCCGTAAAAATGACATTCTGCCAGTCTTCCACTGTCCAGGACCGATGCTCCTGTGCAAACAGCAGCCTTTTGATCCTGTTTTCTGAAGAGCTGAAGGGCTTAATCGCCGCCACACAACTACGAAGGCCACCCATGTGAAGGCGCTCGCGTACTACTTGTGTGCTGGCTGTGAGCCCCAGGTCGTTTCGAATTTCTTTCGCCGTCACCTTCGGGTTTCGTCTCGCTGCTCAAACTATACGCTCGTCGTCAGAGTCGGTCGTCACCTTCGGTCGTTGTCCTCTGAGCAGATTTGTCAAGCGAGCATCCGTCCTGAAAGCCCGCACAATCCTGCTCACCGACGAGCGGGGGCGTCCAGTCAAATCGGCGATTTTTTGCTGCGGTAAACCTGCTGCAGACAGAGTCACAATCTGCATCCGTTCCGAGATGGGTATGCCTGGCATTGCTGCTCGTGTCTGAAATGGAGGGGCGTCTTGTGTTCGCTATATATAGCTACATGTGGCTCGGTTGCTGCTGACGTCAGTACGACCAACAATGCCGGGAGTTATCATTTCAAGGCTGAAATAAAGAAGGCAGTTTCTCGTCGGCTACTCGACAGGTGTTCGCATGAAATAAGCTAGTCGTTTGTGCAGATGTTTATCATGTCTACAAAGGCACGTAAGGCGCTATCTCGTAGCTGAATCCTGTGTCTTAATTGCACAGCATGCGTGCCGCATCGCCAAAATGCGTGTAACGAGAGCGTCGTCTGCTCGCGCAGATGCGCCAGCAGACGACGCCGCAAAACGGGCAGTGCGCACCGCCGAACCATTTCGGTCGGCAGACGAAGGCGCGCAAGCCTTGCAGCGCCACGCAGGCAGTGTGGTAAACTACAGGCCAGCTCCTTGGCGACCGGAAGGAGCAATTCTGCTTTGTAGATGTTCTCCCCCTTGCGCTATACCACAATGCAGCACCTTGGTTCCATGAGCATCCACGGTCGGCGCTGCATGCAGCGACGGCCACGCGCTCCGAGTGTCCTATTTCAATCCGTGAGTACTGTACATCCTTTGCAACAAGGTGTCTATATAGGCAGTGCCCCAAAGGGCAGAGCCAGGGTGCAGAAGAGTGGAAACACCAGTCTTTGGCTTAGCACCATACTCTCACAAGCACCTGAAGGAGCTTCAACCACACTCACAGACAAGCTGGCAGAATCTCATGGCCAGGAAAACAACTCCTGCCAACCATCACTACAGTAATGTACAGTGCTATCGCGAATAATTTCACAAATATCTTTAGGCACATGCACACATTAAAATATGTACTTGGCAGTCCATTTCACCACCATTCTTGCAGCAGAGTGCAACATAGGAAGTTTGCACTCGATGCCAGCAGGTGGCACCACTGCATAAGCCTCCATTAGAGAGTCTCCTTTACGGGACACATTACCCATCTGACAGCTTCCCTTTCTGCGAAATCCTCCCCATGACTGCAAAACGTCCTGTAGCCCACACCTTGAGCGTGGTCCCATTCGGTCCAATCAGCCGTTGGCGTCGTTTAACGAAGCGCTCCCGGTTGCGCACCAGACGGCCGATCTTCACTATGTCACAGCCCACATCATCTTCCAGCACCCGGATGGCCTGCCACACAAGGACATGGGAAACATGAGGGACACAAGGACATGGGAAACATGAGGGAAGCATGAGCAACTGTAAATTGTTAATTCCGGGGTTTAGCATCCTGAAGCGAAAGATGGGTAATGAGGGACACCGCCAAGGACGGCTCCGGAATAACTTGACCGCCTCGGGGTTCTTCATCATGCTCTGACGTCGAACAGCACATGGGCGCCTTTTGCATTTCACCTCCATTGAAACGCTGCCATCGAAGCATGAAATGAATGCTGGGTCAAATCAAATGAATTCAAGTCAAAATTATATTTCAGTCTATCGTAAGAAAAGAAAGACATTAATCATCTCGGCCTTTAACCTTCTTGGCTAGACTTAGGCCCTTACAGTAAATACAATAGAAAAATTACTGAGAATACTTAGAATTATACAACAGTTTCACGTGCAACATAAATTACACCATATTAATGCACATGTAGAGAGAGTAGCAAAAATAAAATGCATAGAAAAAGGCATCAGTTTATCAATGCAATATGTATTTTCCACAATGACACAAGTTTTTCATGTGCTGTAACTACGAAAAGGAACCAACTTTAAGTTCAAAAGTGGCATGTTCCAAATTATGACAGCAGCATAGGAATAGCTCTTTTATCACAAATGTTGCTGATTACTCGAACGTTAACCCAGGAGTTGAAATCACTTCTTGTCAAACGAAATGGATACACAAGAAACAGACAATGGTAGTGG
Organism: Amblyomma americanum; assembly: GCF_052857255.1. NCBI lineage: Eukaryota > Metazoa > Arthropoda > Arachnida > Ixodida > Ixodidae > Amblyomma > Amblyomma americanum. The sequence goes on from NC_135500.1 coordinate 57,727,017, forward strand.
ATGCTATACTAATTCAGTATGTTTACAACTAGCTAAGCAAGCTTGTAATCACATGCAATAAAGAATGCCATAATCTCTAAGTTGACGAATACAAAGCATATCTTTCTTTGGGTTTACTGTCTCATAATGCAAAGGGCTCTTTTTTGTAATATTAACATACAGTAGAACACCGCTGTTACATTTCTCACAGGACCACGAATAAAACCCCACGACACACCAGCCGAGAAACGTAGTAGCCAGGAAGCGCGTGAAAAAAATGTAAATCATTGTCGCCATTTTTTTTTTTGCTCATCTTTAGCAAGGATAGCACACTTCTCTGGAATTCATAAGATCTCGCAATTGTTCACAGGCACAGAATGTCCTAAATGCCCCGCAATGGCTCTCCATCTGCCTGAGCAGATGCTGGTGCAAGGGAGGCAGCAACAGCGAAAAGAGCGGGCATGCAGAGCGGGCAATGTTTGTGCTCGTGTGTGTGCTTCTGAGCAGTTTTTGTGGCAGCCACTACAATCCTATACAATCCTCATCTAGTGGAACCTAGTGATTGTATTTCTAGCCTGCAGATGAAAGAAATATACACCGCCAACCTGCGCGTGCATCTCATACAATGCTGTCTATGAGGTGTGTGCCATGGCACAGTTTCGTTTTCGTGCCTTTGGTCACTTGAGCTCGTGCAGCAGCGGTGATGAAACTGCACCAACAAGGAGTAAAAGGGGCAAGAAAAATAACTGAAAAGAAAACTGCCCAACCTGCACCGCCAAAGGCAACTATCTCAACAAGAGTCACGCCACCCATAAGTGGGCTCAGCATCGGCTTGGGAAGAACACGCCAGAAGCCACCATACACAATGGCGGTCAAGCACTGATACAGTCTAGAGTCTGCTTCGCCAGCGTGCTATAGCCGTTCTGTACGCATATTCATAGTTTGGAAGCTTGGAAGAATGCAAACATTATCTTAATTCATAAGAAGGGAGACGCCAAGGACTTGAAAAATTACAGGCCGATCAGCTTACTATCCGTTGCCTACAAAGTATTTACTAAGGTAATCGCTAATAGAGTCAGGGCAACGTTAGACTTTAATCAACCAAATGATCAGGCAGGCTTTCGTAAAGGATATTCTACAATAGATCATATTCACACCATCAATCAGGTGATAGAGAAATGCGCAGAATATAACCAACCTCTATATATAGCTTTCATTGATTACGAGAAAGCATTCGACTCAGTGGAAACCTCAGCAGTCATACAGGCATTGCGTAATCAGGGGGTAGAAGAGCCTTATGTCAAAATACTGGAAGATATATATAGCAACTGCACAGCTACTATAGTCCTCCATAAAGTCAGCAATAAAATTCCAATAAGGAAGGGCGTCAGGCAAGGAGACACGATCTCGCCAATGCTGTTCACCGCATGTTTGCAGGAGGTATTTCGAGGCCTGAATTGGGAACAGTTGGGAATAAGAATAAATGGAGAATACCTAAATAATCTGAGATTTGCTGATGACATTGCCTTCCTGAGTCACTCAGGAGGTGAACTGCAAATCATGATCAACGAGTTAGACAGTCAGAGCAGATCGATGGGTCTAAAAATTAACATGCAGAAAACCAAGGTAATGTTCAACAGCCTAGCAAGGGAACAACAGTTCACAATTGGCAGCGAGAGCCTAGAAATTGTGCCGGAATACGTCTACTTAGGGCAGGTAGTGACAGCTGATCCGGATCATGAGAGGGAGATAACTAGAAGGATAAGAATGGGGTGGAGCGCATATGGCAAATTCTCGCAGATCATGAGTGGCAGTTTACCAATTTCCCTCAAGAGAAAAGTGTACAACAGCATAATCTTACCGGTACTCACCTACGGGGCAGAAACGTGGAGGCTAACGAAAAGAGTTCAGCTTAAGTTAAGGACAACGCAGCGAGCCATGGAAAGAAAAATGATAGGTGTAACGTTAAGAGATCGGAAGCGGGCAGAGTGGGTGAGGGAACAAACACGGGTTAATGACATCCTAGTCGAAATCAAGAGAAAGAAATGGGCTTGGGCAGGGCATGTAATGCGAAGGCAAGATAACCGCTGGTCTTTAAGGGTAACGGAGTGGGTTCCAAGAGAAAGTAAGCGTAGCAGGGGGCGGCAGAAGGTTAGGTGGGCGGATGAGATTAAGAAGTTTGCAGGCAAAGGGTGGATGCAGCTGGCAAAGGATAGGGTTAATTGGAGAGACATGGGAGAGGCCTTTGCCCTGCAGTAAGTGTAGTAGGGCTGATGATGATGATGATGATGATGATGATTCATAGTTTGTCAAAATGGTGGCATTGTGTAAAGCACTATCGCGAAGCAACATTCGATGCGTAGCATGCAGGAACAGTGCCACAGTTGCAACGTAACAGCCCAGTCTGTAGTCCATGAGTTTCTATCAGAACTTAGGTAGTGTGATTGAGGAAAACACAGCAGCCGGGAAAAGCAGGATCCTAGAACATAACAGCAGTGTTCTACCATTGGATTAGTACACGCAGCGTGCGCGAGTTTTCATGGCCCTAAGGAGAACGTGATATGGCCATGAAAAAGGCAACAGTACAGAGTTTTTGGTGTATGAAATAAGAAAAATGTTCTTTCTTTTAACAGGGCAAAACACACATGAGTCAATTTCTTGGAGGCACCAGTTGCACTTCCGTTGTGCAGACTCGCTCAATAATGCAGTGCCCTACAGTAGCCATTTGGCCACTAACCAGCGTTAAATAAACGCAGTTGAACCTCGACATGAATCACTACATACCAGCCAATTATTCAAAAACTATGCATGTCTTGAGCTACAAATTTCACTTGTTAATGAAAAAGAAGCTCACGAATCCATACATAACAAAATTTACAGATTCATTTTTTTAATGATTTTTTTTAACCCCGAAGGCCAATGTCCCTAGTTTCAAAAAATTATACCAGCAGAGAAAGGCTGATGCATAAATCCAACAATATTTTGTCTTCATGTTCTTGCTACAAGAACATGAAGACAAAATATTGTTGGATTTATGCATCAGCCTTTCTCTGCTGGTATAATTTTTTGAAACTAGGGACATTGGCCTTCGGGGTTAAAAAAATCATTAAAGAAATGAAGAAATGTTTTGGCCTGTTCTGCATGGATGGTATCAGTGCAGCTAGCAAGAACATGAAGATGTCCATCTTGTTTGTTTTGAGTCCTAAACTATCAATATCACAAACTAAATTAGAAACCGTAGTGGTATACCCATCAACTGTTCCACTGAACCCACTTACCCAGCTGCACTGATACCATCCATGCAGAACAGGCCAAAACAAATCCTCGCTGTTCATGTCCAATTACTGGTGCCACACCCCCAAACTTAATATTAAGCGTCCCAATTCCAGTCTGAAAATCTTGTAGAAACAGGCATTTCCCACCTTGACTCAGAGGTGCGAAACTGTCCCTGCATCCAGAATCCAAACAGATTCAAGAAGGCTAGCTTTCCTGACCACGATTCAAGATGGCATTTCAGCGAGCAGCAGACTAACTTAGCAGGAATTTCAAATAGCTCTCAATAAAGGCACACCCTGCTTGGGAGAGCTTCTTATGAGCACAGATGGCATTCTTGGGCTTAACCTCCACTAAACCGGTGAGCATTACAGCTCTATCTTACATGTGTAGCACTGGCAATGGCGGACCAGGGCAGGGACCGTAGTAGTACAATAGCGAATGCACTCACATTGCAATCAGCAAAAGCGCTTTTCAAGACATCCCAGTAGAAGTTACAAGAAATACCCACACATAATGCAAAATGTCTCTTTCCTTTTATTATTATTATTCTGTGCATACAAATAAGGACTTCAGTACCGCACAACTCAGCACAAGAACTGCAATGCTTTGAATCCATCCTTTTTCCATCTTCGAAGAAAGGAACCAAGCAAGGGTGTTACAGCAACAACTGGAAAGATAACTGATCAGCGTGGAGTGCTGTGGAAATGGCTTCACCAGCTAAGTGCTCTTAATCTGCCATACTTGTGCAAAGCTTTTCTTTTTTTTCATGTTCAGATAGCCTTTCACATCTCCATTCATATAATATCTAGATTTCATGACCACTGCCCGTTTGCTCACCTGCTCATAGGGGACACTGCGTGAAAGCAGCTTGATCATGTCGCGTGCCTTGAGGATGATGTATGGGTCCCACATCTTGCGCGTTGTTGTCACCGTCATGCTGCCCTCAATGACATCAAGTTCAGCAGTGATGCCCTGCAACATGTTTGGGGGGAGAAACTCGTCACAGAGCCTCAAACAAATGTGAGTGCCATAGCAAATACTGCGGTAGGCACCAATCGATGCGCCTATTCTTCCAAAGTCCTCTGAATCTATATGTGAGCAAGTTTTGAAATTTTAAAACCAAATCACTGGGACAACTCTTTGAGAAAGGAAGCGCTTAGTGCAAATATGTAATAATTTTTACATCCAAATGCTACTGTGCGGGCTGTGAGGCACACCATAACGGAATGCTGCAGAATAGTTGTGGTTGCCTGGACTCTTGCACCAAAATCCCACAACATGGGCACACACAAACTGCCACCTTCAAAATGCAACCACTGCAGTTGGGTCTGGCTGCCACAGCTGCAACCAAATCCATGGATTCATGCTCAGCTACAGCCCGCCACAGACAATTACTCAGTGCAGCAGAGCAGCTGTAGATGCTAGAAAAGTGAGGAGCCCGATCCCCAGAAACTTCCAACAGTATAATGAAAAATTTTGGTCTTTAAACACCACAGGAAGATAGTCATTTTAGACACTAAGGAAACACAAATCTGAATGATTCTTTAGCAAGTAGCGGTGTGAGCTAAGACACATGGTGCAGTAACACTGGAAAGCACCAAGTAACAATGGTAGCACTCTTGAAAAAAATTCCATAAGAACCCTTCAAACTGCCTTGGTTCCAAAATTGTTTGCTGCTTGGAAGTGCACACGCATCTCCAAAACCGGCACAATAGATCTTTCTCACTGGCAATCACATAAATCTATATAGCAACTCACAAGGGTGGTGAAAGCTACAGTCTTAAAATCAGAGGCAATGTTCCTCGGCCGCTGAGCTGTGACACAAGCATAATGTGCAAAGAGAAAGGCCTAGAAGGCACACACTGTGCAAGGCCTACTAATCTTAGCACATGTTCTGAGTCTTTGCAAGTGCAAGGTGCTGAATAAGCCTCCTGACCACATCCAATGATCCACTGTACTATGCATGTACCATGCAGGTTTACTTTGATGGCACAAGATTCCTGCTCATTCAAAACATGTGCAGGAATCTAGAGGAAGATAAAAGTGCCCTTGCCCTGCCACTATGCTTCTCAATTTCCGCCACTGGTTGCCCAACAGAAATGGGTCGGCCAGCCCCAAAACTGAGCTCTTCCCTGCTTGCACAATTCATGTTCGGCTAGTGCAGCACAGTGGAGCAATAACTCAGCAAACTCAAGGAGTGCTCTGTAAAACAACTATCACACAGCACTGCTAAAATGAAAGGCTTGATGCAGCTCTCGTGCTTAAGCAAATGCTTGTCCGTAAGAACGAGGCACATGCCACACGTGGCATTAGTGGAGCACACATAGCGCAGCCTGAAGCCAATTTCTGAGCTCACCAGACTGTCCGTTACAACACTGCCGAGCGTACGGAAGTTACACCACAGCTTCCCTACTGCCCGTTTTGAGGGGGTGTGTGCAGCACTCCCATTTTACTTTTTTTTTCCTCTTCTGCATATTTATTAAGCACACGGCTGCCGGTCAGTCAGCTGGACTCAGCTGCAGCCTACTTTCACCCCCAATATGAAAGGCAATCTACAGCCAGCAACGACATGCTTTGGCCGCCGTCACCGAGGAGGCAAGGTGGCATGCCGCCATCTCCCCAGCTAGAAGATACGGACCATGATAGAAATTTAGAGTGTGTGCAATGCAACCCCTAGGTACCGACAACTGCCAACAGAATCTCACTCTGCCCTCTACACCCTCTCAACCCATTTTTCAACCCACCTACAGACCCTCCGCCTAAATAGTTGCCTCTGCCTCCTGCCACATAAGCAACTTTCCCTGGCAGACTCCTACCACCTAAGACGCATCCAAACACCCACTTTCCCCATTCTCTGCCACATACACCGCATTCACCCAACATTATACGCAGATACGTGTCCCTGGTGTGGCGGTATTCCCACATTCACGCACATTACATGGACATGCACAGGTAAACCCAATCACTTAAAGCCGCCCAACATCGCGTTGGAGCAGTGGGAGGTGACACTGGCCAGCAACGCCCTGGACCAGGAGGCGCCATCCGCCAACGCCGAAGCGTCGGCAGAAGCTAATGCAGTCCTGGACTGAGAACCCACACACCCCTTACAATCCGCGCAGTCTTCTTTTACATAACACGTTTAGTCTCTCTGTCTGCAAGGCAGCGTTCATTTTCTAACGAATCGCACTCACATGTTCTGACAGGGTCTTCTTGACGAGGGGCCAGCATTCCCGCAGGTACTTCTCCCTGTACTTGGGGAAGAGGGTGGCGAAGGCGCTCTCGCACAGCACACCATGCGGATTGTCCTCCTTGGTGAACGCTGGTAGCCGCATGGACCAGGCACTCTCACTCGAGGGCCCACTGCTCGTGCCACCTGGAAATGGTTTAGTGCATTGTATCCATTAGAGGAAATGCAACAGGAACTATGACTGCTCCACAGGACCAAGTCCATCTGCTGAGCATTAAGGTCCTTAGAACACCTTTTATCAATGCTACAATGCTACGGTACAGCCCACTCCTATAGTGCAGGAGTCTTTGCACCACCAGGGCATCAACTGTAAAACTGGGTGTCTGTACAAGAATAGTGGACCTCTCAGCACTAGGCCCAGCACAGAGGACACAAGGGCACCTAAATGTGCTAGTGTGTTCCAATAATATTTGCAGCCGACTGTACAGAAGCACCATGTGCCTAAAGTATGGCTTGGAGTCACCAGGGAAGCTTTGAAAGCACTGCGATTCCCTTCCGTCCTGCACTAGCTTTGAAGCTTCATTGCTACTGCCACCTACCAAGCACAAAAGTCACAATGGTGCTGGTGCTGCTATTAATGTGCAGGCAACCGGTTAAGCCTCACATTCTGAATGTCAGCAATTGCTCCGCCTGTGTCCCTCAATAAAACGGAGGAGTTTCGGTTACCGCTGTCTTAAGAGGCCAGTGCCCTATAAAAACTTCAAGAGTAGTTTTGCAAATTGCAACCCTATTTGTGAACCCCTTGGGTACACAATGCAGCAGTCGTTGTTCGATGGCATACTTCAACTCTTGAGGTTGCACAGCAGTAGCCCATGCTCAGCACAAAAGCATGGGCACACTAAATGAAAGCACTGCATATTCCCAACAACAACACAATTCAAGCACAGAGGTGACATGACATGGTGAATACCGTGCAATTCTTTGTGCAAGCATCATAAGAGAGCAGCTTTATCTCTCGATAAGTGACACAAGGAAGGTGCAGAAGAAGTGCGGTGCGTCACTAGGTGCTTTGCCAAATTCTCTATCTTTTGGGAGAGCCGCTGATGCTGGACATGACCAAGCCCCTTCAGCAAGGACATACGCACCTGTGTTGCTAGTGGCTATGACACAAAAGAACCATCATTAGAAACACCCTGTAAATCCTTTGTGCTGGAGTTTCCTCATCCAGTAATTGCAGATAAATTTCGTTCACGGGAGTCCCACACAGGCGCTCTAGTGCCGACTTGGGAGTCACAGTCATGATGAACAGCCATTAAAGTGGCATTGCAACACCCGCAGATTCAGCTATAGTAGAATTTACCCCTCGCTGAAGCCGACCAGCTCAAGCTACACCAAAACATCATGAAAGCAGCAGAGCATGAATGCTTACTTTTATGCTCTGAACAATGCGCTTCAGCCCCATATATGCTTCAGCCTCATCGATCTTATTTCCATCATGGGCATGGATCACGTTGAGCGCACACGTGGGACGACTCGGTAGCAATTAATGTCATTTTAAGTCCACGGGGAGCCCTGCTTAAACATGTATTAGGGCACTGTGTTCCCTCAATGACTGCTAATCACAGCCACCTATTTGCACAGGACTAAAACCAACAACAGCCTGCTTGATTCTTTGCAACATGCACCTGACAGTCACTTGACTCGGTATTAAACGAAGCAGATAGCTTTGTCAGCTTATGATCCAGCAGATCACTGCCTAATCTGCTGTTCACTTTTAATGCGTTAGCATTAGGACTGCCATCTCGGCAAAAATTGGTCACTCGTTTGCCATGACTTTGTTGCTTAAGCCAGAGTGGAATGTGGAGAGGATGCAAATACAGTCGAAGTGTAGTGAGGGAGAGGTGGGTAGAGAGGGTGATAAATGGAAAGGAGGAGAGTGGAGACGATGACAGTGAGTGGGCAGCCAAGTGGAGAGAAGAACAGGGACCTCCACTGCCAGGTGTGCAGGCTCCACGAAGGATGTGCAGCATGTCAAGCACGTGTACACGACATGCCACATGGTAATGCATTCTCTGCTGCACGGATCGCATTCATCATTTGTGAGGCACTTATGATAACTTCATGTAATTTCATTTTCTCAGTAAAAATCAACTCCATAGCTCTTTCTGGCTATGGAGATTTGTCCAGTGGAAGCATTTATAGGTGAGAAAATTGTATTTAAAAATTTAACATATTTTTGCTCCAATCGCTCGATTCAAACTGATGACACCAAGACTCCATGATCACCATTTGTAAGTGAATGGCGATGTAGCCCAACATCAAGGATCTGTGCGCAAGAAACTGCACTAAGGTCACTGAAGCATTTCATCACATTTTCTAGCATATAAAAGATCTATTTTCAGTGGAAGCAGCACCCCTATCATTAGGATGCAATACTCTGCTGATACAGGCCAACTCAAATTTGTCCTCGGTGTCCCTTTAAATGACGAGCACCAAAACACTGGCCCTCTCCTTGCACCAGTAGTTCACGTAGTGTTCAGTTCTCCTGTAGTTGTATGTGCCAATACGCCACCAAATAAATACTGTGGTCATGTGGCAACATCTCAGCTGTGCAATGAATAGTTACCCTTGGGAGTGTGATCTCGCTTGAAGGTGCTTTCTCATTACCTGATACAGCTCGTTTAAACCCCTGTCATATGGTCTGGCAGATCGAATGAATACCATTAACTTTGTCATAAACAAATTCATCCTCGGCTCGATATAGACTAACAAAACACCACTGAAAATCACAAGCAAGCCCTTGACAGCATTGGAGATATTACCACAGCCGTCCGACAGTTAGCGAACAAGTACAAACATCATTCTCAGCCAGGTCGATTCTGTTCAAAGTAGGTCAAAGAACATGCACTATAACCTCCAATTATTTCTCTTTAGGTTCCATATAATTACAGAAAATTTTCTGAGGTAGATCATCATCCATATGGGCACCCTACACAAAATCAAATACAAAGCTGTCACACATAAACCAAAAGCTGGAGAGGAACTTTCGTGAGAAATTTTTTATATTTTCTGAGGTTCTTATAACCATTTTTTTTTCTCAGAAAGCTGGATTCAGCAGTATCCTTCTTGGCTCCCGATATCGAACAAGAGGCCATAGTAAACAATAACGGCGTCCACGTGCCGCGAAGTGGGAACTGGAGATGCTCCTGAAAGAGCTTCGCAAAGCATTACTGTCAGCCCCTTCTGTTTTTCAGTCTCTAGCCACCCTTCATGGATCCTGTAAACGCGAGGCGAGACGCTCTGAATGCGTAAATGAACACAGTACGACTGATCTTGTACGAGAGCACAAACCAAGACGTCAGGGGAAGAGAACGTGAAAAGGACGTGACACGACGACGTGTGGTCAGCCGAGCATCGCAGCCACCGAGCGTATCGCCAGGTTGTGCCCAGGGGACGTGCTCAAGCTCGTTACGCGATGCAAACCAAGTTCATAACGACTACTGTTACAAGGACGCACGCCGATGGAAATGACAGGTCTCGACGATTCCTCGTTAGGTAGACTGAAAGTGCCCGTTCAACGCACTCCCTTCCGAACACATCTGAAATCGTAAAGGTAACTCTGTGTCACTGAAGTAATCGCCCAGCAACTCACCTTGCTCGTCGGACATTTTAGCACTCGGCTTCTTCGGAGCTAAGAAATGAAAGGCCTTAGAAGCGACACACACATCGACACACACTCCGCAAGAAAGCTTGCATGGGCGCCGACATATTGGTTACCATGGTTACTGTCCCATTGTCATGTTTCCTATTCCGCTGAAGTACAGTTACGTTTACTACGTTCATGGTTTTTTTTTTTAAAACTATTCAATTTTGCATCTCTAAAAATTTATTTTACTGTTTTTAGTTACAACTCTCGCACAACGAGGCACAAAGTATATTTACGCTCCTTCATAGTCGTTGCTTGGCGCTAACAAACGAGCCGAAGATAGCAATGTCTGTAGCCAAAGACGTCTGCTAGCAGCCGACATGCTGGTGCTGGTGTAAGAAGCAGTGCTCTTCACTCAAAATGCAGTAGCTGGTGTTGAACCCGTGCGAATTTAGAAGATGCAAACATTCGTCGCGTTCCTCGCTTCGAGGCTCCCTCGTGCCCACCCGGCCGGCGCCTCGACGTTGGCGCGACGGCATCTGTGCAGCAAGAGCGGCCACCGGAGGCCCATCTCGTGCGAGCCACTCGTCAGCTCGCGCAAGTTGGTGCGGCTACGCGGCGCCGAGAGCCTCTCCTTCCTTCAGGGCCTGGTCACCAACGACACGCGGCACTTGAGCGCCGACGGGGCGGCCGCCGGGAAGTCTCGGCGCTGCATGTACGCGCTCATGCTGAACAGCGTGGGCCGCGTCCTCTACGACCTGCTCGTCTACCGGCCGGCCGCCGAGGACGAGGTGCTGGTCGAGTGCGACGCCGACGCTCGCCAGGGCCTGCTGCGGCTGCTGCAGCTCTACCGGCTGCGCAAGCCCGTCGAGATCGCGCCGTGCGACGACCTGGACGTGTGGGTCGCCTTCCGGCCCTTCTGCGGCTCCGTGGACGAAGCGGCGCCCGCCGACGACGCTTGCGCGCCGGACGTGGCCAAGGGCCGCTGCGTGGTGCGCGACCCGAGGCTCGGGCTGCTGGGCTGGCGCGTGCTGGCCGACGCGGGCGAGGACCTGGCGGCGGCCAACCCGTCCCTGGCGCGCGTCGGCGGCGACGAGTCGAGCTACGCACGGCTGCGGCTGCGCTTTGGCGTGGGCGAGGGGCTGCGCGAGCTCCCGCCGGCCGCCTGCTTCCCCCTGGAGTGCAACGCCGACTACCTGGGCGGCGTGAGCTTCCACAAGGGCTGCTACGTGGGCCAGGAGCTGACGGCGCGCACGCACCACACGGGCGTGGTGCGCAAGCGGCTCATGCCCGTGGTGATGCTGGGCGAGCCAGGAGCGCCGCTGCCGCCGGACGCCCCGGTGCGCGACCCGGCCGGCGCGGTACTGGGAAAGCTGCGAGCGCACCGCGGCACGCTGGGGCTGGCGCTGCTGCGCGTCCAAGAAGCCCTGGCCGCGGGCGACGCGCTGCGGGTGGACGACGTGCCGCTGAGCGTCGTCAAGCCCGGGTGGTGGCCCCGACAGGTGGCCCGGCCTGCAGCCGCCGAGGGACAGGCCGCGTAGGCTAAACTTGCGCGCAAACCCTGGTACTGCAGGGCGTTGGTGCCAGTCAGCTACAGAGACCAGTAGTAGTGGACTCCCCTCAAGCTACACACCTTGAATGCGTACGTAGACGACCGATACTTCCTGGCATGGCGTGTACCCTGCTGCCCTTTGGGTGTCCAGTGCACATTGCCCAGGTTTGCTACCAGCAACAAGCGATCACCTGGAGCACCCCTCTGTCTGCCTGCCTTTTTATGCATGGGCATACGGCTATCCCGATCGGAGCAAGGCATGAATGCTTCAAAGTACCTGTAGGCTGCAACAGTTTGAAGCATAGAAGACATCCGCAGAATACACCGTGCTTTCGTTGCCACTGGGTCCCATATGTTCACCTGACCGCAGTCCTTTCACTTCGGACTAGTGTGTGTTGTGAGTCTGTGCTCTTCCAAGCAACAACACTGACCTCGGGATTCGTTGCACCTTGGAATACAGGCGCCATATAACATCCCCACAAAGATGCCATGGAGAGAACCATATCCAAAATGGTTAACTGCTGTGGACACCAGGACAAAGCGCATGGAATCAACTCCAGTTTAAGGCCAAAGCAGGTCAAGTAGTTTTGTCTCATGAAACAGTGGCTACCATGCTGTCCAGGCTCCAAGGCTGGTGCATGGATGCATCCAACTCATTGGAACATCCGTGCCATCTGGAGACATTTCAACAGGGGAGGGGAATCTCCAGAACAGTTCATTACCGTCTTGCCAAGCTGTGAATGCAATCTGCATAATTTATTGACTGGTCTACTATTGTTTCTGGCAGAAATTGCATGTTTGCAGAGGCAAAACAGTGTGCTGGCTCCTACACTGAGTTTGTGCAACTGTTGATACAGTAAATGGCTGGAAGCAATCTCTAGCTGCATCCACATTAGGGCACAGGCACAGCAGTAGAAAGCCTGCAGTAGAAATTTAAGTAACATCAGAAAACCTTTGTGAGCCAAGATCTTAATGTGGGATTACGCACAAGTTCTGATGCTTAGATACAATCTTGTTTTGTCTGGGAGCACAAAATGTCATTATTTCTTGTGTCTCATACTTTTGGCAAATAATACTGTACACTTCCTATGCATCTAAAGAACAAATATGGTCCACAGTGCATACTTCTTGAGTCACAAAGAAAAAGCCAGTGGTGACAACATTACCAGCTCTCTTTTTGGTGTCTTCATGCTGGTGCTGTAAACAGTTACACCATACAAGTCAAAGTGGTAAAAACTAACCAATGTTTCCAGCCACATGTGAACATAGATCAGTTCTTGTTTGCGGGCTCACTTTTAGGTGGCAACAGCACTCTTGCCCTTGATAGGCTTGCTGCTAACATAACAAGGTGCCGATGGACTACTACGTTGAGTTGGTAGCCACGTTAAGGCCAAGTTTCACAGTCTAAAATACCTTTCCACACATCAGCACTGTGTCTGCTAACTGCTGCTGAGCTGCATTGATGCAAGTAGTGTAAAAAAAAGTAGTGTTCAGCAATTGGAGCTTATATGACTCACTTTTCTAGTCCAAGTAATGTTTATTGTCTGGCTTTTAAACACATTTTAAATAAAATCAACGTAAATTCATTGACAAATTGTTCACTTTTCTTTTTCTCTAAGTGAATAAATGAGAGTAAAGAAATAAAGGGCGGGCTCAATTTCTCATAATTGCTCAGGTTGATTCATTGCGGATTGATAAGCTCTTGCAACAACTTTACATCCTGTGCAGAATTTTTATACCATTGTTTGAGATGCAAGTGGTAAACGTGAAATACGCTCTCCCTGTCATAAAGTTTCGCTTACATAGAAACATGCCACAACTCTCCATAGTCTAAAGACGATGCAAACCAGCACTTTGCAACCACAACATGTGTACAATTTCGGAGCTTCACTGTAATGGACCTGCTGGAGTGGACAGTTTTGTGTGCACGATTCTGAAAAAAAGAGAATACTGCACAACGTGAGTGCGCATCAAAATTTTCCATTCAATAAGCTGCCATGACTATGGTACAGCACATGCTGGCTGACGTCTCATATGGCCTGGGAGCTGCTACTACTGAAATATCTTTGGGTGATGCAGATCATAATATGTGATCGATAATATATGTCAGTGGCCAATACTTTACATGATCAAACTATTAACAACCATGAGGCAATTACAATCAACAATAGAATGAGAAAATCAAACGAATTTTTAAAATTCAAGAACAAAAGAAAACAGAAAAATGGTGTAATATGAGCATGCGAAACAATAACCAGTTAAAACAATTTTGGTAGTGGTAGACTTGTGCTCTATTATCCATGAGCTGATTTGTTCGGGCATTAAATTCTTGTAAAATTGATTTAGTGCAATAAGCTCAACCTGCAAGTTTACAGAGATTCTGATTCCATGATGGCTTTTGAACGGAATTTGAAACAATTTTTCACATAGCATGAATACTGCTATGTTGTTAGTTCAGCCCACCCAGTGACAGCTTTGCAGATTTACAATAATGTAAATGACGATGCCTCTAGCTTACAAGTTTGCAACTATGTTTCACAATAGTATGTGAATGCTGCTGCTGTTCAGCTTAGCCCGTAGCAGCCTGACCATCGATTGTCGCACAATGACTTAAAATTCTTGCAATGCGTCCCATTGCAAGTGCACTTATATAATACAATCGTACCAAAAGTGAACCTTGATGGGATGCAGATGTTTACTTAACCAAAAAGAAAAAAAAACATTGCTTTTCATGGAATTTTCTTAAATAAGTTTGTAACAGCTATTGCAAAAATTTGATGGCACAAGAAGTTGTCACCAAGGCCCATCCATGTGCAATTACTATGAGATAAAATAAATAGTGCAACACAGGAACTTACAAGAACAGGAAGAAATGGACTTGTTGAAGGCAGACAGCAAGGTCTGCAACTGTAAAATGGCCAGTACGTACAATGCCAACACGGCAATCTTCCAGGAAAGGGACGATGATCTAGGTGGAGAGTATTCCAAATACCTAATTCTAAAACACTGAATTTACAACCTGAAGTTGCTATGAGACACACCAAAATTCAAGAAATTGCAGGCATGTCTGAGAGTAGTGAGGAATATGTCGCTGATGCCTTGCGCTAGGTCTTGTTGGAATTCAGTACCCCCATTTTCCCGAGCCCATAGCTAGTTGAGCACAAGGCCAAGATCCAGTCCAAGACGAGAGAGTTGCGAGCAACTTGGCCACCCCTGCTGAAGCCACGGACACCCACAGTGACGGAGCAGGTACCTCACTCCCAGTGTCCCGAAGCCTACTGCTGATCTAGCACAAGGCCGAGACCCGAAAGTTATCGCAATGCTGAAGACGCTTACGAGCACCATGCACGTGCTGCTTACATCAGGAAATGCGTTGCAGATACAGTCACGTCGGAATGAAATATGAACACGCATATGCTGTACTTTTCTACTTCACAGTGAGGTATCACTTTACAAGCGGTTTATGAATGTCCACTTCCGGTAGGCTCTTTACCCAGATACATAATTGGGCTAGTTGCATAGTGCAGCTGGAAGTACAGAGGTAAAATATTTTGCTTCATTCACAGGTGCTGCTTGCGTTTCATTCCAGCCCGACTGTGCCAGACACGACTGGTCTACACTCCGTTTCAAACATCATGTGCAACGCTGTGAAAGCTAGCGCCATTCTGTGCACTGCCTGCATCCGCGACCAAAAAGTAGTGCGTTATTTGTGCTGAGCGAAACATAGTAAATGCTTTCCCTGTAGGCTTACCACATAACACATTTGTTATGTTCCTGATTAAATGCACTGTTATTGCTGACAACACGCTGTCGCTTTCTCATGCCATAGACCACTCGGCCGCAGAACAAGCGCGGAGTAACGCGCCTCCCTTTATTTTCCCGTCCAGACTATTTCCGCACCTTTCACAGCGTTGCGCCTGATGTATGAAACGGAGTATAGTCCTTGTAGCTCTGCAGTGGTGGACACAATGGCTCCTCCAGCCTCATCATTCCAAAATAGTGCGGAGATGTATCCATCTTTTATGCGGCTTATCTACTATGACATGAAGCAGCTTTGTTTTGCCATCTATAGTTCTGCGTTGCTTTAGCACTCCTTCTGCACTGCGATGGCCACAGCCCTGCTTGTGACACATATGGCTATGGGGAGATGACTGAAGGTTCCAACACAAATGCCCTGCATTGCGTTCGATCCTCGTCCTCCAACTGAGTGCGATTCTTGGACTGGTGGCCACAGTGATGGGCAACTCTCTCAAGGCATGCAAAGCTGTTTCGATACCAGAGGGTGTCACGCTTGTGAGACAGATTGTAACATTGCAGCAAGTCTCATTACCTACCTTCCTTTCCTTCTACATACCCCCATCGCTTCCCCCCCGTGCAGGGTAGCCAACTGGAAAACCCTTTTGGTTAACTCACTGCCTTCCCTCTTCCTCTCTCTCTCTGTCAGCACCATCGTGAAAAAGATGCAGTGAAGCAGCAAAACCAAGAGGCCTTTGCAAGAAGTGCTCTCCTCAGCACGATGTCGTACTGCTTGCTTGACTGCAGTGTCCCAGAGGCAGTGGTAGCGCGAGTGCCCTGCTCATGTCTGCACCAGTCCAAAGAGCACATGTTCCGACTCTTCTGCATGAGCAGTGCAAAAGTCTGCTGGTATATTTAATTGTGTGTAAAGACAACTTCACAGATGCAGGTGGTGATCTGAGGTCGCACTTTATTATCCACCCACTCACCGTATCGTTCAGAAAAGCAGAATCACTGCATAGCAACGTCTAAGGTGACACAGCAAACTACCACCAGCAGTAAGTGTACGTGATGCGCTCACTGATGTTGAACAGCCAAAGAATGTCGCCACACATCCACTGCGACAAAAGGGCAACGTAGGTTTCTCATCTCTTCCTTTTGCCAGGGGGAGACTGCTGTAAGCAGTCTAGTCCCTTTGGCCACTCACACTAAGCAGGAATCCGCACATACCAGGATGTTAAGCAGAAAGGCAACATCTTGATCGTGGACAGGGCGGGATGCAAACAGCAGCTTTTGTCATCCATTGAATTAGGATGAGATGCTTTGTGTTGGCGTCGGGATGCCTCATGAGAAAGTGCTGATAAGTTGCCACAGCTGTCAGGTTTTAGTTGCTGCATTCGACGTGTTCCACGACAACTGTGCCGTACTCTGGCTTTGCCACCGAATAAGGGAACCTGGGAATGCCATGGCATGCTGCACCTGCAGGAAGGAATGGGCCACATATCGTCCCTGTTTAGACAGGAGTAGAGTCTAAAGGGTTTTATATTTCTTGCATGCCCCCACGTAGTAACAGCTCTGCGCTTCTAGCATGCTGCACAAAAGAAAGAGTCGGGAACAAGGATGTGAGCACAAGACACAAGTACACAGGCTGTGCTCTGCCAAGCCCTGTACAACTGGCAATGGTTCAGGAAATGTAGTGCATCAATTTGCACAGGACACAAATTGCATAGGGTACCTGGACCCTTGTTAATTCAAACTTTCGTACTTCTGATTATTCAAACCGAGATTTTGGTTCTGCCAACATCAGGCACAATAAAAAGGCATCTCTTAATTCAAACACCACGCAGTTCAGGATAATTTTGACCCCCCTCAAGTCTGAATTATCGAGGGTTGACTCTTGTCAATATAATTAAACACAATGACCAGCACAGCTATAAACACACAAACTATGCCCATCACATAAGCTACACTATAGCTGCATAATTGCTGCTCACCATTTTTCACTACCACTTATGTCATTATCACTTCAACGATTAGATGGGCACCTAGACAGGCAGGAACAGACATTTTGTGCAAGACTTGGGCAAAAACTTTCCCAATGGGAATACCTCCAATGTAAAGGAAAAAGCCCCCTAGTGTAAAGAGCTAGCAGTACTATCCTCTCCTAGTGCTGCCAACCTCCTCAGCGTTTTGCTCAATTCACTGTTGCTTCCTTAGTTGTTTGTACTATTTTTCTTTTGTGAGTACAGTGAAGCCCAAATATAAGGACCACATTTAAAAGTTAACAGCAAGTTAATTGAACTTTCAACCAGCAATCTGCAACTGTCTCATTGCAATGTAAAACTAAACATCCCAAAGCATGATCCATGGACCACCAGCTGAAGCAGTGGTGCATAGCTTAATTGCTGCACGACTGTGCCAGTAGGGGTATGAGGACTCCCCACGATCTATGAATGTGTTTGAGAGAGTTGTGATGTCACCAGCACTGCATGACCACCACTCAACCATTCATTCATAAAGCAACTACAAAATTTGAAACTTGGCCCACCCTGAAAATTCCTAAGGACCCCCAAAATTATTTGCAGTAGGCCCAGCCCAGAAAATGGATTAAGGTGGATTTGTGGGCCAGATTAGTAAAATCCCATGATATGATAACCCAATGGAACTGGTTCCAGCCAAAGTTTTGGCAGGAAAACTGCAAGAACATAAGACACTTGTTGCAGACGCCACAGCAGGCAACTTAAATGCTATCACATTTTCCTCTTTAAGAATGCAGTTAAGGAAGCCCCTAAGTTTTTCAAGTTGTTGCCTAGAGAACTTGTGGGCTGAATTAATCCATTATCATTTTTGCTTGGCATAAGATTTTTGAAATAAAAAAACCAGCCTTAGCAAAGTATGACTGCTGCCCATATGCTTGCTGCAATTTCAGACAATTCTGACAACTTGCCGAGTACGAAAGAGTGACGAGCCCAGGTACACATGTCCTGGCATGGATCCCCAAGAATTTTGTTTATAGCTGCAGGCAAAATATACTGCACATGCCTTGTGCCCCACCCTTTTTTTTTTTTTTTTCTACTAGTGCCAACACGTGGTTAGACAAAAACACAAAGCAGCAACTCTTTTATAACTCATTAAAGAAGTGATATGACGAGCTTGAAAACTAGCATAGATTTATTTGCTTTCAGACAACCCTTCTTCTCTTAAAAAAAACTTGAGGGGACACCTAAGCTCTGCCTTAAGGGTACGACATAATAGCGTTAACAGGTCCCTTCAGCAGCCTGGGACCCTCTTTGTGCACCACTTTGCAGACATGGATACTGTTCTTTCTTTCACCACCAAGCAACGCTTAACCTACCCTTAAGAGTACAATGCAATAACATTAGAGATCTCTACTGAGCAAGCACTCTTTCTCTGTGGCCTAGGTTCTGCATACATGCCCATATATGTACATGCGGAATTGGTCATTCTCTACTTAACATTCATAAGTTGCGGGGAGTCCTCATACCACTGCTGGCACAGTGGTGCAGCGAAGTGCCACTGCCAGGGCAGGTGGCTGTTTCAAATACAGCCACTGGTGGAGCTTGTGAGACCCAGGCTGTCCTTTCCACGCAACCTCTCACAACCAATCATAAATTTAACCGCCACCTGCCACGCGGGCAGTATGCTCACAATCCACAATCACAAGTTGCCACCTGCCACAGTGGGCAGGTTGTGATGATGTCACAAAGTCACATGACCTGGGTGACAGGTGGAACACCTGGTTTTCCGATCAAGACACTGCCGCCGAGCACAATGACGCCACATTTTCTGCAGAGCAGGAGCCTTAATGCTGTCACGTTAAAAAAGTGAAACCTTGCCCATGGAATGCTTTTCTGCAAAGTTTTGAGGCAACCTTACACGTTAATTTAGATACCTCACCCTAGTGTTGCGAAGTTTGTCAATGCGTTCAAATGCTGGAGAGTGCACATATAATAAGCGATGAGGTATTGCTGGAGAATTGCCAGCCAGCCGCCTCTAGTCCAGCTCAACATGAAGTTTCTGAATAAAGCCTTGCAAACCCCATTAGTAAGGCAAGATTTTTTGGGCGCAAAGGGGACCACCACCATTGCCATCTGAGCAATGAAATCTTCCAAGTGCAACACAGGGGCCATTTCAGTAGAAGAACTGCTGCCATATAACAGTGAGGCCAAAAGGCTGAGTCAAGTCACAGCAGGTGGAAAGCTGTGTGAGGGACCCACCGTAGGTTCCGTCAATGCTGACAGCCACAATGCCACCGACAAAGCGCGGATGGTGCCGCACAATGTAGCGGAGGGCAGCGGTGCACGCACTGCCAGGGTCCACCCCACGCCGCATGCTCTCCACTGCGTGGAAACTGAAAGCAGGGGCACGGTCACACCTCTGTTGCACCTGAAGCCATACTGACTGGCAAGTTGGTCATCCATGCTTATGTGTGCAGTGTGGTGGACCAGGCTTAAGAACAAGCACTCTCAACCAATGTGCACTGACTACATGCACAGCTTGTGTGAGCACACCTTTGATCTCCTTGCTCCTCTCAAAAGAGTTTGTATGGTTTCCTACTGCACACATGAGCACATCCAACTTGCCGACTCTCAGATGCAAACAAGATGGAAAATTCGTAGAATTTTTTTTACACAAGTTCCTCATCTTTTTCTTACCACTTGATATCCTGTGCACTCATTACATGACAGCAAACAATACTGTCAAAGTCAGATACTCGCCATGGTGGCTCCATGGTTAGGGCGCTCAGCTACTGAGCCAGAGTTCCCGGGTTCAACCCAGAGGGGAAACCCAAAGGCGGTGGCCCGCCCTGTGCTGTGCGATGCAAGCGCATGTTAAAGATCCCAGATGGCGATGCAGTTCGGGTGTCCACCCAGATGCAAGACAACTACAGCGCCAATTCCTTTCCTCAAAATACCATTTTTTTTTCAGAGCCAGATACATCGAACTCAAAAGAGACTGTGAAATAGTTCAATATAGGGTCATTCCATGCCAAACGTGTTATACGTTGCACTCAACCATCTCTGATTTGTTCAAAAAAATTTATGGAAACTTTTCCAAACGTGCAAAATTTAAGCTTAAAGTATTTTTGCCACAAAAAATTTATAACGAGAAGCGCCACTTACAAGGGTGTGGAGAACCTTTCGGTATATCAAATGTTCTGGTGAATGGGAGTTCGATAAACGCAAACAACAACGCTATACTTTTGCATGCATCTTCAAAGAGAACTTCAAACTGTTGAACATAAAAAATAACTTCATATAGCTGGGCTCGACTGTAAATGCTGGCTCAGAGCCTGCTTCGCATGTTACATGTCCTCCCTATTTCAACCTGCACCATGCACCTGTCTTTGCAAACCACAGGGCTACACTGTTACAGTAAACCACTGACTTAACAATTCCATTATGGCTTGTGTCTGTCTAACGCCAACTGCAGTTTTTATTCATAGCTAAAAGCAGAAAGGAAAACACTTCACTTTCTAGTTTCACCACCTTCCATACACAGTGGTCACAACCCAGTGCCAGGCTGTTACCTTGTGCCAATAAAAATCCCACCCCATGTTGAACAGTTGTCCGCGCTTTGCAAGTCAAACTTGGCCGCCTTTTCTGTTCAAGCAACGGAACCAGAGCGGAGGCTGCCAGGAGGGGGCTCACCTGGGCAGGTAGCGCATTAGGATGTCACCATCACCCGTGGCTGCAGCCCCACCCACTTCCTGGTCAGCAAAGGCACCCGCACCAGGAATGGGCGAGTCCCCGATGCGCCTGCAATTAGTATAAGCCAATGAGTACACTCCCAGGCAGCGGCCACAGCATCAGGGGCAAAATCCATCATGTTCCCCATAAAATACCTAAGGGGAAACAAGCCTTGCAGGAAATCATCCACTGTGGAGATGTCATTCTTGGGCAGAAAACGTGGATTCGGTTGGAACAATACGACTGTTCTCGAGGTAAACTCCAATAAATGCCATGACAGTTTCCATAAAAGTCAATTCATTACCTTTAAATATTAATGAAGTGAAAAAATCCCTATTAAATGAATTTAACCTATACACAGTGAATAGCATCAAGATTCAGCCATGATTCCGCAGCCATGTTTCCGGCCCAACATTAGCTAAGCCAATACTGAATAATGAAGGTTCCTCTGCAGACATTTGTCAGATGGATGAAAACCTTATCAGTGCCTTATCAGAAACTCTCATGGATGATAATGCCTCTTTTGCCTGTATGTACGTACCGTAATTTTGAGCAAAAATCCACGCACAACCTCCCATCCTGCATTGATAAATACAAATTACGCATAAAGTAAAGATGAAAAACAGGAGATGAGGCAGACGAGACATGCACGCACAAACTTTCAAGTACTTTTAGTATTGCCTGCTTGACCACACTGGCTTCACCCAAGTGAAGTGCATTGACTTGACTTGAAGACAGATGCATGTTTGGCCAGGTACCTGTCTGAATGCTTTACGTGACAGGAGACCTCGATGCTACCTATTGAAGGCATAAGAAAATAATAGCCACAGGAAGAACTGCTAGCTCTGTGACTACAAATTTTTTTTCCTTTGCATTCAGGGAGACACCCAGACTTGGAAAGTGTATTTTGATGCATGCTAACGAACTGCAGTCCCGCTGTGTATGAAGATTAATCTCAACACTCAGTAGTGTTTCCAATCTGACAGACAAAAAATATCAAATTCATCCTGACAAAGCAGAGCAAGTGCTCCCGAAGTCATAAGGTCAAGGTAAGCAACCTTTGGGTGTTGCATCACAACAGTTTGAAAGTCGCTTGGCATTTCAAGTGATGATGAGATCTTGGCACAAAATATCGGTCGTCATTTTGCTTGAAAATAGCTAAGGATGATGCATAAGCGTGTTCTTCTTCATAGGTGTAAGTGCAGGAAGAGACACTACTTCTGCCTTGCATACAGCACTACGCCATAGATTTTCACCACACCAATGATGCATGTTCTGAAGCACATTATGAAAAAAAATGCTTCGGGATAAGCTTTATGCTGCCCACCTTCAGCACATTGTGGCACAGAACACCAAAGGGGTGAAAATAACATTTTATGCCACATCTGCACGAGGAGAGTGACCGTGCATAATCACAGACAAAGACTGCGTATTGTACACAAGTTATTACCTGCACATAACCCTGCTAAGGCTCAGCTCACATTAGCCATGCAATGCAGGGAAAATAAGCACACTCTATCCCTTCAAGTGTTCGTAGATATATAATGTTACACAAGCCAAGCAAGAATGGGTTAATTAAGCAAATGAGGTGTTTCTGCCGCTGGCAAGTACAAATATGTGAAAAGAACAAGATCAGAATAGGCAATGCCTTTTATGTGCTTATTCTCAACCTTTCCTGCACAATATCCTGCCATTCATAACACTGAACAACATAATGTCAGCCAAAAATGTTCACCAATGTCCAAAGAAAAATGTTCCGAGCATTATTTAGAATTGTTAGCATTCAAAATAAGCTGGAAAAGTGTGAAATTAAAGACACTCTGTTTCAAAACAAAGGCTGGCACTGACCCAGGAATCTTGTGGTTCATTCCGTTTGTGGAGGTGCCAGCCGCCAGCCTCTTGTGGGCGTCAATGACCACCATGCCGATGGTGTCATGGTTGAGCTCACTGGCTGTGGACGGACAACCCCGCCGGTCTTCAAACAGGCGTGCAGCAGGCTTGTATGGACCACAGCTCGTCCGCGGGTCAGGGACCACATTCTGCGAGGCAGAGGAAAAGCAATGTGCATTGCTGAACCTCCAGCTGGCTCACTTTGCTAGATGAAGTAGACCAGTCAAGGCTCTTTTTCTCATCCTGGACACAGAGCGTCACCATACACATGCACGCGATACGTTCACCACATGCCCACACTCATATGACAGTGAACACTATCTCTGACATCACGAGACAGTCTATGGTAGAGGGAGGGCAGGAAGATGGGTTTCTTGGCAATGTGAACAAAGGGCTTCCCCTTCCCTTGCTCACTTTGTTTTATGGGTTTATGGGGAATTAACGTCCCAAAGCAACTCAGGCTATGAGGGACTCCGTAGTGAAGGGCTGCGGTAATTTCAACCTGCTGGGGTTCTTTAATGTGCACTGACATCGTACTGTACACGGGCCTCTAGAATTTCGCCTCCATCAAAATTCGACCGCTGCGGCAGGGATTGAACCCTTGTGTTCCAGGTCAGCAGCCGAGTGCCATAACCACTGAACCACAGTAGCTTTGTTCATCAGATAGTGTCAGGCAAAAAGACAGTAGAACCCCATTGTTCCGTTAATTTTTCTCGGGACCACGAAAAAAATTGCACCAGTTGGGAAACGTAGTAGCTAGGAAGCTGTTGGGTTTAATGGCACATAAGCAGCTGAGGCTACGATGTGCCAAACACAGAGTTGGTAAGATATCATTGTTGTGCTGGCAGAGTTCTTAAAAATAATTACAGTTTGCTGATGACAGATTCTTCTTTTAGGAATTGAATCAATTGTAACAAATTACTATTGCATTCTCTCTTAAGAGCAGGCTGGGGTGAAGAGGGGCGTACGCATGTGAAGAAAAATTTACATCGTTGTTTGCCATTTTCTTCATTTTTTAACTTCTAGTAAGGGCAACATTCTTCTGTAGAATTCGCAAGGCCTTAGTGGCTCCCACGATCACTCTCTGTCAGCCTGAGCAGCTGCTGGCAGGAGAAAAACACCAGTAAAGGCGGCGCGCGCGCGGAGTGGGCTAAGTTCGAGCAGGTGTGCGTGCTTCTGAGCTGTTTGTGTGGCAGGCGCTTCAATCATGCACAATTCTCATCTATTTGAGCCTATAAACTACATTTTTAATCTGAAGGTGACAAGGAAAACGCAAATGACAGAAACATGCCTCGGAGCCAACCCGCGCAACTGCATTTCGTAGACAGCTGCCCGCGTGGTGCATGGCGTGGTGCGTGGTGTGGCGGTTGTTTGCAATTGATCCGCAGCTGCGGTGGAATTGCACCAACAGCCGCAACAAGATTCACGCCATCCATAAGTGTGCTTGGCATTGGCGTGGGTCGGTGGGACACGCCTGAAGCAGCCAAACATGGTTGCGGCCAAGCGCCGATGGAGTCTAGAGTCCCGTTTTGGCCGGTGTGCCATTGCCATTCCACATGCGTATTCACAGGCTGTCAAAATGTTGGCACGGGACAAACCACTATCGCGAAGTGACATTTGTGACATAGCATGCAGGAACACTGCCACAGTTGCGACGCAACAGCCAAGTCTGTATTGCATTGGCTTCTATGGGAGCTTGAAAGGGACTGGCTCAAGAAAACCTAGCAACCAAGAAGATGCAACACCGGGAACGTAACAATGGGGTTCTACTGTACAACACATCTGTTGTAGTCTCCTAAATGCATTCGAGAATTGCCAAGCATTGAAGTAGAAAAATTAGGCAGAACAATTAATGAGGAGCACCTCACCAACTTCTCATTATGCAGTGTATAACACTGTTTCGTCTAGTAACCCGGGCGAGGACCAACGACACATGATGGAGGGCCTAAACGCACAAAGCGGAACAGTAAGCTTAATAATTTGCATTGACAAACACTAAATATAGTTTGAGAACAAGTCTACAATTACTAGCAAAGTACTGAAAGTACTAAAGTTGCATGTTAAGAAGGCCAGGTAGCGAAAGCAGGTGTGGGCGATGTAAAAGAAATTAGGAGGACAATGACTGGAATATTTATGCATCCAAAGTTTTCTGGTGAGAGCCAGTTGTTTCAGGAACCAACCGCTACCACACAGCACAGACATGAGTAATCCAGTTCTGCAACACGTAATGCAAGCTTCATTTCAGCCATCCTATAGAGTACCTTCGAACGACAACTGTGGGGTAGGTTTCTGAACTTCTACATCTGAATAAAAAGAAATTCTTTCAGAGGCTACAACACTGCACAATTATTTTGCTCTGCTTGCCCTTCCTTTCTCCTGGCATACTCAACAGTAGCCAGCCAGTGCTGCCCTTTAGTGTCAAAGAAATAAAGTGCGGCAATCTCATCCACGTCGCAGAGCTCACCCCAGTCACTGGCACTATTCCACCAGCTACTTAAAGTTTAAATGAAAAGAAGAGAAACTTGAAAACTATGGGGATGCTCAAATCACCATAAGAGCAGAAAGCCTAGCATTAGATCTCACATTTGTCGCAACTTCTGCTGCAACTTCTGCATGTGTTTGTGTAGGTTTCTTTGCAATTGTCAGTCCATCAACTGCAATATTCGAACTGCTAGCTGGTTTGGTATCTGCTCTGCTGTGATGGCACCGACATTTGCATATACCACTCCTAGTCCATCTACTAATTCACCTTAATCTGCCTACTAGTCACTAATAAGGTATGCAGTAGGTACCAACCATCGATTATCAATTTCGTTCCATTTTTGAATTTGCCTCCTCTGGGAAGCAGCCTGTGATTGGTTCCTTTGGAGTAACGTGACCTTCCTCTCTCGACCAATCAGCGAATTCCATGACATTAGACAGCCCCGGGTTGCTCCTGATGTGAACTCTAATGCTATCTAGGCTGCTATCTAGAAACTAGGTTGCTGATGATGACATTACAAGCTCACGTGACCTCCCTCCACCAATCACTAATTTGACACCTGCCATGGTGGCCAGGTCATGATGACATCACAAGGTCACATGACCTCTCTTGACCATTCAGGGTGGCTCATCAGGGCATGCTGTGATGATGTCACAAGGTCACGTGACCTCTCTTGACCAATCAGCGAATTTCATGACATCGGACGGCAGATTTCGCTCCTGATGTGAACTCTAATGCTATCGCATTATAAAGCAATGCAGACTGACTTGGCGGTAGTTTGGTTGGCAGTTGTTGGCCTTCCAGTCAGACCACATCTGCTTGGAATGGTTGGTGGCCAGTGACTCCTCCTTGAAGCCCATCTCCACAGCAAACTGGGTGGCTGCACAAGTGGACACAGAACGGTGACTGCGTGAGTGCCGCAGTCCCCACCACACCACACCAGACCACACCACAGCCACACGGCAGTGCTCTCAGCAGAGCGATCGTACCTTTCTCGCCAACCAGAAATGGGTGGGTGGAGTCCCCCCTCGCTCACACCAGAGAGGGCAGTGCTAGCAACACCAATAGGCAGCGGGACGAGACAACCACAGAAACGCTTGCTTACTGGCAACATTCCAAAGGGATATGAGAAGACGCACTGCATATAAGCAATATAATCCCTGCATCCATGTTGACTTCATGTGGGCAAGCTAAACTGGGTTCAGCCATGCCACACCATCACGAAAAGAAGAAACAATTTGAACTAGTTTTTCGGGGCAGTCAGAGCTGATTCTGTAGAAAAGAAGGTGCCAAACTGCACTAGAAACAATGAATTTACCTTGACGCCTTAGCCAAAAGAGAAACCTGCCAGCATACTGCCTCATGAGCAAATCTTGCCTAACAAAAATTACAGCAAGGCATGATAAGACACAGGTTCAGCTACCAGAAACAAATACTCTACCTTTGTACAAAATCTTTTTTAACTTGAAATTTTCATTGCGTTCTGTTGCATCCAAAAATGAAAATCAAGCTGGCAACTAATACGTTCTCACTCCGTGAAAACTTGCAATACGGCATTAAGGCTGCGCACCTCACAAAACGCTGCTATAAACATGATAACATGACTTGGTCTTGTTATTGAGAATTCGATGACAGGCTGTCTGATCATAAAGAGGGACAATTGAAAAGCATTACTACATACACTGACAAAAACAAAAATCAGGTAGGAAGCAAACTAAGAAAAACTGCATTATTAACTGAACCAATTAGACCACGGGCCAGCCACCCGGCACATCACAGCCACATGGCAGTGCTCTCAGCAGAGCGATCGTACCTTTCTCGCCAACCAGAAACGTGTGGGTGGAGCGCTCCATGACTGCCCGTGCCACGGAGATCGCACGCTTCACCCGCCGCAGGTCGCCCACGGCTCCCATGGAATAGGTGGGGCTGCAGGGCACAATACGACAAGGGGTTAGCAACACACACACACCATTTGTCCAAGTGTAGATGCTCTCACTAAATTGCATCCCAACAGGCCAGAGGAATACCACAGCATCCCGACACATTCGCATCTGCACAGAAGAGCGTTGCACATAACAGTAACACCAAGGCAGCCGCGTTTCGATGGAGGCGAAATGCAAAAAGACACCTGCGTGCTGTGCAACATCAGTGCAGGTTAAAGAACACCAGGTGGTCGAAATTAATACAGAGCCATTTACTGTGGTGTCCCTCACATCCCATGAGTAGTTTCAGGACGTTTAACCCCACTTGCAAGTTGGTTTTCGCATGCCAAAGCCAATGGAAAGCAACAAGTCACAATGCAGTAGAGAGCTCCGAATTAATTTCAGCCACACTGTGACATGCACTGAAATCTCAGTGTGCAGGTATCTTTTCATTTTGTCAGCATACAAATGTGGTCTGCAAAGCCAGGAGTACAACATACATCCTGATGCTCATTAGCCTGCTACAGGTGCCACACACAGGTGGCTGTTGCATACGAGAATGTCCTGCAAGACAGGGACAGAGTCTGCATTTAGTGTTTCTAACTGCACAGAAGTAGCAGTGGTAAAAGACGTTAAAAGGTATAAAAAGAAGCAGTGCCACCAAAACGAGGCTTTAAGACAAGGGCCCCAAAGGCAACAGACACCAGCTCAGCATGATGCATCAGCCAGAGCCGGCTAGGGGCCAAGGTTTACGTGAGCTGCTCCATCCAGGCCTAGGAAGATGAACTGGGAGGGAGAACAAAGAGTGGACTCTCCAGACATCAACAAAACTATGTGAATGAGGTAGGCAGTGCATCCACTGAAGTGGCATTTGGCAGGTCTGTGATTGTGGTGGAATCATCCAGGGTATGATCTAGTAAGTCTCAGGCCAGCGCATGGGCTCATTCTTTACAGGGATGCTCATGTGACCAAGGATCTAGACCAGTTCCACCTCATGGTGAGTTCCACCTTCGAGGGGTTGAGGCTTGTAGTACTGACTGTTTCAACGTTAAATGGGCACCGTAAAATGCTTTTCTCAGTTAAACTGCTCGCTTATTCATGCAAAGAGTTGACACAAAGATTGTATATAACAGTCTTTCTGTTTCAACACCACTTCAGATGATGTATGTACTTGCCTGATTCGATAAGAATTAATCAGAAATCCACATCGCCTGCAGCATCGGCGACCCATAACAAGCAGCTCTCGCATAGGCGATACCGGTGGCATCATCACATGCCTATCTAAGGAACAACTGTCTTACTATTGACACTTTTAAGTTTGTTTTTCTTATGGAGTTATCTACACAGGCAAGAATGGTTCACATTTTTCTCAAGGTATATGCGCATCAGAGCAGGACATAAGGGTTGCTTTTAGAGGTCATGCTTCTCTTCTCGCTTACAAGACCATGGTTAGAAATTGCATTTTCCTTATGCGCGCTTTTCTCTTGTATCCATAATGTTAATGATATCTTGTTAATGATATCTCGTTAATGATATTTCAAAAATTATCCGACTTTACACCAATGACTGCTGTATTTACTGCAAAGTTTACTCAGAAGCTGATTCCATTTTGCTATGGGATGACCCCAACTCTGTGTTTTCTTGGTACGAAAATTGGAATATGTCTCTTAATCTAATAGTCCAATTTACAAACAAAAAGAAATTCCTCCAAATAGAATATTTTCTCAGTGGAATGGGCATATTTTCTGTGTCAGCTTACAAGTATTTGGGAGTTTTTTTCTTCAAAAACCTATTATGGAATGCTGACAATTATTTATTGACTAAAGCAAGTTGCACATTAAACATCCTCTGACGCAACTTTAAGGACACTTCTGTTGTACTCCAGGAGGCCCTGTATATGTCTAACAAACATCCCATACTCAAGCATGCTTGCACCGCTTGGGACCCTCATACAAAAGCAAATATTGAGGAATTGGAGTGCATCCAAAAATGGGCCACTCGGTTTGTTTCTGGTGGCTATAATTTCCAAAACAGCTCCTCTGGTTTACGTGACAAACTGGGGAGGCTGTCCCTTGAAAACAGGAACATGTATTTAAAGCTTTCTTTTATAATGTGCTGAATAATAAAAATAGTACTAAAAAAGCTGGAGGGGACACTTAAACTCTGCCTTAAGGGTATGATGCAATGGTTTAATGGGTTAACGCCCACATGTGAGGTCATTCTCGACTTTACATTCACAGATCCCTGGGAGTAGTCCTCATATACCCCTCCTGGCGCAGCAGTGGTGCAGCGGTCAAGCGATGCGCCACTGCCAGCTGTGATAGAAGGTGCCTCCCAGCGGTGGGGCTTGTGCGGCCCGGGCTGCTCTTCCCAAGCGACCTCTCACCACCAGTCATTAAATTAACTGCCGCCTGCCACGGTGGTCAGTTTGCTCACAATCCGGTAGACAGCTTGCGATGACGTCACAAGGTCACGTGACCTTGGTGGCCTGCCTAGATTGCCTCTTCGGGGATTTTTTGCTCACAACGCTGCCAACGCCACCGCCAGATTTTTTTTGCTGAATGGGACTCCCGCCTTAATGCTACTGCGTTAAAAAATAAATAGAACCCACCCACCCAAACTAGCTATATTTCCCCTTACAGTAACCACCCAATAAAAGTGCATAAAGATCGGTTTCAAATAATCATATTCAAATAGCTTTTTCCCATGAACAATACACACGAACATTCCCATGAACGACTGAAACAGCCTACCTGTGCAAATTGCTACCACCTCTCCTACATCATATTCTGCTGCTTTGCAAAACCTTGTGTCAAAATGATTTCTGTATCTACTATTATGCATTTCCTGCTATGCCTTACCTGTTCTGTATTTCCAAATATGCTTTGCTCTATTTCTTGCAGATTCTCAAATCTAATGCATTTTGAAATGCACTTTTTTTTTTTGTCAGGCTGGTTCCTTTTCCTGCACTGATTCATATTTTTTTCCTTTTGCCTCGGTTTTTCGCTTGCAAAGTGCACAAGTTTCTCTAGAGCTCTGTACATTGCATTATCTGCTTAATGCAAAATATACTCTGTTCTTTGTGATATTTCTCCCCAAAAACAGTGCTGCTACATGGGTACTGTAGCTATAAATAAATAAATAATGAACAATAAAACAAATAAACATACCAGTTCACCCACAGCAACAACTGATGTTACGCAATGGCACTTGGTGACGGACAAGTATGCCCTGAAAGGACACTTGCACCTCAATTCCCTGCGTACCTTGACCAGAACATTCGGCGACGTATATTAAGAATATTGCAACAGATATTGTGAATGAGGATGAGGTGAACGAGTGTATCAGTGGTGCGTCTGTTCTGTGCTTGGGTGCCCTGCGTGGGCCCTGTGTGCTCGGTCTGTACGCAGTGCCCGAGTCGTCCTCACGGCACCCTCGCCTTGGGCCACGTAACAATATTATACATTATACTATAAAATATATAATTTTATGTAGTAATACTAGCGCAGACTTCAGCATAGTGTTAATAGACCCTGCCTATACATCATCTCCAGCAGTATTTTCGTGTTATTGTGTTTCGAACCTTAGTTATCCTGTTCGCATCTCATTTGACACTGACAGCACACCCCTATGGTCTCTTGCTAAGAATAGTGGAATGAAGGGCACAGCTTGATGAGTCATGGTATATGCTGGCATGAACTGGTGCATGGCTGCACTACACGGGAACAGCAGAGAAAGGGTGACACTTCAAACACGCCTTTTCTTCTTCATTATGTTTCCCACTATTGCACTGTTCTTGATTCCAAACACGACTCTCGTGTACACATCAAGGAAGTGAAAGCTCAAATGAACAGTGCCCATCACATGACATGACATGTCAACTGACCCATCGATGATGAGTGCATCCAGAGTCGTCTCTCCATCTTCGTCTGGGCTGCCACCGTAGCCAACCGTGCCATCACACTGGTCTCTCTCGCACTGCGAGCAACCTTGCTCCGCAGCATCTAATGCTGTGCCATTTTCCACTGTCAGCACTTCCCATGCTGCACGAAAAGAAATGCATCTTTCTGCACTAGCACATCACAACCGCCAACCACAAGTATGGCAGGTCGCACTGACTAAAACAATCTTCATGTGACACTCTCCTTGACTCTAAACAACGCATATATCTTTGCAGCCTAGCTTAGGTAGGTTATCCACTGCGGGGGAGTGGCCAAGACACAGGCAGTTAATTGCCGGTTACAGGAACGTTTTGACGAGAAAAGGAGTAGTAATATCATGTAGGTTAATAGATTGGAAGACGCAAGGACAGGAGTCCTGTTAACTTGGAGATCGAAGACGGGACAATGGCTTAATGTGCATAATAGTATACAATGCCTGTAATGTTTCAGTGTCATACTGACTGAGAGCGGGAAAAAGAAATTAGAATGGGAGTCGCTGCGTTCCTGGAAGGAAATTTTGCACAGCAGAGCGCACACTCCTGTCGCTTCGTCCAAGCAAAGAAGCGGCAATGGAAAGAACCGCAGAGGACACAGGCAAACCCAGTTGATGAAACGGAATTTGCAAAAGACACCTCCTCAAATGAGAGAAGCAGTGGCAGAACCGCAGGAAGTGATCTATTGTCTCAGGTTCGGCACAAAAAGGGCACAATGGGGAAGCCGCCAGGCCAGATCTGTGAAGGTAGAAATTTAGAAGGGGAACCCGGCAACGCAAACGCGTGAAAGAGACCTCTAGTCTGTGCGAGCACCAGTCTTTGCTACTCCAAGGATGCAGAAGATGCTGATATTCGGGAGATGATGTAAGAGCCAAGGCAGCAAATTCCTGAAATATTGTGTAGCTGCAAAACCTCACCGCAGCTGTATAGGCACAAGTTGGCAGGACAGCAATAACTGGGCCGCAGAGAGAGGCCCTTGTTAAGGAATCTGCAACCTCATTTAAGTGAAAGCCCATGTGACCTGGTACCAAAAGCAACCTTACCGAATTTAGAAGGAGCGGAATCAGGAACATAAAGAGGCGTAATGCCCGAGACTCAGTGGGTGAGGATAATGAAGAGCAAATGGACAGAGAGTCCGTGATAATCACGACCTGGCAAACGGTAGTTTCTAATTTTCGTAAGGCTAGGATTACTGCTAATAATTCAGCCAGATAAACTGGAGTGAAGTCCAGAAGACGGAGAGAAAAAGACCAATCCTGTGAAGGCGAAAAAATTCCCACACCTGCCTTTTCGCGATCCTGCGAGGCATCGGCAACAATAAGCACATGAGAGGGAAAGGACCTTAGGTGGTCCTGCAACAAACCCTGAAGAAGAGGAAAGGGCTGCAGCTTTGCATTCGATGGAAAAATTTCATTGAATTCAATCTCTGATTATCCCTGATTATTTATTTTATTTATTCAAGTTACTCACAGGCTCCTTTACATTGGAGCATTGTGTGAGTGGGGCAGTACATAGAAGTTAGAGAACAGCGCAAAAAAAAAAAAACACAAAATAAGGACAGAAAATAAGGACAGAAGAAAAACTTTATACAATAGTTAGCAAGAGGCACTCAGAAGAATACAAATAAAGTAATACAACACACAATAATTACGTGTTTCAAAATGTGGCAACATGGAAATGGAACACGATTTGACAGAGAGGCTAAAAAGTGCACAAGTTAGTTCACTCTAAGCAGCAATAAAACATTTTTCGCAAGAATACACAGAACTGAGACAACTAGGCGAAGATTGCGGTTATTTTATCACGAAATGTAGCAGGATTTCTGGTATTAGTAGCATCGTCAGGAAGGCTGTTCCAATAGTTTATGGCACGTGGGAGAGCAGACATGTTGAATGCTTTTGTATGACCAAAAATACGCGTAAAGCTGCTATGATTATGGAGGCGATGAGATGTGCGACATGGCCGTGACAAAGGTAATGTGTGACTGTGAAGACTGAAAATCATTTTATGAAATAAGCAAAGAAGGGCTACGGTACGACGTGATTCTAAAGACTCAAGTGATAGCGATAACTTGATCTTAGTGACGCTAGAATGCCGGTTATAATCACGAGCGATGAAGCGTGCAGCACGGTTCTGTATAGATTCGAGATTACGTGTTAGATACGCTTGGTGAGGTGACCAGATGGGTGATGCAAATTCTAGTTGTGGGCGGACAAACGTCTGGTAGGCTAGTTTTCGAGTGTCAGATGGTGCACCATGAAGATTACGCTTTAAGTATCCAAGGGTTCGTGAAGCCTTAGCTGTAATTTTATTAATGTGTGTCGACCAGGAAAGGTTTCGATTTAGGTGAATGCCGAGATATTTATATGAGGACGCTGTTGTCACATGATTACTGCTGAGCGAGTAGGTGAAAGAAGAGTTTGAAAGTTTACGGCTGAAAGTCATTAATTTACACTTATCAGTGTTGACCGGCATTAGCCACATGGAACACCAGTTTGTTATATGGTCTAGATCTTTCTGTAAAGCGATATGATCGGTTTGATTAGAAATTCTGCGGTAAATAATACAGTCGTCAGCAAACAAACGGATGTTAGAGGTAATGTCGGTTGGCAGACCGTTAATATATATTAAAAATAGTAACGGGCCCAGGACACTGCCCTGGGGAACACCGGACGATACTTCAGAGAGAGAAGATGAACAATTATTTATACTGGTAAATTGTTTGCGAAATGAGAGGAAATTTCTAATCCATGATAGCGTTAATGAGTCGATATTTAAAGCAGAGAATTTGACAATTAAACGACAATGTGCTACCTGATCAAAAGCCTTAGAAAAGTCGATGAAAATGCAATCAGTCTGTTGGTTATCATTCATGTTAGTCAGAACTTCGTGCGTAAATTCCATGAGTTGAGTATCGCATGACAGTCCTTTTCTAAAACCGTGCTGATGAGGGTAAAAAAAGCGGTTTTGTTCAAGGTGCTGCGCAACATTTGAAGCAATGATATGTTCTAGGAGCTTACATGCAATACTGGTTAAAGATATAGGTCGGTAGTTACTGATGTTACTTCTGTCTCCGGATTTGAACACGGGGATGACTTTGCCTATTTTCCAATCAAACGGAAGTTCACCTGTAGATAAAGACTGCTGAAAAATGTGATACAAGATTAAGCTGCTCGAGTTTATAGTGAGTTTAAGAATTTTGGCGTTGATTCCGTCAACACCAGAGCTAGTGGACATTTTAAGGTTTTTGATAAGTGACGCGATGCCTTCAACAGTTAATTCGATGGGGGTCATATATCTGTAGTCGACTTCGGCGGTGGCAGGAATGTTAGAAAGATCTTCATGGGTGAACACTGAAGTAAAATAATTGTTAAAGATAGTCGCACTTTCTTCGTCAGTAATGAAATTTACGGTATTGTCCTGTAGAGCGATTTGGGTATGAGTGTTAGTTGGGTATATTGTACGCCAGAATTTTTTAGGGTTGTTGCGCATAAGGGATTGAAGATCATGAGAATAAAATTTATGTCTCGCTTTACGAACGGCACGGCAGTATTGTTTTTCGCAGTCTTTCTGTTGCAGTTTCAGAGAGGGAGATCCAGATTTTTTCATTGCTTTAAATAAGCGCTTCTTTTTATTCTTAATTGTGCGAAGTGACCTATGATACCATGGCTTAGAAATGTTGACCCGAAATGAAGTTTGTGGTACGTGAGCAACCATTAATGACAGCAACTTTTCTTTAAATAAGGTCCAGTTTTCATTGACGGTACGGGAAGAGAAAGTGGAAAGGTACGAGGAGCAAAATTCTTGCAGACCAACGTTAAGAGCTTTGCAATCAGCTTTTTTATAGTTGAAGATGAGCTTAGACGTTAGATGCCGCGTATGTGATGGAATGCTAACTGCAAAATTAAGAATCAGATGGTCACTGAATCCCTCACTAGTAGAGACGATGCTTGAATTGTCGGGGCATGAAGTCAAAACAAGGTCAAGAATATTCGTTCCGCGTGTAGGTTGGTTTACTAACTGAGTTAAAGAAAAATCTAAAGTTAAGTCGATGAAGTCTTTAGAACAGCGAGAGTCAGAGGTGAGGTTAGACCAGTCAATGTCCGGGAAATTGAAGTCCCCCATCAGAAATATATTAGCTTTAGGAAACTTGGTCCTTATGGCACTGAGGTTATCGCGCAAGTGAGATATGAAAGCAGCGGAGCTATCTGGTGGTCTGTAACATGCACCTATTATTGAATTAATGAATGATGACGTAATGCAGATCCATATAATCTCAAGGGGACTGGGTAAATTAACAAGATGAGATGCTATACGCTTCTTGACGGCTATTAGGACACCTCCTCCTCTTTTGTTTTCTCTATCTTTGCGGAAGATTATGTACTCGTTGGTATCGGGCAGTACCTCAGTGTCAGAAATATCAGGATTAAGCCACGTTTCAGTTAATGCTAAAATGTCACACTCACTGTTATCCAGGTATGAACATAGTTCAACACGTTTGGGTAGCAAACTACGCATATTAGTGCATGATAAGTGTAATCGTGATGGCGTGTGATTTACGACAAGTAGAGTTTGAATGATGGACAGAAGATGAGTTGTTATACATTTTGCGGACATCTGTGAAATGAATGTTTATGGGATCAAGGAGGGACTGCACGAAACATATCTGCGGAGTATGAAAATGAGACCACGCGGCACTAAAAAAGGCGGAAGGTTGACTACGAAATATTATACTGGAGGCGTGAAGAGGCGAGTCGCAGAATTTTAAAAATGTTTGAACTGTTAAAAGGCGAAACCTAGCTGATAACGATGGGATTCGTGCCTCAAGGCGCAGAACAGCATTGGTGACATATTTTGGAAGCCCCAGACAGTGGCGCAACGCCTTACGCTCCAAGAGGGCGAAGTTTATAGGCAGGAGCTCCCGAGAATAAAACGCAGCCGAACTCCAAAATTGGGCGGACGTACATTTTATAAATCATCAGAAGTGTATGCCTTCTCATGCCTGACTTAGCATGACAAAGCTTGCGCAGGATGCCAATGGCTCGAACTTTATTTGCAGAAACTTGCTCAATGTGTGGCCGCCAGGACGGAGTAGAGTCGTATATTACTCCGAGATACTTCACCGTCTGAACTTGAGGAATTACGTTATTTCTATAGACCAGGCAGATATTTCCAGGAACAGAAACCGGAAATACTAACAATGCGCATTTCTTCACATTGAGGGACAGATGAATTCTTTCTAACCAGTTGTCAAGAACATTGAGGTAATTTTCCAGGGTTCGATAAAGAGTGTGAATGTCACCGGCTGATGCAAAAAATGCAATATCGTCGGCGTACACATAAGTTTTCACATTTTGAATGC
This sequence comes from Amblyomma americanum, assembly GCF_052857255.1. Classification (NCBI taxonomy): domain Eukaryota; kingdom Metazoa; phylum Arthropoda; class Arachnida; order Ixodida; family Ixodidae; genus Amblyomma; species Amblyomma americanum. The sequence continues at coordinate 57,763,693 of NC_135500.1, forward strand.
ATGGAATGGACCTTAGAAAAATGTTAAAAAGAACAGGTGAGCGAACTGATCCTTGCGGTACACTTCTTGTCTGTTGAAATCTCCTTGAGGAAACACCATTTTGGCAGCAATAAAATTATCTATTTTCCAAAAAAGCAGAAATCCAGGCTACAAAATAGCTTGGGAAGCTGAGTTTCTGTAATCTGAGTAACAGAGTCGAGTGCCTAGCTCAGCCTGCAAGATGAGGACTTCGTAAATTGGCAGATACTGTGTGTTGTTGGCGATGATTTGGCGCGCAAGTCAGCAGTGCCGCCGTGCACCCACCGGCTTCCAATGGGTGCTTTCTTTCCCCTGGCCTGGTGCTCGGCTTCTCTAGGGTGAAATTTTTGGAAAATGGGCCTTTGACCCCACCTTCCAAAGAATCACACCTTGAGCTATGGCACTCTTTGGCCAAGAAAAAAAAATGACCTTGCGTCATTAAAAATACATCATCACCATCATCATTAGCAGCACCACATCATGACCGACTACGTAAAACAGCGACGTGGCTGCTACAATTAGTTTCTCACCAGCTTTGAGCGTTGAATTTCAGCGAAAGTGATCCCGCACGCGGTTCTGAAAGTTGTGTTGGGCGCGCATTTTGCAAGCGCACCCTACAAGGCGCTAGTTTAGCAGCGTTAAAGAATGGCATGTAGCTGGCTTAACACGAAATACTCTATGCACGAGATTTGGTGATCACATCGCGCGGTGTACCTCTGAGCGTGGCGTTGGAGAAACCCCAGGTGTTCACGACGATAGGCAGTGCACTGCAGTGTCCATCCGTGACGTGAAGCGCCAACAGTAACCGGCAGTCGAGCAAGACAACAGCCACCGCTGCCAAAAAGGGCAGCGCCACACGCTTGCCCATGGAGACACGCTTGGCGATACCCGCAATGTGTGCACGCTTGGCAGCCTCACACCTGCGCCGGTCTGCCTCGACGTACTACCACCACTATTTATTCACAGTGGCGCCACGTTGCTATTGTCAGGCCCATTGTGCTGTCTCGATCGGCTGTGCCCCAAGCTGATAGCACGGTGCGATAGCCAATATTCTGCTGATAGGCACCTTTGCCCGGAGCACCTTCGCCATGGCGCGAGGCCGCTGGCCATCGCCTGAGAGCAACGCGAAACTAATGACGACCGAAATGAGTCTTGCAATTTTTGGGGGAATCCAACGCTGCCCCAAACAGCGTCAATGTGCGCCGACCCGGACCGGCACGACAAGTAAATACACCTATACCGCCGACGACTCCACTAAAAAAAGTGACGTCATACAAAATCGAAACCGAAACTGACATGCCGCCGCAAAAGCCGTGATCGGAGAAAGTAAAAAAAATTTCCACGCCACTTTCTTTGATCATACCTGTAAAGCGTAGCTTGTGACCGCAGAAAGTAACAAACAAAATTCTCCATGCCACCTTCTTTGATAATGTGTTAAGTGTAGCTTGTGATACCAGAAAGTAACAAACAAACCTCTCCATGCCACCTTCTTTGATCATGTGTTAAGTGTAGCTTGTGATCCCAGAAAGTAACAAACAAAACTCTCCATGCCACCTTCTTTGATCATGTGTTAAGTGTAGCTTGTGATCCCAAAAAGCAACAAACAAAACTCTCCATGCCACCTTCTTTGGTCATGTGTTAAGTGTAGCTTGTGATCCCAGAAAGTAAAAAACAAAACTCTCCATGCCACCTTCTTTGATCATGTGTTAAGTGTAGCTTGTGATCCCAGAAAGTAAAAAACAACTCTCCATGCCACCTTCTTTGGTCATGTGTTAAGTGTAGCTTGTGATCCCAGAAATTAACAAACAAAATTCTCCATGCCACCTTCTTTCATCATGTGTTAAGTGTAGCTTGTGATCCCAGAAAGTAACAAACAAAATTCTCCATGCCACCTTCTTTGATCATGTGTTAAGTGTAGCTTGTGATCCAAGAAAGTAAAAAACAACTCTCCATGCCACCTTCTTTGGTCATGTGTTAAGTGTAGCTTGTGATCCCAAAAAGCAACAAACAAAACTCTCCATGCCACCTTCTTTGGTCATGTGTTAAGTGTAGCTTGTGATCCCAGAAAGTAAAAAACAAAACTCTCCATGCCACCTTCTTTGATCATGTGTTAAGTGTAGCTTGTGATCCCAGAAAGTAACAAACAAAATTCTCCATGCCACCTTCTTTGATCGTGTTATGCAGCTTGTGATCCCAGAAAGTAACAAACAAAATTCTCCATGCCCCCTTCTTTGATCATGTGTTAAGTGTAGCTTGTGATCCCAGAAATTAACAAACAAAATTCTCCATGCCACCTTCTTTCATCATGTGTTAAGTGTAGCTTGTGATCCCAGAAAGTAACAAACAAAACTCTCCATGCCACCTTCTTTGATCGTGTGTTAAGTGTAGCTTGTGATCCCAGAAAGTAACAAACAAAATTCTCCATGCCACCTTCTTTGATCGTGTTATGCAGCTTGTGATCCCAGAAAGTAACAAACAAAATTCTCCATGCCCCCTTCTTTGATCATGTGTTAAGTGTAGCTTGTGATCCCAGAAAGTAACAAACCTCTCCATGCCACCTTCTTTGATCATGTGCTAAGTGTAGCTTGTGATCCCAGAATGTAACAAACAAAATTCTCCATGCCACCTTCTTTGATATGTGTTAAGTGTAGCTTGTGATCCCAGAAAGTAACAAACAAAATTCTCCATGCCACCTTCTTTGATCATGTGTTAAGTGTAGCTTGTGATCCCAGAAAGTAACAAACAAAATTTTCCATGCCACCTTCTTTGATCATGTGTTAAGTGTAGCTTGTGATCCCAGAAAGTAACAAACAAAACTCTCCATGCCACCTTCTTTGATCATGTGTTAAGTGTAGCTTGTGATCCCAAAAAGCAACAAACAAAACTCTCCATGCCACCTTCTTTGGTCATGTGTTAAGTGTAGCTTGTGATCCAAGAAAGTAAAAAACAACTCTCCATGCCACCTTTTTTGGTCATGTGTTAAGTGTAGCTTGTGATCCCAGAAATTAACAAACAAAATTCTCCATGCCACCTTCTTTCATCATGTGTTAAGTGTAGCTTGTGATCCCAGAAAGTAACAAACAAAACTCTCCATGCCACCTTCTTTGATCATGTATTAAGTGTAGCTTGTGATCCCAGAAAGTAACAAACAAAATTCTCCATGCCACCTTCTTTGATCATGTGTTAAGTGTAGCTTGTGATCCCAGAAAGTAACAAACAAAATTCTCCATGCCACCTGCTTTGATCACATATGTGTTAAGTGTAGATTGTGATCCTGGAAAGTAACAAACAAAATTCTCCATGCCACCTTCTTTGATCATGTGTTAAGTGTAGCTTGTGATCCCAGAAAGTAACAAATAAACCTTTCCATGCCACCTTCTTTGATCATGTGTTAAGTGTAGCTTGTGGTCCCAGAAAGTAAAAAACAAAACTCTCCATGCCACCTTCTTTGATCATGTGTTAAGTGTAGCTTGTGATCCCAGAAAGTTAGAAACAAAACTCTCCATGCCACCTTCTTTGATCATGTTGTAACTTGTGATCCCAGAAAGTAACAAACAAAACTCTTCATGCCACCGTCTTTGATCATATGTGTTAAGTGTAGCTTATCCCAGAAAGTCACGAACAAAACAAAAAATAACAACATTTAAATACTCTCTAGTGCACACACAGTCTTTACAAACAGAACAGAACTGTGGTGCTCGTCAACTTTATTGTTAAAGCTATTTTGAAAGGTCGGGCCTACTCAGTTAAAATATATGTGCGCTTTGAGCCACACAATGTCCAGTAACGAAAGAGTGGTGAGGACAGGCCTGGAGCTGCAGCCATGTGACTGGACGAATGAGCAGTTCTTGAAATTTTCCTCGAGTGTCTCTTTCCTCATGGGTACGCCATCGTGCCATCATTTTCAGCAGACACCATCCCTGTTCCTTCTCTCTGCACTTTATGCCAGGTCTGGTTGCTTAAACCTCTTCTCACGTTCTTCATTCCGGACGTGTTGTTGCAACAGCACCATCACCTCGTTCTCAAACTCTGGTGGTACCTCCCTCACTCCTGCGACAGAAGAGGAGCATGCCGCTGCAAAACAAATAAACGTGACACCTACGCAACCATGCAAAGGTGCAAAAAATGCCAAAATTTTTAATCACCGCGTATATACACCATTCAAATTAAGGCACATTCAATTTGCTTATTCAAGCACCACCCTGACAAGCATGAAAACAAGGCAGTGGAGACGAAGGAGTTATTTAAAAATGGAACATTACCACACTGCAGCTGCAGCAAGCCAGCAACAAAAAGGAGAGAGAAAACAATACACACACATGATCTAACTGGAGAAAAGCCCAGGATAACTATCATTCTGAAACTTTGTCTGCATGTGCGGGAGCACTGCTTGGGGACCCTGCCATAAACACACCCATAGCTAAAGGCTCGACCTCAACATTATCAGCTTGTGTTTGACCCATTATGGTCCAAGTTACTGCTGCACAACAAACCCAAAACACTACTACTCACTGCAACATCAACAAAGAACTGTCTTGCACAAAAGCTGCCGTTCCATGCCATATGTCAGTCACATCACAAAAAAGAGGCTGAAGAGGTCTAGAAACTTTGGGACTCTTCTATAAAGGGACACTGAGGCAAACTACATTAAAAGTTGATTGCCGGGCTCTTTCTGTCTATGCTGGTGTTTTGACCGGCAACTCATTACTGGCAAGAAAATAGGATTTAAAAATCTTCCCTCGCGTCGATTCAAACTCACGACATCCTCACCGAAGAGGATGGGCTACCACTGCTTTAAAGTAAATGTCGGTGCAGCACCATGCGTTCTAGGATCCCTGCCCAAAAATTGGCGTCGACGCATGCATTATACTTGAGAAATCAGCCGGTGACGACGACAGATGTAGGTATTTCATTGTTTGGTCTTCTCTAGCTTATGAAAACTCCATTTTCGGTGAGAGTGATGTGCTCGTGATTAGAACACGGCACTCTATCGATGCAAACAGACTTCAGTTTGTTCACAGTGTCCTTTTAACAGGTTGGTTCGGGTAACTTTGACCCTCAGTGAGTTTCACTAAACTGGCAGGTATCTGTCAAAAAAAGGCTAAGGCAAACACTGCACACTCCTCAATTCTGTGTTGTAAGGAAATTCAGCTTTCACTGTGTCCACACGCGAGATCCATATATTCTCATGTGCAGAGCCCAAATATCCAAAATAGCACTATAGCCACGCAGAGAACCATCTCTCCATTCAGTATTTGATGCTCATTCTGATATTGTCATGCATTCTGGGGGACTTAAATAATAAGCGCACAGAATATCGGAACAGCAAATGTCTTCATTGCAGTAACAGAGCATATGACTCTGTGCTGTGATGAAAATGGTCAACATTTAACGGATCCAACAACCAAGTATGGCTGGTCTCATCCAAGCCCCCTCTCAAGTGCCTTTCTGATGCTCTCACCAGTGGCCCAGTAGTAGATGTCCCAGTCATTTGAAGGTAGGTTGATGAGCCTGTCGTACTGTTGCAGCTGCTCAACGCTGAAAGAGGCCAGGTGCTTGGCAGCAAATGTACTGCACGGCAGAGGAGGTCTTGCTTCATTCTCGGCTCATTTTCAGGTGTACACATACATGCTTTTTTTCATTTCCATGCCCTTCCCATACTCGCCAAAAGCCATCAAGTCACCAATCTACCCTGAGAGGCTTAGTATGGCACACATATATCTGCAGTTCACATCAGAGAACCTAAAACAGTGCTGACATACAATCACCACCCAACACTTCAGTGATTATTGGCGAGAACAAACAAAAATGGAGATGGACGTTACATTTCAGGTGACAGTTTTTGATAAACATCTTAAAAACTACGGAAGAGGTGTACACTTGGCTCCTGCTAACTCAGACAAGAAGGGACCAAAAATTTTTTAACTATTACGTGGAGCTCAATGAAGGGGAGCGTTTCTAACACCCTTGACATTGATGGGACAACAGTGTCAGTTTGAATAAATTGAAAGTTTGAAAGCTGCGTTGAATTAATGAGGTTCCACTGTACTACAAGCACCATAAGAATAGTGAGTTGGGCTTCTTGGTTCACGATCATGCTGGTAACAGTGCGAAGATGGGACAGAATTATAAAACAAAACAAAAGTGCTGACACAAGGCAGACTTGTGGAGAGCGTGAAGAATGACAGGAGTGAAAAGGCCCGACGGACCGATGTAGAAGAAATGGATTTCATAAGAGTGGTGCGTTGTGTCAGTACTTGTTTCTGTCATCACGTCTTCGCGCTATTACCAACAAGCACCAATCGCCTATAGAAAGAGCTTCTGGAACACACCACATGTACCTCGTGTCTAGACATCTAAAGCACAACTCTCTGATGAAGACACTGAAAATTTTCAGAATTTTCAGTAAAATTTCCATGCAGCCACAAGGGAAGCCACAATCTGGAATGTTTTAGGGTGTACCAGGCCCCGATAGGAGGTCTGGAGAAATCACTAACTACCACTGTTCCTGGGAAGGTGAAGCCATAACTGTTACCACTTAATGCTGGTGAAGACGGCAAGGCCATAATTGCAATAATGACCACAGTAGCAGGCACTCTGAAGTTTTGAGCACATGAGCAAAACATTTTGTTGCAAGGTGCACAGTGCAAGAGAAGCAAACTCGAGAGTTTCGCTTATGCCTGAAAGCTAACATCCCAGTTAGTTTCAGTGGGCCATTTGGCAGCAATCCTCTTTTGCTAACACTTCATTCTTTGTTTTCTAAACAAGATGTGATGGCAGGCAAAATTAGCCAGGTCTCAAGCTGAAATCTCGACTATGGTGGATTTTTTCCACATTCTTGCCAAGACACAGGCTGTCACCAGTCATTGTGCGAAGTTTCCACTGCCTTAGTAGGTCTGCGGACTTTCCAAGTCTCGCCAAACACATTGCTACCAGTCAACAGATAATAAAAAAATCCTGCACCAGCGGTCTAACTGTAAATCAAACCACCAGACTGAATCTTGGGAACAGAGCTCCACCGAATCAGCCATCAGCTGATCAACATCAACATATGCTCCTGGCATGGTGCATAATGCATGCTGAAAAAAGAAGCTCTTGCATGTCCCTATGAGAAGACAACAACAATGGCAATATAAAGATTCAGTCACCCTTAAGAGTGCACATACATACTCGAGCAATTCTGATCAATTCAGAGCAGCACTGAAAAAACATTTCTTGTTTAATCCTACAGTCGGCTGGCTGCAGGATAGGCTCTATTTTTCTGGTATGTTCATTACACAGGTATAGATAACATTAAATGCAATGAAAGAAAAAAAGTCAAAGATTGCAAAGATAGAAAGCAATAAACAAAAAAAATATCCCATTTGAGTTTTCTCTTTTTTTTTTTGTCTGCCACCACAGCGTTGCATGGACAGATGCCAACTCGATCACTGAAAACTCAGGTGAAGTGAGCATTCATGACCGCTCGCACAGCTGTGGTTCAGTAAGCTCCACAGCACAGCAAGTGTCAGTAATCATAATCTGTCACGAGAAGCATTCTGCTTTATGCTTCAGTCCTGTTGGCTGCCGTTTTTCCAGGACCCCAAGAATCCTGCCGAGCGCGCACCACAGCCCCACTATAAGCAGGTGCCATTTGGCCAGATCAGGTAACGGCACACACCTGAGGATGAGGTCGTTCTCGAGCATGCCACGCTTGCGGCTCTGGTAGAGCAGCCGTGCACGTTGCGTTTCTGTGCTTTCATTTGCCCTACGGATGCACCCCTGCTGCAGGTGGGTGTCGCTACCCTCCGAGTGGGTGCGCAGTGACTGTGACAGTTGCTGCAATGGCGCAACCAAGTAAAGGTGAAGAACACTTCACTATTAGGTGTGCCTGACACTGAAAAATGGCATCAGCATGCATGGCACATCATTATCATTCACACACCCAGGGGTGGAAGTTTTTAAATCAAACATCACCCCACATGAAAATGGAAACACTATTTCCAGCTGGAGTGGCTAGAAATGGCACTTTCATTTCCACTTCTAGCTGGAAGAGGAAATTTTCCAGCTGGACATGATTTCCGGTTCCATTATCTAGCCGGAAACAGAAACGTTTCATTCTGGGAAGGAAATGTTTTTCATCTTGAGACTTGCTGTCTCACACTGGGAAGGGCAGCAAGAACTTGCAGATTTCTGACTCTCTCTCACTGCTCGTAAACATGAATGCCCATTTCTCATGCGTAAGATCAGGGCACTCGGCTACTGAGCCAGAGTACCTTGGCTCGAACCCAGCCGTGGCGGCTGCCCAGGTGGTCAAAATTAATTCCAGAGCCGTGCACTACAGCATCTCTTTCTCTTCTGTCACTTCCACCTTCATTCCTTCCCTCAAGGCGCGGCTGAGCTGTCCACCAAGAAGTGAAACAATTACTGCGCCTTTAACCTATATAAGTCTAGCGTCCTACATGTCGGACACCGTTTTTTGATGCAGTAAGTAAAAGTTGGTCTAAAAAGTCGCGCCTCCTAACGCCCATTCAAAGGGGTCTAAACTTTTCCTGTGCAAGAGTTGTGTTGTGTGCATTCAAAAAGATCTACCAGACTAGCATGCAACAATATATTTTAAAGAAGTGCCTACTCTGGTGGCAGCCAGAAGAACCATCGCACTGAAATTCTCCTGGCACTTGCCTCTGACTGGCTACAGGAAACCACGCAACATGTTGCAATGAAGATAGTGGCTGCCTTTTGGTTTTCTGACAGCTTTCTTAGAGGAAAGAAAGCACTCCCGATGTTTCGTGTCACACTACTGTGCTAGAAATTTTTATCAACAGAAATTAGACTGTTGTTTGTGTTGCAAGCGTCTTCAAGTAGGGACGTGATTGGAGGATCTTCTTATGGCAGTCATCATGAAAGCAAAGTGCCATCTAGCTTTAAAATTTACAAGTGCAATCCACTGTGAGGGTACTTGTGAAGAATAAAGAACAAAAACACTAAGCCAGTACCAAATATAGTGCACACAACTGGTGGATACAGTTAGTGTGCTCGAGACTAAGGAACACCTACGCGTGGCCCGTAAACAACTACGAAGCATGACATTTTGTTGCACTTAATTAGCGCAGACTCAGTTGTTTCTGCTTTTGGATATACATCGAGCCAGGGGAATTGAGATCTTTCAAGCTTTGGACACATACGTAAGTATGTAAGCCAAAATGAAATCTTTTAAACTTTGGACTCTGAAGTTCACAGTGGCTGAGAAGGGCCACAAGAATTCTTAGCTATACTATACTGCGCATCCAATCATCAGCGAGTGTCAGGTCAGCGTCGTAGTTTTCATGGCTGCGGCCAAGTGGACAGTACTGGGATATTCTAGCACGCTGTTGGCGGTAGAATAACAGGTTGCAAACAAAAAACAGAAAAACTTCTTTCGTGTTTGCCTATGTGAGTAGCCAATCAGAGGTGAGTGCCGGGAGAATTTCAGGCCACAGATTCAATTGACTGGCGGTAGAACAGACACTGCCATTTTAATGCTAGAGATTCGAAGAAAATATTAGTCAAAAGTGAATGAGTATAATACATATATGTAGTAGTTGGACTTATCGGTTTTTATTTTTTGAAAATATGGTGCACTTTTTTTGGTGTTTATTTCCGAACACAAATTTTGTTTCTTTTTTTTAAATATATGGATAAATTAAAATTTTTCAGTGACGTAATTATGCATTCCTGTACAGTAAAAACTCACTTAGAGTTTATTGAGGCCTTTATGTCAGCCTTAGCATTCGATTTAGCAGCAATCAGTGCACAAATGGTCGTTAGTTAACCGGTAAACCACTGATGGCAGAAGATAATGTTATCGCCAATTAAAAAAGTATCGGAAGTTAAATGACGAAGCCATTAGACACAAATGCAGGTAGAAGTTGATGTGCAAAAAGTGGGTTGTCATGCTATTGCTGGGTTGTTGTGCTAGGTTGGACGATGGGCCTCTGCGCAATGAAAAAACCTGCACTCAACCAAGTAATTTGTTCCAAGTGAATGATGAGAGTGCATGAGCATGCAAAGAGCTCTTCTTTAGTAGATGGCGATGATGTGGAGCCTCCTGGTCAGCAGAGACTTGTAAGGTGGCAGAGCAATGCCTGAAAATGTACATCTGGCATGTTAACACAATGATAAAAATGTTTTACGCCTCTTGTAACAGCCTTGACTTCTGAAATTTGTTTACTTTCTGCTTTGAGAAACTCTTACTCAATAGCCAGCTAGTTTGTGGTGTGCGCATGTCAAGGATACTGACCTTTTCTGATTAAAGCCGAACTAGAATCAACTGAAAATTGTTCTTTAAATTGATCAGTAAGGATTTTCACTTAGATATATCCCAGCATCGGCAAAGATGGTGTCAACGCATCTGAGATAGCTGAGAGCCTAACCATATTCGATTGTCTGCGAGGAAAGTAAATACTGCGTTATCCTTCTTGCTTTGCAGTGACTGATCCAGTTCAAAATTCCGCAAGACACAGCGCGCCGTCTTTAAAGTCACGGCGGTCACTGAATTGGAACCAATGAAAAAATTTAGTAGACTGCCGGGTTTCGTCTTAACATTCTTGGGCATGTAATTCTAGTTCACTGCGCTGTATCTTAAGCGTAGCCTCCCCAGCAGCTTTAGTTTTACTGAATGCATGTATACAGCAACAAACGCAGTATACTGGGGGTGCCTCATGTAAACGTGTACAGACTTGGTGTTATTTTCTGCTACACTAGCTCGTAGGCTTGACAGCTGGGCTTGCGGTCATAATCTTCCTGTGTCATTTGCGGGCCCTTGTGCTCTTTCAACCAAGTACGCGAACGTTCCCACCACTCGTACAGGTACCAACTTGCCGTAACTGTGACGATGAATGGCGCATGGTAAGTGTTGCGACGCACATGCAGCCTCATGCACACCGTCGCAATCAAGGATTTGTGAGAAAGATACGCACGAGCGCAGAGGGCCGCAATCGAACGAAGGCAGCACGCAAGAACATTTTGTGAATTTGACGACGGTAGACTACGACCAGCGACGGCAGACGACAGCTGCGCTCGAATGGTGTCTGTTTTTGCGTCTAGTGCGCAGTCACGTACGTCACCCTGAAAGGAAACAAGGCTTGCTAAGCACTTTGAAGCGTTTTTAGCGTCTATGAAAAGTGAAACTTGCGACTGTCACATGCGTTCACAAGTATTTACGAAGCGGCTTTATTGTAAATATAATGGATATACTACTAGACGCGGCGTAATAAAACCCAAAAATAATAAATACTGAATTAAAATGTATAGTAGCGTCATGCAGTGTCGAAAGCAAGAGGTATTTTGATTCGCACTGATTACAGCCCACCAAAGGTGCCGCCAGTGTCGCGTGCAATTTTGCTGCTTTCGCAGTTCCCAGTTTCGCGTGAGGTATTTAGCGGTGCTGCGCCGCTCATTTCGTCGGCTAAGCGAGTTGTGATGACGGTGAGCCGGACTCCAGTGTGCAGCTGCTGTTCTCGGTGTCGTGCAGTCATAACCGTCATAACGCCAGCGCAGCTGCAGGCTGCCTGAACGGACTGCTGTCGGCGCCCCTTCGCACGGAACAAATCTCATTTTTCCCAACCAAGCCGGCGCGCGACCGGCCGTTGTTCGCCGAGTGACGAAGTGCTTGAGCCGCTCGGCGCTGGAAAATACGTCAGGTAAAGAAAGCGCCAAGCAGTGTGTGGAGTTAAGCTTTCGCCGCTTTTCACGTGGAGCCCACGTACGATCTGAGCCGCGCCGCTGAAACGGCAGCGCTCTCGGCTCGTCCGCATTTTTTTTCTTTGGGCAGTGGTCATTCATTGGAACCGGGCTGCGTTCGTCGCAGCTTGTTGAGCCTGTCCTCGACGCGTCGTACTCATTAACGTGCAGATCGATCAGTGGCACGGCCGTGCCGAAAACAAACCGCAGTTCCAGCCCGCGCGGTTCGATCTTATTCTGGCCGACCGCGCGTGTTCATTTTATTATGCTATCTTCTTCGTCGATGACCCGCGCGCTGTCTGTCGTGGCCATTCATTCGTGGCGCTGAGCGCAGTCCTGCGACACCGCTCCTTTGCGACGACCTTCCAGATGCCGTCAGCTGAGGCTGATCAAGGAGTGATCAACTGCTGTACAAGATGCGTGTTGGCATCGATCATAAAGTGGTTCAACTAACTGTAACAATTTTTCCGTTGTTCAGGCCCATTTCCATCATTTACAATCTGAGCATCGAATACGTTTGAGTTCGGGGAAGTGTGGATCGATCCCAATTCATTTTACTATGCACCTATGAAACGTCGTGCGGCGCGGTATAGACATCATGTATCATAGAAACTGCATTGTACAATAAGCTAGAAAAAGCACATCTAGAGGTGCTGCTTATTGCGAGCTCGTGGTAATAACACAAAAGGGAAACATGAGGGCATGCATACTTTAGTTATTCATGGACAGTGCACATTACGGAATATTGGACAAGCCATAGCAAGTGATTATTTTGATACCTCATTGTACACTACCTGCAAAAGCTATTGTTAGCTTTTGATTGGTGTTTTGATTCCTTACATCGACATAAAAAGTTCAGTCAAGAACATGAGAAATGTGCTGCGTGGCATATCAGCATCTGTCTTGTTTAATGTCTATAATGTCATTGCTTTTGCCAGCATCTGGCCAAGTGAAATCGCATACTTGTGTGCTGTATGTACCTTCAATTGGTTTACGTGTTGCAGTATAATTTTTTTGGGGGGGGGGGGGGGGTGTCCATGTATTATGTATGCATCCAACAGGTGTTTCTAGGCACAATGTGCAAGTATAGTCTCATTCCCAAAATTATGTGCCATGGAACACTTGCAGGAAAAAGTGCTGCAGTGTCCGATTCAAACTGACGTAAAGCGTTTCGCCTGGAGGCAATGGCCACAAGGTGCAGGTAGAAGGTACGTGCGCTCGAAAAAACCATTAAAATCCCATGCAGGGCTTAATATTGTGAACATTGCCTGAGGGTGCAGCACAAACTACCTGCATTTTACCGATTTTTTTCTGTAATTATTAAATTAAAATTGTGAATTCTTATGCAAACACCATGTTATTGATTTCTAAATATATTTGCTTCTTTATAGCTCCTAATTCAGATTTCATTAGGGCTGTTCCATCTTGTGATTATTTTATATAGATATCCAGACATATGGGATTCATTACATAACGGGCCTAGAGCGGTGACAAGAGCTCTGCAATTCAAGACATGTTATATTTATATTAATTTTACAGCACAAGTAACATGCCTGATATAGATTTGCAGCAGGTTTTCATGAAACACTCGTTGCTGACAGCATCGAATTCTTCTTTGCTACTGTTCAGAAGCATGTAAATGCCGTTGGTAGACCTTGCATGCTTCTGTCACTGCAGTCTGTTTTGCAAAGGTGCCCAGTGCTAGGCTAACAGAAATCAAAAAACATTGTGGTGAGCATGAAAGAAACAGCGGGCAAGTGCAGCAAAGATTGGCTGCACCGTTTATAGCGTAGCCATGGAGGTTTCCAAGCTCTTAAAGTGGTCATAAAGATCAGGACACCACTCAAACCAGTCTATCTGTTTGGGTGATTCCTAATCTTTTGTGGTCCTACACGCTTGCAGTTTTTTTTTTCTTTTTGTTTAATGTAATACTTATCTTGTGTGCAAACAGTCCTCTGCTGGCTCATGTCCTCTTCCCTCTGAGGCATGCACTGATAGGAGATGACGTGTGGTCATCGCACTGTTCAGTGAAACGCACTTGACAATTATTTTTATGCCCTCGCACTTCTCGCAGTCACTTTCTGAATCGCCTGTATGTGAGCTCACCACTTAATGGCGATCATGAGTGGCACACAAGGCATTGCCTCAGTACTTCAATTTGGCATTTGTTTGGGAAATGTTGTCCATAATGGGATTCATTACATAACTGGCCTAGAGCGTTGACAAGAGCTCTGCAATTCAAGTTGGTTCTTTCGTGTCGGGGACTATTTTCTAAAAGTCAGGGGCTCTTAAAGGATTATAGACGCCTAATTTTAGTTGCGCGTTTTGTTCGTTCAAATAATGCGTTATTTAATAAAATACATGGAGCACCACCTGGTATCCCCATATGACCGCTAAATAATTTATAATTGACTTTCTTCTCTCAAGCTGTTCTGGTTTCATCAAGTGAATGATGGCTGGGATGTGTAGTTGACCTTAAATGCTGTTATGGGGTTTAATTAACCACATTACTTAAACTAGCCTGCTTCAAGAGCTGGAATGACAACAAATTACATATCTGCCGTTTCTTTCATGCCTTACATGACCTAAAGGTAAACTACACGTCACGGCCACCATTCGGTTGATGAAACTGAAACAGTGTCAAGAAGAAATTTCATTAAGAATTGTTTAGCGCTCATAGGCCAATATCATGGTGTGATCCATGTGTGTAAATGTCTAACACATCATTTGAAATAAGACGACGTGCAAGAAAAATTTGGTGTCTGCAGTCTTTTAAACAAATGGAATTCACAATAAAATGTACACCTATGTGTCCAGATCTTCAAGAACCATTGCTGCGATTCATGTTGTTCATTGCTAAGTGGCTCTGCTGTATTATTTGTGCAATGTGGCCTAGCTGAAGGCTTTTAGCAGGCATTCATTGATCGTTTGATAAGAGGAAAATTGGAACTCGCATGGGGACAACTTTGTCATTAAGTTGTACATTGCTACAGAGTTGTTCAGTTTAATATCTGGCTGACTGGAGACATAATTTATCCGTCTTGCAGCCTATGAAAATACCATCTAAACCACCCTTTGTAAAAGCTTGCTCTAATATCAGTGGTTTTCCACACCGTTGGTTGCTGCAGTACACTCAGGGGGGTGTGCCTTCTTTGTGTCTACTTGCTGTTATTTCTTTGTGGCTTATCTCATGCCACGTGCCTCTGAAGGCACTGCAAGCTCAAGAGGCTGCATTCTGTTAAAGTGCCACACTCCGTTCTTTGTTTTCCCTGGGACAATAATGGCACAAAGAAAGGTGCTTGGAAAACTTTGGCGGTCACAGATAAAATTCTGTCGTTGCACCGTCGCAAAGCTTTAAATGTCTAGAAGTTTAGATAAGCAGCGCTCAGCATATCTGCTAATTATAGTGGCCCAACTATGCTTTATGCAAGTCACTTGTGCTGTGTGTGCAATTCTTGTGCAGAATGCTGCTAGTGAAAATAGAGGCACATTAGAAAGTTTACCTATCAAGGGGTGTTATTAACCTGATAGCGTGTTTCACATTTTTTAATACATATGTCACAGATTTCTATGAACGTCATGCTCTTAGTTGCCATGTTAGCTAAGCATGAAATTTGGCTGGCAGCCTCTGACAGTGTCTCAACTTCAGAAAATATAATATGCGCATGTATATTACTTGCAAAATTCAATGCACATGTTACACTGAGGTATTGAAGTGGTTTCTATTAACAAGCTGTTTCTCTACTCAGTAAGTTCCTCATTTCTGCAAGGCTGATTGAAATTGTAAACAATTAAAAAGTTGCACAAAATATTGCATTTTAAAGGTACCGGGTAAAGGAGCGTTTGTCTGACAGCAAGTACAAAATTTGAGGTGCACAAAATTGTGACATTGATTTCCCTCAAGTATTTGTTTCTTCAAGAGTAAATTGCTTCTCGTTTTCTTTAAGCCTTGGTGTGTGTGTGGGGACTTGTGAAAGATGCCTTTCCTGCAGCCTGTGGGCTTCCCTTTTTGGTTCACATGCTGCTTATCAACTATAAAAGCAGCTCTTTCACAGTTTCCAGTCCTGGGAAACAGGTCTTGGTCTGTTCCAACGTAGCACAGCTTGCCTTTAAGGCTTTCATTCTGGCAGGCAAGCCTGTTTGCCCACTGGTGGGGTGATTGCACAGCCCTTGCTGTTTCCTCCTACCAAGGCCACTGGCGCCATTTAGGGGGCGTGGCAGTGACACACTGACAGAGGCCAAACAAGTGCGACGTGCTTTGACGTTGGCCTGTATTACACTCATTCCTCAGCCACTAGTTGCAAGCGGTGCTTCATCGGAGGAAGCCATGGATTGACTTTCTGGCACCTGGATTGTTTTGACGCCAACTATGTTCCCTGTATGTTATTGAGAGCCAGCTGTATCTGGTTAATGGAAGCTGCACTCTTGCTCGTTTATTGCGATTGTCTTTGTAATTCCGTCCTTTCTCACCTACTCAAACCTTTGCTCATGGTTTAATTGGTTACGAAGCTAGCCGAGTTTTTCTTCCTTTTTTTTTTAGTAATGCAAACTTTTTGTTTTGTACTTTTGTCATTTTAGTTGTAGGAAACCATCTCTGTCAAGAGGTGGCATTCAGATCTTACTTTCCTTCAAAATATGTTGCATTAATAAGATCCTTATTTCACGCTAACAGTATTGTTAGCAAAGCAATTACACTTTTTTGTTAACCCTTAGTTCAATGACCGGAAGTCTGGACATGAAATCAGTTTAGCTAGAAATTTGTTGTGTAATTGACGAGGAAATGGCTTTTGCTTGTTATATTTTGTGCAGCTATTTTTTGTATCCATTTGTTTCTGTCCACACACCCAGTCATGGCTGGAAATACTGTAGCCTTTATAATTGGTAATTTTTAATGCCACTGGCATTTTTTTTTTTTTGAAAAGGAATTTTTTGTAGCAGAATCTACCTTGCCTTCTGAATTTTATGCTTTGCTTTATTTCTTTGGCCTCTGCGCAACATGCTAAGAACTTATGCAAAAAAGGGGCCAGTTAGTGCATGCGTCCTGTTGTAGCATTTGCCTCAACTAAAGGAAAAATACAGCGCGAACAGAGATGATGGACGAAGAAGAGGTGCACAACACAAGCGCTGTATTTTTCCTTTAAAATGAACATAACCCAACTAGCCCAACTTTCCATCCATCCTTAACTAAGCCTGACTATCTTCATTTCCCCCTTCCTTTATTTCTTTGATCTACTAGTATTAATGGAGGCAAGGCTAGGACCATTTTTTCTCTTTATTCTTACCACAGTGAAGTGGTTGTGCATGGCAGCAGTCAGTGGCATTAATGAACAAACCAGTCCTTTCGCAAGAGCACATTGTAGATTGTGCCTCAGGAAACCACAGAAGAAATGTAACATCCTGGGTTGATTTTGCTTGATGTGCATGTTAAGAGGAGGAGGAGAAGGACCTTAATGGAACAGGAGAGGTCTGCATGTTAAGAGGATGCATGCTTTCCCTCTATGCGTTCGAGGCTTGAGAGGATGGGCCGTTTGCACCCTTGGTTTTGAGTGCATCATTTCAAAAGGATTTCATGACCCCGCCACTTAAAAAAAAAGAAAATTTAATTTAAGGACTCAGGTTTTTCTGTTGCAATGGCTCAGTTCTGTGGCAGTTTCCCTAACAATGCTGAAGAGGATTTTTACAAGGTATTTCTGGTCAGTGCTTGGACTCATTTTCATGTATCCCAATGCTGAAAATCTTGGTAAGGAAGTGTAGTAACTATTGCGCACTTGCAAAAGTAATGATCTATAAATTAATCTAGCTCCAGCACCAGGCAGTAATAGACATTTGTAATATACAGTTTAGCATCTATTTGCATTTTCACATGCAAACCTGTAATGGCACACTGGTGTACATCTTCTTGATGATTTTCGGTGACCGTATCAGTGAACAAATTGCAAATGCAGAACATTGGGGCGCAATCTAGAACTAGAACTTGGAGCAGTTCGGATTGGTGATGCAAGGGCAGAGCTGCTTTTCGATGTGTAATTTTTCTACATTGAAAGATGCTGTTAATAGAGTAGAAGCCCATGTTGAAAATTATGAACATGTTTGAAACGGAAAAAACAGCATGCTTCAACATGCTAATCAGATTTTGATAGATAGGTCACGTGGTGGGATAACTTAATAATACCAAGGTTTCATCACAACATTGCCTCAGCTGATTTTATGTGATTTTTCAATGCCAAATTAATATTAAAAATCCTTGTTTCATTGGCATTGGAACGCCTGATTCTGTCAGTATGAGGGAAGATCTTCTCATTTTTGAGCGTAGTATAACACATTTTGGCCAGTCTTGGTTGCTCTAAGGGTTTTATTATGTCTCCAAATAAAATGTACATGAGCAGTCTGCATTGTAATTGTCTAAAATATGGCTTCCTCGGCAGTGTTTGAAGGAGGTTTTATTTTCTAGCATTGGCTTTCTCTTACGCTGCTAGTTGTGCTTGTACATATTGGAAAACTATCTTTGAAACTGTGACAGGCAGTTAGATTGTTTTTTCCCTCAATACCTTTCACAACACAATATGTACATGTGAAGTCTCTTTCATTGCATGCTGTTTTGCGTATCAAAAAAGTGTGTCTGATGACAGTACACTTTCTCAGCATGGGCTTACAGCTGCTATAGTGAATTTTTCGCTTATACTAAATAAGACCTGTTACATACACTTCACTTATGCACTCAGACCATGTCGTGTTGAGTGGTGTGCAACAATGTAACATTCAATAATTAAGGTAATTAAGTGCCCCTAAGTTAAAATGTAGCATAGTTTCTCAATGGAGCTGAATCTTTTAATATGTTCCCTCTTACACTTTTCTGGCTGCTGCATCCTTGCTATGCATGTCCTGGCGCAAAATCGATAAGTTTCCTGGCTTAATGTTCTTTTTCTGCTCTGCAGTGTTAATTGTATTAATGGGTATCTGTTCTTTCAGAAGGTTGCTGTAAATCTAATGCGAAATAACTAGAAATGAATCTGGCTGCCCTGGGAACATGGGAACATCCCCATTAAGGGCCGATGGTTTTCGAAAAATTGTCATCCACTTGAGAGGACGCTGAGGACAAATTGAAGTTTGCCTGTATCGATAGATTACTGCATTACTAAAGACAAAAGGATTACTTTTACTGAAAACAGGGCATTTGTAAGCAGGAAAGAGTCAAAAAATTAAATGCAGTTGTCATATTCACCGGATGTTTTTGCAAGCCAGCTGCAGTGCATCAAAACAGTGTTTTTTTTGGTCAAATCACTGAGGCCAGGCTGTGGCCGCCATTCACTTCCAAACAATGATCTCGCAGTCCTGTCCACTTTTGATGACACGAGTTTCAAATGAGTGGCAGTAAAATTTTTAAATCCAATTTTCTGGGAAATAAATGCGTCTTTTGCGGCTGTACATACCTTTCGATTTCTACTATGAACGAAAATGGGATGAAGTTCTCCTCGGTGCCCCTTTCAAACTGCAGCTGCTTGGTCATTAATGGGCACAGAGTAACTTCCTTGCTGTGCTTGACCCAGTTCAGCTTGATTGTGCAGTGTGCTTATTCCATGGGTGCATGTGTGCTGGTACTGACAATCGTTTCTCCAGAAATATGCCTTTGAGACATGCAGTTATGTGCAAGTGACACATACTGTCACCACACAGAACGAAAAGCAGCTGCGAATGAAACAGCTGGCAGTAAGGATGTCAAAGAAAAAAAGGAAGAAAGTGTCAGTGTTTTATTTTTCCGCTCATCACTTGCTTTTTATTATTGCACGCCTGAAAAACCTGAAAAAATTAGACTCGGGAGCTACAGGCCGTACATAGTGAGACGACATGCCGAGTAAACAGCGATGCTGTGTCTGGAACATCGCCGTCCTGTCATCTCACCACCGATAGCCGCACAAGTGGCTGGCTTGTCGTCTGACAGGGGCGCGGCAGAATCGTTGACGGGAAGGTGGCGAGACCACACCGCCTGCCTGTGCTCGTTCCTGTCGCGGCTGCTGGATAGCAGAGATAGCGCCACAAGATAGTAGTATAGCCTCTGTCGGGATTTTGCTTGGAGAGCATGCCTGCCATATGCAAACTGATGTGTGCTGATAACAGCTGCTGTCGGTGGGTGTGTGGTGTCAACATGCTCTTCCTTTGAGCTGTCTCACAGTGTGCACTCAGAAGCCTTTGCTGGTGCTTGTGCTGAGATATTGCCGAGATAGCATACTTTGCACAAACAGGGCTTGAATTATGATATGCTTCAAAGTCAGATAGGTGCACTTTGGACTCTGCATGCCACACCGAGGTGGAGTGCAGGGTAGACTTGTTCGTCTCTTGTTTGGCCTTCACCTTGTGTCATGCATACCTTGCACTTATGTTGTAAATCATATTTGGAACCACACGAGCACGAAATAAAAGGCAATAAAGCAGCATCGGGCATTGGATCTTGAGTAATGTCATCTATTTAACTGGAGCTTGTGAGCAGTTGCCCGAAACCATATCTTCAACAGCCATATCTTGGCCATACCTTCAACAGAAGACATGACCGATAACTGCACTAGCTCATTGTATGTGCTAAGAGCTCGTTTAGTTCTTAGAATGGTGCACAGTTAGAAAGGTATTAAATAAAGCATAAAAAACTCGCAACCTTTCTCACCTCCCCATGGGACAAGTGGCTGACTGTAGCAGTTGCAGTCCACTCTGTCAAGCGCAGATACATGCTATACCTTGTAACGTGCGAGAAATCTTGAAAAAGGGCAAGATCCTTGGAGAGACAGCAGCATTTTGGGGAATGCACTTTGTGGGTATGCTTAAGTTTAGAGAGAAGTTTATTTTTTTGTTTATAAGTGGGAAGGCCAGAGGGATCTGGATTTGTCAAGCATACAGTGAGTGCCTGAGCATACCTCTGGCAAAAGGGGCTTGCTTTATGGTTGAGCTCTGCTGCTATTGAAGTGAAGCTATTGTAATCGCAAATTAATATTGCTAACACTTGTGTCTATAAGTCTGGGGATATTGGGTTCTGATTTTTAGCAAAGGGAAGTGTGTGCATTGGATGCACTGGATGGAAATATGCTGAGATTTGGCAGTTGATATGCAGCAACTATTTTTGAAAGTTAACACTGTTGCATTGGTAAAAGCGTCCGAAGCCTGGTGCAACAGGATGTGGGTTGCATCTTCAAGAACAAATTCTTACTGGGGAGGGAGTTCACTTCTCGGCAGTATGGTAATGATAATTGAAAAGCAACTTGCTGGCTGAGAGAACAGCTGGGCTGCCAACACAACTCAGAGGTCACGGTGTTACTTTTTGAGGCACGAAGCGGTCACGGCCACTGTGCACTCGTGAAAGCTGATGCTGCTGGCAGTGTTCATCACACATGTCGAAGGTGTAGGAATCTTGGGGCATTGGTGCGAGAAAGATTACCATGGTGCTAGAGCATATTCCCTGGAGTTGCGATGGGTGCAGACTGCTGATGTCATCCGTAGCCACTGTGTGTTTAGTTTGGTTAGCTCTTCTTTTGGTTCTGGGGTGGAATATAATATTTTGTTCAGGAAGCAGGTGCTGGGCTTCCCTCAAATCTTACGATGTGAAATCTGTGGTCTTGCACCGAGTGACAGAGCTGTTTGTGTACCAGGGTTCATGTACCACCACAGTCAACCATTTCCACAGCTAGTCTGGCTTTTTTGCTACAGCTTTCTGGCAACACTAGGCTTTACATTTGTGGGGACTCACCTGAGGCACCACTTCCTGAAGTTCAGCTTCCCCATATGACTTTCTAATGATGGAACTTCATTCCTCTGGTGTAGTTGGACCAGCTATTGAGGGAGGGTGCCTCTATCACCTCAGCTGGCTGATGTGCACAGTGGTACTGGGTGACAGGTGGTAGTATTTTCAAGATTGTGAACTCTGTGCTCTTGATCATCACATTTTGTATGGAAATGATCTTTTCACTGTTGTTAATAGTGTGGAGCTTTGCCAGTTGACCTTTCAGTTTTATCTCCACAGGTGTCATTGTTTTGCCTGTTCCCGGAAGGCACCCAGCTGGGCCATGCTTTCGGGTGTTGGGACAAAGTGCTGACTACCCTGACCGACTGCCGCCCATGGCCACCACAGCCGCAACTCGGGCCGAGCCGGTCATGGAGCTGGTTTCGCCCACGGCTCCACCCAAGGCACTGTGCACGCAGAATGGTGCCGGGGAGCCACTGGATGTGGTCGATGTCTTTGTGGATGGCTCCACAGAGGCGTCGCTACGAGAGGGCGCGCTTCGGGTGCTCAAGCACGTGCGTCCTTGCTGGGACCTGAGCTCCGTCCGCTTCAAGGCGAGTTCTGTGCCACGGGTTTGTCATGAGGATGTTGTCCTCTTTTTCTCGAGCAAAGAAAACAGTACCTGGGCAGAGTTTTGTTTTCATCATGAAATGATATGTAAAATAAAGAAAAAGGAGTTAAGGGATGAATTGGTTTTAAAAGAGGAAGGGCTGAAGGAGAGAAGCACAGCTGGTTAGGCAGCAGCTTCACGAGATACAGGGTTCCCCTTGTAGACAGTGGAAACTCCCACATGCATGACCTGTATGCCAGTAGCCAGACATTCGCAAAGACCTGTGGAATCTTATTGTGGATTCCACTGGTTGATTTGGGACTGGCATTTTTTCTTCTTCTTTACTGCTGTGTGGCAGGAGGTTTCCCTTGACTTGTTGATCTGTAGTTGGCTAGCGCTTTCCAGTCATTGTTTCAGAGCAATATGCTCTAGGCCAGCATTAGATACTAATTTATTTGTTTTCATTTATTTCACGCATTCATCAACATCACGGTAAGAGAAAAAGGCTGCCCCCTGTCTTGACAAGCGCTCCTTTCATGCACTGATCTAAGGGTACATAGCTGCATTTTTTTAACACCAGGCGAGTTTATGTTGCTTTGGAACTGTCTAGAAAGATAGCACAGATTGTGTTTCTTCCCAAGGCGGTTGCAGCACATGCTGTAGTGTCGAGGGTGCATTTCTCTGAGCTAGGTCAGTGCATTCGTTCTCTTTTTTGTGATACATAATGATAAATAAACGACTGACAGGCAGCGATACCTTTGTACTACTGCTGCCATGTGAATGCATGCACATTGAATACCAAAATTGGGGGAATTGTACCTTTTGTAGTGAAATTGTGCTCTAGATTCGTAACCAGGGAAGCGGAGACTGAGAGGATATTTTAAAAATGGCAGTTGGCAACAGTGTATCATGGGGCCCGGGCTCTGAATTAGCCTGTTGCAGATTTGGATTTAAAAAGTACGAGTGTTCACCAAGGATTAAGGCAGCTGTTTCAGGTTTATCTGCGAATTTCATTGTTCTGAGATTTGTTATTTGTTTATTGTAATACCCACAGCGCCACAAGTGGCATTACAGTGGGGGGGAATAACACACCATACAAACGAAAAGAAAGGTAACAAAGTGCAGCACATACAATGCAACCATGATGCAACAGAAATACAGCCTAAAAACAGCATTCACAGAGATGAAGAGAATAAATCACCTGACGTAATTAATACCACCTCTTCAGAGAGCCGGTTCCAATCTCTTATAGACCTAGGGAAAAAAGCATATTTGTACATCTCTGATTTACAGTTAATTTCCTTAACTTTTAATCGATGGTCACGATGTAGCGAAATATAGTTTGGTGAATGGATGTACAGGTCACGGTTTATGCCAGTATTGGAATAGTAAATACTATGAAAAAATTTTTGCCTCAAACAATATCTACGTTTTTCAAGCGTCTTCCATCCCAGCGAGTTTTTTGCACGTGAAGCGCTAAAGCTCCTGGTATAGTTGTTAAAGACATATCGGATTTCATGATGCGATATGCCTTCGTTGTAAGGAGACTAAACTTTTTCCGCAGTTACCTTTGATAAATTTTTGACAGCGGATGTGCATGTCATTCTGTTCTGCAAGAGCTACGTTAGAATGCTGCCGGGTCATTTTCGCAGACATTCACGGATGGCATCACGAACCAGCTGGTGGGCTGCTGGGAAGGCGGCAGGGAGCTGGGTGAAGGTGCGGTGCTGCTACGTGTGTATGGCCAGAAGACGGAGCTGTTCATCGACCGGTCAGCTGAGGTGCTCAACATGCGCCTGCTGCATGCCCACGGCCTGGCGGCGCCCCTCCACTGTGCCTTCCGCAACGGTCTCTGCTATGGCTTCAACACGGGCCGGGTGGGTGACACGCAGATGGTCAGGGACCCGCACGTCTCCAGGTGAGTGGCGAGACCCTGCAAGCCTCCTGTTGGTGTAGACACTTGCTGCTTCTGCGGGGAAGGAGGGTGGGTTGGCGAATCTGGCTTTGAAAGGAAGCCAGCGCGAATCGTTTATTAGAGCTTTGCATTATTGGTGCAGCTAGGCACTGAATAACCAGAGTACTGTGCACGGTGCATGCAGTCTTGAGAGAAAACTACGCAGAAAACAGACAAACCACAAGAAGAGAATAACCGCAGAGCGAGTGCTGACTTGCAACCAATTTCATTAAAGCAACAAACCTGTACAGAAGAATCTTGCTGTTACGTTCCTAGCTACTGCACACTCTCTAAACATGAATAAGCCTATTAGGGATTAAAAATGGGAGTAAGCTGCCCTCCAGCACACACACCGCCTTTCAGGGGCAGGGTGTGCTGACCAAGTCCTGGAGTAGATGTTGGTTATTAAATATACGAGATGCTTACTCTTGGCAACGGAGGTATATTCCCACCGCAAAGCATAGTAGCGTAATGCTATCAGCAATTGGATGAGGCTTTTAAACGCCACACCGGAGGTCTTGAGGTTAGCAAATAGAGGAGATTGAAGCCTCTTCTATTTGTGAGGAGCTAGTCCCACTCTAGTTCCCATAGAAACCTATGCAACACAAGCCAGCTGTTTCATAAAATTGTGGTAGCATTCGCGCATCATATACATCACGAATGTCTCCTCACGCTATTGGGCTCTAGCCAGCCATGCCGGCATTTTGACAGCCTCGTTTTAGCGTGTGCGCTGCACGGTGTTGGCACACTGGCATAGTAAGTAGCCGGCACTGACTTCCAAGGCATTCGGCGGCCTCCAGTGGACTACCCTTGCGGGCAGCATGAATTTTATTGTGGCTGTGCAATTCCACTGCCGATCTGAGGTGAGCGTGAACGAACGAGGACGTAAGAATGAAACTATGCAATGAGAGACTCTGTTCGAGATTTGTTTTCGTGGTTTGGCTCCGAGGCTTGTGTTTCTGGCATCCGCCGTTTTGTTGTCTCCTGCAACTTAAAAGACACAGTTTGTAGATTCGAGTGGATGAGAGACTGCCGCAATTTCTCCTGCTCTGCGCACGCTTCCTCCTCGCTGCTGCCTCTCTTTCACTGACAGGTGCTTGGGCAGAAGGCAGAGAGCCATCGCAGGGCGTTTTGGACTATAGCAAGAGCCACGTACAAATAAGCACGTGGCACTTGCCAGAAATAACAAAAAGTGTGCTGGACAATGCTGTACAATTTTTTTAATTTGCTGTATTCGGCTACTACGTTTCCTGGCTGGTGCGTTGTTTTTTTTCAGTCGTGTGAAAAACAACAGCAGCATGTATTCTACTGTATATTATTCATTTAGACAAACGATAGTTTTTCTGTCATCGTTTGCCTGTTTTTTGTGCCATTTTCTTTCAAGTTGCTCTGTTACTAACCGGCCCAAACCCCTGT
Source organism: Amblyomma americanum (assembly GCF_052857255.1). NCBI lineage: Eukaryota > Metazoa > Arthropoda > Arachnida > Ixodida > Ixodidae > Amblyomma > Amblyomma americanum. The sequence continues at coordinate 57,789,094 of NC_135500.1, forward strand.
GCTACTTCTAGGAAGGAAGTCACTTCCTTTCATTGAGGTTTCTCTTGAAACTTTGAATGCCTTAAATTGTTAATTCCATCTTGTGCTGCCAGCTGTTGGCCTCCTGGTCAACCTATTTAGAAGGGTCTGCTTCAGTCATGCTGTGGCCACGGGTGGGATTCCCAGACCAAAACAAATTTTTCTTCAGCTATGTGAAGCCCCTTCATCCTGAAAGTAGCGACACTCTCCTCCCTTTGGCTCCTTTCTTCCTCCTCAATTCTCCTCTTGATCTCGCTGTATATATATATATATACACACACACACACAGTGCATGAACATGGGAAAACTACACAGATTTACAACGTACATCCTTTACAAACAAGTTGAACACAAATGGCATATATTTGTTGTTCACTTCATTTATAGTAAAGCATCATACTGTATCCAAGGAATACTTAACATATAATAAATACATTTTTTTCAAGACATGCTTATACAGATAGACTTTCGCAAAAAGATGCAGGCACTTGCAATACATTTTCGGATGTATGTACAGTTAAAGAAAACAATTGGAAAAGTACAGAAATTTACAAGCACAAACAAGTTTTACAAATTTACAAGCCAACCAACAAACACACACATCCCTCACTAACATGTTTAACAAATTCTGCATTTTAAATGCGCATTGGAGGCACAATCGATGGAAAAGCGTGTATTTCACTTGGCTTCACTTTTAGGGTTCTGTTCCTGACCCGCCGCTAAGTAAAAAGTTATTGCTTCACAAAAGTAATAATGGTGACAAGCAAAACAGTGAGTACACAGCATTTTTTAAATGCCTCGTAAATGCGCAGAAACATCCAGAAGTATAGCTTACCTCACACAAAACAGTCCTTTTTGTTGGAATGAACCCACTCCTACCAATGCTGCGCACTATACATGAAACCAATATACGTTAAATTGTGCAGGCACCGCAGCTGCAGAAAACACACAAGGGGGGCAAATGTACACTGGGTTTCTGGGAAAAAAACAAGGACAACAGGGCACGTTTGTGTCACATGGCAGGTACATCTTGGGATGCGTTCCCATGCCTCACAGCCAATGGCAACAGGCGAGAAGGCCGCTCTCTTCTCTTCTCGGGAGGTGAGCGAGGAGGAAGGCACCAAGTGAAGGAAACTGCTGCAATGATCCAAGGTTTTTGCTATTTTCTGAAGATAGAGGGACTTTGCAGCTAAGAGATTTAAAGTGCCCTCTTTGTGTCGTTGGCAAGTTAATTGCACAGGCATTTTGAGCTGGGTCGACAACTTTGGTGTGACACAGGTTGGAGAGTGGAGGGTTCGAAATGAAACAAACAAAATAGAACATCCTTTGGATTTGGGGGCATCCCTAAGGACAGGTCAGCTTGTTTCCTTATCCATTCTATCACTTGTCTTTTTACCCTAGGGTTTTGCCAAGCAGTGTAGACTGCGAGAGTGCCACCTGGCGACAGGAGTGCCAGGTGGCACTGAAGTCAAGCGCCGAGCTTTGAAGCAAGATAAAATGGAGATAGAGTGTGGGGACCATCTTCTTGTCGATATTTTGACCATCATATGCTCTTTTAATCAATGCTAGCTAATCTTGTACAGTACGAAGTGTTTTACTTTTCGTTTTTGTGCAGCATTCCCCCAGGGGTATTGTAAATAAATAAGTTTACACATTGGGCTTTTGGTTTCTCACTGCTGATCATTTGAGCCACCTCACGTCCTCAAGGAGCAATGCTCCAGTGGCATCTTGATGTGTCAGTGGGGGCATGTGCGTGCTGCATTGCAGGTTGATAGCGCAAACACTGGCACGCATGCACTCTGTCAAGCTGCGCAAGGGCGGACAGGTGGCGCCCTCTCTTTTCCCGACTCTGCACAAGTACCTCCGTCTGGTGCCTACCCACTTCGACGACCTCGAGAAGAACCACAGGTGGGGGAGCACGGCTGGTTACAAGGTTCCAGAAAGTTAAACCTTGGATGTACTGGCAGTACATTTGGTTTTATCAAAAGAAATGCGATTCCCTTTGAAAGCTGCCATATAAGCCAACCAGTCCAGTGCATTCTCATAGCTGAGCAAACCTCTGCTGCTAATGAATACTGCAGTGTATAGTCAGTGTCAAATGAAAGGCGAATGAGATAACTGAAATGGGAACAGCAAAGCAAGATATTATTTGAAGAAGACTGAATACTAGCCCACTTGATTTTCACTTCGATGGCACGAAAAACATTGCGTGGAAGTGCACCCTGCCTGTATTCCTTCTGCAGCACCTAATATTTTTGTGTTCTTGCATTGTTATTAGTTTTCCTGTTTGTGTTTCATTTGACTCTGATACAGTCGAGCCTAGATATATCGAATCCGAGCGTTTCAAATTATCAAACACGCAGATTATGCCCTGGAAAATCAATTGTAAAAGTATAAGAATGTCGCGCAGAATACCAAGCTCCAATTTGACCGATCATTTGAGACATTGAATGGTGTGCTGCACACCTGCAAGTGGCGCTTCTCCTAACAGTACTTTTTCATCACATCACTTTTTGCGTGCGGAGGCGGGGTAGCAGCGCTGCCTTGGGCACCTGCTGGCAGCGTTAGCGGTGTAAAACCACATGGTGAGGTGAACATGAGGTGTGCTTGCCTTCAACCTCTTGTATACTCAGTTGCTCATTTCCCTGCCAAAGGCATTGCAGAGACTAGCTCTGCCTCAGTTCAAATCGGCTATTATTCTATCCTTAGTGCGCTAGTAACAGGATCTTATGATAGGCGGTGGCTGGCTCCAAAGCACTGCCCGCTGCAGCTTCGATGCGAAGCAGATTAGGCCTAGCAACACCTAGTGAATGACGTGCACTGCTAGCACGCTGGCGGGTGGCACGTCGCTGCAGGAAGCACGTCACTAGCGTGGGTGCGATGATGCATGCTTCTAGGTTAGATATAAGCTTATCAACAGCCATTTTTATATATCGAAATATTTCGTGATCCCCTTCGAGTTCAGCACTCGTACATTTTATAGCATTAGATTTTTTGTTTCGTTTTCCAGAAGTAAAGGCCACCATTTCTACTGTGTTTGCTTTTGAAGCAACGTGCAACTTTCTTTGAAACCCATTAAATTGAGCAGTTCTAAACTGCTCTGTTTTTCGCCGCCACCACAGGTACAGGGTGCCATGGGCTTATACTGTTGCATTTACGTCGATGTGCTTTTGTACGCTCTGAAGTGCTGCACATGGCCATCACACACAAGAGTAGGAGGCACATAAAAAATCTCTTTCTTATGGTTCACTTTTTATCTTATAAAGCAGCTTTCTGCTTATAACAAATGCAGAAACATGAAATTGCCTTTTCACTCAGGCAGTGCTTTGGATTTGTAAGGGTGACACCATAGTAGGTTCGGTTTCTATGCTGGAACTTTTTGGGCATATGTTTAGATGCCTCACAATCAGTCATTCAGATCCCTTGTACCACTTTAACCACTGAGTGCACAGCCCAGTGCACTGGTAGCACTGGGTTGTGCACCGACGGGTGCACGTTATGCACTCAGTGCACAGCATGCTAACATGTGTGCCAGTGTGCACAACATGCACCCGGTGGCAGGTTTTGAAGGATACTGGGGAAAGATGAGAGTAGTGACAGGGAGTAAAGGCCTTGCACTATTTGTTTGTCAAGCCCACTTGAGAAAGCTCTCTCAGAAATGCAGCCTGCATGACAAGAGCATGTAGGCCGTGCAGTGTGTGTCATTGTGAGCACTTCAGAGTTTGAAAAATGACTGTGCAGAACTGTGGTTGTGGGAAGGACCCTATCGCTTCTTTCTCATGCATCAAGTGTAGTACATCGAATAGAATCCAGCATTTCGTTTCTGCCCCTATGGCCGTGTAAGGATGCTTTCAAGGACTGGTTGTGCTGTGTTGCTGTTGAGCACTTCTGATCCAATGTGTGTCACTTCGTGCCTTGAGCTGTTGCTCATTTTTATTGAAAGTTTTTGACGTGAGAAACCTTGCCAAATCATTAGCGAGGAAATGTGAGCACAGCCTCTGTATCTGGGATCACGTGGGCTCAGCACAAGGCAGGTCCTTTTTGCCATAGTGACTGCGCCCCATTTTTTTTTGCTGGTTCTTGTTGCATCTTGCATCTTTTTTATTCAGTATGGCTCTTCAGTTCAAGTCACTTTGCATTCTCATTTTATTGGTTGTGTGTCTCTCTGTTTTGTTCTCAGTTGTAAAATGAAGTCACCTGTGTCTATCATAGGCCTCATTGCGTATAGAAGGATGGCAGATTGGGCGAGTTGGTGTTCCATGGTGACAAGAAAATTCAAACAGCGCCAGACAACTGGACCAGAAAAAGGAGGAGACAAACACTGCGCTGAACTTACAACTGATTTATTTGAAGAAAAAAGTCAATTTATGTATGACCGTGCGTATTTGTGCCCATTTTTGTAGGTATAAATTGACCTCTTTCTTCATACAAATCAGTTGTAAGTTCAGCGCTGTGTTTGTCTCCTCCTCTTTCTGGTTCAGTTGTCTGGCGCTGTTTGAATTTTCTTGTCTCATTGCCTAGTCAGGATAAGCTGTCCCCAGTAAACTTGCACCAGGTTCAGAAAAATTGACATATTATCACAAGGAAGTATATGGCTGCCAAAATTCATGCATCTATATGCTAGCCAAAATGAACGACAGTAGGATGTTTAGCATTATATGCTCGTTTAACAAGTTTTTTTTATTAATGATAGCGATGGAATCAATTCGTTTTAAAAGTAGTAAGCATTATTGTATGGTGAAAGCCACAGGTTCACTGCAGCAGGAAAGTACAAGGCCAAAGTAAAAGGCAACCATACTGAACTTGGTGCAGAAATTTCACTCTAGAAACAGCAGTTCAGAAGGCCCATGGTGACTTCCAGTGGTGTCTTTACATTACCCTTGTTTTTCTGTTTTAAAATGTTTGGTTTAGGTTTTTTTCTTTCTTTTTTCCCTTCCTCTGCTCGTGAACGGCACTAAATGTGTGCGGGGCCAACCTGCTGTCCCGGCGGATGTAGTGAGAGGCGAGTATGCTGCATCAGGATGCACGAAGGCCGGCCTTGGCTGGCATTTGTGCCCACTGTTGGCTTCGGTGGCCTTAGCATGATCGGCTGTTTCTTACTGAAGCTTGCTGTTGGAATGTCTAATCACTGTAATTCATTGTTTTGCTTTTGGCTCTGAGGTGATTGACATGGCGTCCAATTTGACTTTGTGATTGGAACGGTTGTGGACACTATTCTGGGGGTTATGCCCTGTGACAGAAGTTCTGCAAATACCCGTTGAGAAAAGTCTTAAATTTGCACGTCACTCGCTCTTGCCACTGTGGTGTAGCACGCAACTTAGCTGTCTCCATTTCCGGCTGCATCTGCATCTTTTCTCCTCTCCTGCAATCTGGAGGTGAAGCTCTCTTCTTGTCACCCCTTTATTCTGCTCCGCACGCATGAAAACTGCATTTTTTTTTTCTGGCATTTTTTTGGGTATTTTTGTGCTTTACCTGTTTGCATTTGCGTCCTGTCTTTATTATTTTTCTCTGTGCAGTCAGCCAGGTGTGGTGAGCAGTGAGTTTGTTGACTGGCTTTTAATGCCAGCATTGCATGGTATGAAAGATGTACTGCATGGGTGCCCTGTGCATTTGTGCACAGAGCACCACACAACACCCATTGCACCTAATTACCTCACGATGGCTGTGTTTCTTTCTGCCTGTATCATGATCGGAAAAACTTGGCTCTCTCATTAGAACCAGGTTCATCACTGTATTGTGCGTTGCAGAGAAACAGTCCATGAAAGGCAGTCTTAGGCAGTGGCCATTTGTTTACTGATCTCATTGCAGCAGAGGTGTGTATGAGTGCCTACAATATGAAAGTGAATACATAATTATTTGCATTTAGGCAGTGAGTACTTTAAAAGTAGGAGTAAAAACCACACACTTTCCCTTGCTCTAAATAGTGTTCCTGTTGACAGATAATGCCTATGAGGTGGTTTTCAACTCCCGTATAGATGTAAGAGCAGAATTCCGTCTTGTGTGCAAAGCGACTGTTCCCTTTCATATTGGAGCTGCCTGTGCATTGCATGCACTGCATGCTGTTAAATAAGCCAAACATTGTGAAATGCATGCTGATAAAATGGAATGAATCAACTAATTGCTGCACTGAAAGCACCAGAGTACACCTATTGCAGCAGGCCTCACATCCCCCCATTTCTTTTGTGCTTCCTTGCACAGATGCTGGCATCATGTGCACAGGTCACTAGCACATATGTCCAGGCCTAGTTTGTGTGTCAGTTGCCACAGGTGTCTATAAACGGTGGAAGCTGCAGCGTTGCATGGCATGGTAAGAAGAGGCCCGGAGGCATAGCTGGTTGCGCTTGCTGCACTGTGTTAAGCCTCTTCACTCCTCTGATCACGCCTTAGCTCGTACATTGTAACCTGAGGTGTGTCCTCAGGCTGGGCAGACTGAGCTGGGAAGAAGCAGTGCGAGGTGCTGCGGTGATGCTGGCGGGAAATGCTAGTTCAGCGAGTGCAGTGATTCATATTTTCAGGTGGCACTTGCACCTGTGGTCAGTCCCCCCCTCCCTTTACCTTTGTCGCATTCTGTGCTAGTTGTTCATGGTGGCCTTTGTGGCCCGCAAATGGTGGTGGCTGAGGCACGTCCATGGTGCAGGTTCCTGTCGTGCATCCCCAGCAAAGCCGAGCTGGAGCGGGAGGTGTCGCTGCTGGAGGAACACCTCTCGGGCCTGGGCTCGCCTGTCGTCTTCTGCCACAATGACCTGCTGGTCAAAAACATCATCTACCAGGAGAAAGAAGGTGCTGCCTTGCAGCTGGTGGTTCTTTTTTCTCCCCCTTGCACACACACTGTGCAGTGGTTTCCGCATGCATTCCAGCTGCTCATTCAGAGCCCTGTTCTCAGAAGTGGCTGGAGCCCTTCTGCCCTTGCCTGCACTGGGAAGAAAGGGGGTGCAGACAGCAGCAGAGGAATGCTGACATGGGGGCAATGCGCAGTTATTTTGTGGCATTGGTAACATTGTTCTGCACTACTGATGTACGATCGCTAGTGAGGGGAATGCCAGAATGCAAATAATTGGCCTTATAGGTGCTGTTGGCTGCAAAAAATGGCAAGGACACGAGAGCCACAGAAGAACGCAACGCCTTTGCAGCATCTGTTAATGACCCCAGAATCAAACAGTTCACTTCACAACTGCCTGTATGACCTAAAGGGCGAACCATCCTTAATCACAGGTTGGCATCGAGGCTGCAGCACAGTTCACTGTTTGACGATTTGTTTTCGTTGGCTCTGGCCCTTACTGTTATGTGTGCCGCCGCAGCAGCAACAGTGTGAATACACCTCTGGAGATAAAAATTCTTCCCCCTCTTCATCTGCCATTCCAGACAGGGTGATCTTCATCGACTTTGAGTATGCTGACAACAACTACCAGGCCCTGGACATAGGGAACCACTTCTGCGAATTTGGGGGTAGGCTTATTCTCTGTTTTCAATTTCTGCATTAATGGCTTCTGTTGCATGCCACTACTGCTGGTGAGTGCAGTTGCCATGTGGCTGTTCCAGCTATTCTTCATTTCTAGTGGTGCAGGTTTTAAAAGTGCTCATGGCGTCACACAGCCAACTTGTGTCTTGCTTGTGGCCTGTGAGCGCTTCTGAGCATATGCAAACCACTGCAGCAAGTTGTTCTTGCCAGTGTGAAGCTTTTGGTGTCAGCTTTGCATCTGTAGCGTATCGAGACAATGCAATGAGTGGGTCGTCATTGCAAATGTGGAGTGGATAAGCGCTGCAAAATGCTTTGCATTAGTGGGACAGTAAGTGTGGCTGCTTCAGAAGTTGGTCAGTGCCAATTGTGTTGGGGATGTTTAATCACCAGTTTCCACTACTAGCAGCTGAGCTGAATTTGCATGCAAGAGGCCAACGCATGGTGCAGGGCACACAACTGTCAGCGCAGCTAGGAATGGCGTGCTGCACAAGATTTGACCTTCACAAAGAAACGAGGAAGAAACAAGACTGTGTGTATATGCATATTTTCTCAGTCCCATGCTGCTTTTGCAGTGACTAAGTTCTGGGCAAAAGTGGTCTTTGCACTGCAGTTTTATTGTACTGCCAGAGTGCACAGGAGGAGAAACTATGCATGTGACCATACAATGTCACACACAAAGGTACCAGCAGTGGGGGCATCTGCTGGAGGAAGGCACTGGCTTTTTGCACTGAACTTTGCTGCAGCAGTGAGTGCAGAATAGATCAGTATGGATTTTAAAGCACAAGAGTACGCTCAGAAATATATCCACTGAACATATTGCGGCAGAAATCAGCACTGTGATCATTATTAAAATACACCACAACAGACCATAATAATAGGTAGACCATAAAAGTAGAATCGAAATACTAGATCTTGGTATGGAGCTGCTGTGGCAGTAAGTGTAAAATAGATCGCCGTGCATTTTTAATTTAATACACCTGATCATGAAACAGTGTATGACAATATGAACACCGCATATATAGACCACCAATAAAAATATATTGATGCATTTTAAAGCAGCTAAGCATGCTTAGAAATGTCGATTAAGCACCTCCAGAAAAAAAATAATTTTCTCTGCTGTCGATTCTTTCTTTGCATTGGCTCTTTTTAGTAGTCAGCTTGACTACACATTCTACACTCGTTATCATCATCAACACCTTGAGCCTAGTTGAGCCCACATTGCCAGTCTAGCTGCCCAGTGGACCAGCTGGTCACTTTGCTAAAGCAGTGTCCTCATCCTCCGTTTCCCTGTTGCAGGGGTGGAGCGTTTTGACAGCTCACTGTACCCCGACCGGGAGTTCCAGCTGTGCTGGCTGCGACACTACCTGGACGAGTGGCACCGACTGGCGGGCCGTGGTGAGAGCGCTTCTGCGCAGGACGTCGAGCTGCTCTACGTCCAAGTGAACAAGTTTGCCTTGGTGAGAACCACATCGGGCTGAGCTAGTCGGAGAGTACTCGCAACAGGCACTGAAAGACTGGGGCATGAACAGGAAAGAGAGCATAGAGGACACAAACACAGGAGTTGCAGTGAGGTAGCAACACATTTTGCTCGCACTAACTACGTTGATCATCAGATGCAAGCCGTAGCACAGGATACATGAGATTCCTGTGCAGCCAGGATAAAGCAACCGTACAGGTCACGATATAGCATAATTATAATTTTGTTTGACACAACCTGGGTGATGGTTGCCTGTTTTTGAGGTGAAAATTGAGCAGCCAACAATTTGTTCCAGTTTCGTCAAACGCATTACTGTGCTCACGCTGTTAGGAATGTCGAAGCAGAACTTCTCCAAAAAAGAAATTCACCGACGGTTACAATACTCCCCAACGTCCAATTTGAGCGCAGCTCTTTAAGCTTGTTGATTCTGTGATATATTCAGGCTATGGCCAATGAACTCCTGCTTTGGTGGTGTGAACAGCAGGGCCCTCTCGAAGGCGCTGCTTAGCTTCTGCTTTGGTGGCATGCATTTCTAGATTCTGGCATCAGTGGCGCTGTGCCTCTGCTCAGGCAACTCGTTTAGCAGCAGCAGCAGCAGCAGGCAAAGCACTTCCACCGATTGCGTTGCCTGTTGTTCAGAAAGAACTGCCGAGGAGCCTATTTTGTGTTGTGATTATATAAGCAGACGTTTTACATTAGGAAGAGAACGCTGCAAGTGGTTTGGCTGGCGCGGACAATCTGTGTTGTGTGGCATATTTCACAGCAGCCGCCGCAAGCGGAGCGTGGCGCGGCTGCCTCGCTAATCGGAGGATCGAGAGAGACAGCACTTGGGCGACACATGGCTGCGTTTTACAGCAGCCACCGCTCATGCAGCGCTATGTTTCTAATTATGGGGGTCTGAAGGAAAGACTAGTGACGCACTAGTCTATGCTCAAAATGGGGCAAAGCTGCACTCACCTGGCTGGCTGATTGAGCTGTATGGCTGGACTCTCTCTAGGCTGCGGGGTCCTCCGGTTGTCATTGTGCATGTCATTGTTCACATGTGAGACTAGCATAAGTAACACTGCACCGTTCAGTGGAGGCTTGAGGAAGGGTGTTTGGACGATTGCTGACTGTGTCAGTCATACCTCCACTTGGCCTCCTGTCAGGAGCCCATCTGAATTAAAGGCCGACCTCCAAGGGGCAAAGTTTCACTGTTCAATTTTCGCGGTGAAAAATCTTGCGCAGTGCGCTACTTGGAATTCATCGCAAAATCCTCTATGCGACGAAGGAGTGAACGCCGCTGGCGGCTACCACGATCAGGCCAGACTTTTTGGGTGCAGTGTGTAGCTGTTGCAGTGAAACTGCCATTCCTCGCAGTGGCTGCCAGTTGCGAAAGAAGTGGCTACAGCATACAACAATATAACATAAAGAAAAAAAGCACAGTGGGCATCATTTCACATGAGCCGTTCATGGTTCTTAACATTATTCATGCACGCTCCGGCGGCAGCAAACTTACCTATTGTATGAGAGATGAAACACTGTAGACGTGGCATCATAGATTGTTGGAACGTATTTACTCACTTTTGAATCTCATAAATGCTCCACATTCGGACTAATGTGATAAGAGTGATTGTAAGCATTCTTTACGCTATTTTCATTACTACAAGTGAGCCCCTGAATCATTTAAGGGAGAAAATTTTGCCTTCACTTCATGTGACAAGCCATTGTGCTGTGCTGTGCGTCAACAGCTCTTCCATACGGTGCCTCAGGTGGTGTAAGGACGTGTTAGCTTTAATCCGAGATTCGGTTATGTTTTATCAGAAATGTAGATATTCATGTGCAATTAAACTCTTGTTTTCACTATAGTTGCAAAAATTATGAGGTGCACTTAAGGCTCCTTACATACGGAAATGCAAAAGCTATGCGCCTTCTGGATTTGCATCTTGGAGCATTGCTTAATGGCCGAACTGGCGTCCACTGTGTTACTATGCGCGCGCCATCTGCTGGGTCAGCGTCGTACATTGTGAGGGGAGTTTTCAGTAGGTGCCATATGAAGGTGCTTCGACACACCAAGCAAGACGTAAATTTACTGGAAACGTACTGTTTTACTCGGTTAATTGTGACATCTGTAATTTATCTGCTCATAATTACTCATGTACACTACATATCTCAGAGATACGTTTCTAAGACAACTCTTCATTCACTAAACGCGCCTTTGTTCAGCTGCGATTGTTGAACCATTGTGGCACAGTAAAATCGTGCCCACCTCACACGCCACAGGTCCGGGTTCAATTCCCGCCTAGATCCCAGTTTTATTTTCTTATTTTTCTTCATCGACAATTCGTGCCTTGTTGGATTCTGGATTGGATTATGGATTTAATTGTGGGTTGGCTTGTTGGATGGCTGTGGATATGATTGTGGATTTGCTATGGATTGATGAAAGCGTAACATGCCCTGTTCACGCCACTCATGAGGCAAGAAATGCTTTTGCATTGAAAATTGTTCTTGAATCCATAGACTTGCATGGGCATTGGATGAAACCATGCTGCCTGTTATCTAAATTAACGAGGGTAACATTCTTGCGGGCTAGTTGCACAGGCGTGTGCACGAGGGTAAAATTAGTAATGTTTTATTGTACTAAACTACATTCCTCGAATTGTCCAAAGGGGAAACACTTATGTAATTTATTGCTTGTTCCTGATAAAATCTACCATTGAGTCTTCTTAAATGCTGTGTTGTATGCTTTCTTAGTGATCCTGTCTTTCAGAGCTTGCTAGACATGGTTATAAATGTGCACATTGGCAGAGTTATTAGCATTATGGTACGTAGTTGCGAAATAACACTTCAAAATCCAGCCATGTGCCCTGTTGACAGTTTTTTTTTTTTCAGTTTTTTGCACGTTTTTCAGTTGTTTTTTTTTTTCACCTCTTGCTGTGTACACTGTGAGACAGTGTGCTTTGGTTTCACTGTAAAAAATACGAGCTTGGCTGTGCTGCATTGCATCATTGCAGGCTTCATGCATGCTGTGGAGCCTTTGGGCACTCATCCAGGCTGCTCATTCCACCATCAAGTTCGACTTCCTCCAGTGAGCCATCCTGTCTTTTTTTCTGTTTCCACGGCGTGTCCATAATGAACCCGTCTCTGAGCCCATCTGTGTTCCACGGACACGCTTGCACTGTAAACTGTATGACTCAGTAGGCCACACATTGGCTGTACCATGGTCAGCACTTTGAGTTTCTTCAAGCCATCAAACCATGCCATGTACCCAGGTTAAACAAGTCCAGAGAAAAGGCAAACAAAGCACATGTGTAGTTTGCCGTGCATCTTAATTTGTCTCACCCAAGATGGGATTTTCTTTCAAGTGGTGTTACCGTGCAACAGGATCTATATGCAGTAGTGCAAGTTCTGTTTCAGAACATGTTCCTTTGAGCACAGGCATTTGTTGTTCAGTGCTTGGTGTTTTCATTTGGGAGCATATCGCCTTGTGGCATGGCAGAATGTAAATAGGTATTGTCAGTGTAGGTTCTTTGCAAAGAGTCGGTTGATTTCTTGAAGCACATTAATGAGCCATGCGCTGCCAGAAAAGGAGAGGTGGCCAACAGAAATTTGGATCACTTTCAACTGGTGCAGGCCATTCACTTCACAAGTGAGAAACACCGTCTTTACATAAAAGCTTATTTTGCATATATCTTCAACTGCAGCATTGAAAGTAAAAATTAGAGGATGTTTAAGCTTCGCCTCCAAGAGTGGAACGCAACAGCATGTTGCAGCATGTTGCAGCGGCGCCAGGGAGTCCACGGAATGCCTTGGCCATCGGACAAATCGCTCGGATTCTCTAGGAGGCCTTTCAAAACAGCCCGTGCACCGCCCGAAGAGGTCACAAATGGGCTGCAGTGACACTGCTGCCTGAATTGGTCGTTGTGCGTCTCAGTTGTGATTGCAATTTTAGAGGAAAGGAATGTCGCCGTAACTGTCTGGTATATTGGTGGACAGCACAACCTTGCTGTGATGGAAGGGAGGAAGTTTGGAGCGAAAGAGAAAAGACAGAAAGAGAGGCCGTAATGGAGGTCTGGGTCTCTGTTGGCATCACATTCGTTGACCACACCACAACAGCACACAGATGCCTACATCGTGCTGGGGTGGTAGGAGTTCCATGACATCAGAGTGGTTGACACCCGCACAAAACATGGCACACACACAGGTCCGGTCCCCGTCTGAAGCCCTAAGAGGTCGCGAAGGGTTGCACCCATGCTGCCGCCCGCAGAGACGTAACCGTCATGTTATCACCGAGCTCTGCATTCGGACCACTTGACGTCTTCCAAGGTTTCGTTTGCCGGTCCTCCAAATTCGAATCCACAACCACTGTGCAATTTCAGTGCACGTTAATGAACCCCAGGTCCAAAATTACCGAAGTCCTCCACTACGGCATCCCTCATAGCCCGAATCGCTTTGCAACATAGAACTCCATAAACCCAAACCGAACATGATCATAACACCACCTATCATACCTCAGTGCAAGCTGTTTGCATTTACTTTCATCTCTACAACATAGATGGCGCTGCTTTGCCACAGCGTGGATGAGTACAAGTATCTTGGGGTGTGGATAAATAACGGTGCTGAGTATCTGACAGAGCATGAAAAATATGTAATGAACAAAGCTAGTAGGAATGCAGCTGTCATGAAAAATAGGGCACTGTGGAATTACAATAGGTATGAAGTGGTAAGAGGGATCTGGAAAGGGGTGATGGTTCCTAGCCTGACTTTCGGTAATGCGGTCCTGTGCATGAGACCAGATGTTCAAGCAAGGTTAGAAATTAAACAACGTGGCGTAGGGAGGCTAGCTTTGGGAGCACATGGCAATACACCAAATCATCAGGAGGTACAGGGTGATATGGGATGGGCGTCTTTCGAGAGCAGAGAGGCTAGCAGTAAGATAGCATTTGAGGAACGATTGAGAAGGATGGAGGAAAAGCGGTGGGCTAGGAAAGTTTTCAGATACCTGTATATAAAGAATGTTGACTCGAAATGGAGAAAGCGAACTAGAAAATTGACAAGCAAATATCTGGACAGCAGTAGGGGGTCAAATCAGCAATTATCGGTTTAAGAAAAAGGTTAAAGAAACAGAGAGAGCTCTGTGGAAAACAGGGATGCTGACGAAATGACCTCTGGGAACATACAGGATTTTTAAGCAGGAAATTGTCAAAGAAAATATCTATGATAATTGTATTGGAAGCTCTTTGTTGTTTGAGGCTAGGACAGTAGTTTCGCGGACTAAGAGATATAGTCAGGTACCACGAGATACGCGTTGTGCATTGCGTGCAGAGAGGAGGAGGAAACGGCTGAACACTTGATACTCTCCTGTAAAGGGCTTCACCCTACAAGGGAAAGCAGCGGGGCTGACTTATCCAAGGCATTGGGGTTTAAGGACAGTGAAGGTAAAGGAGATTTCAAGCGGGTAGAAATAACCAAGCAAAGGTTATCTGATTCGTGGCTAAAATCAAGAGAAGAGTAAAATTTCACAAGTCATGGCTGGGTGGCTTGAACCATCGCCCGATTTAAAGGGTTTAGCCGTATCCATCCATTCATTGTGGCAGTCAATTGATATGCTTTATAGAGTAGAACGCGATTGTTATTGGGTCCCGTTTCAAATTCGCATACTCATAATTACTCATGTACACATCAGTACACAAAGACACTTCACAAAGTCAAAGACCACAACGCATCCACTAGGTCCACTTTTTTTCCATTCGAACCAATGAGCCTTTGTAGTGTGTTCTGCTGGGTTCGGTTCTCCATATCTCCCGAAGATTTTTTATTTGGAGATTTTGTTTAGAGAGTCTCATATTACAACGCCGCCAACAACAATGCTGACACCGGCTTTTCTGTGACACAGGGCCCTTAACGCTATCGCGTTAAATGTGCATTTCAGTTTTAGGGTTCATCATTAATCCTAGAGGTCTTGGCAATTTACAGATGGGCTGTCAAGATTGTACCAGTTTTTCGAAAGCTAAGCAGCGAATGAACCTTGTCATCCTGGAAGGAGGCAGTCCGCACATGGCCACCATGTGGTCCGCATGCCAACACAGCCATCACTTTGGCTGCACATGGTCAACGCCGCCATGTAGCCTGCACATTCTGAATGCACAGCCACTGCACATGGGCAACACTTGGCCACCACGTAGTGTGCGTGTGCTTCACACAGCCACCTTGCGGTCTGGTAAACATGTGGCCACCACATGGCCTGCACATGATCAGCACAAAGCATCCTTGTGTTCTGCGTGTGCTTGAACCCACTGCTGCTACACGGTCCATACGTGGTCAACACACAACCACCACATTGTCCACATTTGCTTTTAACACACAGCCACCTCACAGTCTGCGTGTGTTCAACATGCCGCTACTGTTGCATGGTCCACACATGGTCATTGCATGGCCACCAAACTTACATTCACACAGCGCAACAGTGAACATGGACGACATGGAGACACCATAAAGCGCTGCTGTCACCACCACATCGTGCACATATGCTCAACACATAGTTGCCGTGCAGGCTGCATGTGCTCAACACTGTTACTGCATATTCTGCACATGGTCAACACATGGCCGCCATGTGGTCTGCTTGCGCTAAACGCATAGCCACTGTATGTCCCACACATAGTCAACGCATGGCCACAACATGATCTGCACATGCTCATCACATAGCCACCATGTGATCCACACATGCTCAACAGGCGGCTACCCTATGGTCTGCCCGCTGTCAGCTCACGGCCGCTGCATATTCCACACGTACTCAACATGTGATCATCAGCTCCTCTCTGGCTGGTCACAATGGCCCTGGGTACCTGGTAGCACCTGCTTGTACTCCTGATCATAACAGGTCGTCCGCCGTCTGAAAAGGGCACGGAGGGATCACAGTAAAGTTGCACCCAGAAGTGCCCATGTTGCTCTGGGGTCACTGCTGCCCTGTTGGACCAGCTGTAGAAGGGCTCGTCTGCTTCTGCCAGGCTTCAGCTGTCATGACCACATTCATACCAAAGCCCCCTTCACTGGGAGCATCCAACTTTGCACGAGATCCACCAGTTCACATTCTTCTTTGCTCTCTTGATGATTGCTGATATCAGCCAGACATTGATAAGCAGCCATTGCACTGTATTGCTGCGTGCCTTTTCTCGCTGACAGGAAGGTAGTCAGATCATAGGTACAAACATTTGCTTCTTTTCGAGGTCCCGTAGAGTTCGCGAAAACTCACTGTCGTATCCAGCAAAATAGTCAACGTCTCGATGAAAACTAATCTGGTCAGGCATACAAATTGAAAATCAAACTGAAGTCACTTGCCAACCTTGATCGAGAAACCGGTGCAGCCTCGTGAAACGACATAATTTACCTTCGCTCTTTCTGTGACTTTTCGGTGTCCAGTGAGCCCTGCACCTTAATCATCTGGGTAGGAGGTTGTTTAGCACAGAGGCATCTTTCTGCCTGCCCAGGTTTGCCCTGGAGCGTCTGGACATGTACAGGAGGCACAAGGCAGAGTTCATGGACATGCAGCTGCCATCTTCCTAGGAGTGGCTAGTCGGGGCAACAGCTTCGACTGCGAGGCTCTGCCCTCTCAACACATCCTACCTCGGCTGGCTGCCCTCTGCCCAAAATGGTCTCATCAGTCACCACCGCACTTCACTGCCTCTCAGGGCCCCGCCCCCTACCACTGCGTGTGTCTGAACTGGCAGTGGGGCTGTACTTTCGCTTAGCTCTACGACGAGACAAAGAATGTACGGGATATTTTTGCTACAAGCTGTTTATTTTCAGTTCTTGCACACATTGTCTTCGTGGGGTCTGGTTTTCCAGTGCCTTACTCGGTCCTCGCGTTGTGTGTGTTACTGCTGTGCTGCCTGAGCCCAGAGTACTTAGTTTGCGATGGACGGAAAGAGTGTTTACTTTTTGATGATCAGGAGCTGAGGAAGATGGTGGCAGCCGTTGAGCCAAGCGATGTGGTCCTTCATCCCGATTGTACTGGCTGCATTCTTTCATTTTTGTTGCCATCAAAATTGCAATGGGTGGCTTTCTACATTTTTAAGTGCTTTTTCACATGCTGGCCAGCTTTTTATGATGGGAGAAATGAGGGAATTACTCCTTAATTGTTGTGCTTAAAAGTATTTTGAAACATGGAAGTCATCACACGCACTCAAACTTTGCAAGTTACTACCTCTAGGCTAATACTGTAGCCCAGCAGTATATGCTGGAAAGTTTGATTGGCTTTAATGAGATGAAAGGTGACCCTAGATTTCTGACTGCAAATGTCTGCTTATATGGGGTTAACACTTGGACTGTGTTGTTAATGTATTAATACATTCATTTTCTGCTGAATAGTCGACCTTAGTAGTCTGGTGCATCTTTATTACGAGGGTGACCTGTTGCTGCTGCTAGTCTGGGGGCTCCTGTGAACAGCAGTGCATTCATGTTTGGCCATTTGTTGCTCTGCGTTTACCCTGAGCTTGGCTGCAAAGTCACTTGTGTGTGACCCCAGAAAGAGTGTTTTGAGATCGGCTCTGAAAGTGAAGCAGTTCCCTCACGATTTCATTGTTGCTTTTGGCAGCTGCTGTTGATTGTTTTTTGGACTTGAGTTTTTGTTGTTGTAGTAATTTTTATCATGTTATATTGTTGTAAGTATGTCAGTTGTTATGGAGCTTGTTTTTTTGATGCCTTTTTCTCTTCTTTCGCTACAATTTTAAGGTGTAACAGGTCATTATGGGTCACTATGGTTCGTGTCACGTGTGCAGTTCGAGTTGACAGTTTGATAAATCAAACGGTAGTGCAGTGCCATTTCAGAAACAAGGAAGCTTTGTAGAGAGGCAGTCTGTCATGTGAGTTTGTTTATTTCATTTGTTCTTTTATGCGGTTCTCTTAAACCAAAAAAATGTTGTGCCACGTTTTGTTCTGTGCTCTTATAAGTGGGTGCAGGCATCAGAAGGTGGGATCTGAGGTAATCGAAGCATACATTCCCAGGTCTTGATTTTTTATCCATGCTGCATTGATCTGCACTGTGCAAGGAGTGTTCAGTAATATCTGAAGGAGCCCTGGAGCAGTCTTGTTGATTCCTCCACCTATATTTGCTTCCAAGATGTCATAATCACTATGGCATTGTCATGGCATTTCTGGGATCACTGGAAATGAAGTGCGCTACCATTGGCTGTATTCCTTTTACATCAAGCAATGAGAGCAAATTCATGATAGCATTGTTCAGAAGCAAGATCAAAAGTAAGAACCAGTGGGTGAACATTGGAAGCTGTGGCCGTGCTGCCTGACAGTTTCCAAGACATATTTTGTAATCAGCGAAGAGTGCTTCAGGGCCTTTTTAAGGCAGCCTTTTGAAGTAAGGTAGAGTGAACCTCAAGTTTTGAAAACAACACTTGGTTTAATTGGGTTTAGGTTGTTTCTTTATTAGAATTCAGGTCAGTTCACCGGAAGCCAAAATACGTTTTTCTGAAACCTCGGTAAACCGCACAGGCAGCCATGTGATGTTTTGCACTCAGCTGCGTGCATTTTCACCTCCCGTACTTACCTCTGGCCACCATTTTTTGATGCTGAAATGCAGCTTCAGAACTGGTGGCTGCTGTTTCATTTTTATTCCTTTTGTAACCAAAAAAAAACAGGCTGTGATGCTAGATGCAGTGTGGGTTCACGTTTTACAAAAGTGCACGCACAATATACAAAGTGACCATATCATAATGTTTGCATTGTGTGGATGCCAGTGAGCACAGTATATAGTGGTCACTGCACTGTTCTCAGTCACCAGTGTGCTTGATCTATATAAAGTGCATTTTTAGTCCAGATCCTCCAGATGTAAGAGCTGTGAAAAATTTGCAGCTTGAGCGCTGTAACAAAAAGAGTAGCTGCAGTTTGCAGTGTGGGTATTTTCTGCTGCGAAAAGTATTTGCAATGGTGCGCTTTAGCAGAGTTGTTTTAAATGCTGTTGTTGTGATAGTTGGAAACTGACTGCAAGAGAGCGCATGCACCGAAATGTCAGAGGTTACAGTAGAGACTGTTTGAAGACAAAAGGCTGCATTGTTTTGCAGTCGTTGTGTGTACATTAATATGTGAAACTGCTGTGAAAACAGGTCTCCGAATGTATTTGGAGAAATATGAAAACGCTAGCAGAACAGTACTACTACGCACACATGTTCTCCTTTAGCTAGTCACGAGAGCGTTGAAACATTGTGAAACTCTGATGCCCATCCTCTGGCCAATGTCTTTGTGTCTCTGTGCCCTCTAAAGCTGGCAGCTCAGTATTTTTGAAAAAAAGTCACTTGCAGTGGAGTGCGCATTACTGAACTGATGGTCCAGCCAGCACTAGTGCACATGTTCTCATGGCACAGGCCTTGTGCTGAACTTCCTTTGTTGTGTCAAACTAGGCACACCTGTCTGTTGCAGAAGCAGGTTTATGGACAGCTGTTGGAGAGAGAGGCACTTCACTTACGCTAAGCATTTCTTATCAAACAAAAGTGACGACATTTGCGGCAGTATCCTGCCAGAAAGTTCACCAGTCGGGTAGAGTATGGTCTGTGGTGAAAGCGGTATGTCAAGTCAGCAGGGTAGTGTGCGAGGGGCAGCTGCATTCGAGTCAGCTGGTTTGGCTTGGTGTGTCTGACATATTTAACAGTGGACCCATAGAAATCCTTGGATAGGTGAAGTGTTTTGGGTGAAATGGAGCTGGACAAAACGCTCGCATTCAGGGTGGAAGTGGTGAAGAAATTTTTGGCCATTGCCTTTTTTAAAGCGTCGCTTCGAGCTGTGCGAGTCTAATTTTGTGATGCAACCTGATCTGTGTGCATGGGCTGTGCAATGAGCAGACAGCACGGATGTGGCAGTGCTGAATGCTACCTGCTTGGTGCACTCCAGTGCAGTCCTGCAGTGTGGCCGCACTGTTGGCACATGACAGTAAACACAGGCAGCGCACTGTCCCCCGACCACCTTTTGTAGCTTTGCGCATGGCTGTTGGGCCTGCTGGAGTCAGTTGTATCGAATCTGCATGGAGCCGGCATTGTAAATGCTGTCGTGTTAATCTCGCCACGTCAAGCAGTTGATTGAGTGTCCTAGTGCGGCAATGTCGAAGGACAGCAAGACTTGAGTGTGACTTTGTTGGGGTGCTGGTTTCACCATTGTTGTCAGTGTGCCTGCATTAGTGTGCTGTGGTGGCTACAGGGATTGCCCATAATGTGTTGTGTGTGCTATCCACGCTTTGTGATTTTCAGACACGATTTGCCAACTGCTGCTGGTCAGCACTGGCACCCTCGGAGGGGAGTTGAGCAGGGCTTACGTTTGCAACTCTGGTTCCGGTTTTCGCTGTGTGTGGGCCAAGCTGTGAGAACCTGAAGGAGGATGATGCATACGCATAGTGTGTGTTGCTGCTACTCTGTAGATATATATATATTGTATAAAATACCTTTCAAACTAAGGAGCTTTAAAGCATGTTGCTTCTCCCCACAGATCCATTGCTTCACCGGGCCACCCTGTGTGCATGTGTGCACAAGTCATCTGCCAACTATTTTTCTACAAGTGCCCAGTGGATGGAGTGTGAAGGCTCGCTGCCCATTTCTCAGGCTGTTTGCTCAAGTGTGGTTGTGTATATCTGCTGAGCAGGAGGGCAAGGGTTGCAAAACTTGACCTTTGGAAACAAGAGTGTCAGTTGTGTACCCTCACCATTAACCAGCATGCCTCAGGACCGTTGTGGTCTTTCTTAGATGAAGCCGTTTTGTATGGGGCTGGTAATGCTCAGCAGGGCGAGGAAACGCAAGCCCTGGTATATAGGCCAAGGCTTGTAGGTTCCCTCTTGCATGCTGCTAGGATGGTACTAATGTAAAATATCCAACAGCGCAGTTCAAAAGCACAGAGCGCACAGTAGATGGGATAGGCACTGCCGTCATGGTTAACATGATTCACCGTGGCTCCTGTCTACTGTGCTGTTCTGTGGTGTGTGTTTGGCTGCACTGGTAAATTTTATATCAGTAGAACGTACCAGCCAAGCCAGCAGGAATATGTTTTATTGAACCATGACAAGGGTGAACACCGTGAAAGAGGACTGGAGTCGGAAAGAGACACCAGAGGTGTCAAATTGAAAGTAATGTTTATTTTGCAGAAAGTTGATTAATGCGTGTTTGAGAAAAATGTCCGGACAATGCACGCAGATAACATTACCTGTCCCTCGTAACCATAATTTGTAGTTTTTTTTTGTAACCTGCCATATTTACTTGCGTATAGGTTGATCTTTTTTCTTTTTCAAAGTTATGTTCTTGAAACTTCACGGGCCAGTCGATATACAAATCGCAGCCAGGGCAAGGTGCAAACCCAGCTGCAAATGCAGAAAAGAAAGGGGGAGATTAATGCCAACAACGCTGCTGAGGAAAGTGATGGTTCTGGATGCCTTCGAACACTTCACGGCAATTGCTACCATCGTTACTGTGAAAATGTTTCACGCACTTTTTTTTTTTTTTTTTTTCAGCAGACCCACTCAAAGATCCTCAGATAAGTTAGCACCACCACTGCGCTAACCTTGCACTTCGGAGCTCTAGTCATAAAAATGAGACAGTTGCTCAGCCACTAGGTGAGTTATGCCTCCCGAACATGGCAACCATCGTTGACATCATTTAAGTGAGTCATCACATTACATGCAGAAGCGTTGAAAAATTGCACGGCAGCACATGACTTCAGTGTCCCTGAAAAGTGGGTCAGGTGTCATAGCGACAGTGTTTTTTCATGTGCAACAACAATGCCAAGCTTTCAGTGCACCACAAAGGATTGCTGCTGCAGCTCCAGTATACGCTACGCTGCCGGTCCCCTTAATTGAGTGTTGGTGGCTTGGAGCTCCTGCTGGTTGGACTGTACAGCAGTCCCTTTCTTACGGTTCCCAGAGGGGTTGACCTGTATGGCATATTGACCAGCATGAACGTGAATGTGGTATATTGAATTCATTAAACAATCCTTATTTGCAAGCCATCACCCACAGCAGCCTCTGCTTTTTCAGATCCTATTGGAGCATTTTCTGGTTTCATTATTTCAAGACGCCCACCAGCCGTCTCGCCTCTGTTGCCACAATGCTTGCTCCTAGCAAGCGGATGTGGCAAGTGACAGAGCCAGAGCTCGTGGCCTTCTCACACAAATGGAAGGCACTTGCAGAATACTGTGCCATTTCTGCAGCTACCTTTCTGTTCTATATCTCTCGAGACATGCTGGCCGCTTGTTCTCCGTGGCAACATGAAACACTCTGAAAGACAACTGAACAATTTTGCACTGAGTGGCTCTTGCAAGCACACTGTGTTCTTGCATTGATTCTTGGCACTTTTGGTGAACTCCATTGCACCAGAAACTGGCGCGTAATGTCTCTAGAGCCAGCAGACAGGCCCACATAACTCTAATCCATAGACAGTTCAAAGGAGTGGTGGCCCCTAGTATGAAGTGGTTCCAGATGGTTAAATTACCTTTCAGGGATGCTAAATGTGCGTGGCATGTCACAGAAAGCAAGGCAAGAGAAAGTAGCGTAAATGTCAAGACTTTCCATGCACTTCTGCGCTAGGAGCATTTTGAAACAACCAAGTTCATTAGCTGTAGCTCTCAGAAATGCCGCTTACAGCATCACGAAGCAAAATTTTTCTTTGAGTTGTTTTTCTTTTTCAAGTGGTATTAATTGACAAAGTGGGAAATGCTAAAAGGGTCCAAATAGTAAACAAAAAAAGGTATGCAAGAGGCCTAATAATGGCATTGCTTTTGCGACATGCTTGATGTCGCAAGTTCGACTACTCTGGTGCAAAATATGAACTCTTGCAGCTTACAAAAACTGGTTTTCAGATTGAACACACTGGGAAGTAATTGCAGGGGGTCCCCGTTATTCATGTACATGAGAGAAATTAAATTCTTAGGAACCGAGTTTATAATCACTAAATTTAGGGGGGAAAAGTGGACAAAAACTGTTTCGATTACCTGTAGTGTTGTCGTGAGCGGGAAGGAGGAGGTCCCTGGCCTTAGCTTCATGACTCATCTAAAAACGACTTTTATGAAATCAACTGCGAACAAATTAGCCTGTACCTTGGCTCATGAATTAAAAAAAAAAACTGGTTTCATAGGTGCTGTTATAATACGGAATGAAATGCCGTGAGGATGTCGTGCTGACCTGGAGAGAATTTGTTTACAATGATCCGTGGCATATACAAGTAATAGCTTGCTGTTAGTGAAGGGTGATAAGGGCATTATTTAAAGCGTCGTCTCGAGATAAAAGCATGTTTTCAGGTACCCATCAAGTGCATGTCACAAGCCACGAAAACCTGAAATAGTGGATGTGTTGCCATGTACAAGTGGAACTAATGCTGCAGGGCCTTTGTATTGAGTGACATATTTCATTTGGGTAGGCCAGCTTAACCGACGGACGCTCCCTGCGTAGAAAGATGGAGAGGACACCAAACTATGGGACATGGACAGCAAAAAGAGCAGACAGCAATATATTTTGTTCACTCCTCTGTGCTGTCTTTTTGATCCTTCAAGCTGGAACTGAGAACGGATTCGAATTAACCAGGCAGGAACCATGGTATTCTAGAGTGACTCACAGTGGTTGCTTTCATGGCTGTAAAGTTATGTTGGAGGGAAGTGAGCTTATTCACAGTAGTTGCATTTCTAAACAAAAAAGTTGAAGCGGTGATGTCTATGTGGTAACACGATGTGCTAGCTGCCTCTTTTGGGTGCAAGAGTTGCTGGCATTCATTTGGTGTGTGCAGGGCATGTGTTGATGGGAGAAAACCATGCTGTGTCCGCAGTTCGTTTGTCAAGAAGTTGTGCCCTGGCCAAACATACCTGCTCAATGTGGGTTGTTACAGTGTAGTGTTCCAATGGAAATGCTTGTATCTGACAGCATTTACGGTACAACCATGTCTCCAACCTACAACAGGCTCGTGGCATTTGTTGCTCGCATTGTGTAGGCAAACGTACCTTGCTAGGTTTGCCTGAATGCATTTAAAATTTCCAGAGCCAGCTTATTCGGCTAGACTTGACACCTCCAGCTTGCTCAGAGCTCAAAAACTGCATTTGCTGAAACCATGCTAAAATCTTGTTCTTTATGTAGAGCGGGAAATCTCAACTGAACTGGGGTGTTTATTGCTAAACCCACAGCACTGACATGCGATAATTATTTGATGCATTATTGAACACGCACAGCCCGAGCAGAGAAACAAGTTGTGTTTTGAAGACAAAATGCATAGCTGCAGAGATTTGACTGCAGATGCAAGGGACAGTTCTTTTTGTGTGTTTGTGAAAAAAAAAAAAATCTTACAAGCTAGCCGAAACTTTTGTTGAACAGGCTCTGCTCATAAATAATAACTCTGGTATTCTTCTTGGAAATGGATCACTGTCTGAACCCGACAACTGCTGCTGTGTAAATAAACCTGTTTGCCATTTCATTTCTGTGCCTCTGATTTCATGAAAAAAAGAAAATTGTGTTCGCCTATTAGCAGGTGGACATGCGTGCAAAAGAAGAGAGAGAAAACTTTAATTTAGCCAAAATAATTTGCAGGGGCTGGGTGGTCGGTGCCCCTAGTCCAGGGCTCCGCTGGCGGCAACTGGCTTGCGGACTAGCTCGATGAATCAGGCTTGCTGGTCCAGGTTGTCGCTGGCCTGGGCGACCTCCCTCTGCTCATGTGTCTGGTATGGCTCTGTTAGCCTTTTGTCTGGTTTGTCCAGGAGGCATGATCGAGCGTGGGGTTTCCTCCGCACCAAGGACAAAAACATGCTGGTAATGCATCTACAATCAGCTGGTTAAACTTGCACTTGTCATGACACCAGCGCACATTATGTGGTCACACAGCTTACAAATACCCGATACTACACTAATGTTTAAAATCAGCATAGTTCTCACTTGTTGCACATAAACTACCGTAGCAATCCCAGTTCACCTCACTCAGTCTTGGGCTGGCCTAAGAACATGAAATGTGTTCAAACTGCCCAAATGCTGCACCTAATGTATCTGGCCACTAACACGACTAATGGATAATTGCTTCACAAGCCCTTCGGACCCTACCGCACCACAAGCTGACCACATTAAAGCAATGCAAATGCCTTTCAGGGTACTATCGCACTTAATGAGCTCCTACCACATCTTGTGCACTGCAGCTCATATTGACAACAACAGTACATCACTTTATTGTTTGTGGTACATTGCTTTCCTGTCATAGCAAAAGCGGGCAAAAGGCTCTGAATATTGCAGACATTTTGCAGACATTTAACCTCTAGCCTAAGTTTAGAGCAATCTTTGTAGCCCAAATTTAGTTTCACACAGGAAAAGAATAAAGATACACCCAAATCAGCAAAACTGTTGCACCAGAAATAGATTAGTGAGATGCACAGCGAGACACTTCCATTGTTAGCGCTTTCAAGCAGCGGCATTCAGTATTTCAATTCTTGTGGAAACACGGAGTACCTGGGAAAAAAAGTACTTGGGCTTGTTCTTGCAAATGCACATTCTGCACTTTGTGCATAAGGAGACTGTGCGGCCACTGCAACCTTGCAGCTTGGAAGATTCATTGAGAAGAGTACAGATGGCACCACTCTCTGCACCCCAACAAAAGGCAGTGGCCACTCATTATCACTTGCGTCTGCAAAGTTGAGGTCCTGCTTACGATATGTGCAATGAAGGTATGTGTGACACATGGGCTACGAGCGGTGCCATCGAGGAGGGCTCCAGGTTAAGTTGGACCACCTCACCAATTGAGAACATGCACAGACATCGCACAGCACACGAGTGTTTTTGCAGTTCACCCCCACCGAAATGCGTCAGCCATGAGCAGGATTTGATACTGCAACCTTAGGATCACTCACAAGTACACATGCCAGCTAGTACATGATAATGCGAAGCATGTTTTCATCCACGGAGGATTATTACTAGGGTTAACAATATGCACATCCCAAAACTCAGGCACTCGCCTGAAGCAAACAGCGAAACTGACAGGAAATGCTGTGGTCTGCAGCAATTACCAGATTGCATCTGGTTATCCACGGTGCAATACTTGAGCCCGCGTATATGTACAAGAACGGGAGACCCCTGTACACAAGCTGCATGTGCTCCTGTCTCGTGGTGTCATGTTGGAAAAATTCGCAGGCAGCGGCATACTTTGTCAAAAATATTTTATTCTTTTTTTTTTTTATCAAGCCAAAGAGCAGTCAATATGACTCCTCGAGGGCCGATTGCAGCCTCCCATCATTGGCACCCACACAACCAAGGTGCACAGACTTCGCACTCGGCAAAGTCCGGCCCTACTCCCATCGTCTCCTTCTCTATACCACACTTTCTAACACAGCTGAAGAGGCACGAGATGCCAGCCTCCTCCACAACAAGCACCAGCACATCAAGCGGGGCGAAGGGCATCGCGATGGAAAATGCTCGTGACCAAGGGTTGAAGCTTTCCGCTTAGCTTCTTACAAGGAGACGGACACACGCACCACCTACCTATACAGCACTCGCACAGAAAGTGTGCAGACCTGTGAGCACAGAGTTCAGTCAACGGAGAGTGCAAACACAAGGCATAGCCACCTGATGACTTTATAGAAATAAAGAGTAAAGGAAAAAGAGCCTTCAGACCCTGGCAGAGATCCATCTCATTGGCTGGAGGGAGTTGGCAGTTATGACTAAGCTCAGGCAGGTGGCTGATAATGGCTAAGCCATGCCACCAGGCTGACTGCTCGTGAGACATAGCTGCGAACTTGTAGTGTCATATGATGCTAACACCATGCTACAGACTGACATGTGCGAACCGATCAAAGCCTACTCAATGCCAGTTAAGGCCAACACTGGTTGAGCAAGTAAAGACAGTGCCAACATTGTAAAGCAGTAGCAGTTGTTACTGACAGACAGCAGCATTCAGCATGCCTAAATGGAATTTGTGCTGACAGATAATCTGTGGAACTGTGTGCGCATTATGTAGACAGCAAACTCAGCCACTGCAGACATGCGACATTCTGTGCGTAAATAATGGAGCGCCCCAACAATCTCGAAGTCTTTGAGGGACAGAAAAGCCACAGAAGGTAATGGTGGTACAGCCGGCTCACATCGATGCTGGCTGGACAGCAAGTGAAAGCAGCAACTTGGGAATAGACACCATTCACTCCTGGAACCAGTACGTAAACAGGGAGCTTGTGTCCCAGCGGACCAGTGAGAAGCGTATATGTAAAGGCAAACCTCGGCATGCACAGCGTACAGCAGTTGGGGCTTGTGCAAACCAAATGTATCGTCTACCTGCTCTTGTACGTACCAACAGCGCCATTCTCCACAAACACTCAGTCTTTCCGCGCAAAGCGTTCTCTGCCTGATGATCTCCCAGCAAGGCAGGAAGTGGGCAAAGCTGCAGTGGCAGTACTCAATAGTAGAAGCACACAACGTTAAACGATGGCAAGTATGGAAGCGCATCAAGACTGCAGAGTGGCACCCTCCCATCAACCAGGGACAAGTGTAACGGGACAACAGTCTGGCAACAGTGTATGGGGCCGCAGTGGCCAAGGGACCGGCACGCTGTCATGAATGGAACGAGTCACCAGAAGGGGGAGTGCAGTGCTACAGCTTGCGGTGCATCTTGCGCATCATCTGCAGTTTCCGCATCTGCTTCTGTCGCAGCTCTTCCTCTTCACGCTTCATGTCCTCGATGTCCTCCTTGAGTCCGATTCTCGCACTGCACAGACAAGAAGGGTTTGCCACCCATCAGCTGGGCCTCGCCACAAAGGAGTCCGTGGCCACATACACCCCGTTATCGCAACTATCAGGTGCTTTTGGTATTTCTTTCACTGATGGCCATCATATGTCATTAGTCTGCTGCTCAGAGCATTGCTTCCCATTTAGAGAAGAATGTGTGTTCAAGGGCATGCCATCAACCGCACATTTCCCACCGGGACAACCTCACAGGCAAAGAAAGGGCGACTCTAACAAGAAGAGGTTCAGAGGCCCTTTAAGCTCCAGCTGCTCTCCGACTACACTGCAAGCCAGTAAAAAGCGCCAACTAACTCTGCGACGCCCAGCATATAAAAATGTAATACAGTGTGTAAAAATGTGAATAATTTTCATTTCTGCTCACATCAGTACAAGAATTGCTAACATATTTGAAGTAACAGTCTTCAGTCTTCTCCAACGTATCAATCAATGCAAAGCCAATGTGTAAGCTGCCAGATATGCTGGAGGTCTGCTGAAAGATAAATTCATGCAAAAGCTAACCCTAATGGCAGAACAGCCCGAAATTCGTTTTCATAATGCTGCATTGGCAGGGCATGAAGAAGCTGTACGCACTTGGGTACTGTGCACAGTTTCATCGACCTTTGGCATTTGGAAATTATCAACATTACCTACAATTAACTATGCTGTAATTACTTTTACCTGATAAATCTCCCAGTTATTTACACTTTTGCAATGAAGAGACCTTACAGTGATGAAACCCTGGAAGTTCACAGCTTTTATTGGATGTTTTTAAAGCCTGGGCATAACAAGGGTAATGCCCACCCAAAGCTTGTTGAGCAATGAATTTGCACACCACAGGCTTGCCACCTGAGCACATGCACCTCACCAAGCTGGCATTTATGGCATGTATGTTTCTTCTGTGCAGCTCAGTGAACTATTCGCCAGTACACTTGCAATCAGCAACACATTAACAGTACGTGTACAGTCAAACCTTGATATATAACGAACACAGATATTATGAATTATTGGTTCATCAAACTCTTCCTAAACATTGTTAACAAACACATGCAATTCTTATTTTATATACAGAAGACTGTTTACCACAAAACATATTACGAACTGCTGAGCGCCAAAATGTGTCCGCTTGGATTACAGATGGCAGCCTTTGCCTCACCTCACGAATGACTGGTGGTGGTGCAGCAAGCATTCGTGCCACGGCTGACACTTTATCACAGACTTGCCAACAGCTCCATGGATGATATAGTGGAGTGAAAAGTAGGCTGCTAGGCAGTCGGCACCCATTTGCTCCTCTCGCAACCAACCCAGAACCATGGGCATAGCCAGTAGTAGCCTTCCAGTAGCCTTCCAGTAGCCATTCCATGCTCATGTCGACTCTTATGAAGGTGGTGAAAACGACGAGAGCTTTCGTTCTGCGGGCGTATTTTTCATGAGACACCACTGTAATGCGGGGAAGCAACACTAGTTGGTGTTCGACGTGACGCCGCTGCATGCAGGTGGTGCTGTGTGGGGAAGCCAACCTAACTGGCTTTTGGCGCTCTGTTTTTTTGCAGCCTCTGCAATCACCATAAGTGGCATCGCAACTGCACTAAAGCTTCAGAAAAGGCCTCTCTCAGTTGCCGAAATTTCACAGACTAAATTCAGTTTCTCCTACGCGACTGTTTGTCGAAATTTTATATTATGAATTAGAGCTATACCGAACTATTTTAAGATTTCTTACCTGTACGCTACAACAAGGTCTTACTGTATTTAGGCCACAGTGGCAGGCCCAAAACAAACCCCAGTTTACATAACACGGTTCCTGGCATGCAACACATTCCAACAATGGCACACGCAACCAACGCTGCAATTCCTGCCCCGGGGCTACCCTGCAACTCTCACCTCCGCACTTCCTCCTTCATCTGCTGTGCGTAGCTGGACTCCATGGCTTCATCGTCCTCATCATCTTCGAACCTGCACCAAAAACAGAAAAATATGGATGTCATATGAAGCATTTCGAAACTGCTGCTGTTGGCCAGAGAACCTTCACAGTCACGATTTCAGTTCCCAAGTTTAGATATTGCAGAACGGCTGCTCCAGTTACAGGGATGTTGGGCACACACATTAAAGTTCTCCCATGACTGCTTAACCCCTCAGCTGCTCTTGAGGGCTCTTCCAACATGAATACTTTCACTGTCTCACCAGTGGTGCCCTCAGACTTTTTAAGTGAAACACTCCTCCAGCAGTTGCTGGCCATACTCTGCTCAGGCTTGATTTCTGCATGAGGCAGCAGTTTGCTTTTACCTTTCTGGACTTGAGTACTACAAGCAATAATCTTCTACAATATGTCAGTGCAACTCGTAGATCTCTCCATATGGTGGCGGATGGGGGCGAAGTTCATGGTAGCGCCCATTCATGTCTTCTGGGTAGCAGGGAACAATACGAGACAAAACACCCCCTCACCCATGCCTATTAGGGAGGCCAATGCCTCCCCCCTCTTCCCTACCCTCTGTGCAAGCCTATGGTGTGCAGCTGCAAGCGAGAATGTTCTCGTGCCATCCCTCTTTCTCACCTATCACTCACGAGCAGTAAACCTTTGCAATGTACAGCCAACCAATTCAAATTCCACAGTTTGTTTGTCTGTTTACTTTGGCTGCCCTGCAGCCACATCCCCGCTTCCCTACACTTTTCTGGCCATTCCCATTCTCAAACAACATAGACAAGGACGGATCGTATAAGCTGCTCACATGTTCTTGTCGTAGCCAAAGATCTCCCGGATGTGCTTGGAGTAGTCCAGTTCGCCATCCTGTGGCGTGTCGTCGATGAAGTCGTCCATCTCGTCCTCCTCGTCCTCGTACTCATCGTCCTCCTCATCCGACTCTATGTACTGGACTGCATGGCACAGACAACACCGCTCAGCAACTACCTGCACTGCACCTGGGAGACTAGCCGAGGCCACTGACAGTTCACCTCAACAGAACACTGTAAACGAACACTTGCACACAACACAGCACAGACCCTGGCCCATATAGATCACCTTTGCATCTGTGGTCAAAGCCAGCGAGAAAGAAAATGTGCTTCTATCCACCAGTGCCTCTGGCTGGGAGGCAGCAAGCTATCTCGCTTAAAGCATTTTGTCATTTCTAGAAAATACAATCCCAATGTGGATGAAACATTTTCTTAGCAACTAAGAGCTGCTTTGCACCTAAGCCACATGATAGAGGCCTCAGCTACAGCACAGACCTCTCTGAATGATAGACTGAATCAGCGATATGAATTTCATGGGGTGGCGAGAAATTCATATTAAAAATTTACAAAATCTGCACGCTGAAGCACGAGAAATCGTCCATGCAAATCTATTTAAGTCTGATGGGAATTTATTTACAGTTGCTCATGCCACTGTTAAGACGCTCACAACAAGCTTCTTATAGCCTCAAAATCCAGTGCTTCAAACCCCTCTAAAGCTCTTTTGCTAAACTGCTTCAGAAGCTGGAATGGCAGCAAGCGAACAAAGAGCTAATATATCGCAGTTTTTGTATGCCTCATGCGATCTGGTGCACAATCGTGACGTCACAACAGTCTTTTGACTGCTGCAACCAAAACTACATGGAAGAATAAATTTAATTTTAAGTTAGGTAACGAGCTTACGCGAATTTCACGCGGTGATTCATGTTTACTAGTCTTGCGCATCATTTGAAAGCAAAAGTACACTATGACAATTTCGGTGTGTCTGCTCCTTTTAGGTGGCTTCACTTGCCTGGCCATTGGACTGCAGACAGGGCATCACATGACATCTCACTTCTGCTCTGTAAGGTCTGTGCCTGGCCCATGTACGGAGGTAGGTGGATTAGAGATGTGTGCAGCCATTCTCCCTACACAGGCCAGGGACACACCTCATGGAGCGGTGGGACGTCACATGACGCCTGGTTCGTCGTGTGAACCGATATTTACCGTATTCTACCTTTCAAGAAAGTTCAGTCAATCAAATTAATTTCATTCCGATCATTCTGTCGTTCCTACTAATGTCCGCAAATGCAATGTCATCAAAAAAGGGAACATGGCTAACAGTAACGCACACCTCTACGAAAAATGCTGAAAACTGCGATTTCCCGCGGAATTGTGGAAAACTAGGGGGCCTTATGCACGACTGCGATCGTGGTTCGGCGACGTGCGGCCGTGCACACTGTGCGATTGGCGAAGGTTACGTTTGGTGCTCACGAGCGCAGTTGCACCTTCCACATTTGTATCATCCGCAGTGGCGCGCGAGATAGTTTGGATTATCTCAATTTGTACAGATATGTTTAATATGCACTCCAACTTGGGAATTTCACAAATTCATATTGTACCAAAATTCACGTAATTAAGATTCTATTGTACATTAACTCCCGTACTGCCATGACAACGGCTTCAGCTGTAGGCCAGTCTCAGCAGTGCACAGTTCAAACAAGCACTGCACATCATTCCGAATTCTGCAACCAGCTCTTCCCTCTCCTACCAGCCCACGTAACTCGCATGAGGCAGCGGCCTACATATGTTCCCCCCCCTACTGCCTGAATCAATGAGCAGGAACCTCCATGCAAGAAACAATAAAAAGAAAAGGAATGGCAGAACTAAGCAGAGATGCTGTTTCGTGTGGGCCTTTAAATTATGACACACGAAAACTTTTTTTTTTCTGCATGGCCGGCTCTCTCTGGCATCGCGAGACATATGGGTTGACAGAAGAGCGCCCCTTTCTGCAGCCATTCCATTTCCATCCACTCTGGAATGAACTGCAGATGACCACTGGTTATCTACTGTTTTGTAAATTACACATCCTGCTCTGGCCCATTTCCTCATCTTTGTTTCATTAGGTAGAGGGTAGTACAGTCGAGCCCACTTATAACGAGCCTGACGGCCACGCGAATTCATTTTGACAGTGGCACTGGCCTTGTTCGTAAGAAGCGAGCGTTCGTTATAACTTCGGCCGTTAAAGTGGGCTGGAATGTACCGTAAAAACCGGAATATAGGTCTAACTTTTTTTCAAAAAACCATGGTGAAAAGTCGACCCCCGTCTTATATACCGGTCATTGGCGGAAAAAATACGGAAGTCTTGCAACAATGGGTGGCTGAAGTCATCAGCCTCCATCACCATCGCCATCAGCAGCAGTGCCGCCATTTTGCGTTTCAGTAGATGCAAAGCGGAAGCTAACGGCAATTTACCGTCGCCTTCAAGAAAAACACGATTGAGTACGAGGAAGCTCACGGGAACCTGGCGGCACAGCGCGAATTTGGAGTATCCGAAAAGAGCATTCAGTACTGGCGGAGGCAGAAGCTGCGTAGTGTATCGAGAATAGGAAGGAAACGTTGCGCTGCGAGCAAGATCGCTGCCTGTGACTGCCGAATGCATCCGCGTGAAAGCGGCAGAGATTGCGCGTGCCTCTAGACTCATGAGGGCGCAATTCAAAGGCTCGCCATCCTGGTTGCGGCGATTCATGAAGAGGAGGGCTTTGCTCTACGGCGCCGTACTTGCCTGTGCCAGAAACAAACACGCGGGCCGATTGGTGCGCGATATTGTTAAAAAATTTGCCGGGTGTACATACAAGCAGCATTTAAATGAAATTAAATACTGTCACCATTGTGCAACCTCTCGAGTCGCATTTGTTTCAAAGTGAGGATGTCTTTCGGTACTTTTCCCATTGAAAAAAGATCTTTTTCATTTTTAGAATTGGTTAGTTAGGGGGTCGACCTATATTCCGGTCCGACCTATAGTCCGGTTTTTACGGTACTTCCATCTCGGAGAAAAGCACAAGACCCTCATGCAACACTTTCCTTCACCCAAGCTCCTATCTCCAATTGATCCAATCTTTGGTTCTGAATAAGAGCACTTTGTTTCTGCAGCTAATACCTGGAAGTGGATGAGGGACAACCTATGAGCTTCGGAGTTTGCTCAGCAACTTTTGGGCAGCCCTGGGCAGTTTGTCTAAGTGCCGCACATGATGCACCACCTGTGAGAACAAAAGGAGGACACTGACCGCCCTGCAGCCGCCGGTACAGGTCCTCGTACTGCTCCTCGAAGCTCATTTTCTTGGCCACGGGCTTGGGCGCAGGCTCCTCTGGCTGCTTGCGTTTCTCCTCCAGCTGGCGCTTGATGCGCAGTGCCTGCTCCTTACGTCTCGCCAGCTCCTCCGCACTCAGCTGCACGGCGCACAACACATGGTTCCATATCACCAACGCACGCAGAGAGCAGTGTCCCACACTGAACAACAGTGGCACAACCTTTCACTCTTTATGGCAATAACTGCTAGTGGCACTTGCACACCAATCTTGCCACACCCTGTCACCTTTTTGGCAGAGCCACGCTATCTGAAGTGATGTCATCAGTGATGTTATCAGTGTCAGCATATCATCTTGACTTCACCAATGTCGCTGATTGCATCATCAGTGACGTTATCAGTGATGCTATCAGTGATAGGATGGGAAGAAGCATTTAAAGGAATGAGCAAGGTGTGCAAATGAGAAACTACACAGAAAACTCCATCACACACGCACATCAAAATGTTTCACTTGCTCGCAAAGGTGGCTGTGCCACATCACTATGATGAGAACTGCCATCGCGTCGCAATCATTTCTGCAAAACAATGACCACGAGTAGTTAGCATGGTTCCATTTACAGTACACTCGCTTTAAGAAGAACTTGAAGGGACTAGAAAATTTGTGTCTTATCAGAAGTTATCTTAACAAAAGTACTCCTAAAAATGTTGTTTGAGCATGCCAGGTTTGTCCATATAGAATATGTTACTTGAAAACAATGAATAAAATGGCCTTTCCGAGACAGGATAATTGGAAATAGAGTATTTACTACACGGTGCATATGACATGAGCTGAAGACTGAGGGCATTGAACAAGCTCGTGTTATCCTACTTGAAAATGGCATTGGTCTAGATCTCTTTTCTTCACAGTCTTTTTTTCACAGTGTGTTCCACAGCGGCTGCAATTTGTGTGTGTTTGTACGATTTTTGCTTTCTGTCCTTCTCAGAGTGCTTTGAAGGTGCCCAGTAGGTCAGCCATGCGTCTCTCTCTTATCTCGCTCCAGCAGCGTAGCTCTTATTAACACCGCGAGCAACTTTTCATATGCCGCAGGCAATGCATGTAGTCATGTAGTCATTTGGTCATCTCTGTGCTACAACGCGTTGTGTTGCCACGTCATTTTTATAAGGCGGCCCTGGAGTTTTTCAGCCCCAAGTCAATGAGAAGTGCACTTGCGCATACGTGCCTTAAAGTCTGAAGGAGGCAGCGTGCAGCATGTGACATGCGCACAATGCCGTTATCAGACTCTTTTTCCGAACCAGCAAGAAAGCTTCCCCACAAGAAGGGGTGATCCCACAACACAGCTTCACTGCACTGTTACATAAAGTTGTGTCCAGAAGCCATCTTGCAGGTATGGTTTCTTGCGCAAAAGCATTTTATACATTTTTTTCTTTCGTTTACAGAGCCGCACAGAGGCCCCTGAGTGCCGTTACGCAGCGTCACGACGGTCTGCAGTCGCTGTGAAAGTTAGTCTTAATCACAGGCCACGTGGAAAAGTTCATTTTAAGCAGATTTTTATGCGTTGCATATTGCAATCACTCAGTTCAGCCCTTGGGCACGGCCGGGCAGCCACCAAACCACGTGACGTGACGTCACGACAGCCGGAGGAAAAGCTGGACCCCAACTCGCGCGGCCGCAGCCACCACCTGACTCCCGCTCCTCCCGCTAGGGGCGCTGCGCCGGCGCGTGACGTCACGGAGGAAAAGCTGGGCCCCAACTGGCGCGGTCGCGCGCAGCCGCAGCCACCACATGACTCCCGCTCCTCCCGCTAGGGGTGCTGCGCTATGATTGACGTCACGGCATATGTATAAAAGAGCTGCGCTCCTTCGCCGGGACAGTCTTATACCCCTGTCACACGGGCATTTCGAGGGCCTTCGAACCGATAGTCTATCGACTCAAAGGCGATCGAGCGCTGCCACACGGGCAGTTTCAATGGCAATCGAGTCAATAGCCTATCGAGTCAACGGAGTAGCGCAGAACTCCATCGAGATATGCAACGCATTCTTGGCTTAAGGGCACAGGGTAAGGTAAAATTAGAAAAAAAATCGTTTTTTTTTCTTTTGGAATTTTAGAAGTTCAATTCTTTCTACACATGTTCCATGATCGCACTTTCCTCAGAAAGCCATATTTACGGCTGAAAAACGCTTTTTCCGAAACCAAGTAGTGAGCGGCCACGCCCCCTTTCAGGATTAACGTCAATTTTTTCAACCAAAAAGTCCACCACCTGATTTCAAAACTTGTCTAAAATCAGCTACATATAAAAAATTGTCTGGCAACTATTGTACAGCTCCTCTTTTTTAGCCAAGACAATCCTGAGACGCTTTGCACGTTTTTTCCACGTTTCTGCAACCTTCATGCAGCTGCGTCCGAGTGCTATCCCTTTCGATCAGTATTGTAAATTGTGCCGGTGTTGGTTGCTGCTGATAAGTTGAGATGCCCAGGGCAAAGAAGGCCTTCGTCAGGCGTGAATTTCACGGCAACCGCTACGCTCATCGTGAAAAAGCAAAAGGATGTCCACGACCGAATGAGATCCCGAACGCCGAACGCGCCAGCTCCTCGACATCGAAGCTTTCAAGATTTTCTCTGTGCTTCCTCACTAACAGAACAGCAGTGATAACGGTCGGAACAATAGAGTCTGCCCCAATCAAACTAGGAAGTAAAGGAACGCCACAGGGCTCCGTCCTGTCCCCTTTCCTTTTTAACCTCTCCCTCATCAAAATTCCCCCCAAACTGGCACAAATACCAGACCTACATCACACGTTCTATGCAGATGACATCACACTTTGGGTAACCAAAGGATGCGAAGGCTACATAGAAGACACACTCCAAGCAGCAGTGGACATCATCGAGGCATGCGCATGGGATTCCGGCCTCACTTGTTCTGAGCAAAAATCTGAACTCTTCGTGATCCGTCGTAAACAAAGAGGTAGGCGTACCAAGACATCCCCCCCGCAAATAAACGTCTATGTTAATGGACGATCTGTCAAAGAGGTACAGACCATGAGAATACTGGGGTTGTATTTACAAACAAATGGAAAAAATACTGACACACTCACTAAGCTAAAACGCACGGTAGAAGCGACGGCGCGATTACTCCGCCGCATAGCTAACCGCAGACAAGGGGTGAGGGAAAGAGATTTATGCCGCCTAGTGCAGGCCTTTGCGCTGAGCAGGATACTCTATGCCACCCCTTATCTGAAATTTTCGAAAGCAGAAAAGGACAAATTGGATAGCATGATACGGCAGGCCTATAAGGCTGCGTTAGGACTCCCACTAAATGCCTCAACCGAAAGGCTTATGAGGTTAGGAATACATAACACCTACAATGAACTGAAAGAAGCCCATTT
This sequence comes from Amblyomma americanum, assembly GCF_052857255.1. NCBI lineage: Eukaryota > Metazoa > Arthropoda > Arachnida > Ixodida > Ixodidae > Amblyomma > Amblyomma americanum. Next base: position 57,826,128 of record NC_135500.1, read on the forward strand.
AATGGCTCAAACAGCGCGATTAGCCAATTCCAGAACTGGCAGGAGTATTCTTACCAGGCTCGGAATTAACTTTCAACCTACGAATAACGATGCTAAAGTAGACTTACCCCGCGCCTATAGGACGGCCCTACTAATCAAACCACTCCCCAAAAACATGCACCCCTTACACCATGAGGGTAGAAGACAAGCACGAGCCAAAGCCTTACATAAGAAATACAGACAGTGCGCTGCAACACTTTATGTAGATGCGGCAGAATACAAAAATACCAATGCCTTTGCAGTTGTGGTTGTGAACGAGAATGGTGACCACATCGTCTCGGTGACAATCAAAACGAAATCCTCTGAAACGGCAGAAGAGGCGGCTATAGCTCTCGCCCTAGCACATACCCAAGGGAGCATCATCCTCAGCGATTCCAAAATGGGTATCAATAATTTCGCTAAAGGGCGAATTACAAACACCTCCCTTAGAATCCTTAACGCAACCAAATTCTCACCAAATTATTCCGAATTGATATGGGTCCCAGCCCATTCGGGGAATCCGGGGAACGAGGCAGCCCACAATAAAGCCCGAGGTTTCGTCGACCGGGCAGTCGATGAGTCTGGCTCCCTGAATTTCACGAAGGACTCAATGATCACATATCATGATCTCACCAATCATTTTAAACTAGAGAGGAGAATTTTCCCCCCTCCAGACAAAAGACTTACTAAAGAACAAGAGGTTACGTGGCGTCGTCTACAGACGAGATCGATACGCACCCCATCACTCCTCGCGCACATTTATCCAGATCTTTACAACCCAAACTGCAAACACTGTGGCCAACGTGCTACCTACGATCACATCCTGTGGGACTGCAAAATAAAGCCACCTCCGGGTGATCTAGTTACAGCTCCTTCTCTCGAGCGGTGGGAGACCGTGCTGGCTAGCTCTGACCCCAGAACGCAAGTTTTGGCGGTAGAGTGGGCTGACAAAGTCGTCGAGGGCTATGTACTCTCGACCACTTAACGCGACCTCTTGCCAAGCTCTTCCCGGCGAATAAAATGTTTTACAATTAATCCAGGAAGAGGATGTGCTACAGAGCAGCAGCCAATATGCCTTAATGGACATGGACGGCATTTGTGCCACAATTACACAGATTTGTGTGTGCAGAGAGTGCGGTGGAAGTGTTGAGCTCATCGAAATTGTGACAAAACGGGTAGGTGTTGCAAGCGTTTACAGTTTGAACTGTGAAGTGTGTAGTGCCGCACAACGATTTGAGACGTCGAAGAAAACTACTTCTGGCCTCTATGAAGCCAACCTCAGGTTAGAGTATGCCTTGAGGTCCATTGGTAAGGGAATGGCTGCAGGAAATATACTCTGTGCTATGCTAAACCTTCCTAAGCCGCCGACAAAGTTTGCGAAATACAATCAAGAGCTTCTAGGTCACATCGAAGCTGCTGCTCAGGAGTCGATGAAAAGGGCAGCTGACGAAGCTGTGCAGCTGAATGAGGGGGATAAAGACATCGCAGTTGCTCTTGATGGAAGCTGGCAGAAGCGAGGCCATACTTCCAATAACGGCATAGTCTCTGCGACCAGTGTAGACTCTGGGAAAGTGCTGGATGTGGAGGTTTTGTCTAAACGTTGTCCAAAGTGCAGCATCAAGGGTACAAACAGTGACCCCCTTCATAGAGAGGTGTGCCAAAGCAACTACCAAGGCACCAGCGGTGGAATGGAAGTCGCAGGAGCACTGAAAATTTTCGGCAGGAGTGAGGAGCTTCACGGCGTTCGATACGTCAAATACCTTGGGGATGGTGACAGCAAGGCTTTTATGGCTGTGAAGGCACAAATGCCATATGGTGATTCCGTTGAAATATCCAAGGTTGAGTGCATACGGCACGTGCAAAAAAGGATGGGCACAAGGTTACGAAGGCTAAAAAAAGGAAACAAAGCAGGAAAACTCTCTGATGGAAAGAGCCTCTCGGGCCGAGGCCGACTGACTGATGCAGTAATACACAAGCTCCAGACGTACTATGGTTTGGCCATCAGAAGAAATGTAGGAAACCTGGATGAAATGCGAAAGGCCGTTTGGGCAACCTTCTTCCACTTATCGGCCACAGACGATGACCCATGCCATGGACTTTGCCCAAAGGGACCTGATACGTGGTGTGCCTTCAACAGAAGTCAGTCAGAGGGCAAGCCATTTTTCCACAAGGAGAGTTTGCCTGCATCTGTCTTGGAGGCTATCAAACCCATTTATAGGGAGCTATCGAAGGTTGAGCTCCTAGAGAAGTGCCTGCATGGGCGAACTCAAAATGCAAATGAGTCGTTCAACCATGTTGTTTGGGAACGCGCGCCAAAGAATGTGTTTGTTAGGCTTCGGACCCTACGGATGGCAACACTGGATGCTGTTCTTTCATTTAATGATGGTAGCATCGCACAGGCCAACGTTTTGAAGGCGTGTGGATTGAACCCAGGGAGCAACACCATCAAGTGGCTGAGGGAAGCAGACCATAAGCGCATGTACTTTGCGGACCGAGCAACACGACAGCTTACAAAAGAGGCCCGACAGTCAAAACGACAAGCCGAAAAGCGAAAAAATGACGGCGACAGTGACTACGAAGCAGGGGGCTATTAAACCAATTACTATGGAGGCGTTTCTGTGAATAAAAAATGGTTTTTCACATCTTTTTTCTCTTTACGCTCTATTATCTCAAAACAGTGTTTTTTCTTACAAAGGTACCATTATTTCCAATGCCTTTCAAGACAGACGGCTGATTTTTTTTTGCAATCATCTACATAAGTGTTGCCAACTACTGAACTAGAATTAAGCAATTTCACTGAGCAGTTATTCTGTTATGAATTTTGAAATGCGCAAAGAAAGGCCAGATTTGTGTACTACCGGAAAAATTTTTATTAAAAATCGAATTTCCAACACATTTCAAATATTCTAGTTCAGTAAAAAGAGCACAAAATTTGGCAAACAATGATATATGTATTATTAGGCTACTGTTATTAGTTAGTGAGAAACATGTACCTCAACATGGCCTAAAATGCATGGGAAGTATAGGGCTTACCCTGTGCCCTTAACCAAGCTAAGCCTGGCCATTTTTTTTACACTGAGTCCTATGGGAAACCAAACAAATGGTATCACATTGTTCACCATGTCTGAGAATTTGTCTTCACCAAGTTCGTCTTAACGGGAGTCTAGTTACATTTCTTGTTGTTATAAAGCACTGTGAACAATTCTGGAGCGAAGTGGAAGTCCTGAACAGTATAGTTAACACCCTAATGGACATAATTTTTTTTTCTCGAAAATGGCACCGAAATGGTCATTTAGTACCTGTGCTGCCATCTGCTGTCGAAGAAACAAATGCTTTGGACAAGCCATACTCTCCTTAAACTGGACACAAAATGCCAGCAAACACGTGCCAAGCTGGATTCATCATGAGCCAGAAATGACAGTGTGCTTATGACTAAAGGCATGCAGGACAACAAAAAGCCAGAGAGAACAAAAAGAACTTGCACGACGATTACAATATACTCGTCAATATGTGGTTTCTATGACTGAAATAGAGAACTTTTACTGTTATTTTTTATGTACACGCGCAGTGCTCCACGGCACTGGCAAGCGAGAATTAATGAGGCAGAGGTAAGTGCTGTCATAGAACCTTGGTGATGATCCCGAATTCTGAGAATCAATCAGAGGTGTTGGAGAGGTGACTTGAGTGATGATGTCATGATTCTGAGAACCAATAAAAAGCGTTGGAAAGGTGACATGATCTTGGAGTGGCCACGTGTTGCACCAGCACCAACTAGACCAAAAGCTCAAAAGGCAAACATTTCACAGCTCCTCTGCAAAACATCCAGGAAATGTTCTCGCTGAATTCTAGCACAGAGGGGCAACGCACAGCGTAGGTGTTTGACATTAGCTCTGGTTAACAGCTCAGGCGGTGTAGCAGGAAGCAGCAAGAGTGATGCCAAGATGATTACACCCTTTCTGTGCATGCCTGGCTCAAATGCATGCTGCACACAGGGGAATGGAGTGAAACGTTTGAGCCCCAGGCACGCCCAATGCGCGAGTTGTATTAGCTACACCTAATAGGCATCTCTCTGGCCGCTCCCTGTGATGCATGCAAAGGTGAAAGCCAGTGTCTATGCACTTGTTACCACCATGTGTGCCCATAAGACCAGTGCGGCCAAGGGCAGCTCACCCGGGACACCGGCTTGTCGTCCTTCCGACGCGCCTCTTCTCGGGCCCTGCTGGGAACTGCTGATGATTTGTGCGTCGAATTCCGGCCATCGTCCTTGCTGTGCGAGGATGGCCGCTGAGAAGGCCCCGAGGAGGAGGAGGTGCGCTTGGCATTGGCTCCACCAGAGGAGGAAGACAGCTTCTTGGTCGGCTGCGATGACGATGAGGAGGAACCCTTGGGCAGTGGGGCCTTGGGCTTGTGCGAGTAGGCGTAGAAGGTGTCCTCATCCTCCTCGGCCCTGGACTTGGATGATGAGACAGGCTTCTTGGAGGCAGAGGAGGGGACATCCCGTGGGTGGCCGCCATTCTGGGAATACAAAAAAACACAACATGTAGCTTGCAGTAGGCTACCTGGCAGTACGTACCCAGCTCCCTCAGTGGAAATGAACGACTGCACTGACCCGTGATGACCAATCACCTTGTGTTTGGCGCTCTTTGGCCAAAGATACCCTTGGGCTATAAAAACTCACTATCATCATCGCCGCAATGAAGGACTGCACCTGGATACCTCCTCTCTGGGTTTTGAATTTTGTCTTTGGGGCCATGGAATGAGACATTTTGTGCATGGCCTTAGCCGTCTGCTTCCCTATTGCAGCAAGGCACGAATGAGGGCATTCAGAAAACAATATTTTCAATAAAACAGCAAAGCAAAGAGAATATTTAGCACAAATTATAGCTGACATAAGTTTTAGAAAGCTTTCCAAAACTATATGGCACCTACCTATGCTCCAGTAAGCATCACATTACTGTACTCATGCCTGTGGGGAACAGAAAAGTTTGGACCAGATTTGCCCTAGGACTACCCAGTAGATGCAAAGCATATTTACACTTAATTCACTATTCTGCATACGAGACATCACAACTACCTTGGTATGGACCAATTCTGAGTAGAGCCACTTCCTAACACGATACAACATGGCGATGCCATACAAACCACTTCTTTGTGCTGTGCACCCCTGTTACCCACACCAATACTCGTGCCACAGGGACAAATTTAATGCCATTAAGTGCTTACTGCCTTAAGTTTTTTTAATGGCATTAGCCTTACTGCCATTTGCTACCTACTGAGTTCGCCACAACTCATTGGCCCGATCAATGGCTACTCTTGTGGGAGAGTGATGCGCATTTACTGAAGCAGCCCCATGATGGGTGTTGAAGCAGAGCGGCGGCCAACTGATGAATGCGTCAGCTCTGCGAGGCAGCCACGGATGTTCCTTGTGGAAGCACTCTCCACTTATCCGTCTTCTGCACACTGGCACTTGAGGTGGCGCTACACTCTCGTCTACATTCCACACGTAGAAAAGCATGCAACTTTGTTAGTACTGACAACTTCCCTTCGAGTAGCAAATGGCCCATACATAACTTTCAGTCAGATGAGCCACCTCTACTGCATTTCCGATGCCAAGGGCACCATTTTCAACAGCACTTCTGACAGACACTCTCGGCTTGTGTGCTGACAAGCAACTTTATGGCTACTTTTTCAACTTGTAAAGCAAGAACAGTGGCATTTTCTACAAGAAAATTTTTACATTACATAACTAGAAGAATTATAATGAGGTGGAGCACACATGGCAGGTTTCCTCAGCTCATGAATGGCAGTTTGCCAGTATCCCTCAAGAGAAAAGTATAAAACAGCTGCATCTTACCGGTACTCACCTACGGGGCAGAAACGTGGAGGCTAACGAAAAGGGTTCAGCTTAAGTTAAGGACAACGCAGCGAGCCATGGAAAGAAAAATGACAGGCGTAACGTTAAGGGACCGGAAACGGGCAGAGTGGGTGAGGAAACAAACACGGGTTAATGACATCCTAGTCGAAATCAAGAGAAAGAAATGGGCTTCGGCAGGGTATGTAATGCAAAGGCAAGATAACCGCTAGTCCTTAAGGGTAATGAAGTGCATTCCAATAGAAGGCAAGCGTAGCAGGGGTGGCAGAAGGTTAGGTGGGCGGATAAGATTAAGTGTGCACGGATACGGTAGCCGCAGCTGGAAAAGGACAGGGTTAATTGGAGAGAAATGGAAGAGGCCTTTGCCCTGAAGTGGGCGTAGTCAGGCTGATGATGAAGATGAAATGAACTTGGCAAGACATCATGCTCATTGGAACCGTTTATATTCAGGTGAAACTTCTGACTGCCTTGCAGAGATTATCATTATCGTGACTTTCATATAATGACATAAATGTGGATGTATATGAAAATATAATAACATTAAAAAACCTAAGGCCTTAAGCATTTACTGCACTTCCTTGCGCGTGTGTGGCACAGGTATAAATGCTGCACTGCCTGACCAAAATGCTTTTCCGAAGTTTTATAACGCACACACAAAATTGCAATGGGAGGAATAGGCAGTCAAGTTTTTTGGTCATGGCAGCAATGCAGTGCTGATGAGCTAACTGCCACTGGAGACCTCACTGAGGTGAAGGCATGCTTCATCAACAAATAAGGGGCCGAGCAAAGAAGCAGAAGCATGCATTCAGCCAACCACCTTTTAAACGTGAGCTATTTATGGGTGATATGTAACCATGTTTTCCTTTTTTTTTTCTACATATGGACCCGAGTAACAAATAAAGCAACAGCAACGCATCAGCTTGCACAATAGCCCAGCTTGTTACCTGTTGCCACCACTTAGGGTAGGATGCAGGTCTTGAATAGCAAAAAATTGCGAAAAAGTCGATTTTTGAACAAACAGTTCTTCGCAACAAATATACTTCGAACTATCTCTGCAAAGTATCCATGCTCAAACAATCCCAAAGTACGAAAAATATTAATACTTAAAGGGTCACACAACTGAAAAACGAAGTGCAAGCTTCGAAATGATGTTCCACTTCATGCGATCAATATTCTAAAACCGTTCCCCGATCCCCATCATGTTGCTACCGTTTGAAAGCTCCTTGTGCGCCCTTTCGTTTGACACTTTTCAAAACGGAACCACACCAGCACAGCCAAAGCTACAGGCATTTTCCTGCAACTCGATAAGTGCACACAGACTGCAAGCCTTTTTATCTTCGTTTGTGATTTTACAAATACAGTCTCTGCCTTGTGAGCCTTTCCTCTGGTTTGCCATGAGAAAATTGAAATGAGCTTGGTATAAATTTATTCGGGAAAAGTATAGTTGTGCAGTGATGCTATTTTTACTGGCTTTTGCATAATGCATAAATTTAAATAGTTGCTTTCTTTATAAATTACCAGCCAACCCATTTTGTACATTCTATTGACAGATTTTTTTTTACCAATGTATTTGCACTGATTCAAGTCTAAACGCATCATCATAATAATCATCATCATCAGCCTGACTACACCCACTGCAGGGCAAAGGCCTCTCCCATGTCTCTCCAATTAACCCTATCCTTTGCCAGCTGCATCCACCCTTTGCCTGCAAACTTCTTAATCTCATCCGCCCACCTAACCTTCTGCCGCCCCATGCTACGCTTACTTTCTCTTGGAACCCACTCCGTTACCCTTAAAGACCAGCGGTTATCTTGCCTTCGCATTACATGCCCTGCCCAAGCCCATTTCTTTCTCTTGATTTCGACTAGGATGTCATTAACCCACGTTTGTTCCCTCACCCGCTCTGCCCGCTTCCTCTTGGGTCATTCAGTTCTATTTGACTAAAGGTAGAGCCCGACTAAAGTCACAAAACTGCTTATAACTGAAATTATAATTGTGCCGCTGAAACTCTAATTGCATATTAGGCTCTACATAAAGAAACACACATACAAGGTGATTTCGATAAATATCCTACCACAGTTTTCAGAAAATGATGGACGATGTGATGTGGTTAGGCCAAATGCGAATTAGGTGCGCTCACTTCAGTTTCGGTTCAAGGCTCGATTTAAAAGGGCAATGCGATAGCGGTCTGTTCTGAATCCGCTACGAACGGATGGTAGTTGATGAAGACGTTGGATGAAGACGTCCAAAGCATAACATGAGAGACACACGGGATGTTTGGCTGCATCGATGATGCAGTGGTCTAGTGCAGTAGCCAACAAAGCTGATCTGTTCACGCCGCTGCGAGTATGAACCCACTCATGACCACCGAGTTGCTGAGTAGCTAAGCTGGCCATAAAGCCTGCTGGCAGGCTGCCCAAACACACACACGACAGTGGGCAGGTTGCCACCTGAGCACTGTCATGGCAGATGGGTTGCCCGCCAGAAGGCGCTGGGCAGACAAACATGGGCAAAATCTGAAATTGGGCGTTTTAGTGCCAGCGCACTGAAATAGTTTTTGCCCAGGAAACCATGCACGTGGAATTCACTCTGATACGTTGTCTGCTTGTACTACCTCGATGGAAAGAAACGCGAACAACCTGGTGCCAACACACTCCGCTGTTGGAATTTATTTTCATCGCCCTTTTAACTGGGTGGTACGAAAAAGACGTTAGAGTCGTGCTAGAATGTATCATGGACGAGTCTAGGGTCTTTTTGCTATCACCGAAGTAAAAGCACGGTGAGAAGAAATTGAAACAGCGGAGCGTGTTGGCGCCGGGCTGTTCGCGTTTTTTCCCATCGAGATAGTACCACCAGCTTCAATGGGGAGTTTGTCATTCCTATGCACTGCATTTTAGAGCAAATTATAGTAGGCCTGGTGAATGCTCCTAGAGGTAATGCATTAAAGCTTACAAGCATACATCACACGACACATGGCCCGCCTTATAGGACGACTGGCAGGAACTGTATGAATTGAAAGAGGCTGGTGAAGCACTTATGGACCTCCTGCATGTTTGTAAACAAACGAGGTGGCGCTGCAGTCGCTAGCGAGCTCGTGGTAGGCAAAAGGTCGGGGAGTTGCGTCGCGGATAGGTGTTGTGCGCGGGTTTTCAAGGCTTGTAGGCGCGTTTCCAGTTTCTGCGAATCACAGCAATGGTCGATGCTTCCAACTTAGTAATTTGTCGAAGTACACGAGCTCGCGTTGTCCACGTGCGGCCTATAAAGAGAAATAGTTTGCCACTGTGTATTGTATATATGGTTAGTAGTAAACATGTAGAAAGCGTTCCTGCCGTTTATTTACGCGCTAGGCATTGAACAAAACAAGTTTTGACACTCTGCACTAGCCGGAATGATTTTACTTCGGGACAGTAGTGAGGGGAAGTGCTGGCGTTGTTTCGCCGGAGCAGACATGCGCTCATCGTCTGCTGACATACGTACGTGTCGCGCTGCGCAAAAAGTGGGGACAGAGTCGTGTCCCCGATCTCCTGTCTCGCTTAGCGCTGTTTTTAGCCGCATGACCACGCACCAGCCAGGCCGACTTGTCCTCTTGTTAAGCTGGTCGATTTGGTGAAAATTTTTGATTTCTAGAATTATTTCCTTTCCTAGCCCTGAAGTCTAGTTTCGTGACGAAAAATTATAGCAAAATATTGAGTACAAATTTATAAATTACGCTTTTTAGAAGTGTGGTCGTCAAAAATTGTGAGGTAATTTCTTTGATTTCAGTGCCGCATTTCTTTGACCAAAGCGAAAGCGAAGATGCCATAAACGAGGGAATAAACTTTAAGGTTCGTTTTCTGACCTCTCACATTTTCTGCGACTGGATCACTCACCTTCGTAATTCGCATGAAAATCAAATGATTCCATTTGTCGCAAACTATTCCTGAGACGTTGAGGAGCGTAATAAATCTCTCGATTTTTTCCCTACACGTGCAGTATTGTGTTAGTTATTTTTTGTAAGAAACGTTTTTATGTAACTATCCATGCATAAGTACTGATCATATAGAAAAACAACTAATCGCGTCATCATACAGAACAGGGCTTTATGCACATGCTGGCATAAAAAAAAAAACTGCGCACTATCTACTCAATTATTTGAGACCTAGCTTGGGGGGACTTGACGACGGTGTTAATTATAATTACCCAGAACTGCGCCAGGTATAGCTATAAATAAAAGGAATGACTGAAACTAGCGTAGGAATTTCATATTTGCACCAAGTTTAGTTACATATCGCATGCATGAATAACGAAAACACTTTTCATGCCGCGTCCCCTCTCAATCTCGCCACGTGTCTGTTAGTAGCACGCCTGCGGCTGCTTCTTTCCAAACAAGCTTCGCGATTATGTATAACCTCATGAAACATGACACATGCATGATGCAATGAAAAAGCATATGGCGTTTAGCACACTTAAGGTACGCTATTCTAAGCACACCAACGCGACCGCGCAAGATTGACACAACTTACCAGACTTCTTTCTACTCGAATGAAATAATTGCGTCGTCATATCAAGAAACAGTTTCAAATAACTATTAAATGTCACAAAACGCGCCATTTAAACATGGTGTGCTATTAACAAAAAAACGCATTTCTTGGGGGCGAGTGAACCTGTCGGCGCCCCGTACACTCCGGCTCAAGGTGATAAGTACGTGTGCAGCTACATATGTCTTTTTTTTTCCTTGAGCAATTATCAGCCTACTATCCTGAAGTTCAGGTGAATGAACGCAGTTACTTGCATGCTATTAAGTGCATTGAGTGGCAGTGCCTATCGACTCCCAGACTTCGCGCTTTACTACCGTGGCCCAGTGCCTGTTAGCCAGTTTCCGAATGCGGCATTTATGCGCGAGAAACCTATCGAGGCTAATTTAATATTTTTTATGCTACTACGCGGATCCAGCTGTGACGCAGCTGGTCAATACATGCTGCTTCTGCAGTGCACAGGCTTGAAGCAGCCGCCGGTAGCTGCGGTAGGCACGGGCAAGCGGAACCTGTTTTGCCTACCATGCGAAAGTCGCTGCTAACATCAGCGCCACCGCATTTTCGTGACGTCGCGGGGTGAAGGAGGTCCATAGACACAGGTCTATAGGAAGTCCGTAGATGATCTATAGACTTAGGCCATACACTTCCTGTAGATTTTTGTCTATAGACAAAAATCTACTGGTCCAGTAGACATAGGTCTATAGACTGTCTATAGATATTCCGCAGTTATGTGGTCTGGCAATGACTGGCGCATCCCATGTCACCCCAAGGCATTTTGAATCGGAATGAAGGTAAAGCCATGCGCACATCACGATGTAATCTGAAGCCTGACTGCACGGCATGGCTGCTGGCTTGGACTCCGCACCTGCAACCCGCGACCTCCAGTGCAAGGCGGCTCTTGCCTGGCCCGCATAACAGAAGTCTGTGCGTTCACTTCAACACAAAATTACTTTAGTTATGTTGGGTTTAATGGCACAAAAGCAACTAAGGCTATAATGTGTCAAACACAGGGTTAGAGTGTTTCCTGTTAAAGGTGAAGCTTCTAATGCCTACAGTTTGTTTCAAACACTGGCTTCCTTGAGAAACTTAAAAATACACGACAAAAAAACAAGCACTTCATCTCCTAAAAGCAACATGGGGTGTAAAGGGATGCATGCATTGTAAAATGTTCTAAATTATTTTTTTCTTCGTTCTTTCGGCTTCAAAGCAGAACACATTTGGCCAAGGAACACCGAGTGAGCAGTGCACACCAATTTGCTATTGCTCAGCGTGGCGGCGGATGGCAAGTCACCGCAGAAAGCGCGCCGCCTGCATGGGCGCATTGCCCTAGACGATACAAACCCGGCTGATACGGATTTTGGAATGATACGAATTCCCCAGCCAGTGTGCTCAATGTACAGTGTGCAGAATTTCAGATGCTCCGAATGATCTCCCGCGCCACTACAGATGATATGAACGCGAGAGCCATGCCCACACCATCAACTACAGAGCGCTGCCCGCACATCGCCAATTCAGCAGTCACTAGTCGCAATGTACACACGGCAAGCAGTGAGCAGCGGCGCAAGGCCCACACATCGCCGATTCCATTATCACTATAGTCGCGCTGTACACACAGCAAATAGTGAGCTGTTGCCGTGCGGCCGTAGTTAAATCGTGTCACCCATAAACAGATCTGCGTGAATATATTTCCCATGCTTCTGCAACGAATTTTGTCCATTTTGGATGGTATGAAATTTCGGACGGTACAAAATTTCGGATGATATGAATATCTTCGCGAACCCATGAGATTCGTATCACCGAGATTCTAATAGTCTTGCTTTGCACCATGGGCAAACATCGCCATTAGTACTTTCTTGTTTTTTTACTCTTTAAAACGGTGGATTGACGAAGGTTCTAGGCAGAGTCTGAACAGAATGACAAGTCTCCAGCACGCTTGTACTTCGCGTCGCAAGCTGCCTCCTAAGCTTTGAAACAGCAGTATTTCGGGCATACCACCCAAGCCTTCGATTTCGAGGTACAAATAGCCCAACCTAATACGCAATGAAGGGAGCGTACACACGCCTTGTCGCCGCAGGAATGCTTCTGGCAGCATGGTCTCGCCACATATTCTCGCCAAATGCGAACAGGAGCGCTTATATGGTGCATGGGGGAAAAAAAACACACACACATTTCTGCAACCAGAGTAGCGGCTGTGTTTGTGGTGCGGATAAGTCCATTGTGTGAGATTTCCAATTTACAACACACGGATTAGTATACGACAGTTTCACGCAGTCCCCTAAATGTTGAATGATAATCACGATTCCAGTGTACACACTTATGCCACATGAAGCCACAGCAAGTGGGAAGCAATGCCACAAGTGGCCTACCTTGAGAGCGTCTTTAGATGACAATGATGATGTTGACGATGCGGATGGCTTTTTGGAGACTGATGAGGATGGTGCCCGACTGGGAGCCAAGGCCTCGGAAGAGCTCTTGGGTCTCCGGTCATTGACCGTGTTGCTGCTGCTGGGTGGCTTCTTGGCTGATGAGCTGCCCTCCCGGTCTCTCCTTTCTCCCCCTGTGGAGACGGGACGCACCGTGGGCTGGCCAGGAGGAGGCTTCCGGGGTGGTGCCAGCTTGTCCGAAGGTCGCTTCTCAGCAGCTGCCTTTGCCTGGAGGGAACCAAAGGAAGCCTGCTGCAACTCCACCGCACAACAATGAAGACTCTTCACTGGGGTGAAAGGCATTTCGCCCGAAGGCCAACAAAACATGCAATGACAAGACTCCATAGATCCTGACTTGTCGGCTCGTATTCTGGAACGATCAACCAATCTGATATGCCCAAATAAATTGGCCACAACTGCTAATGCCACCACTGTCTCGGATCACGTTAGCTGCGTAGAAGCTCCCTGTCCTTAATATCAAAAGCAGTCGCCTGTTCCTGCTACTAATGCAATAAAAATTCTGAACATGTGTGTATGTTTCAGAAGAAAGCAGGAGTGTGAGAATATTCGAAATTTCGAATACGAATCGAATATGTTTGATATTCGATTCGTATTCGAGAAATTGATATTCGAGAATTTCCGAACATTCGAAAATTCCCGAATACTCGCCAGCGATTGTATACTGCGCATACTTTCATGAATTCAGCCGTGGCAAAACCACAATATCTGGGCAAATTCGCCGATGATCGAGTTAAAAACTCCAGGAAAACAATACAGAGGTCCCATTCCCTTCCTTCTCCGTCGTTCATCACGCGGACCGACCGCATCCCGACGCCGCTAGGCTTGACCGCGCGAGAATTTCCGCAAGTGGGCTGTCCCACATATCACCCGTGCTGCGAACAAGATGGCCGACGGCCCGCTTCGAACAATCGCAACCGAAATCGCGCCTTTTTTTATCCTTCCGTAATGCGCCACATATTTAATGCCCACACCCGAAGAATGCGTCCTGTCGCCTTCATAACTCCCCGACCGTGACCTCCGCCATCCCGTTTTGTAAACTACGCTATGCGGGAAAGCCTACTTGCGGAATGTCGCGGGAGCCTCCTGAAGGGGCGCGTCGAGTTGTTACAATAGGGCAAGCGATCCTGTAAAAATCTCGCCTATTGCATGGTGCATTGTAACCCGCGCACCTCTTTAATGGGCGTAACGGCAGGCGTGACAACGACCGGAAGGCCCTTGTCGCTAGGTCAAAAAAGCAGCCTGGCCGCGTGGTTTCGGTTTCTGAGCTTCGCCGCCGCCCCGCGGCAACTGCAACCGTCGGCCCGCGCATTCGCCGGTAGTCCAATCCCAGCTCCGCGCAGCTTTCGGACGCCAGCTGGCGCGTCGCACGTTATTTATTTTTCCTTTTTAGAAACCTTCTCGCCATTCTGACGCCAGTGCATGTTCCCCAGCCCCTAGCTTGCATTTGTGTTGTTCTTCCAGCACTCCAAAACGGGCAGCTCATCATGGGCTTATAGGTGTTAGCGCGATAAAGCAGACTCATAAGGCCTTACTGCATCTTCACATTTTCAGCAGGTTGTTTTTTTTTTTTCTGGCGGGTGGGGGGGCACGGTAAATTTTATAATCCGAGGTCTTCGGATGAACCGGGCATTTCTTTCGGTCCCTTGAACTACAAATGAATGAGGTTTTACTAGTCATCAGGTTATTTTTTGTTGCTAGTCTTGTCAATTTATGGACTTTGTTTTTGCATGACCTCATTATAGTTTGGATACTGTTATGTTGTCTAACCAAGAAGTATACATTTCTGTGCACAACATTTTTTTTTATACGGTACTGAGGCAGGCTAGTTTTGTTTATTTTAGTTCCAAAGGCCATACACTTTTTTGAAAAAAGTAAGGGCGACAACATTTGCTTGTTTATCATCCTCTGACATTTTTTTTTTTTTGTACTGAACAGATATACGATATTCGATTCGATATTGGAAGCCATTTTTTCTTCATATTCGTATTCGATTCGTATTGAAAAATGTTAATATTTGCACACCCCTAGAATAAAGCTTTGCATAATAAGAATAAGAATAATATAAATCCTCAGTATTTATAGCACAAATTTTGTAATGTCCACTTTTCTGCCACAACAATTGCTGCAATAACAGGTGGAGTTTCAGCTGTTGTTGTGCAGCCGTCATCTCCACATTTGGGGCTCCAACCAGTTGGTGCAGCACAAAGTGGGCATCCTGAAATATGCGTCCGGGTGTTGCAAAAATGGGAATTGTTTCAGCCACCCAGCAATCAAAGCAAATGTATAAGTCACGTTTTTTTTTTTCCCATGTTTTGTCAGTGCAAATTATATACAGTTAAAGCTGGATATAATAAAGTTGACAAAGTCTGGGATTTTTCGTTGCATCCAGGTTTTCGTTGCATGCAGTTTTTGCAAGAAGACCCGAAAGAACACTACAGAACGGAAACCAAAAAAAGAAATAAATGCAGGTGAAATCACCTTGAAAATGTTTACAGAAAACCCCATTACTCGAAGTCATACACATGGAGAAACGTTCCGCAATCACGCTTCCGCCATGTCTGCCGCGGCTCGCGCAACGCGTGTGGTCACGCTGCTGCTGTATAGACCGGCCACAGAGGCACATGCTTCTACATGCTTCTTCCCGCATGTTCCCTATCTCGGTCTGCCTGCTACTGTTGCCCAAGGAAACGGACTCTTCGCCTCGCATCTCTGACGCTCTCTGCCATCCACGCTACAGAGTCCCAATGTGGGAGATCTATCGGCACCGGAATCACGCCACCAATGTACCACACGGTGGCGATGGGCGCGCACTGCTGGTGCGGTTTCACTTTTGTTACGCCCTATCATTTTTCGCTGCTTTTGACCATGAGCTGTGGTGTTCCAAAAGCAAAAGCAATGGAGATGCGCCGGTGGCGCTGCAGCACGATGCGTTGGTTCAACTGCGGTTGCTGGTTGCAGTCGTTGGCATTGATCTCACGTCAATTCATGCTTAACTGTCGTGAAACTTTTTTCCCAAATTTCGTATCTCAGCACAAGATAACAGATGGTCGGCTTGGCAAGTTTGTTATATCAAGGTCAACCGCCGGTGCATGTTCATTACATGGAGGTCTCAAATACAGCGCTTCAATGGGGGCAGCGTTGGGGAATTAAAAAACTTCGTCACATCGAGGAATTCACTATACAGAGGTTCGTTACATCAAGGTTCAACTGTATGACAAAAAATGATGCACCACCACACGTCACCTTTTGCCTTTCCTAGCAACTATATCTGATAAAAAAATCGATGAGTAAAAGAAAAAAAGAATCGAGGCATTACGGTTTTCATCATCATCAGCCTTACTACACCCACTGCAGGGCAAAGGCCTCTCCCATGTCTCTCCAATTAACCCTATCCTTTGCCAGCTGCATCCACCCTTTGCCTGCAAACTTCTTAATCTCATTTGCCCACCTAACCTTCTGCCGCCCCCTGCTGCGCTTACTTTCTCTTGGAATCCACTCCGTTACCCTTAAGGACCAGCGGTTATCTGGCCTTCGCATTACATGCCCTGCCCAAGCCCATTTCTTTCTCTTGATTTCGACTAGGATGTCATTAACCCGTGTTTGTTCCCTCACCCACCCTGCCCGCTTCCGGTCTCTTAACGTTACACCTATCATTTTTCTTTCCATGGCTCGCTGCGTTGTCCTTAACTTAAGCTGAACTCTTTTCGTTAGCCTGCACATTTCTGCCCCGTAGGTGAGTACCGGTAAGATTATGCTGTTGTACACTTTCCTCTTGAGGGAAATTGGTAAACTGCCACTCATGATCTGCGAGAATTTGCCATATGCGCTCCAACCCATTCTTATCCTTCTAGTTATCTCCCTCTCATGATCCGGATCAGCTGTCACTACCTGCCCTAAGTAGACGTATTCCGTCACAATTTCTAGGCTCTCGCTGCCGATTGTGAACTGGTGTTCCCTTGCTAGGCTGTTGAACATTACCTTGGTTTTCTGCATGTTAATTTTTAGACCCATCGATCTGCTCTGCCTGTCTAACTCATTGATCATAATTTGCAGTTCACCTCCTGAGTGACTCAGCAAGGCAATGACATCAGCAAATTGCAGATTATTTAGGTATTCTCCATTTATTCTTATTCCCAACTGTTCCCAATTCAGGCCTCGAAATACCTCCTGTAAACATGCGGTGAACAGCATTGGCGAGATCGTGTCTCCTTGCCTGACGCCCTTCCTTATTGGAATTTTATTGCTGACTTTATGGAGGACTATAGTAGCTGTGCAGTTGCTATATATATCTTCCAGTATTTGGACATAAGGCTCTTCTACCCCCTGATTACGCAATGCCTGCATGACTGCTGAGGTTTCCACTGAGTCGAATGCTTTCTCGTAATCAATGAAAGCTATATAGGCACCGTGCAGGAGTAACTCCGGCGCGATGCGCGCGCCCCTCGCGGCGGAAAGGGCAGACCGGGTGGGAGACGCGCGCCGGCCCGCGCCGCTCGGATGCAGCAAAACTGCCCGGAAGCGCGTCGTATTCTTCCTTCGCTCGTTGCTTTGGGGATATTCTGTGGTCACATTTCAATTGCTGCGCAGCAGTCCACAATAGCACATACTTGAACTCACCAGGGACAATGTTTTTTACGTCCCCAAACAAGTTCTACGACCCGAAGCGACGTGACTGGCTCTTGTCCCGACGGGCAGTGAGGCTGCGATCATGTCAGGATTCGCCGCATGACGTTGCCAAAAGAGAAAAAGAAGGCACTCACAAACCCCTGCATTCGTAATTTTTCTCACCATCTGAAAAAAAATCGAGCTATTCGGCAATGTGGCCCTTGTATTTTGTGTTCCCATTTAGCCTAGCCGACAGAACGAAAGGGCGTGCTCTAGGAACCACAGAACGCGTGTGGTGGCGCGCGCCGACGCAGGTTGTTTTTACATAATGCTCGATTAACCTGTGGTTTGATCACGATATCAGCAAGTGTTTGTCAGTGCTTTTGTTCCCGTTTGTGGATTGTAACTTTTTTTTTCCGGGAAGGGCCCTACAAACACTCGACTCCGACACAAGCTAAAAAATATGTGTCCATTTTCCAATAATAATACAGTCTTTAAATAAAACGATATGAAATTTTATAGTTACAATGATTTCCTCAATCATCATACAGATGCGAAAACAAAATTTTTAAAGAAAAGTGTATGTCGAAGGCAAATAAAAAATTTAATTCATATGTTCCAGTCGGAACATTTGTAATTAAAGGATCAACCTAGTATGAAATCTAAGGTTCGACGAAATCTCGTCTGGTCGGGTGAATACATTGGCGAAAATAACGAAGCGCCGACCAAAAGGTGTTGTCAAGATGGAAGGACGTTTCGACTTCCACACGGAAGTCTTGTTCACTGATGGAAAAATTTCGCACACAAAGCTTAAGTACGTTGTGCTAATCGTCGCAGGCATCTAGCGTACGAGGGCGGTAGATTGCCGATGTTACGGTTGAGCGTCTGATCTGTTGTCTGGATAAACAGAGACTCCAGATATTGGCGTGACATCCAGTTTTTTTTTCACGGCCGATAATTGCCGCTTCTTCCCAAGCGATATTATTCTTCGTGTTTTCAACGCGTTCAGAGAAAAAAAACTGGATGTCACGCCAATATCTGGAGTCTCTGTTTATCCAGACAACAGATCAGACGCTCAACCGTAACATCGGCAATCTACCGCCCTCGTACGCTAGATGCCTGCGACGATTAGCACAACGTACTTAAGCTTTGTGTGCGAAATTTTTCCATCAGTGAACAAGACTTCCATGTGGAAGTCGAAACGTCCTTCCATCTTGACAACACCTTTTGGTCGGCGCTTCGTTATTTTCGCCAATCAACCTAGTATACTGGATCAGCCACTTCCTGTGCGCATACCAGTGCAGTGTGGAGAGAATTATCAAAGGGCGTCGTATTGAGATTCGCTGCGGAGACCACCACTACATGCCGTACATCCTTTAAAAACTATTCTGTCATCAGAGGAGGAATCCGACCCACCGGAGAGATAATTGAAGCCTTTGAAAAAAATTCTGCCAATCTACTACGTCAGTTATCTCAATTATTCTCACAGGCAGGGAGATGTCGCTTTCTATGAGCCTAGCTGGCCGACGTACGCGAATTTTTAGGCCTTTCGTCAGCTTCTGGTATTTTTTCTCCGTTTCAGCTCCCCCTCCGTTCATTCCTCTTTTTCTTCCGTACCCTTTCCTTTCTTCTCCGCAGCCACTTCCTTCGCAGTGTTCTTTTTCTTTTCATTCTCGCAGCTTTTGCCTAAGTGCGTCCTCACCTCTCACAACAATCCGGCCGTCCCGCTTGATCGACTTGCTCGTGGCTGGCTTTGTGTCGCGTTGTACCGCATGTGGGGGGGTGCCACAAATCTTGTTCTGTATTTTTCTACTTCTTTCTTCACCGTATTTTTTATCCCCTCCCTTCAATCCGTTGCTGCGTGTTGCTTCTTGCCCTTGGGCACCCTTCTCCTTGTGTCGTCTGCTCCGTTTCTCGTGCTTTGCTACTTGGAAACAGACGCCCAGCATAAAACCAGGGCTCATCCATGTCTCTCTGTGTGGTGTCGTCATGTTCCCGCACTGTTTATTTATCGCTGTGTCACTCCAACTAGGCCAAATCGCCACCACTTCGCTGCAAATATCCCGAAAACTTTCCGACGGCCGCCCCAAACTGGGCGCACGCCCGAAACAGGCAGCCGCGACTCTCCCAACGCATCTGCTCCGGCGGCCACCGGCGGCGCTCCTTGTTCGCCGAGAGTGCTGCCCCCTGGTCTCCTGCACGGAGCCCATATAGAGGTTGGCTATATTCTGCGCATTTCTCTATCACCTGATTGATAGTGTGAATATGATCTATTGTGGAATACCCTTTACGAAAGCCTGCCTGATCATTTGATTGATTAAAGTCTAACGTTGCCCTGACTCTATTAGCGATTACCTTAGTAAATACTTTGTAGGCAACGGATAGTAGGCTGATCGGCCTGTAATTTTTCAAGTCCTTGGCGTCTCCCTTCTTATGAATTAAGATAATGTTTGCATTCTCCCAAGCTTCTGGTACAGTAGAGGTCATAAGGCATTGCGTATACAGGGTGGCTAGTTTTTCTAGCACGACGTCCCCTCCATCCTTCAACAGATCTGCTGTTACCTGATCCTCCCCAGCTGCTTTTCCCCTTTTCATTGCTTCTAAGGCTTTCTTTACTTCATCTTTCGTTACTGGCGGGATGACGCATTGCTGTGCACTGCTGTCTTTCACATTAACGCTCTGATTACATTGGCTACTGTACAGGTCTGTATAGAACTCTTCGGCTACGTTAACTATCTTATCCATATTGCTAATGACATTACCCTGCTTGTGTCTTAATGCATACATCTGGTTTTTACCTATGCCTAGTTTCCTCTTCACTGTTTTTAGGCTACCTCCGTTCTTTAGAGCATGCTCGATTCTCTCCATATTAAACTTCCTTATGTCGGCTACCTTGCGCTTATTTATTAACTTTGATAGCTCCGTTAGTTCTATTCTATCGGTAGGGTTAAACGCCCTCATGCTTTGGCGCTTCTTAATCAAATCTTTCGTCACCTGAGATAGCTTCCAGGTAACCTTTCGAACTGTCCTACCGCCTACTTCTACTGCGCACTCCGTAATTATTGATGTCAGATTATCGTGCATTGAATGAACATCAAAATTGTCTTCCTCAGTTAAAGCCGAATATCTGTTTTGCAGCTCTATCCTAAACTCCTGTGCTTTCCCTCTTACGGCTAACTCGTTAATGGTCTTCTTCTTCACTAGCTTCATCCGTTCCCTCTTCAAGTCTAAGCTAATTCTAGACCTTACCATTCTGTGGTCGCTACAACGCACCTTTCCGAGTACGGCCACATCCTGAATGATGCCAGGTTTAGCGCATAGTATGAAGTCGATTTCATTTTTAGTTTCACCATTGGGGCTCTTCCAGGTCCACTTCCTGTTTTCTCGTTTGCAGAAGAAGGTATTCATGATCCGTAAATTATTTCTATCCGCGAATTTGACTAATAACTCTCCCCTGCTATTTCTAGAGCCTGTCCCATAGTCACCTACCGCGTGGTCGTCAGCCTGCTTCTAGCCCACCTTCGCATTGAAGTCGCCCATCAGTACAGTGTACTGCGATTTTACTTTATTCATTGCCAATTCTACGTCCTCATAGAAACTTTCAACGGTCTGGTCATCATGGCTGGATGTGGGTGCGTAGGCCTGCACCACTTTCAGCTTGTACCTCCTATTCAACCTAATTGCTATAGCTGCTACCCTCTCGTTAATGCTATAGAGCTCCTCTATGTTGCCAGCTATATCCTTATTAATTAGGAATCCCACACCTAGTTCTAGTCTATCCTCTAATCCGCGATAGCACAGTATGTGTCCGTCCCTTAGTACTGTATACGCCTCACCTGTCCTCCTAACTTCGCTAAGCCCTATCACATCCCATTTAATTCCCACTAGTTCCTCAAACAGCACTGCTAGGCTAGCCTCACTAGCTAAAGTTCTAGCGTTAAACGTTGCCAGGTTCAGATTCCAATGGCGGCCTGTCCGGAGCCAGAGATTCTTAGCACCCTCCGCTGCGTCACAGGTCTGACCGCCGCCGTGGTCAGTTGCTCTGCAGCCGCTGGAGACTGAGGGCCGAGGGTTAACTGGTTTGATCATAGAAGGTTGTGGCCAAGTACTACACC
This sequence comes from Amblyomma americanum, assembly GCF_052857255.1. Taxonomy (NCBI): domain Eukaryota; kingdom Metazoa; phylum Arthropoda; class Arachnida; order Ixodida; family Ixodidae; genus Amblyomma; species Amblyomma americanum. The sequence goes on from NC_135500.1 coordinate 57,847,696, forward strand.
AGGGTGGCCAAATCCTGCTCTGGTGAGAGAGTGCGTTGTCGGTTCTGGTCACCGAGATCAGGCCGCACTCCAGGCCTAGTTATGCAATTCTATCGACATGCGGATTTTTTTTTTTTTTTGAAACCCGGTGGAGAATTGCGCGGCACCAGGATTTGAACCCCGGTCCTCTTGCACGCGAGGCGGATGTTCTACCTCTACGCCATTGCTGACAATTACGGTTTTAGCAGAGTGCAATCCGCTACCATAATCTGCTTCTACGGGGACCCAACTGTGTCTGCACATTGGCAGGTGCGTGCTCCTAAGAAGCATCTACGCGGTGCCCAGATAGCTCACCACAGATGCAGTCCACGGTAGTGAAACACGGATCGCAGCATGCTAAGACTGCATTTTTAAAATGCTACGCTACAGCTAGAATCCCACACAGTGAATGCAGTGGCAGCACAAATTACACGCAACTGCCGCATCCAGTTCAGTCATATTCTCGAAAGTTTCGATTTCAGCGCTGCATCTGCATGGCTTTGCGTGCGTCGCGTGTTCTTCTTCCTCAAAATGACACTCCCTACGAAGTGAAGAAGCTACCATGCAAAATTGAAGTTGCATCCCATTGAATAAGCGCTGGAGAACGTGAGCCGCACACCAGGGAGACAGTTCGACGCGAGTGAAAAAAAATTATCCAGGACTCTTCGCTTCTTTCTGATAGGGCAATGAAGCAAACCCCAAAATCAAAGTCCACTGAGAAATTTGTAGCAGCGTGCCGTTTTCACACCTCGGCCACGCAAGGACATGCAAGTCAACACCAGTGCTGTTTGTAAATGTTTGTATACCATGTGCCTTTCTGGCATGCCCTCAATGCCATGGGATGACCGGAGTAAATCCCCGTGAGCTGCAAGCCTGTTTCGGTTCTGTTTTCATTACGCACAGTGACAACACACCTTGCCAACATGATGCTCGCCCTTATACACATACTAAAGACTGACAGAAGGGTTTTTGAAAAAACTGCATTTTCTGCTAGCGCTGCCTAATGCCAGAAGTAGGATAACACACAGCGCCAAAAATTTTGTTCGCAAAGGAAATATGGAGTTTTGACGCAGGATCGGCATGGATTACTAATAATTTGCCATAATGTAGAAGCATGCACCAGGCTTTGCTTTCTGGCACAGTTTGGCACAACTAAGCGCAGCAATCACGTAACTGGTTGGCTGCACAACAGGAACCCCCAGCGCACCCACCTCTTTCTCCTCGAGTTCCCGCTGCTTCCGTGCAATCTCCTTGCGGCGCTCGGCCAGCCGCTGCTCCATCTCCTGCAGTTCCCGCTCCTCCTCCTCCATGAGCCGCTGACGCTCTGCCAGCAGCTGCTCACGCTCCGAGCGCTCTGACCGCTCCGAGCGCTCCGACCGCTCCGAGCGCTCTGACCGCTCCGCGCGCTCTGGACGCTCTGCCCGCTCCACCCGCTCCACCCGGTCAGCCCGAGCTGGCCGCTCCGACCGTTCTGCCCGCTCCGCCCGCTCCACCCGGTCAGCCCGATCGGGCCGCTCTGCCCGCTCCGATGACTTGGCTGCCTTGTCAGGTCGCCTGCCATTGACAGTTGCTGTCGATGTTTGCTGCCCTGAGGCCCGGTCTTTCCGCTTGGCTGGTGGAAATTTGGACGGCACCTTGACGCCCTGCACAGAGGCCAGCATGGTACAGTTGGTACAATGGTACAGTTGAAAAACCACAGCGAACAAGATACTACTGCAGCAGCAATAGACGAGCGCAAAATCTGTACAAAGCGAGTCCTGCAGCAATGCAGGAACAGTGCAAAGGCTGCCTCCCTTTGCCCTGCAATGAAAGCTGTCACAGGAAACCGACAGGAACATGGGATGGGATATGGTACAACTATAGCTGCCAATTTTTCTTTCCGGAAAAAAACAGATGTAAAAGTTTTTTTTCCTCTCAACCTTTGCGTGATGCTCCAACACAATAGGCTCACCCGAGATGAAACCTGCCAAGATGAGCAGGCGTTGAAAACTTTATTTAGACACAGTAAAAGAATAATGAAATGTGCTAAATATGAGCCCTTCAAAGTGCATACATAGCTGAGTGCGATCTCTTGCAGTGCCTCAAAGAGGACAACATTCCACATCACCAAGCAGCTCAGCGATTTATATGCTTCTATTACACACCAGAACATCGTCAGTGCACAATATGCAACAGCTAAGCTGTGGTGAGTAGCATGAGCTAACCAACAACGATAATTTGCTCATGCTTAAATACTGTGTGGGAGAAGGCTTCTAAAATGGTTCACAAGCGAAAGCAGCACCTATCCATGCCTTTCTCACATGGACTGTATTGCACACACTGTGTGGAATTGCAACCTGAACAAAAAAAAGTTTTTGCCCTCTTCTGAAATACAAGCTGAAATGCAGACCTCATTCAGGGCTTACAGGGCACTCGCAGATACCCATATTTTGAAAGGTACATCAGACATAAAAAAAAACTGGAAGGGACACTTATGCTGTGCCTTAAATTACCTGGTTAATGCCGATATAAATGCACTAATTGGTCATTCTCTAGTTCACATTCATAGATCGATGGGAGTAGTCATACCACTCCTATCACAGTGTTGCAGCGGTTAAGCGATATTCCACTGCCCTGTGATGGCAGGTGCTGCCACTGGCGGGGCTTGTGAAGGTGACCCAACTATGTTGGAGCAGCCGTTTGCTCTGGCCACGAGGCTTCAAACGGTTGCCGAAGCCGGACAATTTTTTCCGACATGCGGGTATCAACACTCTCGCATTAAAAGCGCACAGAACTCTCACCGTTTTGCAGTTCCTCCTGGTTGTCCCAAGTTTCCTGCGTCGTGGCTCCTCATCAGTGAATAAATTACATCACGCGCCTTTCGTACGGTGCGGCCAATAGCACCAGCAGAATGATGCACGTTAGACAAATTCTGGGGTCTCTCATTCTGCCTTTAAAATTGGTGCTGCATTACAACAGGATCAGCCAGACAAGACAGCACATCCAGCTTTGAAGCACACACAAAGACAAATGAACAGTTTCCTGCCAACTGCCTCCACGAGAAAAGAAGAGCGATGGCCTCCCGTCACTAAGGTATCAACAACTCTGTGAGGCTCACCCTCAGAGGAGCAAGCAGTGGCACAATCTATAACAGTGCTAATGCTGCTACCAGTCCAGGTATAAAACAAGACTCATGATCACATGTACGTGCAATTCTGCTAACATTTGGCACCATCATCATTGCCATGCTGCTTACATACACTGCAGGACAATAGGCCCCACCCTGCGGCCTCCAATTAATGCTGTCCTGTGCCAGCTGTGGCCATCATATCCAACAAATCTCGATTTCAAACCCTTCTCTGACCCTTTCCCAAACCCATTAAATTTTCCCTCTCTTGGAAGCCAATCCATTACCATAAAAGGTCAACAGATCGCTGTTCATCTGTCTTCTGCACTAGATGTCCCGCCCAAGTCTATTTCCTCTTTATTTCAGCTCGCACGCCATGCATTCATGAATGTGCTCCCTTCCTGTCTCTGCACAAGCACGCCTATGTTGATGAGCTCAGTGTCGTCCACTCTACGTCATGAAAATGCTAGTCAGTTCACAAAGCCATTGTCCTTGACGGAGTGGTGCCTTCTATAGGCTCCGTGCGCTGCATTTGGCGCGCGCGAGTGGCGCCATCTGGTTAACCGCGGTGGCAAAATGCGGACGCAGCCAACGCAGCTCTCTCGTTCAGTTTGCAGTGAGCGAGGTGAGCGGTAAGGTGTTCCGTCAAAAGGCAAAAGCAAACTTAGCTAATTATGGGTGCTTGACCTACTGCTTTGTTTAACAATGTGATAAAAGCTACAAAAACACTGCAATCAAGGTACAGAATATATTTTAACGCTTTCCTTGGAGATCGTGCATGGGTCTAATGGAAATGAGTGCATTGTGGAACAAAATTCATGGGTGTGAACTGGGAAGGGGTTTATACTGACTGGGGTGCTTTGAACGTGCCATCACTGGTAGAAGTCAGGAGTTACTTCTATCTCATGTAGAAGGAAGGAATGCGCTCAGTGAGTCACAGGAAATGGTCTACGGTGAAGTTCTTGGAGCTAGCATCTGAAGTTTGTCTTCGTTTGTTATGCTCATCTGTGGTTCAGCGCGTTAATATTTTCTAGATTTTTTTTTTCACGCGTGTATGCATGCTGTGGGTGCGACGTCGTACTTCTGAGAATGCTTATGTCGTTTTTCACATTGTTTCACCTAAGCTTTTGTGTACGTATTTGTGTGATTTTATTGCCTAGAGTAGTTTAAAATATTGTATATTTAATTTATTTATTTGCTGCATTCCCGAGATCGAAAATCCTGTTCTGGATGAATAAAAAGAAAAAATAGAGAGGGGTTCAAATTTCTGTTTATACATTTCTTGGATTTCACAACATCGTTAAACCGCTAATTTCTGGAGTTAATCTTGGCTTTAATGAGGTTTATTGTCCCAATGCAACTCAGACTATAACGGGCGCCATAGTGCAAGGTGCGAGATAATTTCGACCACCTGGTGTGCTTTAACGTGCACTGACATCACACAATACGCGGGCCTCTATCATTTCGCCTCCATCGAAATGCGGCCGCCGCAACCGGCATCGCCCCCAAGTCATTTGGGTCAGCAGCTGAGCTCCATAACCACTGAGCCACCGCGGCGATCTTTCTAGAGTTAAATATCTACCAAATGAAAAGCACGACCAAAATAAGTAATTTAATTGGTGGCTTCATGCAATTCCTAAAATTAAAGTCCTCTAACTTTGGAAGCTACTCAGCAAGAAACCCATCGTGTTTTTGTATGCTTAGAGCTATGCTTTTCTGAGTGGAATACAAAAAGTAAAGCAGTGTCAAGCCTGCAGGATGTAGAGCATTATCATCTGATATGTGTAGTAAGTTTGTGTTTTTCGCAATTCTAACCGCCCATACAGTGGATGTCACAATGCATGTAAGTTACATAGCTGATTTCATTATTTGGGTCAATCACACACTTGTTTCTCAAGCTGTAAAAGCACTTATGAATCTCAATAAGTTGAACTGTGCTGCCAGATGTTGCAGTGCAGTCGGGACTGCAACACAATCATGGTTTCTTGGAATCGATGATCAGCCCAACCTGAAAGCAATTGAAGCTAAATGTAGCAGCGGTGACACAGAAGTGGCTTTCAATGCATTGAAATCCGCAGAGAAGTAGGAGTAGACTCGGAATGGCATCGCGGTCAGTGCGCGTCTGCTATGCGACCGAGCTGACGCGAACGCACTGGGCATGGAAGAAGGCACAGGGCCACCACGGCCAGTCTTGACGGGGGCGCGCATTCTCAACCTCGGGACCGGCTGTGACTGAGCGTCCGGTTAACGCGGCGAGTGCCACGAGGTGGCGCTGGTGATGTGGTCGCTGCTGGTGCCACCATACCAGCGCACGAAACCCTTATTAGCTATGAAGAACTCCACAGACAACCACAGTGGCCTTGAGCACCGCTGCCACAGTGCACTAGCCCATGCTAACCACCACACATGATGCCTCAGAGCACCCCAAGAATAAACCTTGGCACGACGAATGTCCCTAATGCTTAAAGGGACACTCGGGACAAATTGTAGTTGGCTGATATAGATAGATTACCGCATTCCAACAGCAAAGGCATGCCCTCATTGAAATCGGTGCTTCTATAGTTTAAGAAAGGTGACAAAATGAAACACAGGTGCTGCCACCACTGGCCACTTTTGCAAGCAGACTGCGGTGACATCAAGGCAGTTTGTACAGATCCCTGAGGCTATGCTGCGCTGCCATTCACTTCCTAATTGTGACTGCAAAGTCCCTTTTGGTCTTGACAACAATGGTTTGAAAATAGGAGCAGGAAGATACTTACACACAATTTTCACAGCGATTAATTAGTCCTTTGCTACTGAACAGACACCTACAAGGTGAAAAACAGCTAGACAATCGATCTTTACTAAGAACAAGATATAGATGAAGTTTTTGTCAGTGTCTACTTCAAACTACTGCTTGAAAACAAACAAAAAAAACTGGAAAATACCGTGCAAACAAAGCAGCACGCGAGCAACAAAGCCAACCGCAATTTCGTTTTGTATCCCAGCACGACGCACTGGGGCGCGCAATTCATTAGTGACAGGACACTATGCATGCACAACTTTGCACATAAAGTAAAAGCTCTTTCATTCAAAAATCCGGACGATTCGAACAGCCAGCGCTGTCCCAGCCAATGCCCACATAAGACTATGGTGTCACACGCTTGCTAACTCTGACGCTATGGGTCTCGCACCAGTTAATTTTAACGGGCTACCGACGGAAGGCTGTGTTCAGGTATCAGTGCTATATTGACTATCTCTCACCGCACCGGTCATACCTGGATGCAGCCTCCCTTCGGGAGCCCCGAATTAACAGATGCGAAACCCATAGCATCCAAATTTACATACGTACGACGTCGCATACTTACATGGGTGTTGACCAGGACCAAGCCGGCAGTTCAAACTATCCAGGTTTCCGAACTAACAAGGGTCAAATTAAAGAGCCTATACTGTATTGTAAATATTTGCAGTAGTCACTCGCGCGCAGCACTGCTTCAAAATGTGCGTGGACACTCATGCACAAGCGGCACAAATTTGTTTACTTTTTGTACTTGTTCCTGGCATTTCTCGCTGTGTACTTCCCCTTGCCACCCTCTCCCTGTCCCTTTTATTTCCCTGTCCCTTTTATTTCGCCGGCCAAAGTGCCAGTGCTTAAAGGGACTTTGAAAGGGGCTCTCAATAAAGGTGTGGTACGCCTGAGATGTTAAAGGATGCCACTTCACGAATATCCTCAAGCAAGAATTTTTTTTAAAGTGTTTTGTAGAAGCTGACTTATCTGCAGTTGAAATTTGAATTCCAGCGTCTTCGTGCCCTTCCCTCTCCTCTAGCCATTTTTTGCAAAGGTCACTGCTCCTCCACCGGCTCCACCACTTGGCCCAACCGCCGGCTGCCGACGCACGTGGGAATTCCCTGAGGGGCGGAGCTTCCCGACTAGCCGCGGCCATGGAAGTCGCATGATGTCTCAAAGAATCTAACCAACAGCCATCTCTTCACAGAGATATGCAGAAGCGTGAAACGAAGGATAGCGCGAGCATGAAAAAGTCACTGGACTTTCGTGCCCGATTGTGGGTTCTCTGGTGCATGTAGAAGTGTATTATTTGGCTCAGGTGCTCATGACAACAGAACGTAACGATTGAGTGAGTTTAAATACTCTCCTCAGAAGGTGTTTCAGAGCACATTTAAGATATCAGATAGCAATCGCCGTGGCCAGCAACATCCCTTCCTTCCGTTTTTAAAATAAACCACTAAGAAGTGACGCACCTTGCGATGCAGCTCCTCCTCAAGGCGGCGCTCTTTCTCCTGCTTGGTGAGGGGACGTGACTCTTCGGTCTTGGCGGGTGCCAGCCGCTCAATCACCACCGGCTCGTGCTGCTTGGCGTTGGCCAGCTGCAGCAGCGTGTGGTAGTCCACGATGGGCGCTGGCCGGGGTGCCACCTTTGGCGGTGGCTTCCGACGCTCCTCTTCCTCGCCGCCAGAGGGCTCCCCCGTGTACAGCTCATACTTACGCTTGCGGGGCTTGCGCTCGTGGGGATCCTTCTTCTGCGAGGCAGAGACCGGCTCCTGCTCGCAAGCGCCGTTCATCATGCCCCGCACCCTCTCGGCCCCTCCCTCAAAGACCCGCAAGAGAAGAACATGCAGCCACATGCTCGAGCCTGTCTGTCATCTTTCTCTCTCTTTCTCTTCGGTGCCCAGCTTAATTGTGTGGCCCTTGGCAACTAGCCTCGCCCTTGGTATGAGTTTCAGGTGCAAAGCATTCAAGCACAGCTCAAACTTGAAATCTGAAATCTGCAACTCTCGGCCATTCAGCATGACATCTCTTTGCCCATTTTTGCACAACCCTGCCCAAGTGACACCACCTTCTGCCGCTTGGGCAGGGTTTAAACAGTGCTAAAGAATGCAGACACAAGAAAAAAAAAGAGTTAAATAACACGGGTACTGTGTTGTTTTCCTCTTTTTGCATGGCCACATTCTTTTGTGCTGTGTCACAATGAAAATGCATCAGCATTCCCAACCTACTCTGGAACTGAACATGTAACAGGGCAATGAAAAGCCACCTTGGCCACAACAGCCGGACACCAATGTTCACTTCTAACTCTAGTTGGGCAGCAAAATCTACAAACTGTGCAAAGCAGTCTTAAGTAGTCATATAGCACGAACAAGGGTTCATGAGGAATCCAAATGCTGAACAACCAGCCCTGAGCTGCAATCGTCATGGGAGACTGTGCCAATATCAGCACTGACAATATAGACTCGTCCTGCTCGATGTTCCGCTGCTCCCCCCACCAAAGATGAGTTACAGGCCGGCAATTGCGTTTCTGGCAATTTTCAACACTAGAGGGTGGTAGCCGCCCATAAACACAATTTGCGCCTACAGCACTCGTTTTAAGCCAGACAACAGTCATTTTCACCAAAAGTTGCCAAACAATATGGCGATTTTTGTACGTTTTTTGGGAAATAATTGGGCTGTTAAAGGGTTAAACTACACTTGTTTTATGTTTGAGCAGCTTGAGAAAGCTCAGACAGGGATACCACCAGTAAAGGAGCGAGAAAAGTCACGCTTCCATCATTCCAGATGTGACTCCCGATATCAAAGGATGAGAGCCGGCTGCAGCAACTGTACCTCGGTCTCTGAGATGACTTCCCCCTGGGAGTTGCGTCGCTTGCGCTTGCGCTTGTGCGGCTGTGCCTCCTCCTCCTGCTGCAGCTTGATGCGGGCCTTCATGCGCTCCACCTTGTCCGTCAGCATCTTGCGCCGCAGCTCCTCCTCACGCTTGCGCCGTGCCTCCTCTTCATCCTCCGTCAGCCGGATGCGGCCAAAGTTGTTGTCTTTGGTGCGCGACGCCATGACCTGCACAACAACGACCGCACATCCCATAGCCGTTGCAGCGTTCGGCACACACTGCACAGGGAAGAAGCGTCAACCTTGCCAGACTATGCAAACCACTACTTTGGAGACAGCAGCACAAGGCCACATTGTTCTGTTTCCAAGGGTTATAAAAAAAACGTGCAAATGAATACAAGCTGCCTGTCGTATCATACCAACTGAAGCGTTCACATTGCACCACCTTCAGGCACTACAATGTCATTTGCCAAAGAGAAGTTAGCAGAGGTGGCAGCTTCGCATTCACCAAAGGTGAAACCACAGAGTGTGGGTAAGAAACCAAGCGTAGACAAGTTACTTTGGCTCAGAAACCACAACACGGCTCTATTCTGTTAGGGATTGGTTGGGGAGCACAATTCTGCACTCCTTGTGCCAAGTGAGCCAAAACACTCACAAAGCCCCGTGGGACATGATTCTCCAAGTCTAAGAGAAAGTTCACCTGTTGAACACTTCTATGATTGCATCATTTTATGCAACTACACCCAGCAATTTCATTAAAACTTCTTTTTGGGCGAGTTGGTGCCTAATGGTTTAGTAAAAAGTTATAGCGCAAACAGAGACAACCACAGGGAGACGGCACACATACATAATTGCTAACTGACAATTGATTTTATTGCCGGCAGCTGGCACCTTACATAAGACGAAAAGATGCGTGAAAAGGATGGAAAGATACATAGCAAGGATTGATGACGCAGCCAACACAGTAGGACGCACGTGCAGGCAAGCAGAAGCATAGCAGACCAAGTCAAGTTTCCTTAGTTTTCTCTTTTCGTTTCGTCAACAGTTAGCCGCTTCTAGAAAGTAAAACTCAGAGGCAAATAGAGATAAGGATGAGGTGCTGGCGCACTCACTGCGAAGTTACCTTATGTGATAGACTTCTAAACTAACTCGCAGCGTCTTGTCAGCACTTTTGCCAAGAATCATTGTCCCTTCAAACCATGCCACACATCCTTCGCACTTACTTACGTGTGCAACTAAATGTGCGTGCTTCTCATCTAGGTTTTTTAATTTTAATGCATGTTCTTCTAAACGGATACTGATGCAACGGCCAGTTGGCCGGCATAAAACTTTCCACATGACATGGGAATACAGTATACCCCTCCAATGGAGCACTTCACAAACGGAGTTTCATGATTTTTTTTAAATTCACGTTTTTGGGATGAAGAACACGGCACTTCTGAGACCTAGTTTTACCTTGCTATGTGTCAAACCAAAGACAACCCTTTCCACAAGTACAGCATGAGGCAAATTCCGTGTGCTCACCTTGGCACGCTTGTTGGACTTGGAATTCTGGGCTCGCAACTCGAGGAGCTTCTCTTTTCTCCGTTGCTCTTCCACATCTGCTCAAGGACAGAGCCACAAGCAAGGAAGGGGCTGAATTAACACTCTCTGGGCAGTGCTAGCAATGTGGTCAGCCACCAGTCTAAAGAGTTTCACAACTCTCATCAAGGCAGCTGGCAAACTCATCATTCACACCAGTGCTATAGAGCAGGCATGTTCAGAAATGAATAAAAAAAAGGGCAACTGATAGCAATCTCATGGCCATGGCCAACCATCCTAGATGTTCAATTCCCTACAGCCCTGCACTGCAAACACAGACATCAGAGTGGTAATTTGGGTTAGTCCTTACAGCAAAAAGCAGCACGAGACCCGCACAATGACAAGAACAGCACGAACCACAAAGCGCAATAAAGGTGTCCTAAAGAGTATTCTGGAAAACTTTGTTTTTGCTTTTATTTTGTTTTTTGGGTTTCCATGAATAAATAGTTTCAGTCACACACAACAAAGCCGTAAATTAAGGCCACAGAAATAAAAATGTGCGTGGACTCTCTGCTTTCGCGAGACTCAACCTTATCACTTTGCAATTGGCAAGTGAAAACCGTGACGACAGCCAAAGTAATCTTTATTGCTAGTTTTGGACACGACATAAGTAACAGTTTGATAAAGCTGCTACATATTAGTAGTTCAGAGAACTTATCACCGAAATGAGAAGTCTGAAGCAATTATGTTTCCTCCTCATCTGCTGCCACTGGATGATGTGTCTACCGCCTGCTCCGGCGGAACAGCACGCCTCACTTCCTTCCTTGTGGAGAGTCGGTGATCACGGTTCCCCTTTCTCAAAAGTCCTGTGCCTGACCCACTTCCCACTTTCGCAATCCCATTACATCCAGGGACCTGCACTTTTTTGTGTGGTCTGTGGGATGCCATCGTGTTTTGCTGCAAGTGTTGTTCAGTTCATGAGTGATATTCTCGCGATGCCAGGGGTTTGTTTGGTGAGAATGTGCCCTAATCAGACTTGAAAAAACTTTCAAAAGGCCTACGTTTTTTCTCCTTGCTGGTGCATGAACCGCAACGTAGGCATGGCTACTTCGTGACAAGGTGCGATAACAACGCTGAGAATCTGCCAAAGACTCCCTTCCCTGTTTCTGCGCTGAACATCTTGAGTCATGCACTTTAATATGTGACGACGTGAATCACTCCCGCCTGCAGTGGAACGCTCTGCCCCTGTTTCGACTTCCCGTCATCGATGAAATCAAGCAACCAGCCCCGAAGTGCCAAAGAGTTCCGGTAATGGCTAATAGTCTGAACAGCAACCCACACATTTTTGAAGATCACTCCGCCAATGGCAGATTGGCAAGCTGCCACATGATTGGCTGAAAGGCACTCCACACTTTGGTTGACTCCTCCTACTCTCTGAGGTCAGTTAACAAAAAAAAGGTGGGAGCTGGGATGTTAAATTCAATTTAATGGGGAAATTGGCCACACAGAGCAATAATTTCAAGTTAATAAGATGCTCAGACTGTGTATGGTTCTATATGCTCCGAATGCTCTCAGAATTCTCTTTAATGCACCTTTAAACGGAGACACCGTGGAAAACTTCAGCCAAGTTCAGTTCTCAATAAAACTCAATTTCAGAGCTCAATTTGATGTGTTCATGATTGTCCAGCAGTAAAAGATAAGTTAATTACTGAGAGAATTTGTTTTAATCATTTTCCCACCACTCGATTCAAGGATTAAAGTTCTTCCGTCAAGACCAAACTCCGTGATCACCATTTGGAAGTGAACGACAGCGTAGCCTGGTCTCGCAGATCTGTGCACAAAAATCTGTCTTGATGCACCAAAGACTCCGTGCAAAAACAGCCCGTGGTGATGAAACCTGTAATTCATTTTTTGGAGTTTACAAGCCTATAAAAGCATCTGTGCCAGGCCAACTTCAATCTGTACTCCGTGTCCCTTTAAGCATAAATAAACCCTTGCACTCTGTGCAAACTGTCCCCGGATACATTTCACCAAACCAAAGAGTTAAAGCCACCTTGTTTCATGTGCAGCCACCCTGGACTGATGGTGTCAGCTCAGGCAACCATCATCACCCTTTAGATTGCTTGTTGGAGCAGCCACAGACACCAAGCAGTGGTTGGCTGCTCCAACCCTGATCCCACATGAAAGAGGAAGCAGCGCACGCACTGCCGTGTGCCACACACTTGAGGCAGTGCACTTTGGCTGCTTGGTTCTGGTTTCACACACCAGGAGAGCCAGAAATCTTTGAACTGCATTTTTGAAAATCTAGTAACTTTCAAAGCCACCACTCGTGGCCAAATCTTTAATTGCAATGGGGTGTCTAACTATAACTTTACTTGTGTACCTACCAAACTAATAAGTATCACCTGCTTTTGGTTGTCCAGCACCACAGATGTTGCTATGCAACAGAAACTATCTCTTTACCTTGAAACTCAGATTTTCAAAAATTAGTTAACTGTTTCTTACCATGCCTATTCTGACTTGACTGACGATGAATAGCATCGCGTTCAACATGGTTACAGTGGCTAGAAGGGGGAAGTCTGAGGAGCGCACCCGGCCGGGCAAGGCGCTTGGGGAGGAAAGCGGCTGTGGCTTCAGCAATGGTAATGCGCACTTTGCTCGTGGCGACCACGGTATTTGTTTGATCGTGCTTATATGGAGCTCACTATCAAACAGAATGACATTCTGAAATATAATTTGTTTATTCAACAGAGCGGGAATTATTACTGATTTGACTCCCAATTCAGAATTGTCAACAGATAGCTGACTTCTCCTGAAGCACAAGCTTTATTTTGCTAAATCAAGAAGCCCTGGTGACTGCAAAAATTATGGTGAATAGACCAAATGATGTGCTGGCATTTGGAAATTAATCTTCTTCCAAGCAGTTCTAAGTGACCCACCTTAGTTTCAAATGCTTTCTTCCACCAGACCACTCCCTCTCGTTGTTGAGCGACTTCGGAAAAAAATGGAGGCAGGCTATTAAAAAAAACTTGGTGATTTGGTTGGCAATCTCCAACTCATGAAGTGCACAGCCTACGAAGACATTGTTATTTTTGACACAGGATGTAAGCTCATCAAGGCTGTCGTGATGTAATTTGTTGTTACTAAACCATATAGAAAATGCAAGTTCCAGTGCATCAACAAATGTAAGAAACATTCCTGGGACGGGTAGAGCAGGCCGCCGTTGTCGCAGAACTTTTTGTGAATGGGGATAGTTCTTTGTAGCATTCTACCGATCCACATGGAGCGGATCAAAGGACTCCTTGCAACATACCCTGCCATATAAAACACCAGCCTGCTGTCGCTTGTTTTCTCGTGGTACACATGGTCAGGTAGAAGATCAGATTTCTTTAGCATTTCGGAAGCATCTTCCATCTGTCCAAGTTTACCCTCATTCACTCAAAATTATTGAGCTTCACGTGGCGTGTCGTAATTTTCGGCATAACCTTGTGAGTGACTGCGCATTTATCTTCCTTGTGTGCCACTCTGATGTGCTCAACATAGGCAGCACCATCCGAAGTTTTGTAGAAAGCCTTCAGGAAACCATTTCTTACGCATTTCACCAAATGGGGGAAATAAGAAACAAAAAATGCGTCTCTCATTGTCAATGGTATAAGCAACAGACGGCTTCACGGAGCTCAAGGAACCAGATATTCCAAATATGTACCATAAAGAGCGGTTCCATGAAGCTCTATCAGCTGCAATAAGATCTACCTTCAGGCCAGCTTTTTCAGCAAGGATCACGGCTTCCAAGACAATCTTCGACAAGAGCGCTGCCTTCACGTTGCCTCTTGAGGCAAAGATGCCGAATATCTGATGGCAAGACTCCGTTAAAGGCTGAAACATGGCCACGCTACCTTGGTCTTCGGAACACCAAGCAGTGACAGTTTCGTCTTGCAAGAATTATAACTTGTGCGCCCAGGCACAAAAGAGCGGCTTTGTTTTCTAGGCATTTGTACGCATGCATTGCACAGGAAATAAAAAGCGCATCTGTAGGCAAAATTGACAGAAACATGTGTTGCATGGTGCACGCGAAGCGAAGTCAAAGCAGCTTGCCTTTCGACTGACGTGTACACGTCTCTGAGCGCCGCCTGGCGGTTCCTTCTCAAAGGCCTCAGGGTGCCCTATACCGGCCGCACCCGCTCCTTACGCTTTCCCCTTCTAGCCACTGTAACATGGTCATGGCCATTTCTTGCTCATGTAACACCGTGTAGAGCAGAAATGAGAAACTGCATTCGAGTTTCAATTTAAACTTTCTTCTTACCTTGTGTAATAGACTTTTCAACAAAAGCTTTGCAACTTTCAGAATTTTTTTTTACACAACAACAAAATTCACACTGGGGTCATTTCACGCAAAACGTCTCAGACGTTGCACTCGACCATCTCCAATTTGTTAAAAAAAATTCAATGGAAACTTATCCTAATGTGCGTAATCAAAGCCTGAAATATTTTTGCTGAAAAAGATTTATTCGTGAGGTGAGGGCAGTTCGAATATTTAGAAAAACTGAGAAACCAGGCACTGCTCAATAATTAATAAACAATTTAAATTTATAGAAAACACTTCACAATTTTTTCATTGACATTTTCACAGATTCTGGCTTTTGATATAATTCAGAGCATGCAGCTTTATATGGCATAAATATTTTTTAAAATTGGAAAAAAAGTATGAAAATGTATCATTTTTGTCATTTTTTGTTTTAAATACGAACTTGCTCTCGGAATTTCTGAAATAACCGTTTTGTTTTTCTGGATATGTAATACCTATAACAAATGTTACAGGTGATGAAACTGCGTACATCGAGGTAAAAAAAATACTAAAGTTGCAAAAAGTGCGTTTTGAAACAAAAACACTCGTCAATTTCACGCCGAAGTGGTCCAAGTAAAAATGCAAACAAAAGTGGGTTACATAGAGCAGTTTATTGCCTTTCATTTCTGAACTTTTCATCGATATAATTTTTGTTTAAGGTGAAAAATTAATTTTTGAAGTTGAGCTCTCGCACCAGAAGTTGCGTCGTCTCTTAACGCCTCTTCACCACAGAGCAGGACATTGCCAACACTGTGGCCAGACGAAATGTAAAGTTCTTGTTCTTAAATGAGGTGTGCACTGCAGGTAAGCATGGGAACGTTGAGTAGTCGAACAGGTATACGTGGGAAAAGACTTTCTTAACGCTGCCGGGGTGGCACATGAACAAGTGAGCTAGTTGTTCGGCGCAGTTCTGTCGCAGTGAGTCATTCTTGCCAGCGCCATGACAGATGTAAGCACCAGCATAAGAGCATGTGAGGCACCGAACTGGAAATGATCAGAACGATCTGGTGTTGAAACTATCCGCAACACAGCAGCACCTGACCCTTATGGCCGTCAGAGGCTCATGCCCGGTTGTTTCCGATGTGATGTTGGTTGTATTTGATTTAATCAGTGCAATTTCTGCATTAATACTCCAGCGACAACTGTAGATGAGCCACTATGCTGGCGAAGCACCTCCATGCGAGCGACGCATCTATGCGTGAGCGGGCCGCATTCACCGCCAGCGCATCTCTCACCGCCAGCACGTCTCTCGCCGCAAGCCCGCAGCGGTGTACACTTCGCACCTTCATGTGTGCTCCGAGGCGCGCACTCTATATGGCATAGATATTTTTTAAAAATCGAAAAAAAAAAGTATGAAAATGTATCATTTTTGTCGTTTTTTGTTTTAAATATGAACTTGCTCTCGGAATTTCTGAAATAACCGTATTGTTTTTCTGGATGTCTAATACCTATAACAAATGTTATAGGTGATTCATCTTATTCGGATATAAATAAAGCACTTGTGATACGACTACCATGCCAGCTGGTCAGCCCTCTTTGTGGTCTATGTGAGACAGCATGCTGAATACCCTTGCTTTTCTTCTCTTGGCTGGCGGGTCCGATCGAACTTTGAAGGCGAAAACGATCTCGTTTATTGCATACCATCCCCCAAATGTCACACGATATCTACTTTAGCTTCAGCCCTAAAAACGCATGACAGCGAACAACGGCAAACTGAAGTTGTCATCTGGCCATAAGTGTCGTGCCATTCCAGGTGCCATGTTCTCCGGTGAAGAGGCATTAACTTAGGAGACGACGCAACTTGTGGCGCGAGAGCTCAACTTCAAAAATTATTTTTTCACTTTAAACAAATATTACCTGGATAAAAATTCAAAAAATGAAAGGCAATATACTGATATATGTAACCTGCTATTGTATGTATTTTTACTTGGACCATCTCACGGTGAAATTAACGAGTGTTTGCTCAAAACGCAGTTTTTGCAACATTAATATGTTCTTACCTCAATGTACGCAGTTTCATCAGCTGTAACATTTGTTATAGGTACTAGACGTCTAGAAAAACAAAACGGTTATTTCGGATTTTTCGAGAGCAAGTTCATGTTTAAAACAAAAAACGACAAAAATGATACATTTTCATACCTTTTTTTTCAATCTTTTTAAATATTTATGGTGTACAAAGTTGCATGCTCTGAATTATACCAAAAGCCCGAATCTGTGCAAATGTCAATGAAAGAAATTGTGAAGTGTTTTCTATAAATTTGAATTTTTTATTAATTATTGAGCAGTACCTGGTTTGTCGCCTGTTCTAAATATTCAAACTGCCCTCACCTCACAAATATTTTCTTTTCAGCAAAAATATTTCAGCCTTTGGTTACACACATCAGGATAGGTTTCCATGAATTATTTTGAACAAACTGGAGATGGTCGAGCGCAACGTCTGGGACGTTTGGCGTGGAATGACCCACTGGGAAATTCGTTCACTCCAGCTTCTTGGTTGCATAAAGTGACTGTCATAGTATTGCTGTCCTCATAAAATCTGTCAAAAAAATTATTTTCTCGAGATATGTAAATTTTACTTTGAATTTTTTCTAATATCCTTGAAAAGAGCTTTTTCCGCTACATTTTTATGCACAGGAACTAACCGAAAAGTATAAAATTATGGCTGAAATTTTTTTTAAACGGCATCCCAAACTGTCTTTTTTTTTTTCCTGCAGTAAGGATAGAGTTGGTGGCTTCAATATCATACTTAGCACAAAACATGCACACTGCCCACATGCATGCATGCACACATGACGAAGGCCGCCGCGGTGGCTGAGTGGTTAAGGCGCTCGGCTTCTGTCCCGAAAGATGCTGGTTCGATCCCGGCCGCGGCGGTTGAATTTCGATGGAGGCGAAATTCTAGAGGCCCATGTGCTGTGCGATGTCAGTGCACGTTAAAGAACCCCAGGTGGTCGAAATTTCCGGAGCCCTTCACTACGGTGTCTCTCATAGCCTGAGTCGCTTTGGGACGTTAAACCCCCATAAACCAAACCAAACCAAACACATGACAAAGAGCGCCTCTTCTTCACTGGATAGGTACCATCAGTAATGAATGAAATGCGAACAAGAGCACCGAAGTGCCAACCTTAAAACGCCAACATATTAGTTCCAGGAAAGGAAATACATGTGAGGTTGATTAACACTTCTAAAGGTCAGTCTTTGTGCCTTTGAAGTATAATTACCCTCCACTAGTCATGCACTTCCCTCGGCTAAGAGTGTTTATTTTGCCATTCTTGGTTCAGCTCTTTAGTTTGTGCTTCGTTTGTTGCTGATAGTACTTCAAGGGTGTAGCAACAAGGACACTGCAAGGCCATGATTAAAGCTAAGGCGTTCACTGCAAAGCTAGAAGAGCGACCATTCGATGTAGGGGTCGTGACCAAGTGCGCCACTCACGCTTGCGGCGCTCCTCCTCCTCCTTGCGCTGCAGGAACGCCCGGATGGCGGCCGACTGGACATTGGTACGTGGTGCCTTCTTGGCTGGGGCCACCTCTGTGCTGTACCGCTTCACCGTCGTCTGCATGCGCATCGCACCAAAGCGCGGTCATCACAAGCGACTCAAGCAACCGTGGTACCACATCGAGAGTAGAACTGCTTTCAGCCACTATTTTCACCTATTTGTAACACAGGCATAGAAGCTCCTTTTTTCCACTGCGTGCACACACAGAAGGAGAAGAAAAATCACAGTCCAGATTGCCTTCCTTTTGTGCCTGTCATTCAATTTTCAACCCCTACCTACCTGCACAGTTACCTATCCTCATGTTCATGGCAGACTAACGGAAAGCCTTCAACTCCCAGACCAAACACAGCCCAGTCAGCCAGAAACACGGCAGGAAGGTTCTGCAATGCGTAATGTGTAAGAACCTCCTCAAATTACACTCAGCTGTTTACAACTTTTTGCCCCCGACCTAACATGGGAAGCAGGCAATGTTGCAGGCAACATACCTGTCACACTCCACTGCATCCCTAAATTACCAGTAAGAGTGTCAATAGATGCAGTAGCCTATGATGTCACCACACAAGATTCAAAAACCTACCCTCAACAGATATAAAAACTTCCAAGACATTTCTCTTTCCTCTGTAGTACAGTGACAGGGACTGCTGGCAGCTATTGCACATCCCTTCAGGCATATTTTGCATCCTCCAATTTGCAAATAAGGTGGTTTTTTAAGGCAACCAGCTAACGCAACAAGAAATAGGGAGCTGGGTAGCACGTGTTTCACTATTTTCTGGCTGACTGATTTGCCACCAGTTTTTGTCTTTTTTTTCCTGAATATCATGCACCATGTGCACCTTCAAAATACAAAATGATTCAACGATCCTTAGGGCATTGATTTCATAAATCCTGGTGGCTTAATATTTCAGTTTGCAGTTATTTTGACAGTTTGTATGAAATTTTGTGCGAGCATGTAAATATAATTACCCATTCGTATTTTTAGCACAAAAACTCATGAATTTGCTTTTTTGAGAACTATATGTGCTATTTAGGTTGAAAAATATTTGCTTCGAATCAATATCATTAATTTCGTCAACAAGGGTTAAGCAATGGCAGACTGCACTCGCATGCTGTGTGATGTCAGAGCACAATAAGCAACCCCAGGTGATTTAAGTTATTCTAGAGCCCTCCCCTACAGCATCCCCTTTAGCCCACAGGTAGTTTTCGGATGTTACAGCCCCCCCCGTGCCATACCCACCAAAGGGCAGTGATAACAGCATCACTGATATTGCATGCCACTTGCATGATGACTAACACAGATTCCTTTTCAACTTCACATGAACTTTCAGCTGAAGCTAGCAATCAAGAGACGCATGCAGAACAGTGGTGCCTGGACAATATTTAGTACATGTAAAGTGCAGGGGATGTTTTGTGACAGGCTAATGCTTCCTAAGCATCCTCCCAAGAACTTCTCTCGTGTCATTTCTATTCCTCAGCTGGCTCGGACACATTCAGTTCCAAGTTTCCCAACTCAGGTCACCAGCAGTGCCCTAGTGCTGGCAGTGTGGCGTCCCACTGAAAGTCGTGGAATAATATCTCAACACGCAGGCTCGCAAGTTTTCAATCAAACCCCCATAACACCAAGCATTTTCACACCATTAGAACCTCTGTCCAGCACCATGTGCGGTACATATCTTGGCAATGCACATGTCCTCTGGAATTGCCATTCTCAGCGACACAACCTGAACATCCACACTGAATCACACAAGCTGACCTGGCAAAGAAATGGCAGTTTTGTCTGCACTGCACAGCTAACAAGAGGCCTCAACTGCCAAGCTGCCGCCTGGATTGCACGAAAGTGTCCAGAGTGCCCACTCTTTGATGTACGTGGCTAACATTCTTACTGGCCTGCAGGTGAAAATAATGTGCAGTCAGCATATACCCTGAAGGTGACACTATTTACCCCCTGGAGAAAAAACAAAGTTATTAATGTTATTCACTAATGTATACATTAAAGTAACATATAGACTATTAATTTAGTTATTAATTTATGTATTGCTATGAAAGGATTATAGACACTTAACTTTTGGGTGCCTGTTTTCTTCTTGATAATGATGCAGAAGGCATTATTATAAATGGATTACCACGTGGTATTCTCCTACGACCGCTCAGTAATTTATAATCGAATTTCTTTCGCATGCTGTTCAGTTTTAGTTTCAACAGCTGAACGATGGCTGTGGCGACTAAGTGTGGTTATACGTCACGTGAGGCATGGAAAAAATTGCAATTTAATCACTGCTTCTATATTCATTGCTATTCCGGCTCTTGAGGAACACACTGTAGTGAATTATAATGATGAAGCAGTGATTATAGCACAGTTTTTGCATGCCTCACGTGACGTATAACTACACTTTGAAGCCACAGCCATCGATCGGCTCTTGAAACTAAAAACCGAAAGAGGCCGACAGCAAAATTCGATTATAAACTATTTAGTGGTCGTAAGCGAATACCACATGGCAATTCATGCATAGTAGTGTCTTCTGCATCTTTGTAGAGAAGAAAACATGCCACCAAAATTAGGTATCTATAATCCTTTAATGTTAACTAGAGGCCACCAAATGGCACCTGTATAAAAAATTTGGAAAATACGAGCAGCAGGCCCAATGCAAGATTTTATGCTTGCCTCTGAAATCAGTGAAACTATCAGATGGAATTCAGAAGAGAAGCACTGATGCAGAAATAGTTTGCAACTGCTTTTGTAGAGATATACACGTCATGTTACAACTACTTCAACCAAAGATTAACCTGAACCAAGTGTCTGCACAGTAACGAAAACAATATGTCTGTAATCTTCAAAAAAAAAAAGTGTTTTCCGGGTATCTTTCAATGCCCAGCCTCACTGAATTTGAACAAGTGGACACCATTCTCTATTTGCAAACCTAGATATTGAGTAGGAAGAGGTGCTAGTTTGTTAGTAACGGTACACTCTAGTGCTAAAGCCAGACAGTTGAACGGGTGCATCCGGTGAAATACAAGTGCCATGGTTTTCTGCACCCATTTCTTCCTTTGGCTGCCCAAGATTTTTGGATTAAATCCCGCCTTCTTGGTTAATGGAATGTTAGTCCTAGGACTGCAAAAAATTTGCTTACAACTGTATGGAAACCCAGAATGCTTGAGAACAATGCAGCTAGTTCGCCTCAACATTAAATAACGGCTTTGACTGAAAGCAAACTATGAATACGGAGTGAAACTGCACGAAGGTGAAACAGTCGCTTACAACTGCGAGGAAAAGAACGACATTTCAACGCCACTTGCGCTGCCGGATTCGCGAAACGACTACGACCTCTTGGCTTCGTGCGTTTCACTGGTGAACCCGACAGGCCGCGAGCCAGCAACACAGAAAAATACGGGCGCACAGCCCATATCGCGCCACTGCACAGGCCACGGAAGGCTCGCTTCCAGCCGATTCTCGTTCGGTGCCACACACACAAGCACACAAGCGCGCCCATGTATCACAGCAGCCACACTGGCGACATTGGCTTCGGGGCAGCAGCACGCTGTCGAACGGAGGGGGGAAGGAAAAAAGCGGACCAGCTGACAGGACGGGCTGCGTAGAAGGCCGCCTCGGATGCGCAACATCCCGCGGCCATGTGTTCCACGGCACGGCGTCGCACGGATCCGTGCGCGACTCGCACGACCGATGCAACGTGTGTCCCGGCCGTTTACCGTCCGCCGCGGTTCAGACTCCCGGCCGGCGCCCTGGGCTGCGGAAAGCCCCACGGGTTCGCTCCGATCCGGGAGGAAAATAAGCCGAGGCTTTGGTCGGACCGGGACGCGCGACGTCGTTTGGCAGGCACCACGTAGCAGGCGCCTCGACGGGGAAATTGCACAGAGGCAGCGTCGACGGCAGCCGTCCTACATTGAAACAGCGGCAGCTCGGGACGGGTCTCACCTCGGCCGCCGAAGCCGTGCGGTTTTTCTCGGCGACGTTGAGCAGCTTTCCGAAATTCATGGTGCCCCGCGGACGGTGGGCGATCTACGGGGCGCTCCTCATGAAAAGTGCGATGAAATATGGCAGGGCCAGGTAGCTTTCAGCACTCACGCACACACACACGCACCAGCCCAGCACAACACACAGGCGCTCCGCTGCGATGGTAGTGGCGACAAGGACGGCTCTAGCGGATTTGAGCAGTCAACTTGAAAACTGTACGTTTGAGGCAGATGGCAGCAGTAAGCAGCCACTCTTAGGATGGATGGATGGATGGATGGATGGATGGATGGATGGATGGATGGATGGATGGATACGGCTGAACCCTTTACATCGGGCGGTGGCTCAAGCCACCTAGCCATGTCTTGTGAAATTTTACTCCTGTCTTGCTTTTAGCCACCAATCAGATAACCTTCGCTTGGTTACTTCTAACCTCTTAAAATCCACTTTCCCTTCACTATCCCTAAACCCCAATGCCTTGGGTAAGTCAGCCCCGCTCCTTTCCACTGTAGGGTGAAGCCCTTTACAGAAAAGTATCAAGTGTTCAGCCGTTTCCTCCTCCTCTCCGCACGCAATTCACAAAGTGTCTATCTCCAGGTACCTGACTCTATATGTCAGTCCGCAAAACTCCCGTCCTGGCCTCAAACAACAAAGAGCTTCCCCAACAATTATCATAGATATTTTCTTTGACAATTTCCTGTTTAAAGGTCCGGTATGTTCCCAGTGCCGATTTCGTCAGCATCCCTGTTTTCCACAGAGCTCTCTCTGTTTCTTTAACCTTTTTCTTAACCGATAATTGCTGATTTGCCCCCTTACTGCTGTCCAGATATTTGCTTGTCAATTTTCTAGTTCGCTTTCTCCATTTCGTGTCAACATTATTTATATACAGGTATCTGAAAACTTTCCTAGCCCACTGCTTTTCCTCCATCTTTCTCAATCGTTCCTCAAATGCTATCTTACTGCTAGCCTCTCTGCTCTCGAAAGACGCCCATCCCATATCACCCTGTACCCCCTGATTTGGTTATTGCCATGTGTTCCAAAGCTAACCTCCCTACTCCCCGTTGCCTAATTTCCAGCCTTGCTTGAACATCTGGCCTCATACACAGGACCGCATTACCGAAGGTCAGGCTAGGGACCATCACCCCTTTCCAGATCCCTCTTACCACCTCATACCTATTGTAATTCCACAGTGCCCTATTTTTCATGATAGCTGCATTCCTACTAACTTTATTCATTACATATTTTTCATGCTCTGTCAGATATTCAGCACTGTTATTTATCCACACCCCAAGATACTTGTACTCATTCACTACATTTAGCACGAACTCCTGTATTCTATGCTCGCCGCCCTCTTCATTAAATATCATGACTGCAGAATTTTCCTTACTATACTTGAAGCCTAATCTATCTCCCTCTGTACTGCATATGTCTAACAACTTAATTCTGCAGGTCTTCCTTGTTGTCAGCCATTATCACTATATCGTCCGCGTATATTAGTCCCGGTAATGTCTGCTTAATCAATTCCCCTTGCTTGAAAAAAGATAGGTTGAAGCCTAGTCCGCTCCCCTCTAGCTTGGTCTCCAACCCTTGCAGGTACAACATGAACAACAAAGGGGACAAAGGACATCCTTGTCTAAGCCCCCGCTGTATCTCTACAGGCCCTGATACATTTTTTTCCCATTTTATGAGCACTCTGTTACCTCTATATATATCTTTTAAAAGATTAATTACTCCATTTTCCACATCCAATGTGCCCAGTATGTCCCACAAATGCTCCTGAGTAACGTTGTCATAGGCTCCCCTAATATCCAGAAATGCTAGCCATCAGGGCCTATGTTCCTTTTCCGCAATTTCTATACACTGTGTCAATGAAAATAGAATGTCCTCCAACCTCCTTTGTTTTCGGAACCCATTCTGTAGTTCCCCTAACACCCCCTCGTTCTCCACCCAAGCCTGCAGTCTATCCTTTATAATCTGCATCACCACCATGTAAACCACAGATGTCACTGTTATGGGACGATAGTTACTTACGTCTGCTTTGTCCCCCTTTCCCTTATATATCATGTTCATTCTACTTAATCGCCATTCATCGGGGACTTTCTCATCCACTATCATTTTGTTCACTACCTGTATTAATGTTTGCTTGGATTTTGGTCCTAACTTCTTTATCAACATAATCGGGATACCATCTGGTCCTGTTGATGTGCCACTAGGAACCTTCTTCTCTGCCCTTTCCCACTCTCCTTGCTCAAGTGAAGCTATTGCTGTAACCGGTCTATCCTCCTTCGATAAATTATGTACCACGTGCTTTGCTGTAAATTTTTCCATCATCCTTGCTCCTATGTGTTTTATTGCTTCATCCCCTTCTAGTTGAATACCCTCATCTGTAAAAATAAACCTTTGTTCTAGCCTAGTCTTATTACTCATTGCATTTAGATGTTTCCAGAATTTTAGGGTGCCTCGATGCGCGCGCCCCCAATTGCCGCTCCGTGAGGGCGCGCGCCATCGAGGTAGGGAATAATTGAAAAATTGGTTTTTGGGGAAAGGAAATAGCGCAGTATATGTCTCACATCTCGGCGGACACCTGAACAGCGCCGTAAGGGAAGGGATAAAGGAGGGACTGAGAGAAGAAAGGAAGAAAGAGGCGCCGTAGTGGAAGGCTCCGGTGCGCACCAGCCGCGCTACTTGGGCTTTGAGAGGCTGGGACTAGGTTCTGCTCTGCTGTTCTAACTGCTCTGCTCTCCTGGGAACGATCGGCTAACGCTCGGGTGGCTTCTCGTTTTGTGGGCTTTAAGCACACGGTAAGGCAGTAAGCCCGGGCTATGTCTACCCAGTCTCCCGGCCAGGGGAGCTCCACCTGGTCGGCTTCTCTCTATCCCTTGATCTCCTGCCTTTGGAAGCTTTTTTTTGCACAGCGGTGTCGGCAGTATCCCTGTTGCGCTGGTACCTCAGGATGGCGATACAATCAAGATGACCAATCATGGAGCTGTTCGGGCTGCTCTCCAGCCAGCCACTTCTCATTATGGGTCAATCTCGGAGGTACGCCAGTTTGGACGCGGCGTGATTCTGTGTAGATCGCCAGACCTCGACTGTGTCAGAGATTTACTAAAGGCCTCATCCTTTGCCTCGCTTCGGGTAAGTTCCTTCATCCCTTCACATCTGGCGTGCACTTTATAAATGTATCGTTCGAGGCGTGGACTTTTCCCTGTCTCCAGCAGAGACTCTTGAGCTTCTGTCGGCTGCAGGTGTTGTTGTTGTTGTGCACCGCTGTAGCCGGGATGTAAGCAACATGAGGGTGCCTACCGAATCTGTGATTGCCGCCTTTGTCGAAACTTCCTGCCCTCTGAAATCAAGGCATGGCCTCTAATTTTTCGGGTAGACAGACCCTTTGTCATCTAGGCCTCTGCAGTGAAACAACTGCTGGCGCTACGGCCATCGCGCCGGTGGTTGCAAATCCAACTTGCGGTGTTGCAACTGTGGGGATGGTCATGCAACGAGCACCTGCACTGAGCAGAACGAGAAGTGTTGCCTTTGCGGTGGGGCCCACACTGCAAACTACTCAAATTTCCCGCCCGAGCGCAGGAAATCCAAATTATAGAGATAATTGACAGAAAACGCTGTTCGCGCCGTGACGCTATTACAGAGTTGAAAGAACGTGCCCACGATTATGCAGGTGTGACCGCTCATCAAGGAGTCATGTTAGACTCGACGCTGTCCCAGGCAATTGCGGCTGCTGTGGAGGCTTCGATGTCTAAAATGGTAGAAAAGATTGTCGCAAGTGTATCGGAGTGCCTTACAAACGTTTTAGCGACTCAGCTTACACATGCCGTGCAGGCCGGTTTGGCCCCTCTCTCGACAACAATTCCCTCTACTCTTACCCGGTCTACAATTCCTGAAGCATCTCAGCCCCCAGGAATGCACTGCAGCCCCTTCCGCGTTACTTACCTCGGGTACTTCGAGTGATGATGGTATCATCTATGATTCCGAGATGATGGAGCCTGATGCGCGGGTTCTCAAGCGCAGCGGGTCCCTCATGTCTCATTCGTCGTCTTCTCCACGTACCCAGCCCAAATCAAAGAAGCAACAGCTTGACACCAAGCCTATAAGGATACCATTTTGGGGCAGGCAGTTGCTGCTGCTAGGCTTTCGCAACCATAGCGTCGTTGCGAGTTCTACAGTAGAACTGTCGCTCTATTCTTTCAGCTTCCACAGATTTACTCTGCATTTCTACCCAGCTTAATCCGGATGTCATAATTCTGCAAGGAATCTGGCTTTCAACCGACGAACATTTTCATTTTAAAAATTACCGTTCATTTCGCCTAGATCGCCAGTCAAGAGGAGGTGGTTTACTAACTTTAGTCTCTTCAAAATTTTGCCACAGGGCAAAGGTATCTTTTCAACAAATGTCTCCTGACTGTGAGATTTTTGCATTAGACTTTGTACTTCCTTGGTGCTCTCCATTTTCCGCAGCAAATTGTTATTTCCCCTCTGGAGTGCATGATATAAGACCTCTGGACTTGTTACTTGCTAAGTGCAAAAACCCAGTTCTCGTGGCTGGCGACTTCAATTCTCAACATGTGTCGAGGGGTTTTAGGACTAATCTATGCGGCAAGCGCCTTTGGGACTGGGTTTCTGATCACAGCCTTATGTACGTAAATTCAGGATCGGCCACTTATCATTCGCTCACACACTCAATATGTTTTAGATCTCACGTTCACTAGTCCTGGCATTGGCGTAACCGATTGGTCGACTGTTGATTGCGGCACCTCAAGTGACCAAATACCTATTGATTTTGATATCGTATGTCGTGTAACTCCAGCGTCTTCTCAGTTGCGGCCACACATATATTATAACAGATTTCAGGCGGCGTTGCGCTCTGCCCTTGCGTCAGTGTCTAACATCGCCGAGGCCCACCAGTCAACAAGCATATGTCTGGATATAGAGGAAAGCCGTAAAAAGTCAGAGTTTCTGGTGCGGCCAACAAAAGGGAATTCTTCCACCTAATGGAATGCGGACTGTACAATACAGGCGGAGGAAGGCAGCATGGAAAAAGCTCCTTCATAACCAATGCCCAAATAACTGGAGTAATTATAAATTCATTGCAGCCATCTTTAAACGCAGTTTCTCGTGCGAAGGAAAAATATGACTCAGAACATTTCGATTATCTTTCGAAGTCGGGCAACCGACGCGCACTATTCGGCTTTCTACGGTCTAGAAAACTTCTGACGTCCTCTAGTAATTTACAGTCGCTAGTTTTGTCACCTAAAGAAGCTATCGAGGTGGTTTAATTAATTACCACGGGTCTGCAAAAGCGTTTTTCGTCTCTACTGCCTTTTCGACCAATGTTGTTTGCGTCAGTGGTGACAAATAATAATGTCTCACAAGTTAATCTATCGCATCTTTCCCAAGTTGTACAGAGATCACCAGCGGCTGCTCCTGGCCCTGATGGTGTCACTACAAAGATGCTCAAGATTCTCTATGAGGAGTCTCCCAGCTCCTTATTTCACTTCATAAACTACTCTATCAAACACGCTTGGACACCTCCTGAGTGGAAGCTGGCCAAGGTGACTCCTTTACTGAAAAACCAGGGTGGAGGCTATGAATCGGATAATATTTGGCCAATTTCTTTAACATCAAACGTGGTAAAATTAATAGAAAGGGCGTTACTAATTAAGGTGTCAGCCTTCGTGAACAGCAAAAATATACTCAGCCCGTGTCAACTCGGATTCCGGCCACGGTGTTCGATATGGAATGCACATGCTGATCTTGAGAGAATTCTCCTTGCTCGTCAACTCCAGATCACGGCTTTGGTTACGTTAGACGTCGCCAAAGCTTACGACAGTGTAGAACACTCCATCCTAATACATAGGCTACAGTCTCTTCAGTTTACAGATTATATAGTTGCTTGGATATCTGCATTTCTTTATAACAGGGAATTCTTTTGCGTCCATAATGGTGTACATTTAGAGAGGTACAAACAAACGAGAGGTGTACAGCAAGGAGCTGATCTTTCTCCTGTGCTCTTTAATATTCTCTTGGGCTCAATTCCTCTCCATCGCCATGTACGCACTTACGTCTATGCGGACGACATTGCGTTTTTAGCGGCTGCGCCGGATATACGTTCCCTGCATGGTCTGTTGCAGTCATATTTGAATACACTTGTGCACTGGTTGAGCGCATTACACCTGAAGTTAAATGTTGGCAAGTGCGCCACCCTTGTTTTCCCTCTATACACTCCTGTAGTGGTCTCTCTCACTTGCCACTTACAACCAATACCGCAGGTTCAATCCCTAAAATTAGGGGTCATTTATGACGAGAAACTCACCTGGCGACCCACATTGACCATGTCGCGGTAAAAGGGTCTCGGGCCGTGGGCATATTACCTAGACTATGTAGTCACCCGTATGGCATGCGAAGAGATGCGATATTATCGATTTACAAAATGTATGTCAGGCCAATTTTAGAATTTGATTCTGTGTTGTTTTCAGGCTCAACTACATACAAGCTTCGTCCTCTCGTCCTTTTGGAGAGGGAAGCACTTTGGTTGTGCCCCGGCCTCCCAAAATTTGTGGCTACCAATGTGCTGTTCCTTGAAGCCCGCATTCTCCCTCTCTTACCTCGGCTTCAATTTTTAACTGTGCAGAGTTACCTAAGAATCTACGAATCTCATTTTCACCGTTCACAAAGAATTTTCTGTTGCTAAGCCGACCTCCTTTTTTAGTGCCGTCTGGTCTCGTTTTTATACCCCACAGGTAGTGCTTGTGCAAAGATTACTTGAGCCTTTAGATGTGAACATTTATGACATCCTTCCTGCGCTATGCAGAGGGCCCGCTGTCCGCATTGTTTTCGACGTTATATAAGCCCAGAATGCAAAGCTTTTGCCGCCCTGTATTCTAAATTGTCTACTAGACGATCATCTAAGGACCCTACCTAGAAATATTGCAATAGTAGCCGACGCATCGCAGTGCAATGAAAAGGCAGGTGTGGGAATATTCTGTTCGCATTTAGACTGGTCCTTTTCACTGCGCCTTCCAGATTTACCCCTATTTTTCAAGCAGAGTTTCTGGCAGTAGTACTTGCCCTGCGCAAGCTACACCCCTCTATTACCGCAGTGGCAGTAATTGCCGATTCTTTATCTCTGTGTTTGTCCCTCGCAGCGGAAGTTTACGGTCCCATTTTCAACACATTCTTGTCCCTGCTTCCTCCGAATTTGAGTCTTGTTCATTTAGTATGGGTTCCCGGTCACAGCAGTGTGACAGTAAATGAGATTGCTGACAATCTCGCAAAGGCTTCCCTCAGCGGCCCCGTGTTGCCAATCATCCCGGCTACAGCCTATATTACAGCATCTAGGTTTCGGCGACGTGCGTTTTTAAGCACGCAAGACACAACATTTGTAACATCGGCGGATTATCAGCACCTCAGATATTCTTGGAACAGGAGAGTTTGTTGCTCTCGGCAGCTTGAAGTATCTCTGTCGAGGCTGCGCTGCCTTTATACCTCCTCTAAATTTCTATTTACACAGGTCGGGTTTGGCGCTCTCTCCCCTTTGTGTATTTTGCCGTGAGCCTGAATCTACTGAGCATTTTTTGGTCGATTGTCGCCGATACACCTCTTTGAAAAGAAGGTTGCTGGAGGAGCCCTTGCGGCCCCTTGGTATCAGTTTAAGCAGCCCGCTCTTGCTATCATTTGGTGCCACCACATTTGGGTTCAGCCACAGATCTGTTTGTTCCGCTGCTCTAAATTTCCTGCTAGAATCTCACCGACTGCCATGCTAAGGGTTACAAAATTTTATTTCCTCGCAATTATTATATTTTGACTTAATAATTCTGTTCCAGTCCCTCTCTTTATTATTATTATTATTATTACTACTACTACTACTACTAGTAGTAGTACTACTACTACTACTAATTTTGAAATCAAAACTTTCATCCCTTTTTCTTCATGAGGAAGAATCCTCCGGTGTTGCTTTTCCGCGTGCTTTTCATTTTAATTACCCGAATACAGGTGAATAGTCACCCGATTCTGGGCCGATCCCCCAGTGTGGGTATCTGCCATCTTTTGATTGGCTAACAACAACAACAACAACAACAATAATTTCGACCACCTTGGGATCTTGAACGTCCACTGACATCGCATAGCACACGGGCGCCAGCGGTCGGGTTAGCTCCAGGTCACGGGGGATATTAGCGTTCCGGATGATACCGTCGCTACCCCTGCATCGGGAAAAGAATCCGGGGTCATGAGCTACTTGGATCGAAGGATCTTCAGTAAGGCTGAGCCGGAGGACAAAGAAAGGCGCCTGCTGGACGGCGTCGGCAGCCACAACAGGACAGCACCCGTCAACGAAACTAGACCCACCGAAAGAGCCGCGTCAAGCTTTTCACCGACAGCAAGCTTCGACTCACTCGAGCTGACAAGCAGAACGGATCAAACGTCATACTGTCTGGTATGTTTAACCAAAAGGCCCAGAAGAATCCAAAAGGACAAGAATTCCCAGAAGTCTACGATTAAACTAGGCAAGCTAAAAACAACAGTGCTTTCTTTGTGCGAAAATATATTGGCTTGGAAAGGATCGCTAATGGAAGGATCCCGAATTTACATTCGGGAACGCGTAAAGGAGGCTGTTTGAATGTATTTTTTACCGCAAAAACGCACAAGTAAAGGATACCGTTTAGATGTATTGCCAGCGAGAAAGCTGCTTGGTAGTGCCATATGTCAGCCGTTGCCTGCTAAGACACTTCAATAATTTAGAGGTTGAAGACACTTTATCTGTCAGGAACATCTTGATTATGTTGAATTTTTGCATGACGACAAGACTGTATAGGCTGTATTTTTCTGTTGATATTGTCGACCTATTCTGCTCAATTACACTGCAGAGCGAGTTAATTGTTAGCTGCTGCCTGGTCCTTCAGCGAAAAGGATGGTACCATTTCTTTCCAGAACTCCCCCGGTGTTTCTGTTGCCAACTCCATGGCAGTTAAGATTCGAAGTTCGTTTTCGGGCTCGACCAAAGGTGCCCCGTGCACGCGCCACCGACCGACTTCGTATCGTTATGCCAGCCCGTTTCCCCGAGAGCTATTGACACACAACGTCGTCGGGCGTTGGAGCCGTCACAGAGCCTGCTATAGCCGTGTCCTTGCTGACCATACGTCGCGCTTAATTGCTCCCAGTTAAGAGCGAGCGCCTGGACCCGTCTCTTCCAGCGGTGTTCACCCTTCAAAGGCTATGCCGCCCTTCCAACCCAGATGGCCTTCCCTGACAACCATTTTAGATGCAGACCATTGACAGATTGTACCGCTCAAAATATTTATCTACAGAGGATGTTTCTTAATCACCACACTTTGTCCATTCTATGTCTAGATGATGTCCCTATTGCCTCGGAATGTACATCTACAGAATATCATCAAATTTTTTTTTTCGGACAGAAATTGTGTTGGCGGTTGGGCAAAACACGCATGCGTGATAAATATTTGTGGTCCTCTTTGCATCTTCTGCATAGGCAAAACGAAAAGAAAATTTTTGAAATGCTATCGCAAGGGAAACGATTCTCTAGTGCAGGCGCGATTGTTTGAACAGTTTATTGATTTAATTAGTATCAACACTACCGCGGCAATCCACTCAAGCAATCAGTCATGCTCGAAACATTATACCGACAAACACTATGAAACTAAAAGCTTCATATAGTTTTTGGACGGCCTGCGCACACTCACTTTTTTTTATCTTTATCGCCTGTTTCGACAGTTTACAACCGATCACAAACATGTTCAGCGGTACATTCTCGAACATCAAGAGCGGACATGCGTTTCACTCACGTGAGAAAATCAAAGCTGGTTCAAGGAACACAACTCTCCCATTAACTCAATAACTTCATCTCCAAAACATGGCTTCTTGTACACTTCACGGAGCTTAAATATGTTTTCTTTGGAGTAATCTCGGACAGACCGCGCATCCTCATCGAAGTGTCGTACAGCCATCCTGCTTTGCCAAATGCTGTGCAGGCCAAGAAGGAAAATTACATCGTATTTATAAAGATCCGGCTCAACGTCCAGGAATCGTATCCCATACGTCGTCAAGGGTAAGCCTTTCCTTATTGTACGCTGGAGGACGTCCCAAAAGAGCAGCGCATCCCAGCAATCAATAAAGACGTGTTCTATTCACTCTGGTTTGTGGCAAAACAAGCACTCAGCACACCATGCTTAAAACAATCCCTTCTCCTCCATCCACGTCTTAACCGGCAACGTACCAGTGTGCAACTTGAAGAAAAACGTCTTCACACCGCTGGCACCAGCGTTTTCCTTACTCTTTTTAAAACATTTCCTCCTTGGCCTCCACTATACAGAGATCGATATATTTTGGCTCAGGGAAGACACAGTCAAGCAAATCTTTTAGCAATTTCTTACGCGTGACATTTGAAAGGTATTCCAAGCTGAAGCGAGCATTTAGAATCCGGAAAGCAAAGACCGCTTCTTTCGACAATCTACTTGCACTGTGTCGCATCCCGTCTACAGTGGAAATAGCATAGCTTGGCAAAAGCCGAAGAAGGGTCGCGTTGATCTCGAGGAAACATAAATCTTGACACCGCCTGCCTCAGGTACAAGTGTGGCAAAGAAAGACCACCTTTTCTCAAACGCAGGAATAAATTATCGCGTTTAGTCCTCTCCATTGAGGACTGTCAAACAAAAACGGCGAAGAGGCGATGAAACTTTTGAATGTTAAGTCGAGAGCACGAAAGGACCTGCAACAAATAGCACAGTTTTGAAACCAGGTATACACTGCATGTGTTTGCGCGCGCAAATATAGACAGCTCCTTTCCCGACCATTTCTGTGTACGCGTGGACAGCTCTTGCATTTTCTCCTTTTTTGTAGTGCGCGCGCGCGCGCGCGCGCACACACACACACACAACACACACACACAGAGAGACTTGAGCAGTTGCATTCAATGGGCTTATATATTCCCCACACATGGCCTTCCTGTTAGCGCCAGCGGCACTTGCCAGTCGAGCGAAGTTATTTCAGTCAATTATGAACTTGTGACGGCAGAAACGAGAAGTCCAAGTGAGCACATAGTTCTTGTAAACCAGCGCAACGCCTCGAAGCCAAACAGAAAGGGACAAAACACAGCGCTGAACTAACAACAGAATAGCTTTATTCAGGGCACCATGCGGTGGGTAAATACACGCTGGTATCACAGAATAGCGGAAAAACAGAGAAAAACAAGACGAAATAAGAAAAAATATCGTTTCACAGCCTATCATTGTGATTGTGCGAAAGCTTTGCCGAAGCACGTAATCTATGACATTAGGTATCCATGTTCTTTTTCCGAGATAGCAACAGAAGGGGTGCTTATGCATTGCGTACCTATCCTCATGATTTCTGATGCCTCAATTATCTCCCTGGTGAGCTGGTCTTTGCTTTTTGCTACAATTTTACTGCTCTTGAACATTGGGCGGCATGAGCGATCACAACAGTGAATCCCGATATGGTGGACGGCATTCATCACATTATTGTTGTGCTCCTTAATTCTTTCATTTAGACACCGACCAGTTTGGCCAACGTACGACCGACCACAGGACAGAGGAATTGAATTTACCAAGTTGTCTTGGCACTGAACATATTTCTTCTCATGCTTCTTCGTGCACACAGGAACATCGCGACGTGTTTTGTTTGGCCGATTTACACGCGCACATAAGGTCATCAATTTTACAGGGGCTGAAAACACAATATCTACACCAGTTCGTTTTCCTATTCTTTTCAAATTATGCGCTAAAACATGAATGTAAGGAATTACGGATACGTTTTTCCTCGGCTAACTTGGTTGGCAGTAGCTCCACTTCTTCAGCATTCCCTCCGCTACCGAAGTTAACAAGTGAAGCGGGTATCCTGCAGCAACAAGCCTTTGAACCTGGCATGAAAAGCTGTGCGTGGCCTTATGCCTACAAGATTTTTTCATGGCATTGCCGAAAAGAGATGTGGCAATGCTTCGTTTCACTAGCTTAGAGTGTGAAGAGCAGCATGGAAGCAGAGGCTTCCTGCTTCTAGGTTCAAAGGCCCAGCATACATGAGCATCATTAAAAAACAGAGTCAGGTCTAAAAATTTTATGGAGTCATTAACAGGCACTTCATGAGTTATTTCCAGAGGCGACAGAACGTCTGCAAAGACAGAACAAAGTTTATTCACCTCTGCAGGAAGATTTTCCGGTTCACATTCAAGTAAAATAAGGTAATCATCTACAAAGCGGAACACTTTTTTAACATTTGATCCCTTGAGGCGAATATCGAGTGCTCTGTTATTCATAGCTAAATACAAATCGGTGGGCGATGGCGCTTACACGCTCCTATGCATATTCCTTTATTTTGAATGAAAACACGCCCATCCCATTCTGCATAGGTAGACTCTAGGTAGGTTTCAGTCAGTTCTAAAAAGTTTCCTACGGGAACGCCAGAAGCATTCTGAAACGCAATGGCAGCATAATCGTCTGTGACTTCACTAATGCACGGTAACATTTTGTCATGAGGAATGGAGTAATACAGGTCTTTGATATCAATTGAAAAGCGCGCACCTGCTTGCTGCTATGGTTATTTTTTAGAAATTCGGTTACATCGTCTGATTTTTTCACCTGATAAGGATCGTCAAAGGTTAGGAGAGTTAGGCACTTTTGTAAAAACCTACCCAGGCACTGTTGCCACGCGCCGTTTTCTGAAATAATCACCCGTAAAGGAACGTCTACTTTATGAGTTTTTGCTGTGAAAAACATGTCCAAGCTCAATTTTTGGCATTTGTCTATTGAGGACACCAAATTCTCCAAATTGAGCCTCATACACAACTGTTTTGCCTTCTTTTTTGCTTTTACGAGGAAGCTGCTTGTTCTCACTTTGAATACTTGAATGTGAATTTTACTTGAATGTGAACCGGAAAATCTTCCTGCAGAGGTGAATAAACTTTGTTCTGTCTTTGCAGACGTTCTGTCGCCTCTGGAAATAACTCATGAAGTGCCTGTTAATGACTCCATAAAATTTTTAGACCTGACTCTGTTTTTTAATGATGCTCATGTATGCTGGGCCTTTGAACCTAGAAGCAGGAAGCCTCTGCTTCCATGCTGCTCTTCACACTCTAAGCTAGTGAAACGAAGCATTGCCACATCTCTTTTCGGCAATGCCATGAAAAAATCTTGTAGGCATAAGGCCACGCACAGCTTTTCATGCCAGGTTCAAAGGCTTGTTGCTGCAGGATACCCGCTTCACTTGTTAACTTCGGTAGCGGAGGGAATGCTGAAGAAGTGGAGCTACTGCCAACCAAGTTAGCCGAGGAAAAACGTATCCGTAATTCCTTACATTCATGTTTTAGCGCATAATTTGAAAAGAATAGGAAAACGAGCTGGTGTAGATATTGTGTTTTCAGCCCCTGTAAAATTGAGGACCTTATGTGCGCGTGTAAATCGGCCAAACAAAACACGTCGCGATGTTCCTGTGTGCACGAAGAAGCATGAGAAGAAATATGTTCAGTGCCAAGACAACTTGGTAAATTCAATTCCTCTGTCCTGTGGTCGGTCGTACGTTGGCCAAACTGGTCGGTGTCTAAATGAAAGAATTAAGGAGCACAACAATAATGTGATGAATGCCGTCCACCATATCGGGATTCACTGTTGTGATCGCTCATGCCGCCCAATATTCAAGAGCAGTAGAATTGTAGCAAAAAGCAAAGGCCAGCTCACCAGGGAGATAATTGAGGCATCGGAAATCATGAGGATAGGTACGCAATGCATAAGCACCCCTTCTGTTGCTATCTCGGAAAAAGAACACGGATACCTATTGTCATAGATTACGTGTTTCGGCAAAGCTTTCGCACAATCACAATGATAGGCTGTGAAACGATATTTTTTCTTATTTTGTCTTGTTTTTCTCTGTTTTTCCGCTATTCTGTGATACCAGCGTGTATTTAACCACTGCATGGTGCCCTGAATAAATATATTCTGTTGTTAGTTCAGCGCTGTGTTATGTCCCTTTCTGTTTGGCTTCGAGGCGTTGCGCTGGTTTACAAGAACTATGTCCGACCAACTCGCCCACCAGTTCATGTTGTGCAAGTAAGTAGATCATGTTGCTAATGCCTTTTATTAAAAATACCATATTAGTCTGCTATGCTGCCTTTGCGCGAACATTATGCAGACGCGTTAGGTGGAAACAAACGTGCTTCTAAAGAAGGCGCCTTTCTGAGCCCCATTCATGGAGCTTCTTAGTGCATTTATAACAGCATAAACCGTTTGAAAAGCTTCCCGGGACACGTGCAATCGAGTTCCTTGAGATAGTACAGCGCGCGAGCCTGCCTAATTTAATCGTGTCGAATTGTGACCGTTCACCGAAAGTCCACTGTTACAGTCTCAGCGATGTGCACAAAGTAACATTCTGACCATATCACAAAATGTAAGTCAGATGGATGTCCACTAACTGATGATCTCTTGTAACTGCTCGCACGGATGTTTCATGGGTCTCTCAAAATGACGTCTGATATTGGGACCGTTTGTGGATATCCTCTAAATATTTCTGGTTTTCTGGGTTTGCTATGTCAGGACGAGGGGGCTGTCAGCGTATGGCGGCTTCGAGGGAAAGACGGCTCCCACCACAACTCCGTAGGGGGCAATTAGCAAACCGTGCGACCCTACCCGCGTCGCCGCGCGCAGCCGCATCGTTCCCGCAAACGGGACCTCGGGAAGCTCAGGGAAAACGTGCCCCGTCCTAAGCCTTTCTCGCCTTGTTCGCTTCTTGCCGACACACGACGGGGATTCGCCACTTCGGGGCTCCGGGACAGCAACAAAAGGACAGATGGTCCTAACAACGCCGCGTGAATCCACAGATCCCTTACAATGGCGCTGTTAGTGTATTGCCTATCTTGTACTGTTGTGTTAATTCAAGATTCGCTGGTTCAATAAGGGAATTTGTATCTGGTCTTGTGTGGCTGATGTGCTATATGTAATATTTCTCTTTCGGAAATAGACAGAGCTTTGCGAAGCTAGAAAGTGCTGAAGTCCTTTAGATATGTTGACGATTTTCGTTTTCAGCTGTTGCGCTCGGGAAAAATCTTCGGCAGACCGAAAACTTCGTGAGTGGGCAGGGGGGCTTTGCTACGATGCAGACTACAAACCCGTTTCACACTCTGCCTTTTGCAGCTGCCAACCCTATATACTCAGCGCGTGCGCTGTTCCTACGCCTTATCGGTACTTCAGCGATGATTCCTGCTGCTTGTTCCAAGAGCACATACTGGATATCTGCCCAGGTACCGCTTCATATGTCGCTGTGATGAAAGTCCTCGTGACTCCGTCCGGTTCGTCCGCTTCATCAAAATCGACATCAGCGACACCGCCCTACATAAATGCCTTCCACTGTCTTCAGGATTTCAATGGGCATGGGGGCTTTGCTACTATGCAGACCACAAACCCGTTTCATCTCTGCCTTTTGCAGGTTAGTTACACGTCTTCTAAGCGTTCGAACGATGTTTTTTTTTCATTGTGCTCTCATGCCTACAACTGCTTTTCGACTATGCCTACGAGTGTTGCTCTGTGCTAACATTATTGCTATTGGGAGATGTAGAATTGAATCCGGGCCCTAATTATGGCGAAAATACTCCAGCGGCCGCACAGAATGACGCACAGGCGGAGTCTGAGAATAACGACATTCTTTCATTGCTTCGTGACCTCAAACCAGAGACCTCTAATATTGAAGAAGGCAAAGCGCGCATCCTCGACTCAATGCGAACCCTCACAGATAATAAGGATGAATTAAAGAATAAAATTATTCATGGCAGACTGAATTCTGTCGAAAGCAAACTTGATGCATTAGAATACTGCCGGAATGACCTGGCCTCAGTGAAAGAATCCACGGATATGTTAATCAAGGAGAACGAAGCACTCAAGGTACGTTGGCCACTCCCCCGTAGTGGGTATGTGCCAGCAACGTCTGAGGCCTTC
Organism: Amblyomma americanum; assembly: GCF_052857255.1. NCBI lineage: Eukaryota > Metazoa > Arthropoda > Arachnida > Ixodida > Ixodidae > Amblyomma > Amblyomma americanum. The sequence goes on from NC_135500.1 coordinate 57,885,704, forward strand.
CTTCCTTCCTTGAACGAGCTTGAAGATAGGTCCCGCAAGGATAATCTAGTGTTTTACAGTATTTTAGATGAAGCAAGCGAGACACGGGCTGAGTCGGAAGAGAAAGTAAAGAACACAATATTAAATGAAATGTCAATTAATGTACAAGACACCGATTTTGCTCGTGTCCACAGAATTGGTGCAGTAGTTTCCGCAAAGCCAAGGCCTATTATAGTTGTTTTACAGTTATAAAGTGAAAGAAAAAGTATCCAGCGCCAGGGCAAAATTGAAGGAATTCGGACATCACTGTATCTGAGGACTTCTGCCCAGCTGCCCGATCACCGGAATTGTCCAGGAGATCAAAAGCGCACGTGATACTACGAGCGAGGCACAATCAAGCTCCTCTCCATAGCTAACTGGCCTTACGCGTAGATGTACTACACAAACGCCCCAAAATATCTCGGTCTTGTTTGCTAATATACGCAGTGTCATCCGTAACCATGATTGCTTGTCCTGTGCAGCAGACACTACGTCATCTGACATAGTTGTGTTAACAGAAACTTTGCTGCATAGTTCTGTGCTCGACAACGAACTTTTTTCCTTGCAAGAAAACTACAGTGTATATTTCGATGTGATCGCTCTTCACTCCGTGGTGGCGGCGTGTTAATAGCAGTGTCTGAACGTATAGATCCTTCCATGTTAAACTTGTCGCTTAATTAGAATTTATTTGCGTGCAGGTAACAATTAATCATCAAAAACTTTTATTCAGCGCCTGCTATCGTACACCATCTGCGCCCACTGAATTCTGTCGTGAACTTCATCACACTTAAAATACAATTTATACTAGCTTTCCTAATATTTCAGTTTTTTTGTTTGCTGATTTCAATTTTCCGGATATTGACTGGCCGTGCCCATGGGTATCGCAAAGCACACCATTGACTGGGAAAACGCCACAATCTTAGACACAATGAAACCTTTATCGTCCCGACTGCTTTTAGAATAATTTTATATTCAGGCTACCGATCACGTTATTAACAGGACGGAGGGTAATCTCCCGGATAACTACGCCCATTCACTGCGCTGTCAAGTGCGCTTATAAGAAGCGGCCCATTTCGTCCATCTTCATTGTGAACAAGGGACCCGTAGTGGTCCCGAAACGTCATATTTTAAAACCCATTTTTGGCGAGTGTACGTTTTTATTCATCCACCATCACAGGTCATCCGAGTCATCAAATTTCGCATTGCATTGTTCGAAGTTTTCATTATTTCAGGTAATTACTGAACCAACGAGAATTAAATCTTCTACTTCCAACTTTTTGGATATGTTGTTAACCACCGTTCCTGATTTTGTTTCGAGCGTTAGTTATATGCCTAGAATGAGTGACTATTTACTGCTGCACATTGGACTGAACTTACCAGTACCTGTATCGCGTAACAAAAAGAAAATTATCTGCAATTACCCTACGGCTAATTTCTCTGCAATCAATCAGGTTTCGGAAGTTTTTCTGGACAATTTTATTCATAAATTTCAAAAGCGATCTCTAAACTAAAATTAAGTATTGTTAAAAGAAAACTTATTGATTAAAGCTGCGAACTGGGCGAGTTGGTATTGATTCATATTTGAACAGCGCAATAAAACAACGGGACACAACGAAGAAAGGACACCACAAGCGCTGACTCGCAACTAGATTTTTAATACACGTCCAAGCATCTTAAATACTAAGAACGCCAAACACAAACCAGAGGGATAAACCAAAAGAAAAACGACACAAAGCTGCTAATCATGCCCACAAAGGTGACAATCAGCACGAGCGCGAGACTACACATCTTGGCCGGATAAAAACATCATCTCTTTATCAGTTAGTGTGACAGAAGGATCACTAATGCAGCTATCAGGTTCCAAGCGGATGTGAAAAGCCTCCAAAATTTCCCGCGTTAGGCTGTCATTATGTTTTCCTAGGATGACGGTGTTAGACAACAGAGGGGTGCAAGTACCTTCTCTCCAGTGGCGGGCAAGGTTACAAGAAGACCCATTATCTCGGGACCTGTGGTGCTCACTAAGACGAGCGTTGATGCAACGTCCTGTCTGGCCGATATAACTCAACCCGCAAGTGCACGGAATCCTGTAGACAACCCCCACATTACAGGGCACAAAAGGGCTCTTATGGTTGGTCTGACAACCCCCAGTCTTTTTCTTCGCGGTTGTTGCCTTAGCCTTCTCTTCCACCTGCCTGCAAACACCTCTAAGTTTTTTAGGCGCTGAAAAGACCACATCAACATCGTATCTCGCCGCAACATTCTTCAAACCATGTCCCACACCATGCGTGTAAGGCACCACCACAAACTTCTTTTTTTCCCCTTTTGGCTTATCCCCGCTCTTGATCCATCTAAGAAGCTTATCGCATTCCCTGGAAATCACTTGAGAAGGGTAACCGCTAGATTTTAATCGGCCAACTTGACGCAAAATACTTTCATTGATTCTTTCAAGACATGACTTGTTCATGGCAGATTTCAGGCTAGAAAAAACAATGCCATTTTTTACCAGTTTTGTGTGGCTTGATTGGTAATTTAGAAAAGACTTGGTAGAGCGAGGGAAATATTCCCAACACACATGACGCTCTTCCAACAACAGTCTTAAGTCCAGAAATTGAAGTACATCTTGTTTAGGAAGTTCAGTCGTGAAAGTTAGTCCCATCGCGCATTCTCTGAAAACCTTCAGTACATCTACCACGCTACGCGTCAAGTAACCCTTCTTAACAAAAACAATATAATCATCGACATACCGAAAAATCCTCAGAACCAACCCGTCACATCTCCTGTCTATGGATCTGTCTACCCTGAAATCGTTTGTGCAGAATGATGGAGTGTGCATAGGATCTAAAGTAGCACCTGTGTTAGCCAATATCTTCCTTGCCAGGGTAGACAGATCCATAGACAGGAGATGTGACGGGTTGGTTCTGAGGATTTTTCGGTATGTCGATGATTATATTGTTTTTGTTAAGAAGGGTTACTTGACGCGTAGCGTGGTAGATGTACTAAAGGTTTTCAGAGAATGGTTTTCAGAGAGGTTTTCAGAGAACTTTCACGACTGAACTTCCTAAACAAGATGTACTTCAATTTCTGGACTTAAGACTGTTCTTGGAAGAGCGTCATGTGTGTTGGGAATATTTCCCTCGCTCTACCAAGTCTTTTCTAAATTACCAATCAAGCCACACAAAACTGGTAAAAAATGGCATTGTTTTTTCTAGCCTGAAATCTGCCATGAACAAGTCATGTCTCGAAAGAATCAACGAAAGCATTTTGCGACAAGTTGGCCGACTAAAATCTAGCGGTTACCCTTCTCAAGTGATTTCCAGGGAATGCGATAAGCTTCTTAGATGGATCAAGAGCGGGGATAAGCCAAAAGGGGAAAAAAAGAAGTTTGTGGTGGTGCCTTACACGCATGGTGTGGGACATGGTTTGAAGAATGTTGCGGCGAGATACGATGTTGATGTGGTCTTTTCAGCGCCTAAAAAACTTAGAGGTGTTTGCAGGCAGGTGGAAGAGAAGGCTAAGGCAACAACCGCGAAGAAAAAGACTGGGGGTTGTCAGACCAACCATAAGAGCCCTTTTGTGCCCTGTAATGTGGGGGTTGTCTACAGGATTCCGTGCACTTGCGGGTTGAGTTATATCGGCCAGACAGGACGTTGCATCAACGCTCGTCTTAGTGAGCACCACAGGTCCCGAGATAATGGGTCTTCTTGTAACCTTGCCCGCCACTGGAGAGAAGGTACTTGCACCCCTCTGTTGTCTAACACCGTCATCCTAGGAAAACAAAATGACAGCCTAACGCGGGAAATTTTGGAGGCTTTTCACATCCGCTTGGAACCTGATAGCTGCATTAGTGATCCTTCTGTCACACTAACTGATAAAGAGATGATGTTTTTATCCGGCCAAGATGTGTAGTCTCGCGCTCGTGCTGATTGTCACCTTTGTGGGCATGATTAGCAGCTTTGTGTCGTTTTTCTTTTGGTTTATCCCTCTGGTTTGTGTTTGGTGTTCTTAGTATTTAAGATGCTTGGACGTGTATTAAAAATCTAGTTGCGAGTCAGCGCTTGTGGTGTCCTTTCTTCGTTGTGTCCCGTTGTTTTATTGCGCTGTTGAAATATGAAAACTTATTGAGCTAACTGATCTGCACGTTCCTCGTAAAACCATTGTGACAAACCAGCCGCCGCAGTGGCTGAGTGGTTATGGCGCTCGGCTGCCGGCCCGAAAGACGCGGGTTCGATCCCGGCTGCGGCGGTCGAATTTCGATGGAGGCGGGCCCGTGTACTGTGCGATGTCAGTGCACGTTAAAGAACCCCAGGTGGACGAAATTTCCGGAGCCCTTCACTACAGCGTCTCTCCAAGCCAGAGTCGCTTTGGGAAGTTAAACCCCCATAAACCAAACCAAATCATTGTGACAAACCGACACGCACCATGGTACAACCAGACGCTAAAACGCCTCGCGAACAAAAATAAGAGGCTGCTTTCTAAAATAAAGCATTCTCAAACGCCGCCACGGTGGCTGAGTGGTTATGGCGCTCGGCTGCTGGCCCGAAAGACGCGGGTCGATCCCGGCCGCGGGGTCGAATTTCGATGGAGGCGAAGTTCTAGAGGCCCGTGTACTGTGCGATGTCAGTGCACGTTAAAGAACCCCAAGTGGTCGAAATTTTCGGAGCCCTTCACTACGGCGTCTCTCATAGCCAGAGTCGCTTTGGGAAGTTAAACCTCCATAAACCATAAACCATTCTCAAACGCAGAAGCTTTGCTCAACGCTAAAAGAAACTGTCAGAACTTATAAAAACGCCCTAAAAGAAGCGAAACAGTTTTTTTTTAATTTCACACTGCCGTAGCTTTTGTCAAATGATCCAAAAAAATTCTGGAGCATTATAAATAACGAAGACCAGTCGGCAATATCACTGGTTGATTGTGAGTCTAATCCAATCCCTATCAGTAACTGCGCTAACATTCTGAATCAGACCTTTGCTGAAGCGTCTTCACGCGACCATGGTTCCCCTCTTCCTATTTACAACAGTGCGTCTAAATTTCTCATGGATCCCATTAGATTTGACTGCAATGGATTATTGACTATAATTGACTGATTTAAACTGTCCTCATCTTGTGGCCCCGATAATATCAATACCAAGGTGCTAAAAACAGCACAACTAATTCTGCAATCATGTTATCTAAGATATTAGAACAGTCCCTACAGCGTGGGATACTGCCTAACGACTGGAAGATAGGCAGTGTAGTTCCACTCCTTCATAAATGAGGCGACAAGCGTGCGGCAAACAACTGCCGACCAATATCTTTAACGTGTATATCTTGAAAAGTCATGGAACACATCATTTTTCACACCTAGCAAGCTTTTTGCGATCTACGTCATTTTTTTCTCCACCTTTTCAACACGGTTTCAGAAAACAATGTTCACGTGAAACGCAGATAGCGGCACTCGCAAGTGATGTCCATTCTTCACTTGACGGTGGGTTTGAAATTTATTGCATATATTTAGATTTTCGTCGTTCTTTCGACAAAGTGTCTCACAGGCTCCTTTTCTTTGCAAACTGAATAAGCTTAATATTGGCCAAAATGTATCAAAATGGATTGAATTCTTTTTAACTAATCGCACCCAATTCGTTCGCGCTAATGGATACCCGTCCTCATCAGTTTATATAATTTCAGACCGGTGTCCCACAGGGATCCGTGCTTGGTCCTCTTTTATTTCTCATCTGCATCAACGACTTGTCTAATAACCTGAAATCATCAGTCAGACTTTTTGCCGATGATTGTGTCATATATCGGTCAATAAAAACTACTAACGATGTCGGTGTGCTTCAAGCTGATCTTGATGCTGTTTCCGACTGGTGCTCTGCATGGAATATGACACTCAACACTACTAAATGTAAAGCAATGCGCTTTTCTCGTCGCGTAATTTTTTTCCTATTTCATATAACCTTAATGGGGCCTCATTAACGTCAGTAAATCATATAAGTATCTTGGCGTTACGGTCGCATCGAACTTAACTTGTAATGAACACATTATTTCCATTATCGCGAACGCGAACCGCATGCTATAGGCTATATTAAACGTAATTTTTCTATGGCGCCGTCATCTGTGAAACTACAACTTTATAAATCACTCCTTCGTCCTAAACTGTAATATGCTGCGTCAGTATGGCATCCTCACACAGATTTATTAACCAGTGCTCTAGAATCAGTTCAGAATCGCGCCGCACGTTTCATTCTCGGTGACTGTGGTCGTTTGTCAAACGTAACAGTCATGAAAGACGCATTATCACTAGAACCTTTGTCGCTACGCAGAAAAAAGCGTAGCCGTCGCCGAAATCTTCTAATCTTCTCTTACGTAATATCTGAAGTTCCCGTACAACTAGTTCAGTCATACAAGTATCTAGGCATAACAATTCCTAGCGATCTTTCTTGGAGCTTGCATGTTACTAACATAATGTCATCATCATCAAACAAGACGCTAGGTTTCCCCAAGCGCCATCTTCACCATGCTCCCCAACATGCAACGTTATTAGCTTACAAATCATTCGTCTGGCCCAAACTAGAATTTGCATCGCCCATTCGGAATACTCATCAAGCTTACCTCATCAATGCCCTCGAATCTGTTCAAATTCGGGCTGCTCGCTTCATTCATTCATCGTACTCTTATGACATCAGCGTTTCCTCCTTAAAAACAGCATCGGGATTATCACCCTTATCGCTCCGCCGTCGCATTGCCAGCCTGTCTTTATTTCACAAATTCTTCCACAGCCCTATGCACGTCGCACCTTATATTCTTCCCCGAGCACGCATGTCTCAACGCACCAGCCATCACCTACAAGTTGCCCGTCCACGCTCACGCACCGTCACTTCTTCCAATTCCTTCTTTCCTCGTGCAGCCGCAGACTGGAACGGCCTTCCAAACAACGTTGCCATCATCACTTGCCCAAGTCTTTTCGCTGAAAATGTAAAAACTTTCCTGTTATTGTGAATTTGTGCTTTTCATTCTTGCCACCCGTTATGCAACACCCCTTCTTTGGGGGCCTTTCAGGTGATAAAATGAAATGAAATGAAAAAAATCTCCCGCTTATGTCTTTTCTTTAAAAATTTATCACTAATCCAACCATGAAAAACGCATTTATCACGCTACCGGCACATGTCTCATCGGGTGTCCATAACCCTGGTAAAGTAGGAATACCTAGTTTTCGAACTGCCCCCCCCCCCCCCCCCCCCCCAAATCTTACCAATATTCCTTTATACCTAAAACCTCATTGGAGTGGAACAGCCTGCCTGGAACACTGGTGCTTGCCGACAGTGTCGAGGAATTCAAAACAAACATATGTGCAATGCCGCTGGATTTCTTTTAGCTAAATGTTCTTGCAGGTCAGGTTGTGTACTTCTGCCTACCAGCGATCATGTTCTGCGTTGTACGCGACTTCATGTCTGCTTCATTTATTGCTATATCGAGTGCTACTGCCTGTATGTGTATATATTGAGCGTCTTTGCTTTTTAGGTTGCTAATTCCGCCCTGCCCGGTGTTTCTGGCATCAAATAATCTGCTACTTACGCGTGCATGTTTTGTCCTGCTTGCTATTGTTATAATTTTATTGTGTAATCTCTGTATTTTCAAACCTCATTTCACTCCATAACTGCTAATGTTATGTACCCCCGTTTCCCCTCCCCTCCTTTTTTTTTGTCAAGCCACACTCCCCTCTATAATGCCCGCCGGAAAGAGAGGGTAACGGAAATAAATAAATAAAATAAATAAATTTCTGACACACACCTTAATTCTAAGACGTTGTTAATATAAAGCACAGTGAGGCTGAGCTAGTTGGCTTTGTAGGCAGTCGTGAAGCGCTTCGTTTCAATAGACTAAAATTTCACGTCTCAACAGAAGTTGGGTGTCTGACCGCTGTTCATAAGCAGGATTAGCAGAATTGAAACGGACTATGAGCAAGCTTTTTCAATGCAGCCGATCACTGCTCGTTTGTGCCGCTTTATACAAATACCAGTTAAAACTATGCAAAATAAGAATACAAACAAGAAATATAAAACACAATACGCAAATAAACCTTTAGAATATATAAGTAACCAAAAATTGGAAGACGCCTAATCTTCGACTTTAAGAGTGAAACGCGACAGCGTATTGCAGCGCTGCCAGGGAATGCAGAACGCCATCACCAGTTAGAAACACCTTTGAGCGCATCTTTCATTTGTTTTCAGTTGCTTCAATTAATTAATTGACCAGTTACGCACTCTAAATTTTCATTACCATCATGAAGTATCGCCTTTTTCATTCTGAGCATTTTGACAAGTTCTAACTCCCTTTTTTCAATATTTTCATTTGTTCATTTCTTTAATTAATCAATAAACGAATTAATTAGTGATTTCATTAACCCGTCATCTCCTGTCACACACCAATCAATAATAAATCACTAGAAGCACAAATTACCATGATACGATGTTTTTTACGCAGCCCCCGATTACTTCCGACACGATCGAGATGCTGACTACCGCAACGCCGACGGCTTTTTGACCGAACGGGCTGTATTGGCTGTATACGCTGTCGCGTAATAAAATGGAAGCATCCCCCGCTCCCCCAACCTACTTAGAAAAAAAGTTCCGGATTCCTTGCGCATATAGTTGTGTGGCATGTGGACAAGTTCCGCCTTTACCTGCTCGCACATTTCACTAACCTATGGGCCGACTTGGTCGTTGGGCTTTGCGTCTTTATTTTAAAGTACAAGTCCAGGCATGCGCACCGTGAGGCGGGCTGCTTGTCTCGTCACCCCGCCTGACTAGAGTGAGACCGAAGTTGGGCTCTGCCTCTGCCGTTTCAGGCTTTATCCACATCTCCGACGAACAGCGCCGTGACCCCTCATCACGACCGCTCGTGAAGGTCTCGACACTGCGAACCCCAATGCCTCCCTGTGAATATTTATTCTCGACGATGGCACTGTGTATAACCGCAATGTCCACTCTGGCGGTCCTGAGTTGCTGCTTTTGGGTGCCCCAAAACTCTCTTCAGCAGTGCTAAGTTAACTGCACCGCTGGCCATCATGCACACGTCACGCACGTATCACCCGGACACCCCGCCACTTCTTCTAGGCCGGTTCGAGTCCCGTACGCTGGCTCCTGCGACCGTTGTCAGCGCAGGAAAAAGCCAGCTGCTTTGCCTGCTAGTTCTCTTTCAGCCTGCAGACATTGCTCAATGTGTTTAGAGGGATCCCTCAATGATGAGTACAATTTATCCGGTCCGGCGGATGGGGGTTTGATCCCCGGACCAGGACGAATTTTTCTAAGTTTCCGTGAAAGCTGTAATGTTTTTCCTTGTATGCCCGCATGGCTGCGCTTGGGTGGTCGCTATAATGAGTAATCCTTCCCTTAATTTTTACATTACCAAACGAACCTTTTTATCGGTTTATGGTATGGGGGTTTAACGTCCCAAAGCGACTCAGGCTACGAGGGACGCCGTAGTGAAAGGCTCCGGAAATTTCGACCACCTGGGACTCTTTAACGTGCACTGACATCGCACCTTTTCATCGGGTCGGTTTCGAGCTCCCTGGCCTTTTTCTGACATCTGCTAAGGGAATAAGTGGACTGCCCTTACCACAGGTTATGCGATCAAGTAGTATTACGCGTGTGTACGTCGCTACCCGCAAGTCAGGTACTACAGATGTTCCAGATTTTGCCTTGTAAGATGTTAGGTTTCACTATCGTGCTCCGCGATAATTGCTCAGCCACCGAGATGGATAATCTCTATCAAAAGTCATCGATGACAATTATTATCCGCTCCTGCTCCACCCAGCACAAGATGACCATAGCCCATCATCCCCAGACTGCAGGTGTCTTAGACTGAACACCTCAAGCGAACACTGACCGACATGCTATGTACGTCTCAGCCTGATACAGTGACTGGAAAATGCAGCTCCTTATGTTAAGTTCACTTTAAGTTCTTCCCGCCATGACACAGTCGGCTTTCCCCCGCGTTTTTCGCCCGCTGCCGCCTCATCTACGCACGCGATGACATCGCACAATACGAACTTCGTCATGAACACCTGAGCCAAATAGTAATAATAACCAGGCGGAGGAAAGCGCGAGCCACTTCCGTCCCGGTTAATGAAAAAGCTCCGCTGTAGCCGTAACTATAGGCCATCCGTTGTGAACGTAACCGTGAACGCCATGGAAATCTTACCGCTGCGGATTTTGCAGGCCGCGTTCCTATGTGGTTCCTGCTGTTTCCCGGATCCCGCTGCTTCATCGCCATCCGCTGCCGCTGAGCGACCTTCGCTCTCGCCTGCTTTTTGGCCATACGTAGTTGGCGACCGATTTTTCATCTGGCAACATGGATCTTCAGCTACTATCTCCGACATCGACGATGCATATAAGAGCAAGCCCGGAAACACCCACCTCGGGCACGGCACCGTGAACGCCATGGAAATCTTACCGCTGCGGATTTTGCAGGCCGCGTTCCTATGTGGTTCCTGCTGTTTCCCGGATCCCGCTGCTTCATCGCCATCCGCTGCCGCTGAGCGACCTTCGCTCTCGCCTGCTTTTTGGTCATACGTAGTTGGCGACCGATTTTTCATCTGGCAACATGGATCTTCAGCTACTATCTCCGACATCGACGACGCATATAAGAGCAAGCCCGGAAACACCCACCTCGGGCACGGCACCGTGAACGCCATGGAAATCTTACCGCTGCGGATTTTGCAGGTTAGTTATTTGGAAGGCGCTGCCTGTGTGAAGAGCAGTGATTACTGTCTATTTACGGTGTCGTGCCCTGGAGAGTGTATTGATGTACTGAAGCGTGTATTGTCTTTGCCTTCTCGCCTTTACCTATTTTTTTATGGTATGCTGCTCTCACTGTCGGGTGACATCGAAAGCAATCCTGGGCCTATGAATGCAACTGAAAGAGAAACATTGGAAGCCCTCTTGCTGACTGTCCAAAGAATTGAAGCTGGCCAAGCTGTAATACTTAATGAAATCAAAGGTGTTAAAGAAAGGCAGGATGCTACCGATAAAGAAGTCAAGCAGCTGACGTTGAGAGTGGCAGCCCTCGAGGCAAAGGCAACCTCACTTGATAGGCCTGATTCTCTTGTAACTGACAATGCCATACAAGCCATTTCTTCCCAGCTTTCTAGTATTTACTCAAGGTGTGATGATGCTGAAAATAGATTGCGCCGAAATAACTTGCTTTTCTTTGGCATCGACGATGTGGAAGACGAAAGCTGGGCAGATTCTGAAGGGAAAGTCATTGCATTTTGTTCAGAGCACCCAGATTTATCTATGACTGCTTCACAGTTTGAAAGGGTTCATAGATTAGGCAAATTCAAAACTGATAGGCACAGACCAATCATTGCCAAGATGACCTTCTTTAAAGACAAGCAGAACATCCTTTCAAATGGCCACAAATTGAAGGACTCCAGTTTTGCAATCCGTGAGGATTTTTCCGCTACAACTCGTGAGGCTAGAAGCAAGTTGACCAAATTTGCAAAGTCACAATCCAAGTCTTATAAACTGGCATTTGATAAACTTAGAATGGACAAACAAACATATGCGTATGACCGAGCCACTGATTCGGTCATATTAGTATCACCATAGCTAGGCAATGCACCTAGATTGCGTGATTGTCCTCAGTCCACGTCATGCCCCCAGGCTCCGACGCTGTCCCTTTCGTTTTCTAATATCCGAAGCTTGATGCCTAAACGTGATCATCTCTGCTCTTTTCTGCAAGACAGTGAATCTGATATAGTTGCTTTAACTGAAACTTGGTTGCACGCCGGTATCAAAGACAATGAAATCTTTCCAGACGCCCATGCTTACAATATCTACAGACATGACCGTGCAGATAAAAGAGGGGGTGGGGTGCTTATTGGTATTAAAAAAACGTTACCATCCACTGCTATCAATTCTAACTCAGACCTCGAAATAGTTTGGGCTGCCTGCAAAACTATATCTTCGAATTTACTTTTTGGAGTGTGTTACCGTCCGCCCGATTGTACGACTTCTTTCATTCATGATCTTCGGTCTAGCATTGCTGCCGCTGTCGAACACAGTTCACCTAGCAACATCTACTTGTTGGGTGATTTTAATTTTCCTGAAATAGATTGGCCTTCTTTGTCTTCAACTAGTCATGCTGCAACAGAATTCATCAACCTAACACTAGATTTCAATTTATTTCAAGTGATTAGCCAGAATACGCGTGGTTCTAACATTCTTGATTTAGCTCTATCCACTGCTCCCGATACCATAGGGCCGGTTATGTATCTTGACGGATTTAGCGATCATAAGATGTTGCAGTTTGATATTCTAGTTCCGAGCTTGTTTGCAGGTATTCCAACTAAAAAAATTAGAGATTATAGTAAGGCACGATATGATGAAATTAACACGGAACTTGCCTCATTTTTCAATGAGGTGTTTTTCCCGCTAAGGAACGAACGATCTACCGAAGAAAACTGGTTGCTCTTCAAACACAAACTATCTGCACTGATAGAGAAACATGTTCCTCTGATTACAATAGCTAATGACATAAAAAATCCATGGTTCAAGAAGACCCTTCGTCGATTACGGAATAAAAAGAAGCGCCTATACAGAAAAGCTAGATCTGCTCCTTCTTCAACCTCGTTGGAAAGATATAAACTGTGTATGAAAGCGTACTGTTCTGCTGTTACCGCTGCCAAAAACAAATACTTCACTCATGATCTGCCGTCACTTTTGCAGACTAATCCTAAGAAGTTTTGGCAGACTATATCTCCCGAAAGTAAACATGACCTCATACAACTACACAATACTGATGACTTGCCGCTAGCTGACACTGAATGTCCAACCGCGTTCAACAGATTTTTTGCATCAGTGTTTACTAAGGAAGATTATTCCAGTATGCCAATTGTTCTCGAGTCTGACTACCCATTCATGGAGCCCATCACCATTAGTGCTGAGGGTATCGCATCATTAATTAAAAATCTAAAGTTATCATCATCTGCCGGAGTGGACAACATTAACTCGAAGATACTTAAAAACACCATTTCAATTTCCAGCCAGATTTTGTGTCATATATTTCAGCAATCATTATCCTCCGGAGAACTGCCCACTGACTGGAAAAAAGCCAAAGTCATCCCTGTCTTCAAAACGGGTAACAAAAACTCTCCTGATAACTATCGGCCTATTTCGTTAACATGCATATGCTGTAAATTACTTGAGCATATTATCGCTTCTCACATTTACAACCATCTGGAACGAAATGACTTCTTCTTTTCAAATCAGCATGGCTTTAGGAGAGGCTACTCATGTGATACCCAGATATTTGAATTTACTACTGACCTGCATTTCAACATGGATGATAACCAGCAAACAGATTGCATTTTTTTAGATTTCTCAAAAGCATTTGACAGAGTTGCACATGGCCGGCTTTTTACAAAATTATCTACCCTTTCCCTTGATTCCCTCACATTATCTTGGCTTCGAAACTTTCTCTCATTACGTCAGCAATTCACAGTTGTCAACGGCTCTTCCTCATCCCTATGTGACGTAACCTCAGGCGTACCACAGGGAAGCGTACTTGGACCCTTACTTTTTCTAATCTACATTAACGACCTTCCCACTAACATTTCATCCCGTTTACGCCTTTTCGCAGACGACTGTGTTGTTTACCGTAAGATCGCTTCTGAGACTGACCACCTGACCCTTCAAAATGACCTTGACACTATTGTTGACTGGTGTCAAAACTGGCAAATGATTCTTAACCCTAATAAATGTAAATCAATGACTTTTAGCCGCAAGCATGTTGTTTCTAACTTCACATACTCTATAAATAATACCTCTCTATCAAGGGTTACGTCGTACAAATACCTTGGAATTCAGTTCACACCAAATCTTTCATGGTCTTCTCATATTTCTGCAGTCTGCAACAAAGCGTCGAGGACATTAGGTTTCATACGCCGGAACCTTCGAAACTCACCTAGCTCCGTTCGAAAACTTGCATATTTTACATTTGTTCGCCCACAGCTGGAATTTATCTCACCTATATGGTCTCCCCATCAAAAATATCTTAGATATGCTCGAGTCCATTCAAAGCAGAGCTGCCCGGTACATTTTTAGCAATTATAGTCCCCTCGCAAGTGTATCCCAGCTAAATACCTTAATGACATACAGATACTTGAAATTCGTCGCTCCATTTCACTTCTGTGTTTATTCCATAAATATGTTCACACCCGTCCTTCGTTGTTACCTCTGGCATCACCTTTCCGCTCTTCACAACGCTTACACAATCAACTCAGCTTCAACCGGATATATGGGAAGACCCTGTCGTTTAATTCCTCTGCATTACCTAGAGCAATAAAACTCTGGAATGATCTTCCTGACAACATAATCTCTTTCATTGATCCTGGTGAGTTTAAAAAACATCTATGTATACATTTATTGCCATAGTGATGTTCGAAATGTACAACAGTTTCATTTGTTCTTAACGTTGTTTCGTGTCTGATGTTATTTTAACTCGGTTTTGTATAAATTTCGTGTTCCTTTCTTGTATTTGACTTGTACCGCGTTCTTGCACCGATATTATGGTTTTTTTTTCCATCTGTATGTACATCTGTATTTGCCCCCCTCACCCAATGCTCTTCGGGGCCTGTGAGGTACTAATAAATAAATAAATAAATAAATAAATAAATAAATAAATAAATACATAAATTGGCGCTTGCGTCTGTGACTCGCGGCCTCTAGGAGGTATATATACGAAGCTTCATCCCCCTGAGAGCACCCTCAATCGCGCGCGAAAGTTGGAGAGTCCATTCCGGCGACTTTTTACTCATTTTTAATTTTCCTCCCTCACCCTCACTTTTGGATTCATGGCCCTCCCTCACCATCGCCCTCATTTCGAAAAGTTATCCAGCCCTCCCTCGCTCTCACTCTCACTTAAAAAAAATTGCTGTCCCTCCCTCGCCCTTACATAGTCGGCCCTCCCTAACCGTTACCCTCACTGACAGACGTTTTAAAACTCGAGTTAGTTTTTGCAGTCTGCAACTTCTGGAAATATTACTGAGTAATAAGCATACAAGACAAGCGCTCAAGGCACTATTGGACGAGAGGCTAGATGCTTATATGTGTGCGTGCGTGTACGTGTGTACCTGTTGTTTGAGCTAATACCTGAGACAAAACATAGGCAGTTGCGTGTTGAGTCTCAAAATATCGCTCTGTATTTACTTCTGGAACGCACTGCGTGCATGCATGTACCCTGCATTTCTAACATTTCATTGTTATCTATATGCACTGCTAGAATGAGCCAGCGCGTTGTTGTGTCTGTATGACAAGAATATTGAGAAAACAATTCAGTCGTGTTTATCACAACTACAGTAAATGCTAAGCACAGAATAGACTCAGAACAAGGAAAGTTTGTACGTCGCTTAATTACCGTTACCCGATGACATTGCGATTGCACTGGGTCTTCTGAATTTCAATGCTGTAATCTCCCGCCGTTTCGTGTGGTTTGCTGCATGCTTGCCTCATGACGCTTCCACGCGCACCGATGGAAGATGATAAAGACCACACGCGTGAACGAGGGTACGTGACCAAGATGACGACATTGCAAGCATGTACAGCTCGAGAGCTTGGCAGTTCCTACACGCAGGATGTTAGACTTCTCTCAGCTGATCGTAAATCTGGGGGAAGTGTATGAACCGACCGGCTTTAAATCGGAGTGACATTCCCTCTTGGTGATGTGCTCTGCCTTACCTAGCGTCTAGTACTCTGTTGCTCTGTCTTTTTGCGATGCGTTTCGTGGCGTATCCTAAAAGCTTTTTAAATAATTTAGTTAATGTAAATAAGAATACATCTTCAATGTAATAATGCCATGCTTTAAAAAGCTGTGGCGATGGCGTAGTGGTCTGAAGCAGCGGCCAGTGGAACTGATTTTTTAGCGCCGCCGCGAGTTCTAATCCCGCTACCCCAGCTTTAAATTTTTTTTATTTCTTTAGTGTCTTCCCCCGGTGTAGTGCCGGCTTTTGCGCTGCACTGATTCTGTTATGCTGTCGTTTAAAATAAAACATTATTCAGGCCACTTGAAAATCAAACTGCTCGCTAAAATGCAGCCTTTGGGCTGAATAATGGTAATCACTAACTCCCCGATTCTGGGGTGAACGAATCCTGTGGTTGCCATTCTAGTGCTCTATTGCTTCCACTCTGCCGAAAAGAGGTGTGTCCGAAGCCTGCTTCTAGCACGTGGGGCACCTTGGCCACATGATTTTGTGACGTCATCACAAGCTGCCCACCGGATTGTGAGCAAACTGCCCACCGTGGCAGTTCAATTTAATGATTAGTCGTAAGGGGTTGTTCGAAAATAGCAACGTGGTTCCCACAAGCCCCAATCGATGGCAGCACCTGCGATCGCAGGGCAGTGGTGCGTAGCTTAAATGCTGCGCATCTGCGCCAGGAGCGGAATAAAGATTAGGATGGATCTGTGAATGCAGAGAATTAACCAATTCTACCACAGTACAAGTCTAAAATAATGCAGTATCACGCAAACTTACATAATATATCAACCGAGCAAGTTCAGGTCAAGCAAAAGCATAGAAAGTCAAGATAAAACTAGGGCTAATGATGCTAGCGCACGATAATTCGTGCATGATACCAAGCTAAACCGCCCGTGATTGTTTTGCCTATACGTCTACGCCTTACTCAAACGCTGAGTGTCAATTCCCTGCCGTGCCTGCAAGACATTTGGTTCACAAAATCAGGCGCGCGATTACGTGGTCACACGTCTCACCGGGGACAGAAATAAACCAAGAGATGTTCCTGTTATTTGGAGAGCAGTACAATTTTTTTTCTTTCTTAGCACCTCGTACAATGCAAGGAGGACCGAGCGACGATTCAGACCAAGGTGGTTAAGCCGCTGCTTCATTTCCATGGAAGGACTACGTATAGTGGTTGTCTTTGCCCACCACTCTGCGGCACTGCTTTCCTATACCGCAATTCCAGTGAAAATAGAAAGATACGACTTTACTAAACTAGTCAAAGTGTGAATGAAAAATTCCACACCAACGCCGGCAGCAGGCTTTGATTTGGCAGTCGAATTTCGTAGAAGTATTTTTGCGCGGCAGCCAGTTCTTTGAATCCTCACTAAGCTGAAATCGGACTTCGTTCCGGGAAACAAGGCTTAGCACTTGGGAATTCAATAGCCTTACTAGGTATAATTTCTACATGCTTTACACCCTGATGGTCTGACAGACTCGGGACTGATAGTGAAAATGCTAACTGCGGTACCACGGTTCCCGTTGGACAGGCGGCCACCCGCAGGGCCCGACTATAGTGCCTCCTAAATTGTTAGCGCACTATGCAGGGTGTTTCGCATAAAACTTTACAGAATTCTAAAAAATAGGCTTTTTTAGTTAGAAGAAAGCTTTTTTTCAGAACAGCATTGTTCGCAGTGTAGTACATCGCGACGAAGAAGAAAGTTTTCGGCTCTCCACCTT
This sequence comes from Amblyomma americanum, assembly GCF_052857255.1. Taxonomy (NCBI): domain Eukaryota; kingdom Metazoa; phylum Arthropoda; class Arachnida; order Ixodida; family Ixodidae; genus Amblyomma; species Amblyomma americanum. Next base: position 57,903,177 of record NC_135500.1, read on the forward strand.
TCGTGTTCGCCTCGTGTACCTCCAGACGGCAGAAACTACATCTTCACCGGGAACCTTCACCCTAAGAACTTGCGCTCTAGAACGGGAATTCGTAACGGGCTGCACAGAAAAAGCGTTAGCCCGGAGTACGGTTCGAGCCATCAACCTCGCCCTCAGACCGTGCATCTTGACCTCCCTCGCTCCCTCCTCACTATGTCTTTTCTCTCTCACCCTCGTCCTCAGGAATTTTCATGCGCCCATCCTCCTTCACCCTAACCGCACCGAATGAAGTCCTCATGAGGTGAGGGTGAGGACGCCCTCATGAGGGCTCGCCCCCGTGAGGATGCCCATCTCTTGTTAGGATAGCTTTATGGGATTTTTTTCGACCCCCTGTGCAATGCTCGTAATTAGCATTTGGGGGACGTGCTTAAAAAAAAACCTAACTTCAAGCGATGTATCAGTACGTTTCTAATGTCATAAGGCAGTATAGCAACAGGGGTAACTTGGGGCCATAATAAACCAATACGACCGCAGGTGTCGACAACCCCTTACTTTCCGCAAATGTTACTTCTTGTTTCGGGGCCCCCAGTGCCATGAGATTCCTTTCTTGATTACAATGTGCAATGGGACAAAATCGACAAAAAGCCCCGGAAGGAATAAAACAATCCGAGGTAGCTCTACAGCTTCCGTCTGTCAGGTGAAGCCGGTGCCGCCACCATTACCTCGACTTTCTCAGGTGCAGGGTGTAGATCCCATCCGCGTCGCCAGTTATTACAAATGCCAAATGATTTTAGACATGGCCACAAGGCTGCCAAATGGCCAATTCATCACTGAAAGTTCCGGCCAAGCTCCTTATCCATGGATGGATGGACGGTAGGAGCGTCCGCTTTGAAACGGGGCGATGGCAGCCGCCACCATGCTCAGCTTTCTTTTTCCCCTTATTTTTATTTAGCTGTGTTTTAAGTTATCAAAATTCGCCATTTCCCTCAAATACGTCTTCTCACACTTTTAACCTTATGTCCCCTCTCTGCTTTTGAGCCACCAATCTTCGAATCGCTTTTTGCTTATTTCCACCACAGATTTATTTCCATGACGATAGTTATCTCTAAACCCTAGGGCCTCAGAAAAAGTGACTGTGCCTGCATCGAAATCGGGACGGATACCATCACATATGAGTATGAGGTGTTCTATTGTTTCTACAGATTTACCACACACAGCGCATGCGTGATTTTCTTCGTTAAATTTCCTTTTGTAGTTACACGTTCTAAGACACCCTGACCTATAGCTTCAAAGAATAGGGCACTGCCTCTTTAGTTATCATAAAACGATTCCTTGCTGATCTGCCTTTTCCAGTATCGATAAAGTTCTACACTATGTTTCTTTCCCATCAAATCTATCCAATTTTTACCTTCCCTGTTTTTAACCTGTCGTTTAACACTCTCTTTCTCCGTCCGTCCTAGCAAACTTACTGGCTAGCTTTCTAGTTCTTTTCCGCCATTAATAATAATAATAATTGGTTTTTGGTGGAAAGGAAATGGCGCAGTATCTGTCTCATATATCGTTGGACACCTGAACCGCGCCGTAAGGGAAGGGATAAAGGAGGGAGTGAAAGAAGACAGGAACAAATAGGTCCATAGTGGAGGGCTCCGGAATAATTTCGACTACCTGGGGATCTTTAACGTGCACTGACATCGCGCAGCACACGGGCGCCTTAGCGTTTTTCCTCCATAAAAACGCAGCCGCCGCGGTCGGGTTCGAACCCGGGAACTCCGGATCAGTAGTCGAGCGCCCTAACCACTGAGCCACCGCGGCGGGGCCCCGCCATTGTGAGACAACGCTCTTTCTGTATAAGTATTTATTTATTTATTTATTTATTTATTTCATAATACTGCAGGCCACTGCTTGGCCCAAGCAGGAGTGAACATACAATGATACATAACCAAAAGAATAAAGTTATTCAATATTAGCAGCACACGGAGACCATTTAAATACCTTAGCTGCCCACCTGTTATCGTCCAATTTCCTCAGGCGTTCTTCGTATAGTATATTTACTCTGAGCTTCCGTGCTTCGAATGATGCCCAGCCCATATCCCCATGTACTGTCTTGTGTGTGGTTTTGCCGCGGGCACCTATTACTAATCATCCAACAGCTCTCTGATTTACTTGTAATCTCGACTGAACTTCTGCCCTTAAGCACAGAACCGCATTTCCAAAAGCAAGCCCCGGCACCATTATTCCTTTCCAATTACGCCTGAGGACTTCATACCTGTTGTACCCCCACAATACCCTATCTTTCATTATCCCGGCATCTCTTCGCCCTTTTGCTATGAGACGCTTTTCGTGCTTTTCCGTGTACATATGCCCGTTGTTTACCCAAACCCCGAGGTATTTGTATTCGGCCACTCGGGGTATTTCATGGCATTGTATTGTAAGCTCCTGATCAGTTGTGCCGTTGAAAACCATCACACCTGACTTAGCTGCGCTAAAACTGAAACCTAGACTGCCTCCTTCGTCTCCACAGCAATTAACCAGAGTTTGCAAATCTTCCTGGCTATCTGCTAACAGTGCCATATCGCCCGCATACACTAAACCCGGGAGCCATTGCTTAACAACCTTTTCGCCTAATCTGCACGACATATTATAACCTAGATTACTTCCTTGTAGCCTTCTTTCCATACTCATCATATAAAGCATGAACAGCAGCGGTTATAGAGAACAACCTTGCGCTAATCCTTTGTGTACCTCGACAGTTGTCCTACTCTTAATTCCTTCCCATGTTATTTCAACTTCATTTTCTCGATATATTTCCTGTAGAAAATCAATTACCTCATGACCGATACCTTCATTTTTAAATATGTTCCACAGGAGTTCCTTGTTCACATTGTCGTATGCACTGCTTATGTCTAGGAACGCTATATATAGAGGTGTGTTTTCTGCCTTAGCTATTTCTATGCATTGGGTAAGCATGAACAGGGTATCATCTACACGCCTACCCCTTCTAAACCCGTTCTGAAGTTCTCCAAGTATCCTATTACTTTCTACCCATTACTGCATTTTTAATTTCACTGCCTGCATTGCCAGCCAGTATAAAACAGATGCTATCGTAATCGGTCAGAAGGATTTTGTGTTCATCTTATCTCCTTTCTCTTTATCAACGAAATTATTTTTACTCTGCCTCCAGCAGTGCAGAATTTGCTTATTTGTAATGACTGCCTCCAATGCTTTTATGAGCGTTTCCTTGCCTCTTGGGCCAAGTTCATTAAGTTAGCTTGATTGAAATTTCGCCTATCCCTACGGACGTGTATTTTGAAATATTTGCTTCCGCATTTTCCCAGGTGACGTTGGTCAGATATAAGCTGTATTCTATTGTGCTGTCCCGTGTTGCTCCCTCATTTGGGGAGATTACCCTATCCGTTCCTAAATGACTCAGCTATAACTGATGCAATATAGTTCACTGCGTCCTATCCCTATCACCGTTTTCCCTCAGAATCTTGAATCTGTTCCTGCTTTCTTTGATTCGTTTTACTCACTCAGCAAGCTTATATATGGGTCCAGAATTTTCTTGGCCCCCTTTAGTTGCATGGCGAACTTCAGCCAGCCAGCGATCAGAGGACTGCTTTATTTTAGCCTGGACGAGGACCTGTACTTGCGGTTTCTTTTGTCCATAAGATACCCATTTTCGGCCTATTTCCTCTTCTGATAACTGCGCCCTCTTTGCTTCTCTGTGTTCCCGTGATGCCAACCGTCGTTGTTCGATGGCTTCCCCAATTTCCTTATTCCACCAACTTCGTGACTTCCTCTTTCCTCTCCAGCTGTTTACTCTTTTTACTAGTTTTATATTTGTACTAACGAGTAGTTCGGTATGTCGATGAGTATATTGTTTTTATTAAGAAGGGGAACATTACACGTAGGTTGGTAGATGTACTGAAGGTTTTCAAAGAATGCGCTGTGGACCTAACTTTCACGACTGAACTTCCTAAAGAAGATGTTCTTCAATTTCTGGATTTAAGACTGTTCTTGGAAGAGCTTCATGTGTGTTGGGAATACTCCCCTCGCTCTACCAAGTCTTTCCTAAACTACCAATCAGGCCATACAAAATTGGTAAAAAATGGCATTGTTTTTTCTAGCCTGAAATCTGCCATGAACAAGTCATGTCTCGAAAGAATCAACGAAAGCATTTTGCGACAAGTTGGCCGGCTAAAATCTAGCGGTTACCCCTCTCATGTGATTTCTAGGGAGTGCGATAAACTTCTAAGATGGATCAAGACAGGGGATAAACCAAAACAAGAAAAAAAAGAAGTTTGTGGTGGTGCCTTACACACATGGTGTAGGGCGTGGTTTAAAGAATGTGGCGGCTAGATGAATGAATACTTTATTTCCTCGTCATAGCGAGTGGAGACTGGAACTAAAGGTACCAGTGACCTGACGAAAGGTCCCAGCTCCCTACAGTAAACAGTTTCGACAGCAGTGATAAGAGAAGGAAATACATATACAAGGCAAAAGTACAGAATTTACACAAGTACAGACATATTACACTTGTAACACGCACTACAAAGCCACAATGCACACATAGCACAACTGCACTGTATATATTCATTTTGTGAACAGATGTACGTACATACAAACAGAAATTGAACAGAATGACACTGATCAAGAAAAGGAAACAACATCGGCTAGTAGCAATGCGGTTAACTCTTTATTGAAAGTACCAAATGGAGCGCTAAAGTCTAACAGTTCCTCAACCTTGTTTAATATTTCAGTTGACTGATATAAAAATGTTTGCCTTCCATAATTTATTCTTGTTGTGATGACCCCCATAATGCGCAGGTCCACACGGGACGGAGAGGCAAAGAGACACCGTATGGCTCAGTTTAAACAAACAGATATATTCAATAATTATACATGATTAAGATTCAGAGGCTGGGGCGTCCGAGCTTACGTGCCGACGACTTCATGGGGGCGATGGAGTGGCTCCGGAGTTGGGCTCGAGCGGTTGCTGGTGGTAGCTGCACGCCGTCGGGTTTCGGCGCTGAAGGCCCTCTTGGCGAACGATGTCGTCCTGAGCGTCGTTCTTCCGTACTGCTTCTCGATTTTTATATCCTCTTCTCCACACTCCCTATGGTGAGGACGCCCACGCCGGAGGGGAAGGAGGGGGGGCTAGGGCTTTCACTTGGGCGCACAAACATACCACCGCACTTATTGTCTCGCCCCCCTCACGTGTTGAGTCCGAGGGAAAGAAGGTTGTCTTCGAGGTAGCGCATAGCGTCGGCTGTGGTAAGGCGCGCTCTGGCCCGCTGACAGTTCCCGCGGGTCACCGGCCTCCATTCTCCATCCATCAACTGACACTCGCTCCTCAAGGTAAGGCGCGCTCCGGCCCGCTGACAGTTCCCTTGTCCTGGAATGTGCTCGGGAAAGCCGCCCCTGGAACCGCCACGCCAATTGGGGAGGATAAGCCCGTTTCCCCGCGGCGACGGCGGCGGGTCCCTTCGTTCTGGTCGTCACTCAAAGAGCATGGCTGGGTAATTGATGATGCCGCTGTCATCTGGGTATCCGTCTACGCCGCGCCGTCGAACGCGGAACCTCGTAGCACACACAAGGAATGTACCTCGTAGCACACACAAGGAATGTACCTCGTAGCACACACAAGGAATGTCACACTCGCTCACCCTCCAGAAGAATGTTCTCCGAACATTTGAGTCCACGCAGCTCCCCTTGTCTTTCTGAATCGCCTCGCACAGTGCGTCCGACAAAACACTTTTCGCTGCACTCAACACCACTGCACAACACCATATGCCTCCGCTGTCATAACTGGCGTCTCCAGGGGCAGCACTGATCTTCTTTTACAGATAAACATGAAACTCAGCACCCAAGCCTCTCCTTTCTAGTCCAAACTGGACGAAATAAATTTACCAGTTACAAAGGAGCTCCCACTTCTAGCACGATCACGGCACAGACAAAAATATAGATAACGAAAGGAAGTAGGGCAGGTTCTGCATGCGCTCCGCATGCTCTCCTGTGAAGGTGTTACTTAATGACAGGAAGGTTTAACTACCAACTCCGATAACTTAACACATAAGCACATAGCAATGTTATGAGCTGTGGCATTACACAATTCTAACCAGTTCAAAACTCCGCTCTGTTTACGCCATTAGTCCGACTTAGCTTTCCGATTTCGCAGCGGATATCGGCCTTCATGAGTCATACTAAGTAAGTCTGTGACCCTTTGTCTGCTTTGGGACTCGCGAGGGCTCGTGGCAGGAGCCTCTCCTGGCGTTATCTGCGCGGCAACCTCGCGCGCTTCTTCTTCTAGCAATGCATGAAGTAAATCCGGTGGCATTCCGGCCGTCACCTCGGGCGCCTGCCGAACAAATGCAGGAGAGGGCGTTTCTTGCGAACTATCTGCGCGCTCCGCTTCACTTCTGTCCCCATCAAAATCCGCGCTTTCCCTTTCCTCATTTCGTGAATACTGAACCGGTGCCGACTTGAGGCGATTTGCGTGTATCCTTATCAAGCGCCGGTTTACGTCTCGGACTCTGAAGTTTACCGGAGAAAGCTTCTCGACAACCTCGCACGGTCCTCTCCACTTCGTCTGGAACTTACGAGCTAGCCCAATCTGCCTTTGGCAGTTTTCAATGTACACGCTGTCCCCCACATCAAACGGCGCGTCTCTAGCACTGCGATCGTGCACCTCCTTCCTGCGCTTCGCCGCTTTCTTTAAGGCCTCCTTTGCGATGTCCCTCGCCACTTGCAAGCGCGATTCTAGCTCAACCTTATAGTCGTCCAGTGAAGCGTATGGGACACGACGGGGGCCCTCTGGCACTTCACTAGGCTGGTCCGGGTCTCGGCCGTAGAGAAGAAAGAATGGCGATTCGCCCGTGCTCTCGTGTGCTGCGGAATTGTAGGCAAACATTGCATACGGGAGCCACAAGTCCCAGTCCCGCTGGTCGCGCGAAACAAAATGCGACAGGAACCCGGCCACGGTTTGGTTCAGTCGCTCCACCGCGCCGTTGCAAGCCGGATGGTACGGTGTTGTCTGCTTCTTAGCGATCTTAAGCAGCTCGCAAACTCTCCTCATTAGCTGCGACACGAAGTTCGTTCCCCGATCTGTCAAGAGTTGCCTCGGGGGTCCATGCCGGAGCACGATCTGTTCGACAAATGCTCTTGCAACCGTGTCTGCTTTCTGATCTGGGAGTGCTACCGCTTCCGCGTATTTTGAAAGGTGGTCGACAAATACTAAAATGTACTTGTTTCCGGAAGTGGTCGTGGGCAATGGGCCCATTATGTCCATACCTGTCCGCTCGAAGGGAGCCGAAACCTCAGGGAACGGCTGAATTGGAGCTGGTCTTCGTCCCTTCGGTGTTTTTCTTTCGAGACAGGAATGACACTTCGCACAGTAGTCTCTAACATCCTGTCGCATGCCACTCCAAAAGTACAAACGCTCCACACGCCTGCGTGTCTTCGCTACGCCAAAATGACCGGCGCATGGCGCATCGTGAAACGCGCGAAGAACCCTTTCTGTCCACGACCGAGGTATGACGACTCTCTCCCAAGCGGTTTTCTCTGGTCTCCCTTTTCTTGTTGGCCTCGTGCGCCGACACAGGGTGCCGTCTTTGCCAATGAAATAACCTAGCTGTTCGGGGTGAGACGATGCGCCCTCTAAGCTTTCGATTATTCGCTTCAGGTCAGGATCTTTGCACTGCTCTGTGCGTAATTCGGCGGGGTCGACTACGGGGACAAACTCATCTATAGCTGCCACGGCAGCTGTGCGGCTGAGTGCATCAGCATTCAGATGTGTCTTTCCTGACTTGTGCTCAACTTCAAAGCAGTATTCCTGCAGGTGTAGATTCCATCTAGCGAGTCGCGAGCTAGGGTCCCTGACACTCATCACCCATTTCAGAGGATGGCAGTCTGTGACTAGCTTGAATTTGCGGCCGTAAAGGTAGCATCTGAAGTGCTTTACTGCCCAGACAACGGCGAGGCACTCCCTTTCCGTAGCTCCGTACTTTTGCTCTGTGGGGCTCAGCTGTCGGCTAGCAAAAGCAACGGGATGTTCTTTGCCCTCGATAACCTGAGATAGCACGGCACCAACTGCGAACTTTGACGCATCTGTGGCCATAACGAAGGGCAAATTAAAATCCGGGTGGCGCAACAGCGGTGCACTCATTAGCTTCCTTTTCAGGGCCCCAAAAGCATTCTCCACGTTTTCGTCCCAGCGAAAGGCGACATTTTTGGCTGTTAAGGCGGTGAGCGGCTTAGCGAGCTTGGCGAACTCCTCTATGTGCCTTCGGTAGTAACCGATCAGGCCGAGAAAATGCCGGACCTGGCGGACGCTAGTCGGGGATGGAAAATCCGAGACACACCTTAGTTTCTCAGGGTCTGGTCGCACGCCGTCAGCTGAAACAACGTGCCCGAGGTATTTCACCTCGTTTTTGAGGAACTGGCACTTAGAGGGCTTCAGCTTGAGACCCGCTGCTCTTAGTCGCACCAAAACCTGCTCAATATCGCGCAAATGCTTCTCAAAACTGTCACTGTATATGATAATGTCATCCATATACACGAAGCACAGCCTCCCCAGAAGACCTGCCAGGATAACATCAGCGGTTCTCTGCCAGACAGCAGGGCTGTTGGCCAGACCCATCGGCATTCTTTTCCATTCATAGTGCCCTGAGGGCGTGTTGAATGCCGTTTTCTCGGCATCTGCCGGATCCATTGCTATCTGCCAGAATCCCGCCGCCATGTCCACTACCGTGAAGTACCTGGCAGAGCCCAGCTGAGAAAGCGTCTCCTGTATATTGGGGATGGGGTATGGATCGATGCGAGTTACGGCATTTAGTTTGCGGTAGTCCACTACCAATCGATACGAGCCATCTGGCTTTTCCACCAATAGTGCTGGTGCTCCCCAGGGTGACTTTGAGTGTTCGACAATGCCGCGATCAATCAGGTCCTGCACCTGCCGCTCCATCTCCTCACGTTGGGAGTAAGGAATCCTGTACGCACGCTGGTAAACGGGCGATGAAGTACCGGTTTCTATCCTGTGCTTTATAACGCCACAGCAGCCCAAATCCAGGTTGGACGCGGCGAATACTTCCGAGTAGTCGTTCAGCAAACCAGCCAGAGCCTCCCTCTCCCTGGATTTTACGTGAGAAAGATCGAACGACACCTTTGGAGCAGCCGAAGGACTAGCATGCTCTACAGTTGCGAGTACCGTATCGGTGGGCTCACGTTTCTCTATCGCAGAGGTGAAGAAAGCCAATGTTTTGTTCTTGGGAAGGCTCAGTGGCTGCTGGCTACAGTTAACCACCCGTAGGGGCACTCTGTGGGCGTCATTAACTGTCACGAGGCACGCGGCTGCCTTCAGGCCATTGCTGAGAGAGTCGACCGGCTCAAGCACTCCCACGGCGCCGCTCTCTACATCTGAAGGCACAAACGCGTACAAAATGTGCTCCGACCAAAGAAGGACGACCGCCTCATCGACCAGCCTGACGGCAACCCGCGAATATACCTTCTCCAATGATCCCACTGTTTGACGGGTGTCAATATCGGTAATGCGAATCTCAGCCCCTCTCCTGTTCAAAAACGGAACTTTTGATCCGCCCGCATTAACCTCTTCCTCAGAGAATGAGACTACTACCTTCCCTTTTCTCAAAAAATCCTGCCCTAATATACCTGACACTCCGTTTGGCAGAGACACCGTGTCCGGGCATACGTAGCAGGGGTGCTCCAATGCAATTCCGCCGAGAGAGAAGTGTAACCGGTAGAGTCCACTTATGCCAAGAGGATCCCCCGTTATGCCTACAAATTTGGTTGCCATACCACCAGACGCTTCCAACACCTCGCGGTCCCCCTTCCTTCGAAGCGTGTTAAAACTGCTCTCCTTAAGCAATGTCACCTTTGACCCCGTATCTATCAACAATTCCATGCAACAACCATTTAACTTGCAACGCACAACAGGGCATGCCTCGTCGGCCACACAAACTACCACCACCTCATCATCCACTGCTCCCTCCCCACGCTCCTCAGGCTGGGGAGGACTATCTAGTTTTTTGTCTCGGTATCTGGAGCCCCGCTGTAGGCTTGCTTAGGGCGTGTCTCGCCTGCTTCTCTTTGTGGCTCCCCACGGCGCACGTTTTGGCAGAACCTGGCGATGTGTCCGCGACCCTGGCAAGCGAAGCATACGATTTCTTCAAAATCTCGCATACCGCGCCTGTAGCTTTGTGGCGGTCTCCGGTTTCCAGCGAATGGGCGCTGTTGAGCGCGCGCTTCAACCTGGCGTTCTACCTGCTGAGATAGCAGCTGTTCTAAGCGATCTAACCGCTCTGTCAAGAGAGCAACCTCAGGGTTGAGCAGCGCTCTCTCTATGACGCGTACTCTCGCTGCGGCTGTCGTTAACGCCTCATTTTGTTCCTCATCCAATGCGGCCTCCACGGCTTGGTCGAAATTGCTCGGCTTGCGCGAGAGCACGAACCGGCGCACGGGGTCTTGCAGACCAGCCACGAACAAAGCGGTCATTTCCTCTTTAAGTATATCCTCCGCGTATTTCTTCTTAAGCTGGTCTCCTTCCTCCTCCCTGCTTAACGTATCGCGCGCTAAGCGCTGAAGCCGCGACGCAAACGTTCGCACGTCCTCCCCTACCATCTGTCCGGCGTCACGGAACCTCTGTACTCGCACGTGACGTGGTTCAGTGTCAAAATGCTCAAACGCGAGCTTCTTAAATTCCGCTAATGATTTTGTGGATTTTACTTTTTCGTCTCGCCATGCAAAATCATGAGCAGCTCCTGCCATCTTACACCTCGCCATTCCCAGCATTTGAGCATCGGACCATCCCCCCATTTTCCCAATCTCTTCTAGCATGGAAAAGAAATCGCAGATTGGAACCCCTGTCTTATCTCCCGTAAACGTCGGAATGACGCTTCCTAATGCCAGCATGCTTGCTCCGAGCGACGGCTGTGGAGTGGGAGCTCCCTCAGATAAAGACATTTTTTTTTCAAGCCCTCCGGTGCCTCAAGCCTCTCAAATGGGGGTAAAAGTCCCACAATCAGTCCCGTGATTCCCTTTTGATTACAATTTTGAAGTCATGAATGTCGCAGCATTCAGAGGACATTTGCTTTTGAGACCCCACTTCTGACCCGTCCTCATCAGTTTATATAATTTCAGACCGGTGTCCCACAGGGATCCGTGCTTGGTCCTCTTTTATTTCTCATCTGCATCAACGACTTGTCTAATAACCTGAAATCATCAGTCAGACTTTTTGCCGATGATTGTGTCATATATCGGTCAATAAAAACTACTAACGATGTCGGTGTGCTTCAAGCTGATCTTGATGCTGTTTCCGACTGGTGCTCTGCATGGAATATGACACTCAACACTACTAAATGTAAAGCAATGCGCTTTTCTCGTCGCGTAATTTTTTTCCTATTTCATATAACCTTAATGGGGCCTCATTAACGTCAGTAAATCATATAAGTATCTTGGCGTTACGGTCGCATCGAACTTAACTTGTAATGAACACATTATTTCCATTATCGCGAACGCGAACCGCATGCTATAGGCTATATTAAACGTAATTTTTCTATGGCGCCGTCATCTGTGAAACTACAACTTTATAAATCACTCCTTCGTCCTAAACTGTAATATGCTGCGTCAGTATGGCATCCTCACACAGATTTATTAACCAGTGCTCTAGAATCAGTTCAGAATCGCGCCGCACGTTTCATTCTCGGTGACTGTGGTCGTTTGTCAAACGTAACAGTCATGAAAGACGCATTATCACTAGAACCTTTGTCGCTACGCAGAAAAAAGCGTAGCCGTCGCCGAAATCTTCTAATCTTCTCTTACGTAATATCTGAAGTTCCCGTACAACTAGTTCAGTCATACAAGTATCTAGGCATAACAATTCCTAGCGATCTTTCTTGGAGCTTGCATGTTACTAACATAATGTCATCATCATCAAACAAGACGCTAGGTTTCCCCAAGCGCCATCTTCACCATGCTCCCCAACATGCAACGTTATTAGCTTACAAATCATTCGTCTGGCCCAAACTAGAATTTGCATCGCCCATTCGGAATACTCATCAAGCTTACCTCATCAATGCCCTCGAATCTGTTCAAATTCGGGCTGCTCGCTTCATTCATTCATCGTACTCTTATGACATCAGCGTTTCCTCCTTAAAAACAGCATCGGGATTATCACCCTTATCGCTCCGCCGTCGCATTGCCAGCCTGTCTTTATTTCACAAATTCTTCCACAGCCCTATGCACGTCGCACCTTATATTCTTCCCCGAGCACGCATGTCTCAACGCACCAGCCATCACCTACAAGTTGCCCGTCCACGCTCACGCACCGTCACTTCTTCCAATTCCTTCTTTCCTCGTGCAGCCGCAGACTGGAACGGCCTTCCAAACAACGTTGCCATCATCACTTGCCCAAGTCTTTTCGCTGAAAATGTAAAAACTTTCCTGTTATTGTGAATTTGTGCTTTTCATTCTTGCCACCCGTTATGCAACACCCCTTCTTTGGGGGCCTTTCAGGTGATAAAATGAAATGAAATGAAAAAAATCTCCCGCTTATGTCTTTTCTTTAAAAATTTATCACTAATCCAACCATGAAAAACGCATTTATCACGCTACCGGCACATGTCTCATCGGGTGTCCATAACCCTGGTAAAGTAGGAATACCTAGTTTTCGAACTGCCCCCCCCCCCCCCCCATCTTACCAATATTCCTTTATACCTAAAACCTCATTGGAGTGGAACAGCCTGCCTGGAACACTGGTGCTTGCCGACAGTGTCGAGGAATTCAAAACAAACATATGTGCAATGCCGCTGGATTTCTTTTAGCTAAATGTTCTTGCAGGTCAGGTTGTGTACTTCTGCCTACCAGCGATCATGTTCTGCGTTGTACGCGACTTCATGTCTGCTTCATTTATTGCTATATCGAGTGCTACTGCCTGTATGTGTATATATTGAGCGTCTTTGCTTTTTAGGTTGCTAATTCCGCCCTGCCCGGTGTTTCTGGCATCAAATAATCTGCTACTTACGCGTGCATGTTTTGTCCTGCTTGCTATTGTTATAATTTTATTGTGTAATCTCTGTATTTTCAAACCTCATTTCACTCCATAACTGCTAATGTTATGTACCCCCGTTTCCCCTCCCCTCCTTTTTTTTTGTCAAGCCACACTCCCCTCTATAATGCCCGCCGGAAAGAGAGGGTAACGGAAATAAATAAATAAAATAAATAAATTTCTGACACACACCTTAATTCTAAGACGTTGTTAATATAAAGCACAGTGAGGCTGAGCTAGTTGGCTTTGTAGGCAGTCGTGAAGCGCTTCGTTTCAATAGACTAAAATTTCACGTCTCAACAGAAGTTGGGTGTCTGACCGCTGTTCATAAGCAGGATTAGCAGAATTGAAACGGACTATGAGCAAGCTTTTTCAATGCAGCCGATCACTGCTCGTTTGTGCCGCTTTATACAAATACCAGTTAAAACTATGCAAAATAAGAATACAAACAAGAAATATAAAACACAATACGCAAATAAACCTTTAGAATATATAAGTAACCAAAAATTGGAAGACGCCTAATCTTCGACTTTAAGAGTGAAACGCGACAGCGTATTGCAGCGCTGCCAGGGAATGCAGAACGCCATCACCAGTTAGAAACACCTTTGAGCGCATCTTTCATTTGTTTTCAGTTGCTTCAATTAATTAATTGACCAGTTACGCACTCTAAATTTTCATTACCATCATGAAGTATCGCCTTTTTCATTCTGAGCATTTTGACAAGTTCTAACTCCCTTTTTTCAATATTTTCATTTGTTCATTTCTTTAATTAATCAATAAACGAATTAATTAGTGATTTCATTAACCCGTCATCTCCTGTCACACACCAATCAATAATAAATCACTAGAAGCACAAATTACCATGATACGATGTTTTTTACGCAGCCCCCGATTACTTCCGACACGATCGAGATGCTGACTACCGCAACGCCGACGGCTTTTTGACCGAACGGGCTGTATTGGCTGTATACGCTGTCGCGTAATAAAATGGAAGCATCCCCCGCTCCCCCAACCTACTTAGAAAAAAAGTTCCGGATTCCTTGCGCATATATTTGTGTGGCATGTGGACAAGTTCCGCCTTTACCTGCTCGCACATTTCACTAACCTATGGGCCGACTTGGTCGTTGGGCTTTGCGTCTTTATTTTAAAGTACAAGTCCAGGCATGCGCACCGTGAGGCGGGCTGCTTGTCTCGTCACCCCGCCTGACTAGAGTGAGACCGAAGTTGGGCTCTGCCTCTGCCGTTTCAGGCTTTATCCACATCTCCGACGAACAGCGCCGTGACCCCTCATCACGACCGCTCGTGAAGGTCTCGACACTGCGAACCCCAATGCCTCCCTGTGAATATTTATTCTCGACGATGGCACTGTGTATAACCGCAATGTCCACTCTGGCGGTCCTGAGTTGCTGCTTTTGGGTGCCCCAAAACTCTCTTCAGCAGTGCTAAGTTAACTGCACCGCTGGCCATCATGCACACGTCACGCACGTATCACCCGGACACCCCGCCACTTCTTCTAGGCCGGTTCGAGTCCCGTACGCTGGCTCCTGCGACCGTTGTCAGCGCAGGAAAAAGCCAGCTGCTTTGCCTGCTAGTTCTCTTTCAGCCTGCAGACATTGCTCAATGTGTTTAGAGGGATCCCTCAATGATGAGTACAATTTATCCGGTCCGGCGGATGGGGGTTTGATCCCCGGACCAGGACGAATTTTTCTAAGTTTCCGTGAAAGCTGTAATGTTTTTCCTTGTATGCCCGCATGGCTGCGCTTGGGTGTTCGCTATAATGAGTAATGCTTCCCTTAATTTTTACATTACCAAACGAACCTTTTTATCGGTTTATGGTATGGGGGTTTAACGTCCCAAAGCGACTCAGGCTACGAGGGACGCCGTAGTGAAAGGCTCCGGAAATTTCGACCACCTGGGACTCTTTAACGTGCACTGACATCGCACCTTTTCATCGGGTCGGTTTCGAGCTCCCTGGCCTTTTTCTGACATCTGCTAAGGGAATAAGTGGACTGCCCTTACCACAGGTTATGCGATCAAGTAGTATTACGCGTGTGTACGTCGCTACCCGCAAGTCAGGTACTACAGATGTTCCAGATTTTGCCTTGTAAGATGTTAGGTTTCACTATCGTGCTCCGCGATAATTGCTCAGCCACCGAGATGGATAATCTCTATCAAAAGTCATCGATGACAATTATTATCCGCTCCTGCTCCACCCAGCACAAGCTGACCATAGCCCATCATCCCCAGACTGCAGGTGTCTTAGACTGAACACCTCAAGCGAACACTGACCGACATGCTATGTACGTCTCAGCCTGATACAGTGACTGGAAAATGCAGCTCCTTATGTTAAGTTCACTTTAAGTTCTTCCCGCCATGACACAGTCGGCTTTCCCCCGCGTTTTTCGCCCGCTGCCGCCTCATCTACGCACGCGATGACATCGCACAATACGAACTTCGTCATGAACACCTGAGCCAAATAGTAATAATAACCAGGCGGAGGAAAGCGCGAGCCACTTCCGTCCCGGTTAATGAAAAAGCTCCGCTGTAGCCGTAACTATAGGCCATCCGTTGTGAACGTAACCGTGAACGCCATGGAAATCTTACCGCTGCGGATTTTGCAGGCCGCGTTCCTATGTGGTTCCTGCTGTTTCCCGGATCCCGCTGCTTCATCGCCATCCGCTGCCGCTGAGCGACCTTCGCTCTCGCCTGCTTTTTGGCCATACGTAGTTGGCGACCGATTTTTCATCTGGCAACATGGATCTTCAGCTACTATCTCCGACATCGACGATGCATATAAGAGCAAGCCCGGAAACACCCACCTCGGGCACGGCACCGTGAACGCCATGGAAATCTTACCGCTGCGGATTTTGCAGGCCGCGTTCCTATGTGGTTCCTGCTGTTTCCCGGATCCCGCTGCTTCATCGCCATCCGCTGCCGCTGAGCGACCTTCGCTCTCGCCTGCTTTTTGGTCATACGTAGTTGGCGACCGATTTTTCATCTGGCAACATGGATCTTCAGCTACTATCTCCGACATCGACGACGCATATAAGAGCAAGCCCGGAAACACCCACCTCGGGCACGGCACCGTGAACGCCATGGAAATCTTACCGCTGCGGATTTTGCAGGTTAGTTATTTGGAAGGCGCTGCCTGTGTGAAGAGCAGTGATTACTGTCTATTTACGGTGTCGTGCCCTGGAGAGTGTATTGATGTACTGAAGCGTGTATTGTCTTTGCCTTCTCGCCTTTACCTATTTTTTTATGGTATGCTGCTCTCACTGTCGGGTGACATCGAAAGCAATCCTGGGCCTATGAATGCAACTGAAAGAGAAACATTGGAAGCCCTCTTGCTGACTGTCCAAAGAATTGAAGCTGGCCAAGCTGTAATACTTAATGAAATCAAAGGTGTTAAAGAAAGGCAGGATGCTACCGATAAAGAAGTCAAGCAGCTGACGTTGAGAGTGGCAGCCCTCGAGGCAAAGGCAACCTCACTTGATAGGCCTGATTCTCTTGTAACTGACAATGCCATACAAGCCATTTCTTCCCAGCTTTCTAGTATTTACTCAAGGTGTGATGATGCTGAAAATAGATTGCGCCGAAATAACTTGCTTTTCTTTGGCATCGACGATGTGGAAGACGAAAGCTGGGCAGATTCTGAAGGGAAAGTCATTGCATTTTGTTCAGAGCACCCAGATTTATCTATGACTGCTTCACAGTTTGAAAGGGTTCATAGATTAGGCAAATTCAAAACTGATAGGCACAGACCAATCATTGCCAAGATGACCTTCTTTAAAGACAAGCAGAACATCCTTTCAAATGGCCACAAATTGAAGGACTCCAGTTTTGCAATCCGTGAGGATTTTTCCGCTACAACTCGTGAGGCTAGAAGCAAGTTGACCAAATTTGCAAAGTCACAATCCAAGTCTTATAAACTGGCATTTGATAAACTTAGAATGGACAAACAAACATATGCGTATGACCGAGCCACTGATTCGGTCATATTAGTATCACCATAGCTAGGCAATGCACCTAGATTGCGTGATTGTCCTCAGTCCACGTCATGCCCCCAGGCTCCGACGCTGTCCCTTTCGTTTTCTAATATCCGAAGCTTGATGCCTAAACGTGATCATCTCTGCTCTTTTCTGCAAGACAGTGAATCTGATATAGTTGCTTTAACTGAAACTTGGTTGCACGCCGGTATCAAAGACAATGAAATCTTTCCAGGCGCCCATGCTTACAATATCTACAGACATGACCGTGCAGATAAAAGAGGTGGTGGGGTGCCTATTGGTATTAAAAAAACGTTACCATCCACTGCTATCAATTCTAACTCAGACCTCGAAATAGTTTGGGCTGCCTGCAAAACTATATCTTCGAATTTACTTTTTGGAGTGTGTTACCGTCCGCCCGATTGTACGACTTCTTTCATTCATGATCTTCGGTCTAGCATTGCTGCCGCTGTCGAACACAGTTCACCTAGCAACATCTACTTGTTGGGTGATTTTAATTTTCCTGAAATAGATTGGCCTTCTTTGTCTTCAACTAGTCATGCTGCAACAGAATTCATCAACCTAACACTAGATTTCAATTTATTTCAAGTGATTAGCCAGAATACGCGTGGTTCTAACATTCTTGATTTAGCTCTATCCACTGCTCCCGATACCATAGGGCCGGTTATGTATCTTGACGGATTTAGCGATCATAAGATGTTGCAGTTTGATATTCTAGTTCCGAGCTTGTTTGCAGGTATTCCAACTAAAAAAATTAGAGATTATAGTAAGGCACGATATGATGAAATTAACACGGAACTTGCCTCATTTTTCAATGAGGTGTTTTTCCCGCTAAGGAACGAACGATCTACCGAAGAAAACTGGTTGCTCTTCAAACACAAACTATCTGCACTGATAGAGAAACATGTTCCTCTGATTACAATAGCTAATGACATAAAAAATCCATGGTTCAAGAAGACCCTTCGTCGATTACGGAATAAAAAGAAGCGCCTATACAGAAAAGCTAGATCTGCTCCTTCTTCAACCTCGTTGGAAAGATATAAACTGTGTATGAAAGCGTACTGTTCTGCTGTTACCGCTGCCAAAAACAAATACTTCACTCATGATCTGCCGTCACTTTTGCAGACTAATCCTAAGAAGTTTTGGCAGACTATATCTCCCGAAAGTAAACATGACCTCATACAACTACACAATACTGATGACTTGCCGCTAGCTGACACTGAATGTCCAACCGCGTTCAACAGATTTTTTGCATCAGTGTTTACTAAGGAAGATTATTCCAGT
Organism: Amblyomma americanum; assembly: GCF_052857255.1. NCBI lineage: Eukaryota > Metazoa > Arthropoda > Arachnida > Ixodida > Ixodidae > Amblyomma > Amblyomma americanum. The sequence continues at coordinate 57,921,507 of NC_135500.1, forward strand.
ATGCCAATTGTTCTCGAGTCTGACTACCCATTCATGGAGCCCATCACCATTAGTGCTGAGGGTATCGCATCATTAATTAAAAATCTAAAGTTATCATCATCTGCCGGAGTGGACAACATTAACTCGAAGATACTTAAAAACACCATTTCAATTTCCAGCCAGATTTTGTGTCATATATTTCAGCAATCATTATCCTCCGGAGAACTGCCCACTGACTGGAAAAAAGCCAAAGTCATCCCTGTCTTCAAAACGGGTAACAAAAACTCTCCTGATAACTATCGGCCTATTTCGTTAACATGCATATGCTGTAAATTACTTGAGCATATTATCGCTTCTCACATTTACAACCATCTGGAACGAAATGACTTCTTCTTTTCAAATCAGCATGGCTTTAGGAGAGGCTACTCATGTGATACCCAGATATTTGAATTTACTACTGACCTGCATTTCAACATGGATGATAACCAGCAAACAGATTGCATTTTTTTTAGATTTCTCAAAAGCATTTGACAGAGTTGCACATGGCCGGCTTTTTACAAAATTATCTACCCTTTCCCTTAATTCCCTCACATTATCTTGGCTTCGAAACTTTCTCTCATTACGTCAGCAATTCACAGTTGTCAACGGCTCTTCCTCATCCCTATGTGACGTAACGTCAGGCGTACCACAGGGAAGCGTACTTGGACCCTTACTTTTTCTAATCTACATTAACGACCTTCCCACTAACATTTCATCCCGTTTACGCCTTTTCGCAGACGACTGTGTTGTTTACCGTAAGATCGCTTCTGAGACTGACCACCTGACCCTTCAAAATGACCTTGACACTATTGTTGACTGGTGTCAAAACTGGCAAATGATTCTTAACCCTAATAAATGTAAATCAATGACTTTTAGCCGCAAGCATGTTGTTTCTAACTTCACATACTCTATAAATAATACCTCTCTATCAAGGGTTACGTCGTACAAATACCTTGGAATTCAGTTCACACCAAATCTTTCATGGTCTTCTCATATTTCTGCAGTCTGCAACAAAGCGTCGAGGACATTAGGTTTCATACGCCGGAACCTTCGAAACTCACCTAGCTCCGTTCGAAAACTTGCATATTTTACATTTGTTCGCCCACAGCTGGAATTTATCTCACCTATATGGTCTCCCCATCAAAAATATCTTAGATATGCTCGAGTCCATTCAAAGCAGAGCTGCCCGGTACATTTTTAGCAATTATAGTCCCCTCGCAAGTGTATCCCAGCTAAATACCTTAATGACATACAGATACTTGAAATTCGTCGCTCCATTTCACTTCTGTGTTTATTCCATAAATATGTTCACACCCGTCCTTCGTTGTTACCTCTGGCATCACCTTTCCGCTCTTCACAACGCTTACAGAATCAACTCAGCTTCAACCGGATATATGGGAAGACCCTGTCGTTTAATTCCTCTGCATTACCTAGAGCAATAAAACTCTGGAATGATCTTCCTGACAACATAATCTCTTTCATTGATCCTGGTGAGTTTAAAAAACATCTATGTATACATTTATTGCCATAGTGATGTTCGAAATGTACAACAGTTTCATTTGTTCTTAACGTTGTTTCGTGTCTGATGTTATTTTAACTCGGTTTTGTATAAATTTCGTGTTCCTTTCTTGTATTTGACTTGTACCGCGTTCTTGCACCGATATTATGGTTTTTTTTTCCATCTGTATGTACATCTGTATTTGCCCCCCTCACCCAATGCTCTTCGGGGCCTGTGAGGTACTAATAAATAAATAAATAAATAAATAAATAAATACATAAATTGGCGCTTGCGTCTGTGACTCGCGGCCTCTAGGAGGTATATATACGAAGCTTCATCCCCCTGAGAGCACCCTCAATCGCGCGCGAAAGTTGGAGAGTCCATTCCGGCGACTTTTTACTCATTTTTAATTTTCCTCCCTCACCCTCACTTTTGGATTCATGGCCCTCCCTTACCATCGCCCTCATTTCGAAAAGTTATCCAGCCCTCCCTCGCTCTCACTCTCACTTAAAAAAAATTGCTGTCCCTCCCTCGCCCTTACATAGTCGGCCCTCCCTAACCGTTACCCTCACTGACAGACGTTTTAAAACTCGAGTTAGTTTTTGCAGTCTGCAACTTCTGGAAATATTACTGAGTAATAAGCATACAAGACAAGCGCTCAAGGCACTATTGGAAGAGAGGCTAGATGCTTATATGTGTGCGTGCGTGTACGTGTGTACCTGTTGTTTGAGCTAATACCTGAGACAAAACATAGGCAGTTGCGTGTTGAGTCTCAAAATATCGCTCTGTATTTACTTCTGGAACGCACTGCGTGCATGCATGTACCCTGCATTTCTAACATTTCATTGTTATCTATATGCACTGCTAGAATGAGCCAGCGCGTTGTTGTGTCTGTATGACAAGAATATTGAGAAAACAATTCAGTCGTGTTTATCACAACTACAGTAAATGCTAAGCACAGAATAGACTCAGAACAAGGAAAGTTTGTACGTCGCTTAATTACCGTTACCCGATGACATTGCGATTGCACTGGGTCTTCTGAATTTCAATGCTGTAATCTCCCGCCGTTTCGTGTGGTTTGCTGCATGCTTGCCTCATGACGCTTCCACGCGCACCGATGGAAGATGATAAAGACCACACGCGTGAACGAGGGTACGTGACCAAGATGACGACATTGCAAGCATGTACAGCTCGAGAGCTTGGCAGTTCCTACACGCAGGATGTTAGACTTCTCTCAGCTGATCGTAAATCTGGGGGAAGTGTATGAACCGACCGGCTTTAAATCGGAGTGACATTCCCTCTTGGTGATGTGCTCTGCCTTACCTAGCGTCTAGTACTCTGTTGCTCTGTCTTTTTGCGATGCGTTTCGTGGCGTATCCTAAAAGCTTTTTAAATAATTTAGTTAATGTAAATAAGAATACATCTTCAATGTAATAATGCCATGCTTTAAAAAGCTGTGGCGATGGCGTAGTGGTCTGAAGCAGCGGCCAGTGGAACTGATTTTTTAGCGCCGCCGCGAGTTCTAATCCCGCTACCCCAGCTTTAAATTTTTTTTATTTCTTTAGTGTCTTCCCCGGTGTAGTGCCGGCTTTTGCGCTGCACTGATTCTGTTATGCTGTCGCTTAAAATAAAACATTATTCAGGCCACTTGAAAATCAAACTGCTCGCTAAAATGCAGCCCTTGGGCTGAATAATGGTAATCACTAACTCCCCGATTCTGGGGTGAACGAATCCTGTGGTTGCCATTCTAGTGCTCTATTGCTTCCACTCTGCCGAAAAGAGGTGTGTCCGAAGCCTGCTTCTAGCACGTGGGGCACCTTGGCCACATGATTTTGTGACGTCATCACAAGCTGCCCATCGGATTGTGAGCAAACTGCCCACCGTGGCAGTTCAATTTAATGATTAGTCGTAAGGGGTTGTTCGAAAATAGCAACGTGGTTCCCACAAGCCCCAATCGATGGCAGCACCTGCGATCGCAGGGCAGTGGTGCGTAGCTTAAATGCTGCGCATCTGCGCCAGGAGCGGAATAAAGATTAGGATGGATCTGTGAATGCAGAGAATTAACCAATTCTACCACAGTACAAGTCTAAAATAATGCAGTATCACGCAAACTTACATAATATATCAACCGAGCAAGTTCAGGTCAAGCAAAAGCATAGAAAGTCAAGATAAAACTAGGGCTAATGATGCTAGCGCACGATAATTCGTGCATGATACCAAGCTAAACCGCCCGTGATTGTTTTGCCTATACGTCTACGCCTTACTCAAACGCTGAGTGTCAATTCCCTGCCGTGCCTGCAAGACATTTGGTTCACAAAATCAGGCGCGCGATTACGTGGTCACACGTCTCACCGGGGACAGAAATAAACCAAGAGATGTTCCTGTTATTTGGAGAGCAGTACAATTTTTTTTCTTTCTTAGCACCTCGTACAATGCAAGGAGGACCGAGCGACGATTCAGACCAAGGTGGTTAAGCCGCTGCTTCATTTCCATGGAAGGACTACGTATAGTGGTTGTCTTTGCCCACCACTCTGCGGCACTGCTTTCCTATACCGCAATTCCAGTGAAAATAGAAAGATACGACTTTACTAAACTAGTCAAAGTGTGAATGAAAAATTCCACACCAACGCCGGCAGCAGGCTTTGATTTGGCAGTCGAATTTCGTAGAAGTATTTTTGCGCGGCAGCCAGTTCTTTGAATCCTCACTAAGCTGAAATCGGACTTCGTTCCGGGAAACAAGGCTTAGCACTTGGGAATTCAATAGCCTTACTAGGTATAATTTCTACATGCTTTACACCCTGATGGTCTGACAGACTCGGGACTGATAGTGAAAATGCTAACTGCGGTACCACGGTTCCCGTTGGACAGGCGGCCACCCGCAGGGCCCGACTATAGTGCCTCCTAAATTGTTAGCGCACTATGCAGGGTGTTTCGCATAAAACTTTACAGAATTCTAAAAAATAGGCTTTTTTAGTTAGAAGAAAGCTTTTTTTCAGAACAGCATTGTTCGCAGTGTAGTACATCGCGACGAAGAAGAAAGTTTTCGGCTCTCCACCTTTCGTGTTCGCCTCGTGTACCTCCAGACGGCAGAAACTACATCTTCACCGGGAACCTTCACCCTAAGAACTTGCGCTCTAGAACGGGAATTCGTAACGGGCTGCACAGAAAAAGCGTTAGCCCGGAGTACGGTTCGAGCCATCAACCTCGCCCTCAGACCGTGCATCTTGACCTCCCTCGCTCCCTCCTCACTATGTCTTTTCTCTCTCACCCTCGTCCTCAGGAATTTTCATGCGCCCATCCTCCTTCACCCTAACCGCACCGAATGAAGTCCTCATGAGGTGAGGGTGAGGACGCCCTCATGAGGGCTCGCCCCCGTGAGGATGCCCATCTCTTGTTAGGATAGCTTTATGGGATTTTTTTCGACCCCCTGTGCAATGCTCGTAATTAGCATTTGGGGGACGTGCTTAAAAAAAAACCTAACTTCAAGCGATGTATCAGTACGTTTCTAATGTCATAAGGCAGTATAGCAACAGGGGTAACTTGGGGCCATAATAAACCAATACGACCGCAGGTGTCGACAACCCCTTACTTTCCGCAAATGTTACTTCTTGTTTCGGGGCCCCCAGTGCCATGAGATTCCTTTCTTGATTACAATGTGCAATGGGACAAAATCGACAAAAAGCCCCGGAAGGAATAAAACAATCCGAGGTAGCTCTACAGCTTCCGTCTGTCAGGTGAAGCCGGTGCCGCCACCATTACCTCGACTTTCTCAGGTGCAGGGTGTAGATCCCATCCGCGTCGCCAGTTATTACAAATGCCAAATGATTTTAGACATGGCCACAAGGCTGCCAAATGGCCAATTCATCACTGAAAGTTCCGGCCAAGCTCTTTATCCATGGATGGATGGACGGTAGGAGCGTCCGCTTTGAAACGGGGCGATGGCAGCCGCCACCATGCTCAGCTTTCTTTTTCCCCTTATTTTTATTTAGCTGTGTTTTAAGTTATCAAAATTCGCCATTTCCCTCAAATACGTCTTCTCACACTTTTAACCTTATGTCCCCTCTCTGCTTTTGAGCCACCAATCTTCGAATCGCTTTTTGCTTATTTCCACCACAGATTTATTTCCATGACGATAGTTATCTCTAAACCCTAGGGCCTCAGAAAAAGTGACTGTGCCTGCATCGAAATCGGGACGGATACCATCACATATGAGTATGAGGTGTTCTATTGTTTCTACAGATTTACCACACACAGCGCATGCGTGATTTTCTTCGTTAAATTTCCTTTTGTAGTTACACGTTCTAAGACACCCTGACCTATAGCTTCAAAGAATAGGGCACTGCCTCTTTAGTTATCATAAAACGATTCCTTGCTGATCTGCCTTTTCCAGTATCGATAAAGTTCTACACTATGTTTCTTTCCCATCAAATCTATCCAATTTTTACCTTCCCTGTTTTTAACCTGTCGTTTAACACTCTCTTTCTCCGTCCGTCCTAGCAAACTTACTGGCTAGCTTTCTAGTTCTTTTCCGCCATTAATAATAATAATAATTGGTTTTTGGTGGAAAGGAAATGGCGCAGTATCTGTCTCATATATCGTTGGACACCTGAACCGCGCCGTAAGGGAAGGGATAAAGGAGGGAGTGAAAGAAGACAGGAACAAATAGGTCCATAGTGGAGGGCTCCGGAATAATTTCGACTACCTGGGGATCTTTAACGTGCACTGACATCGCGCAGCACACGGGCGCCTTAGCGTTTTTCCTCCATAAAAACGCAGCCGCCGCGGTCGGGTTCGAACCCGGGAACTCCGGATCAGTAGTCGAGCGCCCTAACCACTGAGCCACCGCGGCGGGGCCCCGCCATTGTGAGACAACGCTCTTTCTGTATAAGTATTTATTTATTTATTTATTTATTTATTTATTTATTTATTTCATAATACTGCAGGCCACTGCTTGGCCCAAGCAGGAGTGAACATACAATGATACATAACCAAAAGAATAAAGTTATTCAATATTAGCAGCACACGGAGACCATTTAAATACCTTAGCTGCCCACCTGTTATCGTCCAATTTCCTCAGGCGTTCTTCGTATAGTATATTTACTCTGAGCTTCCGTGCTTCGAATGATGCCCAGCCCATATCCCCATGTACTGTCTTGTGTGTGGTTTTGCCGCGGGCACCTATTACTAATCATCCAACAGCTCTCTGATTTACTTGTAATCTCGACTGAACTTCTGCCCTTAAGCACAGAACCGCATTTCCAAAAGCAAGCCCCGGCACCATTATTCCTTTCCAATTACGCCTGAGGACTTCATACCTGTTGTACCCCCACAATACCCTATCTTTCATTATCCCGGCATCTCTTCGCCCTTTTGCTATGAGACGCTTTTCGTGCTTTTCCGTGTACATATGCCCGTTGTTTACCCAAACCCCGAGGTATTTGTATTCGGCCACTCGGGGTATTTCATGGCATTGTATTGTAAGCTCCTGATCAGTTGTGCCGTTGAAAACCATCACACCTGACTTAGCTGCGCTAAAACTGAAACCTAGACTGTCTCCTTCGTCTCCACAGCAATTAACCAGAGTTTGCAAATCTTCCTGGCTATCTGCTAACAGTGCCATATCGCCCGCATACACTAAACCCGGGAGCCATTGCTTAACAACCTTTTCGCCTAATCTGCACGACATATTATAACCTAGATTACTTCCTTGTAGCCTTCTTTCCATACTCATCATATAAAGCATGAACAGCAGCGGTTATAGAGAACAACCTTGCGCTAATCCTTTGTGTACCTCGACAGTTGTCCTACTCTTAATTCCTTCCCATGTTATTTCAACTTCATTTTCTCGATATATTTCCTGTAGAAAATCAATTACCTCATGACCGATACCTTCATTTTTTAAATATGTTCCACAGGAGTTCCTTGTTCACATTGTCGTATGCACTGCTTATGTCTAGGAACGCTATATATAGAGGTGTGTTTTCTGCCTTAGCTATTTCTATGCATTGGGTAAGCATGAACAGGGTATCATCTACACGCCTACCCCTTCTAAACCCGTTCTGAAGTTCTCCAAGTATCCTATTACTTTCTACCCATTACTGCATTTTTAATTTCACTGCCTGCATTGCCAGCCAGTATAAAACAGATGCTATCGTAATCGGTCAGAAGGATTTTGTGTTCATCTTATCTCCTTTCTCTTTATCAACGAAATTATTTTTACTCTGCCTCCAGCAGTGCAGAATTTGCTTATTTGTAATGACTGCCTCCAATGCTTTTATGAGCGTTTCCTTGCCTCTTGGGCCAAGTTCATTAAGTTAGCTTGATTGAAATTTCGCCTATCCCTACGGACGTGTATTTTGAAATATTTGCTTCCGCATTTTCCCAGGTGACGTTGGTCAGATATAAGCTGTATTCTATTGTGCTGTCCCGTGTTGCTCCCTCATTTGGGGAGATTACCCTATCCGTTCCTAAATGACTCAGCTATAACTGATGCAATATAGTTCACTGCGTCCTATCCCTATCACCGTTTTCCCTCAGAATCTTGAATCTGTTCCTGCTTTCTTTGATTCGTTTTACTCACTCAGCAAGCTTATATATGGGTCCAGAATTTTCTTGGCCCCCTTTAGTTGCATGGCGAACTTCAGCCAGCCAGCGATCAGAGGACTGCTTTATTTTAGCCTGGACGAGGACCTGTACTTGCGGTTTCTTTTGTCCATAAGATACCCATTTTCGGCCTATTTCCTCTTATGATAACTGCGCCCTCTTTGCTTCTCTGTGTTCCCGTGATGCCAACCGTCGTTGTTCGATGGCTTCCCCAATTTCCTTATTCCACCAACTTCGTGACTTCCTCTTTCCTCTCCAGCTGTTTACTCTTTTTACTAGTTTTATATTTGTACTAACGAGTAGTTCGGTATGTCGATGAGTATATTGTTTTTATTAAGAAGGGGAACATTACACGTAGGTTGGTAGATGTACTGAAGGTTTTCAAAGAATGCGCTGTGGACCTAACTTTCACGACTGAACTTCCTAAAGAAGATGTTCTTCAATTTCTGGATTTAAGACTGTTCTTGGAAGAGCTTCATGTGTGTTGGGAATACTCCCCTCGCTCTACCAAGTCTTTCCTAAACTACCAATCAGGCCATACAAAATTGGTAAAAAATGGCATTGTTTTTTCTAGCCTGAAATCTGCCATGAACAAGTCATGTCTCGAAAGAATCAACGAAAGCATTTTGCGACAAGTTGGCCGGCTAAAATCTAGCGGTTACCCCTCTCATGTGATTTCTAGGGAGTGCGATAAACTTCTAAGATGGATCAAGACAGGGGATAAACCAAAACAAGAAAAAAAAAGAAGTTTGTGGTGGTGCCTTACACACATGGTGTAGGGCGTGGTTTAAAGAATGTGGCGGCTAGATGAATGAATACTTTATTTCCTCGTCATAGCGAGTGGAGACTGGAACTAAAGGTACCAGTGACCTGACGAAAGGTCCCAGCTCCCTACAGTAAACAGTTTCGACAGCAGTGATAAGAGAAGGAAATCCATATACAAGGCAAAAGTACAGAATTTACACAAGTACAGACATATTACACTTGTAACACGCACTACACAGCCACAATGCACACATAGCACAACTGCACTGTATATATTCATTTTGTGAACAGATGTACGTACATACAAACAGAAATTGAACAGAATGACACTGATCAAGAAAAGGAAACAACATCGGCTAGTAGCAATGCGGTTAACTCTTTATTGAAAGTACCAAATGGAGCGCTAAAGTCTAACAGTTCCTCAACCTTGTTTAATATTTCAGTTGACTGATATAAAAATGTTTGCCTTCCATAATTTATTCTTGTTGTGATGACCCCCATAATGCGCAGGTCCACACGGGACGGAGAGGCAAAGAGACACCGTATGGCTCAGTTTAAACAAACAGATATATTCAATAATTATACATGATTAAGATTCAGAGGCTGGGGCGTCCGAGCTTACGTGCCGACGACTTCATGGGGGCGATGGAGTGGCTCCGGAGTTGGGCTCGAGCGGTTGCTGGGGGTAGCTGCACGCCGTCGGGTTTCGGCGCTGAAGGCCCTCTTGGCGAACGATGTCGTCCTGAGCGTCGTTCTTCCGTACTGCTTCTCGATTTTTATATCCTCTTCTCCACACTCCCTATGGTGAGGACGCCCACGCCGGAGGGGAAGGAGGGGGGGCTAGGGCTTTCACTTGGGCGCACAAACATACCACCGCACTTATTGTCTCGCCCCCCTCACGTGTTGAGTCCGAGGGAAAGAAGGTGTCTTCGAGGTAGCGCATAGCGTCGGCTGTGGTAAGGCGCGCTCTGGCCCGCTGACAGTTCCCGCGGGTCACCGGCCTCCATTCTCCATCCATCAACTGACACTCGCTCCTCAAGGTAAGGCGCGCTCTGGCCCGCTGACAGTTCCCTTGTCCTGGAATGTGCTCGGGAAAGCCGCCCCTGGAACCGCCACGCCAATTGGGGAGGATAAGCCCGTTTCCCCGCGGCGACGGCGGCGGGTCCCTTCGTTCTGGTCGTCACTCAAAGAGCATGGCTGGGTAATTGATGATGCCGCTGTCATCTGGGTCTCCGTCTACGCCGCGCCGTCGAACGCGGAACCTCGTAGCACACACAAGGAATGTACCTCGTAGCACACACAAGGAATGTCACACTCGCTCACCCTCCAGAAGAATGTTCTCCGAACATTTGAGTCCACGCAGCTCCCCTTGTCTTTCTGAATCGCCTCGCACAGTGCGTCCGACAAAACACTTTTCGCTGCACTCAACACCACTGCACAACACCATATGCCTCCGCTGTCATAACTGGCGTCTCCAGGGGCAGCACTGATCTTCTTTTACAGATAAACATGAAACTCAGCACCCAAGCCTCTCCTTTCTAGTCCAAACTGGACGAAATAAATTTACCAGTTACAAAGGAGCTCCCACTTCTAGCACGATCACGGCACAGACAAAAATATAGATAACGAAAGGAAGTAGGGCAGGTTCTGCATGCGCTCCGCATGCTCTCCTGTGAAGGTGTTACTTAATGACAGAAAGGTTTAACTACCAACTCCGATAACTTAACACATAAGCACATAGCAATGTTATGAGCTGTGGCATTACACAATTCTAACCAGTTCAAAACTCCGCTCTGTTTACGCCATTAGTCCGACTTAGCTTTCCGATTTCGCAGCGGATATCGGCCTTCATGAGTCATACTAAGTAAGTCTGTGACCCTTTGTCTGCTTTGGGACTCGCGAGGGCTCGTGGCAGGAGCCTCTCCTGGCGTTATCTGCGCGGCAACCTCGCGCGCTTCTTCTTCTAGCAATGCATGAAGTAAATCCGGTGGCATTCCGGCCGTCACCTCGGGCGCCTGCCGAACAAATGCAGGAGAGGGCGTTTCTTGCGAACTATCTGCGCGCTCCGCTTCACTTCTGTCCCCATCAAAATCCGCGCTTTCCCTTTCCTCATTTCGTGAATACTGAACCGGTGCCGACTTGAGGCGATTTGCGTGTATCCTTATCAAGCGCCGGTTTACGTCTCGGACTCTGAAGTTTACCGGAGAAAGCTTCTCGACAACCTCGCACGGTCCTCTCCACTTCGTCTGGAACTTACGAGCTAGCCCAATCTGCCTTTGGCAGTTTTCAATGTACACGCTGTCCCCCACATCAAACGGCGCGTCTCTAGCACTGCGATCGTGCACCTCCTTCCTGCGCTTCGCCGCTTTCTTTAAGGCCTCCTTTGCGATGTCCCTCGCCACTTGCAAGCGCGATTCTAGCTCAACCTTATAGTCGTCCAGTGAAGCGTATGGGACACGACGGGGGCCCTCTGGCACTTCACTAGGCTGGTCCGGGTCTCGGCCGTAGAGAAGAAAGAATGGCGATTCGCCCGTGCTCTCGTGTGCTGCGGAATTGTAGGCAAACATTGCATACGGGAGCCACAAGTCCCAGTCCCGCTGGTCGCGCGAAACAAAATGCGACAGGAACCCGGCCACGGTTTGGTTCAGTCGCTCCACCGCGCCGTTGCAAGCCGGATGGTACGGTGTTGTCTGCTTCTTAGCGATCTTAAGCAGCTCGCAAACTCTCCTCATTAGCTGCGACACGAAGTTCGTTCCCCGATCTGTCAAGAGTTGCCTCGGGGGTCCATGCCGGAGCACGATCTGTTCGACAAATGCTCTTGCAACCGTGTCTGCCTTCTGATCTGGGAGTGCTACCGCTTCCGCGTATTTTGAAAGGTGGTCGACAAATACTAAAATGTACTTGTTTCCGGAAGTGGTCGTGGGCAATGGGCCCATTATGTCCATACCTGTCCGCTCGAAGGGAGCCGAAACCTCAGGGAACGGCTGAATTGGAGCTGGTCTTCGTCCCTTCGGTGTTTTTCTTTCGAGACAGGAATGACACTTCGCACAGTAGTCTCTAACATCCTGTCGCATGCCACTCCAAAAGTACAAACGCTCCACACACCTGCGTGTCTTCGCTGCGCCAAAATGACCGGCGCATGGCGCATCGTGAAACGCGCGAAGAACCCTTTCTGTCCACGACCGAGGTATGACGACTCTCTCCCAAGCGGTTTTCTCTGGTCTCCCTTTTCTTGTTGGCCTCGTGCGCCGACACAGGGTGCCGTCTTTGCCAATGAAATAACCTAGCTGTTCGGGGTGAGACGATGCGCCCTCTAAGCTTTCGATTATTCGCTTCAGGTCAGGATCTTTGCACTGCTCTGTGCGTAATTCGGCGGGGTCGACTACGGGGACAAACTCATCTATAGCTGCCACGGCAGCTGTGCGGCTGAGTGCATCAGCATTCAGATGTGTCTTTCCTGACTTGTGCTCAACTTCAAAGCAGTATTCCTGCAGGTGTAGATTCCATCTAGCGAGTCGCGAGCTAGGGTCCCTGACACTCATCACCCATTTCAGAGGATGGCAGTCTGTGACTAGCTTGAATTTGCGGCCGTAAAGGTAGCATCTGAAGTGCTTTACTGCCCAGACAACGGCGAGGCACTCCCTTTCCGTAGCTCCGTACTTTTGCTCTGTGGGGCTCAGCTGTCGGCTAGCAAAAGCAACGGGATGTTCTTTGCCCTCGATAACCTGAGATAGCACGGCACCAACTGCGAACTTTGACGCATCTGTGGCCATAACGAAGGGCAAATTAAAATCCGGGTGGCGCAACAGCGGTGCACTCATTAGCTTCCTTTTCAGGGCCCCAAAAGCATTCTCCACGTTTTCGTCCCAGCGAAAGGCGACATTTTTGGCTGTTAAGGCGGTGAGCGGCTTAGCGAGCTTGGCGAACTCCTCTATGTGCCTTCGGTAGTAACCGATCAGGCCGAGAAAATGCCGGACCTGGCGGACGCTAGTCGGGGATGGAAAATCCGAGACACACCTTAGTTTCTCAGGGTCTGGTCGCACGCCGTCAGCTGAAACAACGTGCCCGAGGTATTTCACCTCGTTTTTGAGGAACTGGCACTTAGAGGGCTTCAGCTTGAGACCCGCTGCTCTTAGTCGCACCAAAACCTGCTCAATATCGCGCAAATGCTTCTCAAAACTGTCACTGTATATGATAATGTCATCCATATACACGAAGCACAGCCTCCCCAGAAGACCTGCCAGGATAACATCAGCGGTTCTCTGCCAGACAGCAGGGCTGTTGGCCAGACCCATCGGCATTCTTTTCCATTCATAGTGCCCTGAGGGCGTGTTGAATGCCGTTTTCTCGGCATCTGCCGGATCCATTGCTATCTGCCAGAATCCCGCCGCCATGTCCACTACCGTGAAGTACCTGGCAGAGCCCAGCTGAGAAAGCGTCTCCTGTATATTGGGGATGGGGTATGGATCGATGCGAGTTACGGCATTTAGTTTGCGGTAGTCCACTACCAATCGATACGAGCCATCTGGCTTTTCCACCAATAGTGCTGGTGCTCCCCAGGGTGACTTTGAGTGTTCGACAATGCCGCGATCAATCAGGTCCTGCACCTGCCGCTCCATCTCCTCACGTTGGGAGTAAGGAATCCTGTACGCACGCTGGTAAACGGGCGATGAAGTACCGGTTTCTATCCTGTGCTTTATAACGCCACAGCAGCCCAAATCCAGGTTGGACGCGGCGAATACTTCCGAGTAGTCGTTCAGCAAACCAGCCAGAGCCTCCCTCTCCCTGGATTTTACGTGAGAAAGATCGAACGACACCTTTGGAGCAGCCGAAGGACTAGCATGCTCTACAGTTGCGAGTACCGTATCGGTGGGCTCACGTTTCTCTATCGCAGAGGTGAAGAAAGCCAATGTTTTGTTCTTGGGAAGGCTCAGTGGCTGCTGGCTACAGTTAACCACCCGTAGGGGCACTCTGTGGGCGTCATTAACTGTCACGAGGCACGCGGCTGCCTTCAGGCCATTGCTGAGAGAGTCGACCGGCTCAAGCACTCCCACGGCGCCGCTCTCTACATCTGAAGGCACAAACGCGTACAAAATGTGCTCCGACCAAAGAAGGACGACCGCCTCATCGACCAGCCTGACGGCAACCCGCGAATATACCTTCTCCAATGATCCCACTGTTTGACGGGTGTCAATATCGGTAATGCGAATCTCAGCCCCTCTCCTGTTCAAAAACGGAACTTTTGATCCGCCCGCATTAACCTCTTCCTCAGAGAATGAGACTACTACCTTCCCTTTTCTCAAAAAATCCTGCCCTAATATACCTGACACTCCGTTTGGCAGAGACACCGTGTCCGGGCATACGTAGCAGGGGTGCTCCAATGCAATTCCGCCGAGAGAGAAGTGTAACCGGTAGAGTCCACTTATGCCAAGAGGATCCCCCGTTATGCCTACAAATTTGGTTGCCATACCACCAGACGCTTCCAACACCTCGCGGTCCCCCTTCCTTCGAAGCGTGTTAAAACTGCTCTCCTTAAGCAATGTCACCTTTGACCCCGTATCTATCAACAATTCCATGCAACAACCATTTAACTTGCAACGCACAACAGGGCATGCCTCGTCGGCCACACAAACTACCACCACCTCATCATCCACTGCTCCCTCCCCACGCTCCTCAGGCTGGGGAGGACTATCTAGTTTTTTGTCTCGGTATCTGGAGCCCCGCTGTAGGCTTGCTTAGGGCGTGTCTCGCCTGCTTCTCTTTGTGGCTCCCCACGGCGCACGTTTTGGCAGAACCTGGCGATGTGTCCGCGACCCTGGCAAGCGAAGCATACGATTTCTTCAAAATCTCGCATACCGCGCCTGTAGCTTTGTGGCGGTCTCCGGTTTCCAGCGAATGGGCGCTGTTGAGCGCGCGCTTCAACCTGGCGTTCTACCTGCTGAGATAGCAGCTGTTCTAAGCGATCTAACCGCTCTGTCAAGAGAGCAACCTCAGGGTTGAGCAGCGCTCTCTCTATGACGCGTACTCTCGCTGCGGCTGTCGTTAACGCCTCATTTTGTTCCCCATCCAATGCGGCCTCCACGGCTTGGTCGAAATTGCTCGGCTTGCGCGAGAGCACGAACCGGCGCACGGGGTCTTGCAGACCAGCCACGAACAAAGCGGTCATTTCCTCTTTAAGTATATCCTCCGCGTATTTCTTCTTAAGCTGGTCTCCTTCCTCCTCCCTGCTTAACGTATCGCGCGCTAAGCGCTGAAGCCGCGACGCAAACGTTCGCACGTCCTCCCCTACCATCTGTCCGGCGTCACGGAACCTCTGTACTCGCACGTGACGTGGTTCAGTGTCAAAATGCTCAAACGCGAGCTTCTTAAATTCCGCTAATGATTTTGTGGATTTTACTTTTTCGTCTCGCCATGCAAAATCATGAGCAGCTCCTGCCATCTTACACCTCGCCATTCCCAGCATTTGAGCATCGGACCATCCCCCCATTTTCCCAATCTCTTCTAGCATGGAAAAGAAATCGCAGATTGGAACCCCTGTCTTATCTCCCGTAAACGTCGGAATGACGCTTCCTAATGCCAGCATGCTTGCTCCGAGCGACGGCTGTGGAGTGGGAGCTCCCTCAGATAAAGACATTTTTTTTTCAAGCCCTCCGGTGCCTCAAGCCTCTCAAATGGGGGTAAAAGTCCCACAATCAGTCCCGTGATTCCCTTTTGATTACAATTTTGAAGTCATGAATGTCGCAGCATTCAGAGGACATTTGCTTTTGAGACCCCACTTCTGACCCGTCCTCATCAGTTTATATAATTTCAGACCGGTGTCCCACAGGGATCCGTGCTTGGTCCTCTTTTATTTCTCATCTGCATCAACGACTTGTCTAATAACCTGAAATCATCAGTCAGACTTTTTGCCGATGATTGTGTCATATATCGGTCAATAAAAACTACTAACGATGTCGGTGTGCTTCAAGCTGATCTTGATGCTGTTTCCGACTGGTGCTCTGCATGGAATATGACACTCAACACTACTAAATGTAAAGCAATGCGCTTTTCTCGTCGCGTAATTTTTTTCCTATTTCATATAACCTTAATGGGGCCTCATTAACGTCAGTAAATCATATAAGTATCTTGGCGTTACGGTCGCATCGAACTTAACTTGTAATGAACACATTATTTCCATTATCGCGAACGCGAACCGCATGCTATAGGCTATATTAAACGTAATTTTTCTATGGCGCCGTCATCTGTGAAACTACAACTTTATAAATCACTCCTTCGTCCTAAACTGTAATATGCTGCGTCAGTATGGCATCCTCACACAGATTTATTAACCAGTGCTCTAGAATCAGTTCAGAATCGCGCCGCACGTTTCATTCTCGGTGACTGTGGTCGTTTGTCAAACGTAACAGTCATGAAAGACGCATTATCACTAGAACCTTTGTCGCTACGCAGAAAAAAGCGTAGCCGTCGCCGAAATCTTCTAATCTTCTCTTACGTAATATCTGAAGTTCCCGTACAACTAGTTCAGTCATACAAGTATCTAGGCATAACAATTCCTAGCGATCTTTCTTGGAGCTTGCATGTTACTAACATAATGTCATCATCATCAAACAAGACGCTAGGTTTCCCCAAGCGCCATCTTCACCATGCTCCCCAACATGCAACGTTATTAGCTTACAAATCATTCGTCTGGCCCAAACTAGAATTTGCATCGCCCATTCGGAATACTCATCAAGCTTACCTCATCAATGCCCTCGAATCTGTTCAAATTCGGGCTGCTCGCTTCATTCATTCATCGTACTCTTATGACATCAGCGTTTCCTCCTTAAAAACAGCATCGGGATTATCACCCTTATCGCTCCGCCGTCGCATTGCCAGCCTGTCTTTATTTCACAAATTCTTCCACAGCCCTATGCACGTCGCACCTTATATTCTTCCCCGAGCACGCATGTCTCAACGCACCAGCCATCACCTACAAGTTGCCCGTCCACGCTCACGCACCGTCACTTCTTCCAATTCCTTCTTTCCTCGTGCAGCCGCAGACTGGAACGGCCTTCCAAACAACGTTGCCATCATCACTTGCCCAAGTCTTTTCGCTGAAAATGCAAAAACTTTCCTGTTATTGTGAATTTGTGCTTTTCATTCTTGCCACCCGTTGTGCAACACCCCTTCTTTGGGGGCCTTTCAGGTGATAAAATGAAATGAAATGAAAAAAATCTCCCGCTTATGTCTTTTGTTTAAAAATTTATCACTAATCCAACCATGAAAAACGCATTTATCACGCTACCGGCACATGTCTCATCGGGTGTCCATAACCCTGGTAAAGTAGGAATACCTAGTTTTCGAACTGCCCCCCCCCCCCCCATCTTACCAATATTCCTTTATACCTAAAACCTCATTGGAGTGGAACAGCCTGCCTGGAACACTGGTGCTTGCCGACAGTGTCGAGGAATTCAAAACAAACATATGTGCAATGCCGCTGGATTTCTTTTAGCTAAATGTTCTTGCAGGTCAGGTTGTGTACTTCTGCCTACCAGCGATCATGTTCTGCGTTGTACGCGACTTCATGTCTGCTTCATTTATTGCTATATCGAGTGCTACTGCCTGTATGTGTATATATTGAGCGTCTTTGCTTTTTAGGTTGCTAATTCCGCCCTGCCCGGTGTTTCTGGCATCAAATAATCTGCTACTTACGCGTGCATGTTTTGTCCTGCTTGCTATTGTTATAATTTTATTGTGTAATCTCTGTATTTTCAAACCTCATTTCACTCCATAACTGCTAATGTTATGTACCCCCGTTTCCCCTCCCCTCCTTTTTTTTTGTCAAGCCACACTCCCCTCTATAATGCCCGCCGGAAAGAGAGGGTAACGGAAATAAATAAATAAAATAAATAAATTTCTGACACACACCTTAATTCTAAGACGTTGTTAATATAAAGCACAGTGAGGCTGAGCTAGTTGGCTTTGTAGGCAGTCGTGAAGCGCTTCGTTTCAATAGACTAAAATTTCACGTCTCAACAGAAGTTGGGTGTCTGACCGCTGTTCATAAGCAGGATTAGCAGAATTGAAACGGACTATGAGCAAGCTTTTTCAATGCAGCCGATCACTGCTCGTTTGTGCCGCTTTATACAAATACCAGTTAAAACTATGCAAAATAAGAATACAAACAAGAAATATAAAACACAATACGCAAATAAACCTTTAGAATATATAAGTAACCAAAAATTGGAAGACGCCTAATCTTCGACTTTAAGAGTGAAACGCGACAGCGTATTGCAGCGCTGCCAGGGAATGCAGAACGCCATCACCAGTTAGAAACACCTTTGAGCGCATCTTTCATTTGTTTTCAGTTGCTTCAATTAATTAATTGACCAGTTACGCACTCTAAATTTTCATTACCATCATGAAGTATCGCCTTTTTCATTCTGAGCATTTTGACAAGTTCTAACTCCCTTTTTTCAATATTTTCATTTGTTCATTTCTTTAATTAATCAATAAACGAATTAATTAGTGATTTCATTAACCCGTCATCTCCTGTCACACACCAATCAATAATAAATCACTAGAAGCACAAATTACCATGATACGATGTTTTTTACGCAGCCCCCGATTACTTCCGACACGATCGAGATGCTGACTACCGCAACGCCGACGGCTTTTTGACCGAACGGGCTGTATTGGCTGTATACGCTGTCGCGTAATAAAATGGAAGCATCCCCCGCTCCCCCAACCTACTTAGAAAAAAAGTTCCGGATTCCTTGCGCATATAGTTGTGTGGCATGTGGACAAGTTCCGCCTTTACCTGCTCGCACATTTCACTAACCTATGGGCCGACTTGGTCGTTGGGCTTTGCGTCTTTATTTTAAAGTACAAGTCCAGGCATGCGCACCGTGAGGCGGGCTGCTTGTCTCGTCACCCCGCCTGACTAGAGTGAGACCGAAGTTGGGCTCTGCCTCTGCCGTTTCAGGCTTTATCCACATCTCCGACGAACAGCGCCGTGACCCCTCATCACGACCGCTCGTGAAGGTCTCGACACTGCGAACCCCAATGCCTCCCTGTGAATATTTATTCTCGACGATGGCACTGTGTATAACCGCAATGTCCACTCTGGCGGTCCTGAGTTGCTGCTTTTGGGTGCCCCAAAACTCTCTTCAGCAGTGCTAAGTTAACTGCACCGCTGGCCATCATGCACACGTCACGCACGTATCACCCGGACACCCCGCCACTTCTTCTAGGCCGGTTCGAGTCCCGTACGCTGGCTCCTGCGACCGTTGTCAGCGCAGGAAAAAGCCAGCTGCTTTGCCTGCTAGTTCTCTTTCAGCCTGCAGACATTGCTCAATGTGTTTAGAGGGATCCCTCAATGATGAGTACAATTTATCCGGTCCGGCGGATGGGGGTTTGATCCCCGGACCAGGACGAATTTTTCTAAGTTTCCGTGAAAGCTGTAATGTTTTTCCTTGTATGCCCGCATGGCTGCGCTTGGGTGGTCGCTATAATGAGTAATCCTTCCCTTAATTTTTACATTACCAAACGAACCTTTTTATCGGTTTATGGTATGGGGGTTTAACGTCCCAAAGCGACTCAGGCTACGAGGGACGCCGTAGTGAAAGGCTCCGGAAATTTCGACCACCTGGGACTCTTTAACGTGCACTGACATCGCACCTTTTCATCGGGTCGGTTTCGAGCTCCCTGGCCTTTTTCTGACATCTGCTAAGGGAATAAGTGGACTGCCCTTACCACAGGTTATGCGATCAAGTAGTATTACGCGTGTGTACGTCGCTACCCGCAAGTCAGGTACTACAGATGTTCCAGATTTTGCCTTGTAAGATGTTAGGTTTCACTATCGTGCTCCGCGATAATTGCTCAGCCACCGAGATGGATAATCTCTATCAAAAGTCATCGATGACAATTATTATCCGCTCCTGCTCCACCCAGCACAAGATGACCATAGCCCATCATCCCCAGACTGCAGGTGTCTTAGACTGAACACCTCAAGCGAACACTGACCGACATGCTATGTACGTCTCAGCCTGATACAGTGACTGGAAAATGCAGCTCCTTATGTTAAGTTCACTTTAAGTTCTTCCCGCCATGACACAGTCGGCTTTCCCCCGCGTTTTTCGCCCGCTGCCGCCTCATCTACGCACGCGATGACATCGCACAATACGAACTTCGTCATGAACACCTGAGCCAAATAGTAATAATAACCAGGCGGAGGAAAGCGCGAGCCACTTCCGTCCCGGTTAATGAAAAAGCTCCGCTGTAGCCGTAACTATAGGCCATCCGTTGTGAACGTAACCGTGAACGCCATGGAAATCTTACCGCTGCGGATTTTGCAGGCCGCGTTCCTATGTGGTTCCTGCTGTTTCCCGGATCCCGCTGCTTCATCGCCATCCGCTGCCGCTGAGCGACCTTCGCTCTCGCCTGCTTTTTGGCCATACGTAGTTGGCGACCGATTTTTCATCTGGCAACATGGATCTTCAGCTACTATCTCCGACATCGACGATGCATATAAGAGCAAGCCCGGAAACACCCACCTCGGGCACGGCACCGTGAACGCCATGGAAATCTTACCGCTGCGGATTTTGCAGGCCGCGTTCCTATGTGGTTCCTGCTGTTTCCCGGATCCCGCTGCTTCATCGCCATCCGCTGCCGCTGAGCGACCTTCGCTCTCGCCTGCTTTTTGGTCATACGTAGTTGGCGACCGATTTTTCATCTGGCAACATGGATCTTCAGCTACTATCTCCGACATCGACGACGCATATAAGAGCAAGCCCGGAAACACCCACCTCGGGCACGGCACCGTGAACGCCATGGAAATCTTACCGCTGCGGATTTTGCAGGTTAGTTATTTGGAAGGCGCTGCCTGTGTGAAGAGCAGTGATTACTGTCTATTTACGGTGTCGTGCCCTGGAGAGTGTATTGATGTACTGAAGCGTGTATTGTCTTTGCCTTCTCGCCTTTACCTATTTTTTTATGGTATGCTGCTCTCACTGTCGGGTGACATCGAAAGCAATCCTGGGCCTATGAATGCAACTGAAAGAGAAACATTGGAAGCCCTCTTGCTGACTGTCCAAAGAATTGAAGCTGGCCAAGCTGTAATACTTAATGAAATCAAAGGTGTTAAAGAAAGGCAGGATGCTACCGATAAAGAAGTCAAGCAGCTGACGTTGAGAGTGGCAGCCCTCGAGGCAAAGGCAACCTCACTTGATAGGCCTGATTCTCTTGTAACTGACAATGCCATACAAGCCATTTCTTCCCAGCTTTCTAGTATTTACTCAAGGTGTGATGATGCTGAAAATAGATTGCGCCGAAATAACTTGCTTTTCTTTGGCATCGACGATGTGGAAGACGAAAGCTGGGCAGATTCTGAAGGGAAAGTCATTGCATTTTGTTCAGAGCACCCAGATTTATCTATGACTGCTTCACAGACGAAAGATTGGAGGAACGGGAGACAATTCCGATAATCGTGCCACGAATGCGTGAGGTGATGTGTTGGTTTCTGTTTTTGTTGTTTTGTACCTAGTTCTTATATAGGCTGGCTCAGAGCAATAAAACACAGTTGTTAGCAGCGCTTGTGTTTGCGTCCTTCTCGTCTCGTATTTGTTACTGCTGCGCTGCAATTTTTCCAGACTGCTTCACAGTTTGAAAGGGTTCATAGATTAGGCAAATTCAAAACTGATAGGCACAGACCAATCATTGCCAAGATGACCTTCTTTAAAGACAAGCAGAACATCCTTTCAAATGGCCACAAATTGAAGGACTCCAGTTTTGCAATCCGTGAGGATTTTTCCGCTACAACTCGTGAGGCTAGAAGCAAGTTGACCAAATTTGCAAAGTCACAATCCAAGTCTTATAAACTGGCATTTGATAAACTTAGAATGGACAAACAAACATATGCGTATGACCGAGCCACTGATTCGGTCATATTAGTATCACCATAGCTAGGCAATGCACCTAGATTGCGTGATTGTCCTCAGTCCACGTCATGCCCCCAGGCTCCGACGCTGTCCCTTTCGTTTTCTAATATCCGAAGCTTGATGCCTAAACGTGATCATCTCTGCTCTTTTCTGCAAGACAGTGAATCTGATATAGTTGCTTTAACTGAAACTTGGTTGCACGCCGGTATCAAAGACAATGAAATCTTTCCAGACGCCCATGCTTACAATATCTACAGACATGACCGTGCAGATAAAAGAGGGGGTGGGGTGCTTATTGGTATTAAAAAAACGTTACCATCCACTGCTATCAATTCTAACTCAGACCTCGAAATAGTTTGGGCTGCCTGCAAAACTATATCTTCGAATTTACTTTTTGGAGTGTGTTACCGTCCGCCCGATTGTACGACTTCTTTCATTCATGATCTTCGGTCTAGCATTGCTGCCGCTGTCGAACACAGTTCACCTAGCAACATCTACTTGTTGGGTGATTTTAATTTTCCTGAAATAGATTGGCCTTCTTTGTCTTCAACTAGTCATGCTGCAACAGAATTCATCAACCTAACACTAGATTTCAATTTATTTCAAGTGATTAGCCAGAATACGCGTGGTTCTAACATTCTTGATTTAGCTCTATCCACTGCTCCCGATACCATAGGGCCGGTTATGTATCTTGACGGATTTAGCGATCATAAGATGTTGCAGTTTGATATTCTAGTTCCGAGCTTGTTTGCAGGTATTCCAACTAAAAAAATTAGAGATTATAGTAAGGCACGATATGATGAAATTAACACGGAACTTGCCTCATTTTTCAATGAGGTGTTTTTCCCGCTAAGGAACGAACGATCTACCGAAGAAAACTGGTTGCTCTTCAAACACAAACTATCTGCACTGATAGAGAAACATGTTCCTCTGATTACAATAGCTAATGACATAAAAAATCCATGGTTCAAGAAGACCCTTCGTCGATTACGGAATAAAAAGAAGCGCCTATACAGAAAAGCTAGATCTGCTCCTTCTTCAACCTCGTTGGAAAGATATAAACTGTGTATGAAAGCGTACTGTTCTGCTGTTACCGCTGCCAAAAACAAATACTTCACTCATGATCTGCCGTCACTTTTGCAGACTAATCCTAAGAAGTTTTGGCAGACTATATCTCCCGAAAGTAAACATGACCTCATACAACTACACAATACTGATGACTTGCCGCTAGCTGACACTGAATGTCCAACCGCGTTCAACAGATTTTTTGCATCAGTGTTTACTAAGGAAGATTATTCCAGTATGCCAATTGTTCTCGAGTCTGACTACCCATTCATGGAGCCCATCACCATTAGTGCTGAGGGTATCGCATCATTAATTAAAAATCTAAAGTTATCATCATCTGCCGGAGTGGACAACATTAACTCGAAGATACTTAAAAACACCATTTCAATTTCCAGCCAGATTTTGTGTCATATATTTCAGCAATCATTATCCTCCGGAGAACTGCCCACTGACTGGAAAAAAGCCAAAGTCATCCCTGTCTTCAAAACGGGTAACAAAAACTCTCCTGATAACTATCGGCCTATTTCGTTAACATGCATATGCTGTAAATTACTTGAGCATATTATCGCTTCTCACATTTACAACCATCTGGAACGAAATGACTTCTTCTTTTCAAATCAGCATGGCTTTAGGAGAGGCTACTCATGTGATACCCAGATATTTGAATTTACTACTGACCTGCATTTCAACATGGATGATAACCAGCAAACAGATTGCATTTTTTTAGATTTCTCAAAAGCATTTGACAGAGTTGCACATGGCCGGCTTTTTACAAAATTATCTACCCTTTCCCTTGATTCCCTCACATTATCTTGGCTTCGAAACTTTCTCTCATTACGTCAGCAATTCACAGTTGTCAACGGCTCTTCCTCATCCCTATGTGACGTAACCTCAGGCGTACCACAGGGAAGCGTACTTGGACCCTTACTTTTTCTAATCTACATTAACGACCTTCCCACTAACATTTCATCCCGTTTACGCCTTTTCGCAGACGACTGTGTTGTTTACCGTAAGATCGCTTCTGAGACTGACCACCTGACCCTTCAAAATGACCTTGACACTATTGTTGACTGGTGTCAAAACTGGCAAATGATTCTTAACCCTAATAAATGTAAATCAATGACTTTTAGCCGCAAGCATGTTGTTTCTAACTTCACATACTCTATAAATAATACCTCTCTATCAAGGGTTACGTCGTACAAATACCTTGGAATTCAGTTCACACCAAATCTTTCATGGTCTTCTCATATTTCTGCAGTCTGCAACAAAGCGTCGAGGACATTAGGTTTCATACGCCGGAACCTTCGAAACTCACCTAGCTCCGTTCGAAAACTTGCATATTTTACATTTGTTCGCCCACAGCTGGAATTTATCTCACCTATATGGTCTCCCCATCAAAAATATCTTAGATATGCTCGAGTCCATTCAAAGCAGAGCTGCCCGGTACATTTTTAGCAATTATAGTCCCCTCGCAAGTGTATCCCAGCTAAATACCTTAATGACATACAGATACTTGAAATTCGTCGCTCCATTTCACTTCTGTGTTTATTCCATAAATATGTTCACACCCGTCCTTCGTTGTTACCTCTGGCATCACCTTTCCGCTCTTCACAACGCTTACACAATCAACTCAGCTTCAACCGGATATATGGGAAGACCCTGTCGTTTAATTCCTCTGCATTACCTAGAGCAATAAAACTCTGGAATGATCTTCCTGACAACATAATCTCTTTCATTGATCCTGGTGAGTTTAAAAAACATCTATGTATACATTTATTGCCATAGTGATGTTCGAAATGTACAACAGTTTCATTTGTTCTTAACGTTGTTTCGTGTCTGATGTTATTTTAACTCGGTTTTGTATAAATTTCGTGTTCCTTTCTTGTATTTGACTTGTACCGTGTTCTTGCACCGATATTATGGTTTTTTTTTCCATCTGTATGTACATCTGTATTTGCCCCCCTCACCCAATGCTCTTCGGGGCCTGTGAGGTACTAATAAATAAATAAATAAATAAATAAATAAATAAATAAATAAATAAATAAATAAATAAATAAATAAATACATAAATTGGCGCTTGCGTCTGTGACTCGCGGCCTCTAGGAGGTATATATACGAAGCTTCATCCCCCTGAGAGCACCCTCAATCGCGCGCGAAAGTTGGAGAGTCCATTCCGGCGACTTTTTACTCATTTTTAATTTTCCTCCCTCACCCTCACTTTTGGATTCATGGCCCTCCCTCACCATCGCCCTCATTTCGAAAAGTTATCCAGCCCTCCCTCGCTCTCACTCTCACTTAAAAAAAATTGCTGTCCCTCCCTCGCCCTTACATAGTCGGCCCTCCCTAACCGTTACCCTCACTGACAGACGTTTTAAAACTCGAGTTAGTTTTTGCAGTCTGCAACTTCTGGAAATATTACTGAGTAATAAGCATACAAGACAAGCGCTCAAGGCACTATTGGACGAGAGGCTAGATGCTTATATGTGTGCGTGCGTGTACGTGTGTACCTGTTGTTTGAGCTAATACCTGAGACAAAACATAGGCAGTTGCGTGTTGAGTCTCAAAATATCGCTCTGTATTTACTTCTGGAACGCACTGCGTGCATGCATGTACCCTGCATTTCTAACATTTCATTGTTATCTATATGCACTGCTAGAATGAGCCAGCGCGTTGTTGTGTCTGTATGACAAGAATATTGAGAAAACAATTCAGTCGTGTTTATCACAACTACAGTAAATGCTAAGCACAGAATAGACTCAGAACAAGGAAAGTTTGTACGTCGCTTAATTACCGTTACCCGATGACATTGCGATTGCACTGGGTCTTCTGAATTTCAATGCTGTAATCTCCCGCCGTTTCGTGTGGTTTGCTGCATGCTTGCCTCATGACGCTTCCACGCGCACCGATGGAAGATGATAAAGACCACACGCGTGAACGAGGGTACGTGACCAAGATGACGACATTGCAAGCATGTACAGCTCGAGAGCTTGGCAGTTCCTACACGCAGGATGTTAGACTTCTCTCAGCTGATCGTAAATCTGGGGGAAGTGTATGAACCGACCGGCTTTAAATCGGAGTGACATTCCCTCTTGGTGATGTGCTCTGCCTTACCTAGCGTCTAGTACTCTGTTGCTCTGTCTTTTTGCGATGCGTTTCGTGGCGTATCCTAAAAGCTTTTTAAATAATTTAGTTAATGTAAATAAGAATACATCTTCAATGTAATAATGCCATGCTTTAAAAAGCTGTGGCGATGGCGTAGTGGTCTGAAGCAGCGGCCAGTGGAACTGATTTTTTAGCGCCGCCGCGAGTTCTAATCCCGCTACCCCAGCTTTAAATTTTTTTTATTTCTTTAGTGTCTTCCCCCGGTGTAGTGCCGGCTTTTGCGCTGCACTGATTCTGTTATGCTGTCGTTTAAAATAAAACATTATTCAGGCCACTTGAAAATCAAACTGCTCGCTAAAATGCAGCCTTTGGGCTGAATAATGGTAATCACTAACTCCCCGATTCTGGGGTGAACGAATCCTGTGGTTGCCATTCTAGTGCTCTATTGCTTCCACTCTGCCGAAAAGAGGTGTGTCCGAAGCCTGCTTCTAGCACGTGGGGCACCTTGGCCACATGATTTTGTGACGTCATCACAAGCTGCCCATCGGATTGTGAGCAAACTGCCCACCGTGGCAGTTCAATTTAATGATTAGTCGTAAGGGGTTGTTCGAAAATAGCAACGTGGTTCCCACAAGCCCCAATCGATGGCAGCACCTGCGATCGCAGGGCAGTGGTGCGTAGCTTAAATGCTGCGCATCTGCGCCAGGAGCGGAATAAAGATTAGGATGGATCTGTGAATGCAGAGAATTAACCAATTCTACCACAGTACAAGTCTAAAATAATGCAGTATCACGCAAACTTACATAATATATCAACCGAGCAAGTTCAGGTCAAGCAAAAGCATAGAAAGTCAAGATAAAACTAGGGCTAATGATGCTAGCGCACGATAATTCGTGCATGATACCAAGCTAAACCGCCCGTGATTGTTTTGCCTATACGTCTACGCCTTACTCAAACGCTGAGTGTCAATTCCCTGCCGTGCCTGCAAGACATTTGGTTCACAAAATCAGGCGCGCGATTACGTGGTCACACGTCTCACCGGGGACAGAAATAAACCAAGAGATGTTCCTGTTATTTGGAGAGCAGTACAATTTTTTTTCTTTCTTAGCACCTCGTACAATGCAAGGAGGACCGAGCGACGATTCAGACCAAGGTGGTTAAGCCGCTGCTTCATTTCCATGGAAGGACTACGTATAGTGGTTGTCTTTGCCCACCACTCTGCGGCACTGCTTTCCTATACCGCAATTCCAGTGAAAATAGAAAGATACGACTTTACTAAACTAGTCAAAGTGTGAATGAAAAATTCCACACCAACGCCGGCAGCAGGCTTTGATTTGGCAGTCGAATTTCGTAGAAGTATTTTTGCGCGGCAGCCAGTTCTTTGAATCCTCACTAAGCTGAAATCGGACTTCGTTCCGGGAAACAAGGCTTAGCACTTGGGAATTCAATAGCCTTACTAGGTATAATTTCTACATGCTTTACACCCTGATGGTCTGACAGACTCGGGACTGATAGTGAAAATGCTAACTGCGGTACCACGGTTCCCGTTGGACAGGCGGCCACCCGCAGGGCCCGACTATAGTGCCTCCTAAATTGTTAGCGCACTATGCAGGGTGTTTCGCATAAAACTTTACAGAATTCTAAAAAATAGGCTTTTTTAGTTAGAAGAAAGCTTTTTTTCAGAACAGCATTGTTCGCAGTGTAGTACATCGCGACGAAGAAGAAAGTTTTCGGCTCTCCACCTTTCGTGTTCGCCTCGTGTACCTCCAGACGGCAGAAACTACATCTTCACCGGGAACCTTCACCCTAAGAACTTGCGCTCTAGAACGGGAATTCGTAACGGGCTGCACAGAAAAAGCGTTAGCCCGGAGTACGGTTCGAGCCATCAACCTCGCCCTCAGACCGTGCATCTTGACCTCCCTCGCTCCCTCCTCACTATGTCTTTTCTCTCTCACCCTCGTCCTCAGGAATTTTCATGCGCCCATCCTCCTTCACCCTAACCGCACCGAATGAAGTCCTCATGAGGTGAGGGTGAGGACGCCCTCATGAGGGCTTGCCCCCGTGAGGATGCCCATCTCTTGTTAGGATAGCTTTATGGGATTTTTTTCGACCCCCTGTGCAATGCTCGTAATTAGCATTTGGGGGACGTGCTTAAAAAAAAACCTAACTTCAAGCGATGTATCAGTACGTTTCTAATGTCATAAGGCAGTATAGCAACAGGGGTAACTTGGGGCCATAATAAACCAATACGACCGCAGGTGTCGACAACCCCTTACTTTCCGCAAATGTTACTTCTTGTTTCGGGGCCCCCAGTGCCATGAGATTCCTTTCTTGATTACAATGTGCAATGGGACAAAATCGACAAAAAGCCCCGGAAGGAATAAAACAATCCGAGGTAGCTCTACAGCTTCCGTCTGTCAGGTGAAGCCGGTGCCGCCACCATTACCTCGACTTTCTCAGGTGCAGGGTGTAGATCCCATCCGCGTCGCCAGTTATTACAAATGCCAAATGATTTTAGACATGGCCACAAGGCTGCCAAATGGCCAATTCATCACTGAAAGTTCCGGCCAAGCTCTTTATCCATGGATGGATGGACGGTAGGAGCGTCCGCTTTGAAACGGGGCGATGGCAGCCGCCACCATGCTCAGCTTTCTTTTTCCCCTTATTTTTATTTAGCTGTGTTTTAAGTTATCAAAATTCGCCATTTCCCTCAAATACGTCTTCTCACACTTTTAACCTTATGTCCCCTCTCTGCTTTTGAGCCACCAATCTTCGAATCGCTTTTTGCTTATTTCCACCACAGATTTATTTCCATGACGATAGTTATCTCTAAACCCTAGGGCCTCAGAAAAAGTGACTGTGCCTGCATCGAAATCGGGACGGATACCATCACATATGAGTATGAGGTGTTCTATTGTTCCTACAGATTTACCACACACAGCGCATGCGTGATTTTCTTCGTTAAATTTCCTTTTGTAGTTACACGTTCTAAGACACCCTGACCTATAGCTTCAAAGAATAGGGCACTGCCTCTTTAGTTATCATAAAACGATTCCTTGCTGATCTGCCTTTTCCAGTATCGATAAAGTTCTACACTATGTTTCTTTCCCATCAAATCTATCCAATTTTTACCTTCCCTGTTTTTAACCTGTCGTTTAACACTCTCTTTCTCCGTCCGTCCTAGCAAACTTACTGGCTAGCTTTCTAGTTCTTTTCCGCCATTAATAATAATAATAATTGGTTTTTGGTGGAAAGGAAATGGCGCAGTATCTGTCTCATATATCGTTGGACACCTGAACCGCGCCGTAAGGGAAGGGATAAAGGAGGGAGTGAAAGAAGACAGGAACAAATAGGTCCATAGTGGAGGGCTCCGGAATAATTTCGACTACCTGGGGATCTTTAACGTGCACTGACATCGCGCAGCACACGGGCGCCTTAGCGTTTTTCCTCCATAAAAACGCAGCCGCCGCGGTCGGGTTCGAACCCGGGAACTCCGGATCAGTAGTCGAGCGCCCTAACCACTGAGCCACCGCGGCGGGGCCCCGCCATTGTGAGACAACGCTCTTTCTGTATAAGTATTTATTTATTTATTTATTTATTTATTTCATAATACTGCAGGCCACTGCTTGGCCCAAGCAGGAGTGAACATACAATGATACATAACCAAAAGAATAAAGTTATTCAATATTAGCAGCACACGGAGACCATTTAAATACCTTAGCTGCCCACCTGTTATCGTCCAATTTCCTCAGGCGTTCTTCGTATAGTATATTTACTCTGAGCTTCCGTGCTTCGAATGATGCCCAGCCCATATCCCCATGTACTGTCTTGTGTGTGGTTTTGCCGCGGGCACCTATTACTAATCATCCAACAGCTCTCTGATTTACTTGTAATCTCGACTGAACTTCTGCCCTTAAGCACAGAACCGCATTTCCAAAAGCAAGCCCCGGCACCATTATTCCTTTCCAATTACGCCTGAGGACTTCATACCTGTTGTACCCCCACAATACCCTATCTTTCATTATCCCGGCATCTCTTCGCCCTTTTGCTATGAGACGCTTTTCGTGCTTTTCCGTGTACATATGCCCGTTGTTTACCCAAACCCCGAGGTATTTGTATTCGGCCACTCGGGGTATTTCATGGCATTGTATTGTAAGCTCCTGATCAGTTGTGCCGTTGAAAACCATCACACCTGACTTAGCTGCGCTAAAACTGAAACCTAGACTGCCTCCTTCGTCTCCACAGCAATTAACCAGAGTTTGCAAATCTTCCTGGCTATCTGCTAACAGTGCCATATCGCCCGCATACACTAAACCCGGGAGCCATTGCTTAACAACCTTTTCGCCTAATCTGCACGACATATTATAACCTAGATTACTTCCTTGTAGCCTTCTTTCCATACTCATCATATAAAGCATGAACAGCAGCGGTTATAGAGAACAACCTTGCGCTAATCCTTTGTGTACCTCGACAGTTGTCCTACTCTTAATTCCTTCCCATGTTATTTCAACTTCATTTTCTCGATATATTTCCTGTAGAAAATCAATTACCTCATGACCGATACCTTCATTTTTTAAATATGTTCCACAGGAGTTCCTTGTTCACATTGTCGTATGCACTGCTTATGTCTAGGAACGCTATATATAGAGGTGTGTTTTCTGCCTTAGCTATTTCTATGCATTGGGTAAGCATGAACAGGGTATCATCTACACGCCTACCCCTTCTAAACCCGTTCTGAAGTTCTCCAAGTATCCTATTACTTTCTACCCATTACTGCATTTTTAATTTCACTGCCTGCATTGCCAGCCAGTATAAAACAGATGCTATCGTAATCGGTCAGAAGGATTTTGTGTTCATCTTATCTCCTTTCTCTTTATCAACGAAATTATTTTTACTCTGCCTCCAGCAGTGCAGAATTTGCTTATTTGTAATGACTGCCTCCAATGCTTTTATGAGCGTTTCCTTGCCTCTTGGGCCAAGTTCATTAAGTTAGCTTGATTGAAATTTCGCCTATCCCTACGGACGTGTATTTTGAAATATTTGCTTCCGCATTTTCCCAGGTGACGTTGGTCAGATATAAGCTGTATTCTATTGTGCTGTCCCGTGTTGCTCCCTCATTTGGGGAGATTACCCTATCCGTTCCTAAATGACTCAGCTATAACTGATGCAATATAGTTCACTGCGTCCTATCCCTATCACCGTTTTCCCTCAGAATCTTGAATCTGTTCCTGCTTTCTTTGATTCGTTTTACTCACTCAGCAAGCTTATATATGGGTCCAGAATTTTCTTGGCCCCCTTTAGTTGCATGGCGAACTTCAGCCAGCCAGCGATCAGAGGACTGCTTTATTTTAGCCTGGACGAGGACCTGTACTTGCGGTTTCTTTTGTCCATAAGATACCCATTTTCGGCCTATTTCCTCTTCTGATAACTGCGCCCTCTTTGCTTCTCTGTGTTCCCGTGATGCCAACCGTCGTTGTTCGATGGCTTCCCCAATTTCCTTATTCCACCAACTTCGTGACTTCCTCTTTCCTCTCCAGCTGTTTACTCTTTTTACTAGTTTTATATTTGTACTAACGAGTAGTTCGGTATGTCGATGAGTATATTGTTTTTATTAAGAAGGGGAACATTACACGTAGGTTGGTAGATGTACTGAAGGTTTTCAAAGAATGCGCTGTGGACCTAACTTTCACGACTGAACTTCCTAAAGAAGATGTTCTTCAATTTCTGGATTTAAGACTGTTCTTGGAAGAGCTTCATGTGTGTTGGGAATACTCCCCTCGCTCTACCAAGTCTTTCCTAAACTACCAATCAGGCCATACAAAATTGGTAAAAAATGGCATTGTTTTTTCTAGCCTGAAATCTGCCATGAACAAGTCATGTCTCGAAAGAATCAACGAAAGCATTTTGCGACAAGTTGGCCGGCTAAAATCTAGCGGTTACCCCTCTCATGTGATTTCTAGGGAGTGCGATAAACTTCTAAGATGGATCAAGACAGGGGATAAACCAAAACAAGAAAAAAAAGAAGTTTGTGGTGGTGCCTTACACACATGGTGTAGGGCGTGGTTTAAAGAATGTGGCGGCTAGATGAATGAATACTTTATTTCCTCGTCATAGCGAGTGGAGACTGGAACTAAAGGTACCAGTGACCTGACGAAAGGTCCCAGCTCCCTACAGTAAACAGTTTCGACAGCAGTGATAAGAGAAGGAAATACATATACAAGGCAAAAGTACAGAATTTACACAAGTACAGACATATTACACTTGTAACACGCACTACAAAGCCACAATGCACACATAGCACAACTGCACTGTATATATTCATTTTGTGAACAGATGTACGTACATACAAACAGAAATTGAACAGAATGACACTGATCAAGAAAAGGAAACAACATCGGCTAGTAGCAATGCGGTTAACTCTTTATTGAAAGTACCAAATGGAGCGCTAAAGTCTAACAGTTCCTCAACCTTGTTTAATATTTCAGTTGACTGATATAAAAATGTTTGCCTTCCATAATTTATTCTTGTTGTGATGACCCCCATAATGCGCAGGTCCACACGGGACGGAGAGGCAAAGAGACACCGTATGGCTCAGTTTAAACAAACAGATATATTCAATAATTATACATGATTAAGATTCAGAGGCTGGGGCGTCCGAGCTTACGTGCCGACGACTTCATGGGGGCGATGGAGTGGCTCCGGAGTTGGGCTCGAGCGGTTGCTGGTGGTAGCTGCACGCCGTCGGGTTTCGGCGCTGAAGGCCCTCTTGGCGAACGATGTCGTCCTGAGCGTCGTTCTTCCGTACTGCTTCTCGATTTTTATATCCTCTTCTCCACACTCCCTATGGTGAGGACGCCCACGCCGGAGGGGAAGGAGGGGGGGCTAGGGCTTTCACTTGGGCGCACAAACATACCACCGCACTTATTGTCTCGCCCCCCTCACGTGTTGAGTCCGAGGGAAAGAAGGTTGTCT
Organism: Amblyomma americanum; assembly: GCF_052857255.1. Taxonomy (NCBI): domain Eukaryota; kingdom Metazoa; phylum Arthropoda; class Arachnida; order Ixodida; family Ixodidae; genus Amblyomma; species Amblyomma americanum. The sequence continues at coordinate 57,954,447 of NC_135500.1, forward strand.
TCGAGGTAGCGCATAGCGTCGGCTGTGGTAAGGCGCGCTCTGGCCCGCTGACAGTTCCCGCGGGTCACCGGCCTCCATTCTCCATCCATCAACTGACACTCGCTCCTCAAGGTAAGGCGCGCTCCGGCCCGCTGACAGTTCCCTTGTCCTGGAATGTGCTCGGGAAAGCCGCCCCTGGAACCGCCACGCCAATTGGGGAGGATAAGCCCGTTTCCCCGCGGCGACGGCGGCGGGTCCCTTCGTTCTGGTCGTCACTCAAAGAGCATGGCTGGGTAATTGATGATGCCGCTGTCATCTGGGTATCCGTCTACGCCGCGCCGTCGAACGCGGAACCTCGTAGCACACACAAGGAATGTACCTCGTAGCACACACAAGGAATGTACCTCGTAGCACACACAAGGAATGTCACACTCGCTCACCCTCCAGAAGAATGTTCTCCGAACATTTGAGTCCACGCAGCTCCCCTTGTCTTTCTGAATCGCCTCGCACAGTGCGTCCGACAAAACACTTTTCGCTGCACTCAACACCACTGCACAACACCATATGCCTCCGCTGTCATAACTGGCGTCTCCAGGGGCAGCACTGATCTTCTTTTACAGATAAACATGAAACTCAGCACCCAAGCCTCTCCTTTCTAGTCCAAACTGGACGAAATAAATTTACCAGTTACAAAGGAGCTCCCACTTCTAGCACGATCACGGCACAGACAAAAATATAGATAACGAAAGGAAGTAGGGCAGGTTCTGCATGCGCTCCGCATGCTCTCCTGTGAAGGTGTTACTTAATGACAGAAAGGTTTAACTACCAACTCCGATAACTTAACACATAAGCACATAGCAATGTTATGAGCTGTGGCATTACACAATTCTAACCAGTTCAAAACTCCGCTCTGTTTACGCCATTAGTCCGACTTAGCTTTCCGATTTCGCAGCGGATATCGGCCTTCATGAGTCATACTAAGTAAGTCTGTGACCCTTTGTCTGCTTTGGGACTCGCGAGGGCTCGTGGCAGGAGCCTCTCCTGGCGTTATCTGCGCGGCAACCTCGCGCGCTTCTTCTTCTAGCAATGCATGAAGTAAATCCGGTGGCATTCCGGCCGTCACCTCGGGCGCCTGCCGAACAAATGCAGGAGAGGGCGTTTCTTGCGAACTATCTGCGCGCTCCGCTTCACTTCTGTCCCCATCAAAATCCGCACTTTCCCTTTCCTCATTTCGTGAATACTGAACCGGTGCCGACTTGAGGCGATTTGCGTGTATCCTTATCAAGCGCCGGTTTACGTCTCGGACTCTGAAGTTTACCGGAGAAAGCTTCTCGACAACCTCGCACGGTCCTCTCCACTTCGTCTGGAACTTACGAGCTAGCCCAATCTGCCTTTGGCAGTTTTCAATGTACACGCTGTCCCCCACATCAAACGGCGCGTCTCTAGCACTGCGATCGTGCACCTCCTTCCTGCGCTTCGCCGCTTTCTTTAAGGCCTCCTTTGCGATGTCCCTCGCCACTTGCAAGCGCGATTCTAGCTCAACCTTATAGTCGTCCAGTGAAGCGTATGGGACACGACGGGGGCCCTCTGGCACTTCACTAGGCTGGTCCGGGTCTCGGCCGTAGAGAAGAAAGAATGGCGATTCGCCCGTGCTCTCGTGTGCTGCGGAATTGTAGGCAAACATTGCATACGGGAGCCACAAGTCCCAGTCCCGCTGGTCGCGCGAAACAAAATGCGACAGGAACCCGGCCACGGTTTGGTTCAGTCGCTCCACCGCGCCGTTGCAAGCCGGATGGTACGGTGTTGTCTGCTTCTTAGCGATCTTAAGCAGCTCGCAAACTCTCCTCATTAGCTGCGACACGAAGTTCGTTCCCCGATCTGTCAAGAGTTGCCTCGGGGGTCCATGCCGGAGCACGATCTGTTCGACAAATGCTCTTGCAACCGTGTCTGCCTTCTGATCTGGGAGTGCTACCGCTTCCGCGTATTTTGAAAGGTGGTCGACAAATACTAAAATGTACTTGTTTCCGGAAGTGGTCGTGGGCAATGGGCCCATTATGTCCATACCTGTCCGCTCGAAGGGAGCCGAAACCTCAGGGAACGGCTGAATTGGAGCTGGTCTTCGTCCCTTCGGTGTTTTTCTTTCGAGACAGGAATGACACTTCGCACAGTAGTCTCTAACATCCTGTCGCATGCCACTCCAAAAGTACAAACGCTCCACACACCTGCGTGTCTTCGCTGCGCCAAAATGACCGGCGCATGGCGCATCGTGAAACGCGCGAAGAACCCTTTCTGTCCACGACCGAGGTATGACGACTCTCTCCCAAGCGGTTTTCTCTGGTCTCCCTTTTCTTGTTGGCCTCGTGCGCCGACACAGGGTGCCGTCTTTGCCAATGAAATAACCTAGCTGTTCGGGGTGAGACGATGCGCCCTCTAAGCTTTCGATTATTCGCTTCAGGTCAGGATCTTTGCACTGCTCTGTGCGTAATTCGGCGGGGTCGACTACGGGGACAAACTCATCTATAGCTGCCACGGCAGCTGTGCGGCTGAGTGCATCAGCATTCAGATGTGTCTTTCCTGACTTGTGCTCAACTTCAAAGCAGTATTCCTGCAGGTGTAGATTCCATCTAGCGAGTCGCGAGCTAGGGTCCCTGACACTCATCACCCATTTCAGAGGATGGCAGTCTGTGACTAGCTTGAATTTGCGGCCGTAAAGGTAGCATCTGAAGTGCTTTACTGCCCAGACAACGGCGAGGCACTCCCTTTCCGTAGCTCCGTACTTTTGCTCTGTGGGGCTCAGCTGTCGGCTAGCAAAAGCAACGGGATGTTCTTTGCCCTCGATAACCTGAGATAGCACGGCACCAACTGCGAACTTTGACGCATCTGTGGCCATAACGAAGGGCAAATTAAAATCCGGGTGGCGCAACAGCGGTGCACTCATTAGCTTCCTTTTCAGGGCCCCAAAAGCATTCTCCACGTTTTCGTCCCAGCGAAAGGCGACATTTTTGGCTGTTAAGGCGGTGAGCGGCTTAGCGAGCTTGGCGAACTCCTCTATGTGCCTTCGGTAGTAACCGATCAGGCCGAGAAAATGCCGGACCTGGCGGACGCTAGTCGGGGATGGAAAATCCGAGACACACCTTAGTTTCTCAGGGTCTGGTCGCACGCCGTCAGCTGAAACAACGTGCCCGAGGTATTTCACCTCGTTTTTGAGGAACTGGCACTTAGAGGGCTTCAGCTTGAGACCCGCTGCTCTTAGTCGCACCAAAACCTGCTCAATATCGCGCAAATGCTTCTCAAAACTGTCACTGTATATGATAATGTCATCCATATACACGAAGCACAGCCTCCCCAGAAGACCTGCCAGGATAACATCAGCGGTTCTCTGCCAGACAGCAGGGCTGTTGGCCAGACCCATCGGCATTCTTTTCCATTCATAGTGCCCTGAGGGCGTGTTGAATGCCGTTTTCTCGTCATCTGCCGGATCCATTGCTATCTGCCAGAATCCCGCCGCCATGTCCACTACCGTGAAGTACCTGGCAGAGCCCAGCTGAGAAAGCGTCTCCTGTATATTGGGGATGGGGTATGGATCGATGCGAGTTACGGCATTTAGTTTGCGGTAGTCCACTACCAATCGATACGAGCCATCTGGCTTTTCCACCAATAGTGCTGGTGCTCCCCAGGGTGACTTTGAGTGTTCGACAATGCCGCGATCAATCAGGTCCTGCACCTGCCGCTCCATCTCCTCACGTTGGGAGTAAGGAATCCTGTACGCACGCTGGTAAACGGGCGATGAAGTACCGGTTTCTATCCTGTGCTTTATAACGCCACAGCAGCCCAAATCCAGGTTGGACGCGGCGAATACTTCCGAGTAGTCGTTCAGCAAACCAGCCAGAGCCTCCCTCTCCCTGGATTTTACGTGAGAAAGATCGAACGACACCTTTGGAGCAGCCGAAGGACTAGCATGCTCTACAGTTGCGAGTACCGTATCGGTGGGCTCACGTTTCTCTATCGCAGAGGTGAAGAAAGCCAATGTTTTGTTCTTGGGAAGGCTCAGTGGCTGCTGGCTACAGTTAACCACCCGTAGGGGCACTCTGTGGGCGTCATTAACTGTCACGAGGCACGCGGCTGCCTTCAGGCCATTGCTGAGAGAGTCGACCGGCTCAAGCACTCCCACGGCGCCGCTCTCTACATCTGAAGGCACAAACGCGTACAAAATGTGCTCCGACCAAAGAAGGACGACCGCCTCATCGACCAGCCTGACGGCAACCCGCGAATATACCTTCTCCAATGATCCCACTGTTTGACGGGTGTCAATATCGGTAATGCGAATCTCAGCCCCTCTCCTGTTCAAAAACGGAACTTTTGATCCGCCCGCATTAACCTCTTCCTCAGAGAATGAGACTACTACCTTCCCTTTTCTCAAAAAATCCTGCCCTAATATACCTGACACTCCGTTTGGCAGAGACACCGTGTCCGGGCATACGTAGCAGGGGTGCTCCAATGCAATTCCGCCGAGAGAGAAGTGTAACCGGTAGAGTCCACTTATGCCAAGAGGATCCCCCGTTATGCCTACAAATTTGGTTGCCATACCACCAGACGCTTCCAACACCTCGCGGTCCCCCTTCCTTCGAAGCGTGTTAAAACTGCTCTCCTTAAGCAATGTCACCTTTGACCCCGTATCTATCAACAATTCCATGCAACAACCATTTAACTTGCAACGCACAACAGGGCATGCCTCGTCGGCCACACAAACTACCACCACCTCATCATCCACTGCTCCCTCCCCACGCTCCTCAGGCTGGGGAGGACTATCTAGTTTTTTGTCTCGGTATCTGGAGCCCCGCTGTAGGCTTGCTTAGGGCGTGTCTCGCCTGCTTCTCTTTGTGGCTCCCCACGGCGCACGTTTTGGCAGAACCTGGCGATGTGTCCGCGACCCTGGCAAGCGAAGCATACGATTTCTTCAAAATCTCGCATACCGCGCCTGTAGCTTTGTGGCGGTCTCCGGTTTCCAGCGAATGGGCGCTGTTGAGCGCGCGCTTCAACCTGGCGTTCTACCTGCTGAGATAGCAGCTGTTCTAAGCGATCTAACCGCTCTGTCAAGAGAGCAACCTCAGGGTTGAGCAGCGCTCTCTCTATGACGCGTACTCTCGCTGCGGCTGTCGTTAACGCCTCATTTTGTTCCTCATCCAATGCGGCCTCCACGGCTTGGTCGAAATTGCTCGGCTTGCGCGAGAGCACGAACCGGCGCACGGGGTCTTGCAGACCAGCCACGAACAAAGCGGTCATTTCCTCTTTAAGTATATCCTCCGCGTATTTCTTCTTAAGCTGGTCTCCTTCCTCCTCCCTGCTTAACGTATCGCGCGCTAAGCGCTGAAGCCGCGACGCAAACGTTCGCACGTCCTCCCCTACCATCTGTCCGGCGTCACGGAACCTCTGTACTCGCACGTGACGTGGTTCAGTGTCAAAATGCTCAAACGCGAGCTTCTTAAATTCCGCTAATGATTTTGTGGATTTTACTTTTTCGTCTCGCCATGCAAAATCATGAGCAGCTCCTGCCATCTTACACCTCGCCATTCCCAGCATTTGAGCATCGGACCATCCCCCCATTTTCCCAATCTCTTCTAGCATGGAAAAGAAATCGCAGATTGGAACCCCTGTCTTATCTCCCGTAAACGTCGGAATGACGCTTCCTAATGCCAGCATGCTTGCTCCGAGCGACGGCTGTGGAGTGGGAGCTCCCTCAGATAAAGACATTTTTTTTTCAAGCCCTCCGGTGCCTCAAGCCTCTCAAATGGGGGTAAAAGTCCCACAATCAGTCCCGTGATTCCCTTTTGATTACAATTTTGAAGTCATGAATGTCGCAGCATTCAGAGGACATTTGCTTTTGAGACCCCACTTCTGACCCGTCCTCATCAGTTTATATAATTTCAGACCGGTGTCCCACAGGGATCCGTGCTTGGTCCTCTTTTATTTCTCATCTGCATCAACGACTTGTCTAATAACCTGAAATCATCAGTCAGACTTTTTGCCGATGATTGTGTCATATATCGGTCAATAAAAACTACTAACGATGTCGGTGTGCTTCAAGCTGATCTTGATGCTGTTTCCGACTGGTGCTCTGCATGGAATATGACACTCAACACTACTAAATGTAAAGCAATGCGCTTTTCTCGTCGCGTAATTTTTTTCCTATTTCATATAACCTTAATGGGGCCTCATTAACGTCAGTAAATCATATAAGTATCTTGGCGTTACGGTCGCATCGAACTTAACTTGTAATGAACACATTATTTCCATTATCGCGAACGCGAACCGCATGCTATAGGCTATATTAAACGTAATTTTTCTATGGCGCCGTCATCTGTGAAACTACAACTTTATAAATCACTCCTTCGTCCTAAACTGTAATATGCTGCGTCAGTATGGCATCCTCACACAGATTTATTAACCAGTGCTCTAGAATCAGTTCAGAATCGCGCCGCACGTTTCATTCTCGGTGACTGTGGTCGTTTGTCAAACGTAACAGTCATGAAAGACGCATTATCACTAGAACCTTTGTCGCTACGCAGAAAAAAGCGTAGCCGTCGCCGAAATCTTCTAATCTTCTCTTACGTAATATCTGAAGTTCCCGTACAACTAGTTCAGTCATACAAGTATCTAGGCATAACAATTCCTAGCGATCTTTCTTGGAGCTTGCATGTTACTAACATAATGTCATCATCATCAAACAAGACGCTAGGTTTCCCCAAGCGCCATCTTCACCATGCTCCCCAACATGCAACGTTATTAGCTTACAAATCATTCGTCTGGCCCAAACTAGAATTTGCATCGCCCATTCGGAATACTCATCAAGCTTACCTCATCAATGCCCTCGAATCTGTTCAAATTCGGGCTGCTCGCTTCATTCATTCATCGTACTCTTATGACATCAGCGTTTCCTCCTTAAAAACAGCATCGGGATTATCACCCTTATCGCTCCGCCGTCGCATTGCCAGCCTGTCTTTATTTCACAAATTCTTCCACAGCCCTATGCACGTCGCACCTTATATTCTTCCCCGAGCACGCATGTCTCAACGCACCAGCCATCACCTACAAGTTGCCCGTCCACGCTCACGCACCGTCACTTCTTCCAATTCCTTCTTTCCTCGTGCAGCCGCAGACTGGAACGGCCTTCCAAACAACGTTGCCATCATCACTTGCCCAAGTCTTTTCGCTGAAAATGTAAAAACTTTCCTGTTATTGTGAATTTGTGCTTTTCATTCTTGCCACCCGTTATGCAACACCCCTTCTTTGGGGGCCTTTCAGGTGATAAAATGAAATGAAATGAAAAAAATCTCCCGCTTATGTCTTTTCTTTAAAAATTTATCACTAATCCAACCATGAAAAACGCATTTATCACGCTACCGGCACATGTCTCATCGGGTGTCCATAACCCTGGTAAAGTAGGAATACCTAGTTTTCGAACTGCCCCCCCCCCCCCCCCATCTTACCAATATTCCTTTATACCTAAAACCTCATTGGAGTGGAACAGCCTGCCTGGAACACTGGTGCTTGCCGACAGTGTCGAGGAATTCAAAACAAACATATGTGCAATGCCGCTGGATTTCTTTTAGCTAAATGTTCTTGCAGGTCAGGTTGTGTACTTCTGCCTACCAGCGATCATGTTCTGCGTTGTACGCGACTTCATGTCTGCTTCATTTATTGCTATATCGAGTGCTACTGCCTGTATGTGTATATATTGAGCGTCTTTGCTTTTTAGGTTGCTAATTCCGCCCTGCCCGGTGTTTCTGGCATCAAATAATCTGCTACTTACGCGTGCATGTTTTGTCCTGCTTGCTATTGTTATAATTTTATTGTGTAATCTCTGTATTTTCAAACCTCATTTCACTCCATAACTGCTAATGTTATGTACCCCCGTTTCCCCTCCCCTCCTTTTTTTTTGTCAAGCCACACTCCCCTCTATAATGCCCGCCGGAAAGAGAGGGTAACGGAAATAAATAAATAAAATAAATAAATTTCTGACACACACCTTAATTCTAAGACGTTGTTAATATAAAGCACAGTGAGGCTGAGCTAGTTGGCTTTGTAGGCAGTCGTGAAGCGCTTCGTTTCAATAGACTAAAATTTCACGTCTCAACAGAAGTTGGGTGTCTGACCGCTGTTCATAAGCAGGATTAGCAGAATTGAAACGGACTATGAGCAAGCTTTTTCAATGCAGCCGATCACTGCTCGTTTGTGCCGCTTTATACAAATACCAGTTAAAACTATGCAAAATAAGAATACAAACAAGAAATATAAAACACAATACGCAAATAAACCTTTAGAATATATAAGTAACCAAAAATTGGAAGACGCCTAATCTTCGACTTTAAGAGTGAAACGCGACAGCGTATTGCAGCGCTGCCAGGGAATGCAGAACGCCATCACCAGTTAGAAACACCTTTGAGCGCATCTTTCATTTGTTTTCAGTTGCTTCAATTAATTAATTGACCAGTTACGCACTCTAAATTTTCATTACCATCATGAAGTATCGCCTTTTTCATTCTGAGCATTTTGACAAGTTCTAACTCCCTTTTTTCAATATTTTCATTTGTTCATTTCTTTAATTAATCAATAAACGAATTAATTAGTGATTTCATTAACCCGTCATCTCCTGTCACACACCAATCAATAATAAATCACTAGAAGCACAAATTACCATGATACGATGTTTTTTACGCAGCCCCCGATTACTTCCGACACGATCGAGATGCTGACTACCGCAACGCCGACGGCTTTTTGACCGAACGGGCTGTATTGGCTGTATACGCTGTCGCGTAATAAAATGGAAGCATCCCCCGCTCCCCCAACCTACTTAGAAAAAAAGTTCCGGATTCCTTGCGCATATAGTTGTGTGGCATGTGGACAAGTTCCGCCTTTACCTGCTCGCACATTTCACTAACCTATGGGCCGACTTGGTCGTTGGGCTTTGCGTCTTTATTTTAAAGTACAAGTCCAGGCATGCGCACCGTGAGGCGGGCTGCTTGTCTCGTCACCCCGCCTGACTAGAGTGAGACCGAAGTTGGGCTCTGCCTCTGCCGTTTCAGGCTTTATCCACATCTCCGACGAACAGCGCCGTGACCCCTCATCACGACCGCTCGTGAAGGTCTCGACACTGCGAACCCCAATGCCTCCCTGTGAATATTTATTCTCGACGATGGCACTGTGTATAACCGCAATGTCCACTCTGGCGGTCCTGAGTTGCTGCTTTTGGGTGCCCCAAAACTCTCTTCAGCAGTGCTAAGTTAACTGCACCGCTGGCCATCATGCACACGTCACGCACGTATCACCCGGACACCCCGCCACTTCTTCTAGGCCGGTTCGAGTCCCGTACGCTGGCTCCTGCGACCGTTGTCAGCGCAGGAAAAAGCCAGCTGCTTTGCCTGCTAGTTCTCTTTCAGCCTGCAGACATTGCTCAATGTGTTTAGAGGGATCCCTCAATGATGAGTACAATTTATCCGGTCCGGCGGATGGGGGTTTGATCCCCGGACCAGGACGAATTTTTCTAAGTTTCCGTGAAAGCTGTAATGTTTTTCCTTGTATGCCCGCATGGCTGCGCTTGGGTGTTCGCTATAATGAGTAATCCTTCCCTTAATTTTTACATTACCAAACGAACCTTTTTATCGGTTTATGGTATGGGGGTTTAACGTCCCAAAGCGACTCAGGCTACGAGGGACGCCGTAGTGAAAGGCTCCGGAAATTTCGACCACCTGGGACTCTTTAACGTGCACTGACATCGCACCTTTTCATCGGGTCGGTTTCGAGCTCCCTGGCCTTTTTCTGACATCTGCTAAGGGAATAAGTGGACTGCCCTTACCACAGGTTATGCGATCAAGTAGTATTACGCGTGTGTACGTCGCTACCCGCAAGTCAGGTACTACAGATGTTCCAGATTTTGCCTTGTAAGATGTTAGGTTTCACTATCGTGCTCCGCGATAATTGCTCAGCCACCGAGATGGATAATCTCTATCAAAAGTCATCGATGACAATTATTATCCGCTCCTGCTCCACCCAGCACAAGCTGACCATAGCCCATCATCCCCAGACTGCAGGTGTCTTAGACTGAACACCTCAAGCGAACACTGACCGACATGCTATGTACGTCTCAGCCTGATACAGTGACTGGAAAATGCAGCTCCTTATGTTAAGTTCACTTTAAGTTCTTCCCGCCATGACACAGTCGGCTTTCCCCCGCGTTTTTCGCCCGCTGCCGCCTCATCTACGCACGCGATGACATCGCACAATACGAACTTCGTCATGAACACCTGAGCCAAATAGTAATAATAACCAGGCGGAGGAAAGCGCGAGCCACTTCCGTCCCGGTTAATGAAAAAGCTCCGCTGTAGCCGTAACTATAGGCCATCCGTTGTGAACGTAACCGTGAACGCCATGGAAATCTTACCGCTGCGGATTTTGCAGGCCGCGTTCCTATGTGGTTCCTGCTGTTTCCCGGATCCCGCTGCTTCATCGCCATCCGCTGCCGCTGAGCGACCTTCGCTCTCGCCTGCTTTTTGGCCATACGTAGTTGGCGACCGATTTTTCATCTGGCAACATGGATCTTCAGCTACTATCTCCGACATCGACGATGCATATAAGAGCAAGCCCGGAAACACCCACCTCGGGCACGGCACCGTGAACGCCATGGAAATCTTACCGCTGCGGATTTTGCAGGCCGCGTTCCTATGTGGTTCCTGCTGTTTCCCGGATCCCGCTGCTTCATCGCCATCCGCTGCCGCTGAGCGACCTTCGCTCTCGCCTGCTTTTTGGTCATACGTAGTTGGCGACCGATTTTTCATCTGGCAACATGGATCTTCAGCTACTATCTCCGACATCGACGACGCATATAAGAGCAAGCCCGGAAACACCCACCTCGGGCACGGCACCGTGAACGCCATGGAAATCTTACCGCTGCGGATTTTGCAGGTTAGTTATTTGGAAGGCGCTGCCTGTGTGAAGAGCAGTGATTACTGTCTATTTACGGTGTCGTGCCCTGGAGAGTGTATTGATGTACTGAAGCGTGTATTGTCTTTGCCTTCTCGCCTTTACCTATTTTTTTATGGTATGCTGCTCTCACTGTCGGGTGACATCGAAAGCAATCCTGGGCCTATGAATGCAACTGAAAGAGAAACATTGGAAGCCCTCTTGCTGACTGTCCAAAGAATTGAAGCTGGCCAAGCTGTAATACTTAATGAAATCAAAGGTGTTAAAGAAAGGCAGGATGCTACCGATAAAGAAGTCAAGCAGCTGACGTTGAGAGTGGCAGCCCTCGAGGCAAAGGCAACCTCACTTGATAGGCCTGATTCTCTTGTAACTGACAATGCCATACAAGCCATTTCTTCCCAGCTTTCTAGTATTTACTCAAGGTGTGATGATGCTGAAAATAGATTGCGCCGAAATAACTTGCTTTTCTTTGGCATCGACGATGTGGAAGACGAAAGCTGGGCAGATTCTGAAGGGAAAGTCATTGCATTTTGTTCAGAGCACCCAGATTTATCTATGACTGCTTCACAGTTTGAAAGGGTTCATAGATTAGGCAAATTCAAAACTGATAGGCACAGACCAATCATTGCCAAGATGACCTTCTTTAAAGACAAGCAGAACATCCTTTCAAATGGCCACAAATTGAAGGACTCCAGTTTTGCAATCCGTGAGGATTTTTCCGCTACAACTCGTGAGGCTAGAAGCAAGTTGACCAAATTTGCAAAGTCACAATCCAAGTCTTATAAACTGGCATTTGATAAACTTAGAATGGACAAACAAACATATGCGTATGACCGAGCCACTGATTCGGTCATATTAGTATCACCATAGCTAGGCAATGCACCTAGATTGCGTGATTGTCCTCAGTCCACGTCATGCCCCCAGGCTCCGACGCTGTCCCTTTCGTTTTCTAATATCCGAAGCTTGATGCCTAAACGTGATCATCTCTGCTCTTTTCTGCAAGACAGTGAATCTGATATAGTTGCTTTAACTGAAACTTGGTTGCACGCCGGTATCAAAGACAATGAAATCTTTCCAGACGCCCATGCTTACAATATCTACAGACATGACCGTGCAGATAAAAGAGGGGGTGGGGTGCTTATTGGTATTAAAAAAACGTTACCATCCACTGCTATCAATTCTAACTCAGACCTCGAAATAGTTTGGGCTGCCTGCAAAACTATATCTTCGAATTTACTTTTTGGAGTGTGTTACCGTCCGCCCGATTGTACGACTTCTTTCATTCATGATCTTCGGTCTAGCATTGCTGCCGCTGTCGAACACAGTTCACCTAGCAACATCTACTTGTTGGGTGATTTTAATTTTCCTGAAATAGATTGGCCTTCTTTGTCTTCAACTAGTCATGCTGCAACAGAATTCATCAACCTAACACTAGATTTCAATTTATTTCAAGTGATTAGCCAGAATACGCGTGGTTCTAACATTCTTGATTTAGCTCTATCCACTGCTCCCGATACCATAGGGCCGGTTATGTATCTTGACGGATTTAGCGATCATAAGATGTTGCAGTTTGATATTCTAGTTCCGAGCTTGTTTGCAGGTATTCCAACTAAAAAAATTAGAGATTATAGTAAGGCACGATATGATGAAATTAACACGGAACTTGCCTCATTTTTCAATGAGGTGTTTTTCCCGCTAAGGAACGAACGATCTACCGAAGAAAACTGGTTGCTCTTCAAACACAAACTATCTGCACTGATAGAGAAACATGTTCCTCTGATTACAATAGCTAATGACATAAAAAATCCATGGTTCAAGAAGACCCTTCGTCGATTACGGAATAAAAAGAAGCGCCTATACAGAAAAGCTAGATCTGCTCCTTCTTCAACCTCGTTGGAAAGATATAAACTGTGTATGAAAGCGTACTGTTCTGCTGTTACCGCTGCCAAAAACAAATACTTCACTCATGATCTGCCGTCACTTTTGCAGACTAATCCTAAGAAGTTTTGGCAGACTATATCTCCCGAAAGTAAACATGACCTCATACAACTACACAATACTGATGACTTGCCGCTAGCTGACACTGAATGTCCAACCGCGTTCAACAGATTTTTTGCATCAGTGTTTACTAAGGAAGATTATTCCAGTATGCCAATTGTTCTCGAGTCTGACTACCCATTCATGGAGCCCATCACCATTAGTGCTGAGGGTATCGCATCATTAATTAAAAATCTAAAGTTATCATCATCTGCCGGAGTGGACAACATTAACTCGAAGATACTTAAAAACACCATTTCAATTTCCAGCCAGATTTTGTGTCATATATTTCAGCAATCATTATCCTCCGGAGAACTGCCCACTGACTGGAAAAAAGCCAAAGTCATCCCTGTCTTCAAAACGGGTAACAAAAACTCTCCTGATAACTATCGGCCTATTTCGTTAACATGCATATGCTGTAAATTACTTGAGCATATTATCGCTTCTCACATTTACAACCATCTGGAACGAAATGACTTCTTCTTTTCAAATCAGCATGGCTTTAGGAGAGGCTACTCATGTGATACCCAGATATTTGAATTTACTACTGACCTGCATTTCAACATGGATGATAACCAGCAAACAGATTGCATTTTTTTAGATTTCTCAAAAGCATTTGACAGAGTTGCACATGGCCGGCTTTTTACAAAATTATCTACCCTTTCCCTTGATTCCCTCACATTATCTTGGCTTCGAAACTTTCTCTCATTACGTCAGCAATTCACAGTTGTCAACGGCTCTTCCTCATCCCTATGTGACGTAACCTCAGGCGTACCACAGGGAAGCGTACTTGGACCCTTACTTTTTCTAATCTACATTAACGACCTTCCCACTAACATTTCATCCCGTTTACGCCTTTTCGCAGACGACTGTGTTGTTTACCGTAAGATCGCTTCTGAGACTGACCACCTGACCCTTCAAAATGACCTTGACACTATTGTTGACTGGTGTCAAAACTGGCAAATGATTCTTAACCCTAATAAATGTAAATCAATGACTTTTAGCCGCAAGCATGTTGTTTCTAACTTCACATACTCTATAAATAATACCTCTCTATCAAGGGTTACGTCGTACAAATACCTTGGAATTCAGTTCACACCAAATCTTTCATGGTCTTCTCATATTTCTGCAGTCTGCAACAAAGCGTCGAGGACATTAGGTTTCATACGCCGGAACCTTCGAAACTCACCTAGCTCCGTTCGAAAACTTGCATATTTTACATTTGTTCGCCCACAGCTGGAATTTATCTCACCTATATGGTCTCCCCATCAAAAATATCTTAGATATGCTCGAGTCCATTCAAAGCAGAGCTGCCCGGTACATTTTTAGCAATTATAGTCCCCTCGCAAGTGTATCCCAGCTAAATACCTTAATGACATACAGATACTTGAAATTCGTCGCTCCATTTCACTTCTGTGTTTATTCCATAAATATGTTCACACCCGTCCTTCGTTGTTACCTCTGGCATCACCTTTCCGCTCTTCACAACGCTTACACAATCAACTCAGCTTCAACCGGATATATGGGAAGACCCTGTCGTTTAATTCCTCTGCATTACCTAGAGCAATAAAACTCTGGAATGATCTTCCTGACAACATAATCTCTTTCATTGATCCTGGTGAGTTTAAAAAACATCTATGTATACATTTATTGCCATAGTGATGTTCGAAATGTACAACAGTTTCATTTGTTCTTAACGTTGTTTCGTGTCTGATGTTATTTTAACTCGGTTTTGTATAAATTTCGTGTTCCTTTCTTGTATTTGACTTGTACCGCGTTCTTGCACCGATATTATGGTTTTTTTTTCCATCTGTATGTACATCTGTATTTGCCCCCCTCACCCAATGCTCTTCGGGGCCTGTGAGGTACTAATAAATAAATAAATAAATAAATAAATAAATAAATAAATAAATAAATAAATACATAAATTGGCGCTTGCGTCTGTGACTCGCGGCCTCTAGGAGGTATATATACGAAGCTTCATCCCCCTGAGAGCACCCTCAATCGCGCGCGAAAGTTGGAGAGTCCATTCCGGCGACTTTTTACTCATTTTTAATTTTCCTCCCTCACCCTCACTTTTGGATTCATGGCCCTCCCTCACCATCGCCCTCATTTCGAAAAGTTATCCAGCCCTCCCTCGCTCTCACTCTCACTTAAAAAAAATTGCTGTCCCTCCCTCGCCCTTACATAGTCGGCCCTCCCTAACCGTTACCCTCACTGACAGACGTTTTAAAACTCGAGTTAGTTTTTGCAGTCTGCAACTTCTGGAAATATTACTGAGTAATAAGCATACAAGACAAGCGCTCAAGGCACTATTGGACGAGAGGCTAGATGCTTATATGTGTGCGTGCGTGTACGTGTGTACCTGTTGTTTGAGCTAATACCTGAGACAAAACATAGGCAGTTGCGTGTTGAGTCTCAAAATATCGCTCTGTATTTACTTCTGGAACGCACTGCGTGCATGCATGTACCCTGCATTTCTAACATTTCATTGTTATCTATATGCACTGCTAGAATGAGCCAGCGCGTTGTTGTGTCTGTATGACAAGAATATTGAGAAAACAATTCAGTCGTGTTTATCACAACTACAGTAAATGCTAAGCACAGAATAGACTCAGAACAAGGAAAGTTTGTACGTCGCTTAATTACCGTTACCCGATGACATTGCGATTGCACTGGGTCTTCTGAATTTCAATGCTGTAATCTCCCGCCGTTTCGTGTGGTTTGCTGCATGCTTGCCTCATGACGCTTCCACGCGCACCGATGGAAGATGATAAAGACCACACGCGTGAACGAGGGTACGTGACCAAGATGACGACATTGCAAGCATGTACAGCTCGAGAGCTTGGCAGTTCCTACACGCAGGATGTTAGACTTCTCTCAGCTGATCGTAAATCTGGGGGAAGTGTATGAACCGACCGGCTTTAAATCGGAGTGACATTCCCTCTTGGTGATGTGCTCTGCCTTACCTAGCGTCTAGTACTCTGTTGCTCTGTCTTTTTGCGATGCGTTTCGTGGCGTATCCTAAAAGCTTTTTAAATAATTTAGTTAATGTAAATAAGAATACATCTTCAATGTAATAATGCCATGCTTTAAAAAGCTGTGGCGATGGCGTAGTGGTCTGAAGCAGCGGCCAGTGGAACTGATTTTTTAGCGCCGCCGCGAGTTCTAATCCCGCTACCCCAGCTTTAAATTTTTTTTATTTCTTTAGTGTCTTCCCCCGGTGTAGTGCCGGCTTTTGCGCTGCACTGATTCTGTTATGCTGTCGTTTAAAATAAAACATTATTCAGGCCACTTGAAAATCAAACTGCTCGCTAAAATGCAGCCTTTGGGCTGAATAATGGTAATCACTAACTCCCCGATTCTGGGGTGAACGAATCCTGTGGTTGCCATTCTAGTGCTCTATTGCTTCCACTCTGCCGAAAAGAGGTGTGTCCGAAGCCTGCTTCTAGCACGTGGGGCACCTTGGCCACATGATTTTGTGACGTCATCACAAGCTGCCCATCGGATTGTGAGCAAACTGCCCACCGTGGCAGTTCAATTTAATGATTAGTCGTAAGGGGTTGTTCGAAAATAGCAACGTGGTTCCCACAAGCCCCAATCGATGGCAGCACCTGCGATCGCAGGGCAGTGGTGCGTAGCTTAAATGCTGCGCATCTGCGCCAGGAGCGGAATAAAGATTAGGATGGATCTGTGAATGCAGAGAATTAACCAATTCTACCACAGTACAAGTCTAAAATAATGCAGTATCACGCAAACTTACATAATATATCAACCGAGCAAGTTCAGGTCAAGCAAAAGCATAGAAAGTCAAGATAAAACTAGGGCTAATGATGCTAGCGCACGATAATTCGTGCATGATACCAAGCTAAACCGCCCGTGATTGTTTTGCCTATACGTCTACGCCTTACTCAAACGCTGAGTGTCAATTCCCTGCCGTGCCTGCAAGACATTTGGTTCACAAAATCAGGCGCGCGATTACGTGGTCACACGTCTCACCGGGGACAGAAATAAACCAAGAGATGTTCCTGTTATTTGGAGAGCAGTACAATTTTTTTTCTTTCTTAGCACCTCGTACAATGCAAGGAGGACCGAGCGACGATTCAGACCAAGGTGGTTAAGCCGCTGCTTCATTTCCATGGAAGGACTACGTATAGTGGTTGTCTTTGCCCACCACTCTGCGGCACTGCTTTCCTATACTGCAATTCCAGTGAAAATAGAAAGATACGACTTTACTAAACTAGTCAAAGTGTGAATGAAAAATTCCACACCAACGCCGGCAGCAGGCTTTGATTTGGCAGTCGAATTTCGTAGAAGTATTTTTGCGCGGCAGCCAGTTCTTTGAATCCTCACTAAGCTGAAATCGGACTTCGTTCCGGGAAACAAGGCTTAGCACTTGGGAATTCAATAGCCTTACTAGGTATAATTTCTACATGCTTTACACCCTGATGGTCTGACAGACTCGGGACTGATAGTGAAAATGCTAACTGCGGTACCACGGTTCCCGTTGGACAGGCGGCCACCCGCAGGGCCCGACTATAGTGCCTCCTAAATTGTTAGCGCACTATGCAGGGTGTTTCGCATAAAACTTTACAGAATTCTAAAAAATAGGCTTTTTTAGTTAGAAGAAAGCTTTTTTTCAGAACAGCATTGTTCGCAGTGTAGTACATCGCGACGAAGAAGAAAGTTTTCGGCTCTCCACCTTTCGTGTTCGCCTCGTGTACCTCCAGACGGCAGAAACTACATCTTCACCGGGAACCTTCACCCTAAGAACTTGCGCTCTAGAACGGGAATTCGTAACGGGCTGCACAGAAAAAGCGTTAGCCCGGAGTACGGTTCGAGCCATCAACCTCGCCCTCAGACCGTGCATCTTGACCTCCCTCGCTCCCTCCTCACTATGTCTTTTCTCTCTCACCCTCGTCCTCAGGAATTTTCATGCGCCCATCCTCCTTCACCCTAACCGCACCGAATGAAGTCCTCATGAGGTGAGGGTGAGGACGCCCTCATGAGGGCTCGCCCCCGTGAGGATGCCCATCTCTTGTTAGGATAGCTTTATGGGATTTTTTTCGACCCCCTGTGCAATGCTCGTAATTAGCATTTGGGGGACGTGCTTAAAAAAAAACCTAACTTCAAGCGATGTATCAGTACGTTTCTAATGTCATAAGGCAGTATAGCAACAGGGGTAACTTGGGGCCATAATAAACCAATACGACCGCAGGTGTCGACAACCCCTTACTTTCCGCAAATGTTACTTCTTGTTTCGGGGCCCCCAGTGCCATGAGATTCCTTTCTTGATTACAATGTGCAATGGGACAAAATCGACAAAAAGCCCCGGAAGGAATAAAACAATCCGAGGTAGCTCTACAGCTTCCGTCTGTCAGGTGAAGCCGGTGCCGCCACCATTACCTCGACTTTCTCAGGTGCAGGGTGTAGATCCCATCCGCGTCGCCAGTTATTACAAATGCCAAATGATTTTAGACATGGCCACAAGGCTGCCAAATGGCCAATTCATCACTGAAAGTTCCGGCCAAGCTCCTTATCCATGGATGGATGGACGGTAGGAGCGTCCGCTTTGAAACGGGGCGATGGCAGCCGCCACCATGCTCAGCTTTCTTTTTCCCCTTATTTTTATTTAGCTGTGTTTTAAGTTATCAAAATTCGCCATTTCCCTCAAATACGTCTTCTCACACTTTTAACCTTATGTCCCCTCTCTGCTTTTGAGCCACCAATCTTCGAATCGCTTTTTGCTTATTTCCACCACAGATTTATTTCCATGACGATAGTTATCTCTAAACCCTAGGGCCTCAGAAAAAGTGACTGTGCCTGCATCGAAATCGGGACGGATACCATCACATATGAGTATGAGGTGTTCTATTGTTTCTACAGATTTACCACACACAGCGCATGCGTGATTTTCTTCGTTAAATTTCCTTTTGTAGTTACACGTTCTAAGACACCCTGACCTATAGCTTCAAAGAATAGGGCACTGCCTCTTTAGTTATCATAAAACGATTCCTTGCTGATCTGCCTTTTCCAGTATCGATAAAGTTCTACACTATGTTTCTTTCCCATCAAATCTATCCAATTTTTACCTTCCCTGTTTTTAACCTGTCGTTTAACACTCTCTTTCTCCGTCCGTCCTAGCAAACTTACTGGCTAGCTTTCTAGTTCTTTTCCGCCATTAATAATAATAATAATTGGTTTTTGGTGGAAAGGAAATGGCGCAGTATCTGTCTCATATATCGTTGGACACCTGAACCGCGCCGTAAGGGAAGGGATAAAGGAGGGAGTGAAAGAAGACAGGAACAAATAGGTCCATAGTGGAGGGCTCCGGAATAATTTCGACTACCTGGGGATCTTTAACGTGCACTGACATCGCGCAGCACACGGGCGCCTTAGCGTTTTTCCTCCATAAAAACGCAGCCGCCGCGGTCGGGTTCGAACCCGGGAACTCCGGATCAGTAGTCGAGCGCCCTAACCACTGAGCCACCGCGGCGGGGCCCCGCCATTGTGAGACAACGCTCTTTCTGTATAAGTATTTATTTATTTATTTATTTATTTATTTATTTCATAATACTGCAGGCCACTGCTTGGCCCAAGCAGGAGTGAACATACAATGATACATAACCAAAAGAATAAAGTTATTCAATATTAGCAGCACACGGAGACCATTTAAATACCTTAGCTGCCCACCTGTTATCGTCCAATTTCCTCAGGCGTTCTTCGTATAGTATATTTACTCTGAGCTTCCGTGCTTCGAATGATGCCCAGCCCATATCCCCATGTACTGTCTTGTGTGTGGTTTTGCCGCGGGCACCTATTACTAATCATCCAACAGCTCTCTGATTTACTTGTAATCTCGACTGAACTTCTGCCCTTAAGCACAGAACCGCATTTCCAAAAGCAAGCCCCGGCACCATTATTCCTTTCCAATTACGCCTGAGGACTTCATACCTGTTGTACCCCCACAATACCCTATCTTTCATTATCCCGGCATCTCTTCGCCCTTTTGCTATGAGACGCTTTTCGTGCTTTTCCGTGTACATATGCCCGTTGTTTACCCAAACCCCGAGGTATTTGTATTCGGCCACTCGGGGTATTTCATGGCATTGTATTGTAAGCTCCTGATCAGTTGTGCCGTTGAAAACCATCACACCTGACTTAGCTGCGCTAAAACTGAAACCTAGACTGCCTCCTTCGTCTCCACAGCAATTAACCAGAGTTTGCAAATCTTCCTGGCTATCTGCTAACAGTGCCATATCGCCCGCATACACTAAACCCGGGAGCCATTGCTTAACAACCTTTTCGCCTAATCTGCACGACATATTATAACCTAGATTACTTCCTTGTAGCCTTCTTTCCATACTCATCATATAAAGCATGAACAGCAGCGGTTATAGAGAACAACCTTGCGCTAATCCTTTGTGTACCTCGACAGTTGTCCTACTCTTAATTCCTTCCCATGTTATTTCAACTTCATTTTCTCGATATATTTCCTGTAGAAAATCAATTACCTCATGACCGATACCTTCATTTTTTAAATATGTTCCACAGGAGTTCCTTGTTCACATTGTCGTATGCACTGCTTATGTCTAGGAACGCTATATATAGAGGTGTGTTTTCTGCCTTAGCTATTTCTATGCATTGGGTAAGCATGAACAGGGTATCATCTACACGCCTACCCCTTCTAAACCCGTTCTGAAGTTCTCCAAGTATCCTATTACTTTCTACCCATTACTGCATTTTTAATTTCACTGCCTGCATTGCCAGCCAGTATAAAACAGATGCTATCGTAATCGGTCAGAAGGATTTTGTGTTCATCTTATCTCCTTTCTCTTTATCAACGAAATTATTTTTACTCTGCCTCCAGCAGTGCAGAATTTGCTTATTTGTAATGACTGCCTCCAATGCTTTTATGAGCGTTTCCTTGCCTCTTGGGCCAAGTTCATTAAGTTAGCTTGATTGAAATTTCGCCTATCCCTACGGACGTGTATTTTGAAATATTTGCTTCCGCATTTTCCCAGGTGACGTTGGTCAGATATAAGCTGTATTCTATTGTGCTGTCCCGTGTTGCTCCCTCATTTGGGGAGATTACCCTATCCGTTCCTAAATGACTCAGCTATAACTGATGCAATATAGTTCACTGCGTCCTATCCCTATCACCGTTTTCCCTCAGAATCTTGAATCTGTTCCTGCTTTCTTTGATTCGTTTTACTCACTCAGCAAGCTTATATATGGGTCCAGAATTTTCTTGGCCCCCTTTAGTTGCATGGCGAACTTCAGCCAGCCAGCGATCAGAGGACTGCTTTATTTTAGCCTGGACGAGGACCTGTACTTGCGGTTTCTTTTGTCCATAAGATACCCATTTTCGGCCTATTTCCTCTTCTGATAACTGCGCCCTCTTTGCTTCTCTGTGTTCCCGTGATGCCAACCGTCGTTGTTCGATGGCTTCCCCAATTTCCTTATTCCACCAACTTCGTGACTTCCTCTTTCCTCTCCAGCTGTTTACTCTTTTTACTAGTTTTATATTTGTACTAACGAGTAGTTCGGTATGTCGATGAGTATATTGTTTTTATTAAGAAGGGGAACATTACACGTAGGTTGGTAGATGTACTGAAGGTTTTCAAAGAATGCGCTGTGGACCTAACTTTCACGACTGAACTTCCTAAAGAAGATGTTCTTCAATTTCTGGATTTAAGACTGTTCTTGGAAGAGCTTCATGTGTGTTGGGAATACTCCCCTCGCTCTACCAAGTCTTTCCTAAACTACCAATCAGGCCATACAAAATTGGTAAAAAATGGCATTGTTTTTTCTAGCCTGAAATCTGCCATGAACAAGTCATGTCTCGAAAGAATCAACGAAAGCATTTTGCGACAAGTTGGCCGGCTAAAATCTAGCGGTTACCCCTCTCATGTGATTTCTAGGGAGTGCGATAAACTTCTAAGATGGATCAAGACAGGGGATAAACCAAAACAAGAAAAAAAAGAAGTTTGTGGTGGTGCCTTACACACATGGTGTAGGGCGTGGTTTAAAGAATGTGGCGGCTAGATGAATGAATACTTTATTTCCTCGTCATAGCGAGTGGAGACTGGAACTAAAGGTACCAGTGACCTGACGAAAGGTCCCAGCTCCCTACAGTAAACAGTTTCGACAGCAGTGATAAGAGAAGGAAATACATATACAAGGCAAAAGTACAGAATTTACACAAGTACAGACATATTACACTTGTAACACGCACTACAAAGCCACAATGCACACATAGCACAACTGCACTGTATATATTCATTTTGTGAACAGATGTACGTACATACAAACAGAAATTGAACAGAATGACACTGATCAAGAAAAGGAAACAACATCGGCTAGTAGCAATGCGGTTAACTCTTTATTGAAAGTACCAAATGGAGCGCTAAAGTCTAACAGTTCCTCAACCTTGTTTAATATTTCAGTTGACTGATATAAAAATGTTTGCCTTCCATAATTTATTCTTGTTGTGATGACCCCCATAATGCGCAGGTCCACACGGGACGGAGAGGCAAAGAGACACCGTATGGCTCAGTTTAAACAAACAGATATATTCAATAATTATACATGATTAAGATTCAGAGGCTGGGGCGTCCGAGCTTACGTGCCGACGACTTCATGGGGGCGATGGAGTGGCTCCGGAGTTGGGCTCGAGCGGTTGCTGGTGGTAGCTGCACGCCGTCGGGTTTCGGCGCTGAAGGCCCTCTTGGCGAACGATGTCGTCCTGAGCGTCGTTCTTCCGTACTGCTTCTCGATTTTTATATCCTCTTCTCCACACTCCCTATGGTGAGGACGCCCACGCCGGAGGGGAAGGAGGGGGGGCTAGGGCTTTCACTTGGGCGCACAAACATACCACCGCACTTATTGTCTCGCCCCCCTCACGTGTTGAGTCCGAGGGAAAGAAGGTTGTCTTCGAGGTAGCGCATAGCGTCGGCTGTGGTAAGGCGCGCTCTGGCCCGCTGACAGTTCCCGCGGGTCACCGGCCTCCATTCTCCATCCATCAACTGACACTCGCTCCTCAAGGTAAGGCGCGCTCCGGCCCGCTGACAGTTCCCTTGTCCTGGAATGTGCTCGGGAAAGCCGCCCCTGGAACCGCCACGCCAATTGGGGAGGATAAGCCCGTTTCCCCGCGGCGACGGCGGCGGGTCCCTTCGTTCTGGTCGTCACTCAAAGAGCATGGCTGGGTAATTGATGATGCCGCTGTCATCTGGGTATCCGTCTACGCCGCGCCGTCGAACGCGGAACCTCGTAGCACACACAAGGAATGTACCTCGTAGCACACACAAGGAATGTACCTCGTAGCACACACAAGGAATGTCACACTCGCTCACCCTCCAGAAGAATGTTCTCCGAACATTTGAGTCCACGCAGCTCCCCTTGTCTTTCTGAATCGCCTCGCACAGTGCGTCCGACAAAACACTTTTCGCTGCACTCAACACCACTGCACAACACCATATGCCTCCGCTGTCATAACTGGCGTCTCCAGGGGCAGCACTGATCTTCTTTTACAGATAAACATGAAACTCAGCACCCAAGCCTCTCCTTTCTAGTCCAAACTGGACGAAATAAATTTACCAGTTACAAAGGAGCTCCCACTTCTAGCACGATCACGGCACAGACAAAAATATAGATAACGAAAGGAAGTAGGGCAGGTTCTGCATGCGCTCCGCATGCTCTCCTGTGAAGGTGTTACTTAATGACAGAAAGGTTTAACTACCAACTCCGATAACTTAACACATAAGCACATAGCAATGTTATGAGCTGTGGCATTACACAATTCTAACCAGTTCAAAACTCCGCTCTGTTTACGCCATTAGTCCGACTTAGCTTTCCGATTTCGCAGCGGATATCGGCCTTCATGAGTCATACTAAGTAAGTCTGTGACCCTTTGTCTGCTTTGGGACTCGCGAGGGCTCGTGGCAGGAGCCTCTCCTGGCGTTATCTGCGCGGCAACCTCGCGCGCTTCTTCTTCTAGCAATGCATGAAGTAAATCCGGTGGCATTCCGGCCGTCACCTCGGGCGCCTGCCGAACAAATGCAGGAGAGGGCGTTTCTTGCGAACTATCTGCGCGCTCCGCTTCACTTCTGTCCCCATCAAAATCCGCGCTTTCCCTTTCCTCATTTCGTGAATACTGAACCGGTGCCGACTTGAGGCGATTTGCGTGTATCCTTATCAAGCGCCGGTTTACGTCTCGGACTCTGAAGTTTACCGGAGAAAGCTTCTCGACAACCTCGCACGGTCCTCTCCACTTCGTCTGGAACTTACGAGCTAGCCCAATCTGCCTTTGGCAGTTTTCAATGTACACGCTGTCCCCCACATCAAACGGCGCGTCTCTAGCACTGCGATCGTGCACCTCCTTCCTGCGCTTCGCCGCTTTCTTTAAGGCCTCCTTTGCGATGTCCCTCGCCACTTGCAAGCGCGATTCTAGCTCAACCTTATAGTCGTCCAGTGAAGCGTATGGGACACGACGGGGGCCCTCTGGCACTTCACTAGGCTGGTCCGGGTCTCGGCCGTAGAGAAGAAAGAATGGCGATTCGCCCGTGCTCTCGTGTGCTGCGGAATTGTAGGCAAACATTGCATACGGGAGCCACAAGTCCCAGTCCCGCTGGTCACGCGAAACAAAATGCGACAGGAACCCGGCCACGGTTTGGTTCAGTCGCTCCACCGCGCCGTTGCAAGCCGGATGGTACGGTGTTGTCTGCTTCTTAGCGATCTTAAGCAGCTCGCAAACTCTCCTCATTAGCTGCGACACGAAGTTCGTTCCCCGATCTGTCAAGAGTTGCCTCGGGGGTCCATGCCGGAGCACGATCTGTTCGACAAATGCTCTTGCAACCGTGTCTGCTTTCTGATCTGGGAGTGCTACCGCTTCCGCGTATTTTGAAAGGTGGTCGACAAATACTAAAATGTACTTGTTTCCGGAAGTGGTCGTGGGCAATGGGCCCATTATGTCCATACCTGTCCGCTCGAAGGGAGCCGAAACCTCAGGGAACGGCTGAATTGGAGCTGGTCTTCGTCCCTTCGGTGTTTTTCTTTCGAGACAGGAATGACACTTCGCACAGTAGTCTCTAACATCCTGTCGCATGCCACTCCAAAAGTACAAACGCTCCACACGCCTGCGTGTCTTCGCTACGCCAAAATGACCGGCGCATGGCGCATCATGAAACGCGCGAAGAACCCTTTCTGTCCACGACCGAGGTATGACGACTCTCTCCCAAGCGGTTTTCTCTGGTCTCCCTTTTCTTGTTGGCCTCGTGCGCCGACACAGGGTGCCGTCTTTGCCAATGAAATAACCTAGCTGTTCGGGGTGAGACGATGCGCCCTCTAAGCTTTCGATTATTCGCTTCAGGTCAGGATCTTTGCACTGCTCTGTGCGTAATTCGGCGGGGTCGACTACGGGGACAAACTCATCTATAGCTGCCACGGCAGCTGTGCGGCTGAGTGCATCAGCATTCAGATGTGTCTTTCCTGACTTGTGCTCAACTTCAAAGCAGTATTCCTGCAGGTGTAGATTCCATCTAGCGAGTCGCGAGCTAGGGTCCCTGACACTCATCACCCATTTCAGAGGATGGCAGTCTGTGACTAGCTTGAATTTGCGGCCGTAAAGGTAGCATCTGAAGTGCTTTACTGCCCAGACAACGGCGAGGCACTCCCTTTCCGTAGCTCCGTACTTTTGCTCTGTGGGGCTCAGCTGTCGGCTAGCAAAAGCAACGGGATGTTCTTTGCCCTCGATAACCTGAGATAGCACGGCACCAACTGCGAACTTTGACGCATCTGTGGCCATAACGAAGGGCAAATTAAAATCCGGGTGGCGCAACAGCGGTGCACTCATTAGCTTCCTTTTCAGGGCCCCAAAAGCATTCTCCACGTTTTCGTCCCAGCGAAAGGCGACATTTTTGGCTGTTAAGGCGGTGAGCGGCTTAGCGAGCTTGGCGAACTCCTCTATGTGCCTTCGGTAGTAACCGATCAGGCCGAGAAAATGCCGGACCTGGCGGACGCTAGTCGGGGATGGAAAATCCGAGACACACCTTAGTTTCTCAGGGTCTGGTCGCACGCCGTCAGCTGAAACAACGTGCCCGAGGTATTTCACCTCGTTTTTGAGGAACTGGCACTTAGAGGGCTTCAGCTTGAGACCCGCTGCTCTTAGTCGCACCAAAACCTGCTCAATATCGCGCAAATGCTTCTCAAAACTGTCACTGTATATGATAATGTCATCCATATACACGAAGCACAGCCTCCCCAGAAGACCTGCCAGGATAACATCAGCGGTTCTCTGCCAGACAGCAGGGCTGTTGGCCAGACCCATCGGCATTCTTTTCCATTCATAGTGCCCTGAGGGCGTGTTGAATGCCGTTTTCTCGGCATCTGCCGGATCCATTGCTATCTGCCAGAATCCCGCCGCCATGTCCACTACCGTGAAGTACCTGGCAGAGCCCAGCTGAGAAAGCGTCTCCTGTATATTGGGGATGGGGTATGGATCGATGCGAGTTACGGCATTTAGTTTGCGGTAGTCCACTACCAATCGATACGAGCCATCTGGCTTTTCCACCAATAGTGCTGGTGCTCCCCAGGGTGACTTTGAGTGTTCGACAATGCCGCGATCAATCAGGTCCTGCACCTGCCGCTCCATCTCCTCACGTTGGGAGTAAGGAATCCTGTACGCACGCTGGTAAACGGGCGATGAAGTACCGGTTTCTATCCTGTGCTTTATAACGC
Organism: Amblyomma americanum; assembly: GCF_052857255.1. Classification (NCBI taxonomy): domain Eukaryota; kingdom Metazoa; phylum Arthropoda; class Arachnida; order Ixodida; family Ixodidae; genus Amblyomma; species Amblyomma americanum. Next base: position 57,981,177 of record NC_135500.1, read on the forward strand.
CACAGCAGCCCAAATCCAGGTTGGACGCGGCGAATACTTCCGAGTAGTCGTTCAGCAAACCAGCCAGAGCCTCCCTCTCCCTGGATTTTACGTGAGAAAGATCGAACGACACCTTTGGAGCAGCCGAAGGACTAGCATGCTCTACAGTTGCGAGTACCGTATCGGTGGGCTCACGTTTCTCTATCGCAGAGGTGAAGAAAGCCAATGTTTTGTTCTTGGGAAGGCTCAGTGGCTGCTGGCTACAGTTAACCACCCGTAGGGGCACTCTGTGGGCGTCATTAACTGTCACGAGGCACGCGGCTGCCTTCAGGCCATTGCTGAGAGAGTCGACCGGCTCAAGCACTCCCACGGCGCCGCTCTCTACATCTGAAGGCACAAACGCGTACAAAATGTGCTCCGACCAAAGAAGGACGACCGCCTCATCGACCAGCCTGACGGCAACCCGCGAATATACCTTCTCCAATGATCCCACTGTTTGACGGGTGTCAATATCGGTAATGCGAATCTCAGCCCCTCTCCTGTTCAAAAACGGAACTTTTGATCCGCCCGCATTAACCTCTTCCTCAGAGAATGAGACTACTACCTTCCCTTTTCTCAAAAAATCCTGCCCTAATATACCTGACACTCCGTTTGGCAGAGACACCGTGTCCGGGCATACGTAGCAGGGGTGCTCCAATGCAATTCCGCCGAGAGAGAAGTGTAACCGGTAGAGTCCACTTATGCCAAGAGGATCCCCCGTTATGCCTACAAATTTGGTTGCCATACCACCAGACGCTTCCAACACCTCGCGGTCCCCCTTCCTTCGAAGCGTGTTAAAACTGCTCTCCTTAAGCAATGTCACCTTTGACCCCGTATCTATCAACAATTCCATGCAACAACCATTTAACTTGCAACGCACAACAGGGCATGCCTCGTCGGCCACACAAACTACCACCACCTCATCATCCACTGCTCCCTCCCCACGCTCCTCAGGCTGGGGAGGACTATCTAGTTTTTTGTCTCGGTATCTGGAGCCCCGCTGTAGGCTTGCTTAGGGCGTGTCTCGCCTGCTTCTCTTTGTGGCTCCCCACGGCGCACGTTTTGGCAGAACCTGGCGATGTGTCCGCGACCCTGGCAAGCGAAGCATACGATTTCTTCAAAATCTCGCATACCGCGCCTGTAGCTTTGTGGCGGTCTCCGGTTTCCAGCGAATGGGCGCTGTTGAGCGCGCGCTTCAACCTGGCGTTCTACCTGCTGAGATAGCAGCTGTTCTAAGCGATCTAACCGCTCTGTCAAGAGAGCAACCTCAGGGTTGAGCAGCGCTCTCTCTATGACGCGTACTCTCGCTGCGGCTGTCGTTAACGCCTCATTTTGTTCCTCATCCAATGCGGCCTCCACGGCTTGGTCGAAATTGCTCGGCTTGCGCGAGAGCACGAACCGGCGCACGGGGTCTTGCAGACCAGCCACGAACAAAGCGGTCATTTCCTCTTTAAGTATATCCTCCGCGTATTTCTTCTTAAGCTGGTCTCCTTCCTCCTCCCTGCTTAACGTATCGCGCGCTAAGCGCTGAAGCCGCGACGCAAACGTTCGCACGTCCTCCCCTACCATCTGTCCGGCGTCACGGAACCTCTGTACTCGCACGTGACGTGGTTCAGTGTCAAAATGCTCAAACGCGAGCTTCTTAAATTCCGCTAATGATTTTGTGGATTTTACTTTTTCGTCTCGCCATGCAAAATCATGAGCAGCTCCTGCCATCTTACACCTCGCCATTCCCAGCATTTGAGCATCGGACCATCCCCCCATTTTCCCAATCTCTTCTAGCATGGAAAAGAAATCGCAGATTGGAACCCCTGTCTTATCTCCCGTAAACGTCGGAATGACGCTTCCTAATGCCAGCATGCTTGCTCCGAGCGACGGCTGTGGAGTGGGAGCTCCCTCAGATAAAGACATTTTTTTTTCAAGCCCTCCGGTGCCTCAAGCCTCTCAAATGGGGGTAAAAGTCCCACAATCAGTCCCGTGATTCCCTTTTGATTACAATTTTGAAGTCATGAATGTCGCAGCATTCAGAGGACATTTGCTTTTGAGACCCCACTTCTGACCCGTCCTCATCAGTTTATATAATTTCAGACCGGTGTCCCACAGGGATCCGTGCTTGGTCCTCTTTTATTTCTCATCTGCATCAACGACTTGTCTAATAACCTGAAATCATCAGTCAGACTTTTTGCCGATGATTGTGTCATATATCGGTCAATAAAAACTACTAACGATGTCGGTGTGCTTCAAGCTGATCTTGATGCTGTTTCCGACTGGTGCTCTGCATGGAATATGACACTCAACACTACTAAATGTAAAGCAATGCGCTTTTCTCGTCGCGTAATTTTTTTCCTATTTCATATAACCTTAATGGGGCCTCATTAACGTCAGTAAATCATATAAGTATCTTGGCGTTACGGTCGCATCGAACTTAACTTGTAATGAACACATTATTTCCATTATCGCGAACGCGAACCGCATGCTATAGGCTATATTAAACGTAATTTTTCTATGGCGCCGTCATCTGTGAAACTACAACTTTATAAATCACTCCTTCGTCCTAAACTGTAATATGCTGCGTCAGTATGGCATCCTCACACAGATTTATTAACCAGTGCTCTAGAATCAGTTCAGAATCGCGCCGCACGTTTCATTCTCGGTGACTGTGGTCGTTTGTCAAACGTAACAGTCATGAAAGACGCATTATCACTAGAACCTTTGTCGCTACGCAGAAAAAAGCGTAGCCGTCGCCGAAATCTTCTAATCTTCTCTTACGTAATATCTGAAGTTCCCGTACAACTAGTTCAGTCATACAAGTATCTAGGCATAACAATTCCTAGCGATCTTTCTTGGAGCTTGCATGTTACTAACATAATGTCATCATCATCAAACAAGACGCTAGGTTTCCCCAAGCGCCATCTTCACCATGCTCCCCAACATGCAACGTTATTAGCTTACAAATCATTCGTCTGGCCCAAACTAGAATTTGCATCGCCCATTCGGAATACTCATCAAGCTTACCTCATCAATGCCCTCGAATCTGTTCAAATTCGGGCTGCTCGCTTCATTCATTCATCGTACTCTTATGACATCAGCGTTTCCTCCTTAAAAACAGCATCGGGATTATCACCCTTATCGCTCCGCCGTCGCATTGCCAGCCTGTCTTTATTTCACAAATTCTTCCACAGCCCTATGCACGTCGCACCTTATATTCTTCCCCGAGCACGCATGTCTCAACGCACCAGCCATCACCTACAAGTTGCCCGTCCACGCTCACGCACCGTCACTTCTTCCAATTCCTTCTTTCCTCGTGCAGCCGCAGACTGGAACGGCCTTCCAAACAACGTTGCCATCATCACTTGCCCAAGTCTTTTCGCTGAAAATGTAAAAACTTTCCTGTTATTGTGAATTTGTGCTTTTCATTCTTGCCACCCGTTATGCAACACCCCTTCTTTGGGGGCCTTTCAGGTGATAAAATGAAATGAAATGAAAAAAATCTCCCGCTTATGTCTTTTCTTTAAAAATTTATCACTAATCCAACCATGAAAAACGCATTTATCACGCTACCGGCACATGTCTCATCGGGTGTCCATAACCCTGGTAAAGTAGGAATACCTAGTTTTCGAACTGCCCCCCCCCCCCATCTTACCAATATTCCTTTATACCTAAAACCTCATTGGAGTGGAACAGCCTGCCTGGAACACTGGTGCTTGCCGACAGTGTCGAGGAATTCAAAACAAACATATGTGCAATGCCGCTGGATTTCTTTTAGCTAAATGTTCTTGCAGGTCAGGTTGTGTACTTCTGCCTACCAGCGATCATGTTCTGCGTTGTACGCGACTTCATGTCTGCTTCATTTATTGCTATATCGAGTGCTACTGCCTGTATGTGTATATATTGAGCGTCTTTGCTTTTTAGGTTGCTAATTCCGCCCTGCCCGGTGTTTCTGGCATCAAATAATCTGCTACTTACGCGTGCATGTTTTGTCCTGCTTGCTATTGTTATAATTTTATTGTGTAATCTCTGTATTTTCAAACCTCATTTCACTCCATAACTGCTAATGTTATGTACCCCCGTTTCCCCTCCCCTCCTTTTTTTTTGTCAAGCCACACTCCCCTCTATAATGCCCGCCGGAAAGAGAGGGTAACGGAAATAAATAAATAAAATAAATAAATTTCTGACACACACCTTAATTCTAAGACGTTGTTAATATAAAGCACAGTGAGGCTGAGCTAGTTGGCTTTGTAGGCAGTCGTGAAGCGCTTCGTTTCAATAGACTAAAATTTCACGTCTCAACAGAAGTTGGGTGTCTGACCGCTGTTCATAAGCAGGATTAGCAGAATTGAAACGGACTATGAGCAAGCTTTTTCAATGCAGCCGATCACTGCTCGTTTGTGCCGCTTTATACAAATACCAGTTAAAACTATGCAAAATAAGAATACAAACAAGAAATATAAAACACAATACGCAAATAAACCTTTAGAATATATAAGTAACCAAAAATTGGAAGACGCCTAATCTTCGACTTTAAGAGTGAAACGCGACAGCGTATTGCAGCGCTGCCAGGGAATGCAGAACGCCATCACCAGTTAGAAACACCTTTGAGCGCATCTTTCATTTGTTTTCAGTTGCTTCAATTAATTAATTGACCAGTTACGCACTCTAAATTTTCATTACCATCATGAAGTATCGCCTTTTTCATTCTGAGCATTTTGACAAGTTCTAACTCCCTTTTTTCAATATTTTCATTTGTTCATTTCTTTAATTAATCAATAAACGAATTAATTAGTGATTTCATTAACCCGTCATCTCCTGTCACACACCAATCAATAATAAATCACTAGAAGCACAAATTACCATGATACGATGTTTTTTACGCAGCCCCCGATTACTTCCGACACGATCGAGATGCTGACTACCGCAACGCCGACGGCTTTTTGACCGAACGGGCTGTATTGGCTGTATACGCTGTCGCGTAATAAAATGGAAGCATCCCCCGCTCCCCCAACCTACTTAGAAAAAAAGTTCCGGATTCCTTGCGCATATAGTTGTGTGGCATGTGGACAAGTTCCGCCTTTACCTGCTCGCACATTTCACTAACCTATGGGCCGACTTGGTCGTTGGGCTTTGCGTCTTTATTTTAAAGTACAAGTCCAGGCATGCGCACCGTGAGGCGGGCTGCTTGTCTCGTCACCCCGCCTGACTAGAGTGAGACCGAAGTTGGGCTCTGCCTCTGCCGTTTCAGGCTTTATCCACATCTCCGACGAACAGCGCCGTGACCCCTCATCACGACCGCTCGTGAAGGTCTCGACACTGCGAACCCCAATGCCTCCCTGTGAATATTTATTCTCGACGATGGCACTGTGTATAACCGCAATGTCCACTCTGGCGGTCCTGAGTTGCTGCTTTTGGGTGCCCCAAAACTCTCTTCAGCAGTGCTAAGTTAACTGCACCGCTGGCCATCATGCACACGTCACGCACGTATCACCCGGACACCCCGCCACTTCTTCTAGGCCGGTTCGAGTCCCGTACGCTGGCTCCTGCGACCGTTGTCAGCGCAGGAAAAAGCCAGCTGCTTTGCCTGCTAGTTCTCTTTCAGCCTGCAGACATTGCTCAATGTGTTTAGAGGGATCCCTCAATGATGAGTACAATTTATCCGGTCCGGCGGATGGGGGTTTGATCCCCGGACCAGGACGAATTTTTCTAAGTTTCCGTGAAAGCTGTAATGTTTTTCCTTGTATGCCCGCATGGCTGCGCTTGGGTGGTCGCTATAATGAGTAATCCTTCCCTTAATTTTTACATTACCAAACGAACCTTTTTATCGGTTTATGGTATGGGGGTTTAACGTCCCAAAGCGACTCAGGCTACGAGGGACGCCGTAGTGAAAGGCTCCGGAAATTTCGACCACCTGGGACTCTTTAACGTGCACTGACATCGCACCTTTTCATCGGGTCGGTTTCGAGCTCCCTGGCCTTTTTCTGACATCTGCTAAGGGAATAAGTGGACTGCCCTTACCACAGGTTATGCGATCAAGTAGTATTACGCGTGTGTACGTCGCTACCCGCAAGTCAGGTACTACAGATGTTCCAGATTTTGCCTTGTAAGATGTTAGGTTTCACTATCGTGCTCCGCGATAATTGCTCAGCCACCGAGATGGATAATCTCTATCAAAAGTCATCGATGACAATTATTATCCGCTCCTGCTCCACCCAGCACAAGATGACCATAGCCCATCATCCCCAGACTGCAGGTGTCTTAGACTGAACACCTCAAGCGAACACTGACCGACATGCTATGTACGTCTCAGCCTGATACAGTGACTGGAAAATGCAGCTCCTTATGTTAAGTTCACTTTAAGTTCTTCCCGCCATGACACAGTCGGCTTTCCCCCGCGTTTTTCGCCCGCTGCCGCCTCATCTACGCACGCGATGACATCGCACAATACGAACTTCGTCATGAACACCTGAGCCAAATAGTAATAATAACCAGGCGGAGGAAAGCGCGAGCCACTTCCGTCCCGGTTAATGAAAAAGCTCCGCTGTAGCCGTAACTATAGGCCATCCGTTGTGAACGTAACCGTGAACGCCATGGAAATCTTACCGCTGCGGATTTTGCAGGCCGCGTTCCTATGTGGTTCCTGCTGTTTCCCGGATCCCGCTGCTTCATCGCCATCCGCTGCCGCTGAGCGACCTTCGCTCTCGCCTGCTTTTTGGCCATACGTAGTTGGCGACCGATTTTTCATCTGGCAACATGGATCTTCAGCTACTATCTCCGACATCGACGATGCATATAAGAGCAAGCCCGGAAACACCCACCTCGGGCACGGCACCGTGAACGCCATGGAAATCTTACCGCTGCGGATTTTGCAGGCCGCGTTCCTATGTGGTTCCTGCTGTTTCCCGGATCCCGCTGCTTCATCGCCATCCGCTGCCGCTGAGCGACCTTCGCTCTCGCCTGCTTTTTGGTCATACGTAGTTGGCGACCGATTTTTCATCTGGCAACATGGATCTTCAGTTACTATCTCCGACATCGACGACGCATATAAGAGCAAGCCCGGAAACACCCACCTCGGGCACGGCACCGTGAACGCCATGGAAATCTTACCGCTGCGGATTTTGCAGGTTAGTTATTTGGAAGGCGCTGCCTGTGTGAAGAGCAGTGATTACTGTCTATTTACGGTGTCGTGCCCTGGAGAGTGTATTGATGTACTGAAGCGTGTATTGTCTTTGCCTTCTCGCCTTTACCTATTTTTTTATGGTATGCTGCTCTCACTGTCGGGTGACATCGAAAGCAATCCTGGGCCTATGAATGCAACTGAAAGAGAAACATTGGAAGCCCTCTTGCTGACTGTCCAAAGAATTGAAGCTGGCCAAGCTGTAATACTTAATGAAATCAAAGGTGTTAAAGAAAGGCAGGATGCTACCGATAAAGAAGTCAAGCAGCTGACGTTGAGAGTGGCAGCCCTCGAGGCAAAGGCAACCTCACTTGATAGGCCTGATTCTCTTGTAACTGACAATGCCATACAAGCCATTTCTTCCCAGCTTTCTAGTATTTACTCAAGGTGTGATGATGCTGAAAATAGATTGCGCCGAATTAACTTGCTTTTCTTTGGCATCGACGATGTGGAAGACGAAAGCTGGGCAGATTCTGAAGGGAAAGTCATTGCATTTTGTTCAGAGCACCCAGATTTATCTATGACTGCTTCACAGTTTGAAAGGGTTCATAGATTAGGCAAATTCAAAACTGATAGGCACAGACCAATCATTGCCAAGATGACCTTCTTTAAAGACAAGCAGAACATCCTTTCAAATGGCCACAAATTGAAGGACTCCAGTTTTGCAATCCGTGAGGATTTTTCCGCTACAACTCGTGAGGCTAGAAGCAAGTTGACCAAATTTGCAAAGTCACAATCCAAGTCTTATAAACTGGCATTTGATAAACTTAGAATGGACAAACAAACATATGCGTATGACCGAGCCACTGATTCGGTCATATTAGTATCACCATAGCTAGGCAATGCACCTAGATTGCGTGATTGTCCTCAGTCCACGTCATGCCCCCAGGCTCCGACGCTGTCCCTTTCGTTTTCTAATATCCGAAGCTTGATGCCTAAACGTGATCATCTCTGCTCTTTTCTGCAAGACAGTGAATCTGATATAGTTGCTTTAACTGAAACTTGGTTGCACGCCGGTATCAAAGACAATGAAATCTTTCCAGACGCCCATGCTTACAATATCTACAGACATGACCGTGCAGATAAAAGAGGGGGTGGGGTGCTTATTGGTATTAAAAAAACGTTACCATCCACTGCTATCAATTCTAACTCAGACCTCGAAATAGTTTGGGCTGCCTGCAAAACTATATCTTCGAATTTACTTTTTGGAGTGTGTTACCGTCCGCCCGATTGTACGACTTCTTTCATTCATGATCTTCGGTCTAGCATTGCTGCCGCTGTCGAACACAGTTCACCTAGCAACATCTACTTGTTGGGTGATTTTAATTTTCCTGAAATAGATTGGCCTTCTTTGTCTTCAACTAGTCATGCTGCAACAGAATTCATCAACCTAACACTAGATTTCAATTTATTTCAAGTGATTAGCCAGAATACGCGTGGTTCTAACATTCTTGATTTAGCTCTATCCACTGCTCCCGATACCATAGGGCCGGTTATGTATCTTGACGGATTTAGCGATCATAAGATGTTGCAGTTTGATATTCTAGTTCCGAGCTTGTTTGCAGGTATTCCAACTAAAAAAATTAGAGATTATAGTAAGGCACGATATGATGAAATTAACACGGAACTTGCCTCATTTTTCAATGAGGTGTTTTTCCCGCTAAGGAACGAACGATCTACCGAAGAAAACTGGTTGCTCTTCAAACACAAACTATCTGCACTGATAGAGAAACATGTTCCTCTGATTACAATAGCTAATGACATAAAAAATCCATGGTTCAAGAAGACCCTTCGTCGATTACGGAATAAAAAGAAGCGCCTATACAGAAAAGCTAGATCTGCTCCTTCTTCAACCTCGTTGGAAAGATATAAACTGTGTATGAAAGCGTACTGTTCTGCTGTTACCGCTGCCAAAAACAAATACTTCACTCATGATCTGCCGTCACTTTTGCAGACTAATCCTAAGAAGTTTTGGCAGACTATATCTCCCGAAAGTAAACATGACCTCATACAACTACACAATACTGATGACTTGCCGCTAGCTGACACTGAATGTCCAACCGCGTTCAACAGATTTTTTGCATCAGTGTTTACTAAGGAAGATTATTCCAGTATGCCAATTGTTCTCGAGTCTGACTACCCATTCATGGAGCCCATCACCATTAGTGCTGAGGGTATCGCATCATTAATTAAAAATCTAAAGTTATCATCATCTGCCGGAGTGGACAACATTAACTCGAAGATACTTAAAAACACCATTTCAATTTCCAGCCAGATTTTGTGTCATATATTTCAGCAATCATTATCCTCCGGAGAACTGCCCACTGACTGGAAAAAAGCCAAAGTCATCCCTGTCTTCAAAACGGGTAACAAAAACTCTCCTGATAACTATCGGCCTATTTCGTTAACATGCATATGCTGTAAATTACTTGAGCATATTATCGCTTCTCACATTTACAACCATCTGGAACGAAATGACTTCTTCTTTTCAAATCAGCATGGCTTTAGGAGAGGCTACTCATGTGATACCCAGATATTTGAATTTACTACTGACCTGCATTTCAACATGGATGATAACCAGCAAACAGATTGCATTTTTTTAGATTTCTCAAAAGCATTTGACAGAGTTGCACATGGCCGGCTTTTTACAAAATTATCTACCCTTTCCCTTGATTCCCTCACATTATCTTGGCTTCGAAACTTTCTCTCATTACGTCAGCAATTCACAGTTGTCAACGGCTCTTCCTCATCCCTATGTGACGTAACCTCAGGCGTACCACAGGGAAGCGTACTTGGACCCTTACTTTTTCTAATCTACATTAACGACCTTCCCACTAACATTTCATCCCGTTTACGCCTTTTCGCAGACGACTGTGTTGTTTACCGTAAGATCGCTTCTGAGACTGACCACCTGACCCTTCAAAATGACCTTGACACTATTGTTGACTGGTGTCAAAACTGGCAAATGATTCTTAACCCTAATAAATGTAAATCAATGACTTTTAGCCGCAAGCATGTTGTTTCTAACTTCACATACTCTATAAATAATACCTCTCTATCAAGGGTTACGTCGTACAAATACCTTGGAATTCAGTTCACACCAAATCTTTCATGGTCTTCTCATATTTCTGCAGTCTGCAACAAAGCGTCGAGGACATTAGGTTTCATACGCCGGAACCTTCGAAACTCACCTAGCTCCGTTCGAAAACTTGCATATTTTACATTTGTTCGCCCACAGCTGGAATTTATCTCACCTATATGGTCTCCCCATCAAAAATATCTTAGATATGCTCGAGTCCATTCAAAGCAGAGCTGCCCGGTACATTTTTAGCAATTATAGTCCCCTCGCAAGTGTATCCCAGCTAAATACCTTAATGACATACAGATACTTGAAATTCGTCGCTCCATTTCACTTCTGTGTTTATTCCATAAATATGTTCACACCCGTCCTTCGTTGTTACCTCTGGCATCACCTTTCCGCTCTTCACAACGCTTACACAATCAACTCAGCTTCAACCGGATATATGGGAAGACCCTGTCGTTTAATTCCTCTGCATTACCTAGAGCAATAAAACTCTGGAATGATCTTCCTGACAACATAATCTCTTTCATTGATCCTGGTGAGTTTAAAAAACATCTATGTATACATTTATTGCCATAGTGATGTTCGAAATGTACAACAGTTTCATTTGTTCTTAACGTTGTTTCGTGTCTGATGTTATTTTAACTCGGTTTTGTATAAATTTCGTGTTCCTTTCTTGTATTTGACTTGTACCGCGTTCTTGCACCGATATTATGGTTTTTTTTTCCATCTGTATGTACATCTGTATTTGCCCCCCTCACCCAATGCTCTTCGGGGCCTGTGAGGTACTAATAAATAAATAAATAAATAAATAAATAAATAAATAAATAAATAAATAAATAAATACATAAATTGGCGCTTGCGTCTGTGACTCGCGGCCTCTAGGAGGTATATATACGAAGCTTCATCCCCCTGAGAGCACCCTCAATCGCGCGCGAAAGTTGGAGAGTCCATTCCGGCGACTTTTTACTCATTTTTAATTTTCCTCCCTCACCCTCACTTTTGGATTCATGGCCCTCCCTCACCATCGCCCTCATTTCGAAAAGTTATCCAGCCCTCCCTCGCTCTCACTCTCACTTAAAAAAAATTGCTGTCCCTCCCTCGCCCTTACATAGTCGGCCCTCCCTAACCGTTACCCTCACTGACAGACGTTTTAAAACTCGAGTTAGTTTTTGCAGTCTGCAACTTCTGGAAATATTACTGAGTAATAAGCATACAAGACAAGCGCTCAAGGCACTATTGGACGAGAGGCTAGATGCTTATATGTGTGCGTGCGTGTACGTGTGTACCTGTTGTTTGAGCTAATACCTGAGACAAAACATAGGCAGTTGCGTGTTGAGTCTCAAAATATCGCTCTGTATTTACTTCTGGAACGCACTGCGTGCATGCATGTACCCTGCATTTCTAACATTTCATTGTTATCTATATGCACTGCTAGAATGAGCCAGCGCGTTGTTGTGTCTGTATGACAAGAATATTGAGAAAACAATTCAGTCGTGTTTATCACAACTACAGTAAATGCTAAGCACAGAATAGACTCAGAACAAGGAAAGTTTGTACGTCGCTTAATTACCGTTACCCGATGACATTGCGATTGCACTGGGTCTTCTGAATTTCAATGCTGTAATCTCCCGCCGTTTCGTGTGGTTTGCTGCATGCTTGCCTCATGACGCTTCCACGCGCACCGATGGAAGATGATAAAGACCACACGCGTGAACGAGGGTACGTGACCAAGATGACGACATTGCAAGCATGTACAGCTCGAGAGCTTGGCAGTTCCTACACGCAGGATGTTAGACTTCTCTCAGCTGATCGTAAATCTGGGGGAAGTGTATGAACCGACCGGCTTTAAATCGGAGTGACATTCCCTCTTGGTGATGTGCTCTGCCTTACCTAGCGTCTAGTACTCTGTTGCTCTGTCTTTTTGCGATGCGTTTCGTGGCGTATCCTAAAAGCTTTTTAAATAATTTAGTTAATGTAAATAAGAATACATCTTCAATGTAATAATGCCATGCTTTAAAAAGCTGTGGCGATGGCGTAGTGGTCTGAAGCAGCGGCCAGTGGAACTGATTTTTTAGCGCCGCCGCGAGTTCTAATCCCGCTACCCCAGCTTTAAATTTTTTTTATTTCTTTAGTGTCTTCCCCCGGTGTAGTGCCGGCTTTTGCGCTGCACTGATTCTGTTATGCTGTCGCTTAAAATAAAACATTATTCAGGCCACTTGAAAATCAAACTGCTCGCTAAAATGCAGCCTTTGGGCTGAATAATGGTAATCACTAACTCCCCGATTCTGGGGTGAACGAATCCTGTGGTTGCCATTCTAGTGCTCTATTGCTTCCACTCTGCCGAAAAGAGGTGTGTCCGAAGCCTGCTTCTAGCACGTGGGGCACCTTGGCCACATGATTTTGTGACGTCATCACAAGCTGCCCATCGGATTGTGAGCAAACTGCCCACCGTGGCAGTTCAATTTAATGATTAGTCGTAAGGGGTTGTTCGAAAATAGCAACGTGGTTCCCACAAGCCCCAATCGATGGCAGCACCTGCGATCGCAGGGCAGTGGTGCGTAGCTTAAATGCTGCGCATCTGCGCCAGGAGCGGAATAAAGATTAGGATGGATCTGTGAATGCAGAGAATTAACCAATTCTACCACAGTACAAGTCTAAAATAATGCAGTATCACGCAAACTTACATAATATATCAACCGAGCAAGTTCAGGTCAAGCAAAAGCATAGAAAGTCAAGATAAAACTAGGGCTAATGATGCTAGCGCACGATAATTCGTGCATGATACCAAGCTAAACCGCCCGTGATTGTTTTGCCTATACGTCTACGCCTTACTCAAACGCTGAGTGTCAATTCCCTGCCGTGCCTGCAAGACATTTGGTTCACAAAATCAGGCGCGCGATTACGTGGTCACACGTCTCACCGGGGACAGAAATAAACCAAGAGATGTTCCTGTTATTTGGAGAGCAGTACAATTTTTTTTCTTTCTTAGCACCTCGTACAATGCAAGGAGGACCGAGCGACGATTCAGACCAAGGTGGTTAAGCCGCTGCTTCATTTCCATGGAAGGACTACGTATAGTGGTTGTCTTTGCCCACCACTCTGCGGCACTGCTTTCCTATACCGCAATTCCAGTGAAAATAGAAAGATACGACTTTACTAAACTAGTCAAAGTGTGAATGAAAAATTCCACACCAACGCCGGCAGCAGGCTTTGATTTGGCAGTCGAATTTCGTAGAAGTATTTTTGCGCGGCAGCCAGTTCTTTGAATCCTCACTAAGCTGAAATCGGACTTCGTTCCGGGAAACAAGGCTTAGCACTTGGGAATTCAATAGCCTTACTAGGTATAATTTCTACATGCTTTACACCCTGATGGTCTGACAGACTCGGGACTGATAGTGAAAATGCTAACTGCGGTACCACGGTTCCCGTTGGACAGGCGGCCACCCGCAGGGCCCGACTATAGTGCCTCCTAAATTGTTAGCGCACTATGCAGGGTGTTTCGCATAAAACTTTACAGAATTCTAAAAAATAGGCTTTTTTAGTTAGAAGAAAGCTTTTTTTCAGAACAGCATTGTTCGCAGTGTAGTACATCGCGACGAAGAAGAAAGTTTTCGGCTCTCCACCTTTCGTGTTCGCCTCGTGTACCTCCAGACGGCAGAAACTACATCTTCACCGGGAACCTTCACCCTAAGAACTTGCGCTCTAGAACGGGAATTCGTAACGGGCTGCACAGAAAAAGCGTTAGCCCGGAGTACGGTTCGAGCCATCAACCTCGCCCTCAGACCGTGCATCTTGACCTCCCTCGCTCCCTCCTCACTATGTCTTTTCTCTCTCACCCTCGTCCTCAGGAATTTTCATGCGCCCATCCTCCTTCACCCTAACCGCACCGAATGAAGTCCTCATGAGGTGAGGGTGAGGACGCCCTCATGAGGGCTCGCCCCCGTGAGGATGCCCATCTCTTGTTAGGATAGCTTTATGGGATTTTTTTCGACCCCCTGTGCAATGCTCGTAATTAGCATTTGGGGGACGTGCTTAAAAAAAAACCTAACTTCAAGCGATGTATCAGTACGTTTCTAATGTCATAAGGCAGTATAGCAACAGGGGTAACTTGGGGCCATAATAAACCAATACGACCGCAGGTGTCGACAACCCCTTACTTTCCGCAAATGTTACTTCTTGTTTCGGGGCCCCCAGTGCCATGAGATTCCTTTCTTGATTACAATGTGCAATGGGACAAAATCGACAAAAAGCCCCGGAAGGAATAAAACAATCCGAGGTAGCTCTACAGCTTCCGTCTGTCAGGTGAAGCCGGTGCCGCCACCATTACCTCGACTTTCTCAGGTGCAGGGTGTAGATCCCATCCGCGTCGCCAGTTATTACAAATGCCAAATGATTTTAGACATGGCCACAAGGCTGCCAAATGGCCAATTCATCACTGAAAGTTCCGGCCAAGCTCCTTATCCATGGATGGATGGACGGTAGGAGCGTCCGCTTTGAAACGGGGCGATGGCAGCCGCCACCATGCTCAGCTTTCTTTTTCCCCTTATTTTTATTTAGCTGTGTTTTAAGTTATCAAAATTCGCCATTTCCCTCAAATACGTCTTCTCACACTTTTAACCTTATGTCCCCTCTCTGCTTTTGAGCCACCAATCTTCGAATCGCTTTTTGCTTATTTCCACCACAGATTTATTTCCATGACGATAGTTATCTCTAAACCCTAGGGCCTCAGAAAAAGTGACTGTGCCTGCATCGAAATCGGGACGGATACCATCACATATGAGTATGAGGTGTTCTATTGTTTCTACAGATTTACCACACACAGCGCATGCGTGATTTTCTTCGTTAAATTTCCTTTTGTAGTTACACGTTCTAAGACACCCTGACCTATAGCTTCAAAGAATAGGGCACTGCCTCTTTAGTTATCATAAAACGATTCCTTGCTGATCTGCCTTTTCCAGTATCGATAAAGTTCTACACTATGTTTCTTTCCCATCAAATCTATCCAATTTTTACCTTCCCTGTTTTTAACCTGTCGTTTAACACTCTCTTTCTCCGTCCGTCCTAGCAAACTTACTGGCTAGCTTTCTAGTTCTTTTCCGCCATTAATAATAATAATAATTGGTTTTTGGTGGAAAGGAAATGGCGCAGTATCTGTCTCATATATCGTTGGACACCTGAACCGCGCCGTAAGGGAAGGGATAAAGGAGGGAGTGAAAGAAGACAGGAACAAATAGGTCCATAGTGGAGGGCTCCGGAATAATTTCGACTACCTGGGGATCTTTAACGTGCACTGACATCGCGCAGCACACGGGCGCCTTAGCGTTTTTCCTCCATAAAAACGCAGCCGCCGCGGTCGGGTTCGAACCCGGGAACTCCGGATCAGTAGTCGAGCGCCCTAACCACTGAGCCACCGCGGCGGGGCCCCGCCATTGTGAGACAACGCTCTTTCTGTATAAGTATTTATTTATTTATTTATTTATTTATTTATTTCATAATACTGCAGGCCACTGCTTGGCCCAAGCAGGAGTGAACATACAATGATACATAACCAAAAGAATAAAGTTATTCAATATTAGCAGCACACGGAGACCATTTAAATACCTTAGCTGCCCACCTGTTATCGTCCAATTTCCTCAGGCGTTCTTCGTATAGTATATTTACTCTGAGCTTCCGTGCTTCGAATGATGCCCAGCCCATATCCCCATGTACTGTCTTGTGTGTGGTTTTGCCGCGGGCACCTATTACTAATCATCCAACAGCTCTCTGATTTACTTGTAATCTCGACTGAACTTCTGCCCTTAAGCACAGAACCGCATTTCCAAAAGCAAGCCCCGGCACCATTATTCCTTTCCAATTACGCCTGAGGACTTCATACCTGTTGTACCCCCACAATACCCTATCTTTCATTATCCCGGCATCTCTTCGCCCTTTTGCTATGAGACGCTTTTCGTGCTTTTCCGTGTACATATGCCCGTTGTTTACCCAAACCCCGAGGTATTTGTATTCGGCCACTCGGGGTATTTCATGGCATTGTATTGTAAGCTCCTGATCAGTTGTGCCGTTGAAAACCATCACACCTGACTTAGCTGCGCTAAAACTGAAACCTAGACTGCCTCCTTCGTCTCCACAGCAATTAACCAGAGTTTGCAAATCTTCCTGGCTATCTGCTAACAGTGCCATATCGCCCGCATACACTAAACCCGGGAGCCATTGCTTAACAACCTTTTCGCCTAATCTGCACGACATATTATAACCTAGATTACTTCCTTGTAGCCTTCTTTCCATACTCATCATATAAAGCATGAACAGCAGCGGTTATAGAGAACAACCTTGCGCTAATCCTTTGTGTACCTCGACAGTTGTCCTACTCTTAATTCCTTCCCATGTTATTTCAACTTCATTTTCTCGATATATTTCCTGTAGAAAATCAATTACCTCATGACCGATACCTTCATTTTTTAAATATGTTCCACAGGAGTTCCTTGTTCACATTGTCGTATGCACTGCTTATGTCTAGGAACGCTATATATAGAGGTGTGTTTTCTGCCTTAGCTATTTCTATGCATTGGGTAAGCATGAACAGGGTATCATCTACACGCCTACCCCTTCTAAACCCGTTCTGAAGTTCTCCAAGTATCCTATTACTTTCTACCCATTACTGCATTTTTAATTTCACTGCCTGCATTGCCAGCCAGTATAAAACAGATGCTATCGTAATCGGTCAGAAGGATTTTGTGTTCATCTTATCTCCTTTCTCTTTATCAACGAAATTATTTTTACTCTGCCTCCAGCAGTGCAGAATTTGCTTATTTGTAATGACTGCCTCCAATGCTTTTATGAGCGTTTCCTTGCCTCTTGGGCCAAGTTCATTAAGTTAGCTTGATTGAAATTTCGCCTATCCCTACGGACGTGTATTTTGAAATATTTGCTTCCGCATTTTCCCAGGTGACGTTGGTCAGATATAAGCTGTATTCTATTGTGCTGTCCCGTGTTGCTCCCTCATTTGGGGAGATTACCCTATCCGTTCCTAAATGACTCAGCTATAACTGATGCAATATAGTTCACTGCGTCCTATCCCTATCACCGTTTTCCCTCAGAATCTTGAATCTGTTCCTGCTTTCTTTGATTCGTTTTACTCACTCAGCAAGCTTATATATGGGTCCAGAATTTTCTTGGCCCCCTTTAGTTGCATGGCGAACTTCAGCCAGCCAGCGATCAGAGGACTGCTTTATTTTAGCCTGGACGAGGACCTGTACTTGCGGTTTCTTTTGTCCATAAGATACCCATTTTCGGCCTATTTCCTCTTCTGATAACTGCGCCCTCTTTGCTTCTCTGTGTTCCCGTGATGCCAACCGTCGTTGTTCGATGGCTTCCCCAATTTCCTTATTCCACCAACTTCGTGACTTCCTCTTTCCTCTCCAGCTGTTTACTCTTTTTACTAGTTTTATATTTGTACTAACGAGTAGTTCGGTATGTCGATGAGTATATTGTTTTTATTAAGAAGGGGAACATTACACGTAGGTTGGTAGATGTACTGAAGGTTTTCAAAGAATGCGCTGTGGACCTAACTTTCACGACTGAACTTCCTAAAGAAGATGTTCTTCAATTTCTGGATTTAAGACTGTTCTTGGAAGAGCTTCATGTGTGTTGGGAATACTCCCCTCGCTCTACCAAGTCTTTCCTAAACTACCAATCAGGCCATACAAAATTGGTAAAAAATGGCATTGTTTTTTCTAGCCTGAAATCTGCCATGAACAAGTCATGTCTCGAAAGAATCAACGAAAGCATTTTGCGACAAGTTGGCCGGCTAAAATCTAGCGGTTACCCCTCTCATGTGATTTCTAGGGAGTGCGATAAACTTCTAAGATGGATCAAGACAGGGGATAAACCAAAACAAGAAAAAAAAGAAGTTTGTGGTGGTGCCTTACACACATGGTGTAGGGCGTGGTTTAAAGAATGTGGCGGCTAGATGAATGAATACTTTATTTCCTCGTCATAGCGAGTGGAGACTGGAACTAAAGGTACCAGTGACCTGACGAAAGGTCCCAGCTCCCTACAGTAAACAGTTTCGACAGCAGTGATAAGAGAAGGAAATACATATACAAGGCAAAAGTACAGAATTTACACAAGTACAGACATATTACACTTGTAACACGCACTACAAAGCCACAATGCACACATAGCACAACTGCACTGTATATATTCATTTTGTGAACAGATGTACGTACATACAAACAGAAATTGAACAGAATGACACTGATCAAGAAAAGGAAACAACATCGGCTAGTAGCAATGCGGTTAACTCTTTATTGAAAGTACCAAATGGAGCGCTAAAGTCTAACAGTTCCTCAACCTTGTTTAATATTTCAGTTGACTGATATAAAAATGTTTGCCTTCCATAATTTATTCTTGTTGTGATGACCCCCATAATGCGCAGGTCCACACGGGACGGAGAGGCAAAGAGACACCGTATGGCTCAGTTTAAACAAACAGATATATTCAATAATTATACATGATTAAGATTCAGAGGCTGGGGCGTCCGAGCTTACGTGCCGACGACTTCATGGGGGCGATGGAGTGGCTCCGGAGTTGGGCTCGAGCGGTTGCTGGTGGTAGCTGCACGCCGTCGGGTTTCGGCGCTGAAGGCCCTCTTGGCGAACGATGTCGTCCTGAGCGTCGTTCTTCCGTACTGCTTCTCGATTTTTATATCCTCTTCTCCACACTCCCTATGGTGAGGACGCCCACGCCGGAGGGGAAGGAGGGGGGGCTAGGGCTTTCACTTGGGCGCACAAACATACCACCGCACTTATTGTCTCGCCCCCCTCACGTGTTGAGTCCGAGGGAAAGAAGGTTGTCTTCGAGGTAGCGCATAGCGTCGGCTGTGGTAAGGCGCGCTCTGGCCCGCTGACAGTTCCCGCGGGTCACCGGCCTCCATTCTCCATCCATCAACTGACACTCGCTCCTCAAGGTAAGGCGCGCTCCGGCCCGCTGACAGTTCCCTTGTCCTGGAATGTGCTCGGGAAAGCCGCCCCTGGAACCGCCACGCCAATTGGGGAGGATAAGCCCGTTTCCCCGCGGCGACGGCGGCGGGTCCCTTCGTTCTGGTCGTCACTCAAAGAGCATGGCTGGGTAATTGATGATGCCGCTGTCATCTGGGTATCCGTCTACGCCGCGCCGTCGAACGCGGAACCTCGTAGCACACACAAGGAATGTACCTCGTAGCACACACAAGGAATGTACCTCGTAGCACACACAAGGAATGTCACACTCGCTCACCCTCCAGAAGAATGTTCTCCGAACATTTGAGTCCACGCAGCTCCCCTTGTCTTTCTGAATCGCCTCGCACAGTGCGTCCGACAAAACACTTTTCGCTGCACTCAACACCACTGCACAACACCATATGCCTCCGCTGTCATAACTGGCGTCTCCAGGGGCAGCACTGATCTTCTTTTACAGATAAACATGAAACTCAGCACCCAAGCCTCTCCTTTCTAGTCCAAACTGGACGAAATAAATTTACCAGTTACAAAGGAGCTCCCACTTCTAGCACGATCACGGCACAGACAAAAATATAGATAACGAAAGGAAGTAGGGCAGGTTCTGCATGCGCTCCGCATGCTCTCCTGTGAAGGTGTTACTTAATGACAGAAAGGTTTAACTACCAACTCCGATAACTTAACACATAAGCACATAGCAATGTTATGAGCTGTGGCATTACACAATTCTAACCAGTTCAAAACTCCGCTCTGTTTACGCCATTAGTCCGACTTAGCTTTCCGATTTCGCAGCGGATATCGGCCTTCATGAGTCATACTAAGTAAGTCTGTGACCCTTTGTCTGCTTTGGGACTCGCGAGGGCTCGTGGCAGGAGCCTCTCCTGGCGTTATCTGCGCGGCAACCTCGCGCGCTTCTTCTTCTAGCAATGCATGAAGTAAATCCGGTGGCATTCCGGCCGTCACCTCGGGCGCCTGCCGAACAAATGCAGGAGAGGGCGTTTCTTGCGAACTATCTGCGCGCTCCGCTTCACTTCTGTCCCCATCAAAATCCGCACTTTCCCTTTCCTCATTTCGTGAATACTGAACCGGTGCCGACTTGAGGCGATTTGCGTGTATCCTTATCAAGCGCCGGTTTACGTCTCGGACTCTGAAGTTTACCGGAGAAAGCTTCTCGACAACCTCGCACGGTCCTCTCCACTTCGTCTGGAACTTACGAGCTAGCCCAATCTGCCTTTGGCAGTTTTCAATGTACACGCTGTCCCCCACATCAAACGGCGCGTCTCTAGCACTGCGATCGTGCACCTCCTTCCTGCGCTTCGCCGCTTTCTTTAAGGCCTCCTTTGCGATGTCCCTCGCCACTTGCAAGCGCGATTCTAGCTCAACCTTATAGTCGTCCAGTGAAGCGTATGGGACACGACGGGGGCCCTCTGGCACTTCACTAGGCTGGTCCGGGTCTCGGCCGTAGAGAAGAAAGAATGGCGATTCGCCCGTGCTCTCGTGTGCTGCGGAATTGTAGGCAAACATTGCATACGGGAGCCACAAGTCCCAGTCCCGCTGGTCGCGCGAAACAAAATGCGACAGGAACCCGGCCACGGTTTGGTTCAGTCGCTCCACCGCGCCGTTGCAAGCCGGATGGTACGGTGTTGTCTGCTTCTTAGCGATCTTAAGCAGCTCGCAAACTCTCCTCATTAGCTGCGACACGAAGTTCGTTCCCCGATCTGTCAAGAGTTGCCTCGGGGGTCCATGCCGGAGCACGATCTGTTCGACAAATGCTCTTGCAACCGTGTCTGCCTTCTGATCTGGGAGTGCTACCGCTTCCGCGTATTTTGAAAGGTGGTCGACAAATACTAAAATGTACTTGTTTCCGGAAGTGGTCGTGGGCAATGGGCCCATTATGTCCATACCTGTCCGCTCGAAGGGAGCCGAAACCTCAGGGAACGGCTGAATTGGAGCTGGTCTTCGTCCCTTCGGTGTTTTTCTTTCGAGACAGGAATGACACTTCGCACAGTAGTCTCTAACATCCTGTCGCATGCCACTCCAAAAGTACAAACGCTCCACACGCCTGCGTGTCTTCGCTACGCCAAAATGACCGGCGCATGGCGCATCGTGAAACGCGCGAGGAACCCTTTCTGTCCACGACCGAGGTATGACGACTCTCTCCCAAGCGGTTTTCTCTGGTCTCCCTTTTCTTGTTGGCCTCGTGCGCCGACACAGGGTGCCGTCTTTGCCAATGAAATAACCTAGCTGTTCGGGGTGAGACGATGCGCCCTCTAAGCTTTCGATTATTCGCTTCAGGTCAGGATCTTTGCACTGCTCTGTGCGTAATTCGGCGGGGTCGACTACGGGGACAAACTCATCTATAGCTGCCACGGCAGCTGTGCGGCTGAGTGCATCAGCATTCAGATGTGTCTTTCCTGACTTGTGCTCAACTTCAAAGCAGTATTCCTGCAGGTGTAGATTCCATCTAGCGAGTCGCGAGCTAGGGTCCCTGACACTCATCACCCATTTCAGAGGATGGCAGTCTGTGACTAGCTTGAATTTGCGGCCGTAAAAGTAGCATCTGAAGTGCTTTACTGCCCAGACAACGGCGAGGCACTCCCTTTCCGTAGCTCCGTACTTTTGCTCTGTGGGGCTCAGCTGTCGGCTAGCAAAAGCAACGGGATGTTCTTTGCCCTCGATAACCTGAGATAGCACGGCACCAACTGCGAACTTTGACGCATCTGTGGCCATAACGAAGGGCAAATTAAAATCCGGGTGGCGCAACAGCGGTGCACTCATTAGCTTCCTTTTCAGGGCCCCAAAAGCATTCTCCGCGTTTTCGTCCCAGCGAAAGGCGACATTTTTGGCTGTTAAGGCGGTGAGCGGCTTAGCGAGCTTGGCGAACTCCTCTATGTGCCTTCGGTAGTAACCGATCAGGCCGAGAAAATGCCGGACCTGGCGGACGCTAGTCGGGGATGGAAAATCCGAGACACACCTTAGTTTCTCAGGGTCCGGTCGCACGCCGTCAGCTGAAACAACGTGCCCGAGGTATTTCACCTCGTTTTTGAGGAACTGGCACTTAGAGGGCTTCAGCTTGAGACCCGCTGCTCTTAGTCGCACCAAAACCTGCTCAATATCGCGCAAATGCTTCTCAAAACTGTCACTGTATATGATAATGTCATCCATATACACGAAGCACAGCCTCCCCAGAAGACCTGCCAGGATAACATCAGCGGTTCTCTGCCAGACAGCAGGGCTGTTGGCCAGACCCATCGGCATTCTTTTCCATTCATAGTGCCCTGAGGGCGTGTTGAATGCCGTTTTCTCGGCATCTGCCGGATCCATTGCTATCTGCCAGAATCCCGCCGCCATGTCCACTACCGTGAAGTACCTGGCAGAGCCCAGCTGAGAAAGCGTCTCCTGTATATTGGGGATGGGGTATGGATCGATGCGAGTTACGGCATTTAGTTTGCGGTAGTCCACTACCAATCGATACGAGCCATCTGGCTTTTCCACCAATAGTGCTGGTGCTCCCCAGGGTGACTTTGAGTGTTCGACAATGCCGCGATCAATCAGGTCCTGCACCTGCCGCTCCATCTCCTCACGTTGGGAGTAAGGAATCCTGTACGCACGCTGGTAAACGGGCGATGAAGTACCGGTTTCTATCCTGTGCTTTATAACGCCACAGCAGCCCAAATCCAGGTTGGACGTGGCGAATACTTCCGAGTAGTCGTTCAGCAAACCAGCCAGAGCCTCCCTCTCCCTGGATTTTACGTGAGAAAGATCGAACGACACCTTTGGAGCAGCCGAAGGACTAGCATGCTCTACAGTTGCGAGTACCGTATCGGTGGGCTCACGTTTCTCTATCGCAGAGGTGAAGAAAGCCAATGTTTTGTTCTTGGGAAGGCTCAGTGGCTGCTGGCTACAGTTAACCACCCGTAGGGGCACTCTGTGGGCGTCATTAACTGTCACGAGGCACGCGGCTGCCTTCAGGCCATTGCTGAGAGAGTCGACCGGCTCAAGCACTCCCACGGCGCCGCTCTCTACATCTGAAGGCACAAACGCGTACAAAATGTGCTCCGACCAAAGAAGGACGACCGCCTCATCGACCAGCCTGACGGCAACCCGCGAATATACCTTCTCCAATGATCCCACTGTTTGACGGGTGTCAATATCGGTAATGCGAATCTCAGCCCCTCTCCTGTTCAAAAACGGAACTTTTGATCCGCCCGCATTAACCTCTTCCTCAGAGAATGAGACTACTACCTTCCCTTTTCTCAAAAAATCCTGCCCTAATATACCTGACACTCCGTTTGGCAGAGACACCGTGTCCGGGCATACGTAGCAGGGGTGCTCCAATGCAATTCCGCCGAGAGAGAAGTGTAACCGGTAGAGTCCACTTATGCCAAGAGGATCCCCCGTTATGCCTACAAATTTGGTTGCCATACCACCAGACGCTTCCAACACCTCGCGGTCCCCCTTCCTTCGAAGCGTGTTAAAACTGCTCTCCTTAAGCAATGTCACCTTTGACCCCGTATCTATCAACAATTCCATGCAACAACCATTTAACTTGCAACGCACAACAGGGCATGCCTCGTCGGCCACACAAACTACCACCACCTCATCATCCACTGCTCCCTCCCCACGCTCCTCAGGCTGGGGAGGACTATCTAGTTTTTTGTCTCGGTATCTGGAGCCCCGCTGTAGGCTTGCTTAGGGCGTGTCTCGCCTGCTTCTCTTTGTGGCTCCCCACGGCGCACGTTTTGGCAGAACCTGGCGATGTGTCCGCGACCCTGGCAAGCGAAGCATACGATTTCTTCAAAATCTCGCATACCGCGCCTGTAGCTTTGTGGCGGTCTCCGGTTTCCAGCGAATGGGCGCTGTTGAGCGCGCGCTTCAACCTGGCGTTCTACCTGCTGAGATAGCAGCTGTTCTAAGCGATCTAACCGCTCTGTCAAGAGAGCAACCTCAGGGTTAAGCAGCGCTCTCTCTATGACGCGTACTCTCGCTGCGGCTGTCGTTAACGCCTCATTTTGTTCCTCATCCAATGCGGCCTCCACGGCTTGGTCGAAATTGCTCGGCTTGCGCGAGAGCACGAACCGGCGCACGGGGTCTTGCAGACCAGCCACGAACAAAGCGGTCATTTCCTCTTTAGGTATATCCTCCGCGTATTTCTTCTTAAGCTGGTCTCCTTCCTCCTCCCTGCTTAACGTATCGCGCGCTAAGCGCTGAAGCCGCGACGCAAACGTTCGCACGTCCTCCCCTACCATCTGTCCGGCGTCACGGAACCTCTGTACTCGCACGTGACGTGGTTCAGTGTCAAAATGCTCAAACGCGAGCTTCTTAAATTCCGCAAATGATTTTGTGGATTTTACTTTTTCGTCTCGCCATGCAAAATCATGAGCAGCTCCTGCCATCTTACACCTCGCCATTCCCAGCATTTGAGCATCGGACCATCCCCCCATTTTCCCAATCTCTTCTAGCATGGAAAAGAAATCGCAGATTGGAACCCCTGTCTTATCTCCCGTAAACGTCGGAATGACGCTTCCTAATGCCAGCATGCTTGCTCCGAGCGACGGCTGTGGAGTGGGAGCTCCCTCAGATAAAGACATTTTTTTTTCAAGCCCTCCGGTGCCTCAAGCCTCTCAAATGGGGGTAAAAGTCCCACAATCAGTCCCGTGATTCCCTTTTGATTACAATTTTGAAGTCATGAATGTCGCAGCATTCAGAGGACATTTGCTTTTGAGACCCCACTTCTGACACCAGCGTGATGACCCCCATAATGCGCAGGTCCACACGGGACGGAGAGGCAAAGAGACACCGTATGGCTCAGTTTAAACAAACAGATATATTCAATAATTATACATGATTAAGATTCAGAGGCTGGGGCGTCCGAGCTTACGTGCCGACGACTTCATGGGGGCGATGGAGTGGCTCCCTAGTTGGGCTCGAGCGGTTGCTGGTGGTAGCTGCACGCCGTCGGGTTTCGGCGCTGAAGGCCCTCTTGGCGAACGATGTCGTCCTGAGCGTCGTTCTTCCGTACTGCTTCTCGATTTTTATATCCTCTTCTCCACACTCCCTAGGGTGAGGACGCCCACGCCGGAGGGGAAGGAGGGGGGGCTAGGGCTTTCACTTGGGCGCACAAACATACCACCGCACTTATTGTCTCGCCCCCCTCACGTGTTGAGTCCGAGGGAAAGAAGGTTGTCTTCGAGGTAGCGCCTAGCGTCGGCTGTGGTAAGGCGCGCTCTGGCCCGCTGACAGTTCCCGCGGGTCACCGGCCTCCATTCTCCATCCATCAACTGACACTCGCTCCTCAAGGTAAGGCGCGCTCTGGCCCGCTGACAGTTCCCTTGTCCTGGAATGTGCTCGGGAAAGCCGCCCCTGGAACCGCCACGCCAATTGGGGAGGATAAGCCCGTTTCCCGCGGCGACGGCGGCGGGTCCCTTCGTTCTGGTCGTCACTCAAAGAGCATGGCTGGGTAATTGATGATGCCGCTGTCATCTGGGTCTCCGTCTACGCCGCGCCGTCGAACGCGGAACCTCGTAGCACACACAAGGAATGTACCTCGTAGCACACACAAGGAATGTACCTCGTAGCACACACAAGGAATGTACCTCGTAGCACACACAAGGAATGTCACATTGTGTTCGGCTTGTGTCGGATGTTTCGCCGTAGAAGGTGCCAAGATGTATCTGTATTGAATGTCGTGGAGAATAATTTCTGTTTGTGTCTGTAAGCAGAAGCTTCTTATAATAAATTTTGTCTGCGCGAAGAAGTGAATAACGCTGGAGTAATGGAGCGGTTGCCACATCTGCATAACGACCATGGTAATTGCTGTATATACGAAGAATGCGCTTTTGTAAAAGAATTAGCTTGTTGTAGTTCGTTGTTGTTGTTCCCCATACCAAGATCCCATATCAGAGCTTTGAATAAAAAAGGGCATTGTATAACTGTTGTTTGAGCCAAAGAGGAATTGGGTGGGCTACTCTTTTAATAATATCTACGGATTTAGAAAGATCATTGCATAACCTGTTTATATGTGAACTCCACGATAAATGTTCATCAAACCATACAGCTAAGAATTTTTGTTCCTTAACGCGGGCAATTTCCTGTCCTTAAAATATAAGTTAATGTCACTATGCATGTTTTTGTTGCGAGGCCTGAATAAAATGTGTGTTGTTTTTGCTGTATTGAGTTCTAGGCTGTTTTTGCTCAGCCATTCTGACAGACGATTTAGATAAGTATTCGCGCTGAAAGCAAGTTCGGGAATGTCATTGGATGTAAAAAATACACTGGTATCATCGGCATACGTTGCCATGTCTGGTGAGTCAGGTATTCGTACAATGTCATTTACGTAAATAAGGAACAATAGTGGGCCCAGTTTTGAGTCCTGAGGTACACCTTTTGTTAAAGGCAAAATGTCAGAAGAAGTAGAGTTTACCTGAACAAATTGGCTTCGATTCGTTAACTTCTGATTAAATCAGCAGCAATGCCACGCATCCCGTAGATTTCTGATTTTTGTAATAGCATTTTATGATCAAATGAGTCGAAAGCCTTTCTTAAGTCTAAAAAAAGTCCAAGTGTAACGTGTTGTTTTTCAATATTTGTAATTATTTTGTCTTTAATACTAAGAAGGGCTTGTTCGGCCGACTTATTTTTTTGAAAGCCATATTGGCAGTCTTAGATCACATCGTGTTTAACGAAAAATGACCACAGTCTGTCAAGTATCACACTTTCAAAAGCTTTGAGAATATATTTAAGACGATGTTGACGTGGTCTTTTCAGTGCCAAGGAAACTTAGAGGTGTGTGCAGGCAGGTGGAAGTGAAGGCAAAAGCAACAACCGCTAAGAATAAGAGTGGAGGCTGTCACACCAACCATAAGGGCCATTTTGTGCCCTGTAATGTCGGTGTTGTCTACAGGATACCGTGCACTTGCGGGGCGACTTATATTGGCCAGACTTGACGTTGCGTTAACGCTCGTCTGTAAGTGAGCACCAGAGGTCCCGAGATAATGGGTCATCTTGTGACCTTGCCCGTCACTGGAGAGAAGGTACTTGCACCCCTCTGTTTTCTAACACCGTCATCCTAGGTAAACATGACAGCCTATCGCGTGAGATTTTGGAGGCTTTTCACATCCGCTTGGAATCAGATAGCTGTATTAGTGACCCTTCAGTCACACTAACTGATAAAGGGATGATGATACTTGTCCGGCCAAGATGTGTTGCTTTGCGCTCTTGCCGATTGTCACCGTTGTGGGCATGATGATTAGCTTTTTTGTTTTCTTTTGTTTTTCTTTTGTTATCCCTCTTGTTTGTGTTTGTTGTTCCTAGTATTTAAGAGACTGTGGAGGTCGCCCAGGAAGGCAACCGCGATCACATTTCTTGAGGCCTGCTGAAGAGGAGACAGAAGCGGAGCGGCGGCGGCAGCGTCTGGCCCTGGCCAAGGTCACGAGCGTTCTCCCCGGTGCGTGCTGAGTGCACTATCGTCCTGTTAGGAATCACGCGCACTGCCAGCCACGCAGGACGCTACAAGACCTTTGCAGTGAATAAAAATCTAGCTGCGAGTCAGCGCTTGTGGTGTCCATTCTTCGTTGTGTCCCGTTGTTTTATTGCGGTGTTCAAATATGAAAATTTCGCGTCTTCGGCTTCCTCTAGAGATTCGATCCGCGTTTCCTTCAAATTCACCGACGCCTCACACTCCTTGCATTTAACCTTCATTTGCTTAACCATTTTGGCTGCACTCGATTATTGCTACCGCAAATCGCTAGAATATCTACAGGCTAAAAAATAACCACCCGCAAGCACGTGCTCAAATAAAAATTCTGCCCACCGCAAAAGCCGATCACCTAAAAAAACGAATAACTGCCTGCCCAAACTATAGTTAACTCACAAATGAGCGCTACAGATCTATAGCTGCCGCCGGAAAAGACCTGGCCCTTAGGTCACTGACTTGCTCTTTCGCGAGCACTTCACGTAACTAGCCTAGATCTAAAACTATAGCCTAAATCTAATCTCTCAAAATATGAAAGGAAAGAACTCATCTATTTGTCACAGTCACGGCCATCTCGCAGTCGTCCGTCCGTCCGGTCCCGGTCACCACCAGCCGCTGCAGCCGCGCGCCACCTGACGGTCCACATCGTTTGCATGGTGGCGCTATATAGTTGCCGACGTAACACTTCTTTGTAGGGGAAAAAAGCGCATGCCAACCTCTGGTTTATCTTAACCGGCGCAAATATTTTAACTGGATTGCTAAGTTTGAAACTTTCGCCATTCGCTTAGCAAAAAACAATTTAAGAAACTAAAGAGGGCATTTAAGCTCCGTTATGACGCGTACCATTCATGGATCAATGCCCACATATATGCGGAATTGGAAATTCCAGACTTTAGATCACAAATCCCTGGGAGTCCTCATAGCAAACTTGCCCCAGTAGTGCAGCGGTTAAGCGATGCGCTAGTGCCTTGCGATGGCGCGGGTTTTGCATCCGGGTCGCTTCAGCGACCCGCGGTCAGTCATTTAACTGCCACGGTTGTTACTTTGCTCACACTACGGTGGGCAGGTTGTGATGACGCCACAAGGTCACGTGACCTACCACTGTGGGGTCGTGGCCGGCGACGATGTTGCGTGCAGTGTCAGCAGTGCCCCTTTTCTTCCCGATGACTACGTCTAGCTGCACGAACATGACCTCCGGGCGGAAGTGTCCGTTCATCAGAGACAGCAACCGATCCGTTGGCTGACCAAGCGCATTCGCCGCCGAGTCGAACGTGAAGAATGTCGAGGCCGGGCTCTTGTGGACGTCCGCCAGCAGGAACACCACGCGCGTCGTGAAGTTGAACACCGCGTTGTAATTGACAATGCCGGCCCTGCTGCGCGCATTCTCGTCGTAGAAGTACGCCAAGTATTGGTCGATGTACCGCTGCACCGCGGAGTCGCTGTGCATCAAGCGGTACTGACTGGCCCAGAACTTGGCGTACACGCTGGGGCCTATGTAGACGGTCTTCCGGCCCCCGATCGGGTTGCCAGGGAGGAGCTTCACGTCAAACCAGAGCGGCATGTTCCAGCGGACGCACAGATTGAGGTGGACTTCGAATGGGTCCACGTCTCTGGGCGGCACCTCGGGCCACGGCACGCTCAGGTTGCGCATCAGCTGCCTGAACAACCGGCGCGTCTCGTCGGCGTTCTCCTGGCTCCTGTTGGCGCAGGCCCGGAACGACGAGCTGACCAGGCTGCCAAGCGGAGCAGGGAGGTGGTGGCCCTGCCGAATCTCGTCGGCGATGCTGCGCATCCAGAGGTACTTGACGTGCCACTTGTACCTCCACTGCTCCGACACCTGGCCAGACTGGTCGGGCAACCAGCGAGAGGTGACATAGGCCTTGAAGTCGTGGCACGGATCGACGCTGGCGTTCAGGGTCGCAGTGAGCAGCCCTTCGAACTGGAAGCAGTCCTGGTTCAGACAGGCGAGGTCGACGATGTACTGAGGTTGCGTGGAAACGCCTGCCCCCGGGGACAGCATGTGGGACAGCACGAACACCGCGACGATCACCACGGCGCCGAGCGTGGCAGCGGCGGCGCACGCCAGGATCGCCAGGCCGGGAGGGCAGTCCTTCTCATCGTCTTCGCGGCTCTATAACGGCTGTGGCAGAGAGGGGTGGATTGGGCAGAGTAGGAACAGAAACCGAATGCACTTTATTTAGCATGATTATCAGCCGTAAAAGTTCACAGTAAAAAGTCTTCAAAAATGCTGCCGCAACCGCTGCGCAGGTCTCCTTTTAATTAAGGATGCTGGGTAAGGTAAAATTGAAATAAAAATTCCAGTTTTCTATCAATCTCGCGTGCCTAAACCTAACTGACACCAGTCAATGATTCGCACGCATTTTCTGGCCTATAATTGAAGCAGAACACACCGGTTTGCTTCAGTGCAGGCATGTTATCTTAGGAGTTTGCCTTCGCTTGCATTTCTGCTAAAGGTTTCTGTCAAAGCAGGCATGTTATCTTAGGAGTTTGCCTTCGCTTGCATTTCTGCTAAAGGTTTCTGTCAAAAGCGAAATTGGGGGTGTTACTAAGTCCAGCAAAAGGCAGTTAGGCGTAAAAAGAAGCTATAGCTCCCTCCGACATAAAGGGGAACAAAATTTGAGCACTCAATGATCGCTCCATAATCATACGTGACAACGGCGCACTTTTTTGTTTTCCAAAAGTCATCTTCAACTTTACTGGAGAAACAACAAAAAATCGCCTTTTTGTGCAAAACGGTCGTTCCCATTTATACTGGAAGGATTGATATACGTCGAAGTCAGGGCGGAAAGTTGGGCTATGGGTTCCTTGCGTCGTAAGAAAGAACGAGATAAGGCAGGAAGCGTGCGAGTCTTTCTTCGTCCTCGTCCGTATAGCGCTATTGTTTTTTATTATGTGTTACATTGAACTTTCTGGCACGTTTGGTTCTGTGCTTTTCCACCTCGTGTCAGGAGCGGTGCGCGATTTCGTCATCCCTATGTGGGTATTTTGAAATCTTTTCTCTTGGTTTCGGATGCAGGCATAGAAGAGATGCGTAAGGCTGAATGGGCCACACGTTTTCACAAGCCGTCTATCGACCGCGACCACTGCCACGGGCTCTGTTCGAAACACCCCGACAAGACGTGCAAGGGGCAGGTGATTGAAAAACCTTTAGTGCACGAATACTATCCAAATCAGTTCATTCACGGCATAGACAGTTTTCTAACAACCAGCACAACTAAGGCTTCTTAAGAAGTGCCAACAATATACAGAACCACGCCTTCTGGGAGCGCGCACACAAGAAGGCCTCGCTTATTATACACATATCCCAATTAACAGATTACGCGCTGCGCTCACATTCAGCAATAGCATCATGGCTTGGGGCCCGAGTTAAGGTCTTACGACTCCTTAGGGGTATTCAGACATCTCGGATATCATCTCGGTGTGCAACAATGTGACACGGTTGTGTGGGTTTGACTATTAACTAAAGTTGTTACTGGGAGAGATGCCGATGCATGCTGTGAAACATTCAACTAAATGAGTGTTCGTTCTGCAACCCCAATTAAGTTTTTTGTTAGTTAATTTCAGATGCATTTGAGCCCTTATAAAAAAACACAAAACAGAAGGCTACTTTGTTTAAAAGATTCAAGGTATATTTTTTCTAAAAGGCCTTTATTTTGTAAAAGCAGCAAGAAAGGTATTTGCCACAAAACTATATTTCTAGTTCAGTTGAAGAAACCCAGAATGCGAAATCAAAAAATATGCCGCCACCGCCTAGTAGACGTTGAAGTAACGAGCGTTAGCTGTTTGGTAGCGCCATATCGTCCGTGCGATGTATTAGCACATGATTGAGCTGCCGAGGGCTGACGTCACGGCCGCCATGTTGAGCCTAACCATACATAAATGTTAACCTAATTAGGCGATGTTGGTGTCTAGCACGTCCTACTCATCGAACCCGTTACGAATATGCCATTAGTTAAATCATGACTTCATC
This sequence comes from Amblyomma americanum, assembly GCF_052857255.1. NCBI lineage: Eukaryota > Metazoa > Arthropoda > Arachnida > Ixodida > Ixodidae > Amblyomma > Amblyomma americanum. The sequence continues at coordinate 58,012,908 of NC_135500.1, forward strand.
GGTTAATTAATTATAAACATTTAAATATAAGCCTAACCATAACTAAATATTAACTTCATCAGTTAATTTTGGATGTCTAACGTGTTTTACTCATCTAGAGTATTCAAACTATCTAAATAGTTTAATGGTGGCGTCATTAATTACTGATTTATAAGCAATTGAGCAGTCACGTGACTAGTTAATTATGACAGCACAAAATCAGTGACCTCACCAATCAATCGCCAATTCGGTATACTAATGACGTCACCAATCAATCACCAATTGGGTTGCTATATCGATTTACTTTGGAGGCCGCCATCTTGAACTCCTCGGACTTAGAAAATTTCACGCCGAAGGGGGTGGTAGCAGACCCCAAGAAATCGAGAAGCGTGATGAATAAGAGCTAAGGCTCTTAAAAATTAGCAATGGCTCAACTTGGCTAACCTTGGAATTCAGTGAAAGCGAGCACGGTTGCTAAGCGTCTGAGGCTCGTCCATGTCAGCTCCGCTACACGCTCGCGACAGCCGTTCCATATATGCCCACACGACCACGTGGCTACGACGCGGTATCACATGGTCTTAGGACACCCCATCGGATGTCATCACGTGGCTTCACATCACACCATCTGGTGTCCTTAAGGTCAAAGGTCAACCAAAAGGCCATCCAATGTCAAAAGTCAAATGTCAACTAAAGGCCACAAGACAAGGTCAGGGGTCAGTGCTTCGACACCATAACTGTACCACATACGGTCATACACAGCTATCCTTGGTTGGGCTGAGGTTCGTTCAAGGTCATTCTCCGGCCTAGGCGATGACTACTTTACCTCGCGTAGTGCAGCCTTCCACTTCAAAACTTTAGGGGACCATTAAGGTCCGCCTTGAAAGAGCTCTAAAAGGGGCTCTCAATAAAACTGCGGTATGCTTGGGATGTTAGAAGAATGTGTTCCACCAAGAATACCTTTTAATGCGCTTTACAGAGTTATCTGTAGTCAAAATCTGAATGTCAGCGTCTTTCCCTCTCCTCTCGTGACTTTTTGCACGCTGGAAGGTCGGCGCTCCTGAGCCGGCCTCACAGCCGACGCGTGCAGGAATGCCTCCCGGAGTTGCTGACACACCGCAGCGACGAGGCTGACTCGTCGGGGCCATGGTAGCTGCCTGACGTCAGAAAGAATTTGTCTGACCAACAGCCATCTCTCAACTTGTATACGCATGGTGCGAGCGACGGAGGAGGGTGCGAGCATGAAAAAGTCACCGGAAGGGGCTCGTCAACTTTCGCGCGTAATTGTGGGTTCTCCGCTGTGTGTTGAAGTGTATTATTTGGCTCAGGTGCTCACGACAGCACTATCAAGTGACTTAGCGACTTGTGCTCTGCTCAGAAGGTGTTTCAGAGCCCCTTAAGGGTATGACGCGATAGCGTTAAGGGCGGGTCCCTTCAGAGGTCTGGGGTCATCTTGTGTACCATTTCGTAGCCACGGTTATTCTCTGCTTTACATTCATAGATGGCGGGGAGTTCTCATATGCAATCATGGTGCAGCGGTTAAGCGATGCCCCGCTGCCCACAGCCACCGGCGGGGCTTGTGAGACCCATGGAGGGAGCGACCTCTCGCGACCAGTCATTAATTTACCTATCACGGTGGGCAGGTTGTGATGACGTCACAAAGGCATGTGGCCGAGGTGGAAGTTGGGCCACCTGCCTTTTCGCTCACAACGCCGACGCCGGATTTTCTGCAGAACGGGAGCCTTAACGCTGTCGCGTTAATAAAACGGGCTTGAATGTGCTACGTTTCGTACTTCCTGCGAAAATGGGCGTTAAATATGCAGCAAAAAGAGGAGAAGTACACTGCCTATACCCTGTGTCCTTAAATGCGGGAACAGTGTTGCTAGGTCACATGGTGAAACCAATGCGAGGAAACTAAGCGCGCTATCCTCATAAAAAAGGTAAAGCAGTTTTCAGGACCCACGCTTGGCAACATTGTATGCAGACGTCGGATAGGAACGTAAAAGACGGGAACAGAAATGCATGCTGTAGAAACAGCAGCAACAAAATACTATAACGCTGGTTCATCTGCAGCAATAAGACACGTAGCCAGAATTTTTTTCCGTGGGGGGCGGGGGGGGGGGGGGGGTAGGGTGGGCTGGGGGGTGGTGAGGCAGTTGCATAGGGCGAAGCTGGGGTTAAAGGGGCAGGGTTATGCCTAACAAGAACACTGCTGGGGGGGGGGGTGATCGCGAATTGGGAGGGCGGGCTTTGCCCCCCCCCCCCCCATTCTGGACGCGTACCTGGCGGCAGTACATCCCGAACAAGGTTTTGGCAGGTGTTTTGCGTCATGTTCCTCTTGCCCCCGACCCACGCAGTGCACTAAACGAAGCATTTTTCACAAGTGCTGCCGAACTTGACTCACTCATGACATTGACGATGTGCGCCCTACCGTGCGGTCAGAACTCACCGCTGAAGGCCCGTGCGGCTCAGGTCTCATGGCGGACGGAAGGCAACGCCAGGCACCAGGCAGCTTCTTGCTCTTCTTGTTCTTGTTCTTCTTCTTCTTAGTAAGCATGGCACATACCCGCGCGGGGGGGATTGGCCAAGGTTCAGTAGATAATCCCAATGAGGTATTTGCGCGGGGAAAAACAGGCGTGAGAAGACTAAATCAAGATAAAAATTGGAAAAGTCAAATGAATTAAAGAAATATGAATTACCAGGGATAGAATCGAGCATTTTTGGACATGGGACAAGAGAGAGAGAATGAAAAGGAAACGCAGGGAGGCTAACCAGATGTGAGTCTCCGGTTTGCTACCCCACACTGGGGATGGGGGATAGGAGTTAGAAAGATGACAGAGAGGAAAACGCATAAAAAAACGTGCACACATGGAGACACACACACACAAGGCGTTCCAGTTAAAGTCTTTCACACAGGCCGGTAGATTGTAAGATTGCACGGCCTTCTGCGACGGTAGGTCCTTTCTATGTTGTAGAATTCTTTTTTCGGATAGCGGTTGGTCGTCCAGTTGGTCAAGTTCGTGGCTAAGGCATGCCCTCTGTGGACTGTACTGCGGGCAGGACCACAATATATGGCCAATTGATTCTTCATGGCCGCAGTGGTCACAGGTTGGGGTGTCGGTCATCCCTATGCAGAAGGCATAGGCTTTAGTAAAGGCAACACCCAACCAAAGTCGATATAAAAGCGTGGCGTCTCTACGGCGAAGCTGTGATGGCGCTCGAAGACTTAATGTTGGATCAAGTGAGTACAGTCGCGTATTTCTTAAATGTGGCTCATTCCATTGCGACTCGGTGCACTGCCGAGCAAGTAGGCGGAGCTTCCGTGCCGCGTCAGTTCTAGAAAGAGGAATTGGGACGTGGCGCTCCTCAGTATGGGCTGAGCGGGTAGCGTGATCCGCCCGTTCATTGCCGATAATCCCGCAGTGACTTGGAAGCCACTGGAACGTTATTTCATGGCCGGCATCACTTATATGGTGTAACGTCTCTGTAATATGGAAGATTAGTTATTCGTGCGGTCCGCGTCGTAGAGGTGACAGTAGAGACTGCAGTGCCGCCTTCGAATCGCAGAATATTGTCCATTTGTGTGGCGGTTCATCACCAATGTGATGAAGGGCAGTGAAGAGCGCTGCGAGCTCTGCTGCCGTCGATGTTGTCGCGTGGGTCGTCTTAAATTTGATTGTTGTAGCTTTCGCTGGAATGACGATTGCCGCCGCGGAGCTGCTTGGAAGGACAGATCCATCAGTGTAAATATGTGTTGAGACGCGGTAGTTCTCGTACAAATGTAGTAGCGTGAGCTGCCTAAGGGCTGGTGATGACAGATCAGCGTTTTTCGAGATACCAGGTATTGCGAGGTTGATTGTTGGCTGAGCGAGGCACCATGGAGGGATCGAAGGTCTCGCAGCCGGAGTGAAACAAGCTGGCAATGATTCATCATATGCAGTTATCGTTTGGCTGAAAGATGTGAGTGGCCTGTCCGCTGGTAGAGAGGCTAAATGGTGACGAGGATTCCTGGCTAGATGCCTTATATGGGTCCTGAGTACTTCAATTTCAATGTGGGTCTTGACAAGGTGGTCTCTAGCGATTGCTATCGTAGCCACTGTTGAAGCACTCTGAGGCAGGCCTAGACAGATCCGGAGCACTTGACCCTGGAGACTTTGTATTGTGCGTAGATTCCTTTTGCCTGTGTTTTTTATTGCTGGCAAGCTGTAAGTATCGCAGAAATCCTAGAAAAAGCACCCTGTAGAGTTGTAACATGGCACTAGGCGACATTCCCCAGGTCTTGCCAGCAAAAAACTTGAACAGGTGGCAGACGCCTGTCACCCGTTTTTTCACGTATGATATGTGTGGGCTCCATGACAAGTCCCTGTCGATTATGACACCTAGAAACTTGTACGATCGGACCCGTCGTATTATTTGGCCATTTATTATTACACTGTAGTTTGCCATGAGTTTGCGCGTAAATGGCACTAGTGCGCATTTCTCGGAGGAAATTTCCAGGCCTCGATTACGGATTTAGATAACAGTTTGTGTGGCGTCTCTCTGAATTTTCGCTCGCAACTGTAGGCGTGTTACTGCAGATGTCCATATGCAGATGTCATCCGCGTACATTGATAACCTGACTGTGGTTGGCACGTGCTCAAGGAGAGCAATTAGTGTTAGATTAAATAACACGGGGCTAAGTACACCGCCCTGGGGGACGCCGTGGTAGCTATAGTGAAGAGAAGTATGGCCTTCCTCGGTGCTTACATAGAAGGATCCAATGGATAGATAGCTCCGTATCCATTGAAACATCCGACCACCCACTCCTACCTCTGCGAGAGCAGAGAGGATGGCTTCATGCGTAACGTTGTCATACGCCCCTTTAACGTCGAGGAATAAGGATGCGCAGAGACGCTTACGGCATTTCTCATGTTGAATGTAGGTCACCAGGTCGACGACGTTATCGATCGATGATTGACCGCGTCGGAAGCCCGTCATGGCATCTGGGTACGTGTTGTGGTACTCCAAGTACCACTCCAGGCGCCCTAGGACCATCCTCTCCATTACTTTGCCCATACAGCTCGCCAAAGCGATCGGGCGATATGATGAGAGCTCCAACGGCGACTTGCCAGGCTTCAGCAGTGGAACAAGGCGACTTGTCTTCCAGGTTGTTGGTAGCGTGCCATTTCTCCAAGATTCATTGTACACCTCAAGAAGAACTCCTCTCGCTCGCTCCCCCAGGTGACACAGAGCTCGGTAGGAAATTCCGTCAGGTCCTGGCGCTGATGTGCGGCTACACAAAGCTAATGCTGCCTTAAGTTCGTGGATCGAGAATGGTAGATCCAACCGGAAATCATGTGGTTGCGGGTAGCTGCTCGAAGGCGATGGAATGTTGGTAGCTGTAAGTTGGCCGGATAATCTGGCGCAGAAATCCTCTCCCACGTCAATCTCCGATCTCTTTTGAGAGAGGGCAAGCGCCTGGAATGGGAATCGCTGTACAGGAAGTGTCCGCAGCCCGCGCACCGTTCTCCATAGTTGCGATAAAGGCTTGCGTGGATCTAGCGACTCACAGAAGGCAGCCCAACGTTGCGATTCGAGCTTGTCTAACCGGCGCTGTATCTTCTTTTGCGTGCGCCTGGCGGTCCGTACATCGTCCATTGTTTTCGTACGTCGGTACCTTCGTTCAGCACGTCGTCGGATTGCTCGTAGTCGTTCTAGTTCCACATCAAAATCATTAAGTTTCGAGGAGCAAGTTAGAGTACACATAGTGTCTTGCACCACGCTCTTGATTGCCTCTTCCAAGTCGAAAGATGAATTGGCGTCGCAGTGTTCTTCCATAATAGATTGAAATTTAGGCCAGTCCACTCTTTGGATCGTATCCTGTGTTTTGGAAGCGGTCAATCCTCTGATCTTGATGTACGTGGGGATATGGTCGCTTCCGTGCGTCTCTATGTCCGCAAACCACCCTGCACGTCTGACTAGGCTTCGTGAGACGAAAGCCAAGTCAAGACAGCTGCTGTACGTGGAGCCACGTAAGAACGTAGGACTTCCATCATTCAGCAGCCAAAGTTCATTACTGGAGGCGAAAGATACCAGAGCTCTTCCTCTTGCGCTGATGATCCGACTTCCCCAGAGTGTATGATGGGCGTTGAAATCTCCAAGAATGACCCAGGGATTGGAAGTTGAGGAAAATATGTCTCGTAGTCTTTTGTAATCAAATCGACTTGACGGAGATAGGTAGGCGCCTACAAAAGTAAAGGCCAGATTCTTTTTCCTTACGTTTAGGCATATATATTGATTACTGTCATTAGGTGGTACAGGCTGATGAGTGTAGTTGAGGTCACGGCGAATAAACACCAAAACCTTACTGTTTTCATAAACAGCTGACGACATAAATGATTCATATTCAGAAAGCCTGATTTTGTTCGATAAGTTTGGCTCGCAAATGACGATAATGGGAAACATATTGGCGTACACGAAGCGACGGAAATCCGGAAGGCGCGCTTTGAGTCCGCGGGCATTCCACTGAAAAATAGCTGCTTGTCGGACCTCTTCCCTAGAACACCAAGGCTGTGGTGCCATGATCTACTCAAGGGTTGCAAGCACCGGACTCAGAGCGTCCAGTACTTGAAGCGCACTTCTGGCAGACGGTGTGTGCATGTTGCTTAGCAGCACGCGAATGGCATTCATTGAAGGCCTAATAAGTGTTATCACTTGCTCATCTGTGTTCCGCGACTCCTCGGATACAGCACCTTGCTGTACTGGGGGCGGCTTCTTCTGCGGCTCTTCTGGCGGTCGTGTACGCGGAAGTGGCGGCCATTCCTTTGTGGAAAGAGATCTGGCAGTTTTCTCCCTTCCAACATCGGTGTTCGGAGTGCTGGAAACGTCCGCTAATGATGATGCTTGCCGAGGTGAGTTTTCCTGAAAGCTTGATGTTTTCCGCCGTGAAGACCTTCGTCGGTGACGTCGTCTTCGCCGTACTTTCACAGCGGCCTCTTTGTGGGTGGAGTTGTCTCTCGCCATTTGTTTAAGAATGGTGATCTCTTTCTTGATCGACATGCGACAAAATTTTGTATACAGCTAACAAGGTAATCGATCAGTGGCACTTACGTAATCCTGAAGGTAGCCGCAGACACTGCTTAACGGGAATCCCTTTACGCTCGCACCGAACGAAAGAATAACTGGAATAGACAGAGGGAGTCCTAACCTCGAAAGAGGGACCTACAAAAACTGTTTTCTCTGAGCTGCGAACCGCCGGCAAGAAAGGAGAAAATGATCTTTTGTTTCAACTTGCCCTAATGACACACAAAGGTTTCTCGCAGCGAACCCACATCTGCATAAGTACAAATTTAAGTGAGGGATTCTGCATCGCAGAAGCGTCATTGACACCTCACAAAGCCTTGATTTACACCACCGGATATTCCATGGGAACTTTAAGTGGTTAAAATCCACGGTATTGAGCAATGGATCCCTCAGGTTGGCTGAAATATGTTGTAAGCGCTGGAAACGTGAAATTTCTAACAGAATGAGGTGAGGGACGGGATAGATTACAGGAGCGCTGAGAGCTGATCTTGCCAATAAATCAGCCACTTCGTTAAAATAGACGCCCGAATGCCCAGGTGCCCAGACAAAGCGGATTTCACGCACTGTGCACGGAACGAAAAACCTATAGATTATCTCGAATTTTGGAGAGAGACTAGAACTGAAAGGCAGTCTGCAAGAATAAGAACCCGTGTTACATGCCTAGGAAGTTTGAGATGAGCCAAACCAATGGCCAGAAACTCTGCGAAGAATATAGGAGGACAATCTGGGATACGAACGGAATAGTTCCAAGCCAGCTCCTGCGAATATATCCCAACCGCCGCCTTCTCACAGCTGCCGGAGGCATCAGTAGAGATAACAGTATGAAGAGGAAAATTCTGTAGGTGTTCAGAAAGGAGACCATTTAGGATATTTGCGGGCATATTTTTCGCATGGGACGGGAGAATATGGTCATAATAGAAGACGGGGTCAGCCTGCGTATCTGCAACTTGTTGCAAGGAGATCAGATCAACCTGAAGCGGCGCTAACAGATTTTGCGTGAACCTAACTTGCGGAAGCTGATAGCGTGGCCAATGATTAGTGAAAAACAGGTGTGGTTGGGATAGAAAAATGGGACTACTAACGCCGGGGCCAGGCCAAAGGACCTGAGGAAAGTAAGCACTGTCAGAAGTTGGAAGAGGGAAAAGAGATCGGGGATACGGGCTTCCAGATAAAGGACAGCGTTTGAAGCTGATTTTGGGAGCCCGAGGCATAGCCCTAGGGCACGCCTTTCCAGTAAAGCTAATGGCTAGCTGCCGCTTGTAGTTTGCGCTACCAGAGAACAAGACAGCCAAATTGCAGAATCGGTCTCATATAAGCCTTATAGAGCAACAGTAACGTGTCACGACGCATGCCAAACTTTTTATTTCCAACTCGTGTCAACCGGCCCAGAGCACGTTCCCCCTTAATAACATTAGGAAGGAAGGAAGGAAGGAAGGAAGGAAGGAAGGAGGGAAGGAAGGAAGGAAGGAAGGAAGGAAGGAAGGAAGGAATGAAGGAAGGAATGAAGGAAGGAATGAAGGAATGAATGAATGAAGGAATGAATGAAGGAATGGAGGAAGGAATGAAGGAATGAAGGAAGGAATGAAGGAAGGAATGAAGGAAGGAAGGAAGGAAGGAAGGAAGGAAGGAAGGAAGGAAGGAAGGAAGGAAGGAAGGAAGGAAGGAAGGAAGGAAGGAAGGAAGGAAGGAAGGAAGGAAGGAAAGAAGGCCTCAGACGTTGCTGGCACATACCCACTACGGGGGAGTGGCCACGACACAGGCGGTTAATTACTGGATACAGGAAAGTTTTCACGGGAAAAGGAGTGTCAATAGTATGTAGTCTGATAGATTGGAAGAGGGAAGGAAAGGGGTCCAGTTAACTTGGAGATCGAAGACGGGACAATTGCTTAATGTGCATAATAGTACACAATGCCTGTAATTATTCTGCAGGTAGCTTGCCGGTCGCTCTTCGTCTGCTTCTTCACGGCCGGCACGCGCTCGGATGGTTGGATGAAAGATAAGAGCGTCCCCTTTGAAACGGGGTGCCGGCAGTTGCCACCATGCCCGGATTTTTTTTCTTTAATTTTATTGAACTGTGTTGTAAATTGTTATTAAAATTCGCCATTTGCTTTAAATACGTTTTCCTACACGTCTAACGTTACGTCACCTCTCTGCTTTTGAGCCGCCATCTTCCACGGCAGATTTATTTACATCGATATTGTTATCTTAAACCCTAGGGCCTCAGGAAGAGTGACTGCCTGCATTGACATCCGGATGGATACCATCAGATTTGAGTATGAGATGCTCAATTTTTTCTACACATTCATCACACACAGCACATGTGTTATCGTCTTGGTTAAATTTCTTTTTGTACCTGCGCGTTCAAAGACACCCTTACCTAGTAGCGCACTGTCTCTAGAGTTATCATAGAACGATTCCTTCCTGATCTGCCTTTTCCAGTATCGATATAGTTCTACACTATGTTTCTTTTCCATCAAATCTATTCAACTTTTACCTTCCCTGTTATTAACCTGTCGTTTAATACTCTCTCTTTCTCCGTCCTGGTGGCTGGCAAACTTACTGGTTAGCTTTCTAGTTCTTTTCCGCCATTGTGAGACAACGCTCTTTCTGTATAAGTATTTAAATACCTTAGCTGCCCACCTGTTATCGTCCAATTTCCTCAGGCGTTCTTCCTATAGTATTTTACTCTGAGCTTCCCGTACTTCTAACGATGTCCAGCCCATATCCCCCTGTACTGCCTCGTGTGTGGTTTTGCCGTGGGCACCTATTACTAATCATCCAACAGCTCTCTGATTTACCTCTAATCTCGACTGAACTTCTGCCCTTAAGCACAGAACCGCATTTCCAAAAGTAAGCCCCGGCACCATTCATCATCATCATCATCATCATCACCAGCCTGACCACGCCCACTGCAGGACAAAGGCCTCTCCTACGTCCCTCCAATTAACCGTGTCCCTTGCCAGCTGCATCCACCCTTTGCCTGCAAACTTCTTAATCTCATCCGCCCACCTAACCTTCTACCGCCCCCTGCTACGCTTACTTTCTCTCAGAATCCACTCCGTTATCCTTAAGGACTAGCGGTTATCTTGCCTTCGCATTAGATACCCTGTCAAAGCCCATTCCTTCCTCTTTATTTCAATTAGGATGTCGTTAACTCGCGTTTGTTCCCTCACCCACTCTGCCCGCTTCCAGTGTCTTAAAGTTAGGACTATCATTTTTCTTTCCATGGCTTGCTGCGTTGTCCTTAACTTACGTTGAACCCTTTTCGTTAGCCTCCACGTTTCTGCCCCGTAGGTGAGTACCGGTAAGATACAACTGTTGTACACTTTTCCTTTGAAGGATATTGGTAAACTGCCATTCGTGATCTGAGAGAACCTGTCATATGCGCTCCACCCAATTCTTATTCTTCTACTTATTTCCCTCCATGATCTGGATCAGCCGTCATTACCTGCCCTAAGTAGACATATATTCCCGTACCACTTCCAGCGCCTCGCTGCCAATTGTGAACTGTTCCCTTGCTAGACTGTTGAACATTACCTTAGTTTCTGCATGTTAATTTTTAGACCCACCGTTCTGCCCTGACTGTATAACTCAATGATCATGTTTTGCAGTTGATCTCCTGAGTGATTCAGCAAGGCAATGTCATCAGCGAATCGCAGATTACTTAGGTATTCTCCATTAACCATTATCCCTAACTGTTTCCAATTCAGGCATCGGAATACCTCTTGTAAGCAGGCGGTGAATAGCATTGGCGAGATCGTGTCTTTCAGCCTGACGCCATTCCCTACTGGAATTTTATTGCTGTCTTTATGGAGGGCTATGGTAGCTGTGCAGTTGCTATAGATATCTTCCAGTATTTTCACATAAGGCTCTTCTACACGCATTATTCCTTTCCAAATACCTCTCAGTACTTCATAATTGTTGTACCCCCAAAATGGCCTATGTTTCATTATCCCGGTATCTCTTCGCCGTTTTGCTACGAGAGATTATGATGCAGATTGCTGGTCACTGGCCAAAGTCAAAAGATGAAAAGACGTTAGTGAACAAGGGAGCCGTAGTGCTCCCGAAATGTCTTTTCATCTTTTGACTTTGGCCAGTGACCAGCAATCTGCATCACCATGATTCCTGACCAGGCGGTATGCCGTCAAACCCTCGACTGCTACGAGAGATTGCTCGTGCTTTTCCGTGTACTTCTGCCCCTCTTTTACCCAAACCCCGAGGTATTTGTATTCGGCCACTCAGGGTATTTCATGGCCTTGTATTGTAAGCTGCTGATCAGTTGTGCCGTTGAAAACCATCACACCTGACTTAGCTGCGCTAAAACTGAAACCTAGACTGCCTCCTTCGTCTCCACAGCAATTAACCAGAGTTTGCAAATCTTCCTGGCTATCTGCTAACAGTGCCATATCGCCCGCATACACTAAACCCGGGAGCCATTGCTTAACAACCTTTTCGCCTAATCTGCACGACATATTATAACCTAGATTACTTCCTTGTAGCCTTCTTTCCATACTCATCATATAAAGCATGAACAGCAGCGGTTATAGAGAACAACCTTGCGCTAATCCTTTGTGTACCTCGAAAGTTGTCCTACTCTTAATTCCTTCCCATGTTATTTCAGCTTCATTTTCTCGATATATTTCCTGTAGAAAATCAATTACCTCATGACCGATACCTTCATTTTTTAAATATGTTCCACAGGAGTTCCCTGTTCACATTGTCGTATGCACTGCTTATGTCTGGGAACGCTATATATAGAGGTGTGTTTTCTGCCTTAGCTATTTCTATGCATTGTGTAAGCATGAACAGGCTATCATCTACACGCCCACCCCTTCTAAACCCGTTCTGAAGTTCTCCAAGTATCCTATTACTTTCTACCCATTACTGCATTTTTAATTTCACTGCCTGCATTGCCAGCCAGTATAAAACAGATGCTATCGTAATCGGTCAGAAGAATTTTGTGTTCATCTTATCTCCTTTCTCTTTATCAACGAAATTATTTTTACTCTGCCTCCAGCAGTGCAGAATTTGCTTATTTGTTATGACTGCCTCCAATGTTTTTATCAGCGTTTCCTTGCCTCTTGGGCCAAGTTCATTAAGTTAGCTTGATTGAAACTTCGCCTATCCCAGCGGACGTGCATTTTGAAATATTTGCTTCAGCATTTTTCTAGTTCAGATTGGTCATGCAGTTCCACGCTGTTTTCTATTGTGCGTTCCTGTGTTGCTCCCTCATTTGGGGTGATTACTCTATCGTCTTTCTTAAATGACTCAGCTATAACTGATGAAATGTAGTTCACAGCGTCATCTCCCTCTAAACATTTTTTTTGGGCATCGTGAATGTGTTCCTGCTTTCTGTGATTCGCTTTGCCCAGCCAGCTTATATGGTTCCAGAATTTTCTTGGCCCCCTTTAGTGGCATCGCGAACTTCAGCCAGCCAGCGATCAGAGGACTGCTTTATTTTAGCCTGGACGAGGACCTGCACTTGCTGTTTCTTTTGTCGATAAGATACCCATTCTCGGCCTATTTCCTCTTCAGATAACTGCCGCCTCTTTGCTTCTCTGTGTTCCCGTGATGCCAACCTTCGTTGTTCGGTGGCCTCCCTAATTTCCTTATTCCACCAACTTCGTGGCTTCCTCTTTCCTCTCCAGCGGTTTACTTCTTTTACTTGTTTTATTTTTGTACTGATTATAATCTATTTTTCCAGGGGGTGTTTCTTTACTGCTTCCTCTATGCCAGCTGCTATTAGCACTATTTTTTCGTCGTTTAATTTTGCGGTTTCTTTTTGACTTCTTTGCATTTTTCATCAGTTCTCCCAAAGACTAATACGATTATAATCACTTCCTAGCCTGTTCTTCCCCTCTTCGTATATTTCTATTATTGCCAGCTTGCTATAGATCCCCTGCGACATTAAGCAGCAGTTAATGGTCGTCTGCCTCTATACGGAATTCCCACGTGATTTGTCCATCACATTTTTTTCTTCTCTATTTACAGTAACTAGGTTGTGTCGCTCACAGAAGTCTATAGCATCAACTTTCCGTTACAATCTGTGTATCCATCCAGATCCTCGATGTGGCCATTCATGTCGCCCAGCAATATAATATCGGCACCTTCTACAAACTGCTTTATATCGTCACTGAGACACTTAACTACATCCGTGTTCTCTTGCCTGCATTTATCCCCTGACCCTAAATGAACAACCCCTAGCCATGGCCTTTTACCGGCAATTGTACCCGATACCCAGACATGTCCTTCTCAAGTTGATTTTATTCTTTGCCAATTTGTTCCTTGCTGCATAAGCATACCTATCCTCTTCCCCCTTCCTCTCCGTTGTTGTTCTGTTGCTCCCTTTCCAGGCGTAGCCGTCAATAAGGGGTGGATCTTCTAGATCCCTGAGATGTGTCTCGCATAACGCTTACCCACCTGCTTTTAAAGTAAAGGACAACGCAGCGAGCCATGGAAATGAAAATGATAGGTGTAATGTTAAGAGACCGGAAGCAGGCAGAGCGGGTGAGGGAACAAACGCGGGTTAATGACCTCCTAGTCGAAATTGGCTTGGGCAGGGCATATAATGCGAAAGCAAGATCACCGCTGGTCCTTAAGGGTAACGGAGTGGATTCTGAGAGAATGCAAGCGTAGCAGGGGGCGGCAGAAAGTTAGGTGGGCGGAGATGATCAAGACGGTTGCTGGGATAGGTTGGCCGCAGCTGGTATAGGACCGGGTTAATTGCAGAGACATTGGAGAGGTCATTGTCCTGCAGTGGTTGTAGTCAAGCTGATGATGATAACGATGATGACCTACTTCTTCGTCCTTTAACTGTTGTGTTTTTTCTAACTGTTTCGCTCTCTTTCTACCCCCTTGCATGTCTATGTAACTGATCCTGGGGTTAAATTTCACTTTAGTAGTTTTCTTCCTAGACCTCCCAGGGGCTATTTTGTTGGGCCCAGCCTCCATTGTTACACTTTCTACTTCGCTTCTGCCTACCTCTACGCTCTGAGCAGCAGTGGACCCCCTAAAATAGCTACGGCCCGGCCTGCCAGGCGCCAGCCGACCTCGGCTCCTAGCCTTCCATTAAAGTGGATGCCATCTCGTGTAAAGCCTCCGCCAAAGCCTGCTCTATGCACTTCCCTGTTTATGTCTGCCACTTCAAAGCCTTTCTCCTGGCTTAACTTCCTTATCTCTAGATTGTCAGCCACAAGTTCCTTGGCAACTTCTGCGTTCCGTCCTTGCGACTCCGTTACTATGGGCACCACGATCTGCACTTGCTGTGCTATCGCCCTTAAATCGTCAACTCCCTCCGCTAATCTTTCCACTACTTTTGCGGCCTCACCATTCAGGAGATCATTTAGTTTCGCAGCTACCACTACCAAATTGCGCTCCGCGACATTCTCAGAAAATGCGCTTTTTATCTTTCTCAGTACTGCGTCCATTGTCCAGTCTGGGAATGTCCCGACTGCTATTCGCTTATCACCCTTTACACGCTCCATTATAGCTATTTTGCACCTCCTCATGATAAGTCACCACCGATAAGCACTAGGATATTCTCTTCCTCCCTCCTAACTTCCGGATTATGCTACCTCTTATCAGTGACCGTGACCTCATTCCTTGGGGTTAGCTTGCTCCCCTTCTCTCCATCGCCTCCAGACTTCTATAGCTACCACCTGTGCATAGCCGTTTCTGTCCGAACATGCCTGACCAAATTCCTTATCGCTGTCCATGCCAGTGCAGACCCCGTCCACGTCGCTGGCGCTGGAATGTCCGCCAATGTGACTTCGCTTGGCGGTGTCAGCCATTTTTGCTCCCAATTCACTAAGTTGTTCTTGAAGTTAGCGCTTCTCTGCCCTCTCTACCTATAGCTCTCTTTCTGGAGCATTCATATATGGATGCTTACGTATACGTAATGCTGGGTTGGTGTTCGCTTGGTCAGCTTTGTCCAGACGTGCACTTAATACGCAGCATTTGCACATAAAATCCGCGCCTTCGGCCTCCTCTACAGATTCGAACCGCGCTTCCCTCAAAGTTGACCGACGCCTCACACTCCTTGCATTTAACCTTCAGTTGCTTGACCATCTCAGCACTATTCGATAATTGCTACCACAAGATGCTAGAATATCTACAGTCTAAAAAAAATCACTTGCAAAGAGGTACTGAAATAAAATTATGCCTCCCGCAAATGCCGATCACTTAGAAAAGGAATAATTGCCTTTTTTAAAATAGTTAACTCACAAATGAGCGCTGAAAATATATAGCTGCCGGCAAGAATAAACCCGGCCGTTAGGTCACTGACCTAAATTCTGCTCTTTAGCCCGTACTCAACCTAACAAGCCTAAATCAAAACGTCCCTCAGTCGTCAGGCCGTCCGGTCACCACGCTCGCTGGGAGGCAGTGACGACACCTGATGATAAAACCTACTACTAAAGGCTGCCTGAAACAAATTCATCCTGGTCTGGGATTCGAACCCGAGACCGCCGCTTCACCAGAGCAGTCGTTCTACCAACTTGAGCTAACCGGGGCAGCAAGCTTGTGATAGGGGGAGAGCGAATTGATCCATCACTAGAATTGGGAACAGTGTTTGGTGGGGAAGCCCCCACTTTCGGGGTTTTCCCTAAACAGTTGACCAACGTCTTTGTCATTAGGACGCCATTATCTGTCTATACAGACGAACCTTAATTTCTAGTGAATGTCCCTTTAATATTAGAGTTGAAGTTGAGCCTTGGATGAAGATTACAACGGCATTGTTCATTTGTTCATGACAATACTAAGCACCTAAATTTAGTTCGATGAAAGTATGACTGGTATGACCACCTGCCATTTAAACAATTTTAGCAGATCGCAACCGAGGAAGTCACTCGCGAATTAGTGCTGCAGTATGAAACTAGTGGCGTATACGTTTATTACGGAAACATTTTTTCCCCTGCATATGTTTTGAGTCAAATTTACAAAATCCGGGGGACGCCTATGGTCTGCCTTAAGGGTATGACTTGATAGCGTTAATAGTTCCCTTCAGCGGTGTGACATATCACTTCGTAGACATAGACACTGTTATTTATTTTTCACACTATTATTTTACTTTATCTTTTTATTATATATTTCGCATGCATTTTGTGGCTTGAGCGTTCTTTGTTGTTTCGTGGAGGAGGTAAACTTTATAACAGAAGAGGTCTTAGGCGCGGGTTGGGGTGGTGCTCTGTTCCCTGCGATGGGCTGCTTTCTAGGCCAGACGCCAGGTGGCCGACCGACGATGTCGTTCGGCGACCTCTTCGGCCCGCTCCGTGACTCGGAGTTAAACCTCCGGGTCCGAGCAGAGCAGCGCGGCCTCCCACGGCGATTGGGTAGAGAGCTGCAGACTCTTCGATGGCTTGTCTTGATTACATGAATATAGCAGAAGAACCGACAACTGAGCGAGTTGGTGCACCTCGGACGTGGTAAAAAACAGCGCAACGACGACGGACACGTGCGAAGAAAGAAGACGGACAAGCGCTTGTCCGTCTTCTTTCTTCGCACGTGTCCGTCGTCGCTGCGCCGTTTTTTACCACGTTCATGAATATAGGATGCGTGGTGTGTATGCCTTTTGGTGTCCGCAGAGAGAAGAGACGAGCTGAACTGCTCTGGGGACCAGAATTTGGATACGGAATAAAGAAAGTGTCCGTTTGGAGCTGCCACCAACGGATTTGTTGTTTTTTACTTAGAGATGGATCTATGGGGTTCTGGTAGGATTTGCCTGTCTTTCTTGTGTTGGGTTGCAGTTTCTTTGTAGGATACCACTCGCTTCTTGGCCAACCTGAGCTCGGGGCAGCGCACCTAATTACGAATCCTCGGGCAAATTGCTGCGCCGCCTCGTTTCCAGGATCGTCCGAATGGGTGTGGACCCAGGCCAATTAAAAATTAAACCAGCCATTAAGACGCATACAGGAAAACTGGTTCGTTGGTTGGCCTCAAATAAAGATGGCACATACCCACTAGGGGGGAGTGGCCAATGCACAGGCGGTGAAAACTGAGATGAAAGGGAAGCTATCTGTCTCCCCCTCCTTCTCCTCACTTTTCCTGTGTTCTTTGGCCGGTTTAATTTCTAATGCAAAGCACCAACTAGCCCAAAAAAGTGCTTTACACTGGATCTGGCGGGTATTGGAGATTTTTCTGTAGGATTTTGATGTCTGCAGAGTGGGTCCTTTTTTTGGCAAAATTTCGAATTGCGGTTCTAGAGTGACTGATGATGTATTTGGCAATGGCGGAGGTAAAAGGCGTCTCGGTGTCCGGATGCTCTGCCGCCTCCACGTGCGCCGTGTCTTCGTGAACTGAAAATCTTTCGTGAAGTTTTTGTGCCCTAGCCTTTCTTCTGTTCTTACCGTAGTCTGGATGCATGTTTTCGGGCAAAGGACGGACTGTTAAGTGTTCGTGCACGTGTATTGGCATTGGCAAGGTGCATGTTTGGTGCCGGCCTGCTGCAGTGGTTCAAATCTGCTGCCATTCCGTTATGCTCCATGCCAGATGGCGCTTCATTGAGCCTTTCTTTCTTTCTTTTTTTGCATATTGCGCATAGAAGCGAATATATTAAACCTTTCAAGGCCTTAAACAAAAACAAAACGGCGGTTGCGCAATGGCCTAATGCAGCGGCGAGCTAATCCATGTTCGCGCCGCCACGGGTTATAATTCCGCTCGCGGCCGATTCTATTCTTTTCCTTCATACTCCGACATGGTGTGGCTATGCCGGCGTAGCCGGCGGAAGGCGGCTTCTTTCTCTTACTATGGTATCGCATAATAAATAAAGGAGAAAGCAAAGGCGTCTTAACCCACATCGCGGACTGTGTGCGCGAGGCCAACTTTTTTTTTAGCGATCTGCCGATCAAAGAGCGAACCGAACTACGCGCGCTTGTATCTGTCCAAGTGGCGAAACTCGACAGTTCGTCGTGGTGGAAAGCTGGGCATGAATGGCATCAGGAGCGGTACTGCTGGGCTGCCGGCTTTAGGTGTGGTGGTAACCTCGATGTGTCGAACGTACTGCTGCTTCACGGTGGGGTGAGCGACCCCGCACCTCCACCAATATGCTACGCACCACAAGACTTCATAAAGCCGAGGCGATCAAGTGAAATGAACACGTAAACTACGCTGCTTCATAGTCCGAAATTCGACGAAGGCTCGGCATGGCCAAGAAAAGGCATGACGGCACGGGTAAAACAAACACTCGCTAAAAGCCATAATAAGTGAAACAGAATGCTTCGGGGACCCGTACGGGTCCTTTCTTCACGCATAAAACGAAAAACGGAACCGCCGTGATTATATGCATGGTCAACACTGCAGTGGTTAATTGGACATGAAATGACCACAGAAGCAGGTTCGATGATGACGCTTTCTCGCTGGCTATGGTAGTGAGGCTGTATGCCAGGCGATGTAGCGTGTCCGGTCTTTTCATGGCGATCTGCACGCGGGCGTTCGATCCAGCATGCCTGTTGCAGCTCCTAATTTTCCGATGTAGGTTGCGCAGCATTCTTGACAGGGAATTTTAATGGCCCACAAAGCAGCGCAGAAAATACACGAAGAAAAGAACATGACGACACGAATAACACCGCTGTGTCGCGCTCTTTTCTTTGTCCGTGTATTTTCTGTGCTGTTTTGTCGACCATGGACTACGAACAAGCCCAGACATCCCCTATCACCCTAAGCCAGTTTGAAAGTTATAGCGGATTTTTAAAGTGCACAAGTTGGCTCAATTTCCTGCCAAAGGCAGGCCTGAGTATATGTAGTTCTTTTCACGGCAATAAAATATTATTATTATCGAGGCAGATCTGAACCCTGTAGTTGAATATCCATGCCAGCTGCATATTGAATGGCGGCCACGCTTCTGTTCTCTTCATGCCGTGGGAGTGTACGCAGGTCAGCATTCAAGGATTTGGTTCGGGCAGCCATCTCTGGCAAGATATTTTATTTTTTACTCCCATCCCGGTTGTACTTGTTATTAAGCACAGACGGTGCGTGCGTGAGACAAGCACAGAGACCACAGAGCGTATTTGCTCAACCGGATGCACAGAGATCAAGTCCAGGTATTGTCCGGTGTGCGTCGGCTTTCGGCGAACAGACATGGCAGCAAAAACATTTCTTCAATGTTAGTTATACCGTCCATGATGGGTGGAGTCCTCAGTCCACTAAACAACTGAGGAAAGCGATGCGACCGGAAATCTCTCCTCCCATTGTGAACTGAGTCGTTCGCAGGAAGGAGTTAAAGTGATGCAATAGTACTGGAGTGTTGTCACACAGAAAGTCATCTACATAGCACAAAGATATTTGAGGGTCACAACAAAA
Source organism: Amblyomma americanum (assembly GCF_052857255.1). NCBI lineage: Eukaryota > Metazoa > Arthropoda > Arachnida > Ixodida > Ixodidae > Amblyomma > Amblyomma americanum. The sequence goes on from NC_135500.1 coordinate 58,032,240, forward strand.
CGAATCAAGGGCGGGTGCCTCAATGGTCTCTAAAGCAAGGTTGGCGTATGTTATCAAAACTGAAGCACCCATATTGCTGGCCAACTTCAACTAACGTACGTCACGTCATCCTCGAGCACATCCTTACAGTACTGGACCGCAAATATCACCAGAACACAGGTAAACATAGATTTGGAGTCAAAATACCATCCTCAACTTTCCAAAAGTTATGAATCCCATAGATGCTTCAAGAGCCCCTTTAGAGAGGTTAAAAGCAAATCCCTTGGGCTATTTACCTTTAACATCAGGCGAGAACAAAATACAGTGACAAGGGCTGTGCCTAGAGAACTCTGCGCATGCCTGTAGCTGAGCCATTATGACGTAAACGCCAGTAATACCAGTTCTTATTTCAAGGCAAAACAAACTTGAAGACGTCATCATCAGTTTTTGCAGTTTGGGGTTTTCTTTGCTGGATCACACTTGACATCTACTACCTACAACCTTTGTCCGTAAAGTTTTGGGATTGATTTATTTCCTTCTCTAGAAATGATTCCCTAAAACAAATGTTGGTGCATATGAGTAGCGCCATCTTTTCGGGCTAACCTGAGCTATTTATGCTAATTGCTGTGGCAGCCGCTAGACACTACATGTAGAAAAATACGCTGTCACTAGTCATCTGCGCATTCTACTGTGAGTGAATGTGGAGAGATGGACATCCACATCGAACAGCGCGTAAATATAAAATTCTGTAAGCTTGGCAAGACAGCCACAAAGACATACGAGCTCCTTCGTGACGTTTACGGCGAGACATTATCACGGGCAGAAGTTTTCGAGTGGCACAAGAGGTTCGTTTCGGGGAGAATGTCGGTGGAAGACGACACAAGGCAGGGACACCCTTCAATCTCACGGAATGAAAACAACGTGGCTCGGATCAGGGAAATCGTACAGCAAGACTGCACCATTACAGTCCGCATGCTATCAGATGCTCTCCACATTAGTAAGACAACATGCCACCAAATTTTGCGTGAGAATTTGGGGAAACGAAAGCTGAAAGCCAGACTTGTGCCGTACTCCCTCACACAGGACCAGAAGAACATGCGGGCATCAGTGAGCGCTGATTTGCTCCCAGAGGCAGAGGATGCTGTATTCGTCGACAGCACCATTGCTGAAGAGGAAACATGATGTTTTCAATACAATCCTCAAACAAAGAGGCAGAGCGCCGAATGGCGGTCCACAAGCTCTCTGGCGTCGAGGAAGGTGCGGCAACAGAAGGCCAATACAAAGACGATGCTGATAGTTTTCTTCGACGCCAAAGGTGTTACACACCACGAGTTCGTCCCACAAGGGCAGACGGTGAATCAGGAGTTTTATATCCGTGTGCTCCAACACATGCGTGATGCACTGCGACGCCATTGCCCTGACTTATGGGCATCTGGACAATGGAATCTTCTCCACAATAACGCAAAACCGCACACTGTTCTCAGTGTGACACAATTTCTCACCATGCATAGCATTACTGTATTTCCCCATCTGCCATACTCGCCTGACCTCTCCCCAAGCGATTTTTTCCTGTTTCCTCGTGTGAAGAGAGCCCTAAAAGGTCGCTGGATGGGAAGCGTGAAGACCATTCAAGACGCCACGACAAAGGAGCTGACAGCCCTGCCAAAAGAAGCGTTTTCCAACTGTTTCCAAGACCTCAAAAAGTGTCGGAAGCTGTGTATAGCCTGCAAGGTAGACTATTTCGAAGGGGTGCTGCACAAATGATTTCAATGTTAAGCGCATTTTTTTAAATGGACTCACTCTTGGAGCTCTACGGACAAAGGTTGTACATACGTAGTCTCGTAAACCAGCTGTACTGACGTTTTCCCAACATAACCTTATCACTGTACCGTGGTGTTACCCTTGTCTGCTGGAGATTACTATGTGCTGTTTTGTACGCTATTCATGGTTTTTCTTTATTTTGGTGCCAGGACAGTTTCTTTCTATTTAGAGTTAAAAATGCTCCAGTGGCAGGGGTGCATTTCACTTTGAAGGCTGGCATGTTCAACTTTGATACTGCTTGCTCCACAACACAAGCCATCATGCCTATATTTGGTGCTCGCCTAGTGTTGAAATTCAATCCATAGCTGAGGGGGCTCAGCTCACTTGGATCAAGCTGATATGGTGAAAGGTTGTAGATGCCATTAGGTCCAGCAGGGTAACCGTTCCTCTGAAGCATAGAAAACCTGACCTCCCGACTATCTTGCAGTTTTTCTGCAAGATATGCAAGGCTGTTTGCATGCAGTAGCACGTCAGGCAAGTCGAAAAGGAAACAATGCTCGATCGAGAGAACACATATTTTCCCAACGCTTAGTGGTGGCATGTCTCCAACAGAATGCTTACTTGCAGGAGGTGCTTTCTCCATGATAGACCACTTGCATGCCTAATGATGTCTGAACCAGAAGGGGGAGCTTCAGTGACTTTGGGATGGGGTTATGGGCTTTGCATCGGAGTGAAGATGGTCCTGGAATTAGGCCAGTCTGGCCTTCAACATGACATAATGTCGATTATGGCAGCTGGACCGTACTTGAAAAGGAGTGATACATGATCTGAGGTTTATTTCTTACTCATTTTGGCAAGTGTTTGCCCTACCCATGCCCTCAAGCTCTTCCTTCCTTGCTCTAGTAATGACATAGGAAGCTTGGCTGACATGAGTGGCACTTACAAGCTGTTTGCCAAGGCTTAACCAAATTGTACAGCCTACAGGCAAAAAAAAAAACACTTTGTAACCTCCTAATTTCACTCCTGTCTTTCTCATTTCTCTGTGCAAACAGTGCCTTCTAAGGGGGGTCAGTGAAGAGAAGCCTTGTCGAGGCAGAGTATAGATTAGGCAGAAATATAATTGCCCCGAGTGGCCTGGTGTTCGTTTTAAAGCTAGCTGTTCCACGCCTACACAAAAAATCTAGCACAGGCCAGTCAGAGACAAAAGGATTACGATTTGATGTCATCTGCGTGACATACAAAACAATAGAATGACACAGTTACAAGTATTATTACAACTCAGCCATTTATCAATAGTAATTGTAGGTCAAGTTATCAACACTGGAATGTGAAGAAACAGGTACCAGGTGTAGTACATCGTGAGCAGATTTATTTACAGGGAGGCCAGGTGTATTGGAAATGCCAGATCACTTCTCGAGGGGCGCGTAGTTGAGCAGCTTCTCAATGAGGTCCACGTGGCCCAGAAGCATCCTTCGACAGCAGTACCGCTTCAGGCCCAGGGCATCCAAGGCATCGCTGCAGAGGCACAACAACCATGTGAATGCATGCCCATGCTACAACGTCAAAGCTACACCGTGGAATGTGCAGTGAATGACTTCCTTGGTGATCACAAAAGGCCTGGTCAATTGGCCATGCTGAAATTTGGATTGCCTAAGCAATATGAATGATAGGGAAAACGTAAATGAAATCACATTCTTTCACTAATTTCCTTTATAGCCCATAAACAGCAAAAAATAAAAATCTTAAAAGTGAGGATTGGAGAACACCACTCTTTGCAAAAGAAGGGCACTAAACAAAGGATCCTTAGAGTGCAGTGAGAATTCTCCAGCAGTGTGTTCTGTGCCTGTACTGCAGCCCACCTTTTCGAAAGCAAAAGTCTAAAGGAGGTACATGGCTCAAGTGAAAAAAAAAATGAACGTAATAAAATTATGGCCTTCTACTTTTTACAGTTGCGCTGCTTATGGAATAAAAATGAAACAATAAAAAGAACAAGAGGACACTTGCATGCTTTCTGCTTCAAACAGGGGCACAGCACTGACAGAGATGCAGCACTCCGAGTTTAATGTTGCTTGGGCAACTGGCCCATGCAGTTGCCTTACCAGGCCCGAACAGCTCTGTGCCTTCCAAAATTGGTTTTTGAGGAACCGAAATTGTGCAGTAACTGTCTCATTTTTCAGTGGACACCTTAACCCTGTGAGGGAAGGGATGGAGGAGGGACTGGAAGAAGAAAGAGGTGACGTAGAGGAGGGTTCTGGAATAATTTCAATGATCTGGGGATTTTTAACTTGCACTAACATCCCACACCACATGGGCTCTTACGTGTTTCGCCTCCACCGAAACCCGGCCACAAACAATATTTTTTTTTAGAGCTGTGTATTCGTGGAATTCTGTGACTACATTAATAAAATTGCTACAAAAAGGCTTCTTTGTCATATCTGCCCCTCTTTTCATGCTTTTGTGCCTTTTGCTCAGTTTGAAAATGATGGTGCACAAGACAAATCGAGGACAAGGCACAGTGTACATGTTCTGATGTCATTTACTGGCTAACTACTAGCTTGAGCATGCAGAAAATTTTTGCACCTTTCTTACAGCTTTGCTGGAGACAATAATTGCACTATAGCATCTTCACCCTGACAATAATAATCAATATAGTGCACTACTGTTTGCATGTCCTAGAAGTTATCATGGTTCAGTGGTTACTGTGCTGCAGAAGTGAAGCTAGAAAAGGTTTCTTCCTAACATTGTTTTTGCTTTTTTTTCTTAAAGAATGGAAATAGCCCCCTGGGTACTCTCAGTGTGTGTGAAATTGCATGAAATTAAGTGCAACACAAAGGCTCAAAGTGAGAGGCATCTACAATGACATGCCAAACAAATGCAACATTCACATGTGAAAAACAACCCTAGCTAACAGCTCAAGAGTGCATCTAAATGTGGCTTCCCACAGAGTGGGATTTGCCAACACTGCACACCGAGACCAAGCCTGTAACTCACCTAAGATAAGAATCATTAAGCCACAGCTTTGCTGTGATCTACAAACTTCCTATTAGAAGCCAGAATGTAACAACCTTTGCAATACAGCTCATTTATATGGGTGGACTATCACATAAACTCACAAATTCAAGGTTGAAGGACGCTCACTCCACTATGCCATGTTTGCCAAGATGACACCTTATGAACTTCCACGTCTTCCCGTATTTGGTTCTTTGCATGATGGCCCAATCATGTGCGCACTGCCAGAGCCAAACTTGCAAACCTGGGTGAACTACACCACTTTTTTTTTTTTTTGCCAGCAGAGGCATAAGGCAAGAGCCAAACAGAATGTTTTGCATGAACATGCAGCCTCTGCCTTTCACTAATGAAAAATACACTGAAATATGCTTGACACTAGTAACTGGTAAGGCTGCTCAATGTCATAATAGTGCCATGAAAGAAAATTCAGCTTCTTAGTTTGATCTTGCACGCATTCTCCCTAAATATCTGGCATGTGAGACAGCAAACTTTCTACTCCAAGAGAGAGCTAGCACACCTCGCACCTGCTGCAGAGGGAAATGTTGCTGGTGTGCTAATCTCGCTCTGTTAGATAATGCACTTGCACTGTTGTCACATGACCACTTTGAACTCTGACAGAGTTCGTTAGGATCCAGCTGAATGCAGATCTGCTGTTGGCACACAGCAAGTTTTCATTACAATCAAGCCAAATCCTGCCCAAAACCGAGCCAATTCCTCAGGCATAATTGAGATTTTCAATCCAGACTGAGAGCTGCAGCTGCTACCCTTGTGCTCAGAAAATATACAAATAAAATTGAGTAGTTAATCTATTTATGCAACCTTAATTGTGAAATAATATGGCAATATTTTCGTCGAAGCTTGTTTACACTTACTTGGTTACAGACACATTCGTTAGCTACAACCACATAGCTGCAAGTGAATACAGTTCCGCCTGGTATGCAGCATCAATGCTTGTCGAACACCCTCAAAATACGAATAGGGACTGGACTCTTCTTGGAAGTGCTCATATGGCAGTGGCATACGATCACAGCCACATCGTACTCATGGTGCTCAATACACTCTGATGGAGTGATTCTCCTTCAGCAGCCTTGTAGGCTGACGTTTCTTCCAGCGAAAAAAGGTTCGCCAACAGTACCAAGCAGTTGACCACGCCTTCAAAAGTCGTGGACTTCGTGGACTTGTGGCAGATAACAAGTCTATGTCTGCTGCTCTCGGTACCCAGACGCACAGCGTGCACTGATCCGTGGTCGTACACGTTTATTTTTGGTTCAAAATCACTTTTGCGTCAGATATGAACCTCTCAAACGAGGACGGACAAAATTCATGCTGTACGGCTCTTGCCATCGCACCGAGCGCAACATTTCACACGTCCTATGTAAACGAACAAGAATCGAGCGAGCAGCGGGACCAGCTGGTGCTTTGCCAATATTTGAATATTATGCATACGAGCTCTAATCAAGGGAAAACATTCTTGGCGTCAACATCTATGCTCTATGTTGTAGCCAAGAAACTCTCTTGCCTGCAAGCAAAAAAATTGACAGGACAGTTACCCCTGGTTAACGCAAGGTTCAGCAATAGCTGTTATGGTATTATACTTTATGATGTGTTGTGGTAGAGAATATGAGAGCAACCTCACATTTGTATAATTCTAGGGCACTCTTTTAGTTTTCCACAAATGGTCGTTTTTCGTCTAGTTCTGCTCTCCAGTCTGACATTCTGGAAGCGCAGTGTCGCCAATGACGATTTCCTCTTTGGGCAGCGCATTCGGCTGCAGATAGACCATGCTACATTCCTGCGCTTTTGCCACCCTCTTTCACCTCCTTCCATACTAACCACATTCCAGATGGTTACCATGGTATGCCTTCCTGTACTCTTGCCATAAAGCCTCCTTCTGTGGTAACCCTCCTCGTCCTTCCAGGGTAACTATCTTCCGGGTGGTTTCCGTGGCAACCACTGACTGGTTGCGTCTTACACTCTCGCCATACCCTCCTCCTTCCAGGATAATCATCCGGCTGGGGATTCTTTCGCTATACCGGTACCCTGCTCCTTCCACAGTAACCATCCAGAGAGGATGGTTACTGTGAAACCCAGGAATGGGCGCTTAACAGCTGTTGCTGTAAAGGTATACATGACGGAAGCCAACAGTCATTGAAACCAAGGAGCATGGGGGATGTTTTTTTTGTGTGTGCGTGTGTGTGCTGTTCATTAATCTGAGATTACTAGCATAATTATTTTAAAGATAATCGATTAGAAAGCAGAAGAAAAAACAACCACATGCTGCTGGTGGGATCCAAACACACGACCTACAAATTTGCCACGACACACGACCTACAACCTACAACGTTGGAGGCACGCACTGAGCCTGAGAAAGATAGCGGTCATTCGTAATAGCGTTCCAACCCCATCTCCACAGTAGTTTATGCAACTGTGCTGATTGCAGAGGACACTTTTAAAAAGTGAATTGAAGAGTAAAAATGACGGTAAGCAGCTCTGTCACGGTCAGGCCTCGTCATACTGAACATAAGCATATTAAATTAAACCAAACAGTAAACTAAATGTAAACGGGCGCTGGTGTGTGTGTGTGCAAAACATTGAGCTCGTACGTTTTTCTTGCAGGTCTAGCCGTTTTACATCTGCTCCGAGAATAAGTCGACACAGTGAAGCGCTTGTGCTCACTAGCAAAACAAACAATTCAGACGGATAACCACAGGGGAAAAAATTCCAAGAATCAAAGGAGCGGCGTCGAACATTCTAGAAACAAGGCTGCGTGCAGCTGAAGGTAATTCTTGCACCCAAAATTGCAATCGTAGCTTTAAAGGAGGCGTCGTTTCAAGCACATCACCATGTCAAAATGTTTAGGTTTTAATGCGATCAGAGCACGATGAAAATGAACAACAGTCGACGACGGCGCATTGCCGGCCGGCGACAACACGCTGCTCACCCTTCAGTGTATTCGGCTTGCAGGAGGCCCAGGTAGGCTTCCCACTTGTTCCCGATCACCTTGCCGCACGTGAAGCAGCGCACGGGAATGATCATCGTGCCGGACCGCTGTCAAGCTGGACTGCGAGGAACGAACGAAAGAACGGACACCACACGCGTACCGACGGCTGCGACGCGGATGGCACAGAACAAATCTGCTGCGGTGCTTGCCGCAGATTACTCAAATGGCACACCGCACGACGATAACAAACCACACCAAATCACACGAGATTCGCGGACTCCTGAATGGTCACAAGAAGTCGCTGAAAATTACTGCAAACTTTACTGCAAAAAGATACAAAATGCAAAACGCGTGCGCAGGAGACAAAGTCAAAGCCAAGACGAAAACTTAAGCGAGCTCTAAATTAGCAAATAAAAAAATTGTTAGCACCCTTCATTAAATAAATATATTACAATGAAGTATTTTAATGAGTTTGTAACAGTATAACTGAAAAATGTAACTTTTTATTGAGCTTATACAGTTAGTTATTTTTGTTCATCGAGCCAAGCCAGTCCAAGCTTGTAGACACATATTGAGCCGCACTTAGCTGGCAAGCAGGATGTGTTGTTTTTGTGCAGCCACTTGTGTTTCGTTTACGTCGTGGCGCTGAGCGTTGAGCCGCTGAGCGTATCGAGCATACCCACGCATCGCCGTCCGCAACAGACCGACGACACGACCGACGAATATGCGAGACGCTTCCGTTCCCTGGCTGGCTACGTGTTGTGGCGGGTGACTGGGGCTGCCCACATTTTCGTGTTCGAGGGGACCTCATAGCCTGGGAAGCGCGAGTGCAGCGAGAACCTCGATGGAGCCGAGTTGGATCGAGCGCCGACGGTGTCCCATCAACGCTGCATGATTAGCTGAGGACCCGAATTCGGTAAGGCGCTGACACCTCGACTTCCTGCGCCGGGCGAACTGCGGACGCTCGCATTTTCGTTCTCCAAGCGTGGCGAAAACTTTGCTCGCTGCTCGGACCGCGACTCGAGTGTGCGAGTTTACTTTCGCACGAAAGTTCTCCGATCGTTGCGTAACGCTTAAGAGGGAGGGCACAAGTGCGTGACCTTTTTGACGAAGTGAATGTGGAGCGCGTAATATCTAATCGCCTTTCTAGAGTGCAGTTGTACTACCTGTCTTCGCGATAAAGCTTGTGAACTTGAACTACTTCTCGGGTGATTAAACTTCTCGAACGGACGAGCGAGTGTTGTAACTTGTAGTTTGCTCGTTTTGTTGAAATTCCAGCGCACCTGTGAGGCTAGCGAGCATCTGCACAAGTGGATATAGGTAGCCGTGGCGCAAAACATCCGGTAGTTTAAAATAGAGCCCGAGTTGTAGGCTGATCGTGCTAACCCGGCGATCGACTCCTCTCGTCAGCCGCTTTCGGTGTCAGCTGCGAGAACCCGCTTCGCAAGCATTCCCACCGTCGACGCGTTTTGTGTGGGCTCGGTCGGCGTGGCTTTCGCCCCTGAGCATACGCGTTTCCGATCTCGTTCAGTTCCGACCGCCGTGTTGTGCACTCTCGCGTGCTCTAGGTCGGAGAAGCAACTGGTGGTGGTAAGTCTACGTATGGTAACTGCGCGCAGCGGATCGCCGCTGGTGCTAACGCAGAGGCAAGTACGTCAAAAATTTTATTTCCTCTCGAATCTCGTCTCGCCGTGGATTACACCTTCGAGCGAAAGTTTCTGCCGACTCGGCGTTCACAAGACGCGACTCCCGTGCGGCGCTCGTCCACGTCGTCGCCGCGGGTTTATTGCCCAGCGGGGATGGGCGACGCCGAGCTGTGCCGGCCTTGGCAGCGAGGCGGAAGATGCGGCGCCGCCCCTCGCTGCAGCGCTGGCATGTTCGCTCTGACCTTGCCCTGGCGAAGCGGCCGCCGCTGACTGACGCGTGCGACGTTTCGCCTCTGTTGGCCTCAGGTGTCTCGTCATGCCTCCCAGTGCGCCGCTGTAGGCGCCCTTGCGTGACGCACCTGACCCCCGTTTCTTGCCTGCCCATCAGCGGTGTTGATAATTACACGCCGGCCGTGGATCACACCTTTTTTTTTGTCCTTTTATACGTGACTGAGTGACGCGGAAATGCCTCGAGTCGATCGACGAGGTTTCAGGGCAGTGCATTTTTTTCCAGGCCCTCCAAAAAATGCCCCTCACCGGCTCTGTTAGCATCCATTGTGTTCCTCCAGGTCACGTTTTTCTTTTTGTGTGTGCTTGTGTGAACGTCAGCAGCACGAAGCTGGCAAGCTTTTTCTAGGGGGTGCTCGTGCCTGCTTTGTGCGCAGGGGGGGGGGGGAGCCACTAATAGTCACGGGGAGGGGGTGCAAAATTTGTCCCCGTTTGTTCTCTGCTACCCAGGAGGCATGAAGAGGCGCTGCCATATGAGCATTGGTATCTCCTTAGGGAGAGTCCTGTGCACGCCTATGCATGATGCGCGGGAATGCATCATTAACACGATAGCAAGAAGCCTATCCGTAAGAAAAGAAAGAGGCGTCACATAATTCCCAGGTGGCAGCTGCATGGCGTGCGGGATGAACTGGGCAAATTTAGCAATGTGCAGGAAGAGCAACCTGTGTCTCACCAGCCCCATTAGTCACTTCTGACAGCATTGGACGCTGTCACATTGCCCCCACAATGTAATTAGGCGTCCTTTGAATTTTTTTTGCGTGTTACAGCTAGGGCTTCCATTTAGTCGTTGTCTGTGAGGTCCCTCTGTGTGCCCGCCTGGTTGCGGGCAACCTAGGTCACGTGATCCTGTTACGTCATTTCCACCTGGATCATGACAAACTGCCCACCCTGGCAGGTGCAGTTCAATCAATGATTGGTTGCGGGAGGTTTTTCGGGAAGGGAAACCGGAGCGTCACAAGCCCCACCGATGGTAGCACCTGCCATCGCAGGGATTCGCTTAACCGCTGCACCACGTTGCCAGGAGTGGTATGAGGACTGCCACGGATCTATGAATGTGAAGTCGAGAATAACCACTTCCTCACATATGTGCACCTTAACCCATCGTCTGTCTGCGCCTGGAATGAGACAAAGAACATTCCTTCTTTGTGGCTCCACTCCTGGTTTTCTCCCTGCTTATGCCTATGCTATGGGGCTTGAGACTGTCGATTTTATTCTTACTTAGCGCACAGTTGTTCTTGATTATGCTGTTATAGTTCCCTTACTGGTGAATGCGTTAAGCAGTTTTTTTGGGTGGAATTGTACAGCCGTTATTTCATTTCCTGCTTATTGTGGCATTAGTTGGTTGCAGTCAAAGCCCATCGACCCATGCACCATGAAAGTGTTTTTGTTTTTTTTTCATCAGAACTTCAGACCATCCGCACTCTTTTCATCATGACAACGCATCTTGTGAATGTTTAGTTTATGGGGGCTTAATGTCGCGAAGCCACTCAGGCTATGAGGGACTCCGTAGTGAAGGGCTGCGGTAATTTCGACCTCCATGAAAGTGTTTTTGTTTTGTTTTTTCATCAGAACTTCAGACCATCCGCACTCTTTTCATCATGACAACGCATTTTGTGAATGTTTAGTGTATGGGGGCTTAATGTCGCGAAGCCACTCAGGCTATGAGGGACTCCGTAGTGAAGGGCTGCGGTAATTTCGACCTCCATGAAAGTGTTTTTGTTTTTTTTTCATCAGAACTTCAGACCATCCGCACTCTTTTCATCATGACAACGCATTTTGTGAATGTTTAGTGTATGGGGGCTTAATGTCGCGAAGCCACTCATGCTATGAGGGACTCCGTAGTGAAGGGCTGCGGTAATTTCGACCTCCATGAAAGTGTTTTTGTTTTTTTTTCATCAGAACTTCAGACCATCCGCACTCTTTTTATCATGACAACGCATTTTGTGAATGTTTAGTTTATGGGGGCTTAATGTCGCGAAGCCACTCAGGCTATGAGGGACTCCGTAGTGAAGGGCTGCGGTAATTTCGACCTCTATGAAAGTTTGTTTTTTTTTTCATCAGAACTTTAGACCATCCGCACTCTTTTCATCATGACAACGCATTTTGTGAATGTTTAGTGTATGGGGGCTTAATGTCGCGAAGCCACTCAGGCTATGAGGGACTCCGTAGTGAAGGGCTGCGGTAATTTCGACCTGCTGGGGTTCTTTAACGTGCGCTGACATCGCACAGTACACGGGCCTCTAGAATTTCGCCTCCATCGAAAATTCGACTGCCGCGGCTGGAATCGAACCCGCGTCTTTCGGGTCAGCAGCCGAGCGCCATGACTACTGAGCCACCGCGGCTGATGCATCTCGTGGATGTTTCTGGGGCGTTCTGCTGGGACTTCGACATTGGTTGGTCAAAATGTATCCCGTCGGGGACCATGCATCTTTCACCAACGCGGACACATCTGTTATTCCAGCCTTGTTCGGCATCTGAGTAAGGGAAGAAGAAAAAAGCGCAATGGATTGTCTAGCACGCAGGATTTCAACCGGATGTGCTAATGTAAGCATCAGGTGCGTTTCGTTCGGTTTAATTTTTTTTCTTTTTCTCGTTTCTGTCCGAGCGTGTGCCACGCATCGGACGTTCTTTCGTTAAGTAAGCAGTTCAGCATTTTGACGCTATAGGGATTTCTTTCTTTAGGCGAAAACAAACTAAGCAGACGCTCATTTCACGAGAACCGAAATCGAACGGGAATTTTATTCTTTCTCGTTCTCTTTGTGCAAAAAGAAGATGGAAATGGAGAATTCACAACCTTCTGTAAATGTCGGCAATACATTCCGACGCCTTTGGGCACGCTTGGGCTAAGTTTGGCAACGTAACCGCGTGACATCATTCTGCTGGGATGGCGTGCCAGACGCCATCATTTGCGAAGCCGCCGTTCGATTGTTTTGGTCTTTATCTTATCTCTTTTTGAGGCAGAGACAGTGATGCAAATTGCTCCCCACACATATACGAATCGGTCGCAAGCCGATACGGGTCACCGATAAGAGGATTCCGGCCTCGCTTTGCAAGCAGCGGTGACGTGTATAGGGCGAGCCCCGCGGCGCGACCTCGCAGCATCCTCTATGGAATGGGGCAGCGGGGGAGTTCACACTGGCGGCGGTGATAGCAACGCAAAACCTTTTTGCAGCCAGGGGCGAGTTTGTGGGCTCCTCTTTGCAATAAGAGAGCGGGAAGGGGGTCCTACTTTGACCATCGTTTTCTCGAATTTTTGCGGTCAAAAATATATTGGGTCCAGTGTCGTCTTCCAAACTTTGCTCTCAGTGCACGGGGGCTTGGCGTCATCCTCCTCCCGTTTCCCGGTAAGTCCGCCTTTCTCACTTTGAGAGCGGCTAGCTGAGCGAGTTGGGATGACTGCATTTTTCACCGCAGCGCGAAAGGACGCTGACGACAGAAGGGAGTACACACGCATGCCCGACAGTTCTATGGAATGAAATGCATGCGTGCACGAAGTAAATTCGAAAGCACCAAAATCGAACTGAAGCGCGAGCACGTGTTGAGCGCGCGACGGCGCGCATGAGCTGAAAAAGCCCAGAAACACTCTGCAGATAATTTCTGATCGTGTGTCGCACTCGAGAAGGCTCATCCGAGGTCGCTTTCTCGTTTTCCGCTAGCGCGGCCGACGCCTGTCTATTGTATGCGCACTCTCTTTTGGCTACGTGAAATGCTCTCCGGCAAGCCTATGTTTATGCCTGAACGCCCGTCGAGCAGTGGCACACGCAACGCTGCAGAGAATAGCTTTTTTTTTTTGAAAGCGAAATTTATTGCCCCAGGGCATCAATGATGGGTGAAGGTGTGATGAATGATCTAAACGAATGGAAAAAGGTTAGCTGATTTGAAGAAGTCCAGTAGAGAACGATGGTACGGTCCCTGCGTCCAGGCAATGTATGAAGAAGGGTTGTTTGGTGAAAGACCTGCTAGCATCAGGTGCCGGATCCTTGTAGGCTTGAGAGCTGGGCAGTCCCACAGTAAGTGATGAATGTTGGCCTCAATGTCCTCGTGTTTGCATACCGGACACCCTGGCCGAGGAAACAATTCTCGGTACTGAGGCCACTTCCGAGTGATGGAAGGTGTGAGGGCAACCCCGACCCGGATCCTCCTAAGCGCAACCTCCTCTGCACGGGTAAGACCGCGGGGGAGGGTTACCGCACACGGAGGGATGAGAGCACGTGTGCGGCGCCGGAGGAGTTCCTTTCTTGATGAAAGGAGGGTAAAATTGTCCAAATGAAGGAGCCGAGGCGGTGATGAGTTTGGATTCGCAAGGCGGATCGCTAAATCTGCCTGGCTTTGATAGGTCAGCAGATCACGTGGGACCCACTCAATACGTACTGGCTGCGGGATGCGTGCCGGAGAATATAGTTTAAAGATGGTTTATGCCCCCTAAGCGAAACATTAGTACAGCTCCCCATTTGACTCATGTGAACCCCGCCGCCGGGTGTACGGAAATGCACTGCCACCTTTTTACGCGGCACGAACTGAGACGCACGCTTGACGCGGCAACTTTTTTTCTGTCTTCGCGACCTCTTTACGAAAACGTCTTCCCACGTGTTTTATACGCAGTGTGGCGTCGGCTGAGTGTCACTGTCTGCTTGTGGCGCCTGTCGACAGTTTCACTTTCCAGTGGCCACCTTGGGGGCGGCTCTCCCTGTTTAATCGGCCTCTCAGGCACGTCCTCGATGAAGGGATGCGAACAGCCGGCGGTTTCCAGTCTGATGCACCTGGTACGAAAAGCTGGGGACAACATTTGGACCACGCCTGCGGTGAGCTTAGAGTGGCCTGATTTATGCTCCTTGACTGGCCGCGCTCGGTGAGCACACATGACCGGCTTTAAATCGCAGGCGTGAATGTTACGTCCAGGACGTTAACAAAGGCCAGATAGCCGTCAGTGTATCTAAATGTTATTTCAGCAATGCCAACCTAGATTACGACGTAGTGGCCGATGAAATGAACTGAGAAATATGTCGCTTTTGGTGGGCGCGAATAAGATATTATAGTAGTCGCCTGAACGCTGTACGAACACTTCTTTATTTAAACCAACGAATATTGCTCGCAAGTAAAAAAAAAATAGAAAATAAAAGTAAAGAAAGCTTTCCACCAATACACCGTGCACACCGGATCACGAAAGCTGTTTCATCGTTGTTTACCGGAACGCAAGTTTTTGTAAGAAGCCACCAAGGGGGGTCATACGGCAGAGAATGTTACAAATCATCAACACTGAGGGCTTCACAGCGTCCAGGGTCATTTAGTCTCTGCACTCGGATACAACTCAAGGATACAGCGGCGAAAGCTGCTCAAAGGAGGCCCTCGAGCCAATGACGTCAACCTATTGTCATGACGTCGCAGTTTCACGTATACCGTGAAATGGCCGGTGGCTGGCAACTGCTTCCGTGACGGGGGATTAACTGCGTCGTCATGACAATAGGTCAACGTCATTGGTTAAAGGGCCTCCTTTGAGGGGCATTCTTAATTCAGTTTTGTCCATGTATAGCCATGCACCACTGCACCTGAAGTGGCAGGCAAAATGGGTCATCCGTCGCCAGCGAAGCAAAGGTGGATTTATGAGGCGGGGGGGACCCTTCTTTGAGTAATTTCGCATGCAGAAACCATGCTGAAAATGCTGCATTTTTTTTCATCGAAAAGAGCAAGAAATTATTGGTTCGTATGGGGCTGCCTCGTCCAAGTGTGACTATAAACCCGCCCCTGCAACGAAACGAGGTGATTGTATACAGGTAGCTTGCTGCTATTTGGCTGATGTCCTCCGACATTGTGGCTCTGAAAGGCGTCTCGGTTGCAATGAAACAAAACGCCCTCGCTTTGCCCCCTCAAGGGCTACGCTCATCGAGTGTAACAACTTCCCGCACATCGTTTAAGCCACGCTGGCGATTGCTTGGCGAATGCCCTTCGCAATGGCTGCCCCGGCTTTTCGGCGAAGAGCCTTCACGTATCACAATAAAATGACCCCCCCCCCCCCCCCTTATCAGAGAGCAGTGCATGCAGGCCATCGCTGGCCATGTGGTTGGCGAGGCGCCACACGGGATTAGGCTTTTTTACGAGGGAAGCTCCATCTCGGAACAGCATCAACGCAATCCGAGTTGTACCGTGACCGGTGCTCATGGAGGCAAATCCTGAGACACTGACGCCAAATGCACAGGGGGAGTGCACCTGGGTACAAAACAGAGTTACTGCCCAAGTCCCGATAGCATCACCCCACAACAGTCCGATAACTTTTTATCCCCCAACACGTGCAATTTTACGCGCGCTGTAGTGGCCTTCTTTCTGGCGGTAGACGTCGGTGCAGCCTGGCACCAGTCCCTGGCGGGGCGGTCGGTTCTGTTCTTCCTGCGTGGTTGGTTGGTCGTAGTGCATCGTCGTCAGATCTTATCACCCGTCGACGGCTGCCATCTTCGGCTCTCCCCTTCCTTCACGCCTTTTGTGGCCATCAAATGAAAAATGGAACAATACCCACTTCGGAAGAGGGGCATGGCCGAAACTCGGGCGGTGACTTCCTGTTGCTGAAAAATAATTTGCGCCTGCCGCAGCGCTCGCGCGCGTCTTCTACGTCGTCTGCGTCTTGCGCTGTCGTCCACAGGTCTCAGCGCTTTTGTGTGGCACTGCAGCGAGCCCTGGTATAGGGTATTCGTCACCATCGTCAGCCTTAAATCAGCCCTTGGCCGTGGCAGCCATCACGTTTTCTGGCGGTACCAGGTGCGAATCGAGCACTTGCCACAGACTAGCGGCATGTACTGAGCTGCGGTTGAACATATGCGTGAAATGTAGTGTTTCTATATGCATCGACCTTTGTCTGCGCAAGGCGACCATACCCGGTATGTGTTGCATACGCTAACAATCTGCTGATGGGGTGCTGCTGGAGCTTCTGTTGGCGTTGTGCCTGCTGCGTTGGCGAGCGACGTTGCTCGTGCTATACGCACTGGGAGTGGTCCAGATTCACGGCTGCGTCCATCCTTCCCGATTGAGCAGAACCACCACGTCTGCCATTCGTAGCGCCGGTCGTGTATGGGAGAAGCGAGTGTCCCGAGCACTCTTTCTAAACAGGCGCCGCCGAGCTAGCATTCTGTGGGCAGTCCACAGCGGCGCCGTGCGGCGGTGTTCGTGATGTAACCGGCGCAAACGGGTCGCTTACGCTATCGTCGCGTGGGCCGCCGGCTGGTGTTGTGCCAACGCTGCCGCGTCCGGGAGATGAGCGTTGCACATCGCCGCAGCGCCCGCCTGGTTTTTCCTCCCTGGTACTCTCTTCTGGCGTCGTTCGGCAGCTTGTTGCCCGCTAGTTGTGCTATAGAACTGCTGGAGAGACAATCCCCCCCATAGACGCCAGCGCGAATGGATGAATCCAAAGGCGGCTATGTTGCCAGGGGCATAAAGCTTGCAGCGCTGGTGGGTTAGGAGGGTACTTGCGAGCAATCGCTTTTGAAAAGTTTATCACGGAGTCATCTCGTTGTTAAAAATCATCATGATCAATATATCAGCCAAACTGCGTCGACTGCAGTACAAAGGACTCTCGCACATCTCTCCAGTGAGCCCTGTCCTGTGCAGCTGCGGCCAGCTAATCCCCGCAAACTTTCTAATGCTCATCTGTACACCTGACTATCTGCCTCCCCCTACTCTACGCTTGCCTTCTTTTGGGAGCTATCATTCTGCAATCATCGTTGGAAAAATTATTCGTGGCAGACCAGATTTTATGTAATATGCGCATTATATATGGCGACCGGACCGGGTGACAGCCAGCGGTTGGCTTTGTCAATGCTTCTTGGGCTAGAAAACGTTTTTGAGCGGCATCGAAAGGAGCTTCTGTAGCGCATGAGACACACCCGTGAACATACAATGACCACGCCTATCGATGCCACTATTACGCGATGTCTAATCTGCTATTATACCTGGAAACACCTGAAGTGCGCTGCATGTGCTTCGCTGACGAAGCATGTTAGCACTACAAAAGGTGCTTGCGTTACCAACGATGCTACAGCGTATTCCTGCTGTTATCCCCAGACATGGGCATCCTCACGAGGGCGAGCCTTAATGAGGGCGTCCTCACCCTCACCTCATGAGGATTCCACTCGGTGAGGTCAGGGTGGATGGGCACATGAAAATTCGTGAGGACGAGGGCGAGGGAGGGAAGACATAATAAGGTGAGAGCGAGGGAGGGCAAGATGCACTGTCTGAGGGCGAGGGTGGTGGCCCGAACTGTACCCCAGCCTATTGTTTTAGGTGGAGGTTCCCGTGGAAGACGTAGGTTTCTGCCGTCTGGAGGTGCACGAGGCGAGCACGAAAGGCGGGGAGCCGCACGCCTTCTCCGTCGCCGCGATGTACTACACCGCTTACAATACTATGCTGAAAAAAGCGCTCTGCTAACTGAAAAAACGTATTTTTAAAAATTTTGTAAAGTATTCGGTGAAACTCCCTGTATGGTGCGCCAACAAGGGACCACTGGCAGGGCCGTGCGGGTGGCCGCCAATCCAACGAAAACCACGGTACCGCAGTCAACATTTTCATTATAAGCCCCGAGTCTGTCAGATGATCAGAGTGTAGTGTAAAGCATGTAGAAATTATGCCTAGTAAGGTTATTAAATCCCGGAACGAAGTCCGATCTCAGCTCAGTGGTGTTTCAAGAACTCGCTGCAGCGCAAAAATACTGCTACGAAATTCGACTGTCAAATCAAAGCCTGTTGGCGGCGTTGGTGTGGAATTTTATTCACACTGCGAGTAGTTTAGTAAAGTCGTATCTTTCTATTTTCTCTGGAATTGCAGTATAGGGAAGCGGTGCCGCAGAGTGGTGGGCAAAGACAACCACTACGTAGTCCTTCCATGGAAATGAAGCAGCAGCTTAACCACCTTGGTCTGAATCATCGCTCGCTCCTCGTTGCAATTGCAAGAGGTGCTAAGAAAGAAAAAAAAATGTACTGCTCTCCAAATAACAGGAACACTACTTGTTTTTTTTTTCTGTCCTTGTGAGACATGTGGCCACATAATCGCGCACCTGATTTTATGAAACAAATCAGTGTTTGTAGAATCCGCAGACGTGGAAGCAAAAAAAAAAAATCACGGGCGGTTTCGCTTGATGTTAACCATGAATGCGCTAGCACCGTTAGTCCTGTTTCGCATGGTTTATCTTGACTTTCTATGCTGTCGCTTGGCCTGAACATGCTTACTTTGGCTGATATGTCATATGTTGTAAGTTTGCGTATTATTGCATCATTTTAGACTTGTGCTGCGGTAGAATTGGTCCTTCTCTACATTCACAGATCCCTGGTAGTCCTGATTCCGCTCTAGGTGCAGCGGTTAAGCTACGCGCCACTGCCCTGAAATGGCAGCTGCTGCCATCAGTGGGGCTTGTGATACACATGTTGTTCCTGGGGAATCTCTCGCGACTAATCATTAAATTGAATTGCCACGGTGGGCAGTTTGCTTAATATCCGATGGGCAGTTTGTGGTGACGTCACAGCGTCACATGACCAGTGTGGCCCACGTGCCAGAAGCTTTTCGGGAGAGTGGAAGCGCTAGGGCTCTAAAATGGCAACCGCAGGAATCTTTCATTCCAGACTCAAGGAGTTAGTGATTACCATTATTCAGCCCAAATGCTGTATTTTAGCGACTGCGTTATTATGGAGGCGAAGCGCTAAGGCGCCCGTGTGCTGTGCTTTGTCAGTGCACGGTAAAGATCCCCAGGTGTTGGAAATTATTCCGGAACCCTCCACTACGGCACCTCTTTCTTCCTGTCTTCTTTCACTACCTCCTTTATCCCTTCCCTTACGGCGCGGTTCAGGTGTCCGCCGATATATGAGACAGATACTGCGCCATTTCCTTTCCCCAAAAACCAATTATTAGTTTTTAGCGACCAGTTTGATTTTGAAGTGGCCTGAATAATGTTTTATTTTAAGCGACAGCACAAGAGCCTCACTTCAGCAGAAAGCCGGCATCGCACTGTGGGAACACACTAAATAACTTCATAGCTGGGGGAGCGGAATCCGAACCCGTGGCTTCGCTAAAAAAATCAGTTCAGCTGGCTGAGTTTTAAAACGACTGTTAGTGAGAGTGAGGTGATGATGATGAAACGATGAATAGGATGACAGGTGCCCAGTGTGCGTGGGATAGACGAGACGCAGGGAGGGTCAGCAAATTTTTGGAAGTGAGGATGAGGGAGGGCCATGATTCAGAATTGAGCGTGAAGGGAGGTAAAGTAAAAATGAGGGCATTTGCCCACCTCTGGTTATCCCCTAATTTGTACAACAGCGCGGCCTGTAAAGCATGCAGATGGTCTGACTACTCTGTCGAGAAGACATAGCTCTTTGTTACCTGGCGTTAAAGCCCTTCGGGGCTTTACTAAAAAACGGCTCAGTGGTGGTTAGGGCGCTCGTCTGCTGATCCGAAGTTCCCGGGTTCGAACCCGACCGCGGCGGCCGCGTTTCGATGGAGGCGGAACGCAAAAGGCGCCCGTGTGCTGTGCGATGTCAGTGCACGTTAAAGATCCTGAGGTGGTCGAAATTATTGCGGAGCCTTCCACTACGGCACCTATTTCTCTCTCTCTTCTTTCCCTCCCTTCCTTTACTGCGCTGTTCGGGTGTCCACCGAGATATGCGAGACAGTTGCTGCGCCATTTCCTTTTGAAAAAAAAAATTTTTTTTCGTTCCATACACAGCAAACACTCATGTTATGTTGAGTAAAAAAAAAAACCAAAACCTATTTTTTATTTACTCAACATAACGTGAGTGTTTGCTGTGTATGGAACCGATCGGTAGTAATAGATATAGCATGGCCCTGATTCAGCGGCACAACACGCCTTTTATACTCAGACGTGCATAAAATCTGGTCTTCGGGAGTAATGGACTGGACCTAAAAAGTGATTCAGAGCACACTAATCGGCAGTGTATTTTTATTAATGAGGAAAAGCAGCGCGGAGACACGGGACTAGAAAGAACACGACAGCACAACGCGCTGCACTTATTGCACAAACCATTGTGATACAGTTAGGAATTCACAGCAGGTCAGATTGCAAGAAAAGAACAAATTGGTGACAATAACTCTGTATTACTGTACTCTTTGGCGTGATCACGAGCTGATTTCGTCAGGTTTGTGTGTTAGTGACTGTGGTGTAAATAGTTTTCTCCCGGCGTGTTTCTTTGTCGTAAATTGACAGGTAACCTTTCGGTGCAAGCTGCCTCTAGTAGTTCCATTTGCAGACGTGGGAGAGGTCATCAGCTTTCCCTTGACGCCTTCCAACGGGCTGAACACGCGGTCATTGTTCTCAAACGTTGACGCTCCATCATGTCGTATTTCTTTGGCAAACTTTGCCGTACTTTCCATGGTGCGTGGAGAATAATTCACCAGCCGAAATATTTCTGGAAAAGGAAACGCTTTTGTTCCTTGATTGGCCTCTGAAGTTTGTGCCTAGGCGACATCAGCGAGAAAAAAAAAGGAAGATTTTATAAAATCGGGTGTTTGGCGCACGGTATGGATTAGTTGTTTTGCCTACCTGTTTGTGCGCTAATTCCAAAATAATAATGGGGCATGAAACACGAAGCAAGTTTTGTTTTTATTAGTTTTTATTTTTCATTTGAATACCGCGCCAGACGTGGCTTTTATTTATTTATTTGTTTACTTATTTATAGGCACTGGGATGTGGTACAAGATAATAGCAGGTTGGATGTATACATCAAACGTAAAGGAATACGAACACACTCAAATTGATAACATTTGCAGGCATTTTTCAAACATCGGTAAATAATTCTGGGTAACAATCTCGCTATTAAGGTTATTCCAATTTGTAATATTGTCCTCGGGGAAAAAAGTAATATTTAAAACAATTATACCGCGCGTTGAAAGGGTTTTTGTTAAAGCATATCACGGTCTCGCGTTATAACCTGAGGCGTGAAGAGCAAATTGGGAATTGACTTTTATTTTATTTTTATTTTTGTTTATTTTGATTTACCGTTTACCAGCTGAAAAAATTGCCGGTAGTTTTGCTCTGGTTAAAGCGGGAGTGACGCGATAGCTACAGCTGGCCGAGTGGAACTCGCTGAGTTCAGTTGCGAAGTCACTCTTTCGCCGCTCCGTTTCGCTGGGCGTTCCTTCATCTTCGTCCCACTTGACACGGCGCATGCGCACAGCTGTGGCAGCTGGGTTTCTCCGGAGCGCCGCGCCGCCCGCAGAAGCAGCAGCTGCTCCGCACCACGTGCCTGGTCACGTGACCAACCACGTGACGAACCACGTGACCTACCACGTGACAGCGTGGCGGCGCAGCCACGCTGAAGGCTCGAAGTGCAGCCGTCATGTAGCTATCGCTGCAAAACTTTAAGCGTTAATAGCTGTCCTTGACGCATACACAAAATGTAGCGTGCCGACTTGCTATAGTTTGAAGTTGACGAACGAAGCCGTGCACTGCGTGCGCGGAGCCTTCTAAAACAAAGCTGTCTCCGTTGTAACTCAGCGACACTCGCAGCCAGGGATGCTGCCGGCTTAGAGGTATTGCGTTGCAGTCAGTTTTGAGAAAGCGGAAGTTGATTAGGTGTGCGGAGGAGAGGGAGTTTGATTCGAAGGGACTTCCACGGCGCCAAGTGCATGCTATCGCGGCTGCTGTCTAGGTCGGCGCTCTTGTTGCTCTTGACGGCGCCGGCCTTGGGCCGAGAGCGAGACGACTGATATACGTGCACACGCACTCCGCACTAGTGCAGGCATCCGATAGCGGCGGCGTCACGCAGATACGGCGCCAAGGGCAGCGCAGTGTGGGGCAGCAGGCTGTTGCGGCGCGGTGCCTGGTTCCTTTTCATGCATTGCCGGTGTGCGGCGCACGTTCCCCGCACAGCTGCGACACAGCTGCTTTCCGAGACCGCTTTCTGACGTAGTACGTATATACCCTCTGCCCGATGCGACGTACCAAAGCCGGCGCGAGCCCCTGAGCCTTGTTGAGGTCACTGATGCGCGACCTTGCGATTCGTCTGTTACCTCTACTGATGTGTGGAGGCTTCACTCTCGACGGGCCTTTTAACCTGTTCACGGGGAATACGTCTTCCGTGGGATAAGCACATTAGCTCCCATTCGGTTTTTTTTTTTTTGCACTTGCGAAAAAAAGTTCTAGAAAAGCATTTCCAAAGTGGGGGGGACCGGGGCCCCGCAACTGTCTCTCGGTGAGTTTCCCGTAAATCGGCCCATGGACTCATTGCGCATGGCGTGTCAGGGGTGTTGTTCTGCCCTGCATCCGTCTCAGTGCATCCTCGCAGCCCAAGTGCCACTTTATCCGTTCCGTAACAACGTCGGCTGCACCTGGCCACGTTCGCTGGCAGCGTGCCACAGCAAAAGCCGCCAGCTCTCATTGACCGGTGTACAGCAAAGGACAACAAAGCGACAGTTCGTCAACGCAAACCTGTAAAAGTGATTGTGATTGGCTTTCCACTTGCGTAGAATGGACGCTTTTATCGATCGTGTACTCTTGTATCATCAGCAGTGGCGCAGCAAGTTCGTGCTTGAGTTCTGATTTTCTGGAAACCATGGAGTACTAACAACCTCTATCGCTATCTCGCACGCGCAGTTAGGGCCCATTCACACTTGCGAGTCGCAGAGGTCGCGCGACTGTTTTGGTCGAAAAGCGACAGTCGCAAACGGTCGCATTGGTTGAAAAGCGACAGTCGCGGGCCGGTCGCTCGCTGCTCGATTTTGCAGCCCCGCGACTGCGAGTCGCAAACCGCTGAACCAATCAGCGAGCGATCCGAGCTTTCGGCAGCGACGCCGCTCGCGGGTGCGCCGAACGACGAACTGCTTGGCTGCCGTAGTCGTCGCTAAGCCTAGCCGGTTTCACGTCGATGCCGCAGCTGAAGGCGTTTCGGAACTGACCAGCGCTGCAACCAAGATGCTACTTTCGTCACGCCTTTATTGTGAACCCCGTCTCATGGTAATAAAAAAATATGCTCGATTTCCGCGACGCCTTCAGCAGCGGAGGAAGCAGACGCCAGGCGATCGAGCCGCTTTGGGCAACAGCAGCAAGGCGGCTATGAGAAGAAATTCGCTTGTATCCAGCAGCTCGGTATTGGCCAACGACCCTCAAAACTGATTCATTTTTAAATTTCGACTTCCCAGAGCATGGTATGAACGGGAACAAACAACATACTAGCACATTTTTCCGACGCTAGCGGCCGGCATCCAGGCTGGCTGGCAGGCCGCTTGAACGGCCGCGGTGCACATTGCCGCTACATCCTCCTCTTCGCTCAGGTCGTCGCAGTACGTGTTGCTAATATCGAGGGGCCAGAGCACTTTCGAGAATCTAGCGCGAGCGCAGGAGACGCGGCCAAAGCAGACGAAACTCTCGAAAGCGTGCGAGCGGCGTCATTCCCAAGAGTTCTCATTTCAAACGAGAGTCGAACGAGAATGCGACCCGCAGGTCGCCCTTGCAAGTGTGAACATCGGTGTTGTCGAACTGCGGTGTAGTCGCAGGCGACTGCTGGTCGCGCGACCTCTGCGACTCTCAAGTGTGAATGAGCCCATCCAGTCTCCATATCTCCACACTCGCGTCCGGAGTTCTCTTTTGGGGTGTCCCTGCGCCATCATTGCAGCGGTTCCGCAAGCACTTCTTTCCGGGACGCTGCGGGTGTCCCCAAACACCGGCGCTTTTAATGGATTAAGCCTGGCCTCTCTGTTTGTGTCGTCCGAGATTGGTCTTGGCGGCACCGCGCCACCCCCGCCCGCGAATCACGACTTGGCGTACTGGAGCTGAGCCCCTTCTTCTAGAAGGCCGATGCATGTGTGCTGCAGGCCGACTTGCCTAAGTGCGCCAGGCAGCACGTCGGCTCTTCGTCGTCGGATGTTGGCGAGGGACGTGGGCTCGAAAGCGCCAGTTTCGCATCTGAGCGGGCTTCGATGACTGCAGCAAACAGTCTCGTGTACCGCCTGTGCCTCCCAGAGTTGTTCATCGCTGTTCAGCAGCGCAGCCTAGCCACAGAGGAATGTTGAGGAAATAAAGTTTGCCCTAGTGTCCTGGCAGCGCAGTGCACTTTTACTGCCGATGGTTTGGCCTTGTGTTAGCTGTATATTTAACCATACAGCCGTGTGCTCGTGCAGCTTGCCGCGCAGACAAACGTGCGGTAAGTGTTCGTGCTTCGATCGTTTCAGCATTCTTGGAGTCAGGACCGTTGTCAAGTTTGGGGCTGCAGCGCTTAGCCCCGGCTCTTCCTTTGGAATAGAAGAAACATATTTTCACCTTGGGCTCCGCCAGGTTCGGGGGTGCGGGCACAGAAGTATACACGGGTCTTGAATTCGCTGAAGAAATTCCACCGCGTGCAATACGTCACAGTGACAGCCGTAGTGTGTCTCAGGCGACCGACGTCGTGCTGTGGGCCATGCAGCCTAAAGCAGGCTGCGCCTCATGAAGATGGAGCATCGAGAGTGTTGAAGTGGAGTCGCCGTATGGTTTAGTGTTGTTGCGCCGTCCAGTGCCTTGTGATGGCCAGCACACCAGGAGTGCTTTGCACTGCGTGGCCGACTCGGCAGAGGTCACCTGCCCCTGTTACATACGGTGTCTTGCTACCATTCGCGACGATACTACCAAGTCGCGACGATGCTGAAGAGAGTCGGCGCTGCGAATTCAGCAGCCGCGCGGCTGTGTTCATTGCTTGCCGCGCACTCTGTTGCCCCCCTGCAAGAAACCCCGAACCGTCGCGAGGATGGAAGTGGACGGCGACTCCTTCGGCCCGACGGCGATGTTGCGGCGGCCGCGCTCTGTCGCCGTAGCTTCCTTCCTCCGTCCCTCACTCGTGCTGTCAGAGCGAGGCGACAAATGGCCGCGTGTGCCGTGCCAACTGTGCAGCTGTCCCGGTGATGTTCGCCCAGCGGATGAGTGGCTCGTCACGCTGGTCGCTCGTGCTGCCTCTATATCTCTTGTCTTTAGCGCGTCCAGCACCGACGCGTGTCCTTTGACATTTATGCGCCATTTAAGCGGTGGTGCACATGGCTGTTCCTTCGTGTTCTTTTATAGGCATTGTGTTTAAGCTGAAGTGTATTTAACGAAATCTGTTTCTAACTAACTTTTTGAAGCTAAGTGTGTTTTTTCAAACTGCTGCCGAATTGTACATGAGGGGGCCGGGCTTCTTCAAGCCGCAATCATGCGGCTTTTACCCGCCACGCCCTCTTTCTCCTTGAGAGAGAAGATAAAGATTTGATTTGTTTACGCAGCTGTCTTTTCGGGCGAGGACAGTTCTAAGCGCATATCCGACATCGGGGTGAAGCCAGCACACGGCTGTCGAATGAATGCATGCTGGACGGAACGGTGCATGGCCTGCAGAGCCGCGTATGCACTGTGCGGTATACACTCCGTCTGTGTCGGGAACGCGTGCTGTCCTGTGGACTCCCCGTGGAGCTAGTCTCCCTCTTGTGTGGCTGCCGCAGCAGGAGCAGGGGCGGACTGCTGTCGTGCGGGGAGGGGTCTGTAATTAATAAGCGGAGCGTTGCACCCGCTGCCCCGTTGACGTCCTCCCGCGGACATGCTAATGCGCTCAGCTTGTCTTCATAACGGTGAGGCTCTGCGCCGTGTCGAGGGCCGGCGACGTCTGCCTGCGTCGCTGCGCGCTCTGACGTCACTGGTCTTGTCACGGCAAGCTGCGCGGGCGGCGGAGCGGCCGCAGCTGCCCCGTCACTGGGCCGACGGCGAGCTATATACGTGCGGGGACGGGAGGAAACGGGGCAACAAAGCAGCGCGCTTGACAACAGCACGTGCTCGGGGACAGAACTGCTCACGAAGAGACACAGCGCAAAACAGCTCGGCGTCAGAACGGCGTAGGGACTACGAGTGTACGAGCACACGCGTTAAACCGGCGTAAGGAAAAAGCAGCTGTGTGGCTGGCTTTCGCAAGCATATAAAAATATACCCTTTTCTGTTTATTGAGCTTACACAAGCCGGTTTTCGATTGCTCCATCCATATATCTTGCACCGGTTAAAAGCGGACAAATACTGCGTGCAGCGCTGAGTGGGCCCACATACGTGGCGAACATCGGCTGCCCAGCTTGGCTCAACATTTAATTGCCGATTGACAGATAGGGCTGGCCGAAGGTGCGTCACCAACATCGAGCCAGCATGAATGACCGACCTGGCCAGACAAGCCAGCACTGCTCCTCTGTAGGGCCGGCATTGAAACTAATTTAACCAGTTAGGAATGAAAGGCGACCACCAAGCCTGTGCAGCAGCGGCGTACGAATGAACAAATCGCTGACATGCCAAGTGGCACCGTTTGCAGAAATGCACGCGTACTGACACTGCGAACCCGACAACTGCGTGCCCCGCGTACGTCGGCCAAACAATACAATGCAATGCAATATTTATTCTGCACAATCAAAAACCCAATACACGTAACAGGCCTGCGAAAGCCTCAGAGGGTTTGACTGGCAGTGCCTGGCAGTCAGAAAGTTGTTACTGAGGATTGCAGTATGAAAGAGAAAAAGCATAAAGATGATTGAAAAAAAAAATTAAGTACTTTTTAACAGTCTTTTTATCGCTTGTTTAGTGTTCGCTTTTAAAGCAGGCACTGGCAATTTGTTAAATATTGCGGGCACATAATATTGTCGCGTTAGTTTTCCATATTTTATTTAAGTCATGGGGATTATGAACGGATCCTTTGGTCTTATGCAAGGGGTTGGTGTGTATAGTGTTTTAAAATCATTGTTCCAAAAGTGGTTACTTGTAACAGTTTCGACCATAAGAGACGTAAAGGAGGCCATATTCAAAAGCTTAAACACACCTGTGTCTTTCTTAGGGCATACATCATATACCATTGACAACAGCAGCAAGGAACGCAACTCTTGAGCTCCAGCTGAGGGTGCAGTGACCATAACATGCTCCCCCCTGAGCGCACGCGTCCGAAATTTCACTTGGAGCCAACGGCGCTTGTCTGTTGGCCGGAAATAGTTTCTCCATTTACACACCTGCGTCAACATGAATGGCCAGTGGAAGTGCGCTCACCACAATGCAATTGCCTTTTATTAATGTCTTATCCTATGTTCGCATAAGACAGCAAAATAAAAAAAAAAACGAGACAGTCTGAGCCCTGAAGGTCTCCATATGTTAGCAGCCATGTCAAATTTTGTGCCGATTCGTCCACAGGAACATTTACCTCACCGTGCATTGTCTTAAGAACAGAGTTCGAATTCGTACACAACGGCCCGTATTCATAGGCGACCAGCACTTGATCCTGCGGATTTGAGCGGTGGCTGTTGTAGTTATCCTTTCTGGTGGTTGTCGTGTGTAAGGTATATTGATTAGTGATTGCCATCGACGGGGAAACGACCAGTCTTTCATGAACCAAAATGTGTCACAATTGGTGTATGCAGGGCCAAAAGATCTGTTGTCGAACTGACACTGCAGCTCAGCATAGGGGAACCCCAGGTTGTCGGAATTGCCGGAGCCCTCCACTACGGCGTCCCTCATAGCCCGTGTATTTTCTTTGGAACGTTAAACTCCCAGTAAACTAAACTAACCATTATAGGTGACCTGTCATCGCCTGGAGGCTCGTGGCGGTGGTAGGCCTCGCGCACCACAACCCTCACCACGTATTCGTTCGCGCAGCCGCTCCTCCTGTTGGCAACAACGGAGGCTACCAGCAGCAAGTTCTGAATTCATGCTAACATAATTAATGCCTGGACAAAATACACAAATATGGATGTATTTTTTTGCCCTCATGTAAAACCCTTGTTGTGTGTTATTTTAAATAATATTTATACGCAAAATATATTCCAGCTAATTCTATATCACGTACTAGATGCGTTTGCGCAGAACGCAGGTGAAACTAGTTATGGTTATGTATTATTTCTAAGAGAAACAACTCTGGTAGTAGGGAACTTTAGAAAATTTTAGAAAACAAAAGTATAAAAGTTGGAAATCGACAAGAAGGACTACGCGCACTGTAGGATAATTAGAAATGTCTAACTGACCTTGCAATGTATCTAGAGTTTGGCATTTCCGAGTTTGGGAAAAAACAAATGTGAGCAGGAAAAAAAATCTCTTCACACTACAGGTGCTGTACGTGTCTACAACACCATCAGTATTATCCAGCCTGGTTTAAAGCTATTAAATGTTTATTTAGCGTGCAATACCTATGGGGTATGGCAGTACTACTAACAAGGACATACATGCCTCTCCGCGTGCGGGGATCCTTTTGTGATGCAAAGGCAGCTTGCTGGTCTCTCATCGACGCAGGTGCTGTACGCGGGAAGTAAAAGCTGTCATGTATTATACACACAGAGTGCGACGCGTAATCACACACAGACTGTTTTTCCTCAGTGCACATATATTGCAGCACACTTGAGAGTTACCGCAAGCTGAGTCACGTGTGTTGGGCTTAGTGTTCGGTCTAGTCCTGTGCTCATCGCGGCACTGCGTTACTACTGAAGTCAGCAGTTCAAGTAAATAAACAAACAGCGGACTGCTTTATGCGGAGGGCCTGCAACAGTGATGACTGAGCGAATCGATCATCGGGCGGCGCATGAAAAAGTGGACAGCGCTCTCCTGTGGCACGTTATACGTGTGTACTATACGCTCGCATAAGCACTGCGCGCTGTACACGGTAAGTAGCGGGCAGCGCACGTCAGCAGCTTGGGCGGCGAGCGTCGGGTTTCGAGAGAGAGAGAGAGCAAGCGCAGGGGAATGCGCCCTGCATCCAGTGACTGCTGCACCACTCACGCACTGCTCGCTCTGGCGAAGATTTCTGCATCCGTCGTAACAACCGGGCGCGGCGGTACCGACATCTGCCACGAGCGTTTGACCGGAAAAACAGCCCCGTGCACGGAACCCATTAAGGGGTGCACACAGACACAGCGCTGCGCACACGAACGCTTTTAGTGCGAAAGCATTATATGGTTATGTCGCGTCGGCAAACGGTGTCCGCAGGTTTTGTCCGCACGATTATGTCGTTCTGTGGAGATAAATGCGCAAAAGTTTGATTGTGTTAGGTAGTGCGCGAGTAGAATTTGAATTGGGAAGAGTTTCGCTTATGAATTTTAATTAGTTAATTAAATAAACTGAATCAGCGAAAATAAATGCTGTTTGCAGCAGCTTTTGTGTGACTGATCCGATGAAAAACGATGTAAATGCGTGAGAAGGCTTACCTAGTATGAGAAATAAAAATAAATAGAAATATAAACAAAAGAATTCAAGTGAAAATGAGAAATAAAAGTGAAAAATGGAGATAGAAAGAGAGGGAAGAGATAGGCTTTTGCATTTCCGCTCTTCAGCCGACTTATTTTAAAATGCGGATGTCTTTTGAATTCAAAGTTTACTGCCCTGCAGTCAAGAGCGGTCAACTGCCCTTCAACTTCCTGTGAAGCGCAAAGCTGGCCACTGGCCGTCAGTTCAGTTCCAGTGTCCTTCTTTTGAACTTTGAATGAGTTCCATTCGAATTTCCTTAGTTTTCTTGAATTTCCTGAGCTTTCTTGAATTTTTTCTCAATATCCGCTGGAAAATCGGACTCAAAGGAAATATTCACGACAAGAAAACAGCATAAATTTCTGTTGATAAAACAAAATTTAAACTTAATTGAAATGGAAAAAAATAAGACTGGCGACATCAGGATTTGAACCAGTGACCCCCTGACCTCTAACACAACTCACTACAAGCTACAGCAGCCGTGGCCTAGTGGCTTGAGCATGTGGGATGTGCGGGGTTCGATCCTCAGTGCCGCCGGGTGCCCACCGGTGATACAATGGGTGCAAGCTTTCCCCTGGCTTCGTGCTCGGCTTATTCAGGGTGAATTGCTTGGGAAATGGGTCTTCGACCCCACCTTTGAGTAGACGAAAGCACCGTATGCCATGGTGCTATTTGGTCTCAGATGCCCTTGGGCCATAAAAATGCATCATCATTATCAACAAGCTACACTACGGCGATTTTTTTTAATGTGGCATAACACGCCTCTACGTGCAGGAACGAGCTGTACACAGAGATTACTTGCAGAGTAGACAGCTAGTGGCAGCGCTGCATTAACTTAACAGAAAACGCAGCTAAAACGGCGGCAAAGAAAGACATTTAACACATCAACAGCGGAAGTCAATCCGACAGAGTCACTTTCGTAGTAAGCATACCCTTCATCTGGAGCATGATGTGGCCAAAATGTGTTTTGGGGGAGACGATAGGCCGCCACGGTGCTAGTTGAAACTTGGCCATTTTTAGGCGTGAAAAGCGTTTCCCGAGTTGTCCGCTGACGAGTTGTTTTCATCAAGCACAGAATTTCCATCGGAAGCTAGATGTTTGCCGCTATAAACATTTAATGCAGCTCCTTCCGGGCTTGTTGGGAATGCAACCCACATTCGGGATGTCGGGAAGCGGTGCAGCCGTCTCCTGTTGCGTTGTGGCACTCACAGCACCGCGGCTGTTCGTCCCCCTTTCCCAAGAAACGCCGAGTTGCACCGCCATGCACAATTCCTTGCGTGTACGCACCAAGCAGGCATGCACCTCCCTCGCTGGTGTTGCATGATGGAGGCAGATGACTGAGCAAGTTGGTAGACATTCATTGCGAATAACACGATGGCTCAGTCGGAAGAAGAGGGGGTTGTGGTGCCAAGCGCATTTCACCGTACGTTGATTGCAAGGTATACGAGCAGTATACAGCGTTCCTTTGTCATGCGGTAGGAGATATGGAGGACAGAGTGGACGGTGTCTGAATGTGCGGCTTATGGGACATGCGAATGGCCTCGGCAGGGGTGACATACTTCAAGCAGTTTGGTGGCGCATTGTCGAAACGGCAGCAACACAAAGAGAATGCCCTCCGTTACTTTCGAGAACGAACGTTCTGTTCCGTCACGGATATCGACTGACACGGGAGACCGTGGAAGCGTTTTTCATGTCGAAATACGGGACTTCTTGTGTTAGCGATCCATCGGTCAGCCTTTCCGGGACTCGTACACAAAAAACAAAGTGTGGTGGACACAAGAATGCACATTAGCAGAAAAACAACAAAATAAAGCTGGGGGCTCTCTGTGTCGGTATCCAACAGCGGAGAACTTGATTGCCTTTAAGAGGGCCAAGGCCAGAGCGCGATTCATTCGAAGAAATACCGAGAAATCCTCTTGGCAGAAATATGTGTCCTCAATAAACAGCTCAATAACCTAAAAAAAGATGTGGGAAAAAGTTCGTAGATTCAGTAGTGACCATACCCCTTTCACACTTCCTCTATTGACTACACCCGGGACACAAACATCATTAGAAGAACAGGCCAACATACTAGGTGAGCATTTTGCTGAAGTTTCCAGTTCGTCCAATTACACAAACACGTTCCAGAAGCACAAAGCGATAGCAGAAAAACAAAAACTTCCATTTGCAGCAGGTATGCACGAGGACTACAATCAACCCATCACACTCCAGGAATTGATTAGGGTATTATCTTCTGGTAAAAAGACAGCAACAGGCCCAGATAATGTGCATTACGCTATGGTCGCCCATCTCTCTGAGGCTGCCGTGCAGGCATTGTTGAAATTCTTTAACAAAATATGGACAACTGGGAATATACCTGAGGAGTGGAAGAAAGCAATAATAGTACCTTTCCTGAAACCCGGAGAACCACCAACAAGTCCTAACAATTACAGACCGATAGCCCTCACCAGCTGCATTGCTAAATCTTTCGAAAGCATAATAAACATTAGACTGACCTTCACACTTGAATCTCGTCGACTCTTAGATGTACATCAATGTTGATTTAAGAAAGCATGCTCGACCACTGACCACCTTGTCCGCCTAGAAAACACCATCCGAGAGGCGTTCATCCACAAACAGCACTGTATCGGGGTCTTCTTCGATTTGGAGAAGGCCTATGATACCACGTGGAAGTTCGGCATCCTCCATGACCTAGCAGAGCTAGGGATCCGCGGCAGGATGCTGAACTGCTTGAACGACTTCCTGACCAACCGCACATTCAGAGTCCGTCTAGGAGCAACTCTGTCAATGACATTCACCCAAGAGAATGGCGTACCCCAGGGATGCATTTTAAGTACGACACTCTTCATAGTAAAAATGAATTCTTTGACCAAAGTAATACCCAAGTCCGTAATCTGTTCAGTTTATGTAGATGACCTACAGACAGCATACACTTTTTCCAGCATACTGTCCTGCGAGAGACAAATACAAATCACACTAAATAAAGTGGCTGCTTTGGGAGAGAAAAATGGATTCCAATTCTCTCCTCAAAAAACAGCAGCTGTTCTGTTCTCATTACGACGAGGCCTACAGGTCGATCCCAATCTGTTCTTGAATAAAACCACACTGCCAGTCAAACAGGAGCATAATATTTTAGGCGTCACTTTTGACAAGAAACTTACATTTCTACCACACATTAACAACTTTAAAAAGAAAGCATCCCAAGCCCTCAATGTATTAAAGGTACTCTCGCGAAAACGGTGGGGGTCCGATAGAGCATGCCTATTACAAATATATCGCTCTTTGGTGCGCTCCAAGCTGGACTACGGGTGCATAGTATATGGTTCAGCAAGAGCATCCTACTTGAACGACTGGACCCTGTTCATAATCTTGGTCTGCGCCTATGAACTGGAGCATATAGAACATCCCCGGTAAATAATCTTTATGTTGAAGCTAATGAGCCCACACTAGAGGATAGAAGAGTCACACTTACATGCACGTACATCCTAAAAACCCGTTCTCTTCCTAAACATTTCTGCTATCCCATTGTTACCAAGTGCCCATCTAGAAGATTATTCAATAATAAACCACATTTTATCAGGCCACTAATAATGCGCTTTGAAGATAAATGTGAAGAGTTAGCAGTGCTGGACGCCCTACCGAATATTGCACAAAGACATGAATATCTGCCACCATGGTACAGCCTCCCTTCGGTGTGTGACTTCACACTGACACACGTAAACAAAGAGGAAATGCCACACGAGCACATACTGCAAGAGTTCTTTGCCTTACAAGAAAAATATGACACCTACACTGAATTTTACACTGAAGGCTCAAAAACAGAAAGTCATGTCGGAAGTGGAGTAATTCAACGAAAAAATGAAAAAAAATGATACGATTACTACAGTATGCATCAGTATTTACTGCGGAGTGTTATGCCATCTTTGTAGCCGTAGAACAAATAGTAAAACAAAACATAAAAAATAGCATCATTTACACCGATTCACTGAGTGTGCTCAAAGCGCTGCACTCTACAAATGCTGCTGAACCCATAATAGGAAAAATCATACATAACATAGTTAATATCACAAAGCAAAAACATAACATTATATTCTGCTGGGTAACTAGCCATGTTGGAATTTTAGGTAATGAGAGAGCAGATGCTTGCGCAGCACAAGCTCGAATTGGCCATATAAAACAAGTTAACATACCACAGAGGGATTTTTCTAATTTATTGCACAGTAAACTCAGGCATAAGTGGCAGGTTGCATGGGAAGAACAGACAAACAATAAACTACACTCTATAAAACCCGTTTTGGGAGAGTGGAGATCATCTAAACGTCAGGAACGTTTTACAGAAGTTATTTTGTGTCGACTACGCATTGGACACACACACCTTACACACAACTTCCTATTGACCAAAAAAGACAAACCTCTCTGCGAAATGTGTGCCGATGAACTCACGGTAAACCACATTTTTAATTGTATGCACAAAACTGGAACAACTGAGGAAAGAATATTTGACAACATTCTACAATGAATACATCCCACTACACCCGATGTTACTTATGGGTGATCAAGCACTGGTTGATTTTTGAAGCATTTTTAAGTTTCTCAGAGGAGCCAATGTTTTAAACAAACTTTAGATATAAAAAGCGCAACCTTTAACAAAAGCTCTAACCGTGTGTTTGGCGCGTCATAGCCTCAGTTGCTTTTGCGCCATTAAAATCAATATAACTAACTAACCTTTCCGGGAAAAGAGAGACTTTTTTTAGATGCACGGGTAACGAATGCAAGGTAAGTTTCCCGCGCATAGGTTGATACGTGAGTGCTGTGCAGGGGTTGGCGGAGTGTGTTTATATATTGAGGCTTTTTAATAAACCCTTAAGTTGCGAGTAAGCGCTGTTTCCCCCCTTTGCGCCTGTGTTATTCACAATGAGTATTGCATGATGCCCTCGCCGTGCTACGGGAACACACGTTGATATACATCATTTTCCCCCGTCGAGCCCTGGGGGTGCCCTGTTCGTTCCAACGTGACTGTCTGCCCGCCGCGGTTGGAGGTAGTGCGCCGTTCGGTCTTGTTGGCGTTGCATAATCCACTACGCGATTACGCCTCACAGAGGAAGTGTACCAAGCGCAGCAAGAGGTAATACGTCGACACGGATTTGCGTAGCGCGACGCCGGCATTATGCGACGCCAACGAGGAAACTGCTGAGCTTGCACAGCAGGCATATCGAAGATTATGGAGGATTTATGCGTGTTAAGTGTGCATTCTTTGGAGGTGCACATTAAATGTGTAATGGCGGAGACAAGGGGCATCTGATGAAAGTTGTGTCTCTCGGGGATTTCGTCTCTATAAGGTCCCTTCATTGCAGAAATGGGAAAATCCCAAATGTTTAGAAATTGGTGATTACGGGCCGGGCTGTTGGCTTTCTTAATATGAGTGTATTGTTATCGTTCTTTTTGATTAGTAAACAGCGACACGACCGTTCGCTTTTTTTTTTCGTTTGTCAATGCTATCACAGAATATTGGGAACGCTTTTGAATTTTTCTTATTTTAAGAGAAATTATAGTAAAACAGGCAGTCGTCGGCGTATAAACGTAGTTTAGCCGGAAAGCATTAATAAAATGAGTCATGCTATGACAAAACGGTGTCAAAATGGGATGCCATATATGTGGTCACAATATGACGCAGGATGGCTTTTAATGCGGAAGCATTAGAACACTCGTGGTGCCAGAATGCGCTGTCCGTCGTAAAATTCACCAAATACTGGTCTAGTGACGTCACCTCCCATTGGCTTGACGGAAGTGACGTCAAATACCGATCTGCTGACGTGACATCAGATAAAGGCATCAACAGCTTCTAATGTTATTGCATAGCCAACATAATGTTATGTTAGGACGCAGAATGTTACATTAGGGTGGGAAACCCTACTACTCAGCTCCGACCGATAGACTGGACTACGGATCGTTGGCCCGACTGGCCGAAGACTTCGCCGGGATCCAAGGGCTCCTAGCCATCGTCTAGGCGGTAAGGCTAAAGGCCCCCCCCCCCCCCCCTCCCTCCTGTTTTTGTAGCGTGAGCTACACTGGCCGAGGTTGAGCAGTTTCGTGTGGCTCCTGGAGAGCCGTGGTGCGCATGCGCGAGGATTTGGGGGGAAAGGAAATGGCGCAATATCTATCTCATATATCGTAGGACACCCGAACCGCGGCGCAAGGGAAGGGATAAAGGAGGGCGTTAAGGAAGAAAGGGAGAATGAGGAGCCCTAGTGGAGGGCTCCGGAATAATTTCGACCACCTGGGGATCTTTAACATACACTGACATCGCTCAGCACTCGGTGAAACGCAATGGAGGTTTCAACGCGTTTCAATGGCGGTGAAACTATAAAAAATGTCATATAATGCGCGTGTCATTGAAGCAGCACTAAGCATAATAATCAAGCTATCCTACACACTAAACAATTTCTCGCCCTTAAGGGTGTAAATCAGCTGTCCCCAGACGAACGCCCTTTTCCAATTGTTCGGTGCTAAAAAAGGGCGCCGAGATCAGTACTCTTAAGGAAGGGTGCACTTCATGATATTTTACAGGGTGTAATGGTTGCACCCTCATTAAAGGGTACTATTTTTCCATAGCACCTCTACGAACGCATGTTGAAAGGGTGCTCCACACTGATCCACCCATGAAACAAAAGCCTTGGACTGATGCGCGCCCTCTAAACTTTCATGCTGTGCACCCTTCCTGAAGGGTGCTGATCTCTGCACCCTTTTTAGCCCCCAAAAGGGTGTTCGTCTGGGGACAGCTCATTTGCACCCTTATGGGTGAGAATTTGTTTAGTGTGTAGACAACCAGGGAAGCTAACAATAACCAGCTGAACCTTACCTCACGCTACGTATATCCTGGCATAGCCTGGCTAAGCCACTGCTAATTTTTTGTTGGACGTTTTAAGTTATTCGATCCATCCATTATGGCGTCGATCTTCTGTTGAAACGTTGAACCAGTACCATGAGAGAATCGGATGGGTTGCGGCACGTCGGAAAAACCCGCCCGGGAAGCCGCTGTGCCTGAGACGTCGTGCTCGGCTGGGCACTGAATGATGTCGCTCGAATCAATGCGCAGCCTGGCTCAGTGATGCCGATCTGCGTAATCTAAGAACCGGGCCAGGAGGCAGCCCTTCGGTTGCCTGTAGTTCCCGTCCGATCGCGAGTGAAATGGCGCCACCGTCCCGCAACTGCACACCCGCCGTCGTTGAAGGAGCGGATGCTGCGCGGGAGGGCCCCTCCTCCCCCCGTCTCCCGGGCCATGTGTGGCGTCCCCCTAATTGCCCTCCGGCCGCGCGTAGACGGCGCGTGCGGGGCACGTGGCTGCAGCGGCGCTGGAGACGCGGTAATGGATGCGTCTCCGGCACGCAGCTGGCGCGTTTGTTTACCCTCCGCCATGGGTGTCGCGCCAGCGTGGCGGCGGAGGTGTTTCGTCTGGCGTGGGTGTCCCTCCGGCCCCTCTCCCTCCGCAGGCAGCCGGCGCGTCTCACGCCTGGCGTCTCTGCACTCCGGATGGCGACGGAGCCCTTTCGCCTTCGCGCAATCAACTGGCTCGCGATGCTCCGATCTGACGACGCCTGCCCGCCGGGGGAACTGGCGCGGGGGAGGGCGCCGCCGACACGACCCGAGCGATGCGGAAGAGTGCGCCGCGTGGGTACCGAGGTTGTGAGAGAGTGTACGCGTCGTTGCGGTGAAGCCCTGCTGGTCGACGCCCGTGTCGTGGGTGCCACGCAAACATTCCGAAAAGCGCGCTGCCACCCCTTGCCTCTCCTCGCCGGCGCGTACACCCCACAGCCCGGAATAGTAGTTGCGGGAGTCGACGCCACAGAGCCCGCCCCCTCCGCGGTCGCTACCGCGCGGTGCTGTGCGCGCGTTTCTAACGCGACGAATACACGCTCTTGACAGCAAAGCTAAGCAACCAACTCTCGCCGGCACATGCACCGAATGGTCGGGGGTGAACAGCGACAGCCCGTGCACCGCACGCCGACTGCCTGTCTTCGGCTTGGTCTCGTCCGCGAAGGCAGTGCGGCTCCTCGTGTCCGGTAGCTTCTGACGGAACCGCAGGGGGAAAATACATTTGGATTGGGTGCAAACGTGTTCTGTCCGAATAGAACTTCAAACAGAGCTGGCGAGGTGTACGAACAGGAGGGCCCTTGCGGCTTGCTTTTCCAGCGTTGCCAGAGGTACTCTCCCAGCTGCTGCTGGCCAACGTCTGCGCCTGACTCTCCGGATGAAACCTGGCCATGGGCGCCCCGTGCGGGCTTCCTTACGGCGCCTGAGTCCAAACTGGGCGCCTGCTGCATTGGGCGACGCCCATAGATCTCCAGCGCTATGCGTGGTCGGCTTGGGCGTTGGTTTTCTCGCGGTCGACGTGACTACGCACCTCACCTTCCGCCGCTGCGAGCTTCCTTCCTCCTATTGGGGCTGATGAAAAAGAGAATGCCTGTCTAGCCCATTCATGAAGCCACAGGACCACCTTGTATAGTGTCACGATTGTATTCCTAATCTGCTCGTTCGGCTGAAGGGAATCTACGCCCCTGACTGACTCCGCGGACGACAAGAGCGGAATAGAACTGGTCTGTAATGTCCCCGCGCATGTGGTATACACAGGCTTGGAACAGGGGTACTTTAACGGTTAGGGGGTAAAGGGAAAGCGGGGCCTGCAGTGCGCAGGACAGTAACGCGCCGCGGATTGTTGTTCGGCGCATGCGCACTGGCGCCCCGCCATTTCTTATCCTCCTAGCTGATAGGGCCCCCGATTCTAAATGTCTCTGTTCAGAGCAGGCGTCTCAGGATTTGGAAATTGGTTTTGGGGGAAAGAAGATGGCGCAGTATCTGTCACACATCGGCGGACACCTGAACCGCACCGTAAGGGAAGGGACAAAGGAGGGAGTGAAAGAAGAAAGGAAGAAAGAGGTGCCGTAGTGAAGGGCTCCGGCATAATTTCGACCACCTGGGGATCTTTAACGTGCACTGACATCGCACAGCACACGGGCGCCTTAGCGTTTTGCCTTCATCGAAATGCGGCCGCCGCGGTCGGGTTCGAAACCGGATCAGTAGCCGAGCGCCCTGAGCACTGAGCCACCGCGGAGGGTGAGCCCATTGGGAGTGAAAGGATTATGGATGGCGTGAAGTGAAAGGCTGGAGGCTATAGAACACGGCTTGTCAGTCCTAGGTTTGGCACTGTGGTAATGTTCCTCGAATGTGCAGGCACGACTGCCGTGCTGTGCAGCCGTCGAGGGCACGAACGCGCACACCACGTTAGGGACCCTACATGCACCGCCTTTTACCACATACGAACGCACACGTCGAATGCGTCTCCGAAGCGTTCGGCAAATAACTACAGCATTGTGGGGCATTTAATTATCTGTTCTATTTTACGTGGCGTTCTGGCGGGGTCCTTGCCTGCACGGTTTGTTCAGAATGAATAGAAAGTCGGTGCACCGTCTCCAGCGATTCCATCCGAAGGAGTCTTTCGCAAAGGCTGCACTAAAAGAGCCCCATCTCGTATAGCTGACAGAAGGGCGAAATCAGACATTGCGGAACAAAAAAATTATCAACGTCATCGGCGTTCATTCGCAGTGCTGCGAATTCATGCGTTCGGCGTTCGCGGGTCGCATTGCACGCTTTGCGTGGCCTCTCGCTGCGGTTTCTCCCGGCAGCACCGAGGCGCCGAAACGTCCCAACTACGGGGCCGAGTGGTTCCGAGTATTCCCTTTTATGCCTCATTTCCGGCACTTGGTAACTGCCGCCCTCTTGCGAGCTTTGGGTCAAAAAAAAAAAAAAAAGGCTGGTGTT
The DNA here is from genome assembly GCF_052857255.1 of Amblyomma americanum. Taxonomy (NCBI): domain Eukaryota; kingdom Metazoa; phylum Arthropoda; class Arachnida; order Ixodida; family Ixodidae; genus Amblyomma; species Amblyomma americanum. Next base: position 58,071,850 of record NC_135500.1, read on the forward strand.
CAACCCGGCTGAGCTTAGCTTACAGAGCAGAAGCAATTTATACCTTAGAGTTGAGTTGCAGTCTTAACACATTCCCTCGCTCTATTCTTCGCCAACGAGCCCTGTCGACGTTCTTGTTCATAATAATCAGATTCAATCAGCTGTCTACGATGCACAGCCGAAGCACTGCTTCCAGCAGCGCCTCCTCTATTTTTGCAATGCCAGCCGCATCGCCCGCTTCGCAATGGGAGCCGCCGGTGCGCCTCACTCCAGTTGCCGCGCTGCCGAGATGGTTGGACTGTTTGCGTCATGCTTGCCAACGGTCGCGCGGTGCTGGCGTTATCTGTCCTGCTCCTATACTACAGACCTGCACCACGCGTCTGTCAGATTCCTGCCTCGTACCCCTTCTTGCGTAGCTCTCGATTCATCCGCGGCGCAGCGCTTCTTCCAACGACAATCGGCTGGAGCAGCAGCTTTGCTCGCGTTTGCAGAGGTGGGCTGAGGCGTTCGCACCGCCTATCACTTGAGGATGCTGTTCCTTGCCAGACGAATTGAGCGCTGTAAGTTGTTATGTTTGCTCGTTTCGTGGCACCATGACTAACTAAATTGCTTTGCGCGGATAAATGGTGTGGTCCGCGACGCTGACGAGGTGTCCCCGCAGCAGCACTAAAATGGCACCAGTTAATTATGGCAAGCACGGCTGCTGCTTTCAGTTTTGTGCGAAATGTGGGAAATTTTCAGCTCTTTTGTCGAAAAGAAGGGGACGTTCACGTGCATTTATTTACATATATTTACAACTCTTTTTCAGCGATAGCATATACAATACTTTGCATGTGTCTGCTGTTATATACATTACAACTCTGTGTTTATAGCCATTTACATTTCTAGAACTTGTGCATTTGCTTGTACTGACACTTATTTACAGACATAAGCAATATGCATTGTAGCGCAACCACATTTATACGCTTGAGGAGGACAAAGCATCTCGTGCGCGAGCGGAACAGGGAACGAAACAAAGCACACCTAACGCCCGTCTGGACAACCAGTTCGTACGCTCTCGTGTGTTTGATCGCCCTCTCCTGCGGCCTGAAGAGACAACGACGGTAAAATAAACGCTGATGCTGCGCCGAAGAAACGCTGCCTTCTGGTTCGGCCTTTACGGTGACTGCGCCTGAAGACGTGCTCAAGGGGACTTGATTTCGATTTTGTCTGCCTCCTTTCCTTTGTTAGGATTCAGGTAGCGTGACTGGGCCGGAGAAGAGACGAGGACGATCGGAGGGAGAAAACTTGGAAAACTTTATACAAGGACTATTTACAGTATGCACAAGCACGGGCAACTGAGAGTGCTTCTCAGTAAAGAGAGCTTCTTAGGAGTCAGGAGCCTCTGATACCTCTCAAGAAAGGGGCTCTCTTCTGGCATCAAACCAGCAGCTCCTTAAATACTCTTCGTATTCCCCAGATCCCTAGCTGGGGAATACAGTTCGAAGAATGATGTCCAATCACACGATGGCACTGATGGTACCACCCACGGCAGGGCGGTCCTGACGCTTCTTCGCAGCTCGGTCGAGGGAAAGGGAAGAGGACCCGGTCACGTTGTCGTCCCCGCGGCTTCCAGGTGGCCGCGCACGTGCGTCCGGAGTGCAGCTGCATGACACAGGAATGCAGGCTGTCTCCCCGCAGGTGTCGAAAGATCCTGCACTGGTGACCGGAACACGGAGGCTCTGTCGCAGGTGCGGCACTCGGACAATTGTTCAAATCCAGCGTGACTGAAGGGGACCACACTGATACCGCACTTCGTCGTGGCGAGGACCGGAACGAATACGCTTATGGTCGTCGCTGGCATTCCTGTTGAACACATGGGGGCGCTATCGTCGCTGCTTCCGGCATTCCTGTTCGAACACGTGGGGACGCTATTGTCATCGTTCCCTCTGGCAGTCCTGCAGTCACATCTCCCCCAGAGGGCTCACCCACCCTCGCGGTGGTCTTCGGGGAATCCTCCCCATGCCCCACTTCGCCGAATTCCACAGCAGGAAGGAAGCGCGAGCACAACACCTTCAAGCGCTTTTTAAGTTTTGCATCGTTTTATTAGCGCCTGGTTGTAGTCGAGACCAGGCAGAACGTCCCAAATGCTTCGCCATCAGCTGCTGTGCCGTCCATTTGCGTCTGGAACTCTTTTCGCTTCTTAAAAAATCGTAGCTGCAGTCTGCCACGCACAGAGAAAATCTTTTATCTAGTTGTCTTAATGATGACAGCTTACTTAGCTTGAAAAAAGTAGAGCTACGACTTGAAAGCTACATGACTTGGAAGCTTCATGACTGCCCCTGCTGGACGTTCTCTGCAATCGCATCCGTGGTTTCCTGTCTGTCCGCCTTATCAGTGTCGTTATAATAAGTGATAGATTAAACTTCTGCTTATAGTTGGCACAGCGAACTTGGTAGATGTTGTGAATGGGCACTCGGATAAAACGGGAAACAATAATTTTCTCTACATTTAAACCTTGCGCATGTATGCTGGTCCTTGTGGACAGCCCAGAGGCTTTGGAAGCTCGGCGCTTTATGCAAATTTCCTGCAAACATTCGCGTCTGCTGGTTTGGCAACTTTATTCCGCGGCGGCCATGTATCTTCCAAGCCCGGCGGTGCGGGAAATAATAATAATTGGTTTTGGGGAAAGGAAATGGCGGAGTATCTGGCTCATATATCGGCGGACACCTGAACCGCGCCTTAAGGGAAGGGACAAAGGAGGGACTAAAATAAGAGGAAGAAAAAGGTGCCGTAGTGGAGGGCTCCGGAATAATTTCGACCACCTGGGGACCTTTAACGTGCACTGACATCGCACAGCACACGGGCGCCTTTGCGTTTTGCCTCATAAAAACGCAGCCGCCGCTGTCGGGTTCCGCCCCGCCGCGGTGGCTCAGTGGTTAGGGCGCTCGACTACTGATCCGGAGTTCCCGGGTTCGACCCCGACCGCGGCGGCTGCGTTTTTATGGAGGAAAAACGCTAAGGCGCCCGTGTGCGTGCGATGTCAGCGCACGTTAAAGATCCCCAGGTGGTCGAAATTATTCCGGAGCCCTCCACTACGGCACCTATTCTTCCTTTCTTTCACTCCCTCCTTTATCCCTTCCCTTACGGCGCGGTTCAGGTGTCCAAAGATATGAGACAGATACTGCGCCATTTCCTTTCCCCAAAAACCAATTATTATTATTATTATTATTATTATTATTATTATTATTATTATTATTATTATTATTATTATTATTATTATTATTGTCGGGTTCGAACTCGGGAACTCCGGATCAGTAGCCGAGCGCTCTAACCACTGAACCACCGCGGCGGCAGCGGCGCGGGGAAAAGAAAGCGGTGCTCTGAAATCTTATCCAGCCGCCGAGACGCGGAGAATGAGCGGTGACGGTGGCGAATCCGTTCTTGGTCCCCCAACAGTTGTCTCCCACCTTCTTCCAACTTGTGTAGCACAGTGGCTCCGCCTGTCGATGCTGAATGGCGGCGGCTGCGCTGCCGCGAGCATTGTGTGCGCGCCGACAGCTATCGACTGGCTGAGCGGAGTTCGATTGGCCGCCGGCTCGATCTGTTCAGGGGTGATTTGGGGGGACACTGTGCCGTTGCGTTGTTTCCGACCGGCACTCATTATACTGGACGACGCTTGCCGAATGATCGAATGCAGTCAGTCGTCGTCCGCGAGGAGGCGCTGTCCCTCGTTGTGCGGGGGCCGTTCAATGAGGTCAGCTTCCCGGGCTTGCATGCAGGCTCGTTACCAAGCGATGGAACAGAAAGGCAGCACGTCGAAATCGAAAAATTGGAGTGCGCTCTTTAAACCACGGCGCCCTGTATATAGTCCGAACCGGCGCCGCGCTGCACTGGTCTCGGCGTGTCGTCGCAGAATAGTGAAGGCAGCTGTCGAGACCAGCGGCGCATTGCCTATAACCTTCAAATGCTCTTGGGAGACAGCCGCAAGTCGGATGGCGCGACGTCATGGCTGTCAGGTGGGTAGGGAGGCAAAATTTGGCGTAACTGCATGCACTTCCTTCCGCGCGGCTTGCGTGGGGCCGAGCTTTGTGTTGAATGATTGCACCTTTCTGAACGCCAACTCCACGCGGACATGCCACCCTGATTAACGGTTACGGTGTGTTAGCACAGGTGGTCGAAATTTCCGGAGTCCTTCACTACGGCTTCTCTCATAGCCTGAGTCGCTTTGGGACGTTAAACGCCCATCAAGTAAAATAAAACCATGTTGGAGGCAAAGCACCGCACCTGAAGGTAGTGGACGGCCATCGCTTCTCCGGGTCATGGCTTGCACTCCTTGGGACTACGCGTAGCTGGTATGTGTGCACTTCGTAGCCTGTCGTAATTATTAGCCGAATAATCATGTATACGGTAGCGGCATAGCATGGAAAAAATCATCTCTCTCTGTGTCGTAAATTTTGCTATCATATGCGCAGCCCGCCTTGCTTGGTGTTGTAAGCTGACTAGGAACACAGCTGGGCTTCGACATAACCGCAGCGCGAAAAAGGAACTCAAAGAACGGAAAACACTCACGACACGGACAATCGCTGCCCGTGTCGTGAGTGTTTTTCCCTTTTTTGTGTTCGTCCTTTTTCGCGCTGCAGTTATGTCGAAGCTAAGCAGCCAACTTGCCCAACAGCTCGTCTTATTAAAACACAGCTGGGCCGCACACTTCCTTGGACGCAAGGTCGTCGTTGGTGGCGCGATTCATTGCTTAGAGCCGCATTTCGACTACACCTGTGGTCATCCTCTGCTTAATGCGACCATCCCCATCAATCATTTGCTCAGCGCGCGCCAGCAGCCCTGGAGGGGAGGCATGTAGGTAGTGCGTCCACTGCGCTGTCAGCTTTTGTGGTCCGCATCAGTGTGTACCTCCCAACCCTGTTGACGTAAACGCAGGCTCACTTGTAAGCGGCGTTCATTTGACGGTTGGTATATAAGGACAGGAAAACACTAATACGTTAACGGTGCGGTCATGCATAGTCCGCAATTATGAGACAACTAGTTTGACGCCACTGTAGCCGCCTGCGTAGCAAATTCCAGACTATGAATCGAATTGTGAGCGCTTTGAATTTCATCCTCTGTTCAGATTGTTACAGCCCATGAGGCAGAACTTTGTTGAGCGCTCCTTGTAAGGAACAACAATAATAAAAAAGGCACTGCAACGGGAACGCGGCCGTCAACTGCAGGCTTTGCCGCGTAATCGACTCGCAGGCTGCTCTGCTGACTGTACGCATTCCGCTGTGCTGCATCGGTGCGTGACCTTTGCACGGACACGCTGTTGTCCCTCGACGGCCGGTGCACGTTCGCGCCCGTGCGCTTTGTTATGATCCTCTGCACATGGTCCCCTGGGGCAAACAAACTGAAATCGCAGCGATTTCCGCTTCTCCGGTGTATGCGTCTCTGTGTCCAGTGTTACGGAATGGCGTGCAGTGGTCTGGGCCATTCAAGGAGCCCGCGGAGCTTGAGCAGTGGCGCACACCTGAGCTCTGGAAAAGCTCCGACTTGTCGCCCGTTTTTTGAGCGCAGTGGCTGCATATACCGACGATGGGGTATCCAGTCCCAGAGAGTCATCGGGTTAACTTCTGCCGTCTGGAAGAGCCCGAGTTCCTGCCCCATGCACATCATCTGGGGTGGGAGTTCTCTCCGAGGCTTTGTGCGCGGCGCACGCAAGGTGCCTCGTCTGCAGTTTATTTACAATAGTCACCCTTTACACCTATTCTTGGAAAATAACCCCATCGGCGCTTGTCCCGTAGGTTTGGCGCTCAGCACAAAGTGCGAAACGCGCGGCCATTGCAAATACGTCGAGGCGTGCCATTTCACCTTTGTTTTTCAGTATGTGGCATGCATGCAGGATGTCACGTCCAAAGCTCCAGGATGTGTTTTCGCCAGTCGGGGTTCTTTAGCGTGCACATCGCGTAGTACACGGGCGTCTTTAGCATTTAGCTTGCATCGAATTATGGCCACCGCTGCCGGGATTCCATCCGCGGCCCTCAGCAGCCCAACGGCAAAGCCATAGTGAATCGCCGCGGCGGGTTTTGTTTACTTTCGGTTGTTATATACTTAACCCGCTCTTTTGGAGCGAAAGCTGTCCTCCTTCCGTACAGAGCTGAAGGTCATGAAATTTGACCTTCAAACCAAAAGGAGCGGATGATTGGCGTTGACGTCATGCCACGTGACTCGCACCGGCTCGCCACAGCTGCGCGCTTTGAACCTCGCAACTATCGAATCACGTGACTCGCTGCGCCTCGCCGCAGCTACGTATATGACGGCATTCTCGAAACTGCCGGAAATCGCCTGACGCGCCGTTCGCTTTGTAAAATCGTGTGGCGTGTGCTTACCTCACACAGAGCCATGGATGAGCAACGTGCCGGATTGGACGACGTGTCGTCGCCGTCCAAGACAAACCATTGATATGCAATAAAATTTAATCTAAGCTAAACCATGTCTAATCATGCTGAACAGAGCTTTCGCTCGCCCTACTAGGCTTAGCCGGGTTGAACCACAGCTATTTTTTTTTCGGATGTCGCGCGTTGTCTTTCGTCTCGTAATACTACTCCGGGGCAAGGAGCGGTAGCTGTCGTCTATACTTTTTCTCTTCCCTCGAAATCCGGATAATGTATTGTGCAGGTTCGTGTTCTATTCCGTCTGGTCTGCGCCTGAAGTCAGGATCTCAAGGGCTCGGTTTGAACGTTTAACATTGCTACGTGACGACAAGCCGATGAAGACAGAACATGAAGGATGCATGGTGATGGCATGATTTTAATGGAGCTGACGGCCTGGCGTGAGCGCCGGGCTCCTGCCCGCGCCACTGCATGCACAGGTCGTCGTATTCTAGTCCGTCACAATACAATTTGTAACTATACGAGTTTTCACTCATGCACCACCCAACTCAAGACGTTCCCATCGGCGAGCCAGCCACCCTTCACAGGACCACGACCAGCTCGCGGCGACGCTTCCCGGGAATGGAACCAAACGTAACTGTTTCCCGCCGGTGAACGCGTCGTAGCGCTATAGCGTGGTTGGTTATCAGGAAGTGAAAGGCGCGGTAGCTGGCTCACTTCTCGGTGGACACCTCAACTGCGCCGTGTGGGATGGAAGGTGGGACTGAAAGAAAAAAAAATGTATTAGCCCAGCTAATCCGCAGGATATACAAAGCGAAAAGCGAGATTGAGGTCTCCATTGACCAACGGAGTCGGTTTTGCGCCTTTCATTTCGTGAAAATGAACGGAGTTTGCAAAGTTGTCAACGCCAATGAACGCTATGAACGCTGTCGACTCACTTGTTTTGTTTGGTTTTTGATCCTTTTGCCGCCGTTTAGCAAGGCGTGCCTCTCGTGATTCTGGCGTTTCAGCCGCTTGTCTAGCCTTGCACTTTTCATATCTTCGCTGATTTTGAGCAAACTCCCACGCTACCACTTCTGGGTCTTCTTCTCCTCCTTCCATGGCGAAAGGTCAGACGGCTGCGGCAGCAGCGGCCACCTGCGCTCCGCCTGATGGCACTCGGTTTAACGGTCAGACGACGGAGTCAACGCGTGGTGGCTACGACGGCTGCGGCAGCAGTGACCACCTGCGCTCCGCGTGACGTCACTCGGTTTCGCGCATGCGCAGCTGTGGCAACTCTGTAGTGTGGCTCACGCGAAGCCCGGTGTTGACGAGCCTAGTGAAGCTTTTCGCTTAAACATGGAGACGGACTGCGGCAGAAGCGTGCGTGTTGTGCGCTGCACGGAGAGCGGCTGCCGACCTCCTCGAGGACAGGCGCACTCGGGGACAGCGTGGACCAGGAGCTCTCCATCCCGGGGGGTCGGCCTGTTCGGCAGAGAGGAGGGTGGCTCACTTTCGCCCCCATTGTCGCCCCCGCCTTTGCCTCGCCGATCGAGTGGAGAGAGCAATTGGTGCGCCAGGTTCGCCTTTGCTCGCAGCGCACCCTTCCATGCGGGCGTAGTTCACGTTTAGCGGTGTTTCAGCGTACGGTCTTGTACGGTTGAGCTCGAGCACACGTATTTTGTGAGCATACCGCGCGAGAGACGTTTGTGGCCATTTTTATGCTTCGTCGCTTTTTTTTTTTGCCCGGACTTGTAGTTTTTCGGCTTTGTCGAAGCTTCCGTATAGCTCTGCGAGATTTCCTCCTTCCTTCGGGGGTGGCGCAGGGCTTCCTGTGATGGCTTATGCAACTGCACTCCTGCCCGTTTACGTAGCCTTTCAGACGCTTTCCATGAGACGGAATTCGCACACCTCGAACTGTGTATAGCCTCGCGTCGGTATAAGGTCTTTTCCTTTCCAGAAGCAGTTCGGTCGGCTGCGTGTCCGGTATCGGTGTACCCTGACGGTGGTCAGTAATGGATATCCCGTTTTCCTGTCATTTCCTCGAGCTGTTTTCTGTAAGCGCCGTTGACCTATACGCTTTTGGCTGAACTGCACGTGGTATGTTATGCCGACAAGTCGAAAGTGCCGATTAGTTGTGCTGCGAAGCAGGGACCGCAGTCAAAACTGTTGTACGCGATGGTTTGTAATGGATGAGGGCATATTCGGACATGCATGCATACATACATACATACATACATACATACATACATACATACATACATACATACATACATACATACATACATACATACATACATACATACATACATACATACATACATACATACATACATACATACATACATACATACATACATACATACATACATACATACATACATACATACATACATACATACATACATACATACATACATACATACATACATATTTTATTTTCCACAAACAAGTGGAAGGAGGCAGAGGGAAAAGCCTTGCATTTGCGGCTTGAGAAATAAGTGTACACAACAGCAGAGTTGGGCAATAGCAAAGATGCAATGTCGCATTTTTTTTTGCAAGGACAGAAGGAAAAGAGCACTATATGGCATCAGACAATAAAATAAGCATAAATAAGTTTCAATAGAGCACTGTTTTTGGACACCTGGAAAGGTTTTTTTTTTCAAAAATAAAACTGTAATGTAATTGAGCATGAAGATAGACCTTTGTGTTCATTCACATCCCTTTCCTTCTCCTTAGGGGCAGAATGAAGTGAGCCGTTCCTGTCCCGGGTGGTCCTAGCTGTCATTTGCTTCAGTCTGGTGCCGCAAAGTGGCGTACCTTATTTCTTGACCCACTTTTTTTTTTACACGCCTGCCCACAGGCGCCGGTCCATCGTTTGATGCAGATCTGTGGCCTCCAGACAATGACCACGCTCGTTTTCCGGCGTGTGGCCGCTATTATTTCGCTCTGGCGATGTTGTCCGCTGGTATGGCATAGTTCTTCTTACTTTAACCCTTTCTAAATTCTGCAAGGTTATTCCGCAGTCAGTTTAAAGTGGAACGGAACCGCAGTATGTTCGCTCGTGGTCAGTACACCGGTTGTCTGGAGGCACTTTTTGAACCTGTCACTCGCAATGGTGGACTCGTGTATGTGCTACACAGTCTTCTTTCGGACGCTCTCGGTCACTGGGAGCTTTGCATGGGGCTTGTAGTATTTGCTGAACCCGTCGTACTTACTCGAGTGGTCCTTCACTCCCTTCCCTTTTTCGAGCTCGGCGAGGTGCTGGACGTGTGGGCTTCGCTGCCTCGAGCATCTCAGCCAAGTTTCACGGTCTTACGCGGCGCGTAGGTGAATGAGTTTCAGCGTATTTGGCAGACACTCTCCAGCGCCTGCAGAAGAAAAGTTTGCGACCGACGCATCCTCTCAGCACTACAGAACCATACGGGTCCGAAACTTGGAAATGCTTGAAATTAGGTTAGCTACGACGCAGCGAGCTGTGGAAATGAAAATTTTGGGAGTGGTGATACGAGAGGCAGAAAGAGAGCAGTTAACGCCTATTAGAGAAGAAAGACGCCTTTAGCATACCATGTACTGTCAGCGGAGTACCGGAATCAATGAATGAATGAAGGAATGAATTCTTTATTGTCCACCGAGAAGGAGCCCCCAAATCCCCGGTCCCGGCACGCAGGCCTGGGACGCGGGTAGGGGGTGCTCCGCAGACTTCACGGCCAGGCGGATGGCTTGCTGCTGGATGGCGGGGTCCTCGCTCCGCAGCAAAACTTCCCAGGCTTCACTACTGTTGATCTTTAAGCCGGCGCCCGGGGAATCGGCGCATTTCCAAGTTATGTTATGAAGAGGGCCCCTTTCACCGCAATTTTTACATTTTGAATCTTTTTCATCCGCGGTCTGTGTCAGGTAGACACAGACTGGGCAGATGTAATTTCCAGCTTGTAACCGCCTCCAAATGTGCGCCTCATTATTGCAGAGAGACCTGTCTGGGGGTGGAAACATCCTATATGCAATTTTTAGCGTTCGGTAAGTTCGTGGCATGTAATGATGCAATCTTTCATTCCCTTGCATCCGGGCTGTTCTACGGCCGCTCGGTAGTAGAGATCTCGAGCGAGTGCGTGTGCAGGCTCCCTCGTTGCCGGGGACTGATTCGTGCGCAGGTATCCATGTAATGGACATTTTTCGATCAATTAGGCTTGTTGAGAGGATGCGTTTGGCTTCATCCGAAATTCTACTTTGCCAAATGGCTGCTAGCCTGCCCACCACTAAGGCGCGCGCGCTGATCGGTCCCGATGCGGCAGGTGTGCGCGCAGCTGCAGGGTGCCTGGCGCAATCTGGCGGCCTCAGGGCGATCTGCGCATGCGCGCTGACGGTGCATGGGCTCCCGGTACTCCGGTGACAGTAACGGTAGCACTGTACGCGCTGTGCCAAATATGTCTATTGGTATGCCGCAAATCAAGCGAAGGGATGGACTTGGAAGAATGCTGTGAGGCACGAAAGGGGCACGTGGTGGTAGTCGGAGCAGTGGGCTGACCGAGGGCGAATGTGGCAGTGAACTTGTGCCCACACACACACAAAAGAAAAACAAAGCATCTTGGCGTCCGTGATAATGCCATCGCTCGACGGCGTGACAATGTGTCCGTCGTTCTAGGCCGTGATCATTTTAGAGATGGCAGAGGACATTCGAGACAAGGCGCCTAAAACACCGGCGACAATCGCATGGCCATGATTGTATCGTTCCAGGGTGCTTTGGTCGCATCTCGCGTATGGCACACAATATGATCAGAGCGCAGTGAGAGGTAAAGAACACGGAATGAAGCAAACGTAATTCAATGCTTCGCGGCGTGAGGGCAGATTCCAGAGGAAGGAAGACGGTGGCTGGTGGGGGGAGGCATCGCGCAGTTGGGGCATATTGGGCGGCGGGCTCAGAGCAGGGCTGTATAGCTGCATGGTGGTCACTGGAGAGGCATTTGCCCTGCGGTGGACGTAAGCCAGCTGATACCGATGTAGCGCAACAGTAAGCTATAGGTCTCCTCCCTTTTTACAGCAACAACTCTGTCGAGGCATATACGACACTGCAGAAGTCTGGCGTTTTGCGCGACCTACGTAGGTTTCCATGGCAGGATGTTGAATTATCTGGGCGACTTGTTATCAAACCGCGCATTCCAAGTGCGGCTAGGAACAGCACTTTGTGGGTGTTTTATCAGGCAAAATGCGGTACCGTGAAGCATGTATCTTGAGCGTAACGCTGTTCGTAGTTGGGCTCAATTCCTTGGCTAGAAGAATGCGAAAGTCCACCATGTATAACCCAAGGCCAGGCAGGTCCTAACACCGCGGCCCGGCCAGCACCGAACAGCTGCGTACACATCTAACCTTGTGTCTGGCGCATGATAACCTTTGTGTCAATCACAATCATGACGTAATACTGCAGCCGGCTCTGAGAAGATGGGAGGTGCGTTAAGCGGCGCGACGGTGGCGCGGAGTCTCGGGTGTAGAGAAAACTGACAAGCCGAGTTGATTGGAAGGACAAAACACGGGGGAAAATATCCTTCGGAATGACACGCGTATCGGAGTGCACCGCGTGGTCTCCTATATAGGCGTTCTCGTCACTGGTGAATAGACGGTCCCTTGAAGAACTCTGTTTCTTTGACGGTTATCTAGAGTCCCACATCGCTCAGTGCTTGGCGCACTCTGGCGATATAATTTACGGAGTGCTTCCGCTTGGTTCTGATATCTGTCTTCGGTGCGTACGCAACTTCCCGAAAAAAATACCGTTACCGTACCTTTTTAAAGGCGACCGTCAGTGACGACCGTGAGGGTCCATATGAGTGTCCCTAATAATAATAATAATAATAATAATAATAATAAAATTTGTATTTCCTCATTCCAGTACAAATGCGGGCCTGCCAAAGCCTTAGAAGGCTTGAGTGGCAGTGCACGGCAGCAGACAGCATGCAATTCACACACCGAGCAAAGAAGTTACCAAACAAACAAACAAACTAGTCATATATTCTATCAGGGCCACCTTAATATGCGCTCCTTGTGAAATAAGCGTGAATAATACGCTTCCTGATGTCACCCGGTCCAGCTACGTACAGAGTTCCTCTCAAGTTTCTTTCGCATGCATCTCAGCGAGGACGGCGGAGTTCAACGTGGTGCGGTTTGCCTACGCCCTTGGCCAGGCGTGTCAGTTACGTCGCTGTGTACGGTCGGCTGTGCGCGATAATGTGCCGCCGTATCCTAGTCCGCCACTTGGCATAAATGATCAACGGCGCCCCGCGTGGCCGCGTTGCTCCTCGCCCCTTGTGATCCCGTCTTTGTTGCGCGCTTCGCAGATGCGCCTGTCGGGTGGAGGTCATGCTCCTTGCGCGGGGGTGTGCGCTCGGTGTGGGCCGCCGCTGGGCGACCGAGCGGTGCCCCCCGAGGAATATGGAACACCGACGAACCGGAACAGCGCGGTGCTGGTCCGCCTTTCTTCGCTCACGTTCTGCTGTCTTGCTGCGAAGGGTTAACTGCCCCGGCGCACTTTTCAGCAACCGGTTTCGCGTGGATGTCGCCTAAGCGTCAAGTGGGCTCTCGTTCCATTCTGTCCGGCACAGCACGCGCTCCTCGCCTGTGCGTGCGTGGTCACTTGACTCTTGTGGTCACTCCTCGCCACTTCCGTGCCTATCGGGCGTGCTGTCGCAGTCCCACTTGCTCTCGAAGACGGGTCGCGTGTTGCGTGGACATCATGCAGCACTGGGTGCATACGTGCTAAGCGACCCCAAACCTGTGTACACCGTCTGCTCAACTTTTGAACGGTCGGCTTTGATGGAGTCCTGTTGCGGACAGACCAAGTCCTGTTCCTAGTGTGTGTGCGTCCGCACCTTTCCAATCAGTCTGTCCGCTCGAACGTAGTGTTGCTTTTGGTTTGAAAAAAGTTTTTGGAGGAAAGGAAATGACGCAGTAACAGTCTCTCATATCGTTGGACACCTGACCCGCGCCGTGAGGAAAGGGGGAAAGGAGGCAGTGAAAGAAGAAAGGAAGGAAGAGGTGGCATAGTGCAGGGCTCAGGAATAATTCATCCACCTGGGGATCTTTAACTTGCACTGACTTCGCACAGCACACGGCCGCCTTTTGCGTCTCGCCTCCATCGAAACGCGGCCGCCGCGGTCGGGTTTGAATCCGGGTACTCCGGCTCAATCGACGAGCGTCTTAACCACTGAGCCACCGTGCACGGCGGGTCTGCTTTTGCTGGCTGAACACGGTGTGGCTCTGGATGTCGTGCGACTGCTGTGCGTTGAATGTCGCGAGTACGTGGCAGCTGGAGAGACCGCTCTAAGTATTTAAGGGTTATGATCTGCCGCGTGAATAATCTTAACGGCGGCCAGCATTTGTTTTCTTGTACTTGCAACGAACTTCCCGGTGGCACACTGGCTATACACTCACTCCCTCCTCCCGGTTTGATGCGCAAATTGTGTCGCAGCCGTCCTCGCTGCAGTTCCTGGTCCGAGGGACGGCCTTGAAGACAGCGATGTGGCTCCCTGTTGTGGAATAGGCCCGCTTATATGGAATGCGGGCGTAATTTCTTTAACCTTGTTTAACTGGAGCTGTGGCTGTTCGAGTACACTTTCTCGGAGTGCCTGCTACTCGCCGTCTCCGACCTTTGGGCCCGTGGTGGGCGGTGGCCACTTCGCATCTCCTCCGGCACACACGCTGTGGACAGGAACATCGTGTTATCCACGCAGCAAGAACGGCGTCCGTGACGCACTGCATGTGAATGCAGATGCAGTCCGAAGTGCACGCCTTTCCAGCCAGGAAGCGACACACTTCCGACGGCCGCGTCGCGCAGCAGAAATGGCCCGTCTATAAGGAAGACTCCCCAGCTGCGTGCCACGCGGATGCGGCGCTGCGGCCAGCTCGTTCGTGCCACGACATCCTGACACCACGAGGCGCTCCGCTGCGTCGGTCGGCGGTGCGCGCGGACATTTCGTGCGCGGGCAGGTCGTGCGCGGCATGTCCCCCCAGTCTTGTGCCTCGAACTGCTCCGCAGGGGACGGGGCCGCGCGTCCGGACAGAGTGTCCGCAAGGGACGCGCGACAGACGGCGCTCACGCAGGAGTGCCCTTCCACCGTAACGCGCGTCAAGAAGAGTGGCACCGTTGGGCCACGGCGGGATTGCGGAGGGCGCACTGCTTCTCGCACGACGCGTCGCCGTCTCGAAAGGATTCTGCGGCCCGGGACACGCGCTCCCGCTGGCCGGCCCGGATTCCGCGAAAACCCGGGCGCGCGGCAGCTGTGTGCCGTCGCGGCGCGATTTACGATGCGCCCATTGTGCCGCGCGCGGAAGTTCGCTGGGCGCCACAGATGTCGCGGCGACGGCGCCGTCAACACCGGCGGGTAGGCGGTGGGCATGGATGCGCCGCGGCCGCTGCTCAAGCGGCGGGCGTCTTCGTCGGCCAACAACGACGCCCGCGCGCCCCGCGCCGAGGCGTTCCTCGTGGTGCGTGGGGGCGACCTGCTCGCGTCGGCGGCGGAGGACCTCCCGCGCTCCGTGTCTCTACCCTCCTGGGTGCCACTCGGCGCCTCATCGTCCCGCCGCCGCTCGCGCGACTCCGGAGTCGTCCGCGCTCGGCCGCAGCAGCAGCAGGAGGACGCCGTGCTCGCAGCCGCGGCGGCCGGCATGGCGGCGGCCAGGGCGGCCGGAAGGACCCCGTACGTGCCCGTCGCCTCCAACGGCCAGGTAGGGCCCGGCTCCGCGCGTGTCCCTGTCTCGGGTGTTCCGGCCACCCGAGGGTTCTGCTGCACTTCCAGGAAAGAAAGTCGGCTGGCAGGCAGCCGACGAAGGCACGTGACGTGTGCGGCGCTTCCAAGATGTATATATATGCGTGTGCGGCCCGCTCTTGGCTCGTTTTGCTTCCTTACAGCGGTCAGCTCGGGGCCGTTTGTTCGCGCTCATCTTGTGTTTAGTGACGCGTCTTATTTGCTGAGCACTTGGAAACTTTCGCCGCTGCAGCACTCACCCGTCGTCATGCATCGTCGCTGGTCGGTTTGATCCATCCGGGCTCTATAGTGTATACTGGTGCCGTTCTTGTGCCCACTGCAGAATGATACACAAATTTTATCTCAGAAAAAGAAAAGAGCAAGTAGAGGTAGAGGCCCAAGGTTATTTAGCAGTTTGCTGGTGGTTACGGCAGGAGGAATCGGTTTTCGGGTTAAGGAAATGGCGCAGTATCTGTCTCACTGTATCGGCGGACACCTGAACCGCGCCGTAAGGGAAGGGATAAAGGAGGGAGTGAAATAAGAAAGAAAGAGAGAGATGCCGTAGTGGAGAGCTCCGGAATAATTTCGAGCACCTGGGGATCTTTAACGTGCACTGACGTCACACAGCACACGGGCGCCTTAACGTTTCGCCTCCATCGAAACGCGGCCGCAGTGGTCGGGCTGGAACCCGGGAACTCCGGATCAGTAGCCGAGCGACCCGGAGTTCCCGGGTTCGAACCCCGACCGCGGCGGCCGCGTTTCGATGGCAGGAGTCGTAGTTTAAGATTTGACCGAGCTTTTTTTTTTCCTCAGCCTATATAACTGTAGTTCTATGATATATGCTGTCTCGAAGTTCGCCGTCGTGTTTCTGTGGCTTCACTCTCGGCGACTATCGTCACACCTGTTCTGTAGCAATCCACTTTATGGTTAATCCTGCATAACGGACTAGCTTCATACTGTTGCCAAGGGAGCAGACGCGTACAGAAAACTGATGAAAGCATGTATGGTCACTTTACAGCATCGGCCCTGCCTAGAACATAAGTTTTTGCCTTTTGTTGGAATGTCGCAAAGATTGTTGCAGTAAGCTCAGTTCGAGTGGCGTCCATACGGATTATTCCTCTGGGAATTGCTCTACAAGAGGCACTTGGAGTTTTCCATTGTGCTTTGCTTATCTCGGACATATCTCGCTGCTCATTTAGTTGTTCTTAAGGACGTGCCATATTATTACGGATATACCAGGCACGCTTTTCTGGTCATTACTCCGTAGTCGCCGTTGCAGCACGCCTGTCGAATAAGAAAGCTATGTGGCGTCACCACTCCGTCATCACGTGATCACCGATGACAAAAGGAACTGTGCTGCCTTCGCATAATAGGCGAAGACGACTTGCCATATTCGTAGAGTCTTCTGCTGTGGGCGGCCCATCTCACGGGAATTCTAAAAGAAAATGAGGGGGGGGGGGGGGGGGGGGTATTAACCTTCGCAAGTCTGGGAGTGTGAAATGTCCCACACTTTGGCTACGAGGAAATCCCTTAGTTTCTCTCGTAGCCTGTAAGCTTTCGCTTGCGGCTATATACGTGCATCCGCGATGAAGTTCTCATTGGAAACTCCGAGCAAAAGAAGTTTAAAGAATATTTTACAGTGAGGTATTCCAAGGGGGACTGGGGCAAACCCCACCTTTCGACGAAACCCCGTAGGAATGCGTGCGATTGTGTGCGGTATCTTGGCTGAAGCCCGCTGGACTCCACCTTCGATTACGTTTAGTGCTTCCGAAGTTCCGCGGTACTTCGCGCACCGCTCGCAGTTAAATCGGTCGGCGACCTTCCCAACTCGGCGGAAGGCCATTCGTGCCAACCCCGCATCCTTCCGCCGTGGCCCGGCGAAATCGCTGCTTCCGCGCCTTCTTTCCCGGCTGACCTCCTCCTCTGTGCCGTCCGCGAGCAATCGATCACGCGGTTGCATGGGTAGATGAATAGCGGGGCCGCCCGCATGGAGGGCCGAGCTGAGCCCAGATACGAGCGCGTGGTTGGTGTCCACCTGATCACTCTGTTTACAAAACGCTTGCTGGGCTCTTTGGTTCGGCATTAGCATAAACAATGGGTCTGCATTCGGATGCAACTCTAAAACGCAGCTTCCCCGAAAAGGATGTCATGGTAGACAGTGGCGTCGCGCGTTTGTCATCACATCTGCGCTGATCGCCTAGCGTGGTATCAGAGGTGACTGGCAGATGCCTCTGTCAGATGGGATTAGCCGTGACGTCATGACTATCGGTCGTAGCCATTGGATGGAGGCCTCCTTTAAAGGGTATTTGCCGTTATGCTCTTGAGTTGTATCCCACTATCGTGCATTACCGAATGTCAAACGTAGAGTAGAATTGACCGCCAAAGAAGAATTAAAAATAAAATTGCGCACCGAATGACAGATAGTAAGATGGCTGACCAACGCTGGCTTTCAACGATGGTTCCTTTGAAAAAAATATATAAAAACGCAGAAAATATAGGCATGCGGCGGCCGAAAAATTACCACTGTCACGTGTCGCATTCTTTCCATGCAGAAAAGCACTTCCGTTTTCGTGTAGAGCAAAGAAGCCAGTGGTTGCGATGTCGGCCCAGGTCCCCGCGATATATTACGACTGCAAGAAGGCGCTCAGTTCGTTTTTAAATTTTATCGGGTCATGTGCATTAGCAATGTGCTCCGGAAGCGTATACCAGCACTTTATAAAATAAAATAATGTCCACGTGGCAATCCGGGACAGTTAAATGTGTGTTCGGCCGAACGGATGTAGGCGATGTGAATTGGGAAATCGTCGTGTGCGTGGCATTGTCGCCGCATGATGACTGCATGTAGATTGGTTTGTGCAGTAGGCGAAAAGCGATTTCCCTACTTTGAATTTCAGAGCGATAGGGCTAACTTGATGTTGGTCACGCTATAGAATGGCGGTTGTTGTCGTGAGAAATAACATGTGCTGCGTGACTTTCTGAACTAATTCTAGGGATTTTACTGGGCAAGCCTGATGTGGTGACCGGATAGCAGAAGCACATTCTGATTGTTCGCGGACAGAAGTAATGGGCCGGTGCCTTACGAAGATCACGTTTCAGATAGCCAAGTGCGTGCGATGCTTCGGCGGCCAAGTTTTTTGTATGTCACCCGAGAAAGATTGCAAGTCAGATGAAAATTGTTTATATGATGTAAGGGATAGCGTGATGCTGTTCAGCTTGAATGCTGATTGTTTCAGATTTAACGTTTTCAGCTGACTCGTGATTTTGCTTGTGTAAGCATGCGCACGATGTGTGCCAACGAGTTATTTACGTATTCGAGGTCCTATTGAAGAGTGATGTGGTTCTTGGTTGAACGGATTTTTGAGATATCAGGTCATTAATGTATATTAAATATAATATTAAGGACCGAGAACACTTTCCTGACGAACATCAGGTGTGACGTCACTAACGGATGACGAAAAGTTATTGGAAACCGTGAAGCGCTTGCGAATGGATATAAAGTTACGGATCTCGAAGATAGGAAGCCTAAATTAAGCGATGACAATTTAACTGTAAGGCGACAATGGAGAAGGCTTGATGATCAAGTTATCTAGAAAGAGAGAGAGAGAATGAAGGAAACGCAGGGAGGTTAAGCAGATGTCAGTCTCCGGTTTGCTACCCTACACTGGAGATGGGGGATAGGGGTTAGAAAGATGGCAGAGAGGAAAACGAAAAAAAAAAAGGAACGTGCACACGTGGAGACACACACACACAAGCGTTCCAGTTAGTCTTTCACACAGGCCGGTAGATTGTAAGAAGCGCAAAAGCGCTTGCACGGCCTTCTTCTGCGACGGTAGGTCCTTTCGATGTTGTAGAATTCTTTTTTCGGATAGCGGTTGGTCGTCCAGTTGGTCAAGTTCGTGGCTAAGGCATGCCCTCTGTGGACTGTACTGCGGGCAGGAGCAGAATATATGGCCAGTTGATTCTTCATGGCCGCAGTGGTCACAGGTTTGGGTGTCGGTCATCCCTATGCAGAAGGCATATGATTTAGTAAAGGCAACACCCAACCAAAGTCGATATAAAAGCGTGGCGTCTCTACGGCGAAGCTGTGATGGCGCTCGAAGACTTAATGTTGGATCAAGTGAGTACAGTCGCGTATTTCTTAAATGTGGCTCATTCCATTGCGACTCGGTGCACTGCCGAGCAAGTAGGCGGAGCTTCCGTGCCGCGTCAGTTCTAGAAAGAGGAATTGGGACGTGGCGCTCCTCAGTATGGGCTGAGCGGGTAGCGTGATCCGCCCGTTCATTGCCGATAATCCTGCAGTGACTTGGAAGCCACTGGAACGTTATTTCATGGCCGGCATCACTTATATGGTGTACCGTCTCTGTAATATAGAAGATTAGTTGTTCGTGCGGTCCGCGTCGTAGAGGTGACAGTAGAGACTGCAGTGCCGCCTTCGAATCGCAGAATATTGTCCATTTGTGTGGCGGTTCATCACCAATGTGATGAAGGGCAGTGAAGAGCGCTGCGTGCTCTGCTGCCGTCGATGTTGTCGCGTGGGTCGTCTTAAATTTGATTGTTGTAGCTTTCGCTGGAATGACGATTGCCGCCGCGGAGCTGCTTAGGAGGACAGATCCATCAGTGTAAATATGCGTTGAGTCACGGTAGTTCTCGTACAAATGTAGTAGCGTGAGCTGTCTAAGGGCTGGTGATGACAGATCAGCGTTTTTCGAGATACCAGGTATTGCGAGGTTGATTGTTGGCTGAGCGAGGCACCATGGAGGGATCGAAGGTCTCGCAGCCGGAGTGAAACAAGCTGGCAATGATTCATCATATGCAGTTATCGTTTGGCTGAAAGATGTGAGTGGCCTGTCCGCTGGTAGAGAGGCTAAATGGTGACGAGGATTCCTGGCTAGATGCCTTATATGGGTCCTGAGTACTTCAATTTCAGTGTGGGTCTTGACAAGGTGGTCTCTAGCGATTGCTATCGTAGCCACTGTTGAAGCACTCTGAGGCAGGCCTAGACAGATCCGGAGCACTTGACCCTGGAGACTTTGTATTGTGCGTAGATTCGTTTTGCCTGTGTTGTTTATTGCTGGCAAGCTGTACGTATCGCAGAAATCCTAGAAAAAGCACCCTGTACAGTTGTAACATGGCACTAGGCGACATTCCCCAGGTCTGCCAGCGAAAAACTTGAACAGGTGGCAGATGCCTCTCAACCGTTTTTTCACGTATGATATGTGTGGGCTCCATGACAAGTCCCTGTCGATTATGACACCTAGAAACTTGTACGATCGGACCCATCGTATTATTTGGCCATTTATCATTACACTGTAGTTTGCCATGGGTTTGCGCGTAAATGGCACTAGTGCGCATTTCTGGGAGGAAATTTCCAGGCCTCGATTACGGAGGTAGATAAAAGTTTGTGTGGCGGCTCTCTGAATTCTCGCTCGCAACTGTAGGCGTGTTACTGCAGATGTCCATATGCTGATGTCATCCGCGTACATTGATAGCCTGACTGTGGATGGCACGTGCTCAAGGAGAGCAATTAGTGTTAGATTAAATAACACGGGGCTAAGTACACCGCCCTGGGGGACGCCGTGGTAGCTATAGTGAAGAGAAGTATGGCCTTCCTCGGTGCTTACATAGAAGGATCCAATGGATAGATAGCTCCGTATCCATTGAAACATCCGACCACCCACTCCTACCTCTGCGAGAGCAGAGAGGATGGCTTCATGCGTAACGTTGTCATACGCCCCTTTAACGTCGAGGAATAAGGATGCGCAGAGACGCTTACGGCATTTCTCATGTTGAATGTAGGTCACCAGGTCGACGACGTTATCGATCGATGATCGACCGCGTCGGAAGCCCGTCATGGCATCTGGGTACGTGTTGTGATACTCCAAGTACCACTCCAGGCGTCCTAGGATCATCCTCTCCATTACTTTGCCCACACAGCTCGCCAAAGCGATCGGGCGATATGATGAGAGCTCCAACGGCGACTTGCCAGGCTTCAGCAGTGGAACAAGGCGACTTGTCTTCCAGGTTGTTGGTAGCGTGCCATTTCTCCAAGATTCATTGTACACCTCAAGAAGAACTCCTCTCGCTCGCTCCCCCAGGTGACACAGAGCTCGGTAGGAAATTCCGTCAGGTCCTGGCGCTGATGTGCGGCTACACAAAGCTAATGTTGCCTTAAGTTCGTGGATCGAGAATGTTAGATCCAACCGGAAATCATGTGGTTGCGGGTAGCTGCTCGAAGGCGATGGAATGCTGGTAGCTGTGAGTTGGCCGGAAAACCTTGCGCAGAAATCCTCTGCCACGTCAATCTCCGATCTCTTTTGAGAGAGGGCAAGCGCCTTGAATGGGAATCGCTGTACGGGAAGTGTCCGCAGCACGCGCACCGTTCTCCATAGTTGCGATAAAGGCTTGCGTGGATCTAGCGACTCACAGAAGGCAGCCCAACGTTGCGATTCGAGCTTGTCTAACCGGCGCTGTATCTTCTTTTGCGTGCGCCTGGCGGTCCGTAGATCGTCCATTGTTTTCGTACGTCGGTACCTTCGTTCAGCACGTCGTCGGATTGCTCGTAGTCGTTCTAGTTCCACATCAAAATCATTAAGTTTCGAGGAGCATGTTAGAGTATACATAGTGTCTTGCACCACGCTCTTGATTGCCTCTTCCAAGTCAAAAGATGAATTGGCGTCGCAGTGTGCTTCCATAACAGACTGAAATTTAGGCCAGTCCACTCTTTGGATCGCGTCCTGTGTTTTGGAAGCGGTCAATCCTCTGATCTTGATGTACGTGGGGATATGGTCGCTTCCGTGCGTCTCTATGTCCGCTAACCACCCTGCACGTCTGACTAGGCTTCGTGAGACGAAAGCCAAGTTAAGACAGCTGATGTACGTGGAGCCACGTAAGAACGTAGGACTTCCATCATTCAGCAGCCAAAGTTCATTACTGGAGGCGAAAGATACCAGAGCTCTGCCTCTTGCGTAGATGATCCGACTTCCCCAGAGTGTATGATGGGCGTTGAAATCTCCAAGAATGACCCAGGGATTGGAAGTTGAGGAAAGGATGTCTTGTAGTCTTTTGTAATCAAATCGACTTGACGGAGATAGGTAGGCGCCTACAAAAGTAAAGGCCAGATTCTTTTTCCTTACGTTAGTCATATATATTGATTACTGTCATGAGGTGGTACAGGCTGATCAGTGTAGGTGAGGTCACGGCGAATAAACACCAAAACCTTACTGTTTTCATAAACAGCTGACGACATAAATGATTCATATTCAGAAAGCCTGATTTTGTTCGGTAAGTTCGGCTCGCAAATGACGATAATGGGAAACATATTGGCGTACACGAAGCGACAGAAATCCGAAAGGCGCACTTTGAGTCCGCGGGTATTCCACTGAAAAACAGCTGCTTGTCGGGCCTCTTCCCTAGAAGACCAAGGCTGTGGAGCCATGATCTACTCAAGGGTTGCAAGCACCGGACTCAGAGCGTCCAGTACTTGAAGCGCACTTCTGGCAGACGGTGTGTGCATGTTGCTTAGCAGCACGCGAATGGCATTCATTGAAGGCCTAATAAGTGTTATCACTTGCTCATCTGTGTTCCGCGACTCCTCGGATACAGCACCTTGCTGTACTGGGGGCGGCTGCTTCTGCGGCTCTTCTGGCGGTCGTGTACGCGGAAGTGGCGGCCATTCCTTTGTGGAAAGAGATCTGGCAGTTGTCACCCTTCCAACATCGGTGTTCGGAGTGCTGGAAACGTCCGCTGATGATGATGCTTGACGAGGTGAGTTTTCCTGAAAGCTTGATGTTTTCCGCCGTGAAGACCTTCGTCGGTGACGTCGTCTTCGCCGTACTTTCACAGCGGCCTCTTTGTGGGTAGAGTTGTCTCTCACCATTTGTTTAAGAATGGTGATCTCTTTCTTGATCTGGGGACAGTCTTTGGAAGAGGCGCAGTGATCACCTTGACAGTTAGGACACTTCAACGTGGTTGCGCTGCAGTTGTCTTCTGAGTGGGGTTCGGTACATCGAGGGCACACGGCCGAATTTCTGCAAACACCCTTCACATGTCCAATCTTCTGACAATTGAAGCATTGCATAGGTCTTGGAATAAATGGTCTAACCTGGTGGCGAAAGTGGCCGACCTTCACGTAGGGTGGAAGGCAGTCGCCTTTGAAGGTTATCCTCACACAACGTGAATTGCCGAGGCGACCAACATGCACAATCACGTTGTGTTCACTTTTTTTTTATTCGAGAAGTGTGCCATGAGGCATAAGTTGAAAAAAGGAAAGGGGGGAAGGAATGCACGGGATTGAAAGTTAAAAGAAGGAGTGAACAACCGTTGCGCTAAGGTAGTCGCAGAGGTTGTTAATGAAACGGTTGTCCATTGTCCACTTCGCGTAGTCACTTTCGCGGTTCCACCGCAGGCCCACCTCCCTGAGGAGCCGTTTTCTGATAGCAGCCGTCGCTGGGCATGTCCACAACAAGTGCCGCACATCACAAATGTCCGGTGCAGCGCTACAGTGAGGGCACCTGTCCGGTACTGGCTGATCTTTGGCACGCCACCGATGACGGACAGATGGTGTCAGAGCCGCCCCTGCCCGAATACGGCGCACGGATACCTCCTCCTGCCGAGTAAGACTACGGGGGAGAGGGTGCGAACATGGAGGAATTAGAGCGCGTGTTCGCTGGCGCAGAACTTCGGAATCGGAAACGTGGGACAGGAACAGATCTGGGGGAAGAGGGGAAGGTGGCGGATCGTCTAATGTATGAAGATGAGTCATAGCATCCGCTTGAATGTTATGTGGATCCTGGGCATGGCCGCGAATCCAGTGTATGCGCACAGGACATGGATACTTTGCGCAGAGCACATGAATAGATTGTGAAATCTGGAACGTTCGTCGAACAGCCTTAAGCTGTTTAAGGGCGGCGCGGGAGTCGGTGTAAATGTGAACTGTATTGAATGTTGGAACGAGCGGAAGGGAAGCAATGGCATTGTAAATGGCTTGAAGTTACAATGCCAGGGGAGTGCACGTATCCGCAGTATACGTCGCGCGAGAGTTGAGATGCGGATGAGATGGACTATACACAGCAGTAACTCCCCTCTCTGCAGAATGAGATGCATCCGTGTATAATATGCACCCCTCAGGCAGATACGCTGCTGATACCGACGGGGAAACAGTGGGGCGGTTCTCAGTGAGCTGGCAATAGGACCACGGTGGAAGTGTCTTTAAACGATGAAGTTTGAGAAACTGTTTTCGAGCTCTATTTGCCACCCGTTGGTCGATGATTTTACTGAGTGTATTAAGTTGGGCGAGCTCCTGCAGCACAGGTATGGGTGTTAAACGAGGCAGATATGTTATGACGCGCATAGCCTCACGATTGATAGCTTCAAGGGAGTCCCACTGTCTGCGGGTGAGACGTTGAAATTGAGCCTGATATACTATCCGTGGCTGAAGGATAGAGCGCACAAGCTGGCGGGCCGTATGAGCACGTGCGCCACCAGAGCGCATAGCTATGTGACGAATCAGACCTAGAGTAGCGTGAGCCGATTTACGGGTGGCTGTCAGCCACGGGGTGCAAGTCCCAGATGTACGGAGGAGAAGACCAAGAATACGAACAGTTTCTACCTGAGGAATCAGAGAATTATGTACCGTAAAATTTAAAGGGGGAGCTTTCCGTAAGGCGGCTTTATTTCCAATTCGAATGAAACATGATTTAGTAGGAGAGAGTGTTAGACCCAGAGGTGGGAGGCGAGATGTCAATACATCCAGCGCGTGTTGAAGGACCGACTGATGAATAGACGCATCTGGATGACAGCACCACAAGGTGATATCATCGGCATATGCAAGCACGCGGATAGAAGGGATGGTCTCTAGGGCTCGAACAAGAGGAATTAAAGCCACATTAAATAATGTGGGGGCGAGAACGGAGCCCTGCGGCACTCCTCTATTGGAAGTGAAATTACCAAAGGGCTTTCCGTGGACACGCACGCTGAAGGTTCGATTTGCTAAAAAGGCATGAATGGAGAGGAGGAACCGGTGAGGGAGACCAAGAGTTTGAAGGGAGGCAAGAATGGCAGAGTGAAGGATGTTATCATATACCTTTGTTATGTCTGTAGCGATTACGGTTCGTACAAGGTGACTCTGTGGAGAGTGGTCAAGCACGTCAGCAGCCAAAGTAGCAAGGCCGTCCTCTGTTCCAATTTGTGGGCGGAAACCAATTTGGGAATCTGGGTAAAAATCATGCGATTCCAGCCACCATGATAAGCGTGCGGCTAGAATGTTTTCATAAAGCTTGCAGATGGTAGGGGTAAGGGAAATTGGACGAAGGGCCGAGAGAGATACTGGAGGCTGACCTGACTTGGGTATTGGAACCAGAGTAGAATGCTTCCAGTCTGCCGGCATGACGCCAGAAAGCCACACTTCGTTAAAAGTATCAAGTAGGGTTTCCAAAGCCCTCCCTTCCAAGTTACGGAATAAGGAGTTAGGTATGCCGTCGTGCCCGGGAGTAGTAGTAGTTTTTAAACGGTCAGTGGAGGCCAGCAGCTCTGCCATGGTGAGGTCAGAAGTAATCCCATCGGGGGGCTCTGTTACCGATAAGTCAGGTGGAGACGTAGCGGTGCAGTCATGGTTTGGAAAAAATTGACGGGCCGCTTGTTGTGCAAATGTGTCCTCATCCACATTTAGCGCGAGGCGAATGCTCTCTGTGTAATCTGCAACCTGAGAAGGGCGCTCCATGGCGTGAAACACTCTCCAAAGATGTCGATTGCCCTGCGTAGAGGACGGGCGGGCACACCATGCAGCCCAGCGTTGCCTGCATAGCCGTTTTGCATAGCGCCGCGCCCGTGCGGTAGTGCGGTGAAGAGTAGGAAGAGCAGAAAGGTCATCGGGGTGACGAGTAGCGTAAAGATCCGCCTGGCGACGAAGAGCCCACAGATTCAAGAGATGTATGTCCGGGTTTGGGTCGTCTTCATTTACAGTAGTGGTAATAGTGTGAGTAGCGAGAACAGCAGATAGAGTAGACAATGCTGAAGAGGGGTTGAATGTAGATAAATGATTGTCTGCGCGTACAGATTCCCATGATGTTATTCGTACAGTGCGGCGTATTTTCCGTAGACGCGTAGGCGTGAGGGAGATAAAAATAGGGCTGTGATCGCTACCCCAAGTATCAGAATCAACAGCCCAACGAGGGTTACCGGGGCCTAACCACCAAGTCAAATCAGGTGAATACGGGCCACCTCGTGGGCGGGTAGAAGTATTCGGGTGGTTTAAAAGTTGAAAGGAATGATCCGAAAAGCTCCCTTGGATGTGTGAACCCCTTGAGGAATCCGATGGGTAACCCCACGCAGTGTGTGCGCCGTTGAAGTCACCACCAACTAGAATAGGGATACCCGAGTTGGTAGAACGTAGAAAACGAACCCATCCCAGATTGGGAAATGCGGAGCCAGGACGACTATAAAAAGAAACTAGAATAAGGGGTGTGCGTGCAGGTTTTACGAGAAGGGCGACAACCTCTTGACGTGTGTTGCACCACCGTGAAAGGTCGAGCGGTGTGTGCGGAACTGAACTGTGAATATAAATTGCAGATTTACCTGGGCTGAGGGAGGAGGCGGTGCAACGGCGATCAGGGATAGATGGTGAATGGTATGCGCAGAAACCTGAAAGGCGTGGGAGTGCATTATGCTCTTGCAGTAGGAACGCCCATGCCCTCAGCTTTCCGTAGCGAAGGCGCATGTTCACTTCAGTGGCCTTATTAGCGAATCCTCGACAGTTCCGCTGCACCACCACCGATGATGATGCGCTATCCATGACGAGGCCGAAGAGCTTCCACGATGAGGGATGTCACCTGCTTCATCAGCGCTAATATCTTATCCACTGTCGGGGTAGTCACGGCTAACAGGTGGTCGGCACCTGATTGTGGCCCAGTGCTTACCCTAGGTGATTCCTCTGATGATTGCTCCCGATTTATGAGAATTCTTCGAGAGGATTGAGAACGACGCTGTTCCCGGCGCTGGGTGAGTTCGTCTAGTCGGCGGCGAGCCTCCGCGATTGCATTGTCTAAAGCTGTGTCCTCATCTGTGGTATCCACATGTGATGGATGCACTGGACGTTTTGGTGTACCATTTGATCCGGGAAGGTGAGCCGCTTGTGCATATGTACGCTGGCGAGGAGACGTATGGTGAGCAGCAGGCTCAGATAAAGGAAGTTCAGGGAAGTCGTTGTCGTCACATGCTAGAGCTGCAAAGCGATTACTTGTAGGAACATCCATTTTTGCAGGTGACTTGTGAAACTTCTTCGCTTGCTTCTTCTTTGGACAAGCGGGGGAGCGAATGTCATGGTCCGACGATTTGCACAGGGCACAATGAGCTGTTGGTTCATTCATGTCGGCCACAGCTGCTGGATTAGGGCAGGTATTTTGCATATGTCCTTCTTTGTGGCAGTGATAGCAAAAAATACGACGAGGTCGGAAGGGCTGTGGTTTGACGATCGCACCGTAGTAGGTAAGGTACTTCGGGAGAGTCAGCGGGCCTTGCAGGATGAGCAGGTATGAGCCCCGGCGACCCATTGGCAGTGCTTGCAGTACAACATGAGTTGAGCAGCGAATATTTGCGCGCACCTCCTCGGGAGGGCTCGTGCTGTCGACATGATAAACCATGCAGCGGAGTGTGTCAGGACCAGATGCAAAATATATTTGCACCGGGACATGCTTGCTGTCATCCAGGGGGATCCGCGTAACTGCGCAAAGTTTCTGGGCGTCCATCAAGGATGACAAGTTTACCGTGATGGTGTTCGATGGGCGATGGACGACAAACCCGCAGTAGTTCGAAGAGCCAAGGGCATGGTCAATTGTGGCTTGAACATTCCGGGCAGGGATGGCAGTCATATGAAAGCGCAATGTAGGCTTGATGGTAACGCGGAACGAGTTCGCAGCAGGCGGAAGAGAGCCTTGACTCACGGGAGGCATCTGTGGAGGAGGCTCAGACGCTGGTGACGGCCCTTGGTGGGAATACTGAACTGGCGCGACGGGCACAGTTTCTTGAGGGAGTGCCACGGGCACGGAGGCGGTAGAGCAGTCCATGTCACAGGCCAAAGTCGTAGCATCGGAAGACGGCGCAGGCTGGAGGCCCAGAGGCGCTGACGATTGCGTGGACGTGGAGGCTGCGTCAGGTGGCAACACAGCGGGCATCCGCGTAGCCGTCGTCGACAACGCAGAATCCATGCTGACGCGTAGCGCGGCCTCGCTCGGCAGCGCCGAGCTAAGCCTAGCTTGCCCCTGAGGGTTCCGGTTGGGTTTTCTCACTTGAGAATGCGCCCGCCGTGCCGGGAATTTCTCCGCAGGGGCGTCGTCAGCATTCGGTCTCACGGAGGGCACTGTCCGACCCACGCCACACACGAGAAGACAGCGAAAAGCGAAAACACAGACCTGTTGTTGTTGTTGTTGTTAGCCTATCAAAAGATGGCACATACCCACACTGGGGGATCGGCCAAGAATCGGGTGGCTATTCAACTGAACTCAGTTAACAAAAAGGAAAAGCACGTGGGAGCATAACACCGGTGAATTTTTTGTCATGAACAGAAAAGGGATGAGTGTTTTGATTTTAAAATTTTAAGAATAATAATAAAGAGAGTGATTAAATATTAATGATTTAGTCAAAATGTAATAATTGATAGAAAAGAAAAGGTTGACACACTTAGCAAGGCAGTCGGTGAGATTCTATCAGGAAATTTTGAACAGCGGTGCAAACAGATCTGTGGCTGAACCCAAATGTGGTGGCGCCAAATGATAGCAAGAGCGGGCTGCTCAAACTAAGGCCATGATGCTGCAAGGGCTCCTCCAGCAACCTTTTTCTCAGTGAGTTGAATCGGCGACAATAGAGCCAAAAATGTTCAATGGATTCTGGCTCACGGCAAAATGCACAAAGGGGAGAGAGCGCCAAACCCGACTTGTGTAAATAGAAATTTAGAGGGGGGATGCGGCAGCGTAGCCTCGTCAGTGATACTTCAAGCTGCCGAGAGCAACAAATTTTCCGGTTCCAATAATATTTAAGGTGCTCATAATCCGCCGATGTTAAAAGTGATGTGTCTTGCGTGCTTAAAAACGCACGTCGCCGAAATCTAGATGCTGTAATGTAGGCTGTAGCCGGGATGATTCGCAACACGGGGCCGCTGAGGGAAGCCTTTGCGAGATTATCAGCAATCTCATTTACTGTCACACTGCTGTGACACAGACCTAGAAGCAGACACGTAGCCACCCACTAGGTCTTCGTCTTCTTCTCTGTGTTCACTTGCTGGTTTTATGAGAATTGGTAGGTCTGCATTAGATATTTCATTGTCAATGTCATATATGACTCCTGTTATTGGGCACCATTCGTTGCACGATGGATCGGACCTTGATGTTTCCCAGCTGCGTTACATGTTGTAGTATGGTCAGTGCGCTCGGGTTCATCACATCGATTGCAAGGATGTTTCGCCTAGTGTTTATCCTAACGTCCTTGATCTCATTTGGCACGGTGTTTTCTAGATACACGGAGAGTGCTTGCCTAGAAAAATCAATGAATATCTAGTCAGCCTGGTGGTTTTCATGCATGTTTTTGGATTGAACACTTCTAAATTCGATTATTGTTGTGCGTCGCATGAAAACTTTTTTTAACCTGTTATAGCTTGAAAAAAAAAAGGGCATTGCTTTCTAATGACTGGCGATGTGAGATGCAACGATATATTCATGTAGCTTGCGTGAGACACTTGCTAGCGATATGGGGCGGTAGTTACTAACAGCGCTTTTGTGGCCAGATTTGTCGACACAAATTACTTTACCAATTTCCCAATCATACGGTGTTTTCTGGCAATCTGTATTTAACACATGTAAACATTTTCTAGATCAAATGCTGAAATGGTAAACTAATCAAATGGTAAACTCTTGTCTCATTACGTCATGTTAGTGTTTTCTCGTTACGTATGTTTATAGACTTTAGCAAGGCTTTTGACTCTCTTAATCATGATATTTTAACTGAAAAGCTCTTAATAAATGGCGTTCGTGATAAACCTCTTCAGCTATTCAAGTCATATTTGGAAAACAGATCACAATGCGTTTGTATTAACAATCGAATGTCATCCCCATCACAGATATTAAATGACGTTCCGCAAGGGAGCGTGTTAGGTCCTCTGTTATTTAATCTATTCATTAACGACATAGTTTGTGTCGACAATAATAATAATAATAATAATTGGTTTTTGGGGAAAGGAAATGACGCAGTATTTGTCTCATATATCGTTGGACACCTGAACCGCGCCGTAAGGGAAGGGATAAAGGAGGGAGTGAAAGAAGAAAGGAAGAAATAGGTGCCGTAGTGGAGGGCTCCGGAATAATTTCGACCACCTGGGGATCTTTAACGTGCGCGGACATCGCACAGCACACGGGCGCCTTAGCGTTTTTCCGTCATAAAAACGCAGCCGCCGCGGTCGGGTTTGAACCCGGGAACTCCGGATCAGTAGTCGAGCGCCCTAACCACTGAGCCACCGCGGCGGGTTTGTGTCGACACGACAGTTAATTTCGTTATATATGCTGATGATTGCAATAGTCTCCTTTCAGGTACAGATGCAAATAATTTAGTGATCAGATGTAATCATTTGCTTGAAAAAATTGGTCATTGGTCACAATCAAATCAGCTTAAAATCAATCCTAAAAAAACCAAGGTCATGCTTTTCCGTGCTCGTAATAAAGTATTCGTTTTAGATCAACCAATTAAATTTGATGGACAGGATATTGAAGTGGTTGAGCAGCACAAGATTCTTGGCGTTACATTCTCCTCATATTTAACATGGGATTTACACGTTGAGAAATTATGTAAGAAGCTTTCCTCTGCAACTGGGGCAATATCACGTACACGCGCCATTCTTCCGGTAAAAATAAAACTTTAAATATATTACGCTTTGTTTGCCTCACAAATTAATTACTGCAGCTTGGTGTGGCTAACAACGACTAAACAGAACCTAAGCAAAATTCTCGTGCTACAAAAAAAAAAAGGCTATTCGTCATATATTTTGTCTAGCTTATCTATCTTCCACCCTACGTTTTTTCCAGCTGTACAAAATTCTTCATGCAAACTGCATGTATGAATACAGACTCTTACGCTCACATTACTTTTCACCTGTCGGCTTTCGGTCACTTTTAGCAATTTCTGGTCCATTGCAGCATCACACTAAAATCCTAAACACACGCAGTAAAGACACACGGCTCGTACCCTTTTTCCGCACCGATTACAAGCTCCAGTCTTTACGTCACAATCTTCCGTCCGTATTAAACAAATATCAACACATCAAATGTTTGATCCCTGTCCAACTGCTACAGCTTTTTTACAATTTGTAATGCGTTTTTTGTTTTGTTTTTTCGCTACAGTGTTTCTTAGTTATTCTTTTACAGCTTCCCTCCAATTGGTCACGAAGATGCCTTCTCATTATTCATGCGATTTGTGTGAATCTGTAAAAAAAATGCAGTCTTTGTGTACACATTTTCTATCGAACTACCTGAAAGTGTTTCTTATTTTTTGTAAACCTGAATATTTCATGTTAACCTTTTTTCATCATTTTTATTAGTGTTATTATTTAGTGGTCTCGTCTATGCTGCCTTGTAAGGGTTGCCTGGGCCTCGTCAAGCTGTTTGATTACAGCTTTTAGTCGGGTGACCCACCAGCCTTTCTGGTAAATAAAGATCAGTTCAGTTCAGCCTACCGGTTTCCTCGAAACCGGATGATTATCGTCGCCGCTGAGTCGTTCTTTCGCCGAAGAATTCAATGGCTTCGAAGAACCCCACCCGTCTCATGTTGATGTGGCATGCAGCATCTCGTCCCGGTTCCCAGTGAGTTACCTTGGCGCACAGCACTGACCGCGGTGTGCTTTGGTGGACGTCCGTTTTGGCCATTGCCCTCACATAGGAAACGCGTCAGAGGTTTGATGTGTACATGTACAGTGCGCCACGGTCTGGTGGTTGACATGCACTGCCGAAAGAAAGCGGTGGCCAAGCAGAGAACTACAAGACAGTGTCTACGCCAGGCTAAGAATAAGCGAACAGCAACGCGTTTAGGAAATGAGAGCCTCTGTGCAGCAAAGCATGCTTGTGTCCCTAATCGCAGACACACGCAGCGTCCCTGTCAAACAGACGTCTGCTCAATCCGTGTCACTAAAGGACTGAAAACTATATATGTGCGGCGAAGGCATTGCGGGTACTGTCCGCTGCTTCGTCCTCCGCTGTTGGCAGTGCGTTCGGCCAGCTCGCCTCTTGTTCCCGAGGCAACAAATGCAGCTGCTGTTCACTGCAAAGAGACCGGATGGATTCACGGCGCCCCTCGCTGTCCCCTCTAGTCGGGAACAGAGACGACCTGAGTCGTTTTTTTAAAGCCCTCCTGGTCACACAATTACGGTGAGTGTGGACTGCCAGTAAAGAGCGGCATAGCCCGAACGAAGCTTCGATGTGGTTGGTTTCAGTTGAGATACTTGTCACCCTGCGTCTCAAGTGTCATGTCCTAGATTTTCTTTCTTTC
This sequence comes from Amblyomma americanum, assembly GCF_052857255.1. Classification (NCBI taxonomy): domain Eukaryota; kingdom Metazoa; phylum Arthropoda; class Arachnida; order Ixodida; family Ixodidae; genus Amblyomma; species Amblyomma americanum. Next base: position 58,104,419 of record NC_135500.1, read on the forward strand.
CTGCCTGAGTTTTGCCTCTTCCGTCTCCCACTGATCACGCAGAGGCGCGCGCGTGTCGAGAATAAAGATGGGACCCGGACCGATCGTTTCCGGTGCTTGGGCAATGCACGACCGGCTTTATTACTAAGTAATAAAGCCGGTCGTGGGGCAATGTAACCTGATCGCACAAGTTTCTCGCAGTGGCATTGGGAACCATAGGAGAGGCGACTGCTTCCAGTCCTCTGTGGTTGGCTGGCGAACGGGTGAGAACAGCACAGTTGTCGAAACTGCCGCCTCGCGCTCGTATGGACCGTTTACAGCGCGCGGTTCTTCAGTTTGATAGCAGATGGCGCCACAGGCGCGCTAGGAACACGGTGCCATTACGGGCCTCGTAAGTCGCCAGCGTGTACGCCTCGACCATAGCCTCCTTTATACTCTCCGTGCCCGTCAGCTCAGCGCGATAACAATAGCGCGGCACCGTCGCGGATGTTGCGCGACGCCGCCGTTCTCACTGCTGGGGGCGCCACTGACGGAGGGTCAAGGCGCAGACAGCGTGGGGTGTACCGCGACGTTGCTATTTGCCACAAGCGGAACGTTTGCTACTAAACCTGTGTTACACCTTTCTATTCTACTTGAAAGCGGACTTATCTACGCGTAACGGCCATTTAACGCATTTTGTTGCCGAGACGTGAAAATTTCAACATTGCATGCAGTGTGCGCACTGCACATAACATTACAAGATTCATCAACAGTGTTCTGCTTTTTCTGCAGATGCAGCTCGAATAAATTAAGATTAATAACTGCACATACCATTACAAGATTCATCAACAGTGTTCTGCTTTTTCTGCAGATGCAGCTCGAATAAATGAAGATTAATAATATACTCATATAAAACAGAATTCAGGAGCACAGGTACCAGCGTTTATTTACAGGTAAAAGAAAAGCAGCTGAGAAAGCTAGAAATAATAAATGATTCAGTTGCACTCATCTAAATCAAAACTGAGGAGCATGCATAGCAGTATTTATTGGCAGGTTTCAGGTCAAAAACAGCTGCTCTACAGCTTCATGCATTTCCGCGAAAGAGGCTTCTGGCTGAACGGCTTGTACAAGTCATGTTTGTCCGTTACTGCACTTGCATAGTTGGTTAGTAGTGGCCTGATGAACCTGGTGGTCATGAGTTCAGCCAAAGTTTCACGGTGCCCTCTGTCATTTACAGGACACTTCAGAAGGTGTGATCTGCAGACAGCTGACACTGCTGCCTCTGTCAGGGTCTTCAGTGGCTTTTGAAGTTGTGGTTTCTCCTTCAAAGCTGCTTCCACAAACAGTTGCAGTGTTTCCAAAATGTATAATAGGTGATCTGAGGGGTAAAGTAGTCCCCCTCTGTCCTGCAGCCGAGTAAACTGCTGAAGTGGCTGATTAGTAGGCGGCTTTGTAGTGAGCGCACAACACTTCTCACAATCTATATGCTCACTTACAACGCGAGCTATATACACCCCTATATAGACTGTTGCAGACAACTGCAAAGTGGGGAGAGCTGCAGGGACACTCTGCACATTTAAACGTTTTAATACTTGCACAGCTGCCGCTGGCAGCTCGTCAGTGCTCTCAGATGCCTTTGGCATTGCAGCCGTAAGCGCTTTGCTGTGCTCTTCATCTTCACGACGTAGCACATTGCTGTATTCCGAGGCCGCTGCGATACCAGTATTCAAGATTTTTTGTAATCCTGACAGTACTGAGCGCACATCCAGTTGGTCATTGCAGGCTGGCAGGTCTGAGGTCAGCTTGTGTTGTTTTGTCAGCAAGAATTGGTGCTTCATGTTGATTTGCGCTAATGGACCTTGAATGCTCTTGTGCCACATCAAAAAAGTTATCGAAACTGCAATACTGACGCATATGGCTCTTCCGAATGATATCAATCTTTCTTTTTGCGTCTTAATGAAGCAGAGTATGAGTTATTACTTGATTTAGTTCACCGAAAAACACGGCCCGATCGCTGAACAATAAAGTAATTGCTGTCACTCAGATGTCTGTAACATGAACAACAAAAACAGCAACTTACAGGTTGTTCCAGCGGCGTAGTCCTGCTACATCCAAATGCAGTAAGAGTAGCACCAAAATCTAGATGCAACAAGCAATGCTGGTGCACGAAATGAAAGCAGCACGACGGAAGAACGTACGCCAAATGCGACTTTCTGCTACACTACGCACGATACGCCAGCGGCAGGGCACCCTCCGTCGCCGTCGCCATCTGTCGGCAGCTAGCCGCGTAACCTCTCGATGGTGGAGGAGGATGGGAGGAGGGGCAACGACGGCCGCGGAGCGCGCCGTTGCCAGGCACAGAGAGTATAAAGGAGGCTATGCCTCGACACAGCAGTGGAAATATCGCGGGTGGCCGTCGAATGTGTTCTTTCTGTAAATGTGTGGAAAGGCAGAGGAAATACGTGCTGTGTTGTGGATTGCAGGAATTTGCGACGGAGAGTTAAAAGTGTGGGATGAGATCGTTTGCGATCATCACAGAACCTAACTGTTCAAGGACGTACTGCCTCTGTCGCGCCCGTTCGGCATGCACCCTTCCGAACGGGCGAACGCAACAAGCACGTTCGCCAGCGCCAGATAGCCAATATAGGAAGAAAGGTTTCGATCTTGGAAAATCTGTGAGGGCAAGTGCCCAACATAGCCGCATGAACAAACTGTTCCGCCACCGAAACCGTCACTTCGTGCTTTCAGATGCTGCGCAGTTGCGTCCGCGTGTGTATAGCGAGACCCCATTGATCGTAAGTTAACGTGTGCGGCCATTAGTAACAGGAGCGTCCGAGGACGAATTAGGAACGGCAAAGAAAGATGACTTACGCTCTTACATACCGCTACTGCAGGTTATGCGGTGCACAGCCGCGCGAGCGGACAACGCTTACCGTCAGTCCGTGTATTACAAGACGTCTTGGTGCTACTGTTGAACTTCGCTCCAAGTAGCGCGGTTTTCGTGGACCATATTCGGAATAAAGCATTTGCGTTACGGCTGGTGTGCTGGGTGGTTGTCACCTCCTCGCGGTTCATGCGGGATAGTCACTAAAAGTGACTCCGCAGGCCAGCGCTCAGAGTGAAGCTGCAGTGATTACTTGCCACCAGCGAGACCTCGAGCATTTTGATATCCGCATATCGAGCGTGGAGCGTACCACAATTTTTTTTATGAGGCTGACATAATTGTGAACTTCGTGTAGCATTAACGCATTTCCATGCACGCCTTGTAACAATAATATCATGGAATCCTTCGAAACGCACGCCAGCTCGTGAAGACTGCTTGATGCATGGTACTGCTACCATGATAGTTAAAATTTGTGTGTACATTTATTTTTGTCGCCTTTCTGTGTTTAACAAATCAGTAGAAAATATTTCAAGTTTCCTAATTAAGCACCGCTAACAGGTTGTAAACAAATGCATACGACGTGCATGTAAGCACAAAACACGACAACGACCTGCGCTGCCGCAGGGGCATTAAACCTTGCCGTTTTAGATAACAATAAAAAACATTCAGCGAAGCTTTCAGGCGGTGCAAAGACAAGCATTCAGGCGATCCATTCCTTGGCTCGAAGGGGGAGAGCTGAGCGGCTCTCCGCGACATGAAGCCCGATCACGTTTTCACGCCTCAGGGGATCAAATTAGGGCTCTCACATGTCCTTCGAAGCATAGTGTCGTCTGCCCACTCCTTTTCAGCCGAAACATTGCCTCTCGGAACCGAACCATCAGGCGCAGCTGCCGCCGCGAAGAGCAGTCAGGAGTCGTGTAATGACGGCGTGATCACGTGATCAAAGGTGGCAGCCCCCATGATACAGTGCTGTAAAGCCTGTATATGGTTCCCAATGCCACTGCGAGCGAGGCAGTGTTTTTGTTTGTTTGTTTGTTTAAGCAAGCTTTACTATGGGACTTACTAAAGAGACTTAAAAATGGAAGCGCCCCAGCCCGTGGCACTTAAATACACCTGACTTAAACTAATTAAATATTGAAAAGGGGGATAGCTAAAAAAAATTCGCACAGCAGGAAGTACAAAGAAAAATAGCAAAAAAGAAATTTTAGATAATGGTATAGATAGGGAGAGTTAAGGGAGATGGGGCTCAAAAGGAGTAGATGAGAAAAATATGTAGTAGTGAATGATAACTGTTTTCTTGCCGGGCTGGCTATTGAAATTAGGCTGTTTATACTATACGACATGCTGCGAATGTCTGGCTTCAGGATGTGTGCTCTTGACAGGTTGTTCCTTGCTTCCCTTGTTGCTGTGGGAATTGGGACAAAAGTTCCTGGAACCGAATCTGAGAAGACAATTACTCGGTCCCCATGATGCTTGTTTTGTGGGTGCTGTTTCTTCAGCCTAGACAGAATAATAATTTACAATTCTCGTTTTTTGCTGGCTTTACGAATTGTTTGTTTGCGCTTCAGATATGGGATTTGATTGCGGTGTGTAAAGTTGTACAGTTTCGCAGCCCGCTGTGCAGGCATTGAAGCTGGGGCGAACATCAAAGCATGTGTTTTAGCTCACGCGCTTCACCCGAGCCTTTGGGCGGCAGTGCGCGTGATTGCGTGTTGTCCTGCTTGGCGCCCCCTTGCGGCAGAGTCTCAACCTCTCCTCCTCCCTCTGCGCAGGGTCCCGGATCCGGCGGCGGCAGGGCCATGGGCCGGACGGGATACACGTGCGTCCGCCGCACACTGTGCTGCTACAACCTGCTCTTCTGGGTACGCACCCACTGCTACTTTTTACCCCGCCACGTGCATGCCGCTACAGCTCCGCTGCGGGGACGAGCTTCCAAGGGCAGCCTGTGCGCGGAAACTACCGAGGCGACTCCGTGGCCGTTGCGTTCGGCTGCGAACTAAGCACGGAGTCACGGTAGCCCCGCTGGGCGTTGTAGGAAAGCTCTTGCGTCCTTAGATTTCGGGCCAAGCCAATTAAAGGACCCGGGTGTCTGAAATTAATTCGGGCCGTCCGCCGCGGCGGTCGCGCATATTGATGGAGGCGCGAGCTCAGTGGGCGAAATTAATCTGCGCCTCTACACTGCGGCGTGCCTCGTTTTTTTTTTTCATTTCTTAATATAAGTGTATACCTGTGGTGGAGTGATTGCCAGCAGTAACCGCAGGGCTAAAGAGCCAGCAGCCACCTCGGCCTGCCTCGTGGTGGAGAGTGCGACTTCGGCGCGTAAACGTTTATTTAAAAATAAATAACAGCCTTCTGCAAAGCCCGTTTCCTACCCCCGTGGTGTAGCCGCAAACCTCTCTCTGTGCTCATTCCACCAAGCAGGTCTTTAATTTGATTTCTTTATTCCGGATGTGTAACGAAATCGGCTAAAGTGTCACAGCGTACCACTGCGCTCCAGTGCACATTCAGCCGCCAGTGCGGACGTGGGAGATTGCAGAGCAGCCAGATTCCCGTATCGACCGCGTTACTCTGGACTGCAGCCCTGGACAGTTTTAGGCTGGGCCTTCGTGCCGCCTTCCGCTCAGAGGAAGGCCGTTTGCGTTTTGGGTTTCGCGGGAGCCGTATATATGGGTGAACTGTTCGTCACGGCACTCGCGAGACTGTGCACGGCTCAAAATTCGCCACGCTGGTCGATCCGGAATTTCGAGTCGCACCGCTGGCGGCGCAAAATGGAATGCCTAGATTTTCTTGGAATTTTTTTGGGCGAAACGGAATGGCTGGCGGCACCTGCATCTGCTAATCATTGGAAGCAACCAGGGAACGTGGATTTTTTTTCTCTCTCAGCCTTGTAGCGGGGCACTTAATATAGCACCCGTGAAGCCCTGTATATATATCTTTGTATAGTTAGGGTAACCTGTTGTTCTCACCTTGTAATATTTTAGGAGTGCTGTACGCGCTGCACTACACGACTGAAAAGCAAAACCCCGTTGTCTGGTTACTTGTGGCACAGACGGAAAGTAAACTCTGTTTATAGTCGCTGCAATGCAATGGATAGGAGGGAGGGGGGGGGGGGTGGATGCTGCCTCCGTGTTTTCTCGTTGCAAAAAAAAAAAAGTTAATTATTCTTCTTAGAAGTAGCCTCCATTGGATATGTAACGGAATCCCCCCCCCCCCCCCCCCCCCCCAGAAATGCCAATCACTGCCTGGTAAGGTTCAAAATAACAAAGTGTGCAGATAGTTTCTCTCAGGCATGACCCGCGCCAGGCCGGGCGGGATAATTGACAATGCTGCGGGCAAAATACGGAAGCTGACAGCAAACTCTTAGAGTGGCACTCGCTTTAATCGAGTGATTCGTGGATACGGGGTCACCGCGAGCATGCCGTGGCAGGAGGGTATACGCCAGGGATGGGTTTCGTCGGAGGGGTGAGGTATGGCTGTGGCGGCATTCATTGCAGTCATACCTTTTGCGATGAGGAGGGCCTGTGCATATGTGGTCTACGAACCTAATATGTGTTTGGATAAGAACTGACTGTGTCGGCACCCTCCTCTAAGGACCACTGCCCCAGAAGAGCCAGAGGTGCACAGGAGAACGTCTAGAAGGTGCACTTGAGGCTTGGGATGGTGGCAAGGATGTGGTTTATAAGGTGCGACATACTTTTGGTAATCCATGTGCTAAATGCAAAGCGCGGAAAAACACAGGGACGTAAGAAAGACGACGGACGACCGCTACTTTCAACTAAATTTTATTAAAATAACTTATCGGAATATATAGGCGCATGAAAGGGGGAGAAAAATAAACTGTCACAAAGAGCGTACAGCATAGGTACAGTAATGCGAAGCACTTCTCTGGAAGCAGAAAAAGTGCGAAATGACCTCGCTAGCTGTGGCTATATCCGAGACATTTCGTCAGCACAGCGGAATGACATCTGTCGCGCCGTGGACATCCTCACTGCTCCCCCTTCAAGAAACGGGCCTCTGTGCGATATGTTCCTGGTACAAGTGAATATATTGCACGTGCCTTACGGGAGTATGACGGGCAGGTGACACATGTCCCTTCCAAAAAAATGCGTCATCAGTTGGGAAGCGTGAAGGATAAGCTGCCGGAGGAAAGGTTCCCAGGGGTAGTTTACTAGTAGAGTCCCCTGCGCAGACTGCTATGGCGTGTGCATCAATGAAGACAGGAAATTACAAAAAGCGACTGCAGCAACGTGATGTGTAGAAACAAAAGCAAGCGTAATAACGCTTTAGCGGAACACGCCGTCATGAATAAACCAGGCAAGGATCGTCACCGCTGAGAAAGTAACATCGTCGCGACTACATCTGGAATCACTTATCGTCTACAAACCACATCACGAACGTTTAGCAGAAACAACGGTAACCTCAACCCGAAATACGAGCATTCCTTGCGGCGATTGTTCAAAACCGTTTAAATACGACCAACTTCTGATGGTGACTTCCATTGTGAACAAGACCCTCGTGCTGGGAGCCGAAACATCAGTACAAATCTATTTTTTTCGCTGGTTGGCATCCCGTGTTTCGTCATTTCTCTGACTGATGGCGATTTTTCTTACTGTTCCTGCCTACGTGCCCAAATCGTTTCTGAGGCACCTGTGCATTCACTAGACTCGCCTTTATTCATCTTCAAACGTTGAATTAACCGTCGTGGTGGAGTGGATGCGTTCCCGTCTGGCACGCCAGAGGCCCGGGTTCGATTCCCACTTACGCCGCCGTTTTCTTTCAGTTCGTGCGGATACGCTCTGTCCACAACTTCTGTACACAACTTTTGTCCACAGCTTTCGGTGACGCCACTCTAGAGCCAAGAAATGCTTTTGCATTAAAAACCAGCCACGTCCGGCGGTTAATTCATGCAGAGATACATGAACTGCTTTTTGAGAGAGCGACTGATGGTGCACTTACACCGCCATTCAATGCCCAGCTGCCCATCTCCACAGCTTCTAATGTCTCTCTTGTAGTCTGCGTCGGATGGCTGTCAACACAATGTCAACACAATGCTCAAAATATAGTCTGCAGAATGTAGTCAACACAATGTAGTCTGCGTCGGATAGCTGTCAACACAATGTCAACACAATGCTCAAAGTCAGGAGGACTGCAGTGCTCTTGTATCGCGCATCGTCCGCTCTGGCCCGCATATATAAACGGCTGTATGACAGCGGTATTTTATTGACGATATACCCTCAGCACAATCAGCGTATATACCTGTGGGCATGTGGTGTCTGACAGCCTTGTCACTGTCATCCTTCTGCTCTTTGAGGATGCCCTCAGGTACAGCACAAAGCACATGGGCGGGATAGCCGCTCGACTTTAGCCGTTCAGTCTGCCTCAAGAAACTGTTTTTAATCGAGTGGGGGCAAGACTTTCCCAGGGCATTCGAAAGGAAGGTTTGCACGATGCCCCTTCTTACGAGCTTCGTGTGCGCCGATGCAAATTAGGGTAGCAGCACTTTCTTGCCTCGCAGCTGGTATATGCCCAGGCTCTCATTGCCAGCGACACCGTTTTAGCACATTTTGACAGGGCTAACAAGGCCTTGGCCGACTCTCTCGTGAACTCAAGTCTTGCGAACCTCTCGTTATGTCAATGACTTTTTAGTAATTTTAAATGAGGACGGCACCGGTTTTGAACAGGAAGTGTCACGCACTTTGGCCATTTTTGAGGCGTGTCAGAAGCCTCTTGTTTTAACCCACGAGGTTCCCGATGGGTCGTCGCTTAGGTTCTTGGACCCGAGGTTTGTACGTTCAAGTTCACATATTAAAGCGGCTGTTGGAGTTCGCATGTTGAAATTGCAAAATTAAAATTGGTAAACGAAATGCTTGTTAAGAAAATTACTTCCAAAGTTCGCAAAAACTGACTTTTTCCTGAGATTCAGACATGAGTTAAGGATCAAGGCCCTCCTGGTACGCGAGATGGCTCATAATGCACGCCAAGTTCGGTGCTTGCAATCTATAAATTTTAATTCGAGTGAATCTAATTTGACACGCGAGAAATATTTTTGAAGCCCGCAGCCAGCCTCCACGGTAGATATTGCCGAACTGCATATCGTCACTTGCTTCCCCGAGTTTGGCTGTCTCATCGCATGCAGTGATTTCCGCCGCCTCACGCGAGACGTGCCAGCTGGGAGTAGCTCAGATGGCCCGGGGGCCTCCGCCACTGCAGCTGTCAGGGTGCCTACCGGGTCGTTCGCCTCACCAAACTCGACCCAATAAGGAACGCGCCGCATGCGGCTGCACAAGGCTGCAGCGCCGCCCGGCTGTCAACACTGTCGCATCACGTGCACCATTCGATCGCTATCTACCTCACTTCTGGGAGCGTCTCATCGTTGGTTTCGGCGTGCGTGGCTGTTGCGGGGCCCGCCGCACTTCTTGCCAAATGGGGCAGTTCAGCCGTTGTGCTCACAGCCTGATCTGCTCAACACGTTGGGAAGCACTTCGGGGATATCTCAGTCTAAATGCGCCCACCGGGGTCCGAACCCGCGACGGTCTGCCTACCACTCGCCGGCCCCGACTGGGAACTTTGCGCTGTGATGCGCTGATCAACCTCAATCTTCCTTTGGGGTCGCTTGATCTGCCTTGATCCTTTGAATCAGCCTTTATGCTGTTGAATTTCGGGCTTCTTCCTTTTGGGTTCCTTAAGCATCCAAAGCTCGCAAAGCGTCTGCTTGTGCTTTTCGGCGTCTATTGGGTCAGTCTGACCTGTTACCACTATCTCAGCCCGCTGTGTCGCAAGACAACATGCGGGCAAGGCGTCATTATTTTTTATTCTTTTTACTGCCCATTCTAAAGTCTGTCTCCTTACTATCCATTCTGCTGTCGTGCTAGCTACGCATCAACACCGCGGGCCTTCCGCGTGTAATGTCTGACCCCTGCATCCCAATGGACGCAAGCAGTCCCACTCGGCAAACGTTGCTCCTTTCTCGCCGCGTCGTTCCTCGCTGCGGGGCCGCCTCCAGACGTTGGTGCCTCGGGCCGTCAAAGCTTGCGATCCCTGGGTCCCTTGCTAAGGTACTGCTCCCTCATTGAACGACCGGGAGTTCCAATGAGCCCAGGAAGACGAACGTTGTGCCGGCTTGCTTAACGGTCCTGGCTCTTGCGGAGTGCTGGTGGTCGCCAAATCCTGCCAACTGCGCCAGTAAAAATAATATTCTTTTTCACCACGCTGCTTCGAGATGCGCGTTAATTTGGCGTTCTGCTCGTAGCAGACTTGCACACTGACGATCGACAAACGATGACACATAGAGGAACACAGAAAAACTGAGCCAGGGGCTTTGAATAGAGTTGTGGTATTCCTGGGATGTTAAAAGGACATCACTTCACTAATGTCCTCTAGCAAATCTTTTAAAGGCGTTTCTTAGAACCTGAGTTATCTGTAGTCATGATTTAAATTTCAGCCCCTCGTCACTTTTTGCACGCTAAAAAGTCGTCGCTCCTCCGCCGCGGCCCCACCCATTTGGACGCATCGCCGGCTGCCGACGCGCGAGGGAATTCCCCGCAGGGCAGAGCTTCCTGACCCACTGGAACGACTAGGCTTTAGCCGCGGTCATGATAGCCGCGTGATGTCTGAAAGAGTCTAACCAGCCACTTTTTAACCGACATACGCAAACGCGCGCGCGGAGGCGAGAGTTTCAAAAAGTCGCCGGAATGGACTCGCCAACTTTCACGCGATTGCGGGTTCTCTGTTGGGAGTAGAAAAAAGTTTATTATTTGACTCAGGTGTTCATGACAACAGTGGCGTGATTGAGCGAGTTGATGTACTCTCCTCGGTAGGTGTTTGAGGGCCCCTTTAAGATACTCTTTAATCCACTCAGCAGCCAATGCATTTATGTTGCAGCATGACAGTTTTTCAAACAACAGCATCAGAAGCTGGCAGTTTAACACGCGGGGAGAAAGGCTGCAGCAATGGCCGAGTAGTAAAGCAGGGGCAGGCAAATCGGACCTGTTCGTGCCGCCGCTGGTTCGAATCCCGCTCGAGGCCATAATTGTGATGTTTATTTTCTGTTTTTTCGAAGGGTGTACACCAACGGACTGTCGCCAAGTTTTGGTTTGCATGGCCGTCCTAATGCTAACCCATCAATAATGAATGGGTGCATGAATGTGTGCTGCAGGTTCTGGGCTGCGGTGTGACGGGTGTGGGCGTGTGGCTGCACGTGGCCTACGGTGGCTACTCAACGCTGCTGCCCACCCACCGGGTGCTCAGCGCCGACGGTCTGTGCCTCACCGCGGGTGCCGTCACCTTCCTCGTGGCCTTCCTGGGATGCTGTGGAGCCTGGTTCCAGAGCCGATGCATGCTCGCCACGGTCAGTGTTGTATGCACGGGGCGCCATTAAAGGGGAGACATATATTGGTTGAACCAGGCAGAGCATTGCCTATTAAACAAGGGATTGAATAAAATATCTAGCTTACTACTTTGCATAGATTGCATAAAAGAGTATATTTTTAGCTCCAGAGGCTATTTAGCTATCAAAAATAAGTGAACTCAAATGGCTAACATTCATTAAGCATGGTTGGTGAACCGTGGCAAGTATTTGCGGAAAAGCTTTGCTTTCTGGAAACTTTTACGCACTGAATTAAGTAGCCACTCTGAAAATAAGAACTGTAACATTGTCCGTATTGGCAAAACACGTTAACAAGGCACAAAAATGAATGAGCTAATGGTTACAACAAACTGAAACATACAAGTGAACTGCCACCGATGACGTGCACTACTTTCAATCGCATAACTGCAGGGCAACAATCTGGTTTCATTACCCGTTTTAAAGCTGCTATGAGAGTTCTAAAAAAATAACTGGCAGACACATCGCTGTTGTGAAAATGTTCACAGTTGCTTTATGACGGGATTGCCGCCACGCCGAAAAAAAAAGTGAAAACATGCAGAAGCCGAAACTGTAATCTTCGGGCTGCCTACCAGGTGACACAGCATGGTGTAGAGCTTCGCATGAGATTTGAAATTAGCACCTAGCCGACCGACAAGAACCGTGGGCACACGCAGCAGTTGTTACGGAAAAGATCTGCTTGTTTCAGCAAGCATCTGCTGTCCAGATTAACCAGACACCGTAAAAGTGAGAAATACAGCATTGCTAACAACAGGAAGGATGCTCGAAGCGTTCGATGAAGCTGTGTTAACATGAAAATAAAACTTGCAGATGAAGTGCTGTAACTTTACAGGCTGGTTTCACTGACTGTTGATCGGATGGTCTGGCTTCATCATGGGACATGAGCTGTAGGTGTAGGATTGAAGGACTCCTTTCTAGTGACGCTATGGCTACACCATGTTGCCCTCGGCCCCTGCCTTTATTGCGGTATTATGTAACATACATGTGACATTAAAAATGAATTATGAGAGAAACGGAATCGAAAGAGAAGTGAAATTGGAACTCCACAACCACATTTGCAACGTAAGAGGACTCGTTGCTAAAATCGGTGGAGGTCTAAGCAGAATTGTGAGTTTTGTCATGATTGCGAGTGCATGCGGGAACATCACTAGCCACCATGGATGTTGGCATTGGTGATGCGACGTCGGTTTTACGGTGGTCTTGAATTTGCCCCGCCTGAGGAGAAATAATTATGTTACATGGAAGTTGGGACTAGCCAGCTTTCAGTCTACAATGCTTAGCAGTTCTTTGCTTTTCGTTGCTTTGCAGTACTTCGTGCTCGTGATCCTCATCTTCCTGCTCGAGTTTGCTGCTGGTACGCTGGGCTTCATCTATCGTCGTCATGTGAGTTGCACTTTTGCTTGCGGCCATAACTGCATACTCCTCTCAATTCAGTCTCACTCATGCCTTGAGGGACTGCTGCCTGCATGCGTTAAGGGGCACCTAATGGACTTGCTTTCAGTAGGGTTCGGTAACATTGCAGCTACCCTTGGCCAGAAAATACTGGGAGTGCATGTTTCCCTTTGATAATTACTGCTGACATGTCTGGAGCTCTTAGATTTGCTTGAGATGGAATTGTTATTAGCAGGTATGATGGCTCACCGAAATGTTGATTGGTTTTATGGGTGTCTTCCTGGCAGTAACTCGATCCTCTTTGTGCTGTGTGTTTTGACCACTGTCTGTAAAATAATAGTCTGGGTTTGTTTCATTTGCTTCGCATGCGAGCAACCATGAAGAGGGCAGCAAACTAAATTGAAGGTGTGCATCCAGGTGTGGTCAACACTGCATGAGCATTGTAGCAAAAATGAGGTCTTCACATCATCTTCTTCCATTTACAAGACTGATGGACAGAGTTCTATTTGAGCACTCATCGTTCCAGAATTAAATGTCTGACCAAAAGCAGCCTTGTGCCTAGCAATAATCCGAGATTCCTCAGCATGCACTTGGGCGTGTAACATGTGCTTTCGCATTCGTGGTGAGTTTCCGTGACGACATTCTTTGTTTCCAGCCTGTGTGTCGCCTAGCGTAATTTGTGGGTCCCTGCTCCCACCGACGAGTTTGAGGTACTTGTGAAACTGTCCTGCCAGCAAAGCAGTGACGTGCCGGTCCGATGCTGTGCACATGAACGTCACTGCTGCCAGCAGCTTGTGCCCGTCTAGTTGCAGGCACATGACATCTTCCCCTGCGTACATGTGCAGATTCGTGAGTCTCTGGAGGAGGAGTTGAAGGTGAGCATCAAGTTCAAGTACGACCCAGATGGTGACAATGGGCTGGCTGAGCTGTGGGACCACATCCACACAAAGGTGAGGCCCTGCAATCCTTTTCTTTGCAGTACTTTTCATGCCGCATCTGCAGCCACCCCGGGTATGTTCAGCAGGCACGGGAAAGGGTACTCCAGATAAGCGGGTGCACTAGTTTCAGCAGCCTCACTATATTTGTGCCACACAATTGCCGTGGCATTTTCACTGCAAGCCAAGGTGCTCCTGGTCTGGGACAGCACTCTAGCTTGGTGCATCGCATGCTGTGCATCGCATGCTGTGCATCGCATGCTGTGCATCGCATGCTGTGCAGCAAGAAACTGCACTCCGTACTGGGGTACAGGGGCAGCGGTTTGCTTTGGCTGCAACCTGATGTCCACAGCACCGAACAGTTTCTTGCTTCAGTGCTGAGCGAAAAAAAAACAAGGGGCTGTCTTTTGTGTGCACATCACATGGAATCCAAGGAAGAATTTGATTTTTGTTTAAATACAAGGGAAGTTTCGCAAAGTGGAACCTGATTTTATGAAGTGGTGAATGGCTTTGCGACCGGCTGTGCTGTTACGTTTGAGAAACGGCCCTTCCTGAATGTGCCTGTTCTCTCTTGGCAGTGTGAAAAACGTATACAGTGGAGCCCACTTATAATGGCCACAGTTATAACGAATGTTTGCATATTATGAACAAGGACGGCGCTATTTACTATCAAAATATTCTTTAGGCAATGGGACTGCGTCTCAGATATAGCGAATAACTGCGGCAGCATAGTTCGGCTAACATGAATGAAGAGGCGCCCACAGTCAAAAAACCCACGCATTCGGTAAGCACTGAGTTTGAAGGGCACCTTTGAGCCCTCATGACACCTGCCCTCAAAAAGAATGTGGGGACCTAAAAATGCAAGAGCAAAGGTGCGACACTGCTGATAAAACGGCACTGTGCCAGTCGTAGACTTTCACCTTAACTTGCTTCTGTGCACGAGGGTGAACGGCTGCGATTGGCAGCTGTCCTTTGCCATTGGAAAGTCTAGCAAACTGACATACTTTAGGAGGTATGCTTTCTTACGTTACAGGCGGAACACAAAGGCCTGCACAATGCCTTACTTTGTGTTATTACTCGAGGTGTGTGCAGCCAGGCATATGTTTCATGAAACGATGGACGATTTTCTCGGCGAGTGGCTTGTTGTGTTCAACCATGACATAGTGAAAAAAAAATAGGAGCGCCTGCTCATGTTTGACAGCTTAGGGACGCATCACGTGTTGTGTCTTCTGATGATGGTGAAAATGCTCTTCTGGCAACTGAATGCTCAGTGCAATATTCAGCCACCGGACATCGGCGTCATTCACGCGCTCGAGGTGTCCTAGAATCGGTGGTACATAAAGCGCATGCTGAAAGCGATTGACGCTCCAGGTGATGACGTTCCGGTTTGGATATCTTTGTTCGCCGCTATGGAAATGATGTGGATAGGACTGACGGCAGAGTGCATCAGAAATTACTTCCATAAAACGTGGCTAATGGGACAAGAAATGACTGTAGATGCTGTTGAACATCCGCGTGATTACACATATATAGATTTGTAACTATGTGTTGTGAATGCAAAGGTAGCCAGACATGATTTCACCTGGGATAACTTCATAAGATGTGGGCCATGATGCTGGCATTACAAAGTGATACACTGATGGAGCCGTTGTATGCATTGTATGCAAAGTATGAGCATCCCCGACTTCCAAGAATCAGCCTTTGACCTGCCACCAGTTGCCTTGAGCGCTTTAACCACGGTTGGTCGAATCGTGTTCCTAAAGTACCTTGTTGCTTTGCCTTGGCGAGAAACATATATGTATGAGTCTATGACTGCTCAGCAGAGCTTGGAAAGTGCCATGATATGGTCACCTGTGAAGAAGCCAATGCGCATAATGAGCTGAGATAAGAAACAAATGCCAGTTTCGTCAGACTTCGTATTTCTGGCTGCAAAATGAAACGCCCCATTTACTATGAACGTTGGATACAATGAATGCAATCCGCGCAACTGTCAAGTTCATTATAAGCAGGCTCTACTGTGTACAAGTATGCGTGCATCTTGTTAGCTGCTTTCTATGCTGCTTGTTAATTTCAGTAGGCATCGTATTTCTGGCAAGTGAGTGCTGGCCAGACAAGTGCTTGTACTTCCACGAACTTGTCATGTTTTTTTTTGTATATATTGGGGACACGTGGAAGCTTCGAGGTGGTTATGTCATGCAGTAATTAATGTCTAGTGTTCCAGTTGCCAAAACTGTTACCTTGTGCAGCTGTACCAGTATTCAGGCCCAGAGCACATGCAGATGATTTTGTTTGCAGGTGATGATGTGAACATGGAGGGAACATGCCTGAGAACCAATAATATGCACCCTTTATCAAAATTATACAGCTTAAGGGGGCTTTGAAACACTTTATGAGAAGAGTACATGAACTCACTCAATAACTACATTTGCTCAGTCGCTGTGAACACCTGAGCCAAATAATACACTTTAATAATACGCACAGCAGATAACCCACAGTCGTGTATAAAAGTCGGCAAGTCCTTTCCGGCGACTTTTTCACGCTCGCGCCCTCCTTTGTCACAAATTCCCGAGTAATTCTGTTCAGAGATTGTTATCGGCAAAATTCTTTCAGGTGTCGGGCAGCTACCATGGCAGAGGCCAGTCAGCAGCATCGCTCTGGCGGGTCAGTGTGACGACCCCCCAAAATGCGCAGGTCCACACGGGACGGAGAGGCAAAGAGACACCGTGTGGCTCAGTTTAAACAAACAGATATATTCAATAATTATACATGATTATGATTATACATCAGAGGCTGGGGTGTCCGAGCTTACGTGCCGACGACTTCATGGGGACGATGGAGGGGCTCCGGAGTTGAGCTTGAACGGTTGCTGGCAGAAGCTGCACGCCGTCGGTCTTCGGCGCTGAAGGCCCCCCTTGGCGAACGATGTCGTCCTGAGCGTTCTTTCTTCCGTACTCCTCGTCGATTTTTATATCCTTCTTATTCCCCACATTCCCTAGGTTGAGGACGCCCACGCCGGAGTGGGAGGGGCCTAGGGCTTTCACTTGGGCGCACAAACACACCACCGCACTTATGGTCTCGCCCCCGTCACGTGTTGAGTCCGAGGGAAAGAAGGTTGTCGTCGAGGTAGCGTCGGCTGTGGTAGACGGTCTCTGGCCCGCTGACGGTTCCCGCGGGTCACCGACCTCCGTTCTCCATCAAATGACACTCGCCACTCAAGGCCGGAACGCGAGGTCACTAAAAGGCCAGGAAAGTGGTCCCTTGTCCTAGGATGTGCTCGGGAGTGTTGGTGATGATTCCCGCCGTCTTGTCACGGGGCCAGGCCCGCCGAAACGAGGCCCTTTGTCCCCGGCACGGTCACGGCAATTGGGGAAGATAACGCCCGTCTCCCCGCGGCGGCGGCGGCGGCGTTCGACACGTGCCGACACTATGGAAAGGGGGTCCGGTTGTGCTTAAACCCCTTCGTTTTGGTCGTTCACTCTCAACGAGTATGGCTCGGTAATTGGACGCAGCTGTCACCTGGGTCTTCTCCGTGCGGTCCATGGCGGCAGGCCCGAAAGCAATCCCACTCAAGTTGCTTGCAGCCATATACAGTAGAAACATGTGTGCTGGCTGCTTTCAAAACGAGACCGGCTGTCGCCGATCTCCTCTCTTCCAGCTGAATTGCTTTCCCTTGAGTGCTTTTGCCGCCACTGGGGGCTCCGTCTACGCCGCGCCGTCGAACGCGGACCCTCGTAGCACACACAAGGAACGTCACATCAGGAAGCGCTGCCCCCTGGGGAATTTCCATGAGTGTCGGCAGTGGGGTCAGTGGAGGAGTGCCTACCTTTGAGCATGCAAAAAGCGACAGAAGGAAAGGCGCGAAGACGCTGAAATTCAAATTTTGACTCCAGATGGCTCGGCCTCTAACATCCCGGTTATGTCTCAACGTTATTGAGAGCCCCTTTTATAGCCCCTTTAAGGGGATTCATTCTGAACCATGGTACACAGTTTGTTGCTCTTTACCAGCATTCCAAATCTCTTGAAGGTCAGAGAAACGTTGTTTCTTGCCATTCCAGAACTCAGCACTTCCACAGATGCTACAAGAGCCAAACGACACAGCTTAGAAGCTGACGCCCCCTCTCCTCCTCTTCAGTGCTCTTTACTTTGATAGAGGCTGTAAATGTGGAAAGTTTCACTTGTAGGAGTGCGTGCACTGTTCTGTGGCCTGTCTTGGTACACTCTTGAAGTGTCATCAACTCGGAATAACTCAAGGTTTTTATATAAACTGACAGCAGGCGGGAAGAGGATCTTGGTGGTAACAAATGCTGCCTGGTAGCTGGCTGGTGGGTTCGGTTTCTACTGAAATGAGGGCAGTAGTGTTGTTTAGAGGCAGGAAATCAAATAAAGTTGCGTAGCGATAAATATAATCCATAAAAGGTTCTTCTCTTGGCCATATTTATCTTGTGCGTAATTGTGTTGTACATTGCTACATTCTTGATGTTTTCTAAAATCTTCAAGCAAAAACATGCTTTTGGCCCTCTCACACTCATTCCTTTCATATGTGGTACACATAGTCCTGTTTAGATGTGGACAAATCCTGTTGTAACTTCTTTCTGCTAGCATAAAGTGCGGGTACTTTATCATTTTGCTTCCTGTTTCATAGTGACTTGCTTGTGTGGCATTGTTGCAGTTTGAGTGCTGCGGTGTCGACAGCTACCTCAACTGGCACCACATCGCAGCCTGGCCGGACGAGAAGCGGGTGCCGCAGTCATGCTGCCTGGAAGAGTTTGTCAACGGCACTGCCTGCGCCACATCCGGAAACTCCAACCTCATCCATCAGGGGGTCAGTTTCCCTCTCGGCTGGTTTTGTGGGGCGGGGCGGCATGCTTCGAGAAGCCACAGACTGGCACGGGTGACTCACCAAGCCTTGTTCCCTGTTAATAATGCTGTGCAGGGCTGCTACCACAAGCTGCATCTGTGGATCATGAAGCGGCTCTACATTGTGGGCATTGTGTGCATGAGCTTCGCCTTCGTCCAGCTTTTTGGCCTCATCTCAGCCATGTTGCTCCTCTGCACCAGTGCTGAGAAGAAGAAGAAAAAACACCACTCAAGGTCAGCTCCCACACTTGCATGCATACTATAATGTATAATGTATAATGTACTTGTGCTAAATGGGGCATCGTGCATTAAAAGCTGTTTGGTCTGCACTCTTAAATTTTTTTGCAAACACAAGGACAAGTACTCAGTTGTACATTGTCAGATATGCAAACTTCTGCACGAAAATGAGGCTGCAAGTTTTGATAGGAGTGAAAATTTGTACAGGAAAGCCCAGGATAGCGAATTGGATGTTAACTACCATTCTGTTAGAGTTTTGCAATAGGCACTGTTCTACCTTTCGAGTTGTTTTTAATAAGACGAGGCTCTTGCATGCAGTGTATGTGCCATGTTTTCCTGTGCCCTTTCGTGTAGTGAGTACCACCTTACCGAAATCTTCCTTCAGTCTATGAATGCTGCTGCAATGAAAATTGCGTGTACCGTGCAGAGATATGATATTCAGTATAGTTTTAGAAAATTAATGTGGGAGTCATTGTGTCACTTGAGGTGGAATTTTTCTCCAAAGCCACGCATCACCAAAACACCAGAACAATGGGCACTGGCATACGAGATGCTGCAAACTTTCATAACAGCTGCTCTGCTGATCGTTTTTGGTACATGTGAGGCAGAAAATTGCAAAAAGTGCTGCATCTTGACCTTACTGATTTGCTACTAAAAACAGGATATGAAGGTCAGGATTTGCAATGCATTGGCGGTGCGTGACTGTCATTGGCCCCACGTCTCTGCTTACATTGATAGCTGATTAACATCCATTCAACTTAAACCTCACAGCTAGCCATGATTTTTGTCAGTTTTTCTGCGCTTGAGGAAAGTGACTATTTTCACTGTAGCAGTGCTTAATACACTTGCAGGCACAACCTGTATGTGTAAATGGTGTTTGCATAGGAAGCTTTTTTTCAAAGCCACCATTACCAAAAAGGCCATAGCCACTTAAAAGTGGCTATTAATGATCTTGCTGCCCTCAGCATTGCATTTAAGTTTTTATAATAGGCTTTGGCTTGCAGTAGAAGAAAAGTGACCACTCCGTGTCAGACTGTACTTTGATCACTGCCAGTTAGCCGTGGCACCATGATACACCTTTTCACTGCAGCACTGGCCTAGATGTCTGAGCGTCTGTCTTGTATGCACCCTGCACCTCCTGCGTTGTGTACAGGAGGTGGAGGGTTCGATGCCCAGTGCCGCCATGTACCCATACAGTGAGCAGACGATTTCCCCTGGCACAGCAGCTTAAAAAAAATGCTTAAAAATTGGACCTTAATTTGACCTCGCCTTGCGTAGTGTAAAAACTAAGGGTGTGCGAATATTCGAAATTTCGAATACGAATCGAATATGTTTGATATTCGATTCGTATTCGAAAATTGATATTCGTGAATTTCCGAATATTCGAAAATTCCCGAATACTCGCTAGCGATCGTATACTGCGCATACTTTCATAAATTCGACCGTCGCAAAACCACAATATCTGGGCAAATTAGGCGATAATCGAGTTAAAAATTCCAGGAAAATAGTACAGAGGTCCTATCCCCTTCCTTCTCTGCTGTTTATCACACGGACCGACCGCATCCCGACGCCGCAAGGCTTCACCTCGTGAGAATTTCTCCAAGTGGGCTTTCCTACATATCACCTTCGGTAATACGTTACATATTTAATGCGTCCTGTCGCCTTCATAACTCTCCAAGCGTGACTTCCGCCATCCCATTTTGTAAACTACGCTATGCAGGTAAGCCTACTTGCGGAATGCCGCGGGAGCCTCCTGAAGGGGCGCGTCGAGTAGTCACAATAGGGCAAGCGATCCTGCTAAAATCTCGCCTATTGCATGGTGCATTGTAACCTGTACACCTCTTTAGCGGGCGTAACGGCAGGCGTGGCAACAATCGGAAGGCCTCTGTCGCTAGGGCAAAAAAATAGCCTGGCTGCGTAGTTTCGGTTTCTGAGCTTCACCGCTGCCCCGCGGCAACTTCAAATGTCGGCCCGCGCATTCGCCAATAGACCAATCTCAGCTCCGCGCGGCCTATTTATTTTTTTCTTTTTAAAAACCACCACGCTGCTCCGACACCAGTGTGTGTTCCCCGGCCCCTTGCTTGCATTTGTGTTGTTCTTCCAGCACTCCAAAACGGGTGGCTCGTCACGGGCTTACAGGTGTTAGCGCTATGAAGCCGCCTCATAAGGCCTTACAGCATCTTCAGCATTTTCGGCAGCATTTTTTTTTTATTTTGGTAGGGGGGGGGGGGGGGGGGCAATTTCATTAACAGAGGCCTTTGGATAAACCGGGTATTTCTTCCGGTCCCTTGAACTCCGAATGAATGAGGTTTAATAGTCATCATGTTATTTTTTTGTTGCCAGTCTTGCATTTTATGGATTTTGTTTTGCATGACCTCATTATAGTTTGGATACTGTTATGCTAATCAAGTAGTATACATTTCTATACACATCGTGTTTTTTTTATATGGTACTGAGGCAGTCTAGTTTTGTTTATTTTAGTTGCAAAGACAATGCACTATTTTGAAAAAAATAAGGGCAATAACGTTTGCTTGCTCATTGTTTTCTGAAATTTTTTCTGTACTGAACAGATATTCGATTCGATGTTCGAAGCCATTTTTTCTTCATATTCGTATTCGATTCGTATTCGAAAATTTCAATATTCGCACACCCCTAGTAAAAACACCTTGCGCCATGGCTCTATTTGACCAAAGCTGCCCTTTCGTTGTTAAAATTCATCATCATCATCATGTTACACATTTCTCAGTTCGAGGGACTAATAAAGGAGCATAGACGTCTAACTTTTGGGTGCGTGTTTTCATCTTTGTAATGATGCGTAAGGCATTTATATACATGGATTACCACATGGTATTCCCCTACGACCGCTAAATAATTTATTGAATTTCTTTCTTGTGCTATTTTGGGTTCCGTTTCAACAGCTGAATGATGACTGTGACGTCAATATGTGCTTATAGATCACGTAAGGCATGAAAAAACTGCAATATAATCGCTTCTTCATTGTTTTAGTGCTAAAATCAGCCTGCCTCAAAAGATGGAATGATAACGAATGTATAAGCAGCTATTATATTGCAGTTTTTTTTCATGCCTCATGTGACCTAATAAGCACACATTGACACCACAGTCATCATTTGGCTGTTGAAACCGAAACAGCATGACAAAAAAATTTTATTATAAATTATTTAGCAGTCGTAGGCGAATACGACATGGTTATTCATGCACGGTACCATCTTCCACATCATTCTAGAGAAGAAAGCATGCCACCAAAATTAGGTGCCTACTATGCTTCTTTAACAAAGGCTGTACGGTGAATTTTTATGTCAGTGTGAAGTGGGCTAGCAAGCGGGTTGATGGTTAACTTTGTCACGGTCTATTCAAGTGTTGCACCTGTACACATAGAGTTGCTGCTAAGCCTAGCTTGAATTGCAGGTACATCCAATATGCTGCAATGGTCTGAGCTTGGCCCACATTTTCTGGAAGACCTGCTTGCCGAAGTAGCATCAGAGCAGAATGGTAAGGCTTGCCCAGCTCTGCTTATTTTCTTGGCCACGTCCGTCACTCTTTCCTTGACCATGCACACATACCATATTTATTAGAATCCAGGCAGATAGTTTTGCTAAGAACACGAGGTACAAAACTCTTGGTCTGCTTAGGTTCGAGGATTTATAAATAATTTATAAAAAACGATGACAACTGATCGAAACTGGAAAAATGGCACTCAGGTGGTGCCACCCCAAGACTCCGCCAGAAGACAGCATTGTATAGTAAGAGCAAAAACATTTATTGGTATACTAATTCAAAGTAAACATGAAGTCTCCTGCTGTGGGTAGTGTCCTTATTTCAGGACTCCAATGGCCATGGCTGTGTCTCTTGCCTAGGATACCAGGTTGCACTGGATCGTCAGGTCAGTACTGGACAGAGAGGCCTCCCGCTGCTCCTTCCTGTAGCGTGTTTGTAGTTTGTCTGGTTTATCACCCCTGCAGCCCCGCGTGACGTGGTACGCTGTCTGTATTCCGTCGCACCACGCGCATGCGTCTTTGTAGTGTTCAGAGAATATTGTGCTGTGTTCATGTAAATTTGGGAAGGTACTGGTTTGGAGTTAGTTGCCTCCAGTCCCTAGTCTCTTGTGTTCTCAGCCCTTTGTGCGGTGGGGGGAGGCGGTGACGCATTAACCGAAAGTATTGCAATCTGCTGTTGTAGGCTGTAGGTATTAGTGTGGTGTCTTGATGGGCAATGTCAGTCTGCGAGCTTGCTTGGTATGTATACCCTTGAGCTATGCTATCCACGACCTCGTTGCCTTCGAGTCCGGAGTGTGGGGGTATCCAGGTGATTTAGTGTGAGCGAGGGATTAGAGGAGCTGCTGCAGTTTGTTAGTTTGTGCAGCCTCTCCGGTATTTGACGGTGCATAGGTTGCTAGGCCCAGGGCATTCTTATATGCTGTCCTGGTCATTGCGTCCAATTTATTTACTTCTTCCTCGAAGAGAGCGATGAACGATAGGGCTTATGACACTCTGCTGATGACCAGTGCCTGCAGTAGTCTGAGCGCGTCTTCCTCTCTCATCTCTTTTCGTGTTCTCTGCGTATCATTTTGTGGCTTGAGTGGTCGACGTGTTTAGTAGTTTGATTGCGTGCGTGGCTTTCCTGTCGCTTTTCAACTGCAATCCCAGGATCATGATGAGTACCATACTTCCTGTACTTGCTCTCTTTGAAGGATCATGCTAATGGGGTCAGTAGTCCTGTAGGTGTAACCCTTTATGCGGATGATCTCCGATTTCTCCGGACAACATTTGAGCGTGCACATCCTGGCTGTCTCCTTGACGCAGGTTGCAGCCATTTGCAGTTGTTCTTTCTCTGCTGGGGAACCTTTGCTTGTCCAAATCATGATATCATTGACATACAGCGTGAATCTGCTGTCCAGGATTTCCTGTAGTGCTCGAGCGACTGGTATCCTGGCGATGTTGAACAGGAGCAGGGAGATGATCGATCTTTGTGGTGTGCCTTTGTTTGGCTTTTCTACACAATCCGATCTGATATCGCCCATTTCAGTTGCCTTGTGATTGGACAAGAAGTAACCCATGTATTGGAATATGTGTCTGCCGCAATTGATGTTGATTAGCTCTTCGAGGACTGCTTCGTGGGACACGTTGTCAAAGGATCCCTTCAAGTCGAGTGCCATGATCACATGTTCCCCGCCTCTTGGAATGTTGTTGAGGACATCATCTCAGATCAGTAAGGAGTCTTGTGGTGACAAGCCTGCTTTGAAACCAATCATAGTTTGGTGGAAGAGATTGCTGTCCTCCATGTAGTGCTGAAGTCTTGTTTGGATGTCCCATTCATAGAACTTCCCCAGACGTGGTGTTGAGATATTGGATGCAATGCTTCAATGGTGGGCTTCTTCCCTAGTTTTCGAATCACTGTGATTTCAGAGTGTTTCCATTCTTGCGGAATTACGTTCTGTTCCCACAGGGAGTCATTTGTGTATTTAGCAAGTGCCTTGATCTGGTCTTCGCTCAAGTTCCTGATGATCGCGTTGTTGATTGGGTCTGTCGCTGCCGCAGTATTCTTTGTGCACGCACGAACGGTGGCATACACTTCGGCCTCTGAGATGGCGCCATCAAGTGTTTTGTTTTCTATTCCTAGGTATTCTTTTTGGTGGGGAGGACGTCCCCGTCTGCAATGTATTTACTTTTCAGCTCAGCCTGTAGCGCCACATCATCGCCTCGTAAGCAGTGTCCTATGCGCTTCAGAGTGCGGTTGGATTCCAATTTGGATTTGATGGGGTCGATTAAGTTTCATAGGGTTGTCCAGGCCTTGGTCATGCCTAATGTTCCTTTAAGTTATTCACAGAACTGTAGCCAATTCTGTTGACCCAATTCCGCCACATATATTTGGTGGGCCTCTTCTGACAGGTGTGCAATGTGCAAGCGAAATTGTCTGTTGAGCTTTTGTCTTCTCTGTCTCCTGACTGATTGGCGGTGCTGGTGCCAAAGTCTCAGAAGAAAGCGTATTTTCGACGTTTCTGCAGCACTGTAGTTGCTACTGTCCGTAGCCGTAGCTGACAGAAGCACAGGAGCATGGAGGGAGGAAAAAATTTAGGAGAGGCTATTAAGTCGCATTTTTTGAATCTGGAAGTGGGGGCATTGCCATGTCAGTTGGCTCGTCAGGCGCATCATTTCAGCATGCTTGCATATGTACCACTTGCACCATGATGACAGGCAAGCAGATCATCTCGCATTGTACTGGGCTGCTGGCAGCTGGTAGTGATACAGATGATACCACTGTGCAATAAACCAAAGAATCCCAGTAGTCGTTACGAAAACACGTGACTTCCGGCACACCTTTTGTCTTCGTCGTGGATAGCAATGGCCTTTCCTAGCCGTTCCTTCCTCCACGCACAGTAGTCTGGCTGCCGCTTTGACTGCATTTACCGTTCATATGATGCGTCTAGATTGGGGAGCATAAGCATATTCAGCGGGTGTGCAAGTTTTCTACTGACCAAGCACCAACGTAATGGCACCAAGCAGTTGGCGCCACAACAGTGCTGCCTCCAAATGGAAAGTTGTACTCGCAGCAGACCAGTCATCAGCCCTCCAAGCCGGGTGAGACTTGGGCGTTAATGAAAAGAATGTTCATCGTTGGAGAAGGCAGCATGACCAGCTGTTTGCATGACGACCTGTTCCGGCTCGCAATGAATGAGCTGGGGCAGGTGTGTGGCAAATAAATGCCATTTGCATTTTGTAGCTTTTGTCAGTCTGAGCACTTTTTTTTTTGGCCAGCTTATATTCGAAGAAAGTCTTTTTCTAGGATTTTTAAATTTTGGGTGTCGGTTCAAAATCGAGGCCAGCCAAGGTTTGAATAAATACGGTATGTTCTGAATGTGCATCAAAGTCTGCATGGTCATGCAGCAGTCTGTGCAATGAGGCGAATTATACCAGTTCGGTTCGTCTTCGGATAGCGGTCGTGTGTTAAAAGGGCCAGACTACATGGCTGTATGTTGGTCCTTCATCGATACAGATGAGCCGGCATAATTTTTGAGCTCGCAGAATTGTGTGCATTGAGATGGAAAAAACAACTAGTGGTAAATTAAATTCTTAGAGATTGCAAAGCAGCTTATTCAAGCCAGACTGCAAGGTTGCACAGACGGCTTCTTGGCAGGTGCTCGCCACAAAGCAGGTCCTGTGCCGTAATCCCTGTGGCATTAACTCTGGGCACTTACCTTTGTGACATTTTTTACCATGATGCGTTCAGTTTACTAAGGAAGCCTTGACCATTTCGTGACAGCAGTATTGCCATGTGGCAACCTTCGTAATGATACAAGAAAGAGGAGATTCTTAATGCGTGTTTCTCAGGTGCGCTAGATCATTTCAACAGCCAAGTGGCTCATTGCATCTTTGTTAAAGGTACTCTAAGGACAAACTGAAGTGGGTCTGTATGAATAGATTGACCTGTTCCAGTGAAAAAGGCAATTTTAACCCAGAATGGAGCTTTTGCGAGCTAGGAAAGGTCAAATAAAACTTAAATTCAAGTATTGCCTCTGCCAGCCGTTTTCACAAACAAACTTCAGTGATGCCCAGGACAATCTTCGATTGTGTATTTCTGAGGCTAGGTTACACTGCTGTGCACTTTGAGCCAGTGATCACTGATTCCTTTTCTTTTTGGTCTTGACGTCACTGATTTGAACTAAGTGGCATGAAAAAAAAAAAGTGTGCATGTAGAGTCCAATTCCGTCAGTGCAATAAACACATCTTTTTCTTCGAAGCCCAAGCAGACATCAATGTAGACAGAAAAGCAGTAGAGTCAATTTTACTAAGAACAAAAATTGGACAGAGTTATCCTGAGTGTCCCTTTCATTGCTAGTTTCAAAGCAGTGATGCTTTTGAGAGGTCTTAATGCCTTCATGTGTGCTGGCTGTTTTCCTGTAGCAGAAATCATCTGTATTCTGTGTGCTTGTTGCATTTGTTCTGATACCGTGGAAAGTTAACCCCTTTGTAGCACAGTGGGTCTCATGTTGTCCCAATTGATCTAAGTGCCAGCAAACGGACAACGGTGCATCTAGGTACCACATTTTTACATGCTGAATACTATTTAACTATGAAACGAGCCATTTAGCAATTTTTGGCCTTTCGCTAAAGGCAACCTTAATGTTCTGTGTGTTTTTACAAGCGCGAGTGTACAGCTCAACGAGAGCCATCTTGGTGGGAAGAAAAAGGTTTGAAAAAACTGTTGAGCTTTAGAACCTTTTCTGTAAGACAGCTGCCTCATGATAGTTCTTGAAGAAATTTTGAGTTCTAATGCATGTTTTGTAATATATCGCAAATACTTTCTGCAGAGTCATTGGTAGCTTTATTCTAGAAAACCAGTAGTTGAAACATCTTGAAAGTGATGTGATTCAGTTTATAGAGTCGTTCTGAGTGCAATTTTATTATTTGCATGCATGTGAGTCATGCATACAACTTGCACCTAATAGAGGGTTAAATGCTGCTCAGTCTTGATCTGAAGCCACACCGAGTTGTCCATGATGCGAGGACCAGGAACCTTCTATTATTGTTGCTTACGACAGCGTCACTCTTTGCAGGTGACCATGCCTGTGTGTATTCAATGAAAACAAGCTGCACGTGGTCCAGGCCAGTGTTCAGCAGTCCACATCGGCTGCACAGTGGGGAAATGCGACGTGCTCACGATTGGCCGGTGTATGAATGTCACGAGGCTGACTGTCTGCCGTGATGACCAAGGGCAAAATGGCCACTCATCCCCTGACTTCGCACAGTTTTGATTTCGCTGCATAGCTTGCATTGTTTTTGGGCTTTCATGGTCCTGCTTTCTCCCAAGTGGCTCAACTGTGGTTTCGGCGTGATGCCCTTCTGTCGACGATGCACACCTGCTCATTGTTGAATGTGATGTGTTTGCAAGTGCGTGTTTTCGAAGACTTTTGATGTGCATGCATCTTGAAGCCATGTTCATGCTCTCTCTCATGTGTGGGGATTTTGTTGCCCTGTGCTTCACGCACCGCATTTACTCCATCGGAGAAGAGAGCAATAGTCCCGGTGCAGCAGCAACTAAAAGACGCTCGTGGAAGTGCATGAGGACTGAAGCCTGTACTTGTGGTAGCCGTTTCTTGTTTTGACGGTTCTTTGAGTGTAGAATCTTACTTTTTTTCAATGCCAACTGGGTTGATCAGCCAGTGAGGCTGCACGGGCTGTGTTTCATCTAGACCAGTCTGGGTAATATGGGACTGTGTTGGCCATAGGCTTGCATAAGCTCTGAATGCACCAACATTTGGGACGCTTCACCAGTTTGACTCTTCTTCCGCATCGTCTTGATGCCGCCAGTAGGAATAGCTTGTCCATTACTGTGTTAAGGCATTGTGCACTGCAGTGCCTGCATGTCTGTGTTGGGGAACCGGAGACCAACCCGCACCCTTTTGCTCCTTGGAAGTGATGATAACGATGTTCAAGGATCCCAGTCTATGATTGGCTCGGGAGGGCTGCCATTTTCTTTTTCCTGCCTGGGTGTCCCGGTCTATGCCTTTTTTTATAGTGCAAAGCTTTGGAGATAACAGAGCACTTATCGTGGGGACTGGTGGCATTTCCTGTCAAAGAGTACACTTCGCGCGATGGGGTAGTTTTTATACAGGAGACAACCCTTGAGTTTCAGGGCCAAGGATATGTGTAAACCTTTACGTTGAGCTTGCAAAATTACGTTTCCGTCAATTATTGCTTGAGGCACCATATGCAACTAAAGGTGTAAGCGTAGCAAGAAAAATATGAATATTTAGTAAGTAAGGGTTAGCTCAGTCAGTATTGCAGCTTGCCTTTAATTTCGTGAGCATAATTTGCAGCAGTTGAAGCCCTTGCTAGAAGGTTTTATGCTAAGATCTTGCGTCATTTTATTTGTTGCTTAAATATTTTTTTGTAGATGGCACTCTTGTTGGTGCCTGTGGTAAGGGAGGAGCACTCATTCCATCTGGTTGTAGTTCCATGTTTGACCTTACTTTAGCAACCAAAAAGCAGTCATCAGCTTCACCTTGTTTGCAGCGCACAATAGAGTTTGCACTTGTTCACAGCCTCCCAAAAGGCTCCACAGGTGTCTTCAAAACAATACAGCCACTTTCTTTAGTAATGCAACAGACGCAGTTTTTGAACAGTTTTTCATGCGGGCACTTGCTTGCAGTAAGTTAGTTGCCTTGATTTTCTGTTTGATTGTTTTTCTAGCTCGAATAAAGGGAACAATACTGAGTGCTGTCTTTCCTAGCTTGGCGCTTGTTTACAGCTTGTTGTCACACATTCCACCGTCATTTTGTGCGCCACCTTTTTGCGTGCTACTTCAGCTTTTCTCGTGAGACATTTCACTGCTGCCTTGTTGGGTGCTTCGCTGCACAAGGATTTTCTTTTTTTTTTTTTAGGGGTACCTGGGGCAGTCATACTTCAGTTCCCCACAACTGTCCAGGCTAGTCTAATGAGAAAGAACAGAGGCAAGAAACATTCCATTTGTGCAGAGAAGAAGGGTCCAGTGGGCTAGAACAATATATATACTTATGTGTAGACACTTGAGGCTTGTGCAGTTTGTTTCTCTGGGACTTTCATGCACGGCTTTTCTCCTCTTCCCAATATGGTTTTGTTCCCCTGCACATCTCACACCAGCGATGTTGGGTGGACTCGGACATAGCTCAGCAGGAGTCATTATTTCCTTTCTGGGGTGTGGGGCTGCAACTTCCTTTTCTCTCTCGCCTCTCATTTCATTTGTAATGCACAGTGGTGCCATCTGCCAGTCCTTGAAGGCACTGTGACTGTATGTTTTGATTGCTCACACACTTGCCTTCCCGCTAACCCATAGCTGTAGTAGGCTGCTGTGGCCCACCTGGCCTCAACGAATGGCTCCAGTTTTCCCACTAGGGTCGCATCCTGAATGCTGGCCCCAGCAGGTGTCAAGTTGTGACCTGCATAACGCCTTCACTACACGGAATAATGTAAGCATGCTGAATGGCCCTTTGTACCTGTTGCAAAGAGCAGATATACTAACCGTACTATACTAACCGTAAATTTAGAGAAAGCAGCAGGCACAGCCTCTTTCTTCTTTTACAATGGATGTTGAGAGCAGCGACACGATTTTGCCTCCCGTAGTGTTACAAGAGAATGAACGCTGCAAGAAGATTTGCCGGCAAAGTGAAAAAGTGTGGCCACATGAAGTGCTGTTGGCTTTTACTGACGACGCTTTACTCAAGCGTAGTAAGAACCTTCCATACCTCACATCTCGGTGTGTTTCACTATGCTAGCACAGGTGACTAAACTGGCATAACTGCATACTGTCTTGTGGCCAGTAAGATATGTATGTTGTTTGTAAGCGTTGCACTTTTAGTCACTGTGGACACTGCCTCCGTATAGAACGCACATAGCAAACTATATTTACTGTTAATGAAGAAGCATGATAATGCATTTTATTTACGGAGCAAATAATGTTGCGCACGTATCTATATCTATATTTATCACTTTATATTGTGTGCACACAATAGTGAAGCGTGCAGGTCTCTTGAGGATTTCAGGCCTCAAGCAGCATATCACATTTTATGCATTTGATGACTAGGGTCCTCCAGACATTGATTACTATCAGCTTGCAACCTTCCTAGAAGAATGAAATGACCGCAATCGATAGTTTTCTTTTGTTTCCTTGAGCACTGCAATTTTTTTTTCACCTTTTTTGATAGCTTGTGCTGAATTGTAGTTCGTAGTAGCTGTGTTTTCTGTGCTGTTGGGATGGTGGAGGCATCTGGCTCAATGTGGTCATTACCTCCTTCACGCTTTAGATAGCTTGCCATGAGTTTGCCTGCAGTGTATCTTAGCATGCAAAATGTGCCTCAAAAATTGTGTCTTGACTTTTGTGCCTGCCATGAGCTAGAATTCAACGACACTGAGTCGAGTCTTCACCCACACTGTGGTTCCTTGGAAGACAGTCCTTCTTCTGCCATTCACTGTCTTCTGGCCATGCTGTCGCTTTGGCAGCCACTGTTGAAGTCCATGGAATTATTGTGGCATTTTGCTTGCGCTGACGTGCGCTGCCCATAGTGTCAGCCGTAACTTTCAAGGGACGCTAAAGTTGATTTCAATCGCAGCTGTTTATGTAACACACGTGGGAGCTTCAGGCATGCTCCGGAGATCTTTTGTTTCTCTGTTACAGGGGAGAAGTACAAAAAAAAAAAAGAAAACCTTATGCACTCATTGACAAATTTACCGGCAACTCTTGGAAAGGACAGTGGGGCCTAATACAGTTTGCCCACAGAGAATTTCTCGCTTGTGAGCCTCGACCTTATATTTGCCCCATTAGGCACTAGTATGTTAAGCACCTCTCTCTAACAGTTTAAATAACAGTAGATTCTATTTCATTTTGGTCATACTGGTTTTAATAGACTGGCTTAACCAGCAGCCTGTGCTGTTTGCCGAGCCAGTGTGGGCAGGTCAAGCCAAGCATGCAGCTTCCATCACCATAAGCCAGCCAAAACTTGCTGATTAGGGTTTCTGTAATAATGGCACAGAGGACATCACAAGTTGTGTCACAGGGTGGGAAATAGGGACAGCCACCTACAGGTGCTTTTCTCATGAAAGAAATGCACCAGATGTAAATGGGAAGCACTGAACATGGACCAAAGTCTCTGAGCTTAAGTTTGTGGACGCAAATGAACCAGGTAGAAAATCATCACTGGTGTCTCTCTACAGGTGTACTAAACTCCTGAGAAAATGCTGTTTTGCATATCAAGAGGTGCCTTTCACATCTTTATCTCATTTCAGCTGGAATGTTAACACGTATATTCGTAGTCCATTGTGGGGGCCTCACAGAAAATTAGAAAGCAGTTTTCTCACTTCAGAACAATGGATTGTGCCGATTCTTGATGCACGTTATTTACTCGATTGAGCTGCCTACATGCACATGGCCGACTTCAGTTTTTGAAATGTGCATGCGTGTCAACATTTCTCAATTGTGTTTCCTGCTCGGATGGTGGATTATCAGGATGACTGTGCAGCACTGTCCGCAATGCCTTTTCTTGTGTGTGTGTGACATCAGGTAGACCCTTCAGCACATAACACAGTAAGAAACCCAAGAAAAAAATTCATATGAGCATTAACTTAAGCAGCCTGTACTTCTAAGGAACCCCATTCCCACAAATACCATACTTCTGAGAAAAAGAGACATCCTAAATTTGCATACTTACTGCAGTGTCATCGTCTTTCACATTAAATAGCTAAAGCAAGCTCAAGCTCAGAGTCCAAAAACGTAGATTGTGCGGGGGTAATCGGTCTCTCCACTAGTCACTGCACCTCGTTAAACATTCCTGTACATGGTGCATTTGGGCAAAAGCAGCACATTCCCTCACAACTGCCACTTGTCTGTAAACACCACGGGTGCGAATTGATGAGCAAGTGCTTTCGAATGGATTGCCCCTATTTGGTTCTTCATAGCTCTGCCTCTTTTGCCGTTCATCACCTGTGCCCTAAT
The DNA here is from genome assembly GCF_052857255.1 of Amblyomma americanum. Classification (NCBI taxonomy): domain Eukaryota; kingdom Metazoa; phylum Arthropoda; class Arachnida; order Ixodida; family Ixodidae; genus Amblyomma; species Amblyomma americanum. The sequence goes on from NC_135500.1 coordinate 58,136,547, forward strand.
CTTGCCGTGCAAATAAGCTCAGCTCCAGTGAGGCCAGAGCCAAAGCTCTGTGTGCACTTGTGGTCGCCTGTCACTGCCAGGAGTTGCCTTTGCTGTCGTCTTGGCCCCGCGTCTGCCCAACGTCACGGCGCATGTGGCGTGTTGTCGAAGTTTGCGTTGTGTGCATGGAAGAGGGCCACTCCATTTGTGAAACGCACACTGCCGCCATTGTTTCCTTGCCACTGTACCTTTCACGAGCTTCTGTAAGCAATGCTGGCTACAAGCGATTACTGGAGGTGCATCTGGAGCTACGCATTAATGATTTCACTGCATCTGCTGGCTCCTGGTTGAAAGCAGTGGTGCAGAGTTGTCTGAAATGTACAGGAAAGAGTAGTGGTTCCGTCTCCCTCATTTTCTGGAAGGAAAGAAGGGGGAAAGGAGACAACAGCATCGACCTCCTTACAAATGGGAGTTCACTCACTGGTTAGGCATGTGCGGTTTGTGTGACACCAGGCTCAAGAGCTGACCGCTGAGTCGCTGCACACTGCCTGCCTGCTATTATGGTGGGAAGTGCATTTGCCCACTGTGGCCTGCCCAAGAGTGTGTGTTGCGAGTGGTTGGTAGTGCTTCCTGCTGCATAATGTGGCAGCCCTGCTTGTGGTCGTAAAAATGTGTGTCCCATGCTTTTGGCAGATATAGCTGCCGGGGCAAGCCCACGTTCCAACAAATGAGCGGGTCGTGACCTTGTAGGTCAGGTGATCTTTACAAAAGGTTTCTTTAGGTTTCTTTTTTGATCAGAAGTGAAACTCTGGACAGCTTTTTCCCTCAAGAGGTATTCCTCTAGGCTCATGTGTTTTTTTCTGCCCTGTGCAGCAGAGCTACTGGTGGCACGGTTCCGTGGTGCATTGACACTTCGACACCAGCGCAGACTTGAATTTGTGAATTTCTTGTTTGCCTCTGGAACCGAAAGTGCTGTTTTCGTTTTCTCCTTGGCTCACTAGAAGGTATCTGTTGCTGCAATTGCTGTTGCTGCGATGTATTCAGCAACCTTCCCCATTGATAGATCGCCTTGTCCGAAGAGTCTGTGAGTCTTGCTTGCCGCATGCACACGTGAACTAGCTGGGTAGTGGTGGTAGACAACGACATCAACTTGTATCGATGTGCATCTCTGTCAAAGTCATGGATTTTTTTTTTTTGATGAACAACAAGCAATTCAAAGTGTCTGCACCTTTATGGACCACTTGCACGCTTTTTGTATGTGTTGCGCACAAAGTTTTCACACGTTGACCTCACTTAGAAGTGAGTGTTCATGAGACTGCATATTTTTTGACTATGCATTAAGTACAAGCCTAGTTGTAGGTAATGTGTGGAGCTCAAATTTGCACACCGAGCCTCTGTTCCTGACTTTTTAAGAATATGCACTTGTACAGGCAAGGGCAGAAAGGCACATATTGAAGCATGACCAGCCTTTTCTGCACAGAAGGAAAAATTCCTTGTTTCCTTGCTCTGTCCGTTGTCCATGGTAGATGGACCAAAATTTCTCAGCCCTTTGTTTCAGGCTTCATTTGCATTTAGAAAGCACTATTTTATCCACATTCTTTTGCTGTCGCTTCGAATCGTACATTCCAAAGGGCACAGTAACGGAGCTAGCATAGCAGATTTTTTGTTGGCTTTCGATACATTTTGCCTTTCTGTGTTTTGGGGTGTTTTGCTATGAGTGATGCATAGTTCACAGAGCTTTAGATAGCTTGAGGCAGAAAAGGACATTTGCTGGAAAGATAAACGCCATATTTTTTATACAGCTTTCAAGGGCCTGTTAGGACATTGCGGGGCGTTCACAGAAGAGTCACTGTTGCTTGTGCAGCTGCAGCTTGCTTGTTTGCTTTTTTGCGTTTCCTCTTGCAGCACATGCCAAAAGTGCGCAGACGTGAAGAGGAGTTTGTGTTCCTGGGACATATGTTATGTTTTGGACAACGTGTTGTTCCCTCTAAGTGTAAATCAAAAGTACAACAGGCCATTGAGAATTTGTTTGTCGGGCGTGACATCTGATTGAAGCTCGGCGTCTGGTCGTTATGGGACTTGATTGTGGCTGAGGCACTTGCCTCGCATGCGTACATGTATATGTTCACATCTTGTAAGCGACTGCAAGCATATCCCAATGACATACACCCCACGCAAAGTTGTCAAGTACAAATTGCTCTCTTTCCTTCTTTATATATCAGATATATATATGCAGATTATATATACACACTATAAATATATATATATAAATATATGGTTGTTGAAGTGAATAGGAAAAAAAAAATGTGACTAACTGTGCATGTGATTGCTATGTATATATATAGGTATAGAATGTCATAGGCTGTATCCTAGGAAATGGGAAGGGTTAAATAAATGCTGTCTGTAGACATGCGTTTTGTGTCTCTTGAGTCATCGTTCTTTGAATGTTGCATGCTTACTCAAAAAAAACAAGGTTCTCTGGTGTTACTGAATTTTTGCTTTCCTGGTGCCCTGGTACAGTGTGCCAGTTCTGGTGGCAAGAAGCCAATTTGTTTTTAGAGTGTCGTGGCTACCCTGAATAAGTCACTGACACATTAGGACATTGCAGAGGGATGCCTATTACAAGTGCACCTCAAGTGAGCTATAAATGGGAGCTGCATTGTATCCTCCACTGTGTGCTCAGCGTGGTGAATGTTTTAAAGTGATAAGCCAAAGATGTCTAACTGTGAGAATAGCTCTTGGGTTGAAGCATTTACTGCTGGGTGCACAGCTAAGTTACTAAATGTAAATACTGTGTCAGTTTGATAAAAAAAGCATGGCAACTCTTCTAAAAAGGGATCCAAGTTGCCAGCGATATGAACACCTGAAAGAAAAATGTCAAAAAAGGTTGCATTGCAGAGCAACGTTTAAGTTGGCTTATACAAGGGCCATGAACATTAAAGTTATAATTTCCTTTTTCAGAAAGACAGAACCTGTTGCTTTCACAGTGAGAAGCTGTTTAAGGGACATCATTGAGGATAACCCTCACTGTGATCAGTTGATTCATAAAAAGGAGGGAAGCCGCTTGCATTTACTATCTGTACACACATTGCTCGTCTAAGGCAAAATCTCAGCAGCGGTCAAAGCAGGCGACAGCGTCACTGAATTAACTACATCAAGTCATAGCTGAACCAGCCATTTTTCTTTTTAGTGCAGTAGCACTTATAGTTAGCCACTGTTCATTTGTCTGAAGTCTGCTTTATGGCCGGCTACCTGCCAACAGCCTTATGGGCAGGTGGACAAACTGCCCAGGCGTGCGCGAGTCCACACTGAATGAGAAGTTTTGGCTTATTTATCCAACAGTTTCGGCCGGTGGACTGTCCTTCTTCCGGGTAAGAGGCGACTGAACAGAGAGATCCGCGTAATCACAGTCGCTCTCTCTTTCTCTTTGAGGAAACAAAAAACGTCACGAAGCAGTCAAACAGCGAAAGACAAGAGTGCTCCCATCGACTAAGGGGAAAAGAGGAAGGCTGTAAAACAAGCAGACAAAAAAAAAGGTGGAAGTAAGAGAGAGGTAGCAGAGGTGGAAAGGGGAGTTTTCCCCAAGAAAATGCTAGCAAGAAATAGTATTAGGGGAGGCTTCCTTTGGCAGCAGTGAGAAGTCCAGACGCAAGGAAAGAAAACAAAAACAAAACAAGGAAAGAAAAAAAAACAGCATACATAGCATGACCCACTCCCCAGCAGTGCAGGTGTTGAGGACTGTTGAAATACAGGTTATGATATGTTGTAGAGACCACATCATTTCGCATTGGAAGAGCAACCTGGGTCACACAAGCCCCACCGATGGCAGCATCATGCAATCGCAGGGCAGCGGCGCATCGCTGCACCTCTGCGCCAGGAGTGGACTCCTAGGGATCTGTGAATGTAAACTAGAGAACGATTAATTATGCACATGTGGGCGATAACCCATTATCACTATGCAGACAACTTCCATCCGTGAACAATGGATGTGAACATTGGAACTGAAGTTAACACGGCCTAATTAAGCAAATCGACTGTCTGTTTTTTTTCCTGTGTTCTCGGAGCAACACTAAACTAGGTTAAAAAATGTGCCCGTTCTCTATCCATGCTTTGATGTCTTTTGATAAATTTGGTTTGGTTTGGTTTATGGGGGTTTAACATCTCAAAGCGACTACGGCTATGAGGGACGCCGTAGTGAAGGGCTCCGGAAATTTCGACCACCTGGGGTTCTTTAACGTGCACCGACATCGCACAGTACATGGGCCTCTAGAATTTCGCCTTCATAGAAAATCCGCCGCCGCGGCCGGGATCGAACCCGCATCTTTCGGGTCAGCAGCCGAGCGCCGTAACTACTGAGCCACCGTTTTTGATAAATTTAAGTAATGTAAAAGATCATGACTTACTTTACAACTGCCTTGGACATGGACCATAGTCAGACCACATTAGGTTATTACACTTAAACTCCGCGACTTTTCCACAGCATTACCTACCTTTTCAAGTTGTGCCGAGATGAGATTGCCAGCTAGACCACATCACGGTCACTCCTCAAATGCTGCCCTCCAATAATGGACTTCATTTGAACTGCAATGTTCAACTGCAATGCCGCGTGCTGTTGAAGGGTTCATCTTCCCCTGCTTTAAATTTGTCGATTTCATTTGGTTTCGTACAAAAGTTAAAAGAAATTGAAAGGCACACTTAAGCTCTGCCTTAGGGGTTAGAAATGATAGCATTAATGGGTCAATGCCCATATATGCAGAACTGGTCATTTTCCACTTTACAGTCATAGATCGCTGGCAGTCTTTATACCGCTCCTGGCCTAGTGGTGCAACGGCCAAGTGATGTGTCACTGCCCTGTGATGGCAGGTGCTGCCCCATCAGTGGAGCTTGTGAGAGCAACCTCTCATGACCAATGATTAATTGAACTGCCACCTACAACGGTGGACATAATATTTACACACATGTGCACACACATACCTGGGCAGACTGCCCACAACCCGATGGGCAGCCTGCCACAAAGCAGGCCTCAGACAAGCACACAATGGCTAAATGCCACTACAAGTGCTATCGCCCTAAAATGAGCCTTGCACAATTGTTCCACTTCTGAGAGTATAAAGGACGTCATGGTGAGGAAATCCACTACAAGTGGACATTCACTGGGAGAATACGGGCTTACCAATTAGGGATGAAAACTACATTTCGCAAATAAAAAGATTTAAAAATAAATTGTCCCCACCTGTAGGCTATTTGAAACAGTTTTAGCTCGATACAAGAATGTGGGTTTTGAGTAGATCCTCTGCATGATAATTTATGCAAACGAAAGACTCTGCATGCATACGATGGTCAATAAAGCCAATAGCTTAGAAAGACTGGACCGCTGTCCATTTCCTGCCCGGTTTCCCTCCTGATGACATCTCTAAGCCCTGCCACGACAGGCTGTGCTGGCAGTGGCAGCAGCTGACTAGGCTTTTCGGGAACAATCTCGTGGATGACCGCCAGTGTTTATCAGTGCTAACAGGCGTGCAGTCTAAGTGCCTTAATGAAAAATATGCAAATGGTTTATTCTGATGGGCTCATTTAATTGATCAAGCCTTCTCAATAAAGGATGCTTCAGTGGAGAATTCTGCGGAGTCTTTCATGAAGCACTGCATACCACACCAATGGGAAGTGGCTCCTCTACTCCTCACATCAAGACCTTCAAGATGCTGAGGGCATACTAAGCAAATGAATACGAAATAAATATTTTCCAGACGTATTCTACAAGGGGTGGGATTTCAAATTAAGTAAACAGCGAGAACTGCTTAGGATTGAAGGTAAATGCAGTTGCACACTCTTTAACGCGGACAACACGTAGCAGTGATGTCATGAGGAACGCTGTTTTAGTATGCAGCTGATCAGTAAAGTCAAGAGGCAGAAAGGATAGCAGAATGCATTGGTATGTGCAATCCAAACAGGATGACCAATGCAGTGAGATACGAGTGTTGCGGCTGTGATGTACCACGTGTTCTATATTTGTCCAAGTTGTAAAAAATTCTGCACAACCTTCTGGCCTATTTGGGCTCAACCACAAACCACAAGGAAATAATTTAACATCGGAACTTGCCCGAGGTCTCCAGAATTGGCAAAAGCTGCAGTTGGCTGCAGCAAAATTTTCATCGCGGTGAGCAGAGTAACCGATCTGACAGGCTGCGCCATCTGAGGAACTGCAAGAGTGAGTGATTGACAACTTTATTTAACCCAAAAAGGAAGGGGGCAGACGTTGGAGGGACAGAGGTCCTAGGCAGGGTAGGCCTCTGCTTCCCTCTCAACCCAATACGGAATCTTGTCCTGGAGATCAGGCGCTGGGCTGCACAGGTCATCATCCCACTGCCCTTTTGAATTAATATTCAGGGATTTTGGTAGCAGGTGACTGACCCCACATGATGTGGTCGAAGTTGGCTCTGGCCGCAGGCAGAAATTGCAAGCTGAGGAGGGATAGACAGCTCGGTGGATGAGGTGGCGCAAGGTAGGAGAGGGAAAAGTGCGAGCCTGAGGCTGACGCTACAGAATCTTGCGAGAGGTGTGGTGGTGTGTGTGGAAGGGGGGGGGGGGGGGGGAGTAATGGTGACATGTCATGGAGCGGAGGCGGCCCCACGCAGTAAGCGGGGCCACGTGGCCGAAGGTCGACTTCATGCCTGGCGCCCGGACAGTGAAACCTATGGCGCAGGCGTGAGCCCTCGTCACCAGCTAGGCTTGCGTAGTGTGCGGGGGCCCAAAGAAGGGTGACAGAGTGGGTAGGACGGTGTTCTAGGAGGAGAGACAGAGCTGAACGGGTTATCCAACCCGCGCCGAAAATGTGGATGGCTGATTTAGAACCCGCCGCGGTGGCTCAGTGGTGGAGGCGTTCGGCAGCGTTTCGATGGAGGCGAGTCACAAAAGGCGCCCGTGTGCTGTGCGAAGTCAGTGCAAGTTAAAGATCCCCAGGTCGTCGAAATTATTCCAGAGCACTCCACTACGGGACCCTTCAAGTGCTAGGTCGCCAAGAAAGCCTAATACCCGTGTTACACGGGCGTTTTCAACGGCAGTTCAGTTAACCGCCAGTTGAGAATTTTAAGTGCCGTTGAACTCAACTGGAATCGCCTGCTGTTACACGAGCACTTTGCGTTCAGTTCAGTTAGCACTGGAACCAAGTGACCTCGCAACTAGAGCCAACTGAAAATATAAAAAAGCAGTGTATGTATTTTTTTCTTGTAGTAAATGACCACAGTGTATATATTCTCTCCTACAGTTACAATTCTTTTTTGTGTATTTCTTGCTTTGGTGTAGAAATCTGCACGACGATGTCGGTTGGTCGCCAAGACTATCCGATGTGGGTCGGTTTGTGTAAAGTCACTGGAAAAGTACCGCATTCGTTTTCTCTCGCCGCCGCGCTGGCGAGCCAGTGCGCGTGCGCTCCCGATTCGTTCTTCGCGGTCACGTGGTCATTCCCCGCCATAAATGATCCGCTCGCTTCTTTCTCGCAGCCGCCGGCACACAGATCGTCCGGAGCATTACGTAACACTTGCTCTCACGGGCCGAGATAAGCGTGCACAGCATTTCCAGTCGCGTAGTGACGCTTGTGCAGTTCATGCCTGCATAGAGACTGCGAGAATGCCTGGGTGCTGCGCCTTTGGGTGCAGCAATCGGCGAGAAACGGGCAAAACGCTGTTTGCCATTCCCAGCGGAAAAAAAAGACTCCAAGCGACGAGCTATATGGCTCCACAGAATCCAGCGGGAGAAATTTGTTCCAACAAACAATACTCGCCTCTGTGAGGTAGGCGCTTCTCTTAATTAGGTTCAACATCGATTTTGGTCCAAACCGGCAGAAGTGATATTTTGCGGGGTGAGGACCAATTTTGGGAGTGGCCCAGGCCAAATTTGGAGGTCACCATCATTTTCCCCGTAGTCGAATTAGGTTGGACATCGATTTTGGTGCAGATTGGTGGAAGTCAAATTTCGGTGGCGGGTGAGACAAATGTGGGAGTGGCTCGAGCCAAATTTGGAAGTCACCATTGTGTCCGCGGTAGTGAAATTAGGTTGGACAAAGTTTTTGGCCCATGTCGGCCAAGTTCAAATTTCTCTCCTTACATGCCTTCTAACGTAGGACTGACACATCATTCACGCAGCCGCGGACAGATTTTCGTTCCATGAGCCTAGAAAGGCTTCCAGCTTATTACAGCCTTTTTTCGCCTAATTAGCAAGTGAACAACGGTATGCTTCATTGATTGCTCTAACTGCATGCACCATTCGCAAAACCTGCTTTATTCTGTTTAAAATGCACAGCGCGCGGCCGTCGTTTCAGTGGCGCTAGACCAAATATGGCGGCTCCGGCGATGGTTGCGGTACTTTTCCCGCTCCAGTGACTTTAGGTTTGTTGGTCGTCGTTTTCTTTGTGACGTTTTTCGCAATCCATTGTCGAAAGCCGGCTCTTTCTAACGTGTCTACTTCGAAGCATTTCATTGCTGCGGTGGGCTTGCTCGCTTCGGCTCTGTGACGCACGCCAACCGGCTATGTTGGAATATCAGCTCGATTGTAATCGCCGCGATGAGCTGTGCCTTCTGCTGGTGCAACAGCAGGCTTTGCTTGCTTCCAAAAGATGCGAGTTGCACGCACAGCTACTGAAGAAGTCCGCCATCAAAAGGAAGAGGCAAACGGCGGAGAAGCGGTGCCGCTTCCTCATGGCATGCACATTACATACGTGCGCGAAGGAGCCACGACTGTGGTCGCTTCATCGGCCCCCGTCCTGGTACCACAACAGTGCCAACGCTCTCGGACCGAGATTTTAAGGCGAACTTTAGAGTAACGAGGCAAATGTTCACCTATATTGTAAGCTACTGTAGGTGGCTTCAACGAGTAGACACTAACACGAGAAGGGCCATCCCCTTGGAGAAACGCGTTGCTCTGTCCCTGTATAGGAACGTTACTTTGGGTGAAGAACCGTGGCAAATCTTTTCAGAGTGACTAGTCCTTCTGTGAATGTAATCTTTAGGGAATTCTGTGACATTGCTGTGGACGAACTAGGGCCTTCGGTGATGAAGGTGTCCACAAGAGACGAGATAGAAGACCACGTCCGACAGTTCACAGCCGTGACTGGGTTCCCACAAGGGTTCGGTGCCCTCGACGGGTGCCACATCAAACTTTCACCGCCCAAAGAAAATGCCCAAGATTACTTTAACTATAAGGGGTGGTATAGTATAATCTTGCTGGCACTTGTTGACCACGCTTACAAGTTTATGCATACGATTGTGGGATCACCTGGCAGAAACCATGATTCCAGTGTTTATGACTACACTGATACCAAAGTTAGCTGAGGCAGGCTTCTTTTTGGTGCCAAGGAAGGACATTGGAGGAGAAGAGGTTGGAGCCGTCATATTGTGCGATCAAGCTTTTCCCGTACTGCCTCATCAAATGAAGCCATACCATCACCATCACACAGGAGATGAAACTGTGAACGTCTTTAATTACACGTCAAAAGCAAGGCGTGTTGTAGAAAATGCTTTCGGAAGGTTGAAGGGAACGTTCAGGATTTTGAAAGGGGCTAGAATGTGATATTCGCCATGCCAATCGTATTGTGCGAGCGTGCTGCACTATTCATAACATTTGTGAGCAAATGCGAGATGAGTGCAACAGCCACTGGTGTGGAGAGCTTGGCAATCAGCTTCAACAGCCAGTGAGCAATAGCAACGCTACAAGTGTGCCCGCAGAGAGGGTCCGAAGCGCTCTGGCAAAGGCATCTCCTGACCATAAATGTGTAAGTCTCGCCACTCTCCAATCTAGAATCATTTCAAACCTTATAAAACTTAAATAATGACAGGTGATTGTGCGCAGGAAAAACTATTTTATGTTGCTGCACAGTAACAGAATGACAGCCGCATATGTCTCTTGAAAAAAAGCCTGTGCTTTTGGAAGCAAAAAAAAAAAAGACTCTCTCAGTAAGTAGTGGGCGCGGGCTAGTAGGTAATGCATTGTAAGGCGAAAAGCGTGAAAAAACACTCGGACACAAGAAAGACGAATGACAAGCGCTTGTCTTTCATTTCTCTTGCGTCCGTGTGTTTTTTCGTGCTTTTTGTCTTACTCACTCACACCTTCACATTTTATTCATCTTCATTATTAAAATATCTAGATATAACTAAGTATCTCTATTTGTATGCCATTGGCTGCAAGCGGTTTGCTTTTCTGGCAATTTTGAGCTCCTCTTGAGACAGTAGGGCTGCTCTTTTCAATTCCGCTTCATAGGCGTTCATGAGCCTGTCGAATGCAGAGCTTTTTTTGCGTTTCTCTGCCTGTCGAATGCAGAGCTTTTTTTGCGTTTCTCTTTTCGATGAGTGTGTCTAATGTTCACTGCTGCTGCAGGCCTGTCTGATCTACTGCACGCCGACGATGGGCTCCCACTTCCAAGGACCTCCTCCTCAGTGCCCAGTGCAGTTGTGTCTGCAGCATCTTCTGCTGAAGACGCCACCAATTCTGCACCGGCTGCCGTTTCAGTTACCACCTCCAGCTGAAAGAAAAGAGGGACACTTGCGTAAGTAACCCCAGTACACTTCCTTGCACTGTTATGTTCCGAGCTTCACACTGCCACTTACTTTAACTTGTTTCATGGCCAAATTTTACTTTCGTGAATAAAGGAAATGGTACTTCTAGAAACTTGTACCTTCACAAATACATCATTAATGGCTGACTTTTTTTGGACTCTTGCTATCTGTACTTGTTGAATTAGCAAATATTTTGCAGACAATTTTTGTTGTTGACCTGACTACCATACAGGGTGTGGTGTCATACGGCAAGACAATTATACCCATAAGACTCAAGTATGCAATAAAGTGATCTGCTTTTACATCATGCATGATGTATTTATTACTGCCAAGGTAACATTCTGCACTATGTGGCTCAAGCTTCTACTTGCAGCTTCAGTATCCTTATTAGAGTACTCTTGTACCTTTTATCCAAGGAACAATTTTGCAAGACTAACTGATGATTTCATTTAAAATCACACATTCCAATCTTGACTTCAGGGAACCTATCTCAACTGACACACCTGGAAACTTTCTTCCAAAAGGCTTGCATGATTGCATGGCAATGATCCCCTAAATTGGCTCAGCCGATAGAAGTAAGGCCACTGGCTGGCACCAGAGCCAGTAGGACATCTCACACGCTTCCTGTAAATGAAGAGAAGCATAAACAGCAATTCCCTCATAATTGTGGCAACATTTCTTCCCATTCAAGGTATTAAGTAGCAATGTACAGAATTGTGAGGCTCTCTTGGTGCACCACTAAAAATAGATGTTTCTTTTTTCAAGGCAGGCAATGCCGGAACAATTGCAGAAAATTATTTAAGTTCGACAATCACTTAGTAAATGAACTTTTGTTGCCCACATTCTGGGTACACTCCACCGTTTGAATAGCCATTTCCAACGATCCCTAAGACTCCTGGAACTTATTTGTTGTAGAATTCCATACCCCCACTTACCCACACATGCTTTATTTTTGTGCGTGGAAGCTCCCTTCCAAGCCGAGTGTAATCTAGATATTCCTTCTGATCAACACTCTCGGTGCCACCGTGCCGTGCACTACCAACAAAGCTTCCTGGACTGTGGAAATGCGAGCGATAGAGGTTACACTAGAGCTGCAGATAGTATTGTGCCAAGCTGAAATAGCAATCTGCAATACAGTGGCACTGATCTTGCTAGCAGCCAAGTAAACAGTCATTCTGCATTTTCCTGTCTGTCCAAGCCGGGCGACAAACGCTTTTAGGCAGCAAAGTTTGTACTGAATTATAATCACGCAGCCACTTAACTGTACTGCTGATTCAAATTCTCCAGCTTCTGCCGCACCTGCTTCACTGTTACATAGTAGCACGTGCTGACGATGAGTTTATTGAACCGCGGCGTCATTTCCGAATATATAGACGCATTGTGCTCTTGCGAACGCAGCCGGGGAAGGTAATCTTCCTACAGATAATCAGAAGGTTGGTCATCGCTTCCGTCCATACGAAGCGCTTGGCCACGACGGGGCCACGCTGCGCTGCTGCCGAACTTCCTACGGTGGCTTCCATGCTGCTACCGCTGCTACTGCGCCGTTCACACGGTTCACACTTCGCGGGCAGTTCAGTCACGTGATCACGCGACAGAACTTTTTAATAACTATGTAAACCTCCTTGTTGTTTTGTTTTATTTTTATACGATTGTTTAATGCATCTCCAGTTTTATTTGCCTTGCTTTCTTAGTTTCGTGCTTCGCAAATGCCGCTGCACACTGAGCCAAAACAATCCATTAAGGGGCAAGTTTTTCGGCCCGTTGGTCGCTATCTCAGTCGAACTCAACTGCCGTTGAGATTTCAACGGCGGTTAGCGTGTCCGTGTAACACCGCTAACTGCCGTACAGTTCAACTGACGCTCAATTGAACTGCCGTTGAAAACGGGTATAAGTGGCGGTAGTCGCACCGGGTCCATGCAGAAGCTTCAGCGAAAAACGCTCGCCTTAAATTTGTCGTGTCATACCTTGTTGAACGTATTGCCTGCCATACGGTCAAGTTGATCCAGCCATTCTTCGAGGTCATTTCATGTGGAACCGCTGAATATAGCAGGCATTCGGCCCTGCTCGGGGAACACCAATCGAGTGTCGTAGGTAGCGCAGCGTCCCGAGTCGAGTAATCTTCCCGGGTAGCAGCGTAGAGGAGTTTGGGGGACGAGGACTAGGACTTGATAGGTGCGGAAAGCAAACCGATATGCCTTGCGTTATAAAAGTATATTACGTCTGTACACTGCTACCTATGTGTTCGCACTTTCTGGGCGAAAAATAAACGGACTTCCGTAAGTTTCAGCATCTCTACAACTACTACGGCGTCAAAATTCATGGTTGGCTTGGCTTGGCTGGTGCCGTTTTCTAGAGCCATACCATGGCAGGAAAAAAAGCCATACATGTCATTCACTATCACCATCAGTGCGTGTTTGTTCTTCGTGGAGGGAGAACTGAGTTGAGTGGCGTATTGCGGTATTGCTGCCGTTTGCCCCGTTGTTGGTCTTGTTCGGCGCTTCAAGGAAACAGCAAAAAGTTCGTTGGGCCGTCTGTGTTGCCTGACGAGCTTGGAATTGCTTGTCTGCGTTATGGATGTGAACAAGAGAAATAGGAAGCAGAAACGTCGCAAGAACGCAGATTCGAATCGGCGACTGTCGGCAGACGCAAACGCCAAGGGCCACGGTTCGAAGGCTCCGGAGAGCAAAGGTGCACCATCGCCCCAGGACCCAGCCCAACGAGACGCTTCCAAGACACCGGTAAGCGGAGGCGCAATGCTGTCCGGCGCAAACAAGTCGGAGCGGAAAGATTCAGCCCCTGAACTTGCTCCCGATTGCGGAAAATTGACGACCACTGCTTCCTCAGCAGCGCCATCGGCATCCGCGGGCGAGAAGAAACGGGCGTCTTTGCGCACTAACGTAGAACGCCGTGAGGAGTCGTCGTCCAAGACGAGTGAATCGACTTCTGTAAATGCTGTGCAACAGACACTCAGCGATGCGCGCCCTCGGAACCAAATGGCGGACAGCGGTCGCTCCGCCGCCCGACAGCGCGCTGCAGAGAAGCGGGAAGCCATTCGCCGCGACCACCTCGAGCGCAAAAGCCGAAAACAAGCGCCCACGAGCCCCGTGAGCGTCGCCGGCACTGTCCTGTACCGCACCGCCGACCGCGCGGCTTCATTCCGGATCCTTCCTCGCCGGGACATCGTGGAAGCCATGAAAGAGATACGCGGGGTCGCGGCGGTGCGCGTCAACTTCCAGCGCAACGTGGTCGCCGTCGACGTCGCCGAACGCTCCGCAGTCGAGGCGCTGCTGGCGATGGACAGCGTGAGCGGCCTGCGCGTCGTGGGTCGCGAGACCGCCGCACGGCCGGGAACCAGCTCCGGCGTCGTCTACACTGGTTTCGAGGGCGACCTGGAGGGCTGTGAAGAGGCCATCCTGTCCGACGTGCCCGTGGCCAGCGCTCGCCCGTCGCGCAACGGCCGCAGCGTGCTGCTGCGCTTCGACGCGCCGGAGCCCCCGCCGTACGTGCGCGTCTGCTGGCAACGCCTGATCCTGCACCCCAACCGGCCGCTGCCGCTTCAGTGCCACAACTGCGGACGCTTCAACCACGCGACAGCGTCGTGCCAGCATCCAGCGCGTTGCATGCGCTGCGGCCAGAGCGGAGGACACTCGCAGGGCCCGTGCGAGTTGGCCGCCAAGTGCGGCAACTGCAACGGCCCGCACGCTATGACCGACTACCGCTGCCGGATCTGGAAGCAGGAACGTCGAGTGGAGGCGGCACTGGCGTCGGCAAACGTGACGTCCCGCCGTGAGGCGCGCGCCATAGTGCGTGCGGCCTGCAGCGACTTGGAGTCACGCCGCGCTAAAAAACGCCGCTCTGGGAAGCAAGCCGTGTTGCTCAAGAAGAAATGCACTTTACAGCCAGAAGAGGTGCAGGTTGCTTCACAGCTTGCCGTGGGCGGAGTGAACAAAGCCATGGCATCGCAAGCAGTGTTACCAAATGTGCTGGCGCATTCACCTTGTAGCAATCTGCCTCAGCCCAATGGGTCACGGCGGGTCAAGACGGCCACCCTGCAACGGAAGACATCAGTCCTGCTGGACAAGACCAGGGGTGCCAGAGACGCTGGGACGCAGGGAAAATGTTCTGGTGATGCATTACCTTTGCAAAAAGGCACACTGTTAGGTAGAACCGGTTACGTGCACTGCATGACTACCAAGCCTCTTCCTGCCAAGCAGCGGTCTACATCAGCTGAGTGGGCAAGCACTCCACAAGGCATCACGTGCCCTGTGAAAAACCAGGCTTATCCTTCTGGACATGCTGCTGCCGCTGGTAGGGCCCAGACAAAACGAGCCGCATCGCAGACAACGGCAGCAGCTCCCAAGCAGGCTAGCAGCACCACCAGTGCATCTGCCAGCGGGGTGAGCAGCCATGACACTGGTACAAGCACCGAGGTTAGAGCACCGCCACGTGATCAGGAAGAAGCATACTATAGTGTTCTTGCACAGCTGGCCACAGCTATGAAAGCGTACTGCAAGCAGATCTCACCTCCTGTCGCAGAGGGCAACGTCAAGAAGAAGAGTAGAGGCAAGAAAAGGTGGTAGCCGTTCAAGTGGCTGTCTTGTTGTATGATACTGTGATATGCTGTTTTGTTGTCTTCCTAAACAGTACCAATCCTGCCTGCGACCACATCTGGTATTGGGGACTCTGCTTGCATCCACTGTCACACACGGGCGGCTCACAATAAAGTTCACAACCCATTTGTTAAGTATTTGGCAGGCTGCACAAATGCAGCTTAGTGTCAGTTCTTTCTGTCTTTGTTCTGATTTTGTTATACAGATGGTTGTGGCCTTGAGGAGTGCACGATTAAAAAATTAAGTTGGGCTAGTTGGTGCTTTTGATCCACAGACTGCGACATATTGCTAGCGTTAAAATACAAAGGACGAAGAGCAAAAACACACAGGATAGACACTAGACTTTAACTGCCGTTTATTGCACACGTAGAAGAAATCACTATGCACACCTGCACATGCCCAATATACTAGACAAATTTGATTAACACGATCGCTGGTTATCGCCGACATATAGAGTACAAAAGAAAAGTAAGTTCACAATAGATTAAAGCCCGTGCTTTTTGCCGAGTATGCAATTTCTTTACTCGTGAGGGCTATTGAAGGGGAGCTCACGCATTTCTCTCCTGCCTTATCGATACAGAAAGAAGAATTCTGGAAGGTGAAAGATAAAAACTCAGCAGTTCCAAGAAGTTGTCAACTGACAAACCAGAAGAATTCTGGAAGGTGACTGGACCATGTGACTCGATGCTCTCCCTAACGTGGAGGAACTGTTCTACTCCATACCTCAGGCAGAGCTCTGTATCGATGTTAGGGGGAGCATCGAGTCCCATGGTCCAGTCACCTTCCAGAATTCTTCTTGTTTGTCAGTTGACAACTTCTTGGAACTGCTGAGTTTGTATCTTTCGTCTACTCTTGTTGATTTTAACGCTGACTCCTACGTACAGAAGCAAGGTATATGCATTGGTTCGTGCATTGCTCCAGTTTTAAGTGACCTGTTTGTAGCCTGTATCGACAAATAAATCTTTTCGCGCACTGACAAGACCTTTGTTGCAAAAATATTTAGATATGTTGACGATTATCTTGTTGTGTTGAAAGGAGTGGCCCCTGAGGAAAGAGATTGCACTGTGGAGGGCGTTTTTAATGTTTTTAAAGATTCTGCGAAGGGACAGATTAATTCGTGAGGTTCCGATTGAGGGAAGCTTGCAGTACCTTGATTTAAACGTTAGCTTTAATGATCATTCGGTCTGTTGGACATATTGTCCTCGGTCAAAAAAGCCAATCCTAAGCTATAATTCGGCCCATTCAAAAATTGTTAAGAGAGGGATAGCTTTGAACTGCTTCAGAGCCGCCATTCAGAAATCATGCGAACACAAGGTGACCTTCAGTGTTCAACAACAGGCTCTCCGTCTGAGCAGTGCTGGCTTCCCAGACAGCACTCTCACGTCCGTCGCCGAGAGCCTTGTCAAAGAGGTAAGGCATGGACGTAAGTCAGCACACCTCAGCAATGATGGTTCACAGGGACGTCCTGTGTGTGTGCCATACATACATGTCCTGTCCCATCGCCTCAAAAAGGTGGCGCGAAAGTGCGGCGTACGCGTTGTTTTCTCGGCGCCGTTCAAAATGTCCAGGATGTGCTGCATGGTGAATAAATACCACCAAGGAAGCCAGAGCCTGTGGAACCAAACACGCCACGCGGTTTGTTAACTGCATCATTGGAGTGGTCTACCTGATACCACTGTCTTGTGGCAAGTGCTACATAGGCCAGACGGGCCAGCTGTGCCTGAATGAAAGATTGCGGAAGCATAGAACAACAGTCGCAGCGCTGATGGGAGGTGGCCATTTGGCGGCCCATTGCCGCAGGTGCAAAACGACGAAAGATGGCGAAATAAAGGAAGAAGAGTGCACCCCTCTTTTTCGCAGCACTCGCGTGCCGAGGCGGTTCGATAAGCAGATTGATAGGGAAATATTTGAGGCTTTCTGTATCGATAAGGCAGGAGAGAGAAATGCGTGAGCTCCCCTTCAATAGCCCTCACGAGTAAAGAAATTGCATACTTGGCAAAAAGCACGGGCTTTAATCTATTGTGAACTTACTTTTCTTTTGTACTCTATATGTCGGCGATAACCAGCGATCGTGTTAATCAAATTTGTCTAGTATATTGGGCATGCGCAGGTGTGCATAGTGATTTCTTCTACGTGTGCAATAAACGGCAGTTGAAGTCTAGTGTCTGTCCTGTGTGTTTTTGCTCTTTGTCCTTTGTATTTTAACGCTAGCAATATGTCGCAGTCTGTGGAGGAGTGCACTTGCTAATTTTGGCTTTATTTTCTTTGTAGGGGTTGACAACGCTTTAGTAAATGTAAATCGCTTAAGGAATTTGTCCGTGTTAGGTTAATAATTCATCAATGAATTTCTTATGTTTTAGTTTCAACAGCAAAACTCAAATTACGGCTTGGTTGTGTACGTGAGGCAAACAAAAACGTCGGTTATAACTGCTTTTTCATCCATTGTCATTTCAGCCTCTGGCAGAGACTACAATAGTTGTAGTGAATTATGTCGAAGTGAATAATAGCTGTGGTGACTATAATGAGTTTCTTTTATGCCTCACATACTGAACTCGACTTTTAATCAGCATTTGGCTGCTGAAAGAACATGAAAGAAATTAAGCTCTTAACTACTTGCCATGCACTGAGGAATTCTCTGTGGTGACCTACATAAACTGATCTTCTCTACTGCCATTCCAAAGAAAAAATGCTACGAAAAAATTGGTGTCTACACTACTTTACATGGTATGGTGGCAGATTCTGCTGAACACGGGGTTGACTGAGTGCTTCTACTTATGTGCACACAATTCATATTATCTTGGTGTTTGGGCTGATGTCCCTCTGGCTGATAGTTTCAAAATAGGTCTTGTGCCTACTGTGAGGGGCATGCTGCCTGCATTTTTCAGTGATGAGAATCGCGAGAAAATTATGAATAGGGGTGAAAAAAATTAAAGCATACACTTAAGCTTTTATATATATATATATATATATATATATATATATATATATATATTTGAAGGGAGCCAACAGTCACCGAAACCAAGGTGCATAGGGGAACGTTATATATTTTTTGGTTTATGGTTTATGGGGGTTTAACGTCCCAAAGCGACTCAGGCTTTAAGAGACGCCGTAGTGAAGGGCTCCGGAAATTTCGACCACCTGGGGTTCTTTAACGTGCACTGACATCGCACAGTACACGGGCCTCTAGAATTTCGCCTCCATCGAAATTCGACCGCCGCGGCCGGGATCGAACCCGCGTCTTTCGGACCGGCAGCCGAGCGCTGTAACCACTCAGCCACCGCGGCGGCTGTTATATATTTTTTAAAGTGTTATGCTTATAAGTGGGATAATGTTACTTAAATTAATAAATCGCTTAAAGAAAATTACTTATAAAGCAGCAGAAAAAACAACCATGCCGCCGGTGGGATCCGAACCCACGACCTCCGAATATCGCGTCCGGTGCTCTTACCAACCGAGCTACGTCGACGGCTGTCCAATCTGCTGCTCTCGTGGGTATTTGTTTATTATTGCGAAGCAATACTACTTTAGGTCGCACTTCAGCCCGTTCCGTGGCGAGGCGGTGGTAGGCACCATTGACCTTTAGCGTGACCGCGCTGCGTGACGTCACACCACGTGACCTAGAGTGACGTCACACCAGCTGTGTAAAAACGGGGCCCCATCTCACGCCGTCGCGAGGCGAGGCGGTAGCCATGGACCAACGGCGGCCTAACTCCCGCTCCTCTCACCAGGGGCGCTACGGTCAGAGTGACGTCACACCAGCTGTATAAAACAGCTCCGCTCCTCTCGCCAAGGCAGTCATGCAGCCAGATGTTACGATGGTGCCTACGAACAAGGCAGCTCGGCAGAATGCAAAGAGGAAGCATCAGCGAGCTACGGAGACGGAAGAAGAACGAGAAGAACGACTTTCTAAGCGGCGTGCCCCGTTTTCAGCTCGGCGACAACGTGCAACCTCCTCTGTGGAAACAGCAGAAGCAAAGGAAGAAATTATGAGTTTGCCCGACAGTGAGTCTCCTTCTACTAGTTCAGAACGCTGGAACGCGACTAAACGGCAGAGGCGTGTCCAAGAAACAGCGGCAGCAGCGGCTCGAGAAGGAACGTGCGTTTCGAGAGGAGGAAAACGAAAAGCGAAGAAAACAGCTTCGCAATCACCAGGCTTAACCAAGCTAAGCCACGGCCGTTTTTTGGTGTACGCGAACCTTGAGAGTGTTCACCAGCGCCACCCTTACCGCGAGCGTGACGTGGAAAGTCATCTAACGGCGAGGGCGGAAACTGTGCGAGAGCCCTCTTAAGCAACCTGTGGCATCAAGACTGCCAGAACCGAGACCCTCGTTAAGCTATTAGCAGACAAGGTAAAGTAAATGAGGGGCCCGTTTGACAAACAATATGAAGGGAGCCAACAGTCACCGAAACCAAGGTGCATAGGGGAACGTTATATATATATTTTTTTAATGTGTTATGCTTATCAGTGGGATAATATTACTTAGATTAATAAATCGCTTAAAGAAAATTGTGGTGGCGCTGGTGAACACTCTCAAGGTTCGCGTACACCAAATAAACATAATAAGTAATTTTCTTTAAGCGATTTATTAATCTAAGTAATATTATCCCACTGATAAGCATAACACATAAAAAAATATAACGTTCCCCTATGCACCTTGGTTTCGGTGACTGTTGGCTCCCTTCGTATTGTTTGTCAAACGGGCCCCTCATTCACTTTACCTTGTCTGCTAATAGCTTAATGAGGGTCTCGGTTCTGGCAGTCTTGATGCCACAGGTTGCTTAAGAGGGCTCTCGCACAGTTTCCGCCCTCGCCGTTAGATGACGTTCCACGTCACGCTCGCGGTATTACAGGACGTGTTACGTCCGCCGCTATGGTCGAGGGTGGCGCTGGTGAACACTCTCAAGGTTCTCGTACACCAAATAAACATAAATATCCACGAGAGCAGCAGATTGGACAGCCGTCGCCGTAGCTCAGTTGGTAAGAGCACCGGACGCGATATTCGGAGGTCGTGGGTTCGGATCCCACCGGCGGCATGGTTGTTTTTTCTGCTGTTTTATAAGTAATTTTCTTTAAGCGATTTATTAATCAAAGTAATATTATCCCACTGATAAGCATAACACATTAAAAAAAATATAACGTTCCCCTATGCAGCTTGGTTTCGGTGACTGTTGGCTCCCTTCATATATATATATATATATATATATATATATATATATATATATGCACACTCGAAAAAGGCTGGTCCTTCGGCCGAAACGTCGTGAATTAAATCCTGTTATGTTTCTTCAATTTTTGGTGATTTTATATTATATTGACCAAATTAGCTGCGAGAAATCACTTTTGGTATATATATATATATATATATATATATATATATATATATATATATATATATATATATATATATATATATATATATATATATATATATGGGCATGTTCAGATAAGAACGGTAATCGAGGTCCCATGACCATTTTTTGTTTTCAATGAAATTTTTATATGTGATAGGTAAATGTGTCCACACAAAGGAATGAACCTTAGTTTTGCAAGAAACTGCGTTTTTTTTTCGGAAAAAAATCGTATGTCACAAGAGGTGGAGAATGTCGTTTTTGCCACTTCGCAAAGTTGCAAGTTTGCAGCATCACTGCATGCACAATAAATTTTTTCCGCACATAAGTATTTTTTCAGTACCTCTTTGAAACTTTTTCTACGCGAAAAAATAAAAATACGTTTTCTTGCTATTATAATCTTTTGAGTAAAAAATCGCAAACTTCGCTTCCGGAGCTATGCGGTGAAAAAAAGGCACTTTTCAGGGCAGCCTTAGGGCAAGATGCGTTAAGATCTCCCCACTGAATCTTTTTCTCAGTATTTTTCAGCTACTTTTGCTCACTTCAGACAAGTTTTGTAGCTCTACAGTGGACAGATATTTTTCAATATGGCCTCAAAATTGGTAGAAGTTCAAAAACGTCAAAAAAGTGACAACTTTGACTTGGATTTTAAAAAAATCATCATCGAATTTTATTAAAATTTGCTTGAATAATCCTCAATACTTGATAATTTGAAGGCACCAAAGAAGTGTTGCATTATATTGTTTTGAAGTATTAAAATAGATACAAAACTGAGTTCATATTTTGTTATTATATAATTGCTTATTACTGCCTCTTAGAAATAGTAACTGTCAGAAATTTGATTTAGCACTCACTGAACGTGGTTAAATTTCATTTACCAAAATATGCGAATAATCCTGAATGTTTGTACAGCTTCTACTCGCTTGTTAGCGGCGTTCTTAATCCGTCAATATGGGAATAAAGTCGCTATTTTCCTTATGTCTCAAGAACTGGCTGGTGGCGGTCAAACTTTCTTTTGTATTCTCTAATTTATCATCGTACGGTACATTGGTATGTAATCGATTCTTTAAAAATATTAGATCATTTCTCGGTTCTTAGAAAAAATTTTATATATAAAAATTAATATTAATGTGTTTCTGAAGCCGACGTTTCCGTACCTGCATCTGTTTATCTCTGTGTTCAATGGTTCTACAGGGCACTGTCAGGAGACAGAACGTCATCTTCTGAGAGGAACAATTTATCTGCAATGTTTTTAATCAGGAGGAGTTTTAATCAGGACGCAATTTACAAATGGTATACCGCTTTATGTGCAGATTGCAATTCAGAAAGCCGTAACGGAATAAACGGCAGCAGTTGATTTCGGTATGCGCACAGTATATTGTCGAGCGCGAAGCACAAACCAGATCACAGTCTTTTCCATTCCGAAGCCACGGTGGAGGCCACGTAGGATGCACTGCCTTCATTTGTTTGAACATACTTCCACATATAGAGCGTCTGAACCCCAGGCACTTTCTTTGCCATTTTCCATTCTTCCTTCTTCATTTCGCGAAAGTCTGCAAGCTCCCTCTGTGGGAGCTCCAGAATGGTGATATTCTTTAGCGTTCCTTGAATTGCGTCTACGAAGCCGCTGGCTGTTTGTATGGCCTCACTTGCAGGCTTCCGCAAGTTGTGGTGTGATGCTTGATGTTTCACAAGCCCACCAATGCCGTCGCAAGCATTTTTGCCGTGTTCAGTGACCGAAAACATCCATTTCGTCTCTTGACGTTCACTACTTTGTAGCTCATGAAACTGATATTTATTCTTGAAGTGAGTGGGAGCCGCGTCGCTCACATATGTTATCTTGGTGTAGATTGGCGCGTTGTCTTCGAGGTGTGCTTAGATTTTCGACAGAGCCAAGCATGCATGAGCTGAACCATGAGAGATATCGTCGGAAATAACGGCGTAGTTCCGAGTTGATTTTCTTGACGTGACAACGCAGGTAAACACGGTGACCTGCTTTTCCTGCCAGTGATACGCTTGTGCTGCGTCTGGTAGCACAAATGTCCAGTTTTCGGCGAAATCAAAATGCAAAACAATTACTCCTCTCTTGCAGCTGTGTTTTTCTTCATGTATTGCTCTTGCTTGCACAGATCTAATATAGTTGCGGGGAATCCACTTCATGGTCTTTCTTAGAAATTCTCTCATAAATGATGAAGCGGTCAGAGTTTTTTTAACTAGCTCACCGTATTCTCATGTAGCAATCAACACCTCGTCCTTGCTGCTCATTTCAAAATTTTCCGAAGTGAAAATGCCATCTTGTGGACAGTGCTCACAATTCCTGAGGAAACATGACACAGTAGGTTCTTGGTATACGTAGAAACTCTGCATATCCTCGGGAGAAAGCGACCTTCCGGACGCGTTCTGCAGTCCCACGAGGCACAACTGAAAGTTTGCACAGCATACGGAAACACACACTTGCCGCTGTGGCGAGCCTTTCACCCACTCACGAGACAAGGATATGAATTTTGTGAGGCCAACCTGGGAGGCAGGGTGAGCTTGCTTGTAGAGCCTGAATGCTTCTCGCAAGGACCGCGCCATAAAGCATTTAGGTATCCATTCTTTCTCACCCTCCTTTTCGATTCTCACAACGTCCTTCTTGTTCGTAGTCGGTCTAGAGCAATCGAGTTCATCCATGGTGTAATATTCTAAAACGGTGGTAATGTCTTCTTGTTAAAGTTGACATCTTGTATATCTCTGCTGTGTTGACCATACGCCTTCTTCATCCACCATCTTCTTCGATTTTCGGATAACGTACCTCGTTGCCTCTGGAATAACTTCCTGCACATATTTCACGGTTAGGTTGCGTGGTAGCAGTGTCAGCAGCTGGCAACGCTCTTGAAAGGACGTACACCTATTGTAGGCAGCATGTAGGTTGTCTTCCCAGCTGCTGCATTGTGCACACTTTTCTTCTGACGCACGCGAAGTCTCTGGGATGATATATGCTGCCTGTATCCCCGATCGGATTTTCGTCACCGTAGCTCTTTCCACCTCTTCCTGCTTTCGCTTTGCACAGGAAAGTCTGAGGCATTTTTTTTTTTTAGAGCGCTCGGTGGCTTTAGGGGCGAGATTTCGGAGGTAAGGCTGACACTTGAGTTTAAATTTTCTACGATTTCTTCCCCAGGGCGGAATTCTTGGAATGTTTCGGTTGACTCTGCCTGCATATTATCTATGTCTTCCTTGAACCGACGGTAACAATTCTGACAGATGAAGTCACTTTCTCGTACTCGGAGAGCTTCTTCGGGAAGTAGGACCTTTTTGAGAGCAGCGACATTGAGTCTCTTTACACTGCGAAAATTACGTCCTTTTTCGACTCTGTTTGTGCCTTTCTGAGTAGCCGGAACAAAATGTTCGCCGCGGAAATCTCTTCATGAATGCAAAAGCTCAACGCTTCCAAAGATTATCGCGGGACAGAGGAGCAGGTGACAGATGCAGGGCCCAGGGCTGATTTTCCAAAAAAGGAGAGGGACAGATGGATAGATTTTTAACACAGGCTGCCCACCGTCGACACTGATGCCGTTTTGGTCTGGTGTACGAGCTGAGACTGAGATACAATGTACGCTTGTAGAGGGAGCCCTTCAGCGCAGAGAAAACACATGAGTACAGAAAACGACCCCACCGGGTCTACCAGGCCTGGAAAACGACTCGCGAAACTCGAGATCCGAACAACATCCGCTCACCAGGGCTATCTCGGTCGAAGGCTGAGGCATAACTGCCAGGCGATCGGTAGCTTTTGGTTAGTTTCCCATAAACACAATGTAAGAGAAAAAGTAATTTAGGACGAATCACTTCGCAAGTCTGTTGTTTAAGAGTAACTGTCGCATTGACCATAACCACAGAGTGGTACTCAGTGGTACTCTTGAGGAGAGTATAGAAGAAAAATTCAAAAATTAGAAACCTTTACTTTCAAGAAAGTTTTCCTGCACATTCGTGCAATGGTATGGGGTAGCGTCTTTGCAGGGAAATTTTCCTACATACCTAGCTATAGGAGCGGCTGCCAAGCGCGGTTCATCCCTGGAGCGGCGGTAGCAGTTAAAGGCAGTGGTTAAAGGCATCTTGAGAGTAGCGACGGGTGAATTAATTGTTTGCATAAACTACCCCTACACCCGCGTCACTCCAAAAAAACGTGCTAAAATATGCCTACAGTAATTTAGGTCCCACTGTTAGAACAGTACGAAAGCGAATAGGAGCCTTACGCCTTTGATTGTAAGAAAAAAAAAACACTTAAAATTTGCACTTATAAACTCAGCAACTGTAGCGTTTAAAATTTACCCACAAAAAACCAATACTAAATCCAGCTTCTGACGATTGCGCATCCTAAGAGGGAATAGTGAGCAGTCGTAGGGATTGAAATAATGGAGTCGGTTTTGTATTTATTTTCATACTTTATAACAATATAATGCAACACTTTCTTGGTGTGTTCAAATTATAAAGTATTGAGGATTATTCAGGCAAATTTTAATAAAATTCGGTGATGGTTTTTTTTTTAAATCAAAATAAAATTTGTCACTTTTTTGACGTTTTTGAACTTCGGCCAAATTTGAGGCCATATTGAAAAATATCTGTCAATTGTAGAGCTACAAAACTTGTCTGAAGTGAGCAAAAGTAGCTGAAAAATACTGAGAAAAAGATTCAGTGGGGAGATCTTAACGCATCTTCCCCTAAGGCTGCCCTGAAAAGTGCCTTTTTTGCACCGCATAGCTCCGGAAGCGAAGTTTGCGATTTTTTACTCAAAAGATTATAATAGCAAGAAAACGTATTTTTATTTTTTCGCGTAGAAAAAGTTTCAAAGAGGTACTGAAAAAATACTTATGTGCGGAAAAAATTTATTGTGCATGCAGTGATGCTGCAAACTTGCAACTTTGCGAAGTGGCAAAAACGACATTCTCCACCTCTTGTGACATACGATTTTTTTCCGAGAAAACTACGTAGTTTCTTGCAAAACTAAGGTTTATTCCTTTGTGTGGACACATTTACCTATCACATATAAAAATTTCATTGAAAACAAAAAATGGTCATGGGACCTCGATTACCGTTCTTATCTGAACATGCCCATATATATATATATATATATATATATATATATATATATATATATATATATATATATATATATATATATATATATATATATATATATATATATATATATATATATATATATGCGCTTTGCCTCAGTGTATTGTAGCCGTTATGGAGAGCGCGAAAGAAACGAAACAGCGACAGAATTGACGAAGCGAGGAAGAGACAACGCGTTCAAGAGATGCCATAAGGACGCGCCGCACGACTCGAGAAGCGTCGTAACGAAGATGTGGCTAGAAGAAGTCGTGCCAAGTCCCGGAGTGACTCGCGGAAGAGACCGGTTTGAGTTCTCGAGAACGTCGGAATGAGACGCTACGTACACGACGTGCCGAGGAAACGAAGCTTTCGCCATTCAACTAGGGTTAACCAGAGCTAAACAACAGCCAATTTTTTCAGTGCAGAGTGATGTGAATATAAAGGACACTGAACGGAGAAAAAAATTAATGTGTATTAGCCCAGCTAATCCATGATATACAAAGCGAAACCGAGATTGTTGTCTCCACTGACCCATGGAACCGGTTGTGCGCCTTTCCTTTCGTGAAAATGCACGGTCTTAGCAAAGTTGTCAGCGCCAATGAACTCCATGAACGCCGTCGGCTCACTTGTTTTGTTTGGTTTTTGAGGAAAGGAAATGGCACAGTAACCGGCTCACATATGTCGGTGGCCATCTGAGCCGCGCCGTAAGGGAAGGGAAAAAGGAGGGAGGGAAAGAAGAAAGAGAAAACGAAGTTGAATTTTGAGGAAAGGCGCTGCGCAGCGATGAGCATGGTAACCAGACAGACGGAACACCTGTGGCGGAACACCTCTGGCTCGGTGCTACTAGTGGCGCATGCGCAGTTGTGACTAGGGATTTTGGATTGGAAAACATTTAATTCGTCAGAAAAGGCAGAATGCAGACGATCCGTGCTAGGTGGCTATCAGTCCACGGCTGACAGCGACCTGGGTAGCCCATTCAATGACCCGGGTTTGAACTCCCAAGTCTGAGCTGACCAACACGGCCTCCCACTGCTCGAGAGTAGGAACCTGTATTAGAGATTTCGGGGCGGCTCCTCTTTACAATTCCAAAATAGGTGATCATAAGTGGCTAAATCACCACATAATGTACATGCAGGGTCGTATTCACCGGGGTAGAATTTTGACAACAGGTAAGGCGTCATGAAGGATCGCGTCTGGAGTCGCCTCCAAGTGGTCTCCTGCTCCTTATTAAAGGCTTTGTCTGGAGGAGGGAATATCCTCCTTTCAAGTTTAAAATGATTAGTAATATCGTGAAAAGATGATAGGCCGTCCTTCGAAAAACTCTCAGCAACGACAGCGTCCCCTGCTCGGCTGACGAATCCTCGAGCTGTTATGTGTGCCGCTTCGTTACCAGGGTTCCCCGAGTGAGCCGGGACTCATATCAATTCAATAATTCTAAGTCTTTGGTTTGGCCCAATATGCTCATTGCTGCCTGAGAAATTCTGCCCCTCGCATAATTGCGTATGGCAAATTTAGAGTCGCTGAGTATGGTAGTAGCTTCTGTGTTAATGATAGCAAGGGCGATTGTCGCCTCTTCTGCCGTTTCCGAGGATTTCGTTATGGTAGTACCGGAGACTATCAGTCTACCTTGCGTATCCACCGCCGTTAGTGCGAACGCTTGTTTCTGGGGATATTCTACGGCATCTACATATACTGCATGTTCATCTTGGTTGTATATGTTGTGTAGAGCTTTTGCCCTAGCCCTTCTCCTCCCCTCGTGGTGAGCAGGATGCATATTCTTAGCTAGTGGCTTAACTCTTATTACCTTAGCGATGCGTTTAGGTATCTGTGTTTTGGGTATCTTGGGGTGGCAACTGTATGCCTAGCCCTAAACGATCAAATATGGTTCTTCCTGCTTTGGTGCGGGAAAGCCGGCCTCTCTGCATTGTTAAGTGTGCCCCTGTAAGCTCGTCTAAGGTGTTGTGTACTCCCAAGCCCAGAAACCTTTCGGTGGAGGTACAGTTCGGTAGCCCTAATGCTACCTTGTATACTGTTCTAATCATAGACTCTACTTTGGCTTTTTCACTACTGTCTAATTTTAAGTATGGGAGTGCGTAGACAAGCTTGCTTATTACAAATGCTTGTACTATTTTGCAAAGTTCTGTCTCCTTCACTTCCTTCCTTTTGCTTGCAATTCGTCTAATTAGTCTTACCGTCATATTGACGGTTTTCTGGAGTTTTTCTAGTGTTTCCTTGTTCTTCCGATTCGACTGAAGGAAGAGTCCTAGGATTCTTATAGTTCGACCTTCCTTTACAGGGAGCCCTTCCACCCAGATTTTCAGTGGAGGCGGAGGTTTGTAATTTTTGCTCGAGGGCCCCTTGGTTTGTATCTGATTAGAAATAATTCGGACTTGGAGGGCGAGCAGGTTAGCCCTGCTTTACCCGCCAGGTCTTGTATTATATCTACAGCTTGTTGCAGGGTGTCCTCTATCTGACCATCGCTGCCAGTTGTGGTCCATAAAGTGATATCTGCGTAGAATGTGTGTTGCAGCCCCGGGATGGCTGCTAATTTAGAAGGAATTTTAATTAGTGTGAGATTAAAAAGGAAGGGTGACAGGACTGAGCCCTGTGGCGTTCCTTTACCTCCAAGTGAGATAGAGTCTGATTTAATCTCTCCCACTGCTATCTCTGCCGTTCTGTTACTGAGAAATGACTTGATGTACTGGAAAGTTCTTGCCCCTGGGTTGATGTCCGAGAGATTCCTTAAGATAGCATCGTGCGTGACATTATCAAACGCCTTGTTCAAATCCAAGCCTAATATGGCTTTAGTTCCTCTGCTGCGTTCCATGTCTATTATGTCTGCCTTGAGTTGCAGCATAACATCTTGGGTAGAATGATTAGCCCTGAAGCCTAGCATGGAGTTAGGGAGTAAGTTATTGTCCTCAGCGTATGCTTGTAGCCGATTGAGAATTATATGCTCCATTAACTTTCCTAAGCAGGATGTTAAAGAGATTGGGCGTAGATTCTCTATACACAATTTCTTGCCTGGCTTTGGAATGAATGTAATCTTTGCATGTTTCCATTCTTGTGGAATGTTTCCGTCTGTCCAGTATTTGTTCATGAGAGCAGTGAGTGCTGTCACTGACCCTGCGTCCAAGTTTCTAAGTGCTTTGTTAGTAACACCGTCAGGCCCGGCTGCAGACGTGGTGCGTAGTTGCCCCATGGCAAGCCACACTTCCGACTCCGTAATCTCAGCGTCCAAGTCCTCGTTTGGTGTTCCCTGATAGTTTGGCAGCGGTCCATCTGGGGTTGTGTTTAAGTATCGATCTCGTAGTTCCGTTAAGAACTCCTCTGTGGTGCCTTGATACTGATGCACTAATCTCATAAGTTGACCTCGTTTAGTTGATTTAGCCTCTGTGGGGTCAAGGAGGTGCCTTAGCAGATGCCAAGTTTTCCTGCACTCGAGCTTGCCATTCATTGTTTGCACTCGAGCTTGCTCCCATTGTTTGTGTTGAAGCTCTAGAGTATATTTTTCAATTAGTCTCTGCAACTGTGCAATTCTCTTTTTAAGGTTTTTGTTGTGTTTGTTCCTCTTCCAGCGGTTTTGCAAGCTGAAGTGTGCTTCCCACATATGCAATAACCTAGAGTCAGTGACTTGTCCTTCTTCCATGCCGATTTCGGCTGTGGTAGCCTTAATGTCCATTTTTAGTGATTCCACCCAGTCCCCGAGATGTTCAATTACTGGGTCTGTGCGTTAATCTTTTTGTCTTTGTTTTCTTATTACCCTGAACTTGTCCCAGTCCGTAATTTTTACTTTGTTGAAGACTGATTTATGCTTTGCTGTCTCAAAGGTGGTAGATATAATGTAATGGTCACTGCCTAGCGTGTGTCCTGTGTTAGTCCATGTTCGGTTTCGTATGTTCTTTGCCAGGGTTAGGTCTGGCGACGTGTCTTTACATATACTGTTGCCTAGTCTCGTGATTTCTTGGGGGTTGTTCAGGACAGTTAGGCCTAGATTTTGGACCACTTGCCATACCCTGTTCCCTTTGGGACTGGCTCTAGTGTATCCCCATTCCGGGTGTGGTGCGTTAAA
This sequence comes from Amblyomma americanum, assembly GCF_052857255.1. Classification (NCBI taxonomy): domain Eukaryota; kingdom Metazoa; phylum Arthropoda; class Arachnida; order Ixodida; family Ixodidae; genus Amblyomma; species Amblyomma americanum. The sequence goes on from NC_135500.1 coordinate 58,166,198, forward strand.
GTCCCCTACTATTAATAGCTGGGCTTTAGTCGCTAGTTTCAGAGTCTTGATAAGTAATTCCGGTATACCGGTACCCTTATCTTTGGGTGGGCTATATACATTAAGCAGAAACAAATTTGTATCTCCTCGTTTCTTGGGTAAAATCTCAAGGAGGACGTAGTCTTCCTTTGAACTTTCTATGGAGTGCTGTAGAGCAGTAATATTGCGTTGCAATAATACTGCGGTGGACACGCCCGTAATTGAGCCGGCATCATATCCTGCCGGAAGAAACGCCTTATAGCCCGGTAATTTGACCGCGCCACTAGCTTCTTGTAGAGCAATAATGTCTGGTGGACGTTGTTGTGCTTGAATGTGAAACTGCAAATTCCCCCGTTTGCGCCGGAAGCCTCTGCAATTCCACTGTCACACCTCAATTTGTTGCGACGGGGCCATATTGGTGATCCATTCTTTGCTGTAATGATGTTAGGCTGTTCTCCAATGCGGTCAGCTTCTCCATCACTTGTTGGAACATAGACATTACTTGATTTTGGAACGGTCTGAATTCCACTGCTAAGGCATCTACCTTAGCCTAGTTTCCTACTCTAACCTCTAGGCTGTCTACCTTGTTCTGAATGCTATCCACTCTTGTAGTGATTGCATTAGGGTCAGCTCTTAATGGAGCGGGCGTAGCCGGCTGCGGTACATCGCCTGCAGAGGCTTCGGCAGCTCGTTTGTTTTGGGTATTCTCCGCGGGGGGAGGGGGTCTTTTAACTGCGGTGCGTTTGTCTGTTTCCATAGCCTCGCATGCGGGAATGGGTGCTTTAAGAGGGGCTTGCACAGGTGTTTGCTGTGACTGTGCTCTTTGCTCTCTCGAGGCCATGACAAGTCGACGAAACTCCGCCATTTCTTTAGTCTGGCGTTTTCCTCGTCACGCGCCTTAAGCTCTTTGTGGAATTGTTCTATAAGTTCCTTCTCCCGAGCGCTCATCTGTTGGGAGGCCGGGTTTGGCCAGCTCACCTTTTTGTTGGTTCGGCTGCTGCTTCTGCCTCAGTATGAACTTGTGCTCTTCTCTCCATCAGCCGCCCCACTCAGTGGCGGGAAGGAACTGGATCTATCTCTGCCCTGGTTCCATGTTTGGTTCCTCGCCCGGCTAGAAGATCGGTGCCTGGATCTCGGGTGATGCTCCACGTGATGTTGGGCCGCACCTTCCACGTGATGCTGGGCCGCACCCTCGTTAAGCCTATGTGGTTGTTGTCTCCGGACCACGAGGCGGTGCTTGCAATTCCGGCTCCCGGTGTGGTGTGCCCCATGGCACACGATGCAGTCGGGTTTACATGTGAGTGGCTCCCCATCAGGAGGTGCAGGATGGTTCTCGCCACATCGGTGGCACAGGTTGGCTTTGGGTCTGTAGCAGACGTCGGCTCTATGTCCGACTTTCCTGCAGTTGTAGCAGGTTTCGACTTGTTCCCGGTAAGGGTGCACATGGAATACGGATCCCCAATAGTAGATCTGGCTCGGAACTTTGTTCCCTTGGAATGTTATCTGGATCGTTTTTGAACGACCCAGCTGACGAGCGTCGAGGATCACGACACCCGGGTTGCGATTAATGAAGCCTTGTCGGACTTCCTCCGGCGAGCTTCCGTCGTAGGCTTGATAAATGACACCTCTGACTGAGTCGTCTGGCGCTGCTGCATACGTCGCCACTTCATAGGTGTGATCTCCAAGCTGGAACGCTTTGACTTCGGAGTACATTGCAGCTTGCTGGCGTGCCGGGGTGCTTAGAGTGAGCGTGTTGTTATTAGAATTAACACGCATGGTGTCTTCAGTTAGTGCGGCCTGAAGAGGAACCTTGGCTGCCACGCACATGGCGAGTTCGAGTTGGCGTGGCGGAAAGTCGTTTAAGTTCCAGCCTCGCGTACGGCAGACTATTTTGCAGTCACTCTTTGTGAGTTGCGGTAGCGGCACTCGCCTTTTGATAGCGGGCGGCTTCCGTTTCTTCTTGGCAGGAACGCCGGAGTCATCGTTGGCGGCGTCTTGCTGCAAGCGCCGGGCGCGGTCTTGTAGGCGAAGAACGGTTTCCCATTCTCCGGACGCCAGCTCCGCGGGCGAAATGTCATTCCCCACGACGGTGTAGTTCATAGTTGAGGTCGTGTGAGCGGCCGGCTGGCTCGAACAAGCGAGCGCAGGTCCCAGGGCCCTGAGGGCACGGCAGCGTGTAGAGAAGTCCGTGAGGCACACAGAAAAGGGCGTTGACTTGCCAGAACTGCTGTTCGCGGGTACGGGGCAATGCTCCGAAGATTTCCCAAAAACGGCAGCTCAGAGAATGCAGTATTTCCGCCAAAAGTTGGCTGTGAAGCGAGAGCCCATGTAGAATACGTCCACACATCTCGGTGTCTTCGTCTTCACCCCTTGTGACTAGGGAGCGAGAGAGAGAAATGCGCCGTGTGTCCTCACTGCTCCTCGCGCATGCGCAGCACGGCTCTCCACGAATCACGCGAAACTGCTCAACCTGCGCCCCAGTGAACCCTTCGCTTTAAAAATTGACGGAATGGCTACCACTGTTTAACGCGAGATTCAGTGGGAGTTTTTTACTACATGTTGAGAGATATATATGAAATGAGAGCGACCTCTTATCTATATAGTTCTGAATCTCAATTATAATTTTCCATACATACGCCATTTGAGTAGCTCTCCTTTCCAGTCCGTCGCTCTAGGCGCGCAGCGTCACCGGTGACCCTCTCTCTGGCCGGCGCGTTTCACAGCAGATGGCGCCAGATCGACCGTGCTGCATTCCTCCGTTCTCGGCATACTTTCCTTCCACGGTAAGTGTATCATGTATGTAAGCCGAGTGCGACGCGTGCTCGCGTTCTATGTCTGCGGCGCGCATGCTCGGCACTTGTGTGCCCTTGCACCTTGTGGGTATAAAACGAACACGAATAAAAATTGTGGCTCCAATCCACCCTGTGAAGGTGGTTGGACGCGAAGCTATGCTGTTTGCATTCAATTTTTAGCCTGGCGTTTTTGTAGCGGGAGCTACACTGGGCTACCAGTCGAGCATTTCGCGGTACATGGGAGAGGAAAGTTGTGCGCATGCGCCGTTACCATGGCAACAGGAGGGGGGCAAGGTGCGATGTGCGCTCCGCCGCGCTCCCGCTCCACCGTCGACGCCGAGCGTGACGTCACGCGGATGAGCAGTTGTGCGCATGCGCCGATACCGTGGTAACCAGATGGACCCCAAAGCTGCGCCGCGTTCTTCGTCGCCGCCTCGCCGCACACAGCTCTATCACCAGAACCGCGCGTCACATGCGCAGCATTGCGTATAAAAGGCGGAGATGTAATCAGCGGCTGTGTCACTACGTTTGACATGCGTGCAGAGAAGGAGAGTCCGGCGCTGCTAAACGGCGGTATAGAAAAGAGAAGGTTAACTCTTCCGATCCTGAAGTTGTCGCCTGGCACATGGCTACTCAACAAGGAGAGAATGAGCGTCAGAAGGCGAATAGAGCAGCGGAGACGCCCGAACAGAGAGAGGAACGCCTTGCCAGACGGAGATGCCAGACTGCCGAGCGTAATAGACGGCGCATAGTCGCTGAGATGGAGCCTATGGAAGGCGTCGGTCAACGGGAACCAACAGAAAAGGATGTGAAGGCCTGTCATGTGACTGGCCACACCATTCGAATGTCCGAAAAACAAGCTCAGCCAGGGAAAGGTACCCTCTCGATACTTGTATCCTGGCATAGCCGAGCTAAGCCACTGCCAATTTTTTGTAGCGGGAGCTACACTAGGCTACCAGTCGAGCATTTCGCGGTACACGCGAGAAGCCAGTTGTGCACATGCGCCGTTACCATGGTACATGGCAGAGGTCAGTTGTGCGCATGCGCCGTTACCATGATAACCGGGAAGGAGTGGGTGCGCCGCGCGCTTCGTCGCCACCGTCGCCGCTTTCTTTCCCTCCTTTATTCCTTCCCTTATGGCGCGATTCAGGTGTCCGCCGATATGTGAGACAGATACTGCACCATTTCCTTTCCCCAAAAACCAATTTAACCTTGCGGCCGCGGTCCGCGGTGTCGGTCTCCACGGCAGGCGTCGCATGGATGACACCTACCGTTCCGCTGAACGCATCAAAGTGCATCGGCGTTTTATAATAATAATAATTGGTTTTTGTTGAAGGATAGGGCGCAGTATCTGTCTCATATATCGGCGGACACCTGAAACGCGCCGTAAGGGAAGGGATAAAGGAGGGAGTGAAAGAAGAAAGGAAGAAAGAGGTGCCATAGTGAAGGGCTCCGGAATAATTTCGACCACCAGCTGCGAGGCAACTCAGATTTGAACTTTTTCTGTCGATAGATGGCAGCACTTAAGTACCACAAAAAGGAGGGAACTTCTATTTCTCCTCCAGGCGTGTAAATTCTACCGCGATACCCCCTTGACCGCGGCACGAAATTATTAGTTCTTCCGCGAACACAAAGTAGGGCCGAGAAATTTCTGTGTATATCCTGCCAAAGCTGGGAGTCGGTGGTGGGCAGAGAATGGACCTTTTTCCAGTAACCCACCACTCAGCTGCCACAAGGAAACGTACGTTTTCCGGTTTGGGTTTACCTAAGGTCCCTCGCATCTTTTCTGCGAAAATTCATTTACAGTGGTAGGGTAGGGTATACAGCCTGAAGTTAGAAGCAGTGTTGGTTTCGCCTAGCCAGAATAGATAAGCGTGAGTCATCTTTTGACAACTTGGACACACCTCTCCTTCGGCCGGATATTCCGTATTCCGCGTATTCCTCCGTCGCCACGCGCAATACAAGTCTGGTGACCGTGTACGAGTGTGGACGCCGATTCGACGACGCGGCCTCTGTGAAAAGCTTTTTGCGCTCTCATTGTTTGCGCTGCCAGTGTTTATTATGCATTGTCTTTGCTGTTGATGATCTTACTTTTCGTTTAAGCATCTGGCTGATGCTTCTTTGAGAGAAGTAATGCCGCGAAACTGTTGCACTATTTGTTCGAGTTCAAAATCGTTGGCGCGCGGGAAAATCACTTTGTTATGCAAGATGCAATCAGCGTTATCTGGAAGGATTCCAACCAGGCGCAACCATTTCGACATTATTTTGGGTTGTTGTAGTTGTTTTTAGCGCCTTATCTTGAAGGTTCCTCTTCGATGACCACCGAGCGTGTTTGTTGCTACCGGCGTCGCCAAATTCTTCAGTTTATTTATGGGCGATAGTCGCTTCAGTAACTAAATTACTGCTGAAATACTTTATTTCATGTCTCCTTCACTGCTTATAATTTCACGACGGAACGAATCAAAGTTGGGTAAAAGGAGATGTGTGGCTTGCAAAAGCACTGAGATCGTACTGTTGCTATTGGCAGTGACTTTGAACGCAAATTTCGCCATTGCACAAGCAACTTCCAACTGTACTGGACAAAGTTGCTATTAGTAGTTTTTAAAAAAAATGTAATAAAAATTGCAATTTAATAGAAGAATAGATGGGGGCTGACCACGCCAGCCCCGTGTGCTCTTTCTGTACATAAAAACGGCAGCACACATGAATTGTCATGACGTCACAAGCTTGAAAGCGAGAATTGCACACTTACTATGGTTTCCGAAAATGCCTCATTATGACCTCTACTTTTTATGTTCTTTTATATATTTGATTTATTACATACTTTTATGTATTATATATTTCATATATGTATTTATATAGCGCCTCTTCCGAGCGTTTTTCTGATTGAAATGTGCGACTTTTGGAAGCGTAGTGCAGGAGGTGCGACTAGGTGTGGTGCATACCGAGGCGGCCCTAATTGTGAGAACAAAGATGGTTGGGGAACGCTTGACACATGCGAAACCGGTTCAGAAGCAAAACGATGATTTTGCCAGCCAGGCCATGAAGGTTTGACATCACGTTATTTACACCACGGAGATGTCTATTCTAGAGTAGGGGGCTCGGAAATCCGCGAGCTCTTTTCTGCAGACAAGGTCCACCCACGCTTACCCGCGTACAGTGGACAGCACCTGCACTGATAACGCGAACATTCTGGCAGTGATATGCCTGGTCGGGAGGAGAACTAGAGAAAAAAGAGCGACCCTTGACCAAAGATTCATTAGAGAACCGATGTTTCGATGCCGATCCGACACATTCCGGTTTCACTAGCTTCGAGCCAGAGGCGAACGTTGGCTTCGACAGGTTCTCATGACGTCGCAGTTGCAGTGCAGCAGAGGCTGAGCAGGAAAAGGAAAGAGACGGTTCTTTCTCCCCTTGATGTGGGCCGTTGCACTACCATAGATATTGTCCGCGAGTATAGCGTGAAATCGCCGGTGATTGGCAAGTGCCTCAGTGAAAGGAGGTTAATCGCTACGTCATCACAATCAGTCTATGCCATTGCCCCTGTTTACATGAACCCGATAGCGTCGGGTCGATTGGGGGGTCGGGTTGTGCATGGTCAAACCAACTCGACCAGTGCGTGTTTACATGAACTCGATTTTAGCGATTCGAGACTGTGGTTCAACTGTAGCGACACCAAGCGTCGAGCAAACAGTAGCAGCCCCCAAGATTGAGGCACGCCATCGCTGTATCGGAGGTGCGACGACGCACGTGAAATCAAGTTCGCATTTATCCTTTCCCCCCTCAATAACCCTACTTTTCGACTCGACAGCGTTTACAAGCACATCGGGTGAGGGTCGAGTTGAGTCAGCCTACCCCTTGCGGCGGAGTTGACTGGACCCGACCCGTCCACTACCGACTCGGAGCGCATTTACATGAACCCAGTACCGGTTTTCGGCCCAATAACTCAACAACCTGGCCGCGTTAGGCTCATGTAAGCGCCGCTATTGCCTCGAAGGCCTCCTATGAGGAATATTTGCAGCTGTATTTTTGACTTGTATCGCCACCTGAGTTACTGCGCCCCAGAGCTTGGCAAGGAACAATGCTGTTCTCCCACACTGTCCTGGATAGGGAGCCCCCTTTCTGTGTATTGGCACTAACAATGCCTTATTGTATGCCGGGAGGGGAAAGGGGGAGCACTTTTGGGTGTGGCCTTGCATCCCACTTCCTTTCCGCACCACAAGCTCGAGCAAAAAAGAAAAGCTGAAATCCTTTCCGAATACAGCGCAAGCAAGAAAAAAGGAAATGAAGAGCTCAAGTCCGTTCAAGTTCTGAGTAAGAACCTGCACGCACGAACACAGACAACCAAGAGGTTGGTGGTAGAGTGTAGTAGCGACAAAATATTCTGACGCCAGATATAGCCACGTCACGCTTTAAATTTGGCGCGAATTTCAAATCCCCGCAGAAAATACACAACTTTCAGAGCCCGTAAAACGCAAACACTAAGCTCGATATGGATCAAAATTACGGCTTGACAATCAAGAAAGAAAAGGGGAGGAAATGTTGCGCACGCAATTCTGATATCTGGCTTAGTTTCCTGTCACGAGATGACAGGAATGACCGACATATCTAAAAGTGCACTTTTTCTGGATATTTACCTCTGATTTGTAAAAAAAATGAAACTTAAGAAATAATATCTGTCTGCAATATTTCCTCTAGTCAGTAAAGAAGAAAATGCTGCCACAGACCTCATGAAAATGGAGCCATTTTTAGACGCGCTAGAGCTTGTGAAATTTCCCATGTATTTCCTATGGACACTGTCACTGGTGGACCCTCTTAACGTGCACTGACATCGCACAGCACACGGGCGCCTTAGTGTTTTGCCTCCATAAAAACGCAGTCACCGCGGTCGGGTTCGAACCCGGGAACTCCGGATCAGTAGTAGAGCGCCCTAACCACTGAGCCACCGCGGCGGTTTTATGAAAATTTGGTTCTGGGGAAAAGGAAATGGCGCAGTATCTGTCTCACTGTATCCGCGGACACCTGAACCGCGCCGTAAGGGAAGCGGTAAAGGAGGGACAGAGAGAAGAAATGAAGAGAGAGGTGCCGTAGTAGAGGGCTCGGGAATAATTTCGACCACCCGGGAATCTTCAACGTGCACTGGCATCGCACAGCACACGGGCACCTTAGCGTTTCGCCTCCACCGAAACGCAGCCGCCGCGGTCGGGTTCGAACCTACGTTCTCCGGGTCCTGGACCGGAAGGATTGACCTTGTGCATCTGAGAGAAAGCAACCAGTCTAAATACTGTGTAGGCAGCATTGAGACAACTGCGTCTAGCTTTACCGATCATCGGGCGATGTTTATCTCTGTCAAAACAATTGAATAAATAATCAATGTGTCTCACCGAATACTTCTTCAATGCTTGACATTTTAGTCACAACAACAAACTCGACAACATGCGTAGCCACAGGAGAACTACAACTCTTGCTACGCATATCCTGGCATGGCTGAGCTAAGCCACTGCCATTTTTTTTGCTTACGACAAGGACACGAAAACGCAACCGTAATCTTTACCGGGAAACAAAGGCGAGGAGAAGGAACGTGTTTCGCATTGTTTGCAGATGCCGTTGTCATGCATACATTATGCGTTTTGCACTTCACACGAGCGCTTCAAATGACGTCAACCACTTTCGAAACAGCTGCCAACCTAATGTTTACTGGAACGCGTTGTTGTATTGTCGGCACCGCGCGTCGGAAATATTCGTTCCTTTACGGCGCGGTTTGGGTGTCCACTGAGATATGCGAGTCAGGCGTCGCTTCCTTTTCTTATAATCAGTTTTCATTTCATTTTCCTTGCTTTACGCGACCCGCCGCGGTGGCTCAGTGGTTAGGGCGCTCGACTACTGATCCGGAGTTCCCGGGTTCGAACCCGACCGCGGCTGCTGCGTTTTTATGGAGGCAAATCTCTAAGGCGCCCGTGTGCTGTGCGATGTCAGTGCACGTTAAAGATCCCCAGGTGGTCGGAATGATTCCGGAGCCCTCCACTACGGCACCTCGTTCTTCCTCTCTTCTTTCACTCTTTCCTTTATCCCTTCCCTTACGGCGCGATTCAGGTGTCCAACGACATATGAGACAGATACTGCGCCATTTCCTTTCCCCCAAAAAAACCAATTATTATTATTGCTTTACGCGCGTTTTGATGTTCTCCAAGATTTGTGTGACAAGCGTCATTTCCTTTCCCTAAATTCTCTTAGGGCGTGGCGTCGCGCCGAACGGACGATAGCGTTCTGTAACCCTTTGACAACGCTGCAACGCGCTGGGCTGGAAAATCGGACCTTTTTTTTTTGATGCGTTATTCAACTTTCCAGAAGTAGAACATTTACGGGGCACAACGACGACCACAGTTGTGAGAACACTCAGCGCAGTCTTTGCAAGGTATGGAGGTCGCCGTGAGCGCTCGGAGCGAGCGGACGCACCCCACATGCGTTCCGTATTTCTCCGGCAAAATCCCGTGTTCCCGGCCACTTACGTTCACCTTTTTTGCCCTGGACGTACAACTACCCCTCTGGACCCGCTGTTGTGTTTTTAAGACCCAGGCATGCAAGATTTCCTGAATTTTCGACCAATTTCGTTTGGCCACGCCAGCAGCTGCGTGAGCTAAGCCTAACAGCTGCCGCGCATCCTCGGCGCGTTCGCGCGCAGCTGCGGCAGCGACGCCGCGTCCCGCCGAGCCCAACTACGCCTCGGCTACGCCGTATACTGTGGAAGGCACGACATTACCGCCGCGGAGTTATCCGACGGCGCATGGCCGACGTTCGAGATGCGACGCCGGTACCGATCGACCATCTCCGACTCAACAACTATTTGCTGGAGCTCAGATCCAGCCTCGACACCTGCTATCCCGAAACCGCGGCATCGCGGCCGCCCTCCACCGCCGACCAAGAAGCGTCCGCTTCCCCGCCTGTCCTACGAAAACCTCAAGATAGTCCTCCGCCCGCAGGACTCAACTTCCACACCGTAGGCCCCGCACGGCTGGCTGTTGCCATATACGAAGCCGCCAAAGTCTACAAACGCCTGGCATGCAGTCACTGCCGACCAGGTCCGGATCCACCCCACTAACAACACAGTCACAGTCAGCACGCCCGACCGTGCTAGTGCAGTACCGGTCGCCGCCTACGCCCCAGCCCCAGACAATTCCGTGCGTGGATTCTGTACCGGGCCTACAGCTATGAAAGCGACGCTGAAATCCTCGCCGAGCATCGGGCTCGCAACTACGACCTCCCCATCGTTGCTGCGCGCCGTATGGGCCAGACATGACACTTTGTCGTCACTTTCGTTAACAACAAACTTTCCCGATACATGCGGATCTTGGGCTTCACCTTCGAGGTTTTCCCTTGCAAGGGGCGCCCGGAGGCGTGTTTCAACTGTCGCAAGCTGGGCCACAGAGCGCACGTGTGCCCTCAACCACGCCAACCCACTTGCCGGCGCTGCGGCGTGGCCCACGAGCCCCAACCAGCCGGCCAACCACCCACCTGTCAAGCCACGTGCATCGTGTGCAAAGGTCCATGATCACATCCCACAGGCAGCAGAAGCTGCAAATACCGTTTCGTGGCCACCAACCGGCCCAAATCATTCCAATCATCCATGGATACTGACACTGACTCGGGAACCTTGTCACCTGGCCGCCAGTCCCGTTCCCGAGGCCGCGGCAGCCAACAACGACCCCAAAGAGATGACTCTTTCCAGCCACTGCGAAGCAGCAGCTGCAGCTACAACAGCCGTGGCCGCTCCTCATCACGCTGTCGGGATTATCGGGCTAATTCCCAGACCAGGCCGGAGAGCAAGCCCGCCAAGCGCGTCGGATGGAATACTCCTCCACCAGCTACAAGCCAACTGGGCAACCCGCAGGTAAGGGAACTGGCAGACATGGTCAAACTACAGCTCCAGTTGGCACAGGCCAATGCCAAAATTGGCAGCCTGGAGTCCGCACAGGCGCACCAAAAACCGCAGCCGAAGCAGATGGCTCGCGTTCTCAACCCCGATAACACCACTGACTCCAACATGGACACCGACCAGCCCAAATGAAATAAGCGCAAGGCTCCCCCACCCTCCACCTCCGACAGTGATGCCAAATTCGACGCCTTTGACGCTCGTATCTCTAAAATAAAGGACGCCTTCCAACGGCTGACCCTCACTATTGACCGTCTCGTTGACGGCTGTGCCGCCATGGCAGCCAATCCACATCCTCACCATCCGTCTCGACCGCCTTACGGGCCCCCCGCAAATGGTCGACCTCACAACGCCCCCCCTCCCCCCCCCCCCCCCCCTCCCGCGCACTCAGTCACCTGGTCCGACTCCCGAGCCCAGGAGTGCAGCCGCGCGCGCGTGTGCTGGCGGTATTCTCAAAACCGCCATAGCGCTTCCGCAGCGCCCCGAACCCTACACGAAACGCGATGGCTAGCGCGCCCATCACGGTATGGCAGTGGAACAGCAGGGGCTTCAAGGCAAAGCGGAGAGCCTTGGAGCATACCCTGCAGGCGCAGCCATACACACCCCACATCATCGCGCTCCAAGAAACGTACACTGACACCAAACTGACCAGCTATGCCGCCTACAGCCAACCGGTGGCGCCGGATCTCCGCCAGAGTACCGCCATCCTCGTACACCGCAACCTCACAGCCAATCAGCTCGATCTGGACTACGCCGAAGTCCCGCACACTTTCGTGCAGGTCCTTCCCAACCGCCGAACCTAATCCCCGCTCAACATCTTGAACGTGTACAGCCCCCCCCCCCCCCCCCAAGTGACAAGAGCACTAAGATAGTCACTCTTCTCCGCAAGGACTGTGCAGCCGCACGGAACGAGATGCTACTATTAGTGGTCGACATTAATGCACCGCACGCCGAGTGGGGGTACCCCCGCATAGCCTGTGGTCGCAAAGGAGCCATGGTTTGGGAGACAGCCCAGACACTGGGTCTCACGCTACTCCTCGACCCCGAACGACCCATCCGTTTTGGCAACAGCGTCACGTCACACAAGACAGCTGTCCGGACCTCACTTTCGCCCGCAATATCCCAGACGCGCGCTGGGAAAATCTCGGTATGAACATTGCTACCGATCACTATGTTCTCAGCACTACCTTTACTGCCACACACAGCAAGGCCCCCGTCGCACTGTCGCACACAACAACTGGGACGCTTTCCGATACGTGCGAGCTCAGCATCCGCAGAGCCCCATAATCGACCTCGACACATGGAGAGAGACACTGCTCCGCGACGCCGCCAACGCCACCTCCATGGCCACCCAGGAGGAGGATGGCCCCAGCCCTGACGACAAACTCGGGGACATGTGGGAGGTCCAGGGCAGCCTCCACGCTCGCTGGCTTCGACGCAAACACAACCGCCCTCCCAAGCTTCGCCTCGCTCGCCTCGAGCGAGAGATCGAAGCCTACTCTGTAAAACTCAATCAGGAGCAATGGCACCATACTTGCGACAGCCTCATCGGGCAGTTGGGATGCAAGAACACGTGGTTTCTGCTCAAGCACTTGCTTGATCCGACACACACCATGTGTGCATCCCACAAGAATCTCAACCGAGTCATACACACGTTTCAAGGCACCGTCGAGGAGCTCCTCGTTACCTTGAAAGACAAATACATCAACACCTCCACAGACATACCCATCCCCTCGGAATACACGGGATCTAAGAACCCAAACACGGACAGAGACATCATGGCGTCGGAAGTCCGCGCCGCCCTGAACCACATCAAGACTACCGCGGCCGCCAGCGACGACCGCATCACCAACAAGATGCTACGTAGGCAACATCGACGACCATTCAGTCGAAGCACTTGCGGACCTTTTCAACCACCACTGGCATGTAGGTCGCCTTCCAGACTCCTGGAAGCATGCCAAGGTAATCTTCATACCCAAACCACGCAAACAAATCGAGCTAGGCAACCTCCGGCCAATCTTCCTCACGTCTTGCCGGGGGAAGGTTATGCAGCACATAATTCTACACAGACTTCACACCCACGTAGTCAAGGAGGACCTCCTCTCCCCCCACCATGATTGGTTTCCGGGCTGGACTGTCTACCCAGGACATCATGTGGCAGATACAACGCGACATACTCGACCCGGGTCCCATCCGGACCACGCACACCATTCTCGGCTTCGACGTCAGTAAAGCGTTCGACAACGGGTCGCATGCATCTACAACGTATACTGACCAATTTTTCCCAGATGAATGTATACAGGCACCCGCACTTACTGCACTGCACTGCATAGCAACTGCACAGCTACTATAGTCCTCCATAAAGTCAGCAATAAAATTCCAATAAGGAAGGGCGTCAGGCAAGGAGACACGATCTCGCCAATGCTGTTCACCGCATGTTTGCAGGAGGTATTTCGAAGCCTGAATTGGGAACAGTTGGGAATAAGAATAAATGGAGAATACCTAAATAATCTGCGATTTGCTGATGACATTGCCTTGCTGAGTCACTCAGGAGGTGAACTGCAAATCATGATCAACGAGTTAGACAGGCAGAGCAGATCGATGGGTCTAAAAATTAACATGCAGAAAACCAAGGTAATGTTCAACAGCCTAGCAAGGGAACAACAGTTCACAATTGGCAGCGAGAGCCTAGAAATTGTGCCGGAATACGTCTACTTAGGGCAGGTAGTGACAGCTGATCAAGATCATGAGAGGGAGATAACTAGAAGGATAAGAATGGGCTGGAGCGCATATGGCGAATTCTCGCAGATCATGAGTGGCAGTTTACCAATTTCCCTCAAGAGGAAAGTGTACAACAGCATAATCTTACCGGTACTCACCTACGGGGCAGAAACGTGGAGGCTAACGAAAAGAGTTCAGCTTAGGTTAAGGACAACGCAGCGAGCCATGGAAAGAAAAATGATAGGTGTAACGTTAAGAGATCGGAAGCGGGCAGAGTGGGTGAGGGAACAAACACGGGTTAATGACATCCTAGTCGAAATCAAGAGAAAGAAATGGGCTTGGGCAGGGCATGTAATGCGAAGGCAAGATAACCGCTGGTCCTTAAGGGTAACGGAGTGGGTTCCAAGAGAAAGTAAGCGTAGCAGGGGGCGGCAGAAGGTTAGGTGGGACGATGAGATTAAGAAGTTCGCAGGCAAAGGGTGGATGCAGCTGGCAAAGGACAGGGTTAATTGGAGAGACATGGGAGAGGCCTTTGCCCTGCAGTGGGTGTAGTAAGGCTGATGATGATGATGATGATGATGATGACCCGCACTTACAACTATATTGCCAACTTTCTCCACAACCGCACTGCAGAGCTCCGCATTGGAGAGCTCTGCAGCGACAAAATCACCATGGGCACATGGGGGACACCACAGGGAGCAGTCTTGTCCCTGTTCCTCTTTAACATCACTATGCGAGGCCTGCCCTCACTTCTGGACACCATACCCCATATCAAACACTCCGACGCCGACTATATCACCCTTTGGACCAACTCCGGCTCGGACGGCGAGATACAAGACTGACCCCAACAGGCAATGGACACCGTCAACGCTTTCGTGCAGGCGAACGGTCTCGTTTGCTCCCCCACCAAATCCGAGCTTTTAGTCATTCGGGATAGGCGGGTTCGCCGACCCATCCCCGACCTTCAAGAGCCGATCACACTCCACATCGACACCCACCTCGTACCTCTCGTGCAGACCATCCGCGAGTTAGGTATGCTGGTGCAGAACAAAACGCAGAGCTTGGAAGCCATCCAACGCCTCCGAACCACCGCCCACCAAATCAACGGCCTCATCCGCCGCATCGCCACTCGCCGCAGAGGAATGCGGGAGACCGACCTCAGTCGCCTCACACAAGCCTTCCTCCTTAGTAGGATTGTCTACTCTTTCCCCTATTACCGCCTGCGCCGCAAAGATGAAGAGGCGGTAAACAGCGTCATCCGATGGCGTACAAGGCGGCGATGGGACTGCCCCAGTTCGCCAGCACGCAGCGTCTGCTCCAGCTCGAGGTATACAGCATCCTCACAGAGCTTATCGGAGCACACAAGACTGCCCAGATACACCGCCTTTCTAGCACCAAACATGATCGTTACATTCTTGACCTTCTTAACATCAACCCTACAGGTGACATCCACCCAACTTCTCCACTTCCAACTGGAGCCTATAGTCGGCTGATAGTCAAACCCATGGCCAAGAACATGTTGCGCGGCTGCCAAGATACACGCCGCCAAATCAAGGCCGAGGCTCTAGACGACACATACTCCACCGACGAACACGCCATGTATGTGGACGTGGCGAAATGCGACTGCAACACATGCGTGGCTAGCTGCGTAGCCACGCCGTCCACCACCCTCATCAACGCTGCCAACAGGGGAAGTCAGCGCACGTCGCGACGGACTCACAAGACTGCAGGGACTGCTGGAAAATATCTGATGGAACGGCGAGCACACTATTAAGTACACTCACACAGAATAACGTGGACACCTGGTCACGAAGGCCTAGCTGGAAACGAGGTAGCGAATGACCTAGCCCGAGCTCTCACAAACCGGGCAGATCCCCATCCCTAGCCCACCTCCTCCTAGGACCGCATGGTGACAGGCTAGAACACCTTAGGCTAGACAGAAAACATTGCTCACCGCAACACAAACAACTGTCCTCCTCGAATGCCAATGACTAGAGGAGAATACAAACAAACACGTATCCAAGTCTTTATAGACACATATAATACCCAAGTTACTGTCCTTTGTGCGGAGCAAGCCCCACGTTCTACCATACATCTTGGGAATGCCAGGACAAACGGGACAAAACGTTAATACTGCCATACCAGGCACACGAGCAATGGGAGGAGGCCCTGACCAGCGAGCCTGGATCATCCATAACACTTCTGTTGGGCCTAGTTGGTGCATGATAATAATGCAGATGATCGATGTGCGCAAAACATTAGACGAACCACGTACACGAGAGAAACACAAGGACATGCGCCTGTCCTTGTGCTTCTCTCGTGTACGTGGTTCGTCTAATGTTTTGCGCACATCGATCATCTGCATTATTATCATGACCAGCTGGATGATCCAGATGATCGATGTGCGCAAAACATTAGACGAACCACGTACACGAGAGAAACACAAGGACATGCGTCTGTCCTTGTGTTTCTCTCGTGTACGTGGTTCGTCTAATGTTTTGCGCACATCGATCAACTGGATCATCCAGCTGGTCCGCAAGTCAGCTGCCGACAGCTGAGCCCTGAACTAGCGGCCCCGGCCACCCGACTCCTGCGAATTACTCTATTCTACATAAAAGTTTTCTTTCTCTCTCTCTCTCTCGCGCAATTGTGTTGTTTGCTTCTGCTGCTGCCGGCAAAAATGTAACCTGGGGCGTGGTCCCTGTCAAGCCAACAACTTTATCGGCTTTTTGATCGCGCTTCAAGCGGAACCTTGATTGATGCAAATACATTGATTGATTACGTGCCATGTGTTTTTTTTTAATTTTTACGGTTCTTTAAGCGACAGGATCAACAACGCATTTTGGAAGAGGAGGCAATGGGCGGTTAGTGCTCTTCTCGCTTACTTATGACCGCAAAAAAGAGTAGACAATCACTAGCCCGCATGTGCTATAGTACAACGAGCACAACAGGTAGCGAGAGCCGAATTTGCTGCGGAATGACGTCACGGACGTCATGGATACTATCACGAAACCTATTCTGAGTGATGTGATGAGTACGTTGATTGGTGAAGTGGCCACTGTAAGTGGCAGGTTGGGTCATTATTTGGCTCAAATGACCAAAAGCAAGCGCGGAATTTTGACCATGAGCAAACACAGAGCGAAGATCGACGTCCGTGCGTCCCGCGACGCCACACATGCAAAGCTGCAAAGCCGTGGAAACGTTCTCGAATGAGGCCGCGAAATTTGAAATTTTAATATTCATTTGCGCAGCAACTAAACACCGCCCCGCTGCGAAATTCGGCACAAAGGACCAGGAAACTGCTGAGAACATGCCGCGGAAATTTCAGTAAAATCCGAAGGGGTAGAAAAAACGCCAAAGTTGCCCTTTAGCAACTGCAGGGACCACATCATCGTTCACTGCTTGACTTATTA
This sequence comes from Amblyomma americanum, assembly GCF_052857255.1. Classification (NCBI taxonomy): domain Eukaryota; kingdom Metazoa; phylum Arthropoda; class Arachnida; order Ixodida; family Ixodidae; genus Amblyomma; species Amblyomma americanum. The sequence continues at coordinate 58,183,072 of NC_135500.1, forward strand.
GATCAGCGAACCTTTTTTTCATTCATTTAAGCATCCTCGTTATCCATCATTACATACACTTTTATTCCCTGAGGCAATGAACATCGCTTTAAAAAAACTGCATACCTGTCTCAAAGCAGCACAAGAAGATAAGCGCTTAAACTCATCGCCATCAGTTTCTGTCGTGGAAGCTGAATATGCAAAATAAATAATTACCATGTGCTGCTATACAGTGCTAGCACAAAATATGAAGTAATGCATTGCTCGTCTTTTAGCGTATTCTCAGACGAGAGTTCAATATGCTCCGTCAAAAGGGAACAAACTATGCGCGCTCAGAATATTTTTTTTCGAAGGTTATGGGAGAGGGATAGAGAATGTATTTTACTAATTTTGTCGATTTTCTGTAGCCTTCCTTGAGGAGTCCTCAGTTCAGGGCCCATCTGACCGCACCTTACGGCCTAGCCCTTTCGATCAGCTTCGGATGCGCTTGTGGCGGAAAGAGTAGTCTCTCAACAGCCGGGCGTTGGGGAGGGTATTGCAGCCACAGCTATTGGCGAGAGGCAAGTCTAGAGGTAATGGTGGGGGTTTTCCCACATTTGGTGCTGTAAGACGGGTAGACGTTGGGGTGGAAGATATGGGCGCATTGAATGAAGGAACTGATTCCGTCGGTAGTCATATTCAGTGAGTGGTTCGGACCTTCCAAACCGGGACGGGGAAGGAGGCGATATTTTCTATCGCGATGCCCTGGACTAGTTCGTGAATGGGGCTATTTCATTATTAAAGCGAATCTTTACTATTCTATGTTGACAAGACGCAAAAACGTGTCCGCAGCAGTTGTGGGGAACTCAGAAGAGGTAGCGTAAAACGAGTGGTTGTAATCGAAAGAGGATGATGTGAGGATGCTGCACAAACAAAAAAGTCTCGAAATCGGATGAATAGTTAATTAATTAGAGCTAAAAATGTCAAGAAGTGGGCGGGGTCTTAACAAAAGTGGCGCCAAATTTGAAAACGCCGAAGTGTGGGACCACGTGCCCGGAAATGTGGGTGGAGCCAACGCGTGGCGCCAAGTTTGAACACCCGAAACTAATACTGATAAGTGGTCATTGAATGGGCTACCCAGGTCGCTGTCAGCCGTGGACTGATAGCCACCTAGCACGGATCGTCTGCATTCTGCCTTTTCTGACGAATTAAATGTTTTCCAATCCAAAGTGGTTCTTCTTCTGTTCGACCACCTGGGGATCTTTAACCTTTCACTGACATCGCACAGCACACGGGCGCCAAAAACGCTAAGGCGGCCGTGTGCTGTGCGATGTCAGTGAACGTTAAAGATCCCCAGGTGGTCGAAATTATTCCAGAGCCCTCCACTACGGCACCTCTCTCTTCCTTTCTTCTTTCACTCCCTCCTTAACCCTTCCCTTATGGCGCGGTTCAGGTGTCCAAAGATATATGAGACAGATACTGCGCCATTTCCTTCCCCCAAAACCAATTATTATTATTATTATTATTATTATTCTGTTTGGTGGGAAGAATATGTGTGCAGGGCGTGGAACTGAGATAAAACGAGGGAAAATTCGCAGTTAATCGAAATGCAATCAATTAATGATTAATGAAAAATGCTAATCGTGAATTAAGGGCGTTAATGGTGAATTAAGGTTAGTTGAAGGTAATTCATGGGAATTAATGGTGTAACGGTGTAACAATATAATCATCGACATACCGAAAAATCCTCAGAACCAACCCGTCACATCTCCTGTCTGTGGATCTGTCTACCCTGAAATCGTTTGCGCAGAATGATGGAGTGTGCATAGGATCTAAAGTAGCACCTGTGTTAGCCAATATCTTCCTTGCCAGGGTAGACAGATCCATAGACAGGAGATGTGACGGGTTGGTTCTGAGGATTTTTCGGTATGTCGATGATTATATTGTTTTTGTTAAGAAGGGTTACTTGACACGTAGCGTGGTAGATGTACTGAAGGTTTTCAGAGAATGCGCGATGGGACTAACTTTCACGACTGAACTTCCTAAACAAGATGTACTTCAATTTCTGGACTTAAGACTGTTCTTGGAAGAGCGTCATGTGTGTTGGGAATATTTCCCTCGCTCTACCAAGTCTTTCCTAAACTACCAATCAGGCCATACAAAATTGGTAAAAAATGGCATTGTTTTTTCTAGCCTGAAATCTGCCATGAACAAGTCTTGTCTTGAAAGAATCAATGAAAGTATTTTGCGTCAAGTTGGCCGATTAAAATCTAGCGGTTACCCTTCTCAAGTGATTTCCAGGGAATGCGATAAGCTTCTTAGATGGATCAAGAGCGGGGATAAGCCAAAAGGGGAAAAAAAGAAGTTTGTGGTGGTGCCTTACACGCATGGTGTGGGGCATGGTTTAAAGAATGTTGCGGCGAGATACGATGTTGATGTGGTCTTTTCAGCGCCTAAAAAACTTAGAGGTGTTTGCAGGCAGGTGGAAGAGAAGGCTAAGGCAACAGCCGCGAAGAAAAAGACTGGGGGTTGTCAGACCAACCATAAGAGCCCTTTTGTGCCCTGTAATGTGGGGGTTGTCTACAGGATTCCGTGCACTTGCGGGTTGAGTTATATCGGCCAGACAGGACGTTGCATCAACGCTCGTCTTAGTGAGCACCACAGGTCCCGAGATAATGGGTCTTCTTGTAACCTTGCCCGCCACTGGAGAGAAGGTACTTGCACCCCTCTGTTGTCTAACACCGTCATCCTAGGAAAACATAATGACAACCTAACGCGGGAAATTTTGGAGGCTTTTCACATCCGCTCGGAACCTGATAGCTGCATTAGTGATCCTTCTGTCACACTAACTGATAAAGAGATGATGTTTTTATCCGGCCAAGATGTGTAGTCTCGCGCTCGTGCTGATTGTCACCTTTGTGGGCATGATTAGCAGCTTTGTGTCGTTTTTCTTTTGGTTTATCCCTCTGGTTTGTGTTCGGCGTTCTTAGTGTTTAAGATGCTTGGACGTGTATTAAAAATCTAGTTGCGAGTCAGCGCTTGTGGTGTCCTTTCTTCGTTGTGTCCCGTTGTTTTATTGCGCTGTTGAAATATGAAAACTTATTGAGCTAACTGATCTGCACGTTCCTCGTAAAACCTTTATGACAAACCAGCTGCCGCGGTGGCTGAGTGGTTATGGCGTTCGGCTGCTGGCCCGAAAGACGCGGGTTCGATCCCGGCCGCGGTGGTCGAATTTCGATGGAGGCGAAATTCTAGAGGCCCGTGTGCTGTACGATGTCAGTGCACGATAAAGAACCCCAGGTGGTCGAAATTTCCGGAGCCCTTCACTACGGCGTCTCTCATAGCCAGAGTCGCTTTGGGAAGTTAAACCTCCATAAACCATTCTCAAACGCAGAAGCTTTGCTCAACGCTAAAAGAAACTGTCAGAACTTATAAAAACGCCCTAAAAGAAGCGAAACAGTTTTTTTTTAATTTCACACTGCCGTAGCTTTTGTCAAATGATCCGAAAAAATTCTGGAGCATTATAAATAACTAAGACCAGTCGGCAATATCACTGGTTGATTCTGAGTCTAATCCAATCCCTATCAGTAACTGCGCTAACATTCTGAATCAGACCTTTGCTGAAGCGTCTTCACGCGACCATGGTTCCCCTCTTCCTATTTACAACAGTGCGTCTAAATTTCTTATGGATCCCATTAGATTTGACTGCAATGGATTATTGACTATAATTGACTGATTTAAACTGTCCTCATCTTGTGGCCCCGATAATATCAATACCAAGGTGATAAAAACAGCACAACTAATTCTGCAATCATGTTATCTAAGATATCCCTACAGCTTGGGATACTGCCTAACGACTGGAAGATAGGCAGTGTTGTTCCACTCCTTCATAAATGAGGCGACAAGCATGCGGCAAACAACTGCCGATCAATATCTTTAACGTGTATATCTTGAAAAGTCATGGAACACATCATTTTTCGCACCTAGCAAGCTTTTTGCAATCTACGTCATTTTTTTCTCCACCTTTTCAACATTGTTTCAGAAAACAATGTTCATGTGAAACGCAGATAGCGGCACTCGCAAGTGATGTCCATTCTTCACTTGACGTTGAAATTTATTGCATATATTTAGATTTTCGTCGTTCTTTCGACAAAGTGTCTCACAGGCTCCTTTTCTTTGCAAACTGAATAAGCTTAATATTGGCCAAAATGTATCAAAATGGACTGAATTCTTTTTAACTAATCGCACCCAATTCGTTCGCGCTAATGGATACCCGTCCTCATCAGTTTATATAATTTCAGACCGGTGTCCCACAGGGATCCGTGCTTGGTCCTCTTTTATTTCTCATCTGCATCAACGACTTGTCTAATAACATGAAATCATCAGTCAGACTTTTTGCCGATGATTGTGTCATATATCGGTCAATAAAAACTACTAACGATGTCGGTGTGCTTCAAGCTGATCTTGATGCTGTTTCCGACTGGTGCTCTGCATGGAATATGACACTCAACACTACTAAATGTAAAGCAATGCGCTTTTCTCGTCGCGTAATTTTTTTCCTATTTCATATAACCTTAATGGGGCCTCATTAACTTCAGTAAATCATATAAGTATCTTGGCGTTACGGTCGCATCGAACTTAACTTGTAATGAACACATTATTTCCATTATCGCGAACGCGAACCGCATGCTATAGGCTATATTAAACGTAATTTTTCTATGGCGCCGTCATCTGTGAAACTACAACTTTCTAAATCACTCGTTCGTCCTAAACTGTAATATGCTGCGTCAGTATGGCATCCTCACACAGATTTATTAACCAGTGCTCTAGAATCAGTTCAGAATCGCGCCGCACGTTTCATTCTCGGTGACTGTGGTCGTTTGTCAAACGTAACAGTCATGAAAGACGCATTATCACTAGAACCTTTGTCGCTACGCAGAAAAAAGCGTAGCCGTCGCCGAAATCTTCTAATCTTCTCTTACGTAATATCTGAAGTTCCCGTACAACTAGTTCAGTCACACAAGTATCTAGGCATAACAATTCCTAGCGATCTTTCTTGGAGCTTGCATGTTACTAACATAATGTCATCATCATCAAACAAGACGCTAGGTTTCCCCAAGCGCCATCTTCACCATGCTCCCCAACATGCAACGTTATTAGCTTACAAATCATTCGTCTGGCCCAAACTAGAATTTGCATCGCCCATTCGGAATACTCATCAAGCTTACCTCATCAATGCCCTCGAATCTGTTCAAATTCGGGCTGCTCGCTTCATTCATTCATCGTACTCTTATGACATCAGCGTTTCCTCCTTAAAAACAGCATCGGGATTATCACTCTTATCGCTCCGCCGTCGCATTGCCAGCCTGTCTTTATTTCACAAATTCTTCCACAGCCCTATGCACGTCGCACCTTATATTCTTCCCCGAGCACGCATGTCTCAACGCACCAGCCATCACCTACAAGTTGCCCGTCCACGCTCACGCACCGTCACTTTTTCCAATTCCTTCTTTCCTCGTGCAGCCGCATACTGGAACAGCCTTCCAAACAACGTTGCCATCATCACTTGCCCAAGTCTTTTCGCTGAAAATGTAAAAACTTTCCTGTTATTGTGAATTTGTGCTTTTCATTCTTGCCACCCGTTATGCAACACCCCTTCTTTGGGGGCCTTTCAGGGGATAAAATGAAATGAAATGAAAAAAAATCTCCCGCTTATGTCTTTTCTTTAAAAATTTATCACACTAATCCAACCATGAAAAACGCATTTATCACGCTACCGGCACATGTCTCATCGGGTGTCGATAACCCTGGTAAAGTAGGAATACCTAGTTTTCGAACTGCCCCCCCCCCCCCCCCCATCTTACCAATATTCCTTTATACCTAAAACCTCATTGGAGTGGAACAGCCTGCCTGGAACACTGGTGCTTGCCGACAGTGTCGAGGAATTCAAAACAAACATATGTGCAATGCCGCTGGATTTCTTTTAGCTAAATGTTCTTGCAGGTCAAGTTGTGTACTTCTGCCTACCAGCGATCATGTTCTGCGTTGTACGCGACTTCATGTCTGCTTCATTTATTGCTATATCGAGTGCTACTGCCTGTATGTATGTATTGAGCGTCTTTGCTTTTTAGGTTGCTAATTCCGCCCTGCCCGGTGTTTCTGGCATCAAATAATCTGCTACTTACGCGTGCATGTTTTGTCCTGCTTGCTATTGTTATAATTTTATTGTGTAATCTCTGTATTTTCAAGCCTCATTTCACTCCATAACTGCTAATGTTATGTACCCCCGTTTCCCCTCCCCTCCTTTTTTTTTTTGTCAAGCCACACTCCCCTCTATAATGCCCGCCGGAAAGAGAGGGTAACGGAAATAAATAAATAAAATAAATAAATTTCTGACACACACTTTAATTCTAAGACGTTGTTAATATAAAGCACAGTGAGGCTGAGCTAGTTGGCTTTGTAGGCAGTCGTGAAGCGCTTCGTTTCAATAGACTAAAATTTCATGTCTCAACAGAGGTTGGGTGTCTGACCGCTGTTCATAAGCAGGATTAGCAGAATTGAAACTGACTATGAGCAAGCTTTTTCAATGCAGCCGATCACTGCTCGTTTGTGCCGCTTTATACAAATACCAGTTAAAACTATGCAAAATAAGAATACAAACAAGAATTATAAAACACAATACGCAAATAAACCTTTAGAATATATAAATAACCAAAAATTGGAAGACGCCTAATCTTCGACTTTAAGAGTGAAACGCGACAGCGTATTGCAGCGCTGCCAGGGAATCCAGAACGCCATCACCAGTTAGAAACACCTTTGAGCGCATCTTTCATTTGTTTTCAGTTGCTTCAATTAATTAATTGACCAGTTACGCGCTCTAAATTTTCTTTACCATCATGAAGTATCGCCTTTTTCATTCTGAGCATTTTGACAAGTTCTAACTCCCTTTTTTCAATATTTTCATTTGTTCATTTCTTTAATTAATCAATAAATGAATTAATTAGTGATTTCATTAACCCGTCATCTCCTGTCACACACCAATCAATAATAAATCACTAGAAGCACAAATTACCATGATACGATGTTTTTTACGCAGCCCCCGATTATTTCCGACACGATCGAGATGCTGACTACCGCAACGCCGACGGCTTTTTGACCGAACGGGCTGTATTGGCTGTATACGCTGTCGCGTAATAAAATGGAAGCATCCCCCGCTCCCCCAACCTACTTAGAAAAAAAGTTACGGATTCCTTGCGCATATAGTTGTGTGGCATGTGGACAAGTTCCGCCTTTACCTGCTCGCACATTTCACTAACCTATGGGCCGACTTGGTCGTTGGGCTTTGCGTCTTTATTTTAAAGTACAAGTCCAGGCATGCGCACCGTGAGGCGGGCTGCTTGTCTCGTCACCCCGCCTGACTAGAGTGAGACCGAAGTTGGGCTCTGCCTCTGCCGTTTCGGGCTTTATCCACATCTCCGACGAACAGCGCCGTGACCCCTCATCACGACCGCTCGTGAAGGTCTCGACACTGCGAACCCCAATGCCTCCCTGTGAATATTTATTCTCGACGATGGCACTGTGTATAACCGCAATGTCCGCTCTGGCGGTCCTGAGTTGCTGCTTTTGGGTGCCCCAAAACTCTCTTCAGCAGTGCTAAGTTAACTGCACCGCTGGCCATCATGCACACGTCACGCACGTATCACCCGGACACCCCGCCACTTCTTCTAGGCCGGTTCGAGTCCCGTACGCTGGCTCCTGCGACCGTTGTCAGCGCAGGAAAAAGCCAGCTGCTTTGCCTGCTAGTTCTCTTTCAGCCTGCAGACATTGCTCAATGTGTTTAGAGGGATCCCTCAATGATGAGTACAATTTATCCGGTCCGGCGGATGGGGGTTTGATCCCCGGACCAGGACGAATTTTTCTAAGTTTCCGTGAAAGCTGTAATGTTTTTCTTTGTATGCCCGCATGGCTGCGCTTGGGTGGTCGCTATAATGAGTAATCCTTCCCTTAATTTTTACATTACCAAACGAACCTTTTTATCGGTTTATGGTATGGGGGTTTAACGTCCCAAAGCGACTCAGGCTACGAGGGACGCCGTAGTGAAAGGCTCCGGAAATTTCGACCATCTGGGGCTCTTTAACGTGCACTGACATCGCACCTTTTCATCGGGTCGGTTTCGAGCTCCCTGGCCTTTTTCTGACATCTGCTAAGGGAATAAGTGGACTGCCCTTACCACAGGTTATGCGATCAGATAGTATTACGCGTGTGTACGTCGCTACCCGCAAGTCAGGTACTACAGATGTTCCAGATTTTGTCTTGTAAGATGTTAGGTTTCACTATCGTGCTCCGCGATAATTGCTCAGCCACCGAGATGGATAATCTCTATCAAAAGTCATCGATGACAATTATTATCCGCTCCTGCTCCACCCAGCACAAGCTGACCATAGCCCATCATCCCCAGACTGCAGGTGTCTTAGACTGAACACCTCAAGCGAACACTGACCGACATGCTATGTATATGGCCCCATCCGCTTCGACGCGTCGCTCCTACGCCATTAGCGGTTTGCTGAAGTGACGTCACGATCACGTGAGAGGCACGGAGCGACGGCGCACCAAAAAAAACCAACTTGAATTTAGTATACGGCCCCTTACGCTTCAACACGTCGCTTCTCGCTTTCTCGCCGTTGCCGCATGCAGATGCTGTGTTCGCGCGCCGATGCCGTGGTGCTTAACTGATGCCACACACCCACACAATTGTGGCATCAGGTTTAAGCCGTCTGTGCCGTCGCATAGTGCAGCTTCAACGTCCAGACCACATGTAAAGAGGGGCAAAGAAGGGCGAAGAGAATCAAAGAGAGGCGACGAGTGCCGAGGAGGCGTCAATGCTTTCGCATTACTGCAGTGCGGGTTGCCGCAGTAATCTCGAAGTTTTCCCTTCAAGTAGTTGCTATCGGGTGCTAAGGGAGTGTTTCAACTCCCGTGAGGAGATTTTGAAGGTGACTTCTGGCAGTTAGTTCACCGACCATTTATAGGTTTATCCTCTAATCTCGTAAGAGCATTTCTTGAACTCACTGCAATCCGGGTGCTTATCGAAAATTTCATTGCAGAGCACATAATACATCGTGCAGTAAATAAAAAATAAACAGCAACAAATCTCAGGCAGTCACAGTTCGTGAACGGAGCAGTGCCATTCTTCATTCTTCAGTAGGTGCGCTTGTGTGTTCATTCCGACGGTGCTCAACAACCACACCATATGGCACGAGGCTGGGAGCTCAGGAGACAAAACCTGTGCAGCGGGCGGGGAAGAAAAAGAAACCAACTGTGATGAGAGAAAGTCAAACACAGCTAGAAGATGCACTAAAGTACAAATTGATTTGCACTTGCCACCTAATATTACAAAACTGCAGCAGGCAAAGCGAAACAAAAGGCACGTGGACACACTGTACCAGATCCCTAGCTCTAGTGTGGCAGCTGCCTTAAAGGGCAACTCTGGAGAATTTTCGAACATTCTGAGTTAACGAAATCATTATACTGCTTGGCCCCTCTTATCCCATTTGCGATTAAAGGATGTTCTAAACACTGAGCAAGAGAATAATAAAACGGCAAGACACTCGAAACCAAAACTTAAACTGACAAACCTAAAACCTGATTTTGACCATCATATGAGGTCACGGATGCTATCACGAAATTGCTTGTACGAGTGTCAAACAGCTAAACTTGCGACTGCAGATGATAACATTATTCACTATTTCTCTGAAATGGCCAAGAACAAGCTCGAAATCTTTTCGTACAGTAAGCGCAGAGAAATGGGGAGGAGGAGGAATAAGCTTGTTTAAGCCTTTTGTTGTAGTAATTAGGCCAGTTAATTATGCCATTGTTGCCCCAGGTGGCCTCCATGGGGCGGGCGACCTCGAGGATCTAGTCTGCGATACTCGCTTGTACATTTTTGTTGTCATTTCTCATAATCTTTTTCCTGCTTTCAGCTGAGGGATATGGCAGGAGCTTTCTCTCTGTGTGTGTGTGTGTGTGGGGTGGGGGGGGGGGGGGGGATTTTTGTCGTACCCCTATAGAATACGGTGAAAAAGTGAATTTGAAAATTCATTTGCTTCGAAACGAAACGTCGCCCAACTGCGAAATTCGACACAAAGGATCAGATGACTGAGGAGAACCCACAGGGAAAGTTTCACTCAAATGCGTGCCGATAAAAAAAACCCGGACTAGGGCAACTGGGATTCCGGGGGTATTCTGAACATATATTGAGTTGACGTATATATTCATGTCACACTCCCTCTCTCGTCCCCCCCCCCCCCCCCCCCCAGAAAAAAAAGCTTTTTCTTAAATACCGAGTTGAAGAATTTTGATGTTGCAAATGTTTACTAAACAAACTGAGCATGAACCCTGTGGCTGGAGTCAATATTTCAGGATTCCATTGTCGAGCTTGGGGCATGATAGCCTTAGCTACTTGTGTGCCATTAAACACAGCACACGATCCAGCCCGCGGCGGTCGAATTTCGATGGAGGCGAAATTCTAGAGGCCAGTGTACTGTGGATTTCGATATTTCCGGAGCCCTTCACTAGGGCGCCCCGCATAGTCTGAGTCGCTTTGGGGCGTTAAACCCCCATAAACCAAACCAAACAACACGACACAGGATTGCATCGATTGAAGCTGTACGTCGGCCCTACTTCTGGTCCTCAGGGCCTGCGCGTTGTGCAGGGTGGATAGCTCTCACTTGTTAGGGGTTAGAAGTCGTTTAAAACAACAAAAAGCAAGAAGATATGTGCTTTGATCGAACAATGGCATCATGATCAACAGCCTAAAATGACGTCACGGATACTGTCACAAAGCCTATCGTGTGTATATGCCACGTGTTTCATGGAACACTTTAAGCATTTCTCAAAAATAGGCTTTTTGGGCTACAATTAAATATGTCTTTTTCAGCATAATAATGCCAGTGTTGGCGGGCACCAGAAAACCGGTGAATCTTTTTGAGTAGTAAGCTAGTTAACTAATTTTTAATAATTTACTTTTTCAACTGTTGGAGTTAGGCACCTAGTTGGAATTACAAATTTGTAGCCAGTCATCAGTAATAGCCATATCAGTTTTTAGAATTTATAAAACGCGATTACCCTTAGTTGACGATGTGGCTCGACAAAATATGTCCTTTCCGACTTGTTACGTGCACTGGAAAGGTTGTTTTGCCTTTGTGCTTTTCGAAAGCGCATGTATTTTGGCACGATGTAGCGAAATTTTGTAAAGCCACAGCGCCGATAATAATCGCATTTTCGAAATTCGAAAAACTGGCATGGCTATTACTAGCGACCGGCTGTAAAAAACCAGTTGCCTAGCTGTGACAGTTAACAAGTTAGTTATCAGAAATTAGTTAACCAGCTTACTACTTAAGACAATTCACCTGCTTTCCGGTGTCTGCCAGCTACTGTGCCTCAAAAACCATATTTTTACCCCAAAGAGCCTATTTTTGAAAATTCTTCCCTGCGCGTTGATTGGCTGAACTGGCGATTAGAGTGGCAGCTTGGATCATTTGGCTTCAGCGACCAAGGGCAAGCTCGAAATTTGATCCTTCAGCAACGCAGAGCGAATGTCGACGAGTGTGAAAACTGTGACGTCACGCATTCAAGGTTGTCCGCCGTAGAAATCGCTCTGACTGATGCCACGAAATGGAAAATTTTAAAATTCATTTGCGCCGCAACAAAACGCCAACCGGCTGCGAAATTTCGCACAAACGCTCATGAGACTCCAGAGAACTATATATTGTGAAAGTTTCAGTAAAATCTGTGGGGACAGAAAGAATGCCGGAGTTGCCCTGTAACACTGAACATTTTTTCAAATGTTATAGCTGCATATCACATACACTTACTTCGTTGAAGTCATACAAGCAACGCAAAACTTTGAAAAATTGGAAAGCATGCAAAAGTTTTAATGCGAAAGCGATGCAGAAAGTATCGTTATTGCAGTGAATGAGTTTTTAAGAAATACCGAAATACACACCGCATGCATATCCAGACTACCAGGGTGGATAAAGCTGTTTGGTATCTGTTGGCTTCAGCTCATAACTTTCAGCGAGAACAAGAATTCAATTTGGCCTCTGTAATGATCCACGATATTGCTTCAATTTATCTAAGTATTTTGGTGGGCTTGATATATGTATACTGAATTGCAATCCATATGCATTTGTCCACTAGTGGACAAATGCATATGGACCTGCTGCAGCAAAGAATATGACAACCGCTACCTCAGGGCAATCCGCAATGCTTTAAAAGTAACACCCATAAACTACACGCACGCACGCGTACGCACAGCTCAGATACTGCCACTAAAAATTCACTGAGCCCGCCACAAGTCATTCACCCACAAAATGCGCATCACTGTCTAAGTGGAGCCATATGTATTATTTCCCCAGAAAGAAGTTGCAAGGTCAGGTAGCCAGAAATGTCTTTCGTACGTATCTCGAAGATTTACAATGCGACAGTCTCTATTTTTACAGATATATATTATATCACGTAGCGACACGTGATGACAGTCAGCAAATTAAGTACGCATAATGATGCACTGAAAAGGGAACTGCCTTTCCGGTGAGTATATATAATTAAAGAAAGAACGTCGGCGGCGACCACAATGACACACATACAGACAGTCGGGATCAGAATGGACGCGTTGTGGTCAGCCGCGCTCTATATTTACGCATGAGAGAACCGGAGGTGAGCTGCGGTACCCGGTGCAAGGGCCCTAGCGCGCGCCCGGTGTAGGTGAGTGCCGCGTTATTTTTTAGCTGTCGACTGAAGTGCCAGAGTAAATACTGCGCGAGGATCAACTCTCCGCTACCGCACAGAGCACACGGAATCAAGCAACGCCGAGTAGTCCCGGCGCGTTTCCAGGCACGTCAGCGCGACAGGCACGTGTGCTAGCGAACCCTTCCATCCGGCGTGTCTTCTCAAGTGTGCAACACATGTCGCCCGCGAAGCTCCCTTGGACGCGATCCTATTTTTGTTTTCCTCGGGACGATCCCCTGTTCGCGGTTGCCGTGCGGTCTTGCTGTGCTCTGCAGTTTCAACGTTGACGTACCAGACAGCGAAGGATGCGCGTGCGCTTGAAAGTGACCATTGAGCGACCGCCGCACTTATGAGTGGGGTGCCGCGGGGTGCAATGCCTATATGAATCTGAATCGCGTCTTTTTCTTAGCTGACTTGTTTTTTATAAATTCAGGAGTCCTTTCATGTTTCAGCACTTTAGGCGATGTTCAGGTGAGTCTTGCTTGACAAACTGAATGGAGGCGTTGAGACCCCGATGTTTGGAGACGAAACCGGCTAGCATGAACTGAATGCGCCGAAAACTTTGCATGTTGTCCTATGTAGGCGTATGAACGGCATTGAATGCACAGAATGAACGTATGTTGCGTCTTGGCCTTGCTTCTCCATTTGCCATTGCCTCCGCTCGCGACAAGTCAAAATAGATGGTTAGCATCTCCGCCCTCCTGAGTGCGTGAAAATTTTTAACAATACTATGCTGTTTTCGTACTCTTCTAAATTTTATTGAAATGCAAAATTTAAACACTGCGAATGATCATTTCGCGTTTTGTTTGCTTTGTTTGCACCGCAGTTAAGCCGCAGTTTTGGTTTCGTCACAATGTATCTGTTGTTCTACTGTTGCACGCGCGGGGGCGCAGGCAGCGCATAAATTTCAGGGCGCGTTACAAATGGCTGATTTTGTGGCAGACGACTCATCAACGAGTTCTTGACGTTGGGTTTTTGTTTATTGCAATCGTCGCGCAGCTTGCCTCTTGGAAACTCGAAGGCATTGACTGGTAAGCTGGCCTAAAACATACGCTGTGCTTTTCTTCGCGTTGAGAACCTAGGACAGGGGGAGCCTGCGATTTCGTTGTAGCGCTGACAAGTGGTGGATAACGTTGTGTGTATTTTGCCAGTCTTATCAAGGCTTGCTTTGTTTGTTTTGGCGTTCGTGCATTTCCTTGGCGGATTCCGTGGCCTGTGTGAGTTTTGGTTGTCACCGATTGGACAGGTGCTCATGCATTGCTGATTGGTCCGATCCAGTGACGAACGCAGTGGTCGGGAGTGGCGGCGATATGAGTTGCGCAGCTTATCGCTCGTATCCGCTCAAAATATGGAGGTCGTTGCGCTTAAATCACGTAAGAGGTGACCCGTCCCCTGTTTCCTTTCGCTCTCGAGCTCACTCTAGGAAAAACGCTTGATCAGATCGGACGTATTTCAGTACGGCCTGAAATGTGGGCGCAGCCCGCACTGTTTCCGTGTTGCTTGGCTGTCACGTACACCAGCCTCTGGCTGCGTTTCCCCTCGGTCACTTTTTGCCAAAGAGAGCATATGAAAGCGAACTGGCGTGGTAATTCTCGTGGCATGTGCCGCACTGATACGGAGCGTGTCAAATAAATCGGAACACCTTGTGCAAGCAGCGGATCGTCATGGCACCTCGCGAAGGAACGCGATCTGCGGATCAGGGCACAGTAAACAGGAATGTTCTCCTGTTGGGGCACCTCAGATGCCGGTGCTCGTCGAGGCACCGATCACTCGAGAACGCTGCTGATGCGGCGGCCGCCCTTCACAGTCCGCGCCTGACCCGATGCACTGTCACAACTGCTGCATGCCCTTCGTTTCTTCGCACAATGCGCTGCCGGTCGTGCGCCCCGCTGCGTCGGTCGAACGGGGACCACCCTGTGTTTGTCACGCCCACACGCGCGGCCCTTCGCAGGTATGGACCGGGAGTGCGACGCCAGCCAAGTGTTGGCGGCAGCCCTGCAGCAGATGGACGGCATCATCTCGGGTGAGTGTTGCTGAGACCGCCCTGCCACAGTCTATCCAATGGGCAGTTAACCTCCCTTGGATGTCCTGCAGACATCCTGAACGTTCCTAGGACGTCCAGAGGAGTGTCAATGCAGACTGGTTAGGAACAGCGGCGAATGCTGTCACCCGAACTGCATTGGGGAAAGAGCCACCTTCCAGCGTCAGAATGGACTGCTCCAGCAAATATATCTTTCAGTCAACATCAGCCTCACATGGGCACTTTCATCAGTTGTCATCGGTGCCAGTGACCACTGAAAAGCTCCAGTTGTGTCATTTGCATTGACGTATATTGCAGTGTGCCATTGTTACATGGATAGGTTCGGCAAATTTTGAGGGGTCTTGGATTTTTCATTCCTTTTGCTAGCATGCCATAATGTTCAGTGGATGCTTGGTTTAGTGCTGTACAAACAACAACGGCACTACTTGGCAAGATACACATTGTCGAGTTACATCTTTTCAATGGCTTTCCATGTACTGGGGTCAAGCCAATGACAGTTTTAACACTTCTTTTCAACTGACTTTATGCAACAGCGTTTCTTTGTTGTTGATCTCAGTGGGTGTGGACCTCAGTGGTCAATAATTTCGACGGAATTTCATGCACTAGGGTCACGTCAGTGCCAGTTGAAACACTTGTTATAAATGCAACAGTGTTTCCTTGCTGTTGAGCTGAGTGGGTGTTGACCTCAGTGGTGATTAGTTTTGAGGGCATTTCATGGACGAGGGCCAAGTCAGTGACAGCTGAAACACTTGTGCTAACTGGTTTCATGTAACAGTGTTTTTTTGTTGTTGAGCTGAATGGGTGTTGACCTCAGTGGTCATTAATATCAGTTGTGATTAGCAGTTCCTATGTAAACTGCATTTGAACTGTCTGTGACCGGTAGTCGGGGCATCCTTTTGGGCACAGAACACTAGCAGATGTGCTGATGCGAGGCAGCATCTCATAAATTGCAATCACCGGTGGATGCTATCTGTGTTCCTATTGCTGGCTTCATAGCTAAGCCCTTTCATTTATTTATTTATTTTCTTTCATGGCCAGTTGTCTAGAGAGAGGAGTGGGGGGTGAAAGACAAAGTGTACATGTGTACTGGGTTGATTAACGATCAGATACAGCAGACTTGAAGGCATCAGGTCTGGTAATGGACATTATGGAGGTGGGAAGATGGTACCAGTCTGTGCTGGTTTTTGGAACAAGAGGTTAAAAAAAAAGACATTAGTTTTTCAGCTTGCAGTTCTTTCTTTATCCCTTAATCAAATGTGCGGAAAAAGGAGACCTAATTTTTGTGGATTTCCTTGTTCAAGGGCAAGTCACAGTTTCCCTCTGTAGCTGCTGAAATGAAAGCTTCGTCATGTAATGAAATCACCCATTTGGTAATATTAATATGCCTTGTGTATCTGCTGCAGGGGTTTTGAGAAAAATATTATTAATATTACATATTTCATTGCAAATGGTGCTTGGAACTCTTGATGACAAAAGTGGCAGTGTGAATATTCTACGTGGAGGGATAAGCAGAGTGAACGTGTGTTCATGCCAGTGCTTCAGCAGTAGCATTAACTGCCTTCTGCTGTCTCATGCTGTGGCTGCTGCTCTGTGGGGTAGGCAGTGGGAAAGTTCGTAAGAGCTTCTATTGGGGCACCAGTGACCAACATAGTGCCGTTGATCTGTTGGAGTGGAGACAGTGAATGAGGGATTCTTGTTGAGGGTGAGGAAAGAGTGGTCTGGTGTTGGAACGGTGACCTCAAGCAAAGGTGGAATCGGTAAAACTGCCTCGGAATATTGTAGATCACGGGAAGGAATTAATTCCTTATGAAGCGTGTAATAGTTACCTTTGCTTTAGTACCGATGTTGAGTGCTTGGTGTCCTCATGTGACCCTAGTTTAGAGCAGTCCTTGTAGTATGAGTAGTACCATGAGCTTGCTGAAAGCTGGTGTTTGTACAGTGTTCCTGAAAAATTTCATTTGAAAGCTGTTCGCAGCCTGATGATAGGCTTGTTGCTTACGTACCCACTCAAATATAATTTTATGGCATTGAACAACCAGTTGTTGCTGGTTATTTTTTAGAAGACAGTACTGAGGACAAAACCTTAGTGGTGCCTGAATGAACGAACTTTATTCCTGTCATCATGGGGCGTCACGGTCTGGGCGCAGCAATTAGGAGGGGGTGCCTCCCAGCCGGCTCTCAGCACCGGACACCGCGGAGAAAGTCTTGTAGTAAGCTGCCCCCGCCTGACGGATGATGAGTCTTTGCTGATCCGGGTCGTGGCTCCGGATCAGCTCTTCCCAGGTGCTTTTGAGCATAGCTACTTTCAAAAAGTGTGCAAATTGAAACGCCGGAAAGGCCACAAACATCAAGAGGCGCCAGATGACGCGCTCGTACAAGCACAAGTAAGCACGAGATATCCGTTTTTTTTTTTGTGTCCTTTCCTTTGTAGTTTCTTTATTTCCTTTTTAATTTTTAGGCCAGGACACATGAAGTACGATTACCCATTTCACAAAGGCAGGCTGCCATCATCATCATGGTGCAATCAAGTGGTCAAATTTAGAGTCCAAAAATAACATAAAAGCTATCAACATATTTTATTTTTGTTTTTTAACAATTGGTTACGTTTAGATCTGGAATTTTAAAGTCCATAGACCAACACTCGAACACTCACATCATTGCCATCGTCATTACTGCGAGGCACGTTGGTAATCTGTTTTTCATTTGCCTTTGATATCAATTCTAAAGCATGTGATCCAGAATACTTCATGGGCTTAGATACTTTTTCACTTGAAGTCGCATGTCGAGTAATTCATTTGATGAAGCTGTTATGAAGCTCTGCAAAGAGCGCCTTCTTCAATGCAAACTATTTTATTGAAATTTTATTGCATATATTAACCTTGTGGTGCAGCGATTTTTATTGCACCTTAATGGCTCATCATTATAAAATTTAACATTGCGGTATCACTCAGTATAACAAAAACCGAGTGTTTGGCAGCTCTTTTAGAAAGGAGTGTGTCACTACCGGTAAGCAAATGGAAAGGCAACGCTACTTAATACTAGTTTTGTTAAACTGGCAGTTTTAGCATTCATACTGTGTCACTTCATGTATGTTTGAAGAAAAGTGTCCATACTTTATTTTTAATTTGCTTGATTTTTGAAATGCCATGGCTTCATGACCACGGGCCGTATTCTATAAGCTGTTCATTTTCCATTGTCCATTTGGCCCTCTGTCATTGGTTGCGCACATGTACCCGCGGCTTTCAAGCGCCTGTAGGAAGCGACCTGGCCATTGGGTGGTTGGCGACCGGACCTCACCATTTGCTGCGATATGCAGCCAATGGCGGCCAGTGGTCAGGTCTGGTCGCTAGCCATCCAATAGCTGGGCCGCTTCCCACAGACTGTTGAAAGCCACACGTATACCTGAATGACCAATGACAGAGGGCCAAATGAACAATGGAAAATGCACAGCTTATGGAATATGGCTAGAGATACACAATTATGCACAATTATTTTTGGAAATTTTCATTGGATGCAGGTTCACAATTATTTTTGCCGCGAAAAACATCCCGTTGCACGAGAAATTCTAGAACGCGAAGAACTTATCACTGTTTCGAATACAACAGCTCGGGTTATGGGCTTTCATAGGTTTTGTGAGGTGCAAAATGCAGCCAGGCTGCCTGCTGAGATGTGGAATCAGCGTTTAGCTCTCTTTTTTTAAGTAGTAAATTCTTTATTCGTGGAATGCCAGGGCACATATACGAGCCTGCTGAAGCCAAAAGAGGGGTTGTGGGGCAGCGCCCGGCAACATGGGACACGTCAGAGCATGCGGCACTCTCAGTTAACATCATGAGAAATAAGTAAAGTAAAACTAAGGAATACACAAGAAGTGAAATGAAGGGAAAAGAAGAAGAAACAAAAGAAGTCAAGCATACAAAGCTAGGATAATGGTTTGAAGTTGGAAGGGTGCTTATACTTTTAGCCTGAAATTTGGCATTGCTTGAAATCCGGCACTTATATATGTAGCCATTGGTTGCTTGATGGAATCGGGTTAAAGGCTATGTATATCTCATGCATGCTGCAGACACTTGCTCTGGCATCATATGCAAAGAATTCGGGGGGATATCGTTGAACATACTTTGTCAGCTGGATGAGCAAAAATGATGCAGCATCTTTTTGACAGTGATAGACAGTCATACTGAGTAGAATATGTGTACAGAGCTGCAAGAAAACTAAGGATCCTTTAGTTGATGCCAAGTTGTTATTGCCCTGCCTTTGTAATGTTTTGCATGTCTCCTGTACACAGAGGGGGCAGAGGGGTCATTTTTTTGCCCTTGAGCGTTCACACCATCTTGTGCCTTACTTTTAAAGTTTGGTGGTGTTGCCCCACCCATATTTGTTGCCTCCAGGTGCAACGCTAGACTGTGCCGAGGACGAGAACTGCAATGGCCGCAGCGGCGTTGACCGCCTCCTGGCAGAGCTGCGGCATGCGGTCGAATGGAGCCGCTCAGCCGGTGACGGTAGTATGCACTGCTTGGATCCTGCCACAGCCAAGTTTGTCCATTCCTGGCTCGACCAAGTCGTCAGGTCGGCACCAAATGGCACGGTAAGTTTAGCCGTTGTATTCCCACTTTGGTTCACTGGCTTGAGGAGCCATGTGCATGTTGTGCCCTTTGTGGACGTCTCTGACTGGACAGGGATTGCGAGTGAGAGCGAGTGTTCCTTGGTTCAGCTTTTTTTTTCTCATTGGGAGGTACCGCAGTGGGCCAGAGGCTTTCTTTGTCAGGGGTGAATTGGCTTCAGCTTTCATCCTGAGTCCTCCGTGAGCTCTGTGCTTCCTTTTTGTGATGACTGCCACGCATGAGAAGTAGTTGAAATGGATCTGCACTGCTGAGGTGGCTTTAGTGCCAGGCCTTAGAAGATTCCAAGCATGGATGTGTGTACCGTTTGTGTCTGCAAGGCATCAGAATAACTGGTGTCAAGATTTGAGCATACAGCAAGAATGTTAGAGAGAGGTAGAAGCCTTATAGTATTGGTATGTGTCCAGTGTTTGGGGCATGGGGCTAAACTGGTTGGCTTAGGCTGGAGTTGGGTCAGTGTGGTGATTGCTGAACTGACAGGTGACGTGGGCCAGCACATGTGAGATGCAAGGGCTTTGAAGAGGGTGCGAGTAACTACACTGGAGGCGTCACACAAATGTGTGGCAAATGTGCATCTTAATGCTGCATCTTAGGTACTTCAGAATGAGTGGAAAAAGAAGTGAATGCTTACACATACAAAAGGGAAGATGGGGAATGAATAGCTGACATGTGTGCAACATCACCAGTGTTGTTGTCTTGAAAGACTGAAGCATTTTACACGGCAAAATGTTGTCAGAATAAAAAAGATTGAGCAGGTGAACTTGAGCACTGGGTTCAAGTTGGGTTGGGTTGGGTTCATTTACACCAGGACTGAGACGCAAAGTCATGTGTGAAGTTTAGGGTCAGGCAGTAGCGAAAGAAGGTATGTCTGATTTTTATATTAAGGTGGCCTCAGTTTACAGCCTGTATCACTCTGCTTGTGTGTGCAGTTGCTAGGTGCCATTACATGCTGTTCTGTATTTCTCATTTGCACATGTTCTAATTTATGTGGAGGCAGAATTTTTAACTCACTACTCTGCATGTGTAGCTATGTTGCCACAGATGGTTTCGTTTCATTGCATTGACATGTTGGTAGAAAAAACACAGCGTCCATTATTCAGAGGTAAAACGGCCTTATTTTCATTGCCAGAGTGCCTATTTTCTTTCTGTGGAAGAGGGTCTGAGGTGATCTGCTGACCTATGGAAGTGCTCTCATGCGGGACTAGGCTGAAAGGGCCCGAAAGAAGGAATAGCCTTGTTTGAGGGGTCCTAAGAAGTCTGCTACTCTTGGGATGTCCAGAATGCATTTAATAAATACTTGACTTCCGCCTGTAAATCTGCTCCATTTGCGTTTTCACAGAATGTTTTCACCCTACTGGAAGTAAACGGCCCTTTCCTCCATATCGTGAGCATTAGCCCCAGAAGATTAGTGGCAGCTATTTACACAGTGCCATCTAAAAGGTGTTCAGGTGTGGACAAAATGCAGGTGTTTATAATAAAATACCAAAGTGCCAGTTTTCTTATACCTGTGATGATCCGTATTTTTTGCTTATCTTTGTGTGAGAAGATATTGAAGCGGGTAGACGACATTGAGAGATTGAACGAGTGGACGGAGACGAAGACGACAATGAAGTCCTGGCTGTGTTCTCATTGCCGCTCGCAGCTGTTCCCTTCGCTTCTGTAAATAACTGTAAATATATTCTTTCCCGCAACAATATCATTGGCTGTATGTGTGCATAAAAAAGGATGCCTGACCGGTGTGTGCAACTATAGACCAGTTTTGCTGTTTTCATCTCTGTCCAAAGCATCTGAACGTGTTTGGCAAAACTGTTTGCTGTTTTTTTTTCTTCAGGAGTGAACTGAACAATGAACAACACGGATTTTTACGAGTTCACCCTGCAAAACCTTGTTGACTTCTTGAACCTTGTTTGCAAGATGGTTGTGGCTAGTTGGCAAGCTTCACGTGTGTGGACTATTCCCACACCTCTTATATATTTATTATATTTACAGTAAAACATCGTTGATATGTTCCCGGTTCATACGATTTCCCGGTTCGTACGATCAAAACAGCGGACTTGGAAATGTCCCGTAGGGTTACACTATATTTTTCCCGGTTTATACGTTCCCGGCAAACACGATTTCTCGGCTACTACGTTTAAAATTTCGACTAATTGTGGTCGTATAATACGCTTATTGACCAACCGCGCACGTGCAAGCGCACAAGTGGGCCGAACGAGAGGGCACGCGGCATGTTTTTTGCGGCAGTCACCCGCCGTGGTGGCTTCCCTGCAGTGCCTAGATGCAACGAGGCGAAGCATTGTCGTCACCTCCAAGGAAAAAAAAATTAAAAACGGCGCGCTAGAATTCGCGATGGTCGTTTCTGCGGGAACGCGATATGAAGAGGAAAAACGCTGAGGTTTCTTCGCGTTGCATAAGGAAAAGGAGGCGAAGCGTCTACGAACTACAGCGATGCGCTTAAATACGAACGGCCCGGGTCTGGGAAACGCAGCTTAAAAAGCCGAAACACTGCGACTATCAGCCGCCGCGGTGGCTTTCCCCCTGTACTTGGCTGCAAAGGGGCGAAACATCCGAAAATGACAAGGAAGAGATTTTGGTTACTTTTGTCACTGCCGTCGACGGGCCGGATGCGTTGCGAATTTCCTTCCGCGCTAACGACAGCGCGAACGCGGACTGAATTCAGCGAGCTCTGGAATAGGATCTGTTTAGTTCTTGTTCTAGGAAATGCCATTCGGCATTTTTATGAAGTGAAATTGTCAATAAATGTCTGTTTACCTCAGGCAACAGTTACATTTCTCAAAATCGGGCGGTTTGGATCGTACGTTTTCCCGGATAATATGGTCCCCCCCCCCCGCAAATAAGAAAATGTATCAACGAGGTTTTACTTCCGCATTTATACGCATCTAATCATGGGGCATGCACACATAAAAGCGTTAAAACCAGCCGAGATAGCTAAGAAACTCAAAAGCATGTGTGCAAAAGTCAATTCCGGCCAAGAAGAAGAGCACGACGCATGGTCTTGTGGCGTGAGGCACAAGAACATGCTTGTGGCATGCGTTGAAGGCGTCATGTATAAAATATCACTGTCTTGCAGCAGGGCCTATGTCGGCCAGACAGGAAGGTGGTTAAATGAGCGGTTGCGGGAGCACAATTACAACTCTCTGGTCAGTGCCCCTGGCAACCTCGTAGCACACTGTGCTGTGCACAAGTGCGAACCTCTTCTGGATAGGACGACGGTTCTTATTAAATTGAAGGACAAGACCACAAGGGGATTGTGGGAAGCATTTTGCATGGCTTCAGTAAAGGACGATGACAGGTTCATTAAACGACTCGTTTGTAGTTTATCCCTTCCCTTACGGCGCGGTTCAGGTGTCCAACGATATATGAGACAGATACTGCGCCATTTCCTTTCCACCAAAAACCAATTATTATTATTGTAGTTTTAACAAAAAAAGAAAAAATGTTTTTAGCTGGCAATTTGTGAAATTCATGACTTACGAGGATAGTTTGTACCTCGCATGGTTTACGATTGCTTAGCTATTTCAGCTGGTTTTAACGCTTTTATGTGTGTGTGTGTCCCATGATTAGATGCGTATAAATATGCACCATGTCAAAAATAAACTTAGTTGAAAGTTTGCGCTTGTGTCTCGTGGTGTTCCTATCTGGTGTTGTCCCTTTGTCTTGAATCTAGCGCTCCCCAGTCTCAGTGCGTTCATACTGCAGGCCAGTGTGCTAGCTCAAGCGGGAGGGGCAGATACAGTGACTAGGCAATGGCAGTTTATAAACAGAAAACATAAACAACTCACGAATAGGATGCAGCCTATAGCCATGTTACTAAAACGTCTAAATTCTGCTTTAGCACATCAGTTACAAGACCAGAAAAGAACTGCACACATGAAATTACAAGTGGGCAAATCTCGCTGTGCCCACTGGTAAGTCTGCGATCATCGTGCGATGTCGTCTTTACAGAAGTTGAAGCTGTTAACGTCAGGAACTCATCACTTGAAAGCTCTGCATCATCCGTTCTCACAATGAAGCACACACCTACCCTTTTGATATCACTTGTGAATGGCTCATCTGAACAACTGTTTGAATGTTGTCACTTATGGTGGATGCTTATCTTGAAGTTAGTATGCTTTTGGTTGTCACATGTTTAAAGGGTCAAACTTACGATCATTATTATTTGTGAACAAGGTTTTAAACTATTTGAAATGTTCAAAATATACTTCAGTTAACAGATTACCTGAAGCTATTCCATTCAGTGGATCCTCGTGTTCGTCGTTGTGACGGGTTGCAGAACAATATTGATGCCATGAATTAACGGTGCATCCGTAACACTAGTATTAAGCTGCAGTAAAACATTTGCTAGCCATTTCTTTTATGCCAACGAAAGGACCACTTTTGTACAATTAGTTTGTCTATATCAGGGCAGTAGAGTGTTTTGATGTTGTTTTCAAGTCAGGAGTTTATCCATACTGTGGGCTTAGCTTTAAGCCACATGTAAATCATTAGACATGCTCTGCTCTTCGGATTCTGAGCACGGTTGCCCACTTAAACAAAACAGTCCAAATCCAAAGAGTATTTTCTCCCGCTTTGCAAGTCTTTTGTTTTCTCGTAATTGGATTTTTGCAGTGTCGTGTGGAACTCGCTGACATCTGCCTATTAAATTCGAGATTTTGCTTCACTGGCATTTACTGTGGAGATGATTTTAACAGCACCTGTGCGATAAGCAACTTAAAAAAAAGAAAATCTGTCGATGTTAAAGGATGACACCGTACTTCTTAGAAATGCAGACAGACCAGAGAGTGAAGCTGCAGTCTAACTTCGTTATAGCAGCAGACAGATCATAAAATAGCTGAAATTCGCGATATAAATTTTGCTCGGAAACGCACGCGAGAGCAGCTCCGTTTAGCCAGCGAAAAGACGGCAACTCAGGTGGCCGTCACTAGGGAGTAGCGAGGAACGAGAGCCGTTCCGTAGGCGCTTGCGGCAATTCCGGCAGTTGCGAAAAACCGAGCGGAAAACGCCGGTTAGGTTGGCTTTTTTTCGCAGCACCGCGAGCAAGCAGCTGCCGGGTGGCTTTCCCGCATTGCATCCGCGTCACGTGGAAAGTAGTGCGCCAGAACGAAAGCTATTTTCTTCATAACCTAGCCGTGATCAACCGACGCAGGGCGGTTACTGCAGGGCTACAACCGCCCGCACCACTGCTTCCCGGGTGCTGTCGACGATAGGCGCGAATGCGTGCTCACCGCCTGGCTACCTACCCTTTTCTGTGGCCTTTGGCAGGTACAAGATACCAGTCCCGCCGTTACGTTTCCAGCTCACCAGTGCGATGTAAAGGTGCGAACGCTTGCCACACCACCGTCAGTCACGTGTGTAGTGCGGCGAAGCCTTGCCGCCTGCCATCCTCGCAGGCACCGCTTGGAGCTGAGGAGTTCAGTATACCAATTTTATGGCATACGCCTTTCGGATATATAAAGTAAAACTTGTGTTTTTATACAATGTTTAGAAATAGTTCTATGTAGCCAATAATTCATGATATCCGTGTTCGATATATAGCGAGTTTCGACTGTAATGCAATAGTGGTGGCCTTTCCCCTTCAAAAGACCACCTCCCGGCCAATGGCGTCGGCCGATTCTCATGACCCTGCTGGTGTGACAAAGCAGGGAGTGGTAGATGAAAGGGTGTAATCCCTTCTCTCTATGGTAGTCCATAGACCCCTCTCATCATTGCGGCGCCGCTCCCTGCACTCACTAGCAGGGTCATAATCGGCCGACGCCATTGGCTGGAAGGTGGCCCCTCGACGGGGAAAAACCTCTGCGTTCTTGAGCTGTACCTGACTACAGTTTGTTCACATTTGGGAATGAGCAGTACAGTAAGTGTAGGTGTAGCGTGCAGGTGAATGGATAGTGGTGGACGCCCGTCAGTCTGCATGACACAGCACTAAAATGCTGGGGTCTTCCCTAGTGGTCTTGCCTGTCGTTTGTGTCATAAAAGAATGTGTTGACAAAGAGATTGGCTGCACCTATAGGGAGAGCACGAACGGTCTTTGGTGTCATTTGTGATGTAGTTTCATGGCTGGTACAAAGGCACCCCGTTTCCCCGGCCGGAGGTTCGGCCACGCCACCGGAGAATGTCGGAGACACTCGTCCGTGAAGTTGGCACCCCAACGTTCACGTCGGCGTACCTTGCTTCGCACTTGCGGCGGGAGCTTCGGCCCCTGCTGAACTCGGCACCGTAATTCTGAGGGCGCAAACGCGAGGTGCGAGAACGCGCAAGAAACGGCGCCTCGGCAACCGCCTTTCCCGCTTTTTTCTTTTTTTCCGCCTGCCTCGCTGGTGGCCGTCGCACTGGCGCCACCGTTGCCTACCTGCCGGCGAAAAAGCGTTTTGCGACGTAACGTGCAAAGCCAGGTGTCGCCAAGATCGAGAGGGACCGTGCCAGCTGCAACTGCTTTTCCGGGTGTGGCTTTGCTAAGCGATGCCAGCTGCAGTGAAGGCACGCGCTGAGGAGAGCGAATTAAGCCTGGCTCTCTCGGCTTCAACGTGTCACCCGACTGGCGCGTTGCCCGAGTCCGGATGTTTTGGCTGCGCCTAGGTGCGCGCATCTCTGCCAGGTGTAGTTCGTCGAACCCAAAAGGGACGTTGCGCCGTTCGCCGCAATATAGTTGCGGGCTGTCGCGGGTTTTAAGGCTCGACCGAAATGCCCTTTCCCGTGCTTTAATTAAATCCCAATAGTGGAAATCAGTGCATGCCGTGCTCCCTTATTCTCCTGCTGCATTTCGTGTACACCAAGGCGATGTACGTATCAAATAAATTAGCTGCCAAGCGTTGACGCGTACTGCGTCCGACCGGGATCAAGTCGTTTCACTCAATGGCGCCGAGAGCGACGCGTGACGCCCTCGAGCGGCGGATGCGCCAAGGTCGGGGAGGGAAGAGCGACGGTGACCCCGTTTTCTGCGGCCCCTGATGGACGCTCATTAAGGAGACACATGGGCGCTGTTGTCCTTGGCCGAGTGGGCTGCCCCGCGACGGTGGCACGCAGACGCATCGGCGCGACGATGGCTGCGGGGCGGCAGGCGCTTCCGGACTGCCGCGCAACCTCGGCCTTGCCCCCTCCGTCCGCAGTTTGACCGCGGGCCAGGGCGTGCTCACCTTGGGTTTCACCGCCACCCGTCGCCCCCTCGGACGCGCCGAAAGCGATGCCTCTGCGCTGATTGACGGAGTGGATGGTCGAGCTGGCTTCCGCTCTGGATAGGCGGCACCCGAGCGCGGACGGCTTCCACGCTCTTCGTGGTTCCTTCTTGATGCGCCAAGTTCAGCCGTCCAACTGCAACGTACGTGCAGCAAGAATGCAGTGACTGCCACTGCCGAGACCGGCATGATCCTCCCCGACCCGACGCCCAAGTTCGTGGCCCACCGGCCCCCGCGGAGTCCGTCTCCCCGGCCGAGCCTCCGGCGCTTCGAGGCGTCCCCGCACCGTTCCGCCGCCAGCAGCAGGCGCAGCTCGGCCGCGTCGACGTCGGCCGACGACGGCGGCGACAGCAGCGACGGCGGCAGCACCGTGAGCGGCATCTCTGCCGGCACGCGCTGCCAGCTCTCCGCCCTGGAGGACGCCTTCCGTAACCCGTGGCACTGGGGCGTCGAGGCGTCGGCCGCGCCACTCAGGCCCCGCCGGTTGGCCCCGCCGCCGCGGCCAGTGGTCGGCCGCCGCCTGCGGTGCCCGGAGAACGCCGCGTGTTTGTCGCCGCCTTGGTGGTGGCCGCCTCCCGTTGCTCTGAGGCCCGGCCGGACAGCCGTGAGTGTAGTAGATGCGTTGTGATACAGGACCTGCAGCTTCTCGGCACGACCGCGTTTCTGGAGGAAAAACGTGCCTTGCGACTACGCTAAGCGAGGGGGAGAGTGAGGAAAAAAAAGAAGTCCATCAGTGCCAACATTCGCTCGGGTGTACAGCGCTGCTGGCGTTGATAGCGCGGTGTGTGGCTGTCGAAGAATACACGGGTTACGGAAATCTGGAAGTCGGCCACCCTGCGAATCAAAAACCTCTTCGCCATGACGATGCTGCTCGTCCTGCAGACAGAATTAAGTTGGGTGCAGCGCTGGAAACGTGGCGAGCAGGTGCACAGCTGCGCATCATCTCCCGTAGCGACTGATAAGCATAGCAGGGGTGTTGCACCTGCCACGCAGTGGTCTGGTAGAGGTGAAACCCGTCAATAGTGAGAAAGGAAACTCAGTGGCAACTGCCACGAAGTGTACGAGTACATTCGAATTCTGAGCTTTTTGTTCGTTTTTCAGAAAGTAAGAAGAAAAGATGCCCATCGCCTGCCTGATAGTCTGTTGGATGTGGTTCATGACACTGGATGCGTCGTCTCCACTCGTTTGATATGGTTTGCAATTTTGCCCATATTGCGGGACGGGCTGCAGTTTTGCTGGTTCTTGTCATTACACCGACAGCCCTGCTCAAGACCAGTGGCAGCACTCTCAGTACGCCGCCCGTGACGTCACCAGCCCTAGGTGGTCGGCGTCGTCATTGGAGAGCATATGGTTTTGTTTTACAGCGCAAGCTGTTGCACAGAGCTAGCGGAGCCCTCCCTGGCGGATTCATATAGCGTAGATCGTGAACACCCGGTCACGTGTCGTCACGCTACTACCGCCAGCCACGTGCATGCGCGCCCGTTGCCGTCTTTGTGGCAGATCAGCTTGCCTCAAAGTCTGTGTGGGTCTTAGGTCTGAGCGAGGACTCTGGTTCTAGCCGTCAGCAGAGGACACGGCGACAGCGTTCGCATAGTTTTACATTACCGCATTGCGTAGCAGAGAGTGTAAATGCGTGCCAGTTTTTCTTCTTTTTTTTGCGCCGCGCACGATGTAGGAAGTCGCGATATTTCTGTGGCCAGTGTAAATAATGGCAGTGTGGAGGTGCGGGCTAGTTCTTACATGACTGGAAATTCGGCGTCGGCTATGTGAGGGAAAAATGGGCGGCCACCCGCCGGACAAGCAACCTTAATGGGTCGCCGATGCCACGTGACCCTGTGCCGTCGTCATAACCGGCCCACCGGAATGTGAGCAAACTCACCAACGTGGCAGCTGGTGGCTGTTAACGATTGATTGCGAGAGGTTGCTCGCGGAGAGCAGCTCGGGTCGCCCCACCGGTGGCAACGCCTGCCGTAGGGCAGTGGTGGATCCTTAACCGCTGCACCATTGCGGAAGAAGTGGTGTGGGGACTCCCCTTCCTGGGACCTATTGAAAAATTTGCCTTGTAGTGAAAAGGGGAAAACAAACAAACCAGACATTGCCGTATCACCGCTTAGATGGTGCGTGCATCGCTCCTGCGCTGTTGCTTCTCCCGTGCACCTTTTTTTCTCCTCCTCCGTGCATTGTATGGAAATAAAACAATTGAATTCAAGTTGAGAATGACCAATTCCACGTATATGACGCTATCGCGTCACATCCTTAAGGCGGAGTTTACGCGTCCCTTGTTCACATTCGTGTTTGGCCCTTTCATGGAGGGTGCATTCACACGAGCCACAGTGGCCTCCACTTTTGCGTACCTGGAACGTGGCGAAAGGCTGCCGATGTAAGGCAACGGTAGTGCTCTCTGCACGTACATCGGTTGGTGTAACAAACAGCACGAACACGTGGCTAGCCATCATCAGTTTTGTCATCTCCCGGTTGTTGCACTCGCTGTCCTGTCGGAAAGTTCTTTCTTTTTCCGTAGTACATCACACGGGCACGACAAACGGTTGCGAGGCGCTCACGCTGCCGCTGTGTGCCAGCAACGAACGGCCACATCTTTTGAGAGGCCCATGGACCTCCCAAAGTGAGCGTAAGAATGCGGCGGCTGGTCAGGTGGCATACGAACGACGTGCGGGCGCCGCGGAGCTCGCCTCCGGAAGTTATTGTCTGAACGCCGTGCGAAGTTGGCATTGTTATGACTCGTGCCGAGTTGTGCTCAGGCGAGAATTACCTTCGTCGGTGGACGCAAGGTGTGCACGCTGTGCATGCAAAACAGGAACCGCACACAAACCGTGCTCCGTATTCTGTTGACTGGAGCGCTTTCTGCTTCGTCGCCAGTACACTTCCCGTTTCCACTCGGGAAGTGCGCGGAAATACAAGTTCCCAACACGGAAGCACTGGAACGTGCGCGGTCATAAAAATTGCTGCACAGCCTACATCAGCGGGTGGAGGTACCTGTCAGACTTCGACGAGCATATCGAAGTTCTGCAGCGGGGCTGTAAAAATTGGCTGCGCGACCGTCGTGCCTGTTTCGCGGAGCTTTTTTTGACCTAGATTTTGTTGCGGATTCCCAGCGTCGTGGTCGTTGAAACCGTTAAATGCGTCCTTGGACGGCGTCGGCGCTGCTGGAGTCATTTTGAGCCGATCTAATTGCTTAATTAAGAGCCAGACGCATCTCTCTCTACGAGGCCACTCTGGCATTGGCGCGGACAGTTGTCTGCTGAAGGAGGAATCGCGCCCCGCAGTGGAGCGTGGTAATCGAATAGCGGCCGGAGGGGCCCCCCGTCCGACCTGAAATAACGGTACCTTTTAAGGAGCGCCGTTTCAGAAGGGAGGAGGGGCTTCTGCAGAAGGCGCTTGGTCCTCCGCCCGCGTCGCTCTTCCCGTCGGGGAGACTGGCACGTTTCCGACGAGGTCTCGGGGCTCACCGTCTTGGCAGGCCCCGCGGTCGAGCCGTGGACACCGGCGATCGTCGTCGACGGGCCGGAGCGATACACACCCACGTGGCCGCCGTCCGGGGTTGGGGGGGTTGCAGCGAAGAGCCGGTACGGATCCCGTCTCTATTTGAGGAGCGCGGACCCCGGGTTCTAAACTTAGCGCCGCTTCCGCAAGTCGCCGCGAACTGCGGGGAAACCCCCTCGTGCGCGCGACCGAGCCGAAGCTGCGCGTGCGGCGAGCTCTTCGCCGCGCCCGCCACGCCACTTTCGAAAACGCGCACAAACCGACGAAGCGACCGATATCGACTCGAAGGCGCCTGGCCGCCCCTCGCGCGGCTCCGTGACGTCCCCGGGGTATTTTTTGTCCGTGCTCCGCGAGCTCCCGACCCAAGCACCGCGCGGCCCATCTTCCGAGCGCCCCACCGTGCGGGGCAAGCTGGATACCGTCATGCGGCCGTCGTGACGTGGCCCTGCCAGCGGCGGTGAGCGAAGGCGCGCGAGTTTCTGCGACGGGAGCCCCGGCACGTGTGCCCACGGCGCGCCTGTGGACCGATGACGCGGAAGAAGACGGGCCACCCGCCTGCGACTGCCGGCGAAATCCTTGAACTGCGTGGATGCGCCGAGGAACGTCGACCGCACCTCTTTGCGATGGCGCTCGTTCGACCATAGCACTGCGCATTCCGACCACCGGTGAACGTATACGGTGCACCGTGGTGCGCGACGGCCGAAGCCTGCGCGCCACGAAGTGATCTCTGCAGCGACGATACGTTTCGACGCCAGGGCCTTCGGGAGGGCAGCTGGGCCCCGGCGGAGGATTTCTCTCGGCCGCTTGCAGCAGAGGCGCGGCAATGGCCCACGATGTACTACGGGCCGCGGCTGCAGTCTAGCCTGAGCCGGCGGGCGTGGGCCGGGCCCGAAGGCGGCGGCGCCGACATGAGCGAGGACCCGGCCAACTCGTCGCCCAGCACGTCCGGCTACTCGACGCCCTGGTCGGCGTCGCTGCAGCGCTCGCAGGCGCGCCGCCGCCTGGACCACCTCGACGACCGCGCCGACGATGACGACGACGACGACGGGGGCACGAGCACCCCGACGCCGCTGCACCAGCCGCAGCGGTCGGCGGTGCCCCCCGGCGAGGGCCCTCCTCCGGACTGGGGCGGCTCCGACTGGAGGAACAGGCCACCGCGGCGGCGGCGCCCCGCGCGCGCTTCGGACCACGAGCGGTCTCCGCACGCGCGACAGTCGCAGCCGTGGGTGGAGGAGCGTCGCAGCCTGGACGGCGGAGCGTGCGACCCGCACCTGTTGGCCGTGATGGCGGCGGCCGCGCAGCCCTGGATAGCTGCGGCCGCCGCGGCGTCCTCGCCGACGCCGCGCTGCTGCTCGCCGCCACCGCCAACTTGCGGCGTGGGCTGCGCGCCGCCCTGGCCACACCACCAACAGCAGCGCAGGCGCAGCTGCTGTTGCGGCGGAAACGCCGCCAGTGCGAACTGGGCGCTTCCGCCGCACTGCGGCCGCTGCTGTTGTGCCGAGCAGCAGCCGGCGGCCCGCACGTCGCCCTGCCGTTCGTGGCTGCCGGGTGGCCGCTGCAAGGTGCGTGCGTACGCGGCCTCCCGTCTGCGCTGGTCGGCCTGTGCACAGTGGCTGGACCACGTTTAAAATCTGTGTGTTCTGTTTAAGGTACACAGTTTAAAGCCACACACCTGATCTTGCTCACTGGGCATGACTTTAGAAGAGCTATACTCTTGCCTCAATCAGTGTCAATTCCGTGGATCTGACGATCATCCGGGCCACAGTAGTGCGAGTTGTGTCTGGAAGGGTGCGATAACACAGTGCATGCAGTGTTGTGTGGATGGGATTCTACATGGAGCATGGCAGTAATGTTCTACTCTCATAGTATCTGCAACAGAAAGCAGCACTATTGAGCTCATTGTGGGTACAATGCAATAATAATAATAATTGGTTTTTGGTGAAACGAAATGGCACAGTATCTGTCTCATATATCGTTGGACACCTGAACTGGGCTGCAAGGGAAGGGATAAGGGAGGGAGTGAAAGAAGAAAGGAAGAAGGAGGTGTCGTAGTGGAGGGTGGAGGGCTCCGGAATAATTTCGATCACCTGGGGATCTTTAACGTGCACTGACATTGCACAGCACACGGGCGCCTTAGCGTTTTTCCTCCATAAAAACGCAGCCGCCGCGGTCGGGTTCGAACCCGGGAACTCCGGATCAGTAGTCGAGCGCCCTAACCACTGAGCCACCGCGGCGGGTGGCTACAGTGCACAATACTTCAAGTGTTGCACTTCATACTGTGCACACTGGGAACCAGGTTCCTCTGCGTCTTGTTGTGATGTGGTTAGCACTGGTCTTGAGTGACTACACAGCTCTTCTGTGCAGTCTGTATTATTTCAAGCTTTGCTAATGTGGCAGCAGCATGAGCTAGTACTTCCTTGGGTAAAAAAATGTCACCGTTGGTGCTGTAGTATGTCCTTAACAAATACTGCTGTGTTCACCTGCTGCCCAAAGCAAATGCAACCCAGCTGGGTCTGAGTGAAAAGGGAGGACTCTCAGTATTGTGCCACCTGCAGCTATCTGGTACGCTTTGGGCCCGCCCCATATATGCACGAGAGATGGGGTGCACTACATCAGTTACTGTCATTCATTTGCTTAGGCAGGGAGAGAGATACAAGCTCTTTAATGAAAAAAACAGAATTTAGCCAGCGTTTAGCATGCTACTTTGCGCGGGGAAAGGAATTGAGAGATAAAGGTGGAAGGAGAGGGGTGCAGAAAAAGTAAAATAAAACAAATAAAAGGTGAGAAGATAAAATGCAGCCATTAAATGCGCACTAAGGTGCCTCGGTGAGTAATGATGTTACATATGAAATGAAGTGCATAGTGTAATAAATGGGCTAACAAAGTTCACTGCAAAAAGAGTGCATGAGGGCAACATGCAAGGTGAAATTAGAGCTTGTCAAAGTGCCGGGTAGTGTTTGGTAGCTTATAATAAGAAGCCCCACAGTCAAGTAGTAGTAGCATGTGTCACTTGCATGCTTTCCTTGTCAGGTACAATGGGCAAGTGGCAGCATAACGGAGAGCTGTCTGTGAAATGCGCTGCAATTAATCTCTAATGGTGATAGTTGTACACGCGGCTTTCCTCAGGGCGAGCAGCATTGCTCTTGGCATAGTGTATTGTAACTGGGAGCTCTCGCCACTTAAATAGGCACCAAAGGAAGAATCAGTCTAAACAAGAAACTACACTCGACTGATAGATTAGCCATCGGGAAGACTACCAGGGCTCTTTTTTCTTTGCACGTAAAGGTGACAGTATTGCTGAGGAAATTGCAAATATAATTGCTGACATCCTTACTCGTTTACAGCCCCACACAATGATGGAGCTCCTTTTGTCATCTTCGCAATATCATCCCTGCAGGAAATCAGACAAAATGTTAAATATTCTGGTCAGTCAGAGGAAACAAGCAAAGACAAAACCTCCTTCCTGCTGGTCACACTGGCCTTTGTTACAACATTCTTAAACAGACGGTACCGTTGAAATGCTAGCCGTGAACTCCCCTTTATCACCTTCCATGTTAATGGCAGGCCCCCTGTTAGCAAAAGAGCATGAACGAGCCTGAGAGTGATTAGTTGCACTGTTGAAGTTGCTACTCGTGGTGCCGCTAGCTGGTTTTCACAGCACATCCCGTCCATGGCAAAGAAGTATCGCACGTGGAAGCAATGAGCCAATCAGGGCCAGCAAAGAAGGCACATGACCAGGCACATTTACCGGAATTCTCAAGGGGCACTGCTCCAGTCTCTTACTGTTTTATGGCATTTTTGTTTATTCAGGCTGTGTTCTCGATACAAGTGAGGTATTTGCAATTTTGGGGCATAAATCTCTCCGTCTATCTGGACTTGGTATTTCCCTCTAGTCTTCTGACCTGCTGATGAGTGTGTGTGGTGTCCAGCTAGGACCTAGCGTCCAGATAGGACCTATGCTGAGAGTGTGCCTTGTGTGATCATACGTTGTGGGTGGGCAGTGAACATTCTTGCTAGGTGGGCTGCTGCCACTGCTGTTGCTGCCACCTGTTCACCCAGATGAGGGCATGTTCTCCCACCACCTTTTCTCTGATGATGTCTAGATAGATTTGTCTTGGCTGCTCGATCTAGGCAGATGTACTCGGTCATTGCTTTCTTCAGTGTCAGTACCAATACAGTAAACTGCTCCTTTGCCTGGTGTTACTTTATTTAGACATGTATATTTAAGTCTACCAGTTTATACTTTGTCTGCTATTTAGTTTCTGGTGATGTAAAATGGTCTGCCAGGTTTCTAGTGTAGCCCATGTCCACTTTGTTAAAAAAAAAAGTGTCTGTCCCCACAAATTTTAGGGGTGTGTGAATTTTCGAAATTTCGAATACGAATCGAATATGTTTGATATTCAGTTCATATTTGTATTCGAGAATTTCCGAATATTCGAAAATTCCCGAATACTCGGCAGCGATCGTATACCGCGCCGACTTTCGTAAACCACTATCTTGTTTTGGTCAACTACGCTATGCGGGAAAGCCTACTTGAGGAATTTCGCGTGAGGCCCCCGAAGGGGCAAGTCGAGGTGCCACAACAGGGCAAGCGATCCTGTAAAAATCCCAGCTATTGCATGGTGCACTGTAACCCATGCAACTCTTAAGTGGGCGTAACGGCAGGCGTGACAACGTTCGGAGGGCCCCTGTCACTAGGTCAAAAAAATAACCTGGCTGCGTAGCTTTGGTTTCTGAGCTTTACCACTAGCCCGTGGCAATGGCAACTGTCAGCTCGCGCATACGCCAGTAGTCCAATTTCAGCTCCGTGCCACTTTCAGGCGCTGACTGACAAGTCGCTGGTAATTTTTTTTCCTTTTTAGAAGCAGTCTCGCCATTCCGACGTCAATGTGCGTTCCCATCTCGCTTACGTTCGCGATGTCTTCCAGCATGCTGAAACTCAGTGCTCGTCACGGGCTTACATGTGTTTGCACGACAGAGCCACCTCATAAGACTACCACATTTTTTGCATTTTTTTTTTCAGGGCCACGGAGCATTTTATAAATCGACCTTCGAATAACCCGGGCATTTCTGTCGTTTCTTTGAACTCTGAATTAATGAGGTTTTACTAGCCATCATGTTATTTTTGTTTCCGGTCTTGTCATGTTATGGATTTCATTTTGCATGACCACATTACAGGTGGGATACTGTTATGCAGTTCAATTAAGTAGTACACATTTCTGCGCACAGTATGTTTTTTTTTTATATGGTGCTCGGACAGTCTAGTTTTGTTTATTTCAGTTGCAAAGGCCATGCACTATTTTGAAAAAAATATGAGCAACAATGTTTGCTTGTTTATCTTTTCTGAATTTTTTTTTGTGCTGACCAGATACTCGATATTTGAAGCCATTTTTTCTCCATGTTCGTATTCGATTTGTATTCGAAAATTTCAATATTCGCACACCCCTCATAATACCTTCTTCTACTCATGTAATTTGGCTGCACATTGTTGAAGCTGACCATGGGTGGTGCCTCGCGTGGCACTGTGTTGATCTAAGTCGTGTCGCACTTCTTGGAAACCTCATTTCAATGGTGTGTGTTTTGCACAGTGCAGACGCTTGAAATCTTGCTCCAGACTTTTCAAGCTCTTCAAAAGCAGACTGTGGCTGGTAGCTTTCAAAAATGCGTAACTCAAGCAAGATTTAAACATCTTGAACAAGTTGTTGGGAATGCATCTGGACACTTTTTGCCCCTCTACTTTGGCGGAAAGCTTCTGCGCTTGCAGCCTCTAAAGCTCTGCGTAGAACTATTTGCATGTTTCGTGCTGACATCTTTGAATGGCATTCTCACAGCGGTGGTTTGAAACAAGTTCTTGTGCGCACTTGCACTGACACCACACATGCTGTCATGAGCAGAAGTCATGGAGCGCTTGTAAACAGGAACAGCTCATGGTAGCCGTAGTATCATGGTACATTTTATACCTGTTTATGATCATGTGTCTTACATGAAATAAGCTATGTGCATGAAAAATGTCGAACATCCAGTAGATGAGTGCCGTCACTGTGGGAACACTTGCAGGTTGCGCATTTGACTCACATTTATGGGAGTGAGAGCTTGTTTGCATTATGTGAGGTTCCAACTAAGGGGAGCCTTTTTAAT
This sequence comes from Amblyomma americanum, assembly GCF_052857255.1. Taxonomy (NCBI): domain Eukaryota; kingdom Metazoa; phylum Arthropoda; class Arachnida; order Ixodida; family Ixodidae; genus Amblyomma; species Amblyomma americanum. Next base: position 58,219,305 of record NC_135500.1, read on the forward strand.
ATGCAGAATGTTGACAGGACAAAACTGTCAATTGGAATAACCTGGCTGTTCAAATTAAGTGAGTTCAAGTGTAGCCCCTCCACCTGTTGGATCATCTGACTGTTCAGGTGGCGTATGCCCCTTTAGGCGGCTGCTAGGGGTCAGCCTGGGTGACACACTCACTTGGCAGAGCATGGCAGTCCTTGGTTTCATCAGTCAACACTGCGTTTGACCATGTAGTGTGCGCTGACCAGTTCACCTCATGCTGGCTGGCTCAGTTCTTTGGTGAAGATGGACACCAGTCCATTGAAGTTAGGTTTGCTTGCGTCTATCTTTATTCTGATGTTCGCAAGAGAACAAAGGAAGATCTTTCATGCTGGGACATGTGCCAGGCCTCTTATACAGCAATACAATGAGAGCCGTACCGCTTTTTCAAGCTAGGTGTGCAGGCTTGGGTGTGTACGCCTAGAATTTTACACATGTTCCCAGCACCCTTGTGAGGCAGAAGCTGGCACTGTCCCGTGACCCTTTTCCATTTTTCTCCCTTGCAGACTCCCCTGTCCGGTGACTATGGTGATCTGCAGGAGAAGTTGTCACACCTGGAGGCTGAGAAAGAAAACCTGACGCTGCAGGTATCGTAATGGGAGCTGGCATCAGCACCACACTTGTTGCTCTTTTATTTGAAGCGAGGGCAGTTGAGTGTTAAAAATTCTGAAGAATTCTCGTCTCACATCGTATTTTACTTGCTCGGTCAGCATCAGAGTCCCACAATTTCTGCAGCACAGGAAGGGCAGAGCAGTCTGCCATGTGCATACCGTAGTGCTTGTGTGTCCTTTTGTGTTTTTATTCTTTGCATACAAGAGCTGTGCAGTACAACTCTCCTTCATTCAGGTGCAGCTAACCATAGCTCAGCCTTTTCTTACCATAGCGCTGTTGGCTTAGACACTTGGGTCTCTGCAGAGTTAGAAGGCAGACACTGTCGGCTACTTCGTGCGAACCCCCTGTGGTGCAGGTGAGTGTGCTGAGCGACCAGCTGGAGCTGCAGAAGGACAAGCTGGCCGAGCTGGAGGCTGCCCTGCTCGACAAGAAGCTCCTGCTCGACCGCACCGAGCAGCTGCTCAAGCAGGTGGGCACCGTTTGCTCGCAACGAGGCAATGGGAAGGCAGGCCTCTAGCTTTTGGGTACAGCTGTTAGGAATGTGTCACAGGCACACAATAGGTCCTGCCCGCTTACAGGCTTGTAAGGCATTGTGTTAGGGGGGCATCAAATTGCAAACAATGCATTTGGAACAGAATAAGCAAAACAGTATGAAAAAAAATGCAGTGCACACCAAAAATACTTGAACACACGAAAGAAGAACAAATTAATAGACCTAACAACAGGCAAATAAGAAAAAAGATATGCAATGCAGGTTAAAGCACAACAGCAAAATAATAAGTGCATGTAGCTCATTTTGTTATCAGCGTGCAAACAAACAAGCTGTGATATAGTACATTCATGATATGATGAGCAAAATACTACTTACAGATATGAAAAAAAGAAAACAAAATGCATAAAAGAAGACGCAAGTTCAAGCATTGCATCAAAATGGTACTTAACAGCTGCAGAAAGGCAAAAAAGGCATTAAAAAGATGTCACTGAAGACGTGTTAAGCAATGGTTTCAGTAAAATGTGGGATAAGTTGGTGATGGAATGTATCTGGATGAGACAGAGAAGTGATGCTATCTGGTAAATCATTCTATAATCTGATGGCTGAAGGAAGTGCCGATGAATTAAAAGCTATTGTGTCACCATAGATCTGTGTGAGTATGAGGCAAGGTGTCCTCCCCTGTGGGGGGCGGTGTCATTGTAAGCTGGCTCATTGTCTTCCTGGCATCAAATAGGTCCAAAAAAGACAGTCTTCTCACCGCGGTTGATGTACAAGCACATTTGTGTGTGTTGCAATATGCTTCATGTGCAGTCACTGTCACTCCCGTGCAAAGGTGCAGTGGAGGATGTCGATATTTCATGCTGGCCAGGTGCCACTGGTTCTTGCATGATGCTGTTTGGTTGCCTGCTTGCGCTTTCTTTGTGACAGCTGTACTTAGGTTGCTGCCCGAGTGCACAGTCGTCTTTCTCACTGGCAGGAGATGATGCTGAAGAAGAAGATTGAGGCTGACCGGCTGGAGCTGCTGGCAGACCTCCCTGCACTCAAGCTCAAGCTGGTGACGGCTGAGCGCGAGAAGTCCGAGCTCGAGAGCAAAGTCAAGAAGCTCGAGGTGAGTGGCCTCTGTGGGTAAGCCCATGTGCACTGCTTAAGCAATTCATCTGTTGAGTGCCCTCAATTTTGCTCTGTTGTGTGGTTGACCAAAGCCATTCTACACTGCTGTGTGCCCGGCAGGGATTAATCATCTCCTGGAAGTTTGGCTTAGTGCAGAGCGAGATTTACTCACCTTAATTCGGAATTTAGCAGGTGCGCATCTAATTGACAGCAGCAGTCATCATTCTTGGGTGCATTTGCTACTAGTAAAGGGGTGTGGGGATTGGGTCCCCTTTAACACGGCTGCACTCAGGTGGCATGACAGGTAGCAGTACAAATGTCATGCCACGTTGCAAAAGCAGAGTCAGTCCACAGATAATGATTGTGATACACGAAGCAGCTGTAGCCTTATGGCTGTGCCATAGGGCAGACTGAGCTCTACAGTAAGGGGGTTAAAAAAAAACCTGCAAGTACATCTCTGCGATGGAGGGGAAACACAAAGAGGCTGCTGGGCTGTGCAGTGTGAGGGCACTGTAAAGGTAGCCAGGTGGTTGAAATTATTCCACAGACCTCCATTGCAGGCACCTCTTTCTTCTTTCACTCCCATGTTCCTCCCTACTCTTAAGGTGTGCTGCAGGTGACCACCCGAGACAATTACTGCCCCATTTTCCTTAACTCAAAACCAGTTTTGAATGTTTTTCCTCAGTGATTTTTTTCCTACCTTTCCTCTAGTGTGAATACCTTGACAAGCAGGATACAGGTGGGTGTTTGGTGATCTAGGTGTACACCTCAACCATGCTGTGAGGAAAGAGATGAAGGTGGGAGGGAGGGAAGGAAGAAAGAGGCACTGTAGTAGAGTGCTCTGTTGATCCATGCCATACCTGTGTCGGTCACTGTGGCTGTCATGGGATAGTTTTGCATTTGCATGAATTTGCATGAATCACCTGCTTCAGAAAGCATCCCATGTTAGTATATACAAACCCTAGGACATGAATATAGCGCAAAATTTTTTTCGGTACTTTTTTTCAGTAGCTCAGCCATCAGACTTGTGAGCAGTGAGGAGTAGCCAACTTCTAGACACTCTTAGGGCGTTGAGGCAAAGCGCAGGGTGGACGAAATGGAAGGGAAGTAGTGGTTTGTAAGGGCAGGCAGTGAAGAAGCCGTGTGGAGGGAAGGCAGAGAGGGTGAGTGGGTGCAGGACTTGACAGCATGAAGCACTTAACAGCACTTTCACACTTTCAGGCACCGGAAACGTTATTATGCTTGATTATTACGCTTGATTGTGTTGAGCTTTTCTCAAGCATTTTCTTTGGAGCAACATTGAATGACATGGAAGACAATGTCATATTCATAAGGGGGCAGCTCTTGGGCTTTTGTTGCATTGAGCTGTTTGAGATTGCTTTTTAATTTAGCTGAATTTTTTATTTATTTCTTTAGAGCGTTAGCTTCTATTAAATCCCTTCACAGTTTCGTGCAGTCGGTGGCAGCATACACAGCACCACCTGCCTCTGTTGGCAAGTGGCATAGTGGAGAGAGGAAGTCACCCTCTCCACATTTAGGAGAGAGAGAGAGAGGGTTGGATGTGACAGGTGGAAAAGTGTAAATCCCTCCCCATTTTGGGGAAAGAAGGAAGATGGAAGAAGGAGAGGGGATGGTAGGGGACAGGTGACCATGTGGCTCGGGCGTCTGGCTCGCAAGGGGACATGGTTGATTTGAAACTCGCCACCGGGCAAGAAGTGGTACTAGTGTCCCTCAGCCCAGTACTCACCCGCCGCGGTGGCTCAGTGGTTAGGGCGCTCGACTACTGATCCGGAGTTCCCGGGTTCGAACCCGACCGCGGCGGCTGCGTTTTTATGGAGGAAAAACGCTAAGGCGCCCGTGTGCTGTGCGATGTCAGCGCACGTTAAAGATCCCCAGGTGGTCGAAATTATTCCGGAGCCCTCCACTGCACCTCTTTCTTCCTTTCTTCTTTCACTTTCTCCTTTATCCCTTCCCTTACGGCGCTGTTCAGGTGTCCAGTGATATATGAGACAGATACTGCGCCATTTCCTTTCCCCCAAAACCAATTATTATTATTATTAGCCCAGCACTCAGCTAGTTTCTTTGCTGTCACACTGCAGCTAACGCTCAGTTTTTCATTTTCCTCAAGTTTCGATCTCATGTCACTTCTGTGGTCGTGTTACATTTGTGCAGATGCAGTTGTAGAAAGGGACAAGAAGAAAAGGAACAATGGTCTGTTTTAAGGCTGAAGTTCCTGGAGACGTGAGGGATTTGATCACTGGGCATAAACAGTTCTGGAGCATGTGTGCAGAGTCAGAGGAAGTCAGTTCTGGTGCTGAATGGTTTGTAGACACATGGCACAGGATTAAGTTTGAATCATTAATGCGCACACACACACACACAAACACGCACGTACACATGCACGAACACACACACAATGCAGGCCTAGTAAGCTGGCCCAGGAATCAAAACTCCCATCCTAAAGGCTTTGTAGGGTTGTGTTGTAAGCTTGGGCACATTGTTGTAATTGTTCACGAAAGGTTCAAATCCAGTCTCATGCTGGTGGCATCTACTGGCTGTAGAGATAATTGTCTGCTTGCATGCACTGTCTATGCTCTTCGCAGTTATAGTTTTATGTGCTACACGTATAGGTATAATGGCTAACTCGTGCAGTTTTTTTTAGGCCAATTTCATGACCCCGCTTTTACAATTCAGGGTGGCAGTGTTCTAGTAGAGACACATCATAGGGACTGGGGTGGTACCAATGCATCCTAGTGCCATACCAGTTGTTACTGTGTTACATGGTGTAATCATTTCAGTAAGCTGAGAAAAGCCTTGATTTTGAATACATGGGTGCTTCTTTGGGAGAAGTGTGGTCCCATAAAATTGTGGTTGCGACTCCCACTGTAATGCTCATATTGTAAAGAGCAGAACTGCACTATGTTTACGCCCATTGCTGTGGAGTTTCGCCTTGTTTCGTTAAATAAGTTCAGAGGGCAGTTGTAAAAGTATGACTTTGATATGCTGTCCGCTCACAATGGTGATAACACAGGTAATGACACGTGTGCGGTGCCATTCATGCCTCAGTAATTCCACATAGTGGCTAGTGCACAAGGAAGACGCACACAGAAAGAATCCAGACAGGACAAATGCTAGCCATAGCGCGCTACCCATTATGTTGAATTATAGCAACCAACTAGCCCAAGTAAGAGCCTTCTCACTAATTGCACTGATCAATGTGTCACTTACACATCTAGTTGGTGTGGCTTGTAATGCGGCCTTTCCTGTTCCTTATGCCTTAGGCTGGCTCATGAGGAGAGGTGATATTTTATAACGGATACTCATTGTGGGTGCAACCAGTCCTTTACTGATCATAATGCATCCTGCCAAGTGCGCCTCATGAGACCAATACATAACAACTACCAGTACATGCTTCACATCACCTGAACGTTGCGCAGGGGGACTAGACAGCAGTGTGTAAGACTCTTGTTTGTGGACCACCAGTGCCTTGTTTTTTCTTCTGTGCAAAAGTCGACTGGTCACCTGTCAGTGGCAGTGGCTAGTTTCACCTGCCATGCATTGCTGCCCTCTGTCTCTCGTCTGGAGAAGAAAATTCAGTTGAGGCAAAGTGTGTGTGTCCTTGTTGTGCAGACGGACGTGGTGCTGCTGCGCTCGCACCTGGCCGAGCGGGAAGCAGAGCTCATCACACGGTGTGGCCGGGTGGCCACCTCCCACCATGGCTCAGTGTCCTCGGTCGCCGACAGCTTCCGGGGTGTTACGCCTACCAAGCTGGGTGAGCTCCGCTGCTCATGCTGCCTATGCTGCCCTTACATGCCCCTCCCTGCACACACAGTTGAGTGTGCGAGTATTTGGCAAACATGAGCCAAAACCACACTGAGCGGTGCAATCTATGCTATCCCGAGCCTTTGTCTCCTGTCTCAGAGACATCCTTGGTAACACAGCGGTGCGCATGCTTACTACGAGGGTGGGTCAGGTTGAATGCATTGGTGGTGATGGGATAAAGCAGCTACCCTGGGCTGTTCTCCGCTTCCTGCTATTTGTCTTGATCACTTGCAGTTTCCTTCGAAATACTTGTGCTGTAGAAACGAAAAATAACAAATATCAGTGGAAAGGGTCGAAGACACATCTGAAAGCAATTAAAACTGTGGTTTGATCCATTTTTTTTTTGAAGAACACAGTTGCAAACTGCGGCTGATTCCATAGAAAGCTGTAGTTCAAGTCAAGCACTAAAGTAAGATTTTTAAATTCCAGTAAACATAAGAGGAACCAGAAGAGACTGCAATGGGCCACCTCTGGTGAGCAACCACGACCCCCGCAGGCTTTGTGAAGCCATAGCTGCCATTTTTCCTGCCGTGTGTAACTTAGCATTAAAGGAGCAGGGACACCAGATTTTGGTTGTGTGCTATTTGTTTTGGAATGATCCTCAAGACATTGGTAAACATGAATCAGCACATCGAATTTTCCAGCACGTGGTAAATGATCTATAATTAAATTTTTGTTTCATGTTTCGATTTCTACACACAAGCAGTGGCTGTGATGCACAGTCGTCCACACATCTTTCTAGAGTGCCCGAATGGTACACCATGCAGTCCCCTGCTTCTGACGTGTCTCATCATTTTGGGTCACCCACATTGCCATGGTACTCCCTGTCCTTGAAACTGGCCTCTTATGGCTCTGCCTCCCATGGGGGTTTGAGTTTGCCTTGCTGTCATTGCGCTGCTGACAAATCTAGCCCACAGTGAGGCTTGGTCGCCATCTGGCCAACACGTACTTTTTACGACGCCTGTGAGGACCGACGGAGATGGTGCGAAACCGACCCTCGGGGACTTCCCTTGCAGGGGCAGACTGGAAGGAGCGCTCACCCGGCCCTGGCGATGGTGACAAGCAGACGGTGAGCCTCCTTGGCATATCTGCCTGCAGTGGTGTCAGGGCATAGCGGTGGAAGGTGGGGTTATGGCAGGGGAGTGCCTCTTGTTCAGTTGAGGTTCACATTTTAGCTGTGGTAAACCATTCAACCACTCTTCTTGACTGCAGTATCATTGTACAGAACAAACTTTTGCTGCATTGCCTGAAAAGCACGGGTACTCATCTACTGCACTGTCTGATCACAGAGTAGAGTGGCAAAGCCAGCAAGGGAAGGTGCCTATATGTAGTGCTCACACCATCATGTGTGCCATGGTTGTGCCATCACCACAGTAATGAGGCCAGATGATACCATAGCAGTTGGGTGATGCTTGAAAGGATACTGTACAAAATAATTAGGTGGTTGTACAGTGGAAGCATGGCATTGGCAGTTATCGTGAGTGATAAGATAGCGCGGAAGCTCAATTGTTTGCTTACCACATTTGCTCAAACTGATTAATTTGATCAACAATGCAAAGCAGCACGTCCAACACGCTCGCAGTCATTTCTAAATGTGTGAAGCCATCATGTATATGTGGCTTAGAAACTGTACTCCAGTCAGTTCCCTAATTAATCGTGCACAAGATGGCTTTCGCTGAAATTTACATCAAAGCCTGTCGGCACAGTGCAATCATACCTAGCAAGGCAGCTTCATTTCATGCCAATCGCGCTCAAAACCAGTGCTTATTATGCTATTCCAGCGCATCAGTCGTTTAATTTTTTTGATGAAAGTGAACAGTTTGGGGGTGACATTCATTCAGCCATTTCTTGACACTAAAGTCCAAGGTAGTTTAAAAGCCTAAGCATGAGCTTCATATCACGGAGAAGCATAAGAGTTCAACACTCCACTATGAAAAGTGCAAAGTTGAGCATGAAGCCCCCCCAGTAATCAGGAACACACACACACAAAAATCAGCAGATGGTTTAGCATGGCTAAGTGCTGAATATCATGTAGTAGCACCAATTACAGTGGGCACTTAAGGTCCTTATGTGCTAAAGGCATTTGACCTAAAGGCCTTTACAATAAAGACCTTTACCCAGGGAACATTTGCCATGAAGGTCTTCACCCTAAGGCTTTTGTCCTAAAGGCCTTTGAATTAAGTGCCTTTGCCCTGAAAAACATTTACATTGAAGACCTTCACCCAGAAGGCCTGCCAGGCGTACACAGCTGGCAGGTCGCCCACACACAACCTAGTGGTCAGGTGGGCCGCCTGCCCCAAAGCAGGCTTCAGGGAGGAACGTGCGTAGCACTGAAATCGGAAAATCTGCCTATGTGTAGTAGTGTTGCCGCACTAAAACGTGCTTTTTATAGCTGCCAGTGACTTTTTCAGGTCACAGAGGCAAACCTTTTTCTACTGGTTGCAGAGTTTTGAATTAAGAGATTTGGAGCTTTCCATAAACTTTCCCGATGCATAACATGTCTAGATAAGGCACCTCATGCTGTGGTTTATATTTCTATTTTTTTTTTGCTCACCTTTCTCGCAACCACAGCGGTGGCCTAGTGGTTTGAGCATCAGCCTTGCATGCGGGAGGTGCGGGGTTCGATCCTCAGTGCTGCCAGGTACCCACCGGTCATACAATGGGTACAAGCTTCCCCTAGCCTGGTGCTCGGCTTATGCAGGGAGAAATGCTTGGGAAATGGGTCTTTGACCCCATCTCGAATAGAAGAAAATACTACCTTGCGCCATGGAGCTCTTTAGCTGCAGATGCCCTTGTGCCATAAAAAATTCGTCACCTCTGTCGCGTTGCAAAACCTGTGAATCGGAAGTGTCACTCTGCAGCTGTGCACAGTGTTTGCCAAGCCCCGCCTACTGCACATAGAATGAATAAAGAATAACTGAGTGGCACTAAAGAGTGCATCTCTCTCTCCCCAACCCTGTGTGTGCAGTTTAGTGAAGCCCGCCTGCACGAGAAGCCCCCCATGTGTCCCTCACGGAGTGCGTCAGCCACTCTGCCCTCTCCCCCGGGTGCCCTGCGGTCCAGCACGCCCCTACAGCTGTCGCCTCGTCCCAGCAGCGACGATGGCTCACATGTGGTGCGTGGCTCAGCTGTTCATGCATCCTGCTGGGAACGCTGCTAGTGCAAACTCTACAGGGCTGTCTGCTTGGATTGCCTTCAGAACCCTCTAATACTGAACGAGCCTTGTCTCTTGACGGCTATGTGCTAGGAAACGAATTTCTCAAATCGGAGCATCCACCATGATGCCGTTGCGTTGGAAGTAGCCGAAGCAAGCCTTTGGTTAAACAGATCACATCCATGTGGATGTAACAGGGTGTTTTCTGTCATTAGGCACCGAGGGTGCTGGGGGCGTTCAGCTGCAGTTGCCACAGCAAGGGTGAAAGGGCAGTCTCATATCACTGATTTGAACCACTGCTCCAACCTTTGCCAGCAGATATTCCTGTCATATACTGCTGTTTAATTTCTGCAGCAATTAATGGCATGTCTTCATGTACATTTTGCGCTGTCGCATAGGTGGAAAATGCATAACCATTGTTCCGCTGCAATCCTGAAAATTAAGGACAAGAAAGTTATACTTTCATGTGGGGCTGAACCCCATCAGCCATGTTGTTGAGAATTGGATTTAAGGTGCGAAAATATGCTAGTAGTGACGCACAGTGGCGCTCGACTGGTTGCGACTACAACTTGGCCTATAGTTTGGAATGGTGCTCCGTATATGGAAACCGCAGCCATTGGTGAAAGGTTGCTCTTGCCTGGCCTGCTAGTCTTTGCGGCTGCCTGCCTGGTCATTTTGTGTTTGCTTGATGACATGGGATCGTCACATCCGTATGCCTGTATTGTGTGCGCTCTGAGTGTTCACTGGTCTCCCAACTCCTTAGTTGTAATTCCCACTTGTCATATCTTTCTCACTGATGCTTTGGAAAGCGCAACACGCGATGGTGATGGTGAAACGTCTCATAAACGCTGCCTGCCCACTTGTCTGTGGCGCTTCTGCGAGTAAGACTGTCATATCCGCTGACTGGTCACAGTGGGTGTGGTCAGTTGCACATTCATTAAACATTCAAACAAAACACATGCAAAGGAATGCCTGTGTACCAGGGCAGTCATATTGCAGGTATTGTATTTACTCGCGTAATATGCACCCTCAAGTAATTTGCAGACCCCTAATTTATTTCCCAGGTTTTTTTTTAAGTTTTAATTGCACATGCTACACTCCCTGCTGCACCAGAACTTACGCTAACTTTCCCAAAACAAACAGAACAAAGGTTTCCAGGCAAGGCATGTTTTTCATCATCATCATCATCATCATCAGCAGCAGCAGCAGCAGCAGCAGCAGCAGCAGCAGCAGCAGCAGCAGCAGCAGCAGCAGCAGCAGCAGCAGCAGCCTGACTACACCCACTGCAGGGCAAAGGCCTCTCCCATGTCTCTCCAATTAACCCTGTCCTTTGCCAGCTGCGCCCACCCTGTGGCTGCCAATTTCTTAATCTCATCCGCCCACCTAACCTTCTGCCGCCCCCTGCTACGCTTGCGTTCTCTTGTAATCCACTCCGTTACCCTCAAGGATGAGCGGTTATCTTGCCTTCGCATGTTTGTGTTCATGGTCATTTTGCCTCCGTGCAGCTGAGCGTGACCTGTGGGAATGAGGGGAGGGGGGTTAGGTACCCCACACTGGCTGCGTCTTCTTGGGCATAATCATTATCGCATGTGAGTCATCGCTGGATTTCTGCATTTTCGCTTTTCAACTTTTTTTATGCTTTTTCATCACGCTCAAGTTGAACAGCAGCTTTTGGTAGCCAAAAGGAGGAGTGTTGTTTTGGTACTGCGTATAGTTTTGTTTGTTTTTATTCAGTAGCATCTCTTTAGTGATGACATGGTGTTGCCAACTGGACGTTGCAGCTGAGCAGTGTGCGCCAGTACAGCAACAGCCTGCCACGTTCGCACGGCCACCAGGTGAGGCGGTCGGCTGAGGAGCCTGCCCCTTCACCCCCCACTGCTGCTGCCGTGGCTGCCCCCGAGGCCAGCAGCCGGGACGTCTTTCGCAGCCGCAAGAGCTCAGCGGGTGTCTCCTTTGGTAAAGGCTTTTTCCGCTTGCGGTCCTCTCGCCGGGCCTGCAGTGCACCCGAACTAGGTGACGGTCTTATCTCTTTCTTTCTGCACCTCCTCTACCTTGGGTCTCGCATGAGGTGGGACGCTTTCCATTGGGCATGCATTCCGTTTTTCACTAATCAACATGCTGTATAGAACACCTTCGGCCTATCTCTCTACCAAGGTGGAAGGCATTTGCTTCAGGGCACCAGGCAGAGGTGGGTTCAGACATGAGTTGCAGTGGTGTAATGATCACGGATGTGAAGGTTAGGTACTTATGGTGCATGCTGTACGGTATACATGACATACAATTAAACCTGGATATAACAAAACTGAGGAAAGTGTGAAATTTTTCGTTACATGCTGCATTTTGTCACCACTTTTCACATGAAAACTTGGAACACTGTGCAGAACAGAAGCCGGAATGAAAAATAAATGTAGACAGAATGGCCTAGCAAATACGTTCACAATAAGCCCCTGTTACCCGAAGGCATAAACGTAGTGCGACATTTCGCGGTCGCATTGAGAGTATGAACGCAGCAGCATCCGCCACCGTCCCCCCGAGGGATCGCACACCGCCGTTATGTGCAGAATGGGGAGAGTGGGGGAGGCAGGGACAGTTGGAGGTACCTGGCTCTTTCCCCGTGCTCGGCTCCCGTAAACGCAAAAAAATAAAAATAAACTGTATGCCAGTCTGGCCGTCCACCGTAGCCCTTGAAAACTGACTCTCCGCCTCGGGTTGCCGGCGGTCTCAGTCGTCCCCACTTCCCACACCCCCCCGCTCCTGCCACGCATCTGCTCTTGGCGCCTGAATCACGTGAGCAACCGAGCTGTGGTGATAGGTGCCGCACTGCATGTCTCGTGTCTCTTTTGTTACATCGTGTTGTTTTGTGCTGCTTTTGGACATGAGCTATTGTAGCGCCACTTCGTGGTAGGCAACAGGGCCGTTCGATTCGCCTGCACTTCGTGAACTGGTTCTCGCGGTGCTGCACTTCGCCATTTGTTTCAGCGGTGCAAGATGGCGCCGTCTGCACGAAGCCATTCGTTTCAAAAAAGTGCAGACGTTGGGCAGGTCTAGTTCAGGAAAAGGTCAGGAAAACTGTGCACCTCCTCAGCAGTCGGTGCCGAAATCGTGCAGCTACAGCCGCCATGGAAGCAGACGATGCCTTGCGTGACGATGGCTTGTGCGTTGTGATAAATGCGGCGAAGGGACTCAGGTTTATCCGCTCGGCCTGTAACTACTTGCAGCGATTTCTGTGCAGTGTGTGCGCAGTGAAGCGCAGTGAACTATCACTGTGTGTGTCAATACTTCTGTGCTGGTGTGCCCACGTGCTGTGAATATTACTCGTGGACAGGCGCGCGAACACAGTGCAAAAGCGACGAAAGTGCCCACCCGCCAGCCGTCACAACCGTGGGTCAGGTGCGCGTGCACCTCTGTTGTGTTGCGTAAAAGAACACTCGTGCGTTTCGCACCAGCTGCCGCAAGGTGCATGTGCATCGATCTAGGCTGGTTCATGGCAGCACTTCGCTGCGATGTTGTGTTCAAAAATGTTTAACGCGATTCGGGATGTTGGCAGCCGTCGAGCTGGGCGACGCCAAGGCTAGCAGATGGCCAGGCCTGCACTCAAACATTCGTTTTGAAAGCAGTCAGTGCCAAGCTGCACTTGAACTGCCGGAACTGGCGCTGCATGCTCGCGGCACCCTAAGCGGCACTGCTTCAGAATTTTAGAGAACTGGTGCAGCGAGTGCAGGCGAATCGACGGACCTTAGAAAAGCGAAAGTGCATAGAATGCTGCGTTTGCCATGGAGAGGCACCGGTCGCGCTGGTGCATGGCATGTCGTGTCAACTGCATTCGCTCATTGTGATGTTCCTGTTGCAGCAGTTCGTGTCTTAACTCGTGTGATTTGGCAATGTTTCAAGTAACGCAGCAGTAGTTAATGGATAGCTGGCGTGGTGAGTTCGTTATATCAAGGTTGGCCCCTCCAACGCCTTCGTTACGTGGTGTTCGCAAGTAGCAAATACACACGCTTCAGTAGGGGTAGCGTTAGGGAATTAAGAAACATCGTAATATGAAGGAATTCGCTACATGGAGGTTTGTTAATCCAGGTTTAACTGTATGTGTGTTGTAGTGAGTTGTTGCTGAAACGGGAAACTGAGAGAAACTCTTCATGTTTTACTCAATATGAGAGCACTGCCTCACACGTGCCAAGCTTGCACCAAGACCCTAAATTCATATTCTGGGATATCATTGTTCACAGAATTGAGTCACACCGTTTACGTTTCGTAGTTCTGTTCTTGCTAAACTCATCAGCCGGGCAAAGTGAGCACTCTTAAAGGGGTACAGACACAAAATTTCGAACACAAAAAACCCGATATTGTTTATTTCATGGCTGTAAGGAGATGCCTTCTAGCAAGTTGCAGTTGCAGGCATCGAGTGGAACGTAAGTAATTTAATATGATTTTGGATGTCGTCCGAGGAGTCGTTCTGGATTGCAACCTGCATCGAGCGATGTCATAATGCATTTGCCCCAATTATTGTGACATCACAATCAATGCTTGCTTGAGGAAACAACCAGTGCTTGCCAGTGACGCCGGCTTCATTGGTATTGTGGTAGTCCAGGTTGGCCGCTCAGACGTGATTTCATGCACTTCAGCACTGGCGTCGACTGAGACCGAAACTGGTGGTACAGGATCATTTGTAATTAGTTATTAATGCTGTGCACAGGTGTTTTGAGTTAATTTTCACGAATACTAGGTCCATAGGTCTCTTTCAGGGCAGAAAACAGACACCCCATAACTTTGTGCCTGTAGCCTCCATCTGTAGTGATGTGTATTAGGGGGCAGAACTTTGCTCTTTAAGGGCAGCTCTGAGAAATGAAGGTCATTGGTTACGTGACCCAACAGAGCAATAAGTTAACGTTGTTAAGCTTAGCTGTTCTGTGGGCACAGGTATCCCTCTAGTTTTCATGCTCATGGTGGATGTGCAGGTTAGGATTTTTTCCATGTTTTCAGCCTTGTTCAGAGTGCTGTAGAGGTGAGTCAGGGCGAGGTGGCAGCATTAGCTGTGCTGAAGCTCTGTGCTGTGTCGGTGTGGGGGTTAAATGGTCAGAAAAGCACTAGTAATTAAAAGTGGAATTAAAGCAACGTGTTCGATATGTCAGTTTGCTGGCATGCCCAATGGAAAGCAGCTCCTCACTTGTTTTCTCTGTTGTATCTTGTCTCTGAACTGTCTGCGAGGCATGCAGTGTTTGGGGTTCTCCTGACTGTGCTGTTGGTTCTTTGGCATGTTTTTTTTGTTTTTCATTGTCTTGAATCTCTCATTGGCTGATCAACTCGTATCGAACTTCTTGGCACTCTTTCTGGAACTGCTGTGTAGAAGCCAGCTTGCAACCTTTCATTTTTTCCGCACTGTTTTGCCTTGGCTGGTGGTGTCTCTTATTGGCCCCACTGTTTTTGGTCAAAGGGGCGTAAGTACCTTTTGTCTTTTTGTGAAGGTAGCAGTGAGCAGACAGGAGTAAGTGCTAAGAGAATTGAGAGAAAGTATAGTAACTAACTTAAAAATATTAACTCAGCATGCATGCCACAAGCGTGTTTGGTGGCAGTGATAGCAGCATGTATGTGCATTGGATGGTCGTCATGTCAAGAATAAGCATCTGTGTTGGCTGTGTGCAATTTAAAGCTGATGACAAACTTTTGAGGTACAGTGCCAATAATGACTCTGCCAACTTGAACATCGTAGAAACAGCTGCATGTAGCTACAATCATTCCAGAGATACGCTCACTTCCCATGTGACATGATGAGAAGGACGTGTGCTGGTGGCCTTGAACAAAGGACATGAAAAAGCAAACATTACAGAGCTCCAGCAGCATTAGGAGACCTTTCATTGAACAATGGTCTAGTAACACGCTATTCCTTCTGTATTGCACAGTGGATATTGCACATTTTATCTAGTGAACAAGAAGTGAAGGGAGAACTTAGTACAGGATGACTGTATTTTGTGAAGTGGCATTACGTGCAACCAGATGAATTCAGTGTTTAAATTTACAGAAATTGTATTTGTCATCACTTGATGGCTACACGTGCACCAACAAAGGTCACGCCTTCAAATTAAATAGCGTCTACGAGCTATGGTCCCACCCGATGAGTAACTCTGCACAAGCGGCCAGCGAACACACTAGTCTGTTTTGAGCAACAGGAGGAGTCCCGTGTATTCAACAAGAAATGTAGCGATACTGCTGGACACGCACAAGCACAGTCCTACTACAAGTGCATGATGCTGTGCTAATGTCCAAGCCCCTCGATGCTACAACAATTAGAGTATTGCAGCAGCCACGGCGGAACACTTCACCAACTTCAGCTCATCGTGGTGCAGTTGACAAGGCTGCTGGCAGTGCACGGTTGCTCTCCCAGCACAACATGGTGCTAGCACGCTCAAGCAGACAGTTCGACACAACTGCGCGCTCAGCACAGGACATGTGTCGTCCACTTTGTTCCATCCTTGTGTTTTAAGCGCGACAAGTTGTGTCCGGATACAAGCGACCAGACTGCTGGCGCCATGGCCACTCATGCCAGGTACCGCTTCTGACTTCGCTCCGGTGCTCGCTGCCAGTGGGCCAGTCTTGCAAAGCCAAGAAAGACACCGCTTTCACAATGCTTGGTTCAGGAACATCTTAGTAGCTGACCTAAGCCAGTGCAACCACGGTGCACACAGGCAGTGCTACTGTGCTGAATTCCCCTGGTGGGCTGCTTGTGTGGCCACTGTCTACTGCCACCATGATTATGTGCATGCTCGTCATGCTCCTGGTGAAGAACTTGTCGGACACGCAAAGTAGCATTACCCTCGGGGTGCATTTGTGGGCACACGAATGACAGTGCAATTATGCACACAGCCTTGTGTACAGTGCCTACGGGAAGGGAGGGCACACACAGCTTAGATTTCGAGAA
Source organism: Amblyomma americanum (assembly GCF_052857255.1). Lineage (NCBI taxonomy): Eukaryota > Metazoa > Arthropoda > Arachnida > Ixodida > Ixodidae > Amblyomma > Amblyomma americanum. The sequence continues at coordinate 58,235,436 of NC_135500.1, forward strand.
GTGAGCAGGCCTCTCGGGTTTAATGCAGTGGAACGCAAGAGTAGCCATATTAAAGGTGCACTAAAGAGGAATCTGAACTCGTATGCAGAAGGGTTGAAATGCGGGCCAGTTGGTTCATAGTAACTTGAAAAAAACCAGTCACAAAAGACAATGGGCAAGAGAAGGAGTGTACACGCCACAACGACTGGACTGTCGACTGGACTGTCAATTCAGTTGACAGTCCAGTCATTGTGGCGTGTACACTCCTTCTCTTGTCCATTGTCTTTTGTGACTGGTTTTTTTCAAGTTAATCTAAACTCATTTTTTTAACGCGGGAAGTCTATCTACACGTTCCGGGCATTCTTAGAAACCTCGAATTATTGTCCTGTGCGGCCGATGCCCTAACTAAATCGGATTAAACGTCTTGGCTCCCGCCTTATTTTTTTAACTCAATGCGGTAGGTAGGAGGAGTCAACCAATGCGTCAGCCAGTACCATGGCGGCTTGCCGCTCTGCCATCGGCAGAGTGATACGTAAATCAAAGCGTCCACGCGTATTTTTATTTACGTGGGCCTAATTTGCGGCTATATTGTCTGTGACTGAAACTGCTTATTGACAGGAACCTAAAAAACAAAATACCATATTTACACGACTTTAAGTCGACTCGAATGTAAGTCGAACCCCCCCAAATCACATTTCCGAAAAATAAAAGAAAGCTTCCAAATTTGTTTAAGCGTGGCCTGAAATAGTTGAATGCGATAGCATTATCCAGCGGCCGCTGTTTATCTCCAGCCGCTGTTGGCTGCCGCAAGCGGACGTGCCCGTGGGCACATTCCAAAACGAAAATGTATTAGTTACTGGACTACTCGTCCACACTTGCGCCGTGCTGCCGTCGTGATCACTGCTGCGGTCCCACAGCATGTCGGTCTAACGTCGTCGTCCAGCGAAATCCCACACTTCGCAAACAGCCACATCACGACATCGCATGGAACAGCTGAAAATTTTGCCTTGTTGCAGCTGCCACACCTGTATCACCCGTTGCGAACGTCGAAATTGTGGCCCGCCGGGCAGCTGTTTGTTTCTTCGGCGTAAAGAATGGCAGCCATCTTGAATGTAGCCATGAACGAGCGCCGGCCACTTGCCCGATCTGGAGCACAAATGATGACTGATGAAGCACTACATTAAACACTTGTGAAACACGGCCAGCTGTAGTCAAATGCGTCAGAGCCAAAGAGAAACTACGCACGAATGGCGTTGGCTCTTCCATTGGCTACTGACACTCCCTGGCACCGCTGCCGTTCCGAATGGGGGTGCCGCCTCGACTGGAACAGCGGCCCTTCCATCAACTACCAACGCTCCCTTCAGCGCCGAGTGCGCATTTGAAAGTAAAAAGAAAACTTGTTGGACGCTTGAGCTTCCCGTAGAACGCGATTGCGTTATCGGGCCGCCGCCGCTTCTCAGCAACCGCAGTCAGCAGCCACGTGTGGGGTGCCAGTTTGCTGCTTATCGTTTTTACGTGTGCTTTTACGTTGCGTAGGGCCGAGGGCTATCGGCATAGGAATTTTGGCGGGCTTTCACAAGGCGTAGTCGGCCGGACGATGGGTCGGCAAGCTAGGAAAGTTAAGGTGGACGAGGACGGGGAGTTAGTACAGTGCCAGGAGTGCGACCGTTGGTGTTATTTAGATGAGACTGGGTTCGGGAGCTTAGCCGAGGCGGATGAGGCTAGCTTCGCGTGTAAGATGTGTAAGCGGTTTGGGGACGCCGTTCACACGTTAAAAGGGGAATGGGAAGCTCGGTTTAATGCACTTAATGCGGACCTGAAGGTAGAACGAGAGGCACGGATTAAGCTGGAAGCTCAGGTCGCCGATTTGATTAAAAAGGAGGAGAATAATGTCGCCCTGTTGAAGCGAATTGTGGGCGAGATGAAAGAAGAGCGGGAAAAGCGGACCCAGCTAGAAAAACAGGTTGAAGCGCTCAGGTCGCGGCCGGCTGGGCACCCCAGTCCGGAGAAGTGTCAGGTGGGGGACGAGGCTCGTCGATCCTACAGTGCTGTAGCGCAGCGAGCATTGAGTGAGAAAAATGAGAAAGAGGTTAAAGCGGGCATGGAGACTCGCAACAATAGCGTACAGCGGCAGGAGAGTCAGCTAGAGCGATCCGGAGGCCAACAGATGGAGTTCGGAAGCGAACGGTTAGGGCACAGGAGGGTTCTGGTGGTCGGGGACTCGAACGTAGCGAGGGTTGAGGGAGGCGTTCTGACGGCAGTGAAGGCAGACAGGCGGGTGCAGGTGGAGGCTCAGTCGGTGAAGTGCATGGTGGATGCAATGGCCAAAGCCCGGGAGGTGGTGGTGGGTAGCATGGATGACGAACACCTTGTCGTTATCCATGCTGGTCTCAATGATGTGCTGCAGGGGAGGAGCCAGAATCTTGAGACGCAGTTGGAGGTGGGGGATGCGTACGCTTAGAGAGGCCTCTGAGAGTGTGCATGTGACCATATGCGCAGTCCCAGAGGTCCAGAGGCAGGCTCGCGAAATGGAAAGGAGGGTCGTTGAGGCTAACCGTGTAATTAGGCTATTGAGTCGACGACTAAGATACGGGGTGATGGAGGTCAACAGGGAAGTGTACGAGGTTAGGCCCCACCCTTTTGCACAGGATGGCATCCACTACGGTGGTGCCACTGGCAAGAAGGAGGTGGGTAGTAGGATAGGTCGCCAGGCAACAGCTTTTTTGGGGGGACCCAGAGCTCTGAAGGAACCAGTGTAGAGAAGGAAGAATTAAGATCAAACGGACAATGGAACCATAGGGGAAGAAAGAGACGCAAGCGCCAGGGCCAAGTTAATTCAGATATAGGTTTCATTAACATGCAAGGTGGCAGGAATAGACTGAAATGGGAGGAAATAGAAGAGCAGTTAAGGCAGGAGGAATTAATGGTATATGGTTTAGTGGAAACACATCTTAGAGACATAGATCAACCACCCTGTAACCCAGACTACGCATGGGAATATTGCAATAGAACAGAGGGCAGCAGGAAGGGAGGTGGAATTGGGGCATTCATTCATAAAGGTATGAATTTTCAAAGGGTTAGACTGGGATGCAGGGAACATTTATGGCTAAAAGGAACAGTGGCAGGCAAGCAAACACTCCTTGGCTTTGTATACCTGTGGACAGGGGTTAATGCCAAAGAGGAAAACAGGAAAATGTTAGAATGTATTGCAAGCGACATTGATGAGCTAGGAGGACAGGGCGAGATAATTATATTAGGCGACATGAATGCACACATAGAAGACCTGGATGGGTACACGGATTCGACAGGAAGCATGCTACAGGACATGTGTGACAGGCATGATTTAGTTGTATGCAACAGCACCGAGAAGTGCGAAGGGCTCATAACATGGGAGGCGGGGAGTCTGCACTCGACGATAGATTATGCACTAATGTCACAGAGGATGTATAACAGATTAGGGGTAATGAGCATAGATGAAGATGGTTCCAGAAATCTAGGTAGTGACCACAAGCGTATCAAGTTGAGCATCAGAGGAAAAAGCAATGTAGGACTGAAGCGAGATGAACAATCAGGGGGGAATTTTTACTCAGAAAAGCAATTGGAAGCAGCAGCCAAACAAATCGAGAAAGTAATTTTTGAGGATAGTGAAACAGAATGGACTTACACCAAATTAACTCGATTACTGGAGCTAGAGCTAGCTAAGGTGCAAGTAAAGCTAGAAGGGAAAAGATGCAAACCCAAGAGTTGGTGGGATGAGGAGGTCAAGAGGGCAATAGAAAGCGCAAGGAAGCATCCAGAGAACACAGATATTCCAAGAAGAGGGGGGAACCAAAACCCGAAGTAGACAGAAAATGGGATACCTTCATAAAGTGTAGAAGGGACGCATCCTATTTGATTAATGAGAAAATTAGAAGAAAGGGTGCCCAATGGATGTCAAAAGTAAATAAAAAGGATAGAAAAGCAGCCCAAAAATTCTGGAAACATCTAAATGCAATGAGTAATAACACTAGGCTAGAACAAAGCTTTATTGTTACAGATGAGGGTATTCCACTAGAAGGGGATGAGGCAATAAAACACATAGGAACAAGGATGACGGAAAAATTTACAGCAAAGCACGTGGCACATAATTTATCGAAGGAGGATAGACCGGTTACAGCAATAGCTTCACTTGAGCAAGGAGAGTGGGAAAGGGCAGAGAAGAAGGTTCCTAGTGGCACATCAACAGGACCAGATGGTATCCCGATTATGTTGATAAAGAAGTTAGGACCAAAATCCAAGCAAACATTAATACAGGTAGTGAACAAAATGATAGTGGATGAGAAAGTCCCCGATGAATGGCGATTAAGTAGAATGAACATGATATATAAGGGAAAGGGGGACAAAGCAGACGTAAGTAACTATCGTCCCATAACAGTGACATCTATGGTTTACAGGGTAGTGATGCAGATTATAAAGGATAGACTGCAGGCATGGGTGGAGAACGAGGGGGTGTTAGGGGAACTACAGAATGGGTTCCGGAAACAAAGGAGGTTGGAGGACAATCTATTTTCATTGACACAGTGTATAGAAATTGCGGAAAAGGAACATAGGCCCTGATGGCTAGCATTTCTGGATATTAGGGGAGCCTATGACAACGTTACTCAGGAGCATTTGTGGGACATACTGGGCACATTGGATGTGGAAAATGGAGTAATTAATCTTTTAAAAGATATATATAGAGGTAACAGAGTGCTCATAAAATGGGGAAAAAATGTATCAGGGCCTGTAGAGATACAGCGGGGGCTTAGACAAGGATGTCCTTTGTCCCCTTTGTTGTTCATGTTGTACCTGCAAGGGTTGGAGACCAAGCTAGAGGGGAGTGGACTAGGCTTCAACCTATCTTTTTTCAAACAAGGGGAATTGATTAAACAGACATTACCGGGACTAATATACGCGGACGATATAGTGATAATGGCTGACAACAAGGAAGACCTGCAGAAGTTGTTAGACATATGCAGTACAGAGGGAGATAGATTAGGCTTCAAGTATAGTAAGGAAAAATCTGCAGTCATGATATTTAATGAAGAGGGCGGTGAGCATAGAACACAGGAGTTCGTACTAAAAGTAGTGAATGAGTACAAGTATCTTGGGGTGTGGATAAATAACAGTGCTGAGTATGGGGGTAGGGAGGTTAGCTTTGGGAGCACATGGCAATACACCAAATCAGGGGGTACAGGGTGATATGGGATGGGCGTCTTTCGAGAGCAGAGAGGCTAGCAGTAAGATAGCATTTGAGGAACGATTGAGAAAGATGGAGGAAAAGCAGTGGGCTAGGAAAGTTTTCAGATACCTGTATATAAATAATGTTGACACGAAATGGAGAAAGCGAACTAGAAAATTGACAAGCAAATATCTGGACAGCAGTAAGGGGGCAAATAAGCAATTATCGGTTAAGAAAAAGGTTAAAGAAACAGAGAGAGCTCTGTGGAAAACAGGGATGCTGACGAAATCGGCACTGGGAACGTACCGGACCTTTAAACAGGAAATTGTCAAAGAAAATATCTATGATAATTGTAGGGGAAGCTCTTTGTTGTTTGAGGCCAGGACTGGAGTTTTGCGGACTAAGACGTTTAGAGTCAGGTACCAGGAGATAGACACTTTGTGAATTGTGTGCGGAGAGGAGGAGGAAACGGCTGAACACTTGATACTTTTTTGTAAAGGGCTTCACCCTACAGTGGAAAGCAGCGGGGCTGACTTACCCAAGGCTCTGGGATTTAGGGATAGTGAAGGGAAAGTGGATTTTAAGTGGTTAGAAGTAACCAAGCGAAGGTTATCTGATTGGTGGCTAAAAGCAAGACAGGAGTAAAATTTCACAAGACATGGCTAGGTGGCTTGAGCCACCGCCCGATGCAAAGGGTTCAGCCGTATCCATCCATCCATTTATCCATCCATCGATAACCGCCATCGGCCGCCGCCCGCGTGCGCGCGGAGGGTATGCCAGTTTTGCGTGTTGACATAGCAGCTGCTCAAGGCCAGCACCAAGAGCAATGCGACGGAGTCACGCAGCAAAAAGGCAACCACGCTGTAGCATGCCCGATATCTCGTTTGGCTCACCTTTACTTATAGTGAGGTGTTTTCGTTTCGATTGTAAGTCGACCCCCCCCACTTCGGATTTTCAAACAGAAAAATATAGGTCGACTTCCTATCGTGTAAATACAGTAAAGGCGAAAGTGAAGCTGCCACTGGACTGGCTGAAAGACATTCCACGCTTTGGTTGACTCCGCCTACCTACCGCGTGAGTTAAAAAAAAAGCCGGGAGCCGGGACGTTTAAGTCAATTTAATTAGGGCATTTGGCTGCGCAGGACAATAATTCGAGTTTCTAAGAATGCTCGGAGCATGCAGATCTAGTTCCCGCGGTAAAAATACAAGTTCTGATCCCTCTTTAGTGCACCTTTGATGAAAGGTTCAAGTATGAGAATTGTGTTTTCACACTATCAACAAGTGTTTCCAAGTTGTTAGTAGACCAAGTGGGTGGATTTAAAGCATTGAATCAAGGCAGTGTTTATGATGAGTATTGGTGTAGTTTCTTTCTGGTTGGCCAAATTGGCCAAGTAATCATAGTTGGCCACCTAATCAAATTTTTCTGAGGCAGTGATGCCTCTCGTGGGAGATTTAATGCTAGCTAACATGTGCTGTGAGTTCAAAAATGTATGAAGATGTCTGTGTTTATGCTGTGTTTGTGCTGTGCCCTTTAGCTGCATGTGCAAGCTTTGTAGGGTATTTTTTCAGGTAGATTGGCACCAGCTACGGTGCACGGCTATGCTGCAGCGATAGCTCTTGCTGTGGCACCATGCCTAGCTGCACCACTCCTGGAGTCAGGTCAAGCACCTCAAAGGGAAAGAATTTTGTTGTTTAGACCCCCTATGAAGAGTAGATTTTTCCAACACTTTCTTTTTTGTCAAGGTCTCACTCAGGCATGCTGAATGCAGAGTTGAGTGATGTTGCAGCAGGTTGACTGTTAACCCCTAGGATACAGTTCCTGCATTAGCCTGTGAGGAAGTAACTTCCGGGCGTTTTATTGGTGGGTTTTCTGGGCACTGTAGAGGCCCATCATACGCTGTGCTGGGGTTTTAGAAGTGTGGTGTCCAGAACTGCGGGGGGGGCTACATTCAGTGGCCCTGGTAAGCTGTAATGGGGCTGCTGTGTGCATCTTGTCTTGTTTTCTCTTGCTCGAGAACTGCCTCGTTGTTTAACATTGTAGTTTTTTGTCTAAATGGGAGCATGCTTCCGGTGTCTTAATTTGAGCACACCTGGTCCGGTTTGCCGGTCTGCATTGCGAGTGGACATGTTCAGGCTGAAGGTGTCGGTGTGTGAAATGGTGTTTGTTATCATTATGGATAAAATGAATGAAGGAGGCCCAAATTCTGGCAAGAAGGAAGTTCTGGGAATCGTGTCACTGGAAAGTATAAAGAAAGTCCATCAGCCAGCAGGTTGTGCAATTCATGGGTCACACAGTTATCTAACAAGGAGGTATGTGTTAGCATGCTATCACTTTTGTTGTAAATGCAATAGTGCACTCTTATCTTTATTTTTGGTGGGGGGGGGGGGGGGGGGGCTATTTTTTTTACTACTTGGGATTTGTTTTACTCTAATCAAGCGCCTGGCTATGAAAAGGAGCTGCGGTGCAAAACAAAGGTAGATGAAAGGATTAAAATTTTTTTTCAATCCACAGTAAGTACACTGGAAATTCTGGCACACTAAAATCTCGATGATATGAATCACACAGGTTCGTGAAAAATTTTCGTATTATCAGAAATTTGTATCATGCAAAGCAAACAGAAGCATGAGAAACGCATTCGCACAGATCTGTTTTCGGCTGATAGAATTTACTTATGACTGCTAGCTGCCACTCACTCGCAACATCAGCATTGTGTGTGCCAAGTGCCGTCGCTCGGTGCTGGGAGTGCTTACCATGCGACTGACATTTCTGTCATTGGCGATGTATGGGCAGCACTTAGTTCTAGAGGCTGCGGTCGCAGCTAATGCATTCATATCATCCGTGGTGGCGTGGGAGAGTGTTCACACCATCTGAATTTCTGCACATTGAACTTAAAGTACTACTCCGTCCAGGCAATTTTGCAAATTCTTATCATCCCAAAATTCTTAATCAACTGGGATCATGTCGTCAAGATTCTACTGTATTTTGCTTACCTCAAAGGTCTGTTTATGTTCGAATTTTGCTTTGCATTAGTGAAGCTTCACTGCTGCTCTGCACCATTGCTTTGGCTCCACCGAAGATACCCCAGGGAGCTGGTATGGAATGGTGCAGCAAACAAGATGGGTTGGCCGAACTGAGTGCAGTGGTGACACTTTGAACTGACGGTTTGCCCACTGTGCAGCCCAGCCCGAGCTGGTGGTGGCCCGGCCAGGCTGCCCCACGTACTCACCCCCTTCAGCAGCCTCCACCCTCAAGCACAGCAAGGGGCGGGGTCTCAAGAAGATCCTCGGAAGGTGGGTTTCCTGCCCCTCTGATTTTCTCAGGTCCATTGAAGAGGGGCGGGGTAACAGTGAAAGGGCCCAGGTTCTTTCTCTCTCTGAGCTGTGTGACTGTTGCAAGCAATGGGAGACGAAATTTCTTCGCTGTCCTGCTCAGAGCCTACGCGTGTAGTACACGTGCCTCTGGGGGCTGTGCCTTGTCCTGGGAAAAGTACAGACTATGTACAGATGTTAGCGCAAAAATAAGAGACAATCACAAGAAAGGTGGACAAGGCAACGCGCTACTGACTTGTCCACCTTTCTTGTGATTGACTCTTATTTTTGCGCTAACATCTGTACATGGAACTATGCACCAACTAGCCCCACAACAAGTGTCACCAAAGTACAGACGTCACCTGGCATAGACAGCTCTGTGGCAGTGCCATGTTGCAAGTCGAGAGCGCTTTAAATCCGACCCTCTCACACCCTCAGAAGGCCAGAAAGAGTCCGGGAGTTTCCTCTCTTTAAACCTCTAGCTGTGCCGGGGAGGTTTATTGGGGTTTATGATAATATCATCACTGTACTAGTATGTCTGTTGCAACCAACAGCTACGAGTGTCATGCATTCAGGATCTTGTGGTCACCCGGTGAACAGTGAGAGTGTGTTGTATGTGTGGCCACGTCTTCTGTTTCCTTGCGCCCTCAGGAAATGGGAGTAGGGGGAATGGTACAGCTGCTCTTGCCTTGGGAGAGGGTGATGGCTGTGGCAGTTCGAAGTGCTTCGTAGCCCTCTGTTACGAGACTTGTTTTCTTAATGCAGCCCTAACACTTGCGCATTCAGTCTTGCATTTGTGGTTACATTGTTTACTGGCTGATGCATCAGTGCCTGTGCCTGCAGGTTAAGGCGCAGCAACTCGCACACCATGGATGTCTCGGACAGCTTCCAGCGTGGAGGGCTGCGGGCTACCACGGGTCCCCGGCTGGGCTGGACTCCCATCACCATCCACAACAACCACAGCTTGTGAGCGTGCCATGCCTTGCTCTTTTTCTCCTTTTTGCATTTGTTGATGGCTTCAACTCGTTTTGAAACTTCACTTGTTGACTTCGCATGTATTTTCTGTCTTGAGCAGCAACACTTGCTCCTTCCGGTAGCATCGTGTTGACCTTGCCCACATATTGGCTGGCGCATTGTTTTTAGATACGGGCTGCAATTCTTTGTGGACTGATTTGTTTTACAAAAGAGAGGCTTGGGCTTGTTTTTTCTGAAAAAAAAAAACTGAAAAGAAGTCCACAAGAAGAAGGGGCACAACACGGTGGCCCAATCTGGGGTGTCTGTGCAACATAGTCTAGCTGTGCCTATAAAGGAAGGCAGCAGTCATTGAAAGAATGCATAGGGCAAAGGTTTTTTTCTTTTTATTTGTGGTGTTTTTAGCAGGAAATTAATAGTGTATTTATTTCATGGTTGAAAGATAATTGATTAGAAATTAGAAGAAAAAAAACAACCACATGCCGTCGGTGGGATCTGATCCCACGACCTCCAAAATTCGCGTATGGGACTTTACTGGCCCAGCTATTACGGCGACTGTCCAGTCTTCTGCTTTCGGGGGTATTTATGTTGCGTGTAACTAAACCTTGAGTTCATTCACAAGCGCCACCTTCGTCCATAGCTGTGGACATAGTATGTCTTTTATTACCGTAAGGGTCACATGGAATTTGATCGAATGAAGAGGGCGGAAGCTGTGCAAGAACCCTGTTATGCTACCTGTTGCATCGGGACTGCCAGAACCGAGACCTCATTACACTATTCAACAAACAAGGAAAGGAAAATGAGGGGCTCGTTGGGCTGTACCGGTTTGTATCTTACCGGTTAACCTATGGGGCAGAAACATGGGGCCTAACGAAAAAGGTCCGACTTAAGGACAGCGCAGCGAGCCATGGAAAGTAAAATGATAGGTGTGACGCTAAAGGACCGGAAGCGGGCAGAGCGGGTGAGGGAACAAACACGGGTTAATGACATCCTAGTCGAAATCAAGAGGAAGAAATGGGCTTGGGCAGGGCATGTACTGTGTAGGCAAGATAACCGCTGGTCCTTAAGGGTAATGGAGTGGATTCCAAGAGAAGGCAAGCGCAGCAGGGGGCGGCAGAAGGTTAGGTGGGCGGATGAGATTAAGAAGTTTGCAGGCAAAGGATGGATGCAGCTGGCAAAGGACAGGGTTAATTGGGGAGACATGGGAGAGGCCTTTGCCCTGCAGTGGGTGTAGTCTGGCTGATGATGATGATGATAATGATATGCCATACATATGAAGGAATCCGGTAGTCACTGAAAGCAAAGAATGCATGGGGGAATTTTTAAAAATTTGTGGTGGTCATCAGTGGCAAATTAATGATGCAATTATTTCATGGCTGAAAGATAATTGATTAGGAAGTAGAAGAAAAACTGTTGAATGTATTCTTGGCATGGCGCTCAAAGTTTAGCATCCAAAACCTGACCCTGGGCCCTTTCTGTTCTCCAGAAAGCACAAAGCAGAGAGGAGTACGGGTGCATTTTGAGAAAAGGAGGCAAAGGGAGGTTGCCACTGATCGCAAGTGTGCCTGTGCTGAATGTAATGCATATATAACCATTAATGAAAGCCAGCACAATACTATTCTTTTCCATTGTCGGCAGCTAGGTTGGCACAACAAACAATGCTGCAAGAACGTGAGGATAGGTTATCCATACGTAGCTTGATGTAGCGTTAACTTGGGCATTGTAAAGTGCTTAGCTTACTGCAACATTTAATTCGATAGAGTGCTCAGTTCTATGCATTCATGTTCACTTATGGCGAATTCCAGTGGTCAGTCTGGAGCAGGTTTCCTTGCTCTGCAGTGGCGAATAGGTGTACCAGTGGGCAGTTTGGATCAGTTTGTCAAGTTCCACTGGTCATTTCAGAGCAACTTGCTCCACAGTGGGGCACCTTCTCTTGATCCGCTAAGCGAGGTGGATTTAGCCAGAACGCCGAGGTGGGGCGCCATCACTTCCGGAATCACCAGGTTGCACTCGCCCGTTTTTAGCGCTGCTGGAGATACTGCCAATTAATGCTGGTTGTTTGTTTGCATTTCTAACTGCGTTGTCACGTGTCATTAGATCGAGTAGTTATGCTTCTCAACTCAATTAATTTGGAAAGATTTTGAAAGAGCTCAGAGACCAGCATCAGCAGCAGTGGTACAATGTATGTCACCTGAGAGATGTTATTTCAAAGAAATCTTCCTGAATCGCCTTGCAGACAGTCAGTATTCACTGGCTACATCCCCACTACAACACAAAACTATGTACAGTGAAACCCCATTATAGCGAACAAGTAAAAAATTTTAAAATAGCCGAGATTTGTAATATAAAATTTTGTCAGAAATGCGCGCAACAGCACCACAATTTAGTCATTGAAGGGACAGCAATTATGGCAATCCTTACTAGAGAGGCTGTGAGGGGCACCATAGTGGAGTGCTCATAATTTCGACCACTTGGGGTTCTCTAATATGCACTGACATTGCTCAGTACATGGGCCTCTAGTATTTTGCCTCCTTTGAAATGCAACCGTCACAGCCGGGATCGAACTCGCATCTTTTCAGTCAGCAGCCGAGCACCATAACCACTGAGCCATCACGGCAGCTTTTAGTGTAGTATTTGGAATAGCGCGCTGTATTTGAAAGGGTTTAAACGAATCCGGCCACACGGATTTCTCCAATTTTTTTAAGCTCCACTGTTGGCACAGCTGGCTTCGTTAAAACTTTAGCATTAGAATGAGGCCTTGGTGATGTTGAATTGATCCCTTCCATGAGCAGTCTAGCAAAATATTTTTAAAACTAATGTTTTTCATGCGATCTGGTCTTGGAGCTCTTGACTACACATGAATAAACTGTTTCTGATGCTCTTCATTTGTTACTGCAGTATTTGCCAGTTGCCTCTGCATTTGCACTATTGTAAAAGGTGCAGGCTCCGTGTGCTTGAAAAAGGAATGCGTCAGCTGAAAGAAATGCGCCAGCATTTGTAGTTGCTGGCGCTGATGACCCCATTGACCCCCATGTGGAAGAGTGCGTGGCCTTCATCCTGCTTACAAAGTAAACAGTAAATGTTCTGCAAGCTCCTGAGCAAGTAGGAGAAAGTCTTCCATTTTTATGCGAAGCATAATAAGGACACTACTTAGCTCAACCATAGCCCAGCCTGGCGCGGCCATGACCACCATTGACCTTTAATGACACGCTTGGTGTGACGTCATAGCCTAACTCCTGCTCCTCCCGCTAGGGGCGCTGCAGCCGAGCACGTGGTCTGACGTCACGGCAGCTGAGGAGAGACTGGGCTCAACTCGCGCGGTCGCTGCGCGGCCGCGACCACCAAGGCTAACTCCCGCTCCTGCCGCTAGGGGCACTGCAGCCAAGCACGTGGTCTGACGTCACGCCAGCTGTGGAGAAACGGGGCTCAACTCGCGCGGTTGCCGCGCGGCCGTGACCACCAAGGCTAATTCCCACTCCTCCCGCTAGGGGGCGATTGTCGTCGCGGCATTGTATAAAAGAGCCCCGCTCCTCACGCCGAGGCAGTCATACAGCGAGATGCCACTTACAGACAGGGAAGCTCGGCAGAATGAAAAGCGTAAGCTTCAGCGAGCCACCGAGACTGATGAAGAACGAGAAGAACGACTCGCCAAGCGTCGTGCCCAGTATGCAGCTCGATGCTTCGCATCCTAGGCTTAACCTTAGCTAAGCCAGGCCATTTTTTTCTGTTGGCAACCAACACAACTTGAAATAGCCGGAAAGGGGTGTTGTTTTTACCATAATGGTGAGCTTGTCTCCTTGTCTCTTCTGTCATCCAGTGTGCAGAAGCGCAAGATATTTGTCATCTCTGTGCCAAATAACAAACTCAGAAAGAAAAAAGACTGACTGGACCAATGGCATTGACATCATCTCTTCTTAAAATTCTTTCCTTTTTTCAGTGTGCTGACTCACAGCAGCCTCAAAATCTATGGCACACCTCTTTTTTTGAATATCGAGTGTCGTTAAAATACACGGTGCACTAAGAATGTATTTTCGACACCACTACTCCGATACTTTCATTTTTGGCAAGCGATACCTAATACAGCGAAACCTCGTTATAGCGCACAAGTAAAAAATAGTAAAATAGTTTGCTATAGCCAGAAATCATGATATGAAATTTTGTTAAAAACGCGCAACAGCGGCGCAATTTGTTCATTGAAGAGACAGCAAACCTGGCGATCCTTACTAAAGAAACGGAGACACGTTTTCCCAGGTTTTGGCGGGGTTTCAAGGCACTCGCGGCTATTCCAAAGGCCGCAAAAAACCGAGCGCCAGTTAAGTTGGCTTCCCCGCATAGTATGGCAAGCGCAGGTTGAGCGCCGGCTACGGTGGCTCTCCCGCATTACAGGCGTGTCGCGTGGAAAGCGGTACGTTAGAGCGTAAGCTATCGTCGTTTTCACCAACAGCGCGACAGCCGGCATGAGCGCAGTGTTGTTACTGCAAGCTTACAGCCACCTGCGCTGCTGCTTCCATGGCGCTGTCGACGGATGCCAGAAAAAAATTTAACGAAGAAGAAGACACATGTGCTGTGTGTGGTAAATCTGAAGAAACAATAGAACACCTCATCCTAAAATGCGATGGTATCCATCCCGATGTCGATGCAGGCACAGTCACTCTTCCTGGGGCCTTAGTGTTTAGAGATAACAATAGTCATGTAAATAAATCTGCGGTGGAAATTAGCAAAAAGCGATTGGAGGATTGGTGGTACAAAAGCAGAGAGGTGACATAAGTTGCCTATCGGATTCCCCTGTAAAGGGGCAATATGAAAGCTGGTTTATTTGCCCAGTTGACTTCAGCAAATAGAAACAACAGTTCAGATGCTCTTTTCTGTACTGTAAAGGCCGGAGGTGTACTTAAAGAAGAAAATATTGTACGCAACCACGCATGGCTTTTCAGTGACAGAAGGCGGCGCCTACAGCCGTCGATTGCCGATGGTAAATAAAAGGCAGCTAGCTTGTTCACACAACGCAGCGTTTTGCATTTATCTTGAGGGTAAAAGGGAACGGAGAGGAAAATTTGTGCCATGCACTCACTCACTGCACAGTGCGCGCTCCATGCCGTGCTGAACCAAGACGCTGTGATGAATTGCCGTCTGCAACACCACTGAACGAAGTTGGCACTGTTATCGGACGGTTGTGCAGATAATAATTTATGTTTTTCATTCCTTTTATGCAGGCACTGCAAGAACCGCGAGATGGCGCCGAGAAGTTTTTAATTTTTCTGCCGCCAATAAATAAAAGGGATGCGCTAAAAAATCTTGTTGCGTTGGGAGACTTCGCAGACGAAGTTTTCATACATTCGCCATGGTACGAAGCGCAGGCATGCCCACACTGATGCCTGAAAACCAACTTGCAAGCTAACTTGCGAGCTCAATGCAGAGCCAGACCACCTTGCTGTCAAGAACCGTAAGGGAGGCCGAAAAACCACCTCTGGCATGCCAAATGCGTCAGTGTAGCAGCGCTTCACTGGTCATCAACGCACATGAGGGGTTTCACGCTGGTAGACATTGCACGCGATCATGATGCAGGAAGCTTCAACAGCTAATAGAGAGCTCTAGAAGAGGAAATGCAAGTTTGAATGATGAGAACAATTTCTTCAACAAACTGGTGCTTGTTAGGCCGAGAAGCTGCAGAATTGTCCAGCGAAATAAAAAGCAGGCCAAATTTATCGTTCATCTAATTTGTTATAGGGAAGATAAGACAAAACGAAAGTCTTGTACCCAGTTTGTAGCCAGTTCACATGGCGAAAAACGCACCGATTAGTACACTTCGAAGCGAGAGGCTCCGCTGCAGTGTGCGCCGCCATGTTGGCTGTCCTTGAACATCTGCTGCTAGAGGAGCGTACGCTATGTGTCTGACGTCACCGTCCGATTTCTTCGACCCTTTTCGCTGGATCTGAACCGCCACATCCACTTCCGGCATTTCCACCAATCAGGTGTAGCCACTGCGGCAGATTATGACGCTTTTTATTGTGACACAGGCTCGGAATACCGACCCAGGGTTAGCAGAGTTAAACCACCAGCAATTTTTAAAATATTTCCTTCGGAAAAGCAGGGTGTGGCCCTTACACATATTTATATGGTATGTGCCTCTCATGAGCTTCACATAAACACACAGTGTTGGGCGTCTGAAGGTTTTAATCAGTCAGTTTTGTGCACAATGCATACACTGTGTGCCAACTTGCAGAGGATACGTGTCCCACCATTTAAAGTGACTCCCTTTATTTATTGCAAACTGCACATTATTAGAGCCAGGTATGAATTCCCTGTGATAAGTTCTTACTTTTGATCTGCGCAGTGTAATGCACTGCTTGTGTAGCCCGTGTGGCCTGTGTACTGCAGTCGAGAACTTGCAGTATGCTCTGTACACCTGCGTTGTGTGGGACTGGGAAGACATTACCACCCCCCTTCCTTTCCTCCTACTCCATGTGTGCAGCACGGACAAGCCCGTGAGTGAGTGGGGCCCCGACACCATCGCCCACTGGCTGGAGCGGCTGGGCCTGGCCGTGTATGGGGACAGCAGCAAGCCCTTCCTCAGGGACGGCAGCCGCCTGCTAAAGGTCACTGCCTCCGAGCTTGAAAAGGTATGCCCACTTTCTCCACAGCTGCTGCTTGTTTGGACTGTACTGGATGGTAGTCTGATGAATGATAAGGCAGTCCTGCACTGGCACCTAAAATAAACTTACGAATGGCATCCTCTCTTGTGCTGCATTTGCTGATACCTAAGTTGCCCGTTTTTTTGAGCACCTTCTAGTGAGAAACAAGGTGCATGTCTCTCTAATGGGGCATTAAAATACGCAGTGTGGGTTGATTGGCAAAGGGCATCTTTTGTTTTGTGCACATGGAATGTGTGGAGTTGTTGGGGACAGTGCTACCAAACAACTCACACCGTGCTACTTGCTCCATCCCTGTTTGTTTTATTTTATTTATTCATTAGCAGCATCACCATTTAGTCCTTACAGCAGGGGGGGATTACATTTGAAATTAGAAAGATTATGCAAATTATTTACATGCGCTCGAAGCAAGGTAAAAAACACCAATGGATATAATTTATGCAACATCAGGCAGAAGAAGATTCCAGGCATGCTCTCTCTGGACAAAGAAAAGGCTACCGAGAAACATCATTTTTAAAACAAGCTTTTTGACGTTCAAAGGGTGACCCTGTCTTTGGATATGTTTGCAGTAGTACCTTGGTTGCATGACTTTCAGGGGACTGTGCAAAACCGTCGTATAATCCGGGCGTCATATAACCGAAAATCTTGCACAAGTGACACATTCGCATAATAAACACATCCACTACTCTGGCTTTACAAAAAATAATTAAAGCTCTTTTCCCCATGCACTATAAAAGCGCCTGTAATTGTTTTGCAAGAATTATTTCTGAGCAGCCAGTTGGAGAGGCGACTTTAGACGATGCACGCGAGCGGTGCCATCACTGCGTGTTAAGTAGACGTCACATGCACCTCAAAAATGATGATTTGAACGACGCACCAGAAATATGTCTGCTCCGCCCCTTTGAAGACGTTTTAAAGCGCGGTACGATCATGCCAGCGATATATCTTTCTGTGCAGCCTTCCTCTAGAATCGCTGTCACTCTGCAGTGTCTTTACTAGGAACTGACATCATAAAAAAAAATAATAAACACGATGTTTGCTTGCGACACAGATGCGCTGGCAGCACGCTTTCTGCAGCGAAGTGCGGCCTGCCACGTGACAGCGTGCCGCTTGCTCCTGTCTCGCTTGATGTCGCTAGGCATAACGTGCTCCACACTGAAGCTGCAATACAAAGCAGTTTCGAAATATCCGCCGATAATCATAGAAATGTCTAATCTGTTACTGCTTCTACAATAATTTCATGCTGGTATGATAATGAACATACACTTAATTTCCTTAACGCCTTCGTCAGTGAAGCGCGTGGAAAAATGGGTCAGGCGAGCTGCCTTGCACTGCGGGTTGCATGCGTGAAGCCTGAGTCCCAGCCGTTGGCAGAACCGTCATTACAAGCCATCGTTCGCTTAATCACATCATTGCGCGCACATCTGCACCTTGATTCAGATTTGCAACCGACGTGGTTCATGTCACATCTGCCAATAAAGTGCACTGCCAGTGTCTCCCATTCTCATGCTGGCCGTCGTACAATGCTGGGCACGCATATTTTTCCTTCGTGTAATCAAGGCTCTTAATCATTATCTGTATGGGAGATTCGCCAGGTGCATGCCAATTCGTCATAAAATGCGGGTCGTCGCATGAACAGGGGACGCGTAATCTGTGTTCCGCTGTATACGAAGGTGGTTCTATGTATTTCGTGTGACTAATGTAAAAAAATTTTAATCGCAGATTTCTTCTTTGAGCCTTTTAAGTCCTGCCACTTACTATTTTTACCTTCCGTTGGTGTGAGAAGACCATCTGGACACATTCCATCAGGTGGAAGCAGTGTTGTCCGCACTGGAATAATTTGCTTGCAAGATTTGGCAGTCGATGCAACAATCCACAACAATCCACAGGTGCTCGCCACCTGCACCGGTGGTTATCATCAACACACACGGGTGACATCACTGGCCACATGCTTCGAAAATGTATGTGAGCTTCATGCAAATCTGGCTTCACCGTCTCCACCACTGTCAGCTGCCATATGTTTGAAGCCAGGCTCACTTTCGGTGTGCCTTCAGTTTAGTTTAGCTAGTGTACCTTATGGTGCATGGTAGTTAGTTGAAGGAGAGCTGTGCTTCGCCAGGAGCTGGGCATGCGCCACCCGCTGCACCGCAAGAAGCTGCTGCTGGCCGTCGAGTGCCTGCGGCCCGAGGCGAGTGAGCTGAGCCGGGCGGCAGCCACGCTGGACGCAGCCTGGGTGCTACGCTGGCTGGACGACGTGGGCCTGCCACAGTACAAGGATGCCTTTGCTGAGGCCCTGGTCGATGGTGCCGTGCTCAACGCCCTTACCGTGGTATGACTTCGACTTAATGAGGAATGGAGGAAGACTTGACGCTGTTGCATGTATTGCACCCCCCTTCCGCTGAATGCCATGCTGCAGGAAGACCTTTTGCGGCTGAAGGTGACCAACCAGTTCCACCACCTGAGCATGAAGCGGGGCATCCAGGTTCTGCGGCTGAACCGCTTCGACCCCAGCTGCCTCAAGCGCCGCTCACTGCCCGACGAGGCAAGTGCATTCTCCCCTGCCGTACGAGTGCCCCCTTTAAGCTTGTGCTTTCGCAAAATTTGTCACTAGAGGCAGACAATTATGTCCTTGCCTGTAATTTGAAATGCAGTAAAACCCAGACATATCGAATTATTGCTGATGTCGAACTATTGGAACATCCTCTTGAAAGTCCCAAACAAAGTTTACTGAACTCCTGTATACCGGAACATTTGATATATCAAACAGCTCACCGTGCCCCTTCAAGTGGCACTTCTCCTAACAGTGCTTCTTTAGCACGTTGCGTGCAAGGAGACAAATCGGCTACGTGGCCTTGAGCAGCACTGGTGCTGTAAAACTGAAGAGGTAAACACAGGATGTGCTTGCAGGTAGCCTTCAGTCTGTAGTAGCGCTCAATTTTCTGAGAAACCACACTTTCATGCGGGAAAGAAAGGCAGCTTACAATGCACAACGTGTCACGCAGTGAAGTCGTCCTAATGAAGCCTAGCAGCTGCCCTTTCCTGGTTGCTGTCAAAGGCGTTGCCGAAACAAGCTGTGTCTCAAATTTAATGAACCATTATTCTATTCATAGTGTACTGACAACAGGGTCAGACCTCTTATTATAAGCAGGATCTAGGTCCAAAGTACCATCCACTGTGGGTTCGATGCGAAGCAGGCTAGGCCTGGCGAGCGGCAAGTCTCTGCAAGAAGCTAGCATACAGACAGTACATTCTTGGTCTTAGGTTAAAGATAGGCTTATGTGTTTCATTTTTTATTTATCGAACTATCGATATATCATACTATTTCGCAATTCCCTTCAAGTTTGATATAGCCAGGATCAAGCGTAGCCATGAAAATGCCAGTTTAAAACTGAATTGTGCTGTTCGAATCATTGCCCTGCCTGCATTCCTTGAAACGGTGGGGTCTTTTTTCTGACAGTTCGTTCAGGTAGCTAATGGGTCATTTCAGACGTGTGATTCACGACAGAAAAGGAAACGTGTGCAAAAGGGAACATCAGCTGCCCACTTGATGGCTCACAATTCTGCTTCGGTTGATGTCAAATAAGCAAAAACCTTTAAGTCTAAATCCTAACTGGTCAGACTTGTCATTGTGGAGGTATCTCTGCTGTTCCTGATCCTCCTTGGTGAGCACTTTTCTTAGGGGCTGCTGTTCCAAAGAGATCTGAATGGTGCAGTTTGCCAGTGTCTGACCATTTGTCCTGTCCGGTTTCTCGGTAGAAAGGACGTGGCCTGTGGTGGCAACTGAGCTGCTAATAGCATTTCGCTTCGTAAGGGGAGACGCAGCTTTCAAATCTCGAAAATATATATTAAAAAGATTGAATTTTATAAAATACCACATTTCATATCTATAAGGTCTTTTTAATTATATCCCGAATGATTTTCCTCGGAAACAACCCAGAAGTAACTTTAAAAAATGTTTTTTGTCTGACCACAGGTTGCAAAATACAGGCTAAGATCTCCATGAAAATGCCAGTTTTTTCTAAAGTGTTTTTTGACCTGACTGCCCTGCTTGCAGAAAGCATAGCATGACAAGGGCTTCATTGATTTTCTTGCGTTTTTTTGTATTTTGTGCCTTGATAAATGCTTTATCCTGTGCTTTATGTCCTGTGCTTTATGCACAGACGTTCCTGTATTTATGAATTACTTTCTCATTTCTTCACACTATCACTAATTTGACAAGGCAGTAATGAGTGCATAATGCAAGCACGGATATAATGTTCTGTGTAGAAGAACCCCATTTGGATAAAGATATTTGGAGAATATCACTGCATGAACCTTTCCTTTGGCTAAAATTGAAGTGCGACTCTAGGCTCGTACCATGTTTGTTGTTATGCCAGGTTTTCTGCAAGTTCGGTATGGCAACGAAGCACATAAAAATTTATGATGTCAAAATCACTGAAGATATATGAGTGAAAATTTGTATGTATCCATTTAGTGCACTTCCCAATACGCGTGCCAAATTTCATTCCTCAGCACTTAAAAATAAACAATTTCTCCTCCGAAACGCATGTCCCTCTTCAGTATCTGTTGCGCATGCCATCGTCACGCTCGCCGCTTCGGTGGCTGGAGGACGGCTGTTGCGCGCCATCTTTCTGGGACCATCTCTCGGCCTCAGTGCCGATCACTGGCAGAACATTGTCTAATGGGGCAGGTCAGGCTTTTGCCTTAAAAGAAACTACTTAACATGTGACACACTCCACTCGTTTTTTAGTCGCTTAAGAGGTGCCTTTTTGAACGGAAGGACTATGGTGCGGCAATTTCATGTTCCGCGAGGATTGGGCAGCTGATGTTCCCTTTTGCACACGTTTCCTTTTCTGTCCTGAATCACCCAGAAAAAAACAACCGGGTGTTGTCTACAAAAATCCCATGCTCAGAGTGCCCGGCTTCATACATCGGCGATACAAAAAACTTCCACCAAAGAATGAGGCAACACGAAAATGACACCCGGCTAATGAATTCAGAATCCAATCCCTTCGCCGAGCACTGCGAGTGCGCCGACCACCGGATAGCCTACTAGGAGGTGAGCATCTCGGCCCTGGAGCCAAACCTGTTCAAGAGGCGACATGTGGACTCATGGAACATCTGGCTCACAAAGGCAGCAGTTAATAGGACTCCAGGAACGCTCCCCTCTGCGTACGTTAGTGGACTGCGCCACGTGCTAACAAAGGGAGAGCGAAGGCAGCAGCCCGCTGCTGCTGCTGGCACACTTTAGTCACCCCTGCAGAAGGGACCGAGTTGGTCCCGAAACGTTGGGTAAAGTTAAAAATATTGGTTGGCGTCAGTTTTCTCTCAACTATCAACTATAAACACTTACAGCAATAGTCAACCCAGTGATGTATGGTCAGACTGCGAGAGCTGTGGCCATTCTCTTTTCCATGATTGAAGGCCATGCTCGTTTGCTGTGTTGCCTCTAAGTGACTTTGGCACACAGGTGCAGGAAGCTCCATAAGCAGCCTGTTCTTATGTGCATATGCTGCCTTGGTCATTCATGTGCAGTTGACCTGTACTTGTTTCGCTGTGCTCTGTCCCTGACGGTGCTGTCATGGTGTGTTGCATGTGTGGGTGCAGAGCAAGCAGTACAGCCCACTGGACGTGTCCCTCTGGACCAACCATCGGGTGATGGAGTGGCTGCGCACCGTGGACCTGTCCGAGTATGCGCCCAACCTGCGGGGAAGTGGCGTCCACGGGGCACTGCTGGTGAGAGCAAGGGCTCTGCTTCTGAGTGCACGACTGGAGCACTAACCTTCACTCTAGCCATGTAGGAGTAACAAGAGAGCAAGCTGTCCACTAGTACTCCCTTATTACTCCCATATTGGCGTATTTATGTTTAGAGTATTGTACAGAAGAAGGGTGGTTAGGGGAGGTGGACGCACTGGCAAGTTCTGTATCGGAATGCGGACGGGCTCTAAGAATCTGTGGCAACTTTCCTGCCTTTGCTCCCTCTTGCTAGATCTATGAGGACAGCATGACGTGGGAGGTGTTTGCAGCCGTGCTGAGCATACCGGGCAGCAAGACCCTCTTGCGGCGGCACCTGTCGCTGCAGCTCAAGCAGCTGCTGGGGCCCCGCATTGTGCAGCGCAAGCGCGCCCTGCAGGCCAGCCCCGACCACGTACCACTGTCGCCTGCTGCCAAGGTCAAGGTATGCATGTACTGCTATATGTGGCGTGACACAATCATGGGGCGCCTCACAAGCAAGGAAGCTAGAATCACTGGAAGCTTTGCCAGAGTGTTGCATTTCTCTCCATCCCTCCAGAGTTGGAAGGTGCATGGCAGCCGCTTCCTAGTTTGTTTGTTTATCGGTGTTTAACGTCCCAAAGCGACTCCGGATAAGGTGTATCCAGACGGCGGGCCACGGACTGGCCTGCGGACCGGTCACGTGGGGTCGACCGTGCGTGGCCCGGCTGGGTCTGGCCGGTGACAGCATCCACACGACGGACCAAAAGAGCAGACGACAAGGCGGGCCAAGCCTCTGTGATCACCCTGCAGCAACGCTCGTCTCACGCTTCGACATTCGGCGGCGAGAACAAGCGGAATCCACAGCCGCGGCAGTGATTCGGCCTAAATACCCAGCGGAAAGCTCTATCGGTACGGGACAGATTTATGCCGCGGTGAGGAGGAGGTAGCATTCCCACGGAGGCAAATATGGCGGCGCGCTTCCAAGCTGGACCACTCGCTTCGGACTGGATTCCTCGTTGTTACTGCCTTTTTTGTTGCATTCACTGGCAATAAATGGCGCAATTTCTTGCTTGGTCTCACCTCGCCTATATGAAGACGTATGAGTAAAATATTTGCTTTATTTTTTATTTAGAGCGACGATTGTGCCCCTTCTAGGCTTAAGCGGAGCGTATGTTTGTTGACAGAAATAGTTACCCGTCCTAAAAACTAGATGGCGCCACAAGGCTGAGCGTATCCTTCTGTGTGTGTTTGCATACGCTGAACTAAAAGTGGGAAATAAGAGAAGTGCTGTAGCGTGCCGAAAAATACCTGCGTTTAGCGTACATGATAGTGCATACGCTTATGGCACGTAGACCGCATCAATTGTTCTTTTCTAACCATATCTGTGTACGTCGCGAGCGCCGACGTTGCTACTAATTTCGCTCGCTGTCGCCGCCGAATGCCCAATTATGAACGAGCCATCAAGCTGTACTAAGGCTAAAAAGTGAAACGTAGCGTCGTCCGACCACGTTGACATGTTAACAGTGAAAACAAAACTACTTTCGCTGGTGTCGCCTCGACTGCCGGGAGCACCGAGCCAGGAAAGACCAGTGTGGTGTAGTTGCCAGACTCGATGTGTGCGAATAGGCTAAAAAGTCCGTGGTCCACCGTCAAAAAAAATGCTTTCGCATTTCTCGCACGATCCGGCCCGCGGACCATGGGCGGACCTCGTAGACCGGAAGTGAAACCCCACGTGATCGCTAGTCCGCGGGCCAAAACAGGTCCGTGGTCCTTCGTCTGGATACACCTATATGAGGGACGCCGTGGTGAAGGGCTCCAGAAATTTCGACCACCTGCGGTGCTTTAACGTGCACTGACATCGCGCAGTACCCGGGCCTCTAGAATTTCGCCTCCATCGAAATTTCACCTCCGCGGAGCCACTGCCTAGTGTATCGAGTACAAGACAGTCAAAATATAACGAATATAACGAACTCGGATAGAGCGAATTATGCTTTATATCGAACACTCAGAAGTTCTAGCAATATGCACGTAAAATGTATTTTTTGTAATGACCTACACCTTCGATATATCAAACTCTGAGCACCCGCGACCGGTCACCAAACGCCTGCCATCGTGCTGCTGCGCTGGCTATGGGCAGCCTTGGAGCAACCACACTGCCCGGCCATGCTTCAGTGGAACCCGTGAAACGAAGGAGGAGCAGGAGCAGCCCTTTAAAATCTGCGCCGTCGGCCAGCCTTGCTTTGCAGCACTCCTCTTCAGCAGTCGCCTACCATGCGATCTAGCACATGCGAGCAACTCCGAATCTATCACAGTGACTTTGGGAGAAGGCATCTCGACAGCCTATGAGCCATGCTACGAATGTTATGAGATGCCATCGTCCTCCGTGCTTTCTTTGTGTACATTTGCGAGTCGTGGTGCTACTCTGCTCACTTGACTCCAGCTGTGCCTGCGCTGCTGCGTGCTTGCTTTCCAGCGCTTCATCCTGCAAGATGACAACGAAACAGTGGCAAGCCTTGCCGAGGAGCTTGTAATGGGTGGACACAAGATTCGCCTGGATAACTGTTCAGCACACCACTGCAGCATCTCGCTCAAAAACATTGAGCTTTGCTTCCGGCCGCCGAAGGCAGCAGCAGTTTTACAGCCGCTTGATCAAGGCATCATGCGTGCATTCAAGCTGGGCTACCAGAATCGTGTGTTTGAGTGGCCTTCAGTGAAACTGCAGGTTAATGAAGAGCTGCAGATTAATTTGCTGGCCGCAATCGAAATTATGAGTCGTGCCTGGCAAGTGGTGGTACCTTGTTCGAGAGAACTGCTTCCATCATGTTGGACTGTGTCATGAGTGCACAGAAGCTGTGACTGCGGCACGCAGCGCAAGTGACGGTGCCGCGCTGTGGGCAGTCGCCTTCGACGATTTTTTGACGGTTGACGATGACGTAGCTGTGATAGCTAGCCCGTTGGACTCAAAAATTGTTTCCAGTGTGCTGTCTGGTGCCACCAAAGAGCCACCTCTGGAAGATGACCGCCCTCGCTCGACACTTCGCAAAGCTGTTTCTGCTGCCGATGTGCTGCTACGATACTGCTCAGGAATACAGGGAAGCGGACTGGAGTTTGTTGAAATGATGTCTTGTGTCAAAAATGCGATTCACATTGATGGAGCTAAATGCACTGTTGAGGAAAAAAAAATCACTGGCTAGTGCAAATAGGTGTATATTTCTCACCTGTAAATTACATTTGGAGTGGAACTCATGACGAGTGGCATGGTTTTTCTTTCTCAGCGCATTTTCGCTCTGCATTCACAACCTAATATATAATGAATTTGGTACTGGAGTTTGTTATAAGTGGATTCGGGTATATCAAATTATTCCGTATATCGAACAAATCTTGTTGAATCATGTTGTTCGGTATAACCAGGTCTGACTGTAATCACATTTGCAATATTGTACATAGCTCCCTCCGCAATGAATTTATTCATTTTAGTTGATAATTTAAAACCTTGCGTAGTTGGCACAGCTAAAATATACAATATCAGGAACTAAAATGTCCGAGGCAATGAGAAATTAGGATTTTTTAACCTTGCTTAAGCAGCACCTTGTGCATTTATGCAAGTTCTGGAGGACAGCCGAAAGGCGTTGGAAGGACGCCATTCGGTTCAGTTTACCTGTAAAACTGTAAAAACTTGTTTGACCTGTTTTGAAAACGCTGGGCTGTGGCAGCAATGTAGTACCTTCCATGCTCGGCGGCATCAGTAAAACAAATGTGGTACTCCGAAATTTTTTTCCTGTGGCTCTAACGGAAGTTAGAATGGCATTGCTAGGAAGTCAGTGGCAGTTCTTTATTTAAATGGTTAAGAGGGCAGCAAAACGCTGTTGCAGCTGCTGGGGCCTTGCAGAAAGCATAGATTACGAAACGTACCGACGAGTGATGTCCCACGTCTTGTGCTTGATGTGAATGTACGAGGGGATGCCGAGATGTTCCTGGCTTTGCACAGAAAGAAAAGAGCCAGAGTTTTGAAAGTGCACATTTATTCAATATATTACCTCCTCAGACTGATGCACTTGTTACATCGTTTTTTCAGCTTTCTTATTCCGTTCTGTTTAAAAAAAAAATTATGTGACAGGTTGTCAGACCAGCTTTCAGCAGCGTGCTTGATGTCAGCAATGTCATCGAAATGATGACCCTTGAGATGTTTCTTCAAGTTCGGAAAGGGATGGTAGTCAGAAGAGGCCAGGTCAGGTGAATAGGGGGGATGGCGAACCAATTGGAAACCCAGGGTCTTCAGTTTGACAGCCACAACTCTGGACGTGTGCGCAGGTGCATTGTCCCGCAACAAAAGGATTCCTTTGTTCAGCTTTCTGCGGCATTTCATCTTAATTGCCTCTTTCAGCTTGTCGAGGATGCCGGCATAATGCTCTCTGCTTATACTACAGCCCTGAGGTAGGTAGTCCACCAACAGAACACCATCTTTGTCGTAGAAAATGGACATGACTTTTTTCGCCGATTCCTGGGTGCAGAATTTGTTCGGTCGCGGGGACCCCCTGTGGCGTCATTCCTTTGACTGTTCCTTGGTTTCGGGGTCATAAATGTGGAGCCATGTTTCATCCTCAGTCACTAATATATCCAAAAAGTCCTTTGTAGCATCAAAATGGGTCAAAGCAGCTCTGGATGCCTCAACTCGTGCCTCCTGCTCACTGTTCAAACATTTCGTCACCCACTTTGCTGAAAGCTTGCGTATGTCTAGGATATTGGTAATAATAAAACTAACACGCTCCCGGGAGATGTTCAGTATCTGGGCTATATTTTTGGCAGATATTCGCCAATGCTCAAGAAACAGCTTATGGACAGCATTGCTTGTTGCCGGCTCTGTTGAGGTTGTGGGGCGTCCGCTACAGAGCTCTTCCTCAACAGTGTAATGCCCAGTGACAGTGCTTTAGGAAGGACACTTCTCCCCTAGTGTTTGTGACATCTCGTTGTGAATATCCTTCGTAGAATTTTCCTGCAGGAACAAAAATTTCATGATGACCCCTAACTCCTCAGGCGTGAAACTTGTTTGTGCCTCTGCCATCTCAGGTTCTAGTCGAAATTAAAAATAGCTATAAAAACCGCAAACATCTGGCACTTGCACAGTTGCATTAAGAGATATCATGCTTTTTTATGGTACCAAATTAATCTTTCAATTGAACATGAAAGGGGGGCAAAGCCAGGAACTTCTCAGCACCCCCTCGTACATGGTAAGCTTGTCGGCAGTGGGTCCTGTCCAGACGCTTCGCGAGGTCATTAGTATTGCAGCTGGCAAGCTGTTTTCCGGTGGCTTATTTGTCTATAGTGAAGAATATCGTGCATAAGCTTGGCTGTAAGCATCTGTGGTAGGAACTTCAGGCGCACCATTTTACAGCCTAGTGTTCCTGGCAAAGGAGTTTGCAACTTCATCTGTGTTTCCACTGTGCTTTTGTTTTGTCGCTACTGAATAGTTCAGGATGTCATTGGCCACAGTGGCCACAGGCTTGTCATATTCACTCATATAAAAGGCGCTAAACTTTTATTAGCCTGAACAGGTCATGGCTTTTGCACAAGGCAGCCTTGTGGTCACCTCCTGAAATCAGGTACTGCACTGCAACTGCCACCCGGGGTACTGCAGCCACTGATGGCCCACTAAAAAAATGTTATTCACTATTCGTCATTGCTTATAGTACTGCCTGGTGAGCCGATGTCGCTGGTGGCTGGCCACAGCACATCCGTCTCCTGTGCCATCCTTGCTGTTCGAAATTCCAGTCTCCTTGAGGACGGTGTTGGCTGGCGCTGAACTCCATGTACAGTGGACTCTCGTTAAATGGAACCTCAAGGGACCGGGAAAATATGTTCCGTTTATCAGGAGTTTCATTTAGCGAGAGAAGGTTCAGGATTTCGCAATCCGTTCCGCGCTGCTTGTCCCCGACGAGACAGGTGTGCGCGCAGTTGGCAGTCTCCGCGGAAGCGGATCTCAAATGCAAAATCTAGACAATAAAGAGAACGGTACACTATGGGCCCAAACTTTATTGCACAAAAGCAGCAAGCAGTGAACTTTTTTTTCAAAGCACTACTGAAATTAAAAAAAATGTCAATAGTCCACTTATTCCGTGGAAATCAGTGGGAACTGCAATTTATTGGCTTGTGAAAAAGGATTTTATGTTTGCTTGTTTTAGCTCTCGCAATCGTTTTCTTTGGATGGCGCCACCCGTACTAGACAGGCTGCTCACTGTGCAGAATTTTGGGGAGCCATCTTCGTCGCCAGTCCCCGCATGCTGTCGTGTCTGCAACGGCAGCCTACCCTGAAACGGCACGGCACACTATGCCATTCCTATCTATAAATCTCGTCAACCACCCTTCGCTGCACAAGAAACCTTCGATGCCGAGCTGCAGAACAAATTCTTCTGCTTGCGCGTGAATGAGTGGCCTGCTGATCGGAATGTCTTCACTGCGGGCTTTCCGCAGCCAAACCACCAGGCACTTCTCCAGATTTTCGTGGTTGGCCACCCACAGTCGTTTTCTTTGAGGGTCAAAGCGTGATGTCCCGAAAGCCTGCCGCAGCTTATCCTTGTCCTGAAGTATCCTCGTGAGGCTGCTCTTGGGGACAGCATAGTTCGTCGCAAGCGCTGTTTTTGTGAAGCGTCCACTCTCGAAGTCGTTGATTATCTCCACCTTCCTTTCTAATGTAAGGGCATTGTGAGGTCGCTTCTGCGCTGCCATCGGATGCTGACTTTGCAACGAAATGTCGCAGACGACGCTCACAGCGGATGTAAGGCTTAAGCGTAGCTGAACACAACTGCAAGCACACCATGCTAGAAAGCAAGCGATGCGGTTGCAGTGTGCGAGAAAACCGGCGGAAACGTCTAAAGACGGAAATAAAAGAAAAAAAGAGGGGAAAGGGAGAGCAGTGATGCGTACCGTGATGGGGCTATGCGTTCACGTCAAGTTAAAAATTTTGAGCCTATTTTCGGTTCTGTTTATACGGTGGTCGGGAAATTTTTGTTCCGATTAATGAGATTTTTTTTACATTGCCTTAATACAAAACCAACCAACTGTGAGGCGTTTGTTCCATTTAAGCGTTGGTTCCGTTTAACCGACTTCCGTTTATCGAGATTCTACTGTAGTAGCTCTCTAGCTACCAGTGGCTAGCTTAACTTGTGATGAGTTCCACTGGTTGATCCCGAGCAGTTCTTCTTGTTGCACATCAGCACTGATGCTTGTTTCGTGTTTCTCTTGTCGGTCTGGATCGGGTTTGCAAGTTTCACTGGTAGTTTTGGAGCAACTCCCTCTGCAGCAGATTGCTCCTTCTAATGAGTATGGGTATGGAGCCCACTTCCGAAATGGCCATGCCACGTTTGCCTGTTTTTAGAGCGCATTGGGACACATCATTGGTTAAGCATATGTATTTGTTTACATTTCAGACCGTGCGTCGTCGGATTGAGTAGTAATGCTTGTCGCCCCAATTCGGATGGCGGTTGAAGGATCCCAGAGTCCATTGCCAGGAATGATTGCAAAGTGTATGTTAGCGGAGCAGTATTTATTAAAGAAATGTTTCCCGAATCACTTTGCGAATGGTTGAAGATCACCAGCTACGTAGATGCCACAGCATGCAACTATGCACGCATAATGCAGGGCATGCACTCGCTCCTGGTGTTTTAAAAAAACTGATTGCGCGTAGTTGTCTTCGAGCATAGGGCATGGTAAGACTTGGTGCACCTAACATGCTAAGTGCGAGGTGTGACTTAGCTGTGTCCTCATGCGAAAATGTGCAAATGGACTCCAAGGCCGACTTGCAGAACTGGTTGTGCATTAGAGTTCCTGTCGGGCTCCCTGCCGTTATAAGACTGTGTTTCACTGTTCAGTCAGTGTTGTTAATGAAGTTCACTGGTGAACTGCTGAACAAGATAGCCAAGTTTGTGAGCAAAGGAGTTGTAGTGTTGTCGAAACATCATTTTTTATTGATCATGGTCAGTGACCAGTCCTGATTCCTGATCAGATGGCATGTTGTCAAACCATTGACTACACCAATCAGTATTGGTTCACCCTGTGCAAGATTCATTTGCTGTGGCATGCATTCAGCACCTCGCTCCAAGTTCACCATTGGGGTTCGCCATGCAACTTCAGTGGGATGTGCCCTCATGTGTATCTTGTCACATGAAAGTTCTTTCAAAATTTTTTAGCTTGGGAGATGGGGGTGCAGGTCTCACATGAGTGTGGGTCTCACGTCAATAAATATAATATATTACCGGATGCTGAAAAGCAATCGAGTAGACCCTTCAGCCAAAACGGTCTTGTGGGTGGAGCAGTTTGCTGTAAAAGTCCTGCTGACATTTTTGATGACCTCTTGCGTTGTTGATAGGTTTGCAGCTGGTGTGATGCGTGCAACATTGGCACCCAGACAGTGTTGTAGGCGTTACCGAAAAAAAAGTAACTAAATATGTTACTCATTACACTAAAAAAAAGGAATGCGTTTCCGTCCTATGTTAGCTACGAAAAAAGGTAATGCGTTACCGTTAGCGAAAAAAACTACCGCACGTTACTTTGTCGTTATTCCATGGCCATAAATTTTAATCAGTGAGTATTCGCTGCAAGAACTCACGATAACAATTTTATAAGGCTCATAGTTCACATCAAACTTCTAGCCCAAACAACTATTTCAGCTGAAATCCTAATTTAATAAGAATACTTTGCACAAATGTGCAGGAGCTTAGCAATGTTACAGTGGCCTAAAG
Organism: Amblyomma americanum; assembly: GCF_052857255.1. Classification (NCBI taxonomy): domain Eukaryota; kingdom Metazoa; phylum Arthropoda; class Arachnida; order Ixodida; family Ixodidae; genus Amblyomma; species Amblyomma americanum. Next base: position 58,265,996 of record NC_135500.1, read on the forward strand.
TTGCCAGTATAGAGTTACATGTGATGGCTTCTAACTCTGTGGTACATGGTGAAGCCATTTTCTGAATGTGACATTAAACACAAAATGATACTTCATCATCAATTCTAACATCACAAAGAAAACATCGCTGAACTGTCAACAAATTTACAGTAATTCTGAAAAATGTGATGTTCCAAAATGCTCGGCATGCTTCCACTCTTTTGAAAGTTGTGTGTGTGAGTGGTTTGCGAAGGGGAGGTTGGTGAAGGCAGGTGTGTGAATGCGTATTCGCGCACATGTTTCGTGCTTTATGGGTATTCTGTCTTTTTCTTTCAGTTGGGTACGTCGTCAAGGGCAGGTGTTTTCTGGCATGCATGCGAGTTGCAACAAGTGTCATCGAGAGCACCTGTACATTTTGTTTATTTGCAACATCACTTCAGGTGCTCCACGCCTCTGTTTTTTAAAGAAGGCGGCGGAGGAGGGACGATTGCAATAAAAAGTAGCTAGTAAGGTAACACCTCACGTTACCGAAAAATGTTAACCTAAGTACCATACCCGTTACAGTTCCAAAATGGTAACGAGTGCATTACTGAGTTACCAAAAAAAGTAACGCGTTACCGGTAACATCGTTACTCGTAACGCGTTACTGCCAACACTGCACACAGATATGACTAGTAGTGTTTGTAGTGAACTCTTGAAGAGCATTGCAGCTGGCGCAGAGCAGAGCTCATTGGAGACCAGCAGGAGAGGCCTAACCTGTGGTGTCGATGACTTTGACATAAGTCGCCTGACTTAATGCTGTGTACGGTTCATGGGGCGTGGCGTGTGTGTTTGCAGGCGGCCAAGAAAAGCCCCCTGCGTTGGCGGCGGACCAAGGGTGCGGACGGCTACCTGTGCCCCTTCGAGGCAGACGCGCTGGCTGAGGATCTGTCCTCATGCGACTCCTCAGCAGCTGACACCTCACTTGACGACTCCTTCTCGTCCTCGGGCGGCCGCGGTGAAAAGGTAACGTACGTTCCACATTTTTCCTGCCCTTTCATGGGCCATCTTGCAAGCACTCAGTGCACAGTGTGTGCACAGTTGTGGGAGGAGCCAAATTGAATATTCTGCTCTTATCGGTGACATGCAGAGTTTTTTTCTATTTTCTAAATAGTTTCCTTCTTAGCGTGTAATAACAGCAAGTCATACTCAATTTCATATAGAAATAGCCAGAAAATTTGCATTTTTGTGCAAAAAGGTTTGTTTCCTCACATGTTGCTCAGAACTGTACTTGATAAGGAAACCACTTACGGGGGCAAAGCTTGGAGAACAGAGCAAAGTGAAAAGGCTGGGTGCCAGCATAGTGAGGGCACAGTGTGCAGTCTGAATGTACCATGCCTCGGAATTCGGGGAGTTAACACGGTCACTCACGGCATGACTGGCAGTGCTCCACTGGGGACCATCGTGCAGTCACCAAGCTGTTCACACGACACAGTGGGACTCTGAAAGCGTTTTTTGTGTGAGAGCCTGTCCTACAATGCGTCATGTCCACACATCTTTTTCTTGTCTCCTGCGCAGTTCAAGAGTCGGTACCAGGCTGTAAGTATAGTGTCAGCATCATGTGTAGTGGTGATTGTCAGGTAGTTCCTGCAGCACCAAACTGCTCTTGGAAAAACCTCTTCATTCACGATACATGGCGCACTGGGCATTACTACTCTGGGTCCCAGTAGTCCTGGCTCAGCATGTCCATAGGTGTCATTCGGTCTTTACCTGACAGTGAGGTATCGGAAGCTTCGGCAGTAGAATGCAGTTTCAGTAAGCAAGCCTTAGAGTAAAGATCTCATGCGTTCTTCTTCTCCACCTCGCTCCTTCGATGAGGTGCTCGTTTATTTGCCGTTGGACGTGATGCTCACAGTCAGACGATGGATGGACAATGAGACATCGTTGAACAGAGGAACATTTATAAAACTTCGGAAACAGCACAGAAAGAAATACACAGAGAAGAAACAGTAGCTTCACACTCGGCTACCAAAGCTGACTCAAGATTTGCACTCGAGCTTAGCGTTCGCTCTCTACGACTTTCCGAACGCTGGGGCCAGTCTGCATCACTGTATGAAGCCTGACCAAGAACCACATAAGAACGTGAAACACATTCCTAAATAGCGCACTCCTAAACTTCTAGAAGCGGGTGGAGGTGCTGAGAGAGAGAGGAGGCGCCGCAGCATGTGTTAAGCTGCATCTCGCTCCTCCTGCCTTCACAGCAGGTTTTCTTGCTGTGCAAGTGGGTGATTTGGAGTCAGACGTTACATTCTACTCCGGAACAGTTCACTCTCTGTCGCAGATCACCATGCCTTGTCCTGCACAGCCTAGACCACGTCTTGTGTTTCACTTTCCAGTTTGTATTTGACGGCACGTCAGCATATTCTGTACCTCTTTCGTGATTCAGAGTGATGCTTTGGACTGACCATGCAATGTTAGGCAGAGAGGCAGTCTGGGGCTGGGTTTTTGTTGAAGCTCATAAAAATATTGCAGCAAAGAAAAAAAATCATGAAAGAACGAGGAACACATGGGATGTTTACAACTAACTAGCCTTTTTACTTTGATAATTATGCTTTCTAGTACACCAGAAGGCCACTGATGGCTCTGTTGACTTGTCTTCGAAAAGTGTCATAGTCTATGTGACAACAGCTGGGAGGGCCTCGTCATAGTCGTTGGCTTAGGGCGACATGGCCACAGGCATTAATTTTTTGCATCACCATCGCAGCTGTTGCATTGCCACCTGAGCTGCACAAGGCTGAGTATGGGCTCTTCTGCCTAGGCTGTAATCCTGGTGGCTTTATGCTGGCTCTGCGACAGCAGCCACGTGCTAGCTAGCTACGGGGAGAACAGTACTGTGACATGTTGTCCACTCCAAGGATGAGCGCATGGTTGGGGTTAACATCAGCTTTACTTCGCTTGCCCCTGCATGTCCGCCTCTGAGAAGCGTATAGTGCATGCTGAACCAGGCATGTGGTGGTCCAGCATAGACAATGAATTCCTTGCAGTTGCACATTAGGCACTGTGCTTTAACACCAAGAGGGAATGATTGCACTTGGCGCCCAGCAGAATGCAGCTGTTCAGGCTAAGGAAGAGCCTCTTATGTCGCTTACCCTGGTGTGTGGGGAGATTCACTCGAAGGAACTAGACTAACTTCATGTTTTATGGGAGGCAATGTGGTGTCAAGAAAAGACTGCAGTATACTATGTAAACGCCTGTAAGGGCCACACCCGTGTGTGGGCTGCACCCTGTTTTCCCAAAGGAAATAGGAAATATAAAAAAAAAAATCTGTGTAAGGGCCGCACCCAACCTTTCTATGACCCACGTGGTAATAGCCTTCGAAATGCACGCTCCATGGCCACCGCGATTAGCTCCGGCTGCGAGCAACGGTGCGCTTGATCGTGGAGGCGACGCATGCGCATAGGAGCTTCCAGGTGCCGCCCACAGATGGTGCCAGAGGCCGCGACTCATGATCGTCATCATAGTCAACTTTTTCCTCCGCCACAAGCTCCTGCTATCCATATCAGCCAGCCTTTTGTGGTTGTCAAAGGCACAGGAGCTGTGGCTTTCGCGTGCTGCTGCCGAGCGTTGCAGTTTTAGCACGATGAGAAAGCACCTTAACAGCTACACGGCTGGGAGTTTGCTGTGGGCAAGCTTGCGCGGGCAGGAAATTCAACGTGGCCAAGTAGTGCGTCCGACGATGGTGCAACTGAAAGGATGCATTGAGGAACTCAGCTGCAAAAAGCGCGCTTTCGGATTTAAGCCGTTCAAGTTGCCCGAACTGGATGAAGAGCAGCTCTGCTATGTGATGGAAGCGCGGAACAACGGCTACGCATTGATAGTGGACATCTTGCGCGACTTCTTGTGGGATGAGCAGGCACCAGAGCACAGCACCAGTCGGAATACTCCGCGAGTGACGATTGAACGTAGCATAAATGCCACTCATTCCCTGATTGGTATGCTCTTACTTTAAAAAAAAATTTCGCACATCACGTGCGTGCGTGGTCCACACCCGTAAAATAGGCCCTGAAATCTGGAAAAATAAGTGCGGCCCTTACACGCGTTAATATGGCATATGGCACAATTGCATTGGAACTGCACTGTCTGTAGGAGAGATTCACTTATTGCTTCTCATGGAGAATTCCAATGGTTGATTGTCATGATGGTTGCATGCTTCAGATGTGATAGTGCAGGTTATGATAAATATCAGATAAATAAATTCACGTAAATAAATCGCGTCACCGCGCCAGTACACACACACAAAATGCACGCACATGCAATGTCCGTCAAACATGCCGTCAACGAAGAAGGCTCTCTCCTTCGGCGCTTGATCATGCTTGTTCCCCCTCCGTTCCTTCCCATAAAGTGACCACCTGGTGATGGCGATGGCTGACACATGTGGCGCCATCTCTGTGAGCAGCTCGGGACTGCTAAGGAAGCAACCCCTTGGGCTTGTCTTTGGCGCCGCCAGACATTCCTCACAAGTCTCCCTCCCTTGAAATGCGAACCAGTAGGGGCAGAGTCAGGCTGCCGCTGATGGTAGACGACAAGTTGGTCGGCATGCGCTGTCATATGGTGGCAAGCTGCAGTAGGGTCCTGCAGCACAAAGTCATTACCTCCCATGCACTTGGCAACGCGGAAGGGTCAGCCGCGTTGTGGGGCAAGCTTGGCCAAGACACCTTTGGCAGCATCACTCAACATGTGACTGTTTAGTAGGATGATGTCGCCTTCTTTAGTTGTGGTGGGTTTACAGTGCTGGTCGTAGTGAGCCTTCTGTACATGATGAGCCACAGCCTGGTGGTCTCTTGTGTAGTCAGGAGCTTGGTGGAGACATTGTTTTTTCTCTTGTGCAAAGGCATGGTAGATTGCCCTGGGGGGTTCAGTGCCATCTTTGCCCCCAGGAGGCTCCCCTGGGGTGATCAGCTTGCGACCACAGCATAGGAGGGCAGGAGCGTACCTAGTGACCACACTTTCGACAGTACGCATGGCGTAAGCGATCTCCGGTATGTGCTGATCCCAGTCCTTGTGATTGGAGCAGTAGACTCGCAAGCATTCTTTTATGTTACTATTGTGATGCTCCACCATTTGGCCTGCAGGATGGTATGGCACTCTGTGGAGACCTTTGGTGCCCCGACATTCGAGGAGCCCTCACCAGAGGGTGCTTACGGAATGGCTTGCTGTTGTCGCTTGAGATGGAGGGAGGGTTGCCGTAATGACAAAACACTTGCATTCCAAGATTTTTTTGCTTGTTGCTGCTCAGAGAGAGGGAATTTTGTGGACTCGTCGGTTGCTACCAACAAGTATGTGTAGCAACGAGGTGTAGCTGCCAGAGGCCCAGTGACATCTACGCTGAGCTCCTCCATGAGGGTGTGGCCCACGGGCTGTTAATGAGACCTTCAGGCTTCTGGCGGCGGGCTTTTGTGCGCTGACAGATCTCGCAGCACCTCACATATTGGGAGATGTCAGCTTGCATACCGAGCCACACAAACCTTGCAGTGATGCACTTGAGCGTCTTGAAAAAACCTGCGTAGGCACTCATAGGGTGATCGTGAGCCGTTTTCGAGCAAGGTGGAGGAGGTGCAATGGTAGCCATGGTACTTTTCCTATTCCCTTTGTGCTGAACCAGGAGACCGATGGTCTCTAGTTTTGTGGTCTCTGACAGCTTGGTCACGAGACGCCGATCTGGGTCAGTGCCTGAGATGTCTGTCCCTTGTAACACGTTTTTCAACTTTGCAAGCTATGGTTCACACAGTTGCTCTGCAACCAGTCTTTCAAATTTACTCAAGAGGCTGGCATCCTCTTCAGTAGCAGCGGCCATTTCTTCAAAACAAACGTGGGCCTCAGGTTCCGGTGCAGTTATGTATGTGATTCAATATGAAGCTACGCGTTTTGCCAGTCAGTTTGGAAAGACTAGCTGCGATTGTGCCAGTTTATTGATCAGTCTCACACCAAGTCTATGCTGCAAATAAGCACTGCATCCCACGGAGCATAGTTACTCCTAATCAGTGACTGGTGTTTGCCGCAGGATTGATCCTTACCTGTTTATTTCTGCCTTTTCCTACTGATCCCTGCACGTTGAAGCAGGAATGTTAGTGGCTGTGGTTGTGTTTTTGTGCCAGTTGACCAAGTTGTATGAGTCCGTGCTTTTGTACATGGGTGGGTGAGTCCCCTCCTATGGTGTGTTAATGTGAGCTTTTTGCACTTCCCATTGCATTTGTCCAGGACCCCAAGATGGCTCAGGAAATTGAGGCCGTGTCCAACGAGATATCTTCATTCATGGTGAGATTCTGTCCACTTGATCGGCAATGGGTCGTTGTTATTTTTTCTGGGGAGAATAGATGCAAACAAAAACTGTTCTGGATGCTTTTATTTGGCCTTCTGCGGGAGACTTTTCCAGCTCCGCACTGTTACAACTGTAGCAAGAAATGAGAAAATTTCGAAAATTAACAGAAGAGGTAACAGAATGTCTTTTCCTACTTAGAAGTTGCTCATATAAGCAGCAAAGAAGCAATTCATCTGAGCTGGGCTGATGGGATGCAGTCTTGGTGGTGCTGGAAAGTTGGCCAAAGAGGAAGCTTTTCCTGTTCCTTGTTTTCTCGCAAACCAGCTGAGACATAGCACTTCCATGACTGGCCACATTGGTCACCCGCCTATCTTGCAGTAGTCAACGCTGTGCATTCCTGTGTTTCAAGTTTGGCGAGCTTCTAAGTATAAACGATAACACTGAGAGACTGGATATGAAAACGTGAATGCATTTTTTGGACGTCTTGAGTTCATCCATTTCTAGTACACTGGGCTAGGGCTAGGTGCTGCGAGTTTTATGTTGCGTTATATTGCAAGATAGCTGTATGAAGATGTTATTTAATTCCTGGATGCCTGTGTGGGCACGCAGGAACCACGCGGTGAGCGGTGAACAACGCAGCGCACATTCAAAGCGCGTTCACCACGAAGCTTGCGGCTTGCTGCCCGTTCATTCGGCGCGGAAGCTATGCTGGCGTTTGTGGCATCGGGTTTGTCAAGAACGATGTGCACTTGAGTCTCACGCGTTTCGGCAAGGCGCCTGGCAGCGCTTCTACGTGGTTTGCCACTCCGCGCGTCCGTTTCCCCATACGTAGCAGAGCGATTTGTCTAACGGGCAAGGCGTCGTACCGAACGGGCGGTGGTGTTCCATGGACTCCCTGGCAGTGCTGCAACACGCTGTCTCGTTCCACTCTTAAAGGCGAAGCTTAAGCATCCTCCAATTTTTTTGCTGCATTCTCAAACATTGAAATACTTTGAGTTGCTATTTGCTTCGAAGTCCGAATCGAATACTGCATTAATCGCTTCAGTAGTGGAAACATACTATTCGCACAACCCTAGAATATAGGCTTATATGTAGCTACAGTCAAACCTGGTTATAACGAATCCGGGTAGAGCGAATTATGCTTTATAACGAACACTCGAAGCTGTCTTAGTATTATTCATGTGAAATGTACTTTCTATCACGAACTGTACATTGTATATAGCGAACATGAGCGTGCGGTCGACGAACACCCACGGGCGCTGCGCGCTGGCTCCCGGGGTGCCTTGATGTGGCTGCTGCTCCTCCGCCTGCTTCCTTCCCCGATACCGCGGCGCGGGTTGGGAAAGAAAAAAAAAATTACTACTAAACACCGTGCTACTAACAGAGTGCGCAGAGAGTGGAGGGGGAAGCAACCAACTAGTCGAGCAGCCCCCGCCTCCTTGCTGGCTTCGCCCCGTTGCTGTGCGGCAACTGTTCACCTTGTGGTCAAGTTACAGGCTGCAGCTCCTGGCCTATCGTGACACCGGACAGAACAGCGTCATAAAAAATAGTCAGTAGAAAAGAGAAAAAGGGTAATGTGACTTTGGCTGCGCATCTCGCCTACCGCTCTCCTCCTCTTTTTTATCCTCCATGTTTTCTTTGTTGACGTTTAGTCTTTCAGTTGGTTTGTTTGCTCGTCGTGCATCGTAGTGTGCTGGTGCTGTCGATTCCAACCGTTGCTGCGTCCCCGTACCTCCTACCTTTGGTGTACTTCGAAGATGGCTATGAAGCAGCGGCAAGCTCTGCCACTTTGCGCCAAAGTGGATATTCTTCGCCGCGTCATGCTTGTCGCAGCCCATTGTGGGATCGCAAGGAGCACGCTGAGCACCATACTCAAAAACAAGGCGGCCATTGAAGCAAACACACGGGAACAACCGACTGCTGATGGCCGTCGCATCCAGAAGCCAGCCTATGATGAACTTGAAAAAGTCTTGCACAAATGGTTTGTGGATATGCGTGCGCGGAACCTACCCATCAGTGGCCCCATGCTTCAGCAGAAGGCGAAAGATTTCGCGTGCATTTTGAACATCGAAGGATTTGCGGGGGGCAGTGGATGGCTGCAGAGGTTTAAGGACCGGTATGGTATCACTGGAAAGGTCATTGCCGGAGAGAGGCAGAAAGTTAACACGGACAATGCCAACAAGTGGATTGAGGAGATGTGGCACAAGGTCACAAAGAAGTACGAACCGTGCTACATATTCAACACGGAAGAGACCGCTTTGTTCTGGCAGATGCTGCCGAGCAGAACTTTGGTGCTTAAAAATGAGAACTGCCACGGCAGCAAAATGAACAAAGCACGCGTGACAGTGCTCCTTACGGCAAACATGGACGGCTATTCGAAGTTGCGCCCACTTGTCATTGGGAAATTCAAGTCACCCATGTGCCTTCGAGGGCGCACTTCGCTCCAGTCACCTACCACTCGAACCGCAAAGCCTGGATGACAAGGGAATTGTTTGAGGCATGGCTGCGTGATTGGGACGAATAGCTTGCACTGAGCGGACGTAAGGTCTACTTGTGATGCCGCATCATTGCGGCATCACACTCTGAAACATTGATCTTTGTTTTCTGCCGCCGAATGCAACTGCAGTGTTGCAACCACTGGACCAAGGTATTATCTGTGCATTCCAGATGGGATACCGGAAATGCGTTGTTGAGCGGCTGCTGCTGAAGATCTGAAGATCAATCTTCAGGGCGCGATCCAGATGATCAGCCGTGCCTGGCAGGACGTAACAGGCGGCACAATTAGGAACATTTTTCGGCATGAGGACTGTGCCAGGCGGCTGCAAAAGCCGCAATGCAACTGAAGACGATGGCGACACTGCCACTCCTTGGGGAGAACTTGCCCGCGTTCCTGACAGTGTGGCCCAAGATGTCTGCTTCGAAGAATTTGCGATGGTTGATGACGAGGTAGCAATGGCGGCATGCCCACTGGATGCAGAAATTGTTGCTGATGTGCTGGTGTCTGGCGACAATGAGAACAAGGAGCCGCCGCCGCGGGAAGATGATCACCCTCGCCCTACTTTTTATGAAGCACTTACCGCAGCAGACTTGCTACGGCGCTACTGTGCCGACATACAAGCTAGCGGACTTAAATTGATTGACAGTTTATCACGTATTGAGAATGTAATTCACGTTGATGTTACTATGCGCACTGTGCAAGCCGAGAACACCGCCTACTGCAAGTAAGTGCAGATTGCTGTGCAATAAATTGCTTTCGGAGCAGATATGCGTGCTGAGTGGCATGGCATTACTTTTGTTAGTGCATTTTTGCTCGACTTCACAATATCCTGTATAACGAACTAGATACTGAAATTCGTTAAAACTGGATTTGGATAGAACGAAATAGTTGATATATAGAACAAAGTCCAGAAAATCATGCTGTTTGTTATAACCGGGTTCGACTGTACCCACGATACAGATATAGAGAAGACAGCAGCTACAACTAACTGAATTTCATCGCAGCACTGCCGTGGAGGCCAGAACAGAATATTGCGGGTTGCATCTGCCTTTGTGACCATGTCAGGCACCTCTGAATCCTCAGCGGCGCACTGGTATTGTGGGCAGCTGTGCTAGTGGCTAGCAGTGCAGCTTGGCTGGACTGGCCGTCTCTCGCTGTGTCTCCATCCTCCATTTCCCCCCTCCCTTTCAGAAACTGCAGGAGGTGAAGAACCTGGACAAGCTGGCGTCAACCAACATCTAGGGACACCAGGCACCGTTCGGATCCTGCCCATACCAAAGCACATCATTGCCTTTATATAATATATACATATATATGCACATGCACACCATGCGTAGTGAGATACACCTATTTTTGTTGCCATTTATAACTGTACGAGTATTGCTGGCAGAGTGGAGCGAGGAAGGTCACTCAGAAACGAGAGTTACACGAACACGGGGGCCAGAGTGATTTATATACCGTTGACAGGTCAGGTTTGGCTGCAAGTGTATGTGTGTGCACATTGCATCAGAACTTGGCTGTTGCTAGACGAGGCGTTGTGTAGTGCTAGCACTTGCCAGGGTGGCACTCCACGTTGCCCTGTCACAAATGCTGAAAATCAACCGTGGCTATTGTAGGTGCTTGCATAGGACTGCCGGTCCTATGCTACACAGCCTTGACAGAGACTTTTCCGGCCATCTGTTCCCGAGTGTAAATCGAAAGCACCCTCGCTTGGTATATTTCATTGTAAGGCATTGCTTCGAGGCACCCACGTTACCTCTGGAGAGAAGTCTGGCACCGCAGTGCTCGATGCTCAGTGTCTGTGAGGCAAAGCTGAGCCTAGGCATTTTAACAGAAGCAGCGACGCCTGACACTGACTGGGTTTCCCGAGGCACTGTCGCACGGCTGGGCTCGGCATTCACCTATGCAGCTACCATCGTTCGGCCTTCTGCCTCTCCTGGACAGTGCCCGTTGTGCCCAGGAGTGGCTGCAGAGAATGGTGTCTTAGTCATGGCACCAATGCCACTCTTTCTACCCACAATACAACTCTGGCACGTGGCTTCAGACACGAGACCTCTGGCCGTGCTCTCTTTTCTTGTCTAGGACATTGTATATGGCATCCTGCATTGCCGTTTTGCCCCTGTCTTGTCAGGTTCAGGCATTGCAGGCACTGTCACCTTCACTTCTGCAGGTTTCTGTCAAGAGTCTGGGCATTAGAGGAACTTGCGAGACCCTTTACGTTGTACTTTGCAAAACACCTCTGTGCTTCCACTTGCGAATGCTGCCGAGCAGGGGACTAGTGGAAACAGTTCCTGGCAGCCATTTTAACGCTCTTCCTTTGTTCATTGTCTTCTGCCTTGCGGTTCAGTGTGTTTTTGCAGCTGACCTAAGTGTTCACTTTCACACTTTGGTGTGGAGAAAAGCTGCAAAGCGGGGCCACTGAAAGCTGACAATTGAGAACTCCAGTCATACTTCTCTTTCTGTCCTGTGAAATTGCTGTGCAGTCCATTGAAGGTTGTGAACAAAATCAACTTTTATGATGGCCTAATTACCTTTCTACTGCGCTAGGCATGTGGAACTGAGGTTGAGCCATGTCTGGCTTGCTCACCGAGTTCACGGCTACCACGTGTTTGGTGTGGGACCGACGACCTGTCGCAGTAAGGTGCTAATAACTTAAGTCAAATAGTATTGCTGTAGCTATCAGTGAAGTCACTAAACAGCTTGTAGTTGCCTGTGCTCAGAAAAAGCACTAAGTTTTGTTCACAAAGAATTCATGGGAAATTGTAAGAACAGGAAAAATATTAAAACCAATGTGCTTCTAATCCTTTGGGAAAGTTGACATCGCATTTTAGAAACATGCTGCAGTTATGCTCACTTGGTATAATTACTCCTTACTGAAGATGGTTACTTGTAGCATGCATACTCATGTTTTTATCAGTGCACGTGTAACTCGGAGAGCATGCCTGTTTCTAGTAAATACCATATTCCCTGACGCATGGATGAATGCAGTCATTATGTGAACAAAAGTGAGGTAAAAGATGTCCTGGTAGAACTGCTTTGGTTTCACTTTCTTTGCCACTCCAGCAGTGGTTAATAGTAGCAGCTCTGCAAATTTGTTGAAGAAGCGTTTCAGTGTTTCAAAAGAAAATGTGGGAAAGACTTAAACCAGTGATCAGTTACAATGTGAGTGATAGCTTTCTAACAAAACTAACTGGCAAATTGCACCGACTTCAGTCATTGTGGCAGTTAGCGTTTAGCCTGGTAGCATTTTTTTGTCCTACTTAAGGTGCTACACATCCTGCCAGGTATGTTGTTGTAGAGTAATAGCCATACTTTACTGCCCATGTTCTCTTACAAGGTGTCGTTCACTGAAGACCTGTAACAAATGCGGGGTGCTTCCCATCGTTTTCTGCTTGCTGCCATCTATTAGATTCAAATGCAGCACTACACAATTCAATGCTAGCAGAGCTAGTACAAACCCTTCTCCAGAACTGAGCTTTGGTGTGTGCTGCTTAAAACTCTTAGTCGGCAAAATTACGAAGCTGTCAGAAACGGAAGCTCCAAGTAAATTAAAGGTCGTCATTGTACCTCTTCGGTTTAAAAAAACTGCTATTGAAAGGAAAATTTCTGTAGAATACCAAAAATATTAACAGGAGCAAATGCCAGTGTAGGTAAAAGAGCGACAGTACTTTGATGAGGTTTTATAGGGTTTTATAATTTGGGAAGTCGGCCATCACTGTTACCTAGATGCTGCATGTTAAGAATTTCTTTGGAAGAAATGGACAGTTCACTTCTGTGTATATTTTTTCACAATAGGGTGACTTCAACAGGCATGGCATTATTCACGGTGGCTTTGAAGGCAGCCACGAAAAAGAAACAGAGTTTGTTAGAGACACTGCTGTGCAAGTGCCTATATGCACTCCGATGTAAGTTGCAAGTTGCATCTGTCCGCATGCAACCTTTTCATCATCATGGCAGGCAACAATAACTTTTGCGCTGTATCAGTTGTGATGCCAGCCATCTGTGCACCTTCTTGTCCCCCCCCCCCCGGAGTCCAAAATGTGGCTGCATAGTGCAAAGACGTGTGCTGGAAGCTTTTTGAGCTACTGCTGCTCACTTCAGTGCCTTCTTGAGAATCATATTTTTGTACGTTTTTACAGCCACTCTTTTGGTCAATCAGTGGCCATTTTGAAGCTGCACTCGTAGAAGTGATGTGCCTTTGCGCTGTGTGTGTAATGACTGGGCTCAGATGGCGGTTCTTGTGAATTTTATAATGTGTACACATGTTTCATCACACTTTTTATTGCAGCTATGTGTACATGTCATGAGTGGCGCAGCTTGAATTGGTGTAGTTGCTCAACTTGAAAACAAAATTCACCGCACATGAACGCAGGACATGGGAAGAGTAGACAGCGCTTGTATTGTCTACGCTTCCTGTGTCCTTCGTCCCTGTGCGCCGATTGTTTTCAGGATGAACTACATCCGGCTAGCCCAACTGATCATTCTTCTGCTCAAGGTAGTCACAAAGCTTAATTGCCACTGTCTGTATTATCTGTTGGCGCAGTGTTTATGCTTACCAGCTCTGAGGTCCAAAAGCACTGTATGGTGTCTCCACCCTTGTCACACCACTTTTTGAGTCTATTGCAAAAAGCATAGAAAACAGCAAGGATGAAATAGGAATACAACAGGATACGCATTACTCACAACTAAATTTTATTGAAGAGGATGTGTAGAGACATGCTACTGTAGAATACTGGTAAGTTGTCAGTCAGATATAGCGAAGCAAAAGTGTGGTCCCATTTCACCTTCCATAAACAACCAAACATTTGTTTTTCGTTTATAGTGAAGACATCTTTAATAAAGGAAGGAATGATAACATCGCGGTAAGCGTGCAGTCTAGGACATCTCGGAGCAACAAACAGCTAACAGTATAATTGCAATGCCAACAGTCTGAGGCAAACAGATGCCGAATGCAATAAAATGGCATTCTTTGAGATGGCTTAATCATGTGGTAGTTAAGCTGCGAGCAGAAGCAACCTTTTTGAAGGCCTTGGGGCCGTGAGATAAAGTGGGCAGCTCGCAAGGGAAAATATAGAAAGTCAAGCTGGCTATGAACGTGGAAAAAGAAGTGAAAACAGTCAAAGCGCAGTGAGGTGTAGGGAAGGGGGAAAATGTGCGAACGTTCACAGCACCGGCCAACGTGAAGCACGAGGCAGTGGCACCAAGGTGCGGAGGTGTGGTGGCACTGCGTTCACGGATTTACCATGCTTGATTGTGTCGCGCATGTTTCAGAACTATTGCCTCTTAATTGACACGCTGCGGAAGGCGATGGCATTTTCACGCGACAGTTTGATTTCCATATGGAATCAAAATCGCGTTATATTCATAGCCACACTGTATTTGTATAAATGCGCCACCTCCACAAGATTTAGACAAAATCGAAAGCATGATACCATAAAATGTGATAACTGAAAATAAATCTGCACATAATAGCATGACTTCAGCAGGTTGGAAGATATCTCCAAGTTTTTCATTTCTAAACCAAAACTGTGTTTAATAAGAGGCCAGTTAATTGCCAGACAGCATCGATCCTCAGAGCCGTGCCATCGCCAACAGCTGATATATAGTGAAGACAATGATGTAAAGATTTCGGCTGGACTGAGTTACTTTACTATAGAGCGGTCCTATGTATGTCTCTACTATACTGCAATATATATGCGTGTGTACTGTAGGGAGTGTGTTGGTGCACCGAGTATATGGAGACGACATGCCACGCAGCATGGCTCAAATCCAGCAGCTGCAGTCAGGTGTCGCATCCTCCAGCGCACAGTGGAGAACTAGAGCATTGTAGACATTCTTTCTATGGTGCATGAAATGACCCAAGTGTTGCTATATGAGTAGCCAGGTTACTTGGGAGTTTGTCATGGTGCAAATTCAAGACAGTCATCACCTTGGGCATTTTTTCTTAGTGGGATGTTGTGCTTGTGGTTTTTGTTGTGGGAGGTGTCAATATCAATGAAGCTGCATGTGCTATGTGCAGCATTCTTGTGTGCTGAATGAGAATCCTGTGTGACTGTCAGGTGGTCTTTCTCTTCCATGCAAGTTCTGCGGCTCATCTAATCAACCGGCCACAGTGCTGTTCAGCATAGATTAATCTGCGGTGTGCCAAAAACGTTCTTAGGCTGACTGCAATAATGACAGCATGATGTGCACAGGTATTATTGCTTTGTGATGAACAGCAGCATTTTCTTTGGTATGCAAGGAGCACTGCAGGCTGGCCTCTGGCAGCCATCATTTGTGTTCATCGGTTTCTGTGTTTTGTTGAGTCTCGTGCCACTGCACACCACCGTACCACTGAATTTTTCAATGCAGTAGGGGCAAAAGTGAAATGTGCAGTGGAACCGTGAAAAAAAAAATGATTCACAGCGTTCACAACAGGTGTGGTTGGTCTCTGTGAGGAGACAGGCACAAGGCATTTCACTGAGCAGTTCACAGGGAATAATATAACTCCAAAAAAATGCATTCGCAGAGATGCCCCAGAAATGTGACTTCTCCAGCTTCCCTTTTGGCAGAAGAGAAGTTAATATTATTTGTGCATGTATGCTAATGCTTTTAGCTGCTCTAATTAGAAAACTGCAGTATAAAGATATTTCAGTGTAGGATGCTTTTTCACGAAAGATTGTTGCACCAAAAGAGTGTGGTCGTCTTATATAGCAGCTTCTGACTGCTCCACTATGCAACCATTTCCGTTATCAGTAATAAAAGAAGTGATTGCTTTTACAGACATAATGAGTTCCTGGCGCTCACCCGTCTGCATTTTTTCTGCTTTCGTGTTCCCCAGTGGGGATGTGCTGGGCTGTGGCTGTATACACATACCCGAAGACACGAAATTGTCTGTTAGCAGCTACAGATTATATTTATGTGTTTGTAGACGGCAGTATGTGTAACAAATGATAGGAACACGACTATTTAATCGTCGCAATTCTCCGTATGTGGTAACGAGCGAAGTTCTGCTGATGCCGTGAATGCGTCGTTACCCATATCAAGCAAGCTATTCTACGACCCCGAACATTGAGGTGAAAAAAGAAGCCGCTGGTGCGATCAATGCCACAGGAAAGTTTTCAGATACCTGTACATAAGGAATGTTGGCACGAAATGGAGAAAGCGAACTAGAAAATTGACAAGCAAATATCTGGACAGCAGTAGGGAGGAGGGGGCGGGGGGGGGGGGGGGCGGGGGGGCAAATCAGCAGTTATCAGTTAAGAAAAAGGTTAAAGAAACATGGAGAGCTTTGTGGAAAACAGGGATGTTGACCAAATCAGCACTGGGAACATACAGGAAATTGCCAAAGAAAATGTCTGTGATAATTGTAGGGGAAGCTCTTTGTTGTTTGAGGCCAGGACTGGAGTTTTGCGGACTAAGACATATAGAGTCAGGTACCACGATATAGACCCGTTGTGCGTTGCGTGCGGAGAGGAGGAAACGGCTGGACACTTGATACTTTTCTGTAAAGGGCTTCAACCTACAGTGGAAAGCAGCGGGGCTGATTTTTTCAAGGCATTGGGGTTTAAGGACAGTGAAGGGAAAGTAGATTTTAGGCGGGGAGAAGTAACCAAGCAAAGGTTATCTGATTGGTGGCTAAAATTAAGACGAGTAATATTTCACAAGTTATGGCTAACTGGATTGAACCGCCGCCCGATTTAAAGGGTTCAGCCATTCATCCATCCATCCACACGCGTTAACGCCCGAGACAGTTCCAGGGGGACATCACTACGCGGAATTAAAAATTTCCCGCCGCAGAAAACTATGGGTGCCTTATCTCACAGCTGTGATGCTCGACAGCCGCATGACACCAGGACTCCATGTACGCGAAAACTCACGCGAGGGGGACGGAGACAGCTGGCGTTCGCTCCCTCGCTTGTGGGCATGCTCGACAGCCGCATGACACCAGGACTCCATGTACGCGAAAACTCACGCGAGGGGGACGGAGACAGCTGGCGTTCGCTCCCTCGCTTGTGGGCAACCTCCGTGCAAGCGAAGGCGGCAGGCGACGCGAACCCTAGACGTGCGCAGCGGACTTCGTGCTTAGCGCACTCAAGCTACGCCCGTAACCTCTCTCTTTTGTGAGTGTGCCTCATAGTCAGGGCCAAAGGAATATTTCCTCTACGGCAGCGGTGAGCATTCCTGCTCATCCCTGGAGTAGCAGCCAGCATAGAATTAAGCACCGCGACGAACTCACCTGAATTTGGTAGGATTTCGTGAGGGGTATCCGCAAACTTGGCTTTTCCCATCGTGGGTACTCTTGACAAAACCCTGCCACCAACTCTAGCACAGGCTTGCTCCCGCTGCTCTTTCGATGCATGCCGCAGTGCGTTACGATCGCCAGAACGGCTGAGAAAAGCCCAGGGCACGTAATTGCACGCTCGGCGCCTGTTGCCACGAGCGAGGGAAGTATTCGTGCGAAGTTTTGCATTCGGGAGCGGCTGCATACACTACAGTATAAAGGAGGCTATGACACTACATAAGCGCTTCGAAAAGTGTATTTCTCGCCATCGGCCATACCATGCTGAATACGCCGGTTCTCGTCCGATCACCGAAGCTAAAAGCATTGGGCTCGGTCAGTACTTGGGAGGGAGACCACCTGGGAACACCGAGTGCAGATGGCACTTCTTTTGCATTTTTTTCGTCTCTAACGCTTTTTTTTTTGCCTCATAGTTATATCATTTATCCGATATGCCTCGTGCAACTGTAGGAGGTTTCGCGTTATTGTTATAAATAACACATTCCCACTGGCAATGTACGTACGTGCGGACGCGAAATTCCGAGCACGCGTGCTTGCGGCAAAACTGAAAAGCGACCGCCCGGCTGTCATTCTGACGTCTACGGCGGCGTGTACGGTGCAGATTAAACTCGGCAATGCGCCTAGATAACAGGGAGTCCCAGTTAGCGCATAAGACTGCGCAGTAACGCACAATTAGCGTTCATCGATATAGTCGACACGCTTTCCTTGCCCGGTCCATGTGTCAACACCAGAGGCTTGCTCCCGCTGCTCTTTCGATGCATGCCGCAGTGCGTTACGATCGCCAGAACGGCTGAGAAAAGCCCAGGGCACGTAATTGCACGCTCGGCGCCTGTTGCCACGAGCGAGGGAAGTATTCGTGCGAAGTTTTGCATTCGGGAGCGGCTGCATACACTACAGTATAAAGGAGGCTATGACACTACATAAGCGCTTCGAAAAGTGTATTTCTCGCCATCGGCCATACCATGCTGAATACGCCGGTTCTCGTCCGATCACCGAAGCTAAGCAGCATTGGGCTCGGTCAGTACTTGGGAGGGAGACCACCTGGGAACACCGAGTGCTGATGGCACTTCTTTTGCATTTTTTTCGTCTCTAACGCTTTTTTTTTTGCCCCATAGTTATATCATTTATCCGATATGCCTCGTGCAACTGTAGGAGGTTTCGCGTTATTGTTATAAATAACACATTCCCACTGGCAATGTACGTACGTGCGGACGCGAAATTCCGTGCACGCGTGCTTGCGGCAAAACTGAAAAGCGACCGCCCGGCTTCCCGGCTGTCATTCTGACGTCTACGGCGGCGTGTACAGTGCAGATTAAACTCGGCAATGCGCCTAGATAACAGGGAGTCCCAGTTAGCGCATAAGACTGCGCAGTAGCGCACAATTAGCGTTCATCGATATAGTCGACACGCTTTCCTTGCCCGGTCCATGTGTCAACACCAGAGGCTTGCTCCCGCTGCTCTTTCGATGCATGCCGCAGTGCGTTACGATCGCCAGAACGGCTGAGAAAAGCCCAGGGCACGTAATTGCACGCTCGGCGCCTGTTGCCACGAGCGAGGGAAGTATTCGTGCGAAGTTTTGCATTCGGGAGCGGCTGCATACACTACAGTATAAAGGAGGCTATTACACTACATAAGCGCTTCGAAAAGTGTATTTCTCGCCATCGGCCATACCATGCTGAATACGCCGGTTCTCGTCCGATCACCGAAGCTAAGCAGCATTGGGCTCGGTCAGTACTTGGGAGGGAGACCACCTGGGAACACCGAGTGCTGATGGCACTTCTTTTGCATTTTTTTCGTCTCTAACACTTTTTTTTTTGCCTCATAGTTATATCATTTATCCGATATGCCTCGTGCAACTGTAGGAGGTTTCGCGTTATTGTTATAAATAACACATTCCCACTGGCAATGTACGTACGTGCGGACGCGAAATTCCGTGCACGCGTGCTTGCGGCAAAACTGAAAAGCGACCGCCCGGCTGTCATTCTGACTTCTACGGCGGCGTGTACAGTGCAGATTAAACTCGGCAATGCGCCTAGATAACAGGGAGTCCCAGTTAGCGCATAAGACTGCGCAGTAGCGCACAATTAGCGTTCATCGATATAGTCGACACGCTTTCCTTGCCCGGTCCATGTGTCAACAGCACAGGCTTGCTCCCGCTGCTCTTTCGATGCATGCCGCAGTGCGTTACGATCGCCAGAACGGCTGAGAAAAGCCCAGGGCACGTAATTGCACGCTCGGCGCCTGTTGCCACGAGCGAGGGAAGTATTCGTGCGAAGTTTTGCATTCGGGAGCGGCTGCATACACTACAGTATAAAGGAGGCTATGACACTACATAAGCGCTTCGAAAAGTGTATTTCTCGCCATCGGCCATACCATGCTTAATACGCCGGTTCTCGTCCGATCACCGAAGCTAAGCAGCATTGGGCTCGGTCAGTACTTGGGAGGGAGACCACCTGGGAACACCGAGTGCTGATGGCACTTCTTTTGCATTTTTTTCGTCTCTAACGCTTTTTTTTTGCCTCATAGTTATATCATTTATCCGATATGCCTCGTGCAACTGTAGGAGGTTTCGCGTTATTGTTATAAATAACACATTCCCACTGGCAATGTACGTACGTGCGGACGCGAAATTCCGTGCACGCGTGCTTGCGGCAAAACTGAAAAGCGACCGCCCGGCTTCCCGGCTGTCATTCTGACGTCTACGGCGGCGTGTACAGTGCAGATTAAACTCGGCAATGCGCCTAGATAACAGGGAGTCCCAGTTAGCGCATAAGACTGCGCAGTAGCGCACAATTAGCGTTCATCGATATAGTCGACACGCTTTCCTTGCCCGGTCCATGTGTCAACACCAGAGGCTTGCTCCCGCTGCTCTTTCGATGCATGCCGCAGTGCGTTACGATCGCCAGAACGGCTGAGAAAAGCCCAGGGCACGTAATTGCACGCTCGGCGCCTGTTGCCACGAGCGAGGGAAGTATTCGTGCGAAGTTTTGCATTCGGGAGCGCCTGCATACACTACAGTATAAAGGAGGCTATGACACTATACATAAGCGCTTCGAAAAGTGTATTTCTCGCCATCGGCCATACCATGCTGAATACGCCGGTTCTCGTCCGATCACCGAAGCTAAGCAGCATTGGGCTCGGTCAGTACTTGGGAGGGAGACCACCTGGGAACACCGAGTGCTGATGGCACTTCTTTTGCATTTTTTTCGTCTCTAACGCTTTTTTTTTGCCTCATAGTTATATCATTTATCCGATATGCCTCGTGCAACTGTAGGAGGTTTCGCGTTATTGTTATAAATAACACATTCCCACTGGCAATGTACGTACGTGCGGACGCGAAATTCCGTGCACGCGTGCTTGCGGAAAAACTGAAAAGCGACCGCCCGGCTTCCCGGCTGTCATTCTGACGTCTACGGCGGCGTGTACAGTGCAGATTAAACTCGGCAATGCGCCTAGATAACAGGGAGTCCCAGTTAGCGCATAAGACTGCGCAGTAGCGCACAATTAGCGTTCATCGATATAGTCGACACGCTTTCCTTGCCCGGTCCATGTGTCAACACCAGAGGCTTGCTCCCGCTGCTCTTTCGATGCATGCCGCAGTGCGTTACGATCGCCAGAACGGCTGAGAAAAGCCCAGGGCACGTAATTGCACGCTCGGCGCCTGTTGCCACGAGCGAGGGAAGTATTCGTGCGAAGTTTTGCATTCGGGAGCGGCTGCATACACTACAGTATAAAGGAGGCTATTACACTACATAAGCGCTTCGAAAAGTGTATTTCTCGCCATCGGCCATACCATGCTGAATACGCCGGTTCTCGTCCGATCACCGAAGCTAAGCAGCATTGGGCTCGGTCAGTACTTGGGAGGGAGACCACCTAGGAACACCGAGTGCTGATGGCACTTTTTTTGCATTTTTTTCGTCTCTAACGCTTTTTTTTTGCCTCATAGTTATATCATTTATCCGATATGCCTCGTGCAACTGTAGGAGGTTTCGCGTTATTGTTATAAATAACACATTCCCACTGGCAATGTACGTACGTGCGGACGCGAAATTCCGTGCACGCGTGCTTGCGGCAAAACTGAAAAGCGACCGCCCGGCTGTCATTCTGACGTCTACGGCGGCGTGTACAGTGCAGATTAAACTCGGCAATGCGCCTAGATAACAGGGAGTCCCAGTTAGCGCATAAGACTGCGCAGTAGCGCACAATTAGCGTTCATCGATATAGTCGACACGCTTTCCTTGCCCGGTCCATGTGTCAACACCAGAGGCTTGCTCCCGCTGCTCTTTCGATGCATGCCGCAGTGCGTTACGATCGCCAGAACGGCTGAGAAAAGCCCAGGGCACGTAATTGCACGCTCGGCGCCTGTTGCCACGAGCGAGGGAAGTATTCGTGCGAAGTTTTGCATTCGGGAGCGCCTGCATACACTACAGTATAAAGGAGGCTATGACACTACATAAGCGCTTCGAAAAGTGTATTTCTCGCCATCGGCCATACCATGCTGAATACGCCGGTTCTCGTCCGATCACCGAAGCTAAGCAGCATTGGGCTCGGTCAGTACTTGGGAGGGAGACCACCTGGGAACACCGAGTGCTGATGGCACTTCTTTTGCATTTTTTTCGTCTCTAACGCTTTTTTTTTTTGCCTCATAGTTATATCATTTATCCGATATGCCTCGTGCAACTGTAGGAGGTTTCGCGTTATTGTTATAAATAACACATTCCCACTGGCAATGTACGTACGTGCGGACGCGAAATTCCGTGCACGCGTGCTTGCGGCAAAACTGAAAAGCGACCGCCCGGCTGTCATTCTGACTTCTACGGCGGCGTGTACAGTGCAGATTAAACTGGGCAATGCGCCTAGATAACAGGGAGTCCCAGTTAGCGCATAAGACTGCGCAGTAACGCACAATTAGCGTTCATCGATATAGTCGACACGCTTTCCTTGCCCGGTCCATGTGTCAACACCAGAGGCTTGCTCCCGCTGCTCTTTCGATGCATGCCGCAGTGCGTTACGATCGCCAGAACGGCTGAGAAAAGCCCAGGGCACGTAATTGCACGCTCGGCGCCTGTTGCCACGAGCGAGGGAAGTATTCGTGCGAAGTTTTGCATTCGGGAGCGCCTGCATACACTACAGTATAAAGGAGGCTATGACACTACATAAGCGCTTCGAAAAGTGTATTTCTCGCCATCGGCCATACCATGCTGAATACGCCGGTTCTCGTCCGATCACCGAAGCTAAGCAGCATTGGGCTCGGTCAGTACTTGGGAGGGAGACCACCTGGGAACACCGAGTGCTGATGGCACTTCTTTTGCATTTTTTTCGTCTCTAACGCTTTTTTTTTGCCTCATAGTTATATCATTTATCCGATATGCCTCGTGCAACTGTAGGAGGTTTCGCGTTATTGTTATAAATAACACATTCCCACTGGCAATGTACGTACGTGCGGACGCGAAATTCCGTGCACGCGTGCTTGCGGCAAAACTGAAAAGCGACCGCCCGGCTTCCCGGCTGTCATTCTGACGTCTACGGCGGCGTGTACAGTGCAGATTAAACTCGGCAATGCGCCTAGATAACAGGGAGTCCCAGTTAGCGCATAAGACTGCGCAGTAGCGCACAATTAGCGTTCATCGATATAGTCGACACGCTTTCCTTGCCCGGTCCATGTGTCAACACCAGAGGCTTGCTCCCGCTGCTCTTTCGATGCATGCCGCAGTGCGTTACGATCGCCAGAACGGCTGAGAAAAGCCCAGGGCACGTAATTGCACGCTCGGCGCCTGTTGCCACGAGCGAGGGAAGTATTCGTGCGAAGTTTTGCATTCGGGAGCGCCTGCATACACTACAGTATAAAGGAGGCTATGACACTACATAAGCGCTTCGAAAAGTGTATTTCTCGCCATCGGCCATACCATGCTGAATACGCCGGTTCTCGTCCGATCACCGAAGCTAAGCAGCATTGGGCTCGGTCAGTACTTGGGAGGGAGACCACCTGGGAACACCGAGTGCTGATGGCACTTCTTTTGCATTTTTTTCGTCTCTAACGCTTTTTTTTTGCCTCATAGTTATATCATTTATCCGATATGCCTCGTGCAACTGTAGGAGGTTTCGCGTTATTGTTATAAATAACACATTCCCACTGGCAATGTACGTACGTGCGGACGCGAAATTCCGAGCACGCGTGCTTGCGGCAAAACTGAAAAGCGACCGCCCGGCTGTCATTCTGACGTCTACGGCGGCGTGTACGGTGCAGATTAAACTCGGCAATGCGCCTAGATAACAGGGAGTCCCAGTTAGCGCATAAGACTGCGCAGTAACGCACAATTAGCGTTCATCGATATAGTCGACACGCTTTCCTTGCCCGGTCCATGTGTCAACACCAGAGGCTTGCTCCCGCTGCTCTTTCGATGCATGCCGCAGTGCGTTACGATCGCCAGAACGGCTGAGAAAGCCCAGGGCACGTAATTGCACGCTCGGCGCCTGTTGCCACGAGCGAGGGAAGTATTCGTGCGAAGTTTTGCATTCGGGAGCGGCTGCATACACTACAGTATAAAGGAGGCTATGACACTACATAAGCGCTTCGAAAAGTGTATTTCTCGCCATCGGCCATACCATGCTGAATACGCCGGTTCTCGTCCGATCACCGAAGCTAAGCAGCATTCGGCTCGGTCAGTACTTGGGAGGGAGACCACCTGGGAACACCGAGTGCTGATGGCACTTCTTTTGCATTTTTTTCGTCTCTAACGCTTTTTTTTTTGCCTCATAGTTATATCATTTATCCGATATGCCTCGTGCAACTGTAGGAGGTTTCGCGTTATTGTTATAAATAACACATTCCCACTGGCAATGTACGTACGTGCGGACGCGAAATTCCGAGCACGCGTGCTTGCGGCAAAACTGAAAAGCGACCGCCCGGCTGTCATTCTGACGTCTACGGCGGCGTGTACAGTGCAGATTAAACTCGGCAATGCGCCTAGATAACAGGGAGTCCCAGTTAGCGCATAAGACTGCGCAGTAGCGCACAATTAGCGTTCATCGATATAGTCGACACGCTTTCCTTGCCCGGTCCATGTGTCAACACCAGAGGCTTGCTCCCGCTGCTCTTTCGATGCATGCCGCAGTGCGTTACGATCGCCAGAACGGCTGAGAAAAGCCCAGGGCACGTAATTGCACGCTCGGCGCCTGTTGCCACGAGCGAGGGAAGTATTCGTGCGAAGTTTTGCATTCGGGAGCGGCTGCATACACTACAGTATAAAGGAGGCTATTACACTACATAAGCGCTTCGAAAAGTGTATTTCTCGCCATCGGCCATACCATGCTGAATACGCCGGTTCTCGTCCGATCACCGAAGCTAAGCAGCATTGGGCTCGGTCAGTACTTGGGAGGGAGACCACCTGGGAACACCGAGTGCTGATGGCACTTCTTTTGCATTTTTTTCGTCTCTAACGCTATTTTTTTGCCTCATAGTTATATCATTTATCCGATATGCCTCGTGCAACTGTAGGAGGTTTCGCGTTATTGTTATAAATAACACATTCCCACTGGCAATGTACGTACGTGCGGACGCGAAATTCCGTGCACGCGTGCTTGCGGCAAAACTGAAAAGCGACCGCCCGGCTGTCATTCTGACGTCTACGGCGGCGTGTACAGTGCAGATTAAACTCGGCAATGCGCCTAGATAACAGGGAGTCCCAGTTAGCGCATAAGACTGCGCAGTAGCGCACAATTAGCGTTCATCGATATAGTCGACACGCTTTCCTTGCCCGGTCCATGTGTCAACACCAGAGGCTTGCTCCCGCTGCTCTTTCGATGCATGCCGCAGTGCGTTACGATCGCCAGAACGGCTGAGAAAAGCCCAGGGCACGTAATTGCACGCTCGGCGCCTGTTGCCACGAGCGAGGGAAGTATTCGTGCGAAGTTTTGCATTCGGGAGCGCCTGCATACACTACAGTATAAAGGAGGCTATGACACTACATAAGCGCTTCGAAAAGTGTATTTCTCGCCATCGGCCATACCATGCTGAATTCGCCGGTTCTCGTCCGATCACCGAAGCTAAGCAGCATTGGGCTCGCTCAGTACTTGGGAGGGAGACCACCTGGGAACACCGAGTGCTGATGGCACTTCTTTTGCATTTTTTTCGTCTCTAACGCTTTTTTTTTTGCCTCATAGTTATATCATTTATCCGATATGCCTCGTGCAACTGTAGGAGGTTTCACGTTATTGTTATAAATAACACATTCCCACTGGCAATGTACGTACGTGCGGACGCGAAATTCCGTGCACGCGTGCTTGCGGCAAAACTGAAAAGCGACCGCCCGGCTGTCATTCTGACTTCTACGGCGGCGTGTACAGTGCAGATTAAACTGGGCAATGCGCCTAGATAACAGGGAGTCCCAGTTAGCGCATAAGACTGCGCAGTAACGCACAATTAGCGTTCATCGATATAGTCGACACGCTTTCCTTGCCCGGTCCATGTGTCAACACCAGAGGCTTGCTCCCGCTGCTCTTTCGATGCATGCCGCAGTGCGTTACGATCGCCAGAACGGCTGAGAAAAGCCCAGGGCACGTAATTGCACGCTCGGCGCCTGTTGCCACGAGCGAGGGAAGTATTCGTGCGAAGTTTTGCATTCGGGAGCGCCTGCATACACTACAGTATAAAGGAGGCTATGACACTACATAAGCGCTTCGAAAAGTGTATTTCTCGCCATCGGCCATACCATGCTGAATACGCCGGTTCTCGTCCGATCACCGAAGCTAAGCAGCATTGGGCTCGGTCAGTACTTGGGAGGGAGACCACCTGGGAACACCGAGTGCTGATGGCACTTCTTTTGCATTTTTTTCGTCTCTAACGCTTTTTTTTGCCTCATAGTTATATCATTTATCCGATATGCCTCGTGCAACTGTAGGAGGTTTCGCGTTATTGTTATAAATAACACATTCCCACTGGCAATGTACGTACGTGCGGACGCGAAATTCCGTGCACGCGTGCTTGCGGCAAAACTGAAAAGCGACCGCCCGGCTTCCCGGCTGTCATTCTGACGTCTACGGCGGCGTGTACAGTGCAGATTAAACTCGGCAATGCGCCTAGATAACAGGGAGTCCCAGTTAGCGCATAAGACTGCGCAGTAGCGCACAATTAGCGTTCATCGATATAGTCGACACGCTTTCCTTGCCCGGTCCATGTGTCAACACCAGAGGCTTGCTCCCGCTGCTCTTTCGATGCATGCCGCAGTGCGTTACGATCGCCAGAACGGCTGAGAAAAGCCCAGGGCACGTAATTGCACGCTCGGCGCCTGTTGCCACGAGCGAGGGAAGTATTCGTGCGAAGTTTTGCATTCGGGAGCGCCTGCATACACTACAGTATAAAGGAGGCTATGACACTACATAAGCGCTTCGAAAAGTGTATTTCTCGCCATCGGCCATACCATGCTGAATACGCCGGCTCTCGTCCGATCACCGAAGCTAAGCAGCATTGGGCTCGGTCAGTACTTGGGAGGGAGACCACCTGGGAACACCGAGTGCTGATGGCACTTCTTTTGCATTTTTTTCGTCTCTAACGCTTTTTTTTTTGCCTCATAGTTATATCATTTATCCGATATGCCTCGTGCAACTGTAGGAGGTTTCGCGTTATTGTTATAAATAACACATTCCCACTGGCAATGTACGTACGTGCGGACGCGAAATTCCGTGCACGCGTGCTTGCGGCAAAACTGAAAAGCGACCGCCCGGCTGTCATTCTGACTTCTACGGCGGCGTGTACAGTGCAGATTAAACTGGGCAATGCGCCTAGATAACAGGGAGTCCCAGTTAGCGCATAAGACTGCGCAGTAACGCACAATTAGCGTTCATCGATATAGTCGACACGCTTTCCTTGCCCGGTCCATGTGTCAACACCAGAGGCTTGCTCCCGCTGCTCTTTCGATGCATGCCGCAGTGCGTTACGATCGCCAGAACGGCTGAGAAAAGCCCAGGGCACGTAATTGCACGCTCGGCGCCTGTTGCCACGAGCGAGGGAAGTATTCGTGCGAAGTTTTGCATTCGGGAGCGCCTGCATACACTACAGTATAAAGGAGGCTATGACACTACATAAGCGCTTCGAAAAGTGTATTTCTCGCCAGCGGCCATACCATGCTGAATACGCCGGTTCTCGTCCGATCACCGAAGCTAAGCAGCATTGGGCTCGGTCAGTACTTGGGAGGGAGACCACCTGGGAACACCGAGTGCTGATGGCACTTCTTTTGCATTTTTTTCGTCTCTAACGCTTTTTTTTTGCCTCATAGTTATATCATTTATCCGATATGCCTCGTGCAACTGTAGGAGGTTTCGCGTTATTGTTATAAATAACACATTCCCACTGGCAATGTACGTACGTGCGGACGCGAAATTCCGTGCACGCGTGCTTGCGGCAAAACTGAAAAGCGACCGCCCGGCTTCCCGGCTGTCATTCTGACGTCTACGGCGGCGTGTACAGTGCAGATTAAACTCGGCAATGCGCCTAGATAACAGGGAGTCCCAGTTAGCGCATAAGACTGCGCAGTAGCGCACAATTAGCGTTCATCGATATAGTCGACACGCTTTCCTTGCCCGGTCCATGTGTCAACACCAGAGGCTTGCTCCCGCTGCTCTTTCGATGCATGCCGCAGTGCGTTACGATCGCCAGAACGGCTGAGAAAAGCCCAGGGCACGTAATTGCACGCTCGGCGCCTGTTGCCACGAGCGAGGGAAGTATTCGTGCGAAGTTTTGCATTCGGGAGCGCCTGCATACACTACAGTATAAAGGAGGCTATGACACTACATAAGCGCTTCGAAAAGTGTATTTCTCGCCATCGGCCATACCATGCTGAATACGCCGGTTCTCGTCCGATCACCGAAGCTAAGCAGCATTGGGCTCGGTCAGTACTTGGGAGGGAGACCACCTGGGAACACCGAGTGCTGATGGCACTTCTTTTGCATTTTTTTCGTCTCTAACGCTTTTTTTTTTGCCTCATAGTTATATCATTTATCCGATATGCCTCGTGCAACTGTAGGAGGTTTCGCGTTATTCTTATAAATAACACATTCCCACTGGCAATGTACGTACGTGCGGACGCGAAATTCCGTGCACGCGTGCTTGCGGAAAAACTGAAAAGCGACCGCCCGGCTGTCATTCTGACGTCTACGGTGGCGTGTACAGTGCAGATTAAACTCGGCAATGCGCCTAGATAACAGGGAGTCCCAGTTAGCGCATAAGACTGCGCAGTAGCGCACAATTAGCGTTCATCGATATAGTCGACACGCTTTCCTTGCCCGGTCCATGTGTCAACACCAGAGGCTTGCTCCCGCTGCTCTTTCGATGCATGCCGCAGTGCGTTACGATCGCCAGAACGGCTGAGAAAAGCCCAGGGCACGTAATTGCACGCTCGGCGCCTGTTGCCACGAGCGAGGGAAGTATTCGTGCGAAGTTTTGCATTCGGGAGCGGCTGCATACACTACAGTATAAAGGAGGCTATTACACTACATAAGCGCTTCGAAAAGTGTATTTCTCGCCATCGGCCATACCATGCTGAATACGCCGGTTCTCGTCCGATCACCGAAGCTAAGCAGCATTGGGCTCGGTCAGTACTTGGGAGGGAGACCACCTGGGAACACCGAGTGCTGATGGCACTTCTTTTGCATTTTTTTCGTCTCTAACGCTTTTTTTTTTGCCTCATAGTTATATCATTTATCCGATATGCCTCGTGCAACTGTAGGAGGTTTCGCGTTATTGTTATAAATAACACATTCCCACTGGCAATGTACGTACGTGCGGACGCGAAATTCCGTGCACGCGTGCTTGCGGCAAAACTGAAAAGCGACCGCCCGGCTGTCATTCTGACTTCTACGGCGGCGTGTACAGTGCAGATTAAACTGGGCAATGCGCCTAGATAACAGGGAGTCCCAGTTAGCGCATAAGACTGCGCAGTAACGCACAATTAGCGTTCATCGATATAGTCGACACGCTTTCCTTGCCCGGTCCATGTGTCAACACCA
The DNA here is from genome assembly GCF_052857255.1 of Amblyomma americanum. Lineage (NCBI taxonomy): Eukaryota > Metazoa > Arthropoda > Arachnida > Ixodida > Ixodidae > Amblyomma > Amblyomma americanum. The sequence continues at coordinate 58,295,054 of NC_135500.1, forward strand.
GAGGCTTGCTCCCGCTGCTCTTTCGATGCATGCCGCAGTGCGTTACGATCGCCAGAACGGCTGAGAAAAGCCCAGGGCACGTAATTGCACGCTCGGCGCCTGTTGCCACGAGCGAGGGAAGTATTCGTGCGAAGTTTTGCATTCGGGAGCGCCTGCATACACTACAGTATAAAGGAGGCTATGACACTACATAAGCGCTTCGAAAAGTGTATTTCTCGCCATCGGCCATACCATGCTGAATACGCCGGTTCTCGTCCGATCACCGAAGCTAAGCAGCATTGGGCTCGGTCAGTACTTGGGAGGGAGACCACCTGGGAACACCGAGTGCTGATGGCACTTCTTTTGCATTTTTTTCGTCTCTAACGCTTTTTTTTTTGCCTCATAGTTATATCATTTATCCGATATGCCTCGTGCAACTGTAGGAGGTTTCGCGTTATTGTTATAAATAACACATTCCCACTGGCAATGTACGTACGTGCGGACGCGAAATTCCGTGCACGCGTGCTTGCGGAAAAACTGAAAAGCGACCGCCCGGCTGTCATTCTGACGTCTACGGCGGCGTGTACAGTGCAGATTAAACTCGGCAATGCGCCTAGATAACAGGGAGTCCCAGTTAGCGCATAAGACTGCGCAGTAGCGCACAATTAGCGTTCATCGATATAGTCGACACGCTTTCCTTGCCCGGTCCATGTGTCAACACCAGAGGCTTGCTCCCGCTGCTCTTTCGATGCATGCCGCAGTGCGTTACGATCGCCAGAACGGCTGAGAAAAGCCCAGGGCACGTAATTGCACGCTCGGCGCCATTTGCCACGAGCGAGGGAAGTATTCGTGCGAAGTTTTGCATTCGGGAGCGCCTGCATACACTACAGTATAAAGGAGGCTATGACACTATACATAAGCGCTTCGAAAAGTGTATTTCTCGCCATCGGCCATACCATGCTGAATACGCCGGTTCTCGTCCGATCACCGAAGCTAAGCAGCATTGGGCTCGGTCAGTACTTGGGAGGGAGACCACCTGGGAACACCGAGTGCTGATGGCACTTCTTTTGCATTTTTTTCGTCTCTAACGCTTTTTTTTTGCCTCATAGTTATATCATTTATCCGATATGCCTCGTGCAACTGTAGGAGGTTTCGCGTTATTGTTATAAATAACACATTCCCACTGGCAATGTACGTACGTGCGGACGCGAAATTCCGTGCACGCGTGCTTGCGGAAAAACTGAAAAGCGACCGCCCGGCTGTCATTCTGACGTCTACGGCGGCGTGTACAGTGCAGATTAAACTCGGCAATGCGCCTAGATAACAGGGAGTCCCAGTTAGCGCATAAGACTGCGCAGTAGCGCACAATTAGCGTTCATCGATATAGTCGACACGCTTTCCTTGCCCGGTCCATGTGTCAACACCAGAGGCTTGCTCCCGCTGCTCTTTCGATGCATGCCGCAGTGCGTTACGATCGCCAGAACGGCTGAGAAAAGCCCAGGGCACGTAATTGCACGCTCGGCGCCTGTTGCCACGAGCGAGGGAAGTATTCGTGCGAAGTTTTGCATTCGGGAGCGGCTGCATACACTACAGTATAAAGGAGGCTATTACACTACATAAGCGCTTCGAAAAGTGTATTTCTCGCCATCGGCCATACCATGCTGAATACGCCGGTTCTCGTCCGTTCACCGAAGCTAAGCAGCATTGGGCTCGGTCAGTACTTGGGAGGGAGACCACCTGGGAACACCGAGTGCTGATGGCACTTCTTTTGCATTTTTTTCGTCTCTAACGCTTTTTTTTGCCTCATAGTTATATCATTTATCCGATATGCCTCGTGCAACTGTAGGAGGTTTCGCGTTATTGTTATAAATAACACATTCCCACTGGCAATGTACGTACGTGCGGACGCGAAATTCCGTGCACGCGTGCTTGCGGCAAAACTGAAAAGCGACCGCCCGGCTGTCATTCTGACGTCTACGGCGGCGTGTACAGTGCAGATTAAACTCGGCAATGCGCCTAGATAACAGGGAGTCCCAGTTAGCGCATAAGACTGCGCAGTAGCGCACAATTAGCGTTCATCGATATAGTCGACACGCTTTCCTTGCCCGGTCCATGTGTCAACACCAGAGGCTTGCTCCCGCTGCTCTTTCGATGCATGCCGCATTGCGTTACGATCGCCAGAACGGCTCAGAAAAGCCCAGGGCACGTAATTGCACGCTCGGCGCCTGTTGCCACGAGCGAGGGAAGTATTCGTGCGAAGTTTTGCATTCGGGAGCGCCTGCATACACTACAGTATAAAGGAGGCTATGACACTACATAAGCGCTTCGAAAAGTGTATTTCTCGCCATCGGCCATACCATGCTGAATACGCCGGTTCTCGTCCGATCACCGAAGCTAAGCACCATTGGGCTCGGTCAGTACTTGGGAGGGAGACCACCTGGGAACACCGAGTGCTGATGGCACTTCTTTTGCATTTTTTTCATCTCTAACGCTTTTTTTTTTTGCCTCATAGTTATATCATTTATCCGATATGCCTCGTGCAACTGTAGGAGGTTTCGCGTTATTGTTATAAATAACACATTCCCACTGGCAATGTACGTACGTGCGGACGCGAAATTCCGTGCACGCGTGCTTGCGGAAAAACTGAAAAGCGACCGCCCGGCTGTCATTCTGACGTCTACGGCGGCGTGTACAGTGCAGATTAAACTCGGCAATGCGCCTAGATAACAGGGAGTCCCAGTTAGCGCATAAGACTGCGCAGTAGCGCACAATTAGCGTTCATCGATATAGTCGACACGCTTTCCTTGCCCGGTCCATGTGTCAACAGCACAGGCTTGCTCCCGCTGCTCTTTCGATGCATGCCGCAGTGCGTTACGATCGCCAGAACGGCTGAGAAAAGCCCAGGGCACGTAATTGCACGCTCGGCGCCTGTTGCCACGAGCGAGGGAAGTATTCGTGCGAAGTTTTGCATTCGGGAGCGGCTGCATACACTACAGTATAAAGGAGGCTATGACACTACATAAGCGCTTCGAAAAGTGTATTTCTCGCCATCGGCCATACCATGCTGAATACGCCGGTTCTCGTCCGATCACCGAAGCTAAGCAGCATTGGGCTCGGTCAGTACTTGGGAGGGAGACCACCTGGGAACACCGAGTGCTGATGGCACTTCTTTTGCATTTTTTTCGTCTCTAAAGCTTTTTTTTTGCCTCATAGTTATATCATTTATCCGATATGCCTCGTGCAACTGTAGGAGGTTTCGCGTTATTGTTATAAATAACACATTCCCACTGGCAATGTACGTACGTGCGGACGCGAAATTCCGTGCACGCGTGCTTGCGGAAAAACTGAAAAGCGACCGCCCGGCTTCCCGGCTGTCATTCTGACGTCTACGGCGGCGTGTACAGTGCAGATTAAACTCGGCAATGCGCCTAGATAACAGGGAGTCCCAGTTAGCGCATAAGACTGCGCAGTAGCGCACAATTAGCGTTCATCGATATAGTCGACACGCTTTCCTTGCCCGGTCCATGTGTCAACACCAGAGGCTTGCTCCCGCTGCTCTTTCGATGCATGCCGCAGTGCGTTACGATCGCCAGAACGGCTGAGAAAAGCCCAGGGCACGTAATTGCACGCTGGGCGCCTGTTGCCACGAGCGAGGGAAGTATTCGTGCGAAGTTTTGCATTCGGGAGCGGCTGCATACACTACAGTATAAAGGAGGCTATTACACTACATAAGCGCTTCGAAAAGTGTATTTCTCGCCATCGGCCATACCATGCTGAATACGCCGGTTCTCGTCCGATCACCGAAGCTAAGCAGCATTGGGCTCGGTCAGTACTTGGGAGGGAGACCACCTGGGAACACCGAGTGCTGATGGCACTTCTTTTGCATTTTTTTCGTCTCTAACGCTTTTTTTTTTGCCTCATAGTTATATCATTTATCCGATATGCCTCGTGCAACTGTAGGAGGTTTCGCGTTATTGTTATAAATAACACATTCCCACTGGCAATGTACGTACGTGCGGACGCGAAATTCCGTGCACGCGTGCTTGCGGCAAAACTGAAAAGCGACCGCCCGGCTGTCATTCTGACTTCTACGGCCGCGTGTACAGTGCAGATTAAACTGGGCAATGCGCCTAGATAACAGGGAGTCCCAGTTAGCGCATAAGACTGCGCAGTAACGCACAATTAGCGTTCATCGATATAGTCGACACGCTTTCCTTGCCCGGTCCATGTGTCAACACCAGAGGCTTGCTCCCGCTGCTCTTTCGATGCATGCCGCAGTGCGTTACGATCGCCAGAACGGCTGAGAAAAGCCCAGGGCACGTAATTGCACGCTCGGCGCCTGTTGCCACGAGCGAGGGAAGTATTCGTGCGAAGTTTTGCATTCGGGAGCGCCTGCATACACTACAGTATAAAGGAGGCTATGACACTACATAAGCGCTTCGAAAAGTGTATTTCTCGCCATCGGCCATACCATGCTGAATACGCCGGTTCTCGTCCGATCACCGAAGCTAAGCAGCATTGGGCTCAATGAGGATGGGGTACCATTTGATCTCATAATGCTCTTGGGCCTCCACAGTATATGGCGCTCCAGAATGGCAGGCTATTATTGTGACAAAGACGCACGACCTGCCCGCATTTATTTTCGGGAAAGAATGGACTGCTTTCTGGCCATCCAGAAAGCAACTGCGGAGCCTCCCGAGTGGCTCTCGAGGCTAGAGCCGCTCTGTATGCTTCGTGAATTTTAGTATGACGAAGCCAGACTCATGATGGCTGACCACGACAGTGTCGTATGTACATAGCGTTTTGTGTGTTTTTTGTTGAGTGTTTTTTGTGTAAATGTTATGTGTCGCAGCCAGGCAATAAAGAAAAAAAAAAAATTGGGCTCGGTCAGTACTTGGGAGGGAGACCACCTGGGAACACCGAGTGCTGATGGCACTTCTTTTGCATTTTTTTCGTCTCTAACGCTTTTTTTTGCCTCATAGTTATATCATTTATCCGATATGCCTCGTGCAACTGTAGGAGGTTTCGCGTTATTGTTATAAATAACACATTCCCACTGGCAATGTACGTACGTGCGGACGCGAAATTCCGTGCACGCGTGCTTGCGGCAAAACTGAAAAGCGACCGCCCGGCTGTCATTCTGACGTCTACGGCGGCGTGTACAGTGCAGATTAAACTCGGCAATGCGCCTAGATAACAGGGAGTCCCAGTTAGCGCATAAGACTGCGCAGTAGCGCACAATTAGCGTTCATCGATATAGTCGACACGCTTTCCTTGCCCGGTCCATGTGTCAACACCAGAGGCTTGCTCCCGCTGCTCTTTCGATGCATGCCGCAGTGCGTTACGATCGCCAGAACGGCTGAGAAAAGCCCAGGGCACGTAATTGCACGCTCGGCGCCTGTTGCCACGAGCGAGGGAAGTATTCGTGCGAAGTTTTGCATTCGGGAGCGCCTGCATACACTACAGTATAAAGGAGGCTATGACACTACATAAGCGCTTCGAAAAGTGTATTTCTCGCCATCGGCCATACCATGCTGAATACGCCGGTTCTCGTCCGATCACCGAAGCTAAGCAGCATTGGGCTCGGTCAGTACTTGGGAGGGAGACCACCTGGGAACACCGAGTGCTGATGGCACTTCTTTTGCATTTTTTGCGTCTCTAACGCTTTTTTTTTGCCTCATAGTTATATCATTTATCCGATATGCCTCGTGCAACTGTAGGAGGTTTCGCGTTATTGTTATAAATAACACATTCCCACTGGCAATGTACGTACGTGCGGACGCGAAATTCCGTGCACGCGTGCTTGCGGCAAAACTGAAAAGCGACCGCCCGGCTGTCATTCTGACGTCTACGGCGGCGTGTACAGTGCAGATTAAACTCGGCAATGCGCCTAGATAACAGGGAGTCCCAGTTAGCGCATAAGACTGCGCAGTAGCGCACAATTAGCGTTCATCGATATAGTCGACACGCTTTCCTTGCCCGGTCCATGTGTCAACACCAGAGGCTTGCTCCCGCTGCTCTTTCGATGCATGCCGCAGTGCGTTACGATCGCCAGAACGGCTGAGAAAAGCCCAGGGCACGTAATTGCACGCTCGGCGCCATTTGCCACGAGCGAGGGAAGTATTCGTGCGAAGTTTTGCATTCGGGAGCGCCTGCATACACTACAGTATAAAGGAGGCTATGACACTACATAAGCGCTTCGAAAAGTGTATTTCTCGCCATCGGCCATACCATGCTGAATACGCCGGTTCTCGTCCGATCACCGAAGCTAAGCAGCATTGGGCTCGGTCAGTACTTGGGAGGGAGACCACCTGGGAACACCGAGTGCTGATGGCTCTTCTTTTGCATTTGTTTCGTCTCTAACGCTTTTTTTTTGCCTCATAGTTATATCATTTATCCGATATGCCTGGTGCAACTGTAGGAGGTTTCGCGTTATTGTTATAAATAACACATTCCCACTGGCAATGTACGTACGTGCGGACGCGAAATTCCGTGCACGCGTGCTTGCGGCAAAACTGAAAAGCGACCGCCCGGCTGTCATTCTGACGTCTACGGCGGCGTGTACAGTGCAGATTAAACTCGGCAATGCGCCTAGATAACAGGGAGTCCCAGTTAGCGCATAAGACTGCGCAGTAGCGCACAATTAGCGTTCATCGATATAGTCGACACGCTTTCCTTGCCCGGTCCATGTGTCAACACCAGAGGCTTGCTCCCGCTGCTCTTTCGATGCATGCCGCAGTGCGTTACGATCGCCAGAACGGCTGAGAAAAGCCCACGGCACGTAATTGCACGCTCGGCGCCTGTTGCCACGAGCGAGGGAAGTATTCGTGCGAAGTTTTGCATTCGGGAGCGCCTGCATACACTACAGTATAAAGGAGGCTATGACACTACATAAGCGCTTCGAAAAGTGTATTTCTCGCCATCGGCCATACCATGCTGAATACGCCGGTTCTCGTCCGATCACCGAAGCTAAGCAGCATTGGGCTCGGTCAGTACTTGGGAGGGAGACCACCTGGGAACACCGAGTGCTGATGGCACTTCTTTTGCATTTTTTTCGTCTCTAACGCTTTTTTTTTGCCTCATAGTTATATCATTTATCCGATATGCCTCGTGCAACTGTAGGAGGTTTCGCGTTATTGTTATAAATAACACATTCCCACTGGCAATGTACGTACGTGCGGACGCGAAATTCCGTGCACGCGTGCTTGCGGCAAAACTGAAAAGCGACCGCCCGGCTTCCCGGCTGTCATTCTGACGTCTACGGCGGCGTGTACAGTGCAGATTAAACTCGGCAATGCGCCTAGATAACAGGGAGTCCCAGTTAGCGCATAAGACTGCGCAGTAGCGCACAATTAGCGTTCATCGATATAGTCGACACGCTTTCCTTGCCCGGTCCATGTGTCAACACCAGAGGCTTGCTCCCGCTGCTCTTTCGATGCATGCCGCAGTGCGTTACGATCGCCAGAACGGCTGAGAAAAGCCCAGGGCACGTAATTGCACGCTCGGCGCCTGTTGCCACGAGCGAGGGAAGTATTCGTGCGAAGTTTTGCATTCGGGAGCGCCTGCATACACTACAGTATAAAGGAGGCTATGACACTACATAAGCGCTTCGAAAAGTGTATTTCTCGCCATCGGCCATACCATGCTGAATACGCCGGTTCTCGTCCGATCACCGAAGCTAAGCAGCATTGGGCTCGGTCAGTACTTGGGAGGGAGACCACCTGGGAACACCGAGTGCTGATGGCACTTCTTTTGCATTTTTTTCGTCTCTAACGCTTTTTTTTTGCCTCATAGTTATATCATTTATCCGATATGCCTCGTGCAACTGTAGGAGGTTTCGCGTTATTGTTATAAATAACACATTCCCACTGGCAATGTACGTACGTGCGGACGCGAAATTCCGTGCACGCGTGCTTGCGGCAAAACTGAAAAGCGACCGCCCGGCTGTCATTCTGACGTCTACGGCGGCGTGTACAGTGCAGATTAAACTCGGCAATGCGCCTAGATAACAGGGAGTCCCAGTTAGCGCATAAGACTGCGCAGTAGCGCACAATTAGCGTTCATCGATATAGTCGACACGCTTTCCTTGCCCGGTCCATGTGTCAACACCAGAGGCTTGCTCCCGCTGCTCTTTCGATGCATGCCGCAGTGCGTTACGATCGCCAGAACGGCTCAGAAAAGCCCAGGGCACGTAATTGCACGCTCGGCGCCTGTTGCCACGAGCGAGGGAAGTATTCGTGCGAAGTTTTGCATTCGGGAGCGCCTGCATACACTACAGTATAAAGGAGGCTATGACACTACATAAGCGCTTCGAAAAGTGTATTTCTCGCCATCGGCCATACTATGCTGAATACGCCGGTTCTCGTCCGATCACCGAAGCTAAGCAGCATTGGGCTCGGTCAGTACTTGGGAGGGAGACCACCTGGGAACACCGAGTGCTGATGGCACTTCTTTTGCATTTTTTTCGTCTCTAACGCTTTTTTTTTGCCTCATAGTTATATCATTTATCCGATATGCCTCGTGCAACTGTAGGAGGTTTCGCGTTATTGTTATAAATAACACATTCCCACTGGCAATGTACGTACGTGCGGACGCGAAATTCCGTGCACGCGTGCTTGCGGAAAAACTGAAAAGCGACCGCCCGGCTGTCATTCTGACGTCTACGGCGGCGTGTACAGTGCAGATTAAACTCGGCAATGCGCCTAGATAACAGGGAGTCCCAGTTAGCGCATAAGACTGCGCAGTAGCGCACAATTAGCGTTCATCGATATAGTCGACACGCTTTCCTTGCCCGGTCCATGTGTCAACAGCACAGGCTTGCTCCCGCTGCTCTTTCGATGCATGCCGCAGTGCGTTACGATCGCCAGAACGGCTGAGAAAAGCCCAGGGCACGTAATTGCACGCTCGGCGCCTGTTGCCACGAGCGAGGGAAGTATTCGTGCGAAGTTTTGCATTCGGGAGCGGCTGCATACACTACAGTATAAAGGAGGCTATGACACTACATAAGCGCTTCGAAAAGTGTATTTCTCGCCATCGGCCATACCATGCGAAACACAATCAAAAGCTTTTTCGAGATCAATCTGAAGCATGGCCACCCGCCCATTAATTGCATCGCAGGTTTCAAGTACACTGCGTGCTTTGTGAATGTTGGAAAAATCTTGTTTTCCGTTTTAGACCATGTGAATGTCGGTTCAGTTATCCGCAAGGGTGTAGCCATGGCGTATCGAAACTGCACGACAAGATTGATTGTTAACAAGTGCTTGGGGGCCCCCATTAGCGTGCAGCGTTCGGTGCGTCAGGGCTGCCCCCTCAGCCCTCTCTTATTTTGTATTTACATCGAAACACTGTGTAGGAAAATATTAGAAGACAATAGTATTAATGGCTTTAGGTTGCAAGCTGCTGAAGTTAAGCTGTTGGCGTATGCTGACGACGTTGCTGTATTCACGGTTGATCAGGAGAGCATAAGCGAAGCTGTCGGGTGTGTACGCGAGTTCAGCGAAGTCACCGGTAGCGGGGTTAATTGGTCCAAATGCCTCGGACTCTGGCATGGATGGTGGCCATCCCACCCGGACCATTTTGCCAACGTACCGTGGACGACGACACCGGGCAAGTATTTGGGCGTTCCGCTCGATGCTTATCGTGAAAGCGAGGAGTATTGGAAACAGCAAACGAAAGAAGCACGTGACAGAGCTGGAAAATGGAAAGGCACCAACCTCTCCATTTTCGCCAGAGCTACAGTCTGCAACCTGTTTTTTATTAGCAAGCTCTGGTATGTGATGCAGGTTTTGCATTGCTCTCGGGTGCACATTCAGAAGTTACACCGGATTTTTGCAGTCTTTATATGGGCTTCCGAATGGGAACGTTGCAGCAGAACGAACCTGTTCCGGCGGGTAAAAGACGGGGGGTTGGGGCTAGGGCACCTCTTTTTAAGGCAGCTGGTGAACCGTTTTTTGTTTTTTCGCGACGTCTCAGACCCGTTCTTGCGCACCGTGTGCCAGGTCAGGCTGCGGCGTTTGCTGCCCGAGTTTGTTGTTACCACAGAAGAGCTCTCGGGTGGAATTTTTGGTTACTACAAAGAGATTGTAGCAAGTGTTAGGTTTCTTTCAGCGCGTTTTTCTAGCGATTATTTGTATAAAACTAAAAGAAAGAAGTTGTACCATGATCTTTGTGATATTGTTTTCCCAGAGCCTATGTACAGGGCCTTGTACAGTGGAGGTCCTGGAGCTGATGTTTTAAAAAGGGTAAAGAAAATGCAGGTGCCACCAGGAGTAAAGACCTTCTTTTTTAAATTACACACCGGGACACTCCCAGTTAAAAAGTTTTTGGAAGGAAAGGATTTCTTTTTGCCGTGGGGATCGAACTGCTTAATTTGTAAACAGCCCGAAACAATAGACCATGTTTTTTTGCATTGCTGGGAAGGGGTTTATTTTTGGGATGTGTTACAAAGGACAATAAAGAAAGAGCTACCACTTGACGCGCAGGGAATTCGTTATTTAAGCACAGACAATGAGGATGGGGTACCATTTGATCTCATAATGCTCTTGGGCCTCCACAGTATATGGCGCTCCAGAATGGCAGGCTATTATTGTGACAAAGACGCACGACCTGCCCGCATTTATTTTCGGGAAAGAATGGACTGCTTTCTGGCCATCCAGAAAGCAACTGCGGAGCCTCCCGAGTGGCTCTCGAGGCTAGAGCCGCTCTGTATGCTTCGTGAATTTTAGTATGACGAAGCCAGACTCATGATGGCTGACCACGACAGTGTTGTATGTACATAGCGTTTTGTGTGTTTTTTGTTGAGTGTTTTTTGTGTAAATGTTATGTGTCGCAGCCAGGCAATAAAGAAAAAAAAAAAAAAAAAAATCGGCCATACCATGCTGAATACGCCGGTTCTCGTCCGATCACCGAAGCTAAGCAGCATTGGGCTCGGTCAGTACTTGGGAGGGAGACCACCTGGGAACACCGAGTGCTGATGGCACTTCTTTTGCATTTTTTTCGTCTCTAAAGCTTTTTTTTTGCCTCATAGTTATATCATTTATCCGATATGCCTCGTGCAACTGTAGGAGGTTTCGCGTTATTGTTATAAATAACACATTCCCACTGGCAATGTACGTACGTGCGGACGCGAAATTCCGTGCACGCGTGCTTGCGGAAAAACTGAAAAGCGACCGCCCGGCTTCCCGGCTGTCATTCTGACGTTTACGGCGGCGTGTACAGTGCAGATTAAACTCGGCAATGCGCCTAGATAACAGGGAGTCCCAGTTAGCGCATAAGACTGCGCAGTAGCGCACAATTAGCGTTCATCGATATAGTCGACACGCTTTCCTTGCCCGGTCCATGTGTCAACACCAGAGGCTTGCTCCCGCTGCTCTTTCGATGCATGCCGCAGTGCGTTACGATCGCCAGAACGGCTGAGAAAAGCCCAGGGCACGTAATTGCACGCTCGGCGCCTGTTGCCACGAGCGAGGGAAGTATTCGTGCGAAGTTTTGCATTCGGGAGCGGCTGCATACACTACAGTATAAAGGAGGCTATTACACTACATAAGCGCTTCGAAAAGTGTATTTCTCGCCATCGGCCATACCATGCTGAATACGCCGGTTCTCGTCCGATCACCGAAGCTAAGCAGCATTGGGCTCGGTCAGTACTTGGGAGGGAGACCACCTGGGAACACCGAGTGCTGATGGCACTTCTTTTGCATTTTTTTCGTCTCTAACGCTTTTTTTTTGCCTCATAGTTATATCATTTATCCGATATGCCTCGTGCAACTGTAGGAGGTTTCGCGTTATTGTTATAAATAACACATTCCCACTGGCAATGTACGTACGTGCGGACGCGAAATTCCGTGCACGCGTGCTTGCGGCAAAACTGAAAAGCGACCGCCCGGCTGTCATTCTGACTTCTACGGCGGCGTGTACAGTGCAGATTAAACTGGGCAATGCGCCTAGATAACAGGGAGTCCCAGTTAGCGCATAAGACTGCGCAGTAACGCACAATTAGCGTTCATCGATATAGTCGACACGCTTTCCTTGCCCGGTCCATGTGTCAACACCAGAGGCTTGCTCCCGCTGCTCTTTCGATGCATGCCGCAGTGCGTTACGATCGCCAGAACGGCTGAGAAAAGCCCAGGGCACGTAATTGCACGCTCGGCGCCTGTTGCCACGAGCGAGGGAAGTATTCGTGCGAAGTTTTGCATTCGGGAGCGCCTGCATACACTACAGTATAAAGGAGGCTATGACACTACATAAGCGCTTCGAAAAGTGTATTTCTCGCCATCGGCCATACCATGCTGAATACGCCGGTTCTCGTCCGATCACCGAAGCTAAGCAGCATTGGGCTCGGTCAGTACTTGGGAGGGAGACCACCTGGGAACACCGAGTGCTGATGGCACTTCTTTTGCATTTTTTGCGTCTCTAACGCTTTTTTTTTGCCTCATAGTTATATCATTTATCCGATATGCCTCGTGCAACTGTAGGAGATTTCGCGTTATTGTTATAGATAACACATTCCCACTGGCAATGTACGTACGTGCGGACGCGAAATTCCGTGCACGCGTGCTTGCGGCAAAACTGAAAAGCGACCGCCCGGCTGTCATTCTGACTTCTACGGCGGCGTGTACAGTGCAGATTAAACTGGGCAATGCGCCTAGATAACAGGGAGTCCCAGTTAGCGCATAAGACTGCGCAGTAACGCACAATTAGCGTTCATCGATATAGTCGACACGCTTTCCTTGCCCGGTCCATGTGTCAACACCAGAGGCTTGCTCCCGCTGCTCTTTCGATGCATGCCGCAGTGCGTTACGATCGCCAGAACGGCTGAGAAAAGCCCAGGGCACGTAATTGCACGCTCGGCGCCTGTTGCCACGAGCGAGGGAAGTATTCGTGCGAAGTTTTGCATTCGGGAGCGCCTGCATACACTACAGTATAAAGGAGGCTATGACACTACATAAGCGCTTCGAAAAGTGTATTTCTCGCCATCGGCCATACCATGCTGAATACGCCGGTTCTCGTCCGATCACCGAAGCAAAGCAGCATTGGGCTCGGTCAGTACTTGGGAGGGAGACCACCTGGGAACACCGAGTGCTGATGGCACTTCTTTTGCATTTTTTTCATCTCTAACGCTTTTTTTTTTTGCCTCATAGTTATATCATTTATCCGATATGCCTCGTGCAACTGTAGGAGGTTTCGCGTTATTGTTATAAATAACACATTCCCACTGGCAATGTACGTACGTGCGGACGCGAAATTCCGTGCACGCGTGCTTGCGGCAAAACTGAAAAGCGACCGCCCGGCTTCCCGGCTGTCATTCTGACGTCTACGGCGGCGTGTACAGTGCAGATTAAACTCGGCAATGCGCCTAGATAACAGGGAGTCCCAGTTAGCGCATAAGACTGCGCAGTAGCGCACAATTAGCGTTCATCGATATAGTCGACACGCTTTCCTTGCCCGGTCCATGTGTCAACACCAGAGGCTTGCTCCCGCTGCTCTTTCGATGCATGCCGCAGTGCGTTACGATCGCCAGAACGGCTGAGAAAAGCCCAGGGCACGTAATTGCACGCTCGGCGCCTGTTGCCACGAGCGAGGGAAGTATTCGTGCGAAGTTTTGCATTCGGGAGCGCCTGCATACACTACAGTATAAAGGAGGCTATGACACTACATAAGCGCTTCGAAAAGTGTATTTCTCGCCATCGGCCATACCATGCTGAATACGCCGGTTCTCGTCCGATCACCGAAGCTAAGCAGCATTGGGCTCGGTCAGTACTTGGGAGGGAGACCACCTGGGAACACCGAGTGCTGATGGCACTTCTTTTGCATTTTTTTCGTCTCTAAGGCTTTTTTTTTGCCTCATAGTTATATCATTTATCCGATATGCCTCGTGCAACTGTAGGAGGTTTCGCGTTATTGTTATAAATAACACATTCCCACTGGCAATGTACGTACGTGCGGACGCGAAATTCCGAGCACGCGTGCTTGCGGCAAAACTGAAAAGCGACCGCCCGGCTGTCATTCTGACGTCTACGGCGGCGTGTACAGTGCAGATTAAACTGGGCAATGCGCCTAGATAACAGGGAGTCCCAGTTAGCGCATAAGACTGCGCAGTAACGCACAATTAGCGTTCATCGATATAGTCGACACGCTTTCCTTGCCCGGTCCATGTGTCAACACCAGAGGCTTGCTCCCGCTGCTCTTTCGATGCATGCCGCAGTGCGTTACGATCGCCAGAACGGCTGAGAAAAGCCCAGGGCACGTAATTGCACGCTCGGCGCCTGTTGCCACGAGCGAGGGAAGTATTCGTGCGAAGTTTTGCATTCGGGAGCGCCTGCATACACTACAGTATAAAGGAGGCTATGACACTACATAAGCGCTTCGAAAAGTGTATTTCTCGCCATCGGCCATACCATGCTGAATACGCCGGTTCTCGTCCGATCACCGAAGCTAAGCAGCATTGGGCTCGGTCAGTACTTGGGAGGGAGACCACCTGGGAACACCGAGTGCTGATGGCACTTCTTTTGCATTTTTTCGTCTCTAACGCTTTTTTTTTTGCCTCATAGTTATATCATTTATCCGATATGCCTCGTGCAACTGTAGGAGGTTTCGCGTTATTGTTATAAATAACACATTCCCACTGGCAATGTACGTACGTGCGGACGCGAAATTCCGTGCACGCGTGCTTGCGGCAAAACTGAAAAGCGACCGCCCGGCTTCCCGGCTGTCATTCTGACGTCTACAGCGGCGTGTACAGTGCAGATTAAACTCGGCAATGCGCCTAGATAACAGGGAGTCCCAGTTAGCGCATAAGACTGCGCAGTAACGCACAATTAGCGTTCATCGATATAGTCGACACGCTTTCCTTGCCCGGTCCATGTGTCAACACCAGAGGCTTGCTCCCGCTGCTCTTTCGATGCATGCCGCAGTGCGTTACGATCGCCAGAACGGCTGAGAAAAGCCCAGGGCACGTAATTGCACGCTCGGCGCCTGTTGCCACGAGCGAGGGAAGTATTCGTGCGAAGTTTTGCATTCGGGAGCGCCTGCATACACTACAGTATAAAGGAGGCTATGACACTACATAAGCGCTTCGAAAAGTGTATTTCTCGCCATCGGCCATACCATGCTGAATACGCCGGTTCTCGTCCGATCACCGAAGCTAAGCAGCATTGGGCTCGGTCAGTACTTGGGAGGGAGACCACCTGGGAACACCGAGTGCTGATGGCACTTCTTTTGCATTTTTTTCGTCTCTAACGCTTTTTTTTTTGCCTCATAGTTATATCATTTATCCGATATGCCTCGTGCAACTGTAGGAGGTTTCGCGTTATTGTTATAAATAACACATTCCCACTGGCAATGTACGTACGTGCGGACGCGAAATTCCGTGCACGCGTGCTTGCGGCAAAACTGAAAAGCGACCGCCCGGCTTCCCGGCTGTCATTCTGACGTCTACGGCGGCGTGTACAGTGCAGATTAAACTCGGCAATGCGCCTAGATAACAGGGAGTCCCAGTTAGCGCATAAGACTGCGCAGTAGCGCACAATTAGCGTTTATCGATATAGTCGACACGCTTTCCTTGCCCGGTCCATGTGTCAACACCAGAGGCTTGCTCCCGCTGCTCTTTCGATGCATGCCGCAGTGCGTTACGATCGCCAGAACGGCTGAGAAAAGCCCAGGGCACGTAATTGCACGCTCGGCGCCTGTTGCCACGAGCGAAGGAAGTATTCGTGCGAAGTTTTGCATTCGGGAGCGCCTGCATACACTACAGTATAAAGGAGGCTATGACACTACATAAGCGCTTCGAAAAGTGTATTTCTCGCCATCGGCCATACCATGCTGAATACGCCGGTTCTCGTCCGATCACCGAAGCTAAGCAGCATTGGGCTCGGTCAGTACTTGGGAGGGAGACCACCTGGGAACACCGAGTGCTGATGGCACTTCTTTTGCATTTTTTTCGTCTCTAACGCTTTTTTTTTGCCTCATAGTTATATCATTTATCCGATATGCCTCGTGCAACTGTAGGAGGTTTCGCGTTATTGTTATAAATAACACATTCCCACTGGCAATGTACATACGTGCGGACGCGAAATTCCGTGCACGCGTGCTTGCGGAAAAACTGAAAAGCGACCGCCCGGCTGTCATTCTGACGTCTACGGCGGCGTGTACAGTGCAGATTAAACTCGGCAATGCGCCTAGATAACAGGGAGTCCCAGTTAGCGCATAAGACTGCGCAGTAGCGCACAATTAGCGTTCATCGATATAGTCGACACGCTTTCCTTGCCCGGTCCATGTGTCAACAGCACAGGCTTGCTCCCGCTGCTCTTTCGATGCATGCCGCAGTGCGTTACGATCGCCAGAACGGCTGAGAAAAGCCCAGGGCACGTAATTGCACGCTCGGCGCCTGTTGCCACGAGCGAGGGAAGTATTCGTGCGAAGTTTTGCATTCGGGTGCGGCTGCATACACTACAGTATAAAGGAGGCTATGACACTACATAAGCGCTTCGAAAAGTGTATTTCTCGCCATCGGCCATACCATGCTGAATACGCCGGTTCTCGTCCGATCACCGAAGCTAAGCAGCATTGGGCTCGGTCAGTACTTGGGAGGGAGACCACCTGGGAACACCGAGTGCTGATGGCACTTCTTTTGCATTTTTTTCGTCTCTAACGCTTTTTTTTTGCCTCATAGTTATATCATTTATCCGATATGCCTCGTGCAACTGTAGGAGGTTTCGCGTTATTGTTATAAATAACACATTCCCACTGGCAATGTACGTACGTGCGGACGCGAAATTCCGTGCACGCGTGCTTGCGGCAAAACTGAAAAGCGACCGCCCGGCTGTCATTCTGACGTCTACGGCGGCGTGTACAGTGCAGATTAAACTCGGCAATGCGCCTAGATAACAGGGAGTCCCAGTTAGCGCATAAGACTGCGCAGTAGCGCACAATTAGCGTTCATCGATATAGTCGACACGCTTTCCTTGCCCGGTCCATGTGTCAACACCAGAGGCTTGCTCCCGCTGCTCTTTCGATGCATGCCGCAGTGCGTTACGATCGCCAGAACGGCTCAGAAAAGCCCAGGGCACGTAATTGCACGCTCGGCGCCTGTTGCCACGAGCGAGGGAAGTATTCGTGCGAAGTTTTGCATTCGGGAGCGCCTGCATACACTACAGTATAAAGGAGGCTATGACACTACATAAGCGCTTCGAAAAGTGTATTTCTCGCCATCGGCCATACTATGCTGAATACGCCGGTTCTCGTCCGATCACCGAAGCTAAGCAGCATTGGGCTCGGTCAGTACTTGGGAGGGAGACCACCTGGGAACACCGAGTGCTGATGGCACTTCTTTTGCATTTTTTTCGTCTCTAACGCTTTTTTTTTGCCTCATAGTTATATCATTTATCCGATATGCCTCGTGCAACTGTAGGAGGTTTCGCGTTATTGTTATAAATAACACATTCCCACTGGCAATGTACGTACGTGCGGACGCGAAATTCCGTGCACGCGTGCTTGCGGAAAAACTGAAAAGCGACCGCCCGGCTGTCATTCTGACGTCTACGGCGGCGTGTACAGTGCAGATTAAACTCGGCAATGCGCCTAGATAACAGGGAGTCCCAGTTAGCGCATAAGACTGCGCAGTAGCGCACAATTAGCGTTCATCGATATAGTCGACACGCTTTCCTTGCCCGGTCCATGTGTCAACAGCACAGGCTTGCTCCCGCTGCTCTTTCGATGCATGCCGCAGTGCGTTACGATCGCCAGAACGGCTGAGAAAAGCCCAGGGCACGTAATTGCACGCTCGGCGCCTGTTGCCACGAGCGAGGGAAGTATTCGTGCGAAGTTTTGCATTCGGGAGCGGCTGCATACACTACAGTATAAAGGAGGCTATGACACTACATAAGCGCTTCGAAAAGTGTATTTCTCGCCATCGGCCATACCATGCTGAATACGCCGGTTCTCGTCCGATCACCGAAGCTAAGCAGCATTGGGCTCGGTCAGTACTTGGGAGGGAGACCACCTGGGAACACCGAGTGCTGATGGCACTTCTTTTGCATTTTTTTCGTCTCTAAAGCTTTTTTTTTGCCTCATAGTTATATCATTTATCCGATATGCCTCGTGCAACTGTAGGAGGTTTCGCGTTATTGTTATAAATAACACATTCCCACTGGCAATGTACGTACGTGCGGACGCGAAATTCCGTGCACGCGTGCTTGCGGAAAAACTGAAAAGCGACCGCCCGGCTTCCCGGCTGTCATTCTGACGTCTACGGCGGCGTGTACAGTGCAGATTAAACTCGGCAATGCGCCTAGATAACAGGGAGTCCCAGTTAGCGCATAAGACTGCGCAGTAGCGCACAATTAGCGTTCATCGATATAGTCGACACGCTTTCCTTGCCCGGTCCATGTGTCAACACCAGAGGCTTGCTCCCGCTGCTCTTTCGATGCATGCCGCAGTGCGTTACGATCGCCAGAACGGCTGAGAAAAGCCCAGGGCACGTAATTGCACGCTCGGCGCCTGTTGCCACGAGCGAGGGAAGTATTCGTGCGAAGTTTTGCATTCGGGAGCGGCTGCATACACTACAGTATAAAGGAGGCTATTACACTACATAAGCGCTTCGAAAAGTGTATTTCTCGCCATCGGCCATACCATGCTGAATACGCCGGTTCTCGTCCGATCACCGAAGCTAAGCAGCATTGGGCTCGGTCAGTACTTGGGAGGGAGACCACCTGGGAACACCGAGTGCTGATGGCACTTCTTTTGCATTTTTTTCGTCTCTAACGCTTTTTTTTTGCCTCATAGTTATATCATTTATCCGATATGCCTCGTGCAACTGTAGGAGGTTTCGCGTTATTGTTATAAATAACACATTCCCACTGGCAATGTACGTACGTGCGGACGCGAAATTCCGTGCACGCGTGCTTGCGGCAAAACTGAAAAGCGACCGCCCGGCTGTCATTCTGACTTCTACGGCGGCGTGTACAGTGCAGATTAAACTGGGCAATGCGCCTAGATAACAGGGAGTCCCAGTTAGCGCATAAGACTGCGCAGTAACGCACAATTAGCGTTCATCGATATAGTCGACACGCTTTCCTTGCCCGGTCCATGTGTCAACACCAGAGGCTTGCTCCCGCTGCTCTTTCGATGCATGCCGCAGTGCGTTACGATCGCCAGAACGGCTGAGAAAAGCCCAGGGCACGTAATTGCACGCTCGGCGCCTGTTGCCACGAGCGAGGGAAGTATTCGTGCGAAGTTTTGCATTCGGGAGCGCCTGCATACACTACAGTATAAAGGAGGCTATGACACTACATAAGCGCTTCGAAAAGTGTATTTCTCGCCATCGGCCATACCATGCTGAATACGCCGGTTCTCGTCCGATCACCGAAGCTAAGCAGCATTGGGCTCGGTCAGTACTTGGGAGGGAGACCACCTGGGAACACCGAGTGCTGATGGCACTTCTTTTGCATTTTTTGCGTCTCTAACGCTTTTTTTTTGCCTCATAGTTATATCATTTATCCGATATGCCTCGTGCAACTGTAGGAGGTTTCGCGTTATTGTTATAGATAACACATTCCCACTGGCAATGTACGTACGTGCGGACGCGAAATTCCGTGCACGCGTGCTTGCGGCAAAACTGAAAAGCGACCGCCCGGCTGTCATTCTGACTTCTACGGCGGCGTGTACAGTGCAGATTAAACTGGGCAATGCGCCTAGATAACAGGGAGTCCCAGTTAGCGCATAAGACTGCGCAGTAACGCACAATTAGCGTTCATCGATATAGTCGACACGCTTTCCTTGCCCGGTCCATGTGTCAACACCAGAGGCTTGCTCCCGCTGCTCTTTCGATGCATGCCGCAGTGCGTTACGATCGCCAGAACGGCTGAGAAAAGCCCAGGGCACGTAATTGCACGCTCGGCGCCTGTTGCCACGAGCGAGGGAAGTATTCGTGCGAAGTTTTGCATTCGGGAGCGCCTGCATACACTACAGTATAAAGGAGGCTATGACACTACATAAGCGCTTCGAAAAGTGTATTTCTCGCCATCGGCCATACCATGCTGAATACGCCGGTTCTCGTCCGATCACCGAAGCAAAGCAGCATTGGGCTCGGTCAGTACTTGGGAGGGAGACCACCTGGGAACACCGAGTGCTGATGGCACTTCTTTTGCATTTTTTTCGTCTCTAACGCTTTTTTTTTGCCTCATAGTTATATCATTTATCCGATATGCCTCGTGCAACTGTAGGAGGTTTCGCGTTATTGTTATAAATAACACATTCCCACTGGCAATGTACGTACGTGCGGACGCGAAATTCCGTGCACGCGTGCTTGCGGCAAAACTGAAAAGCGACCGCCCGGCTTCCCGGCTGTCATTCTGACGTCTACGGCGGCGTGTACAGTGCAGATTAAACTCGGCAATGCGCCTAGATAACAGGGAGTCCCAGTTAGCGCATAAGACTGCGCAGTAGCGCACAATTAGCGTTCATCGATATAGTCGACACGCTTTCCTTGCCCGGTCCATGTGTCAACACCAGAGGCTTGCTCCCGCTGCTCTTTCGATGCATGCCGCAGTGCGTTACGATCGCCAGAACGGCTGAGAAAAGCCCAGGGCACGTAATTGCACGCTCGGCGCCTGTTGCCACGAGCGAGGGAAGTATTCGTGCGAAGTTTTGCATTCGGGAGCGCCTGCATACACTACAGTATAAAGGAGGCTATGACACTACATAAGCGCTTCGAAAAGTGTATTTCTCGCCATCGGCCATACCATGCTGAATACGCCGGTTCTCGTCCGATCACCGAAGCTAAGCAGCATTGGGCTCGGTCAGTACTTGGGAGGGAGACCACCTGGGAACACCGAGTGCTGATGGCACTTCTTTTGCATTTTTTTCGTCTCTAAAGCTTTTTTTTTGCCTCATAGTTATATCATTTATCCGATATGCCTCGTGCAACTGTAGGAGGTTTCGCGTTATTGTTATAAATAACACATTCCCACTGGCAATGTACGTACGTGCGGACGCGAAATTCCGAGCACGCGTGCTTGCGGCAAAACTGAAAAGCGACCGCCCGGCTGTCATTCTGACGTCTACGGCGGCGTGTACAGTGCAGATTAAACTGGGCAATGCGCCTAGATAACAGGGAGTCCCAGTTAGCGCATAAGACTGCGCAGTAACGCACAATTAGCGTTCATCGATATAGTCGACACGCTTTCCTTGCCCGGTCCATGTGTCAACACCAGAGGCTTGCTCCCGCTGCTCTTTCGATGCATGCCGCAGTGCGTTACGATCGCCAGAACGGCTGAGAAAAGCCCAGGGCACGTAATTGCACGCTCGGCGCCTGTTGCCACGAGCGAGGGAAGTATTCGTGCGAAGTTTTGCATTCGGGAGCGCCTGCATACACTACAGTATAAAGGAGGCTATGACACTACATAAGCGCTTCGAAAAGTGTATTTCTCGCCATCGGCCATACCATGCTGAATACGCCGGTTCTCGTCCGATCACCGAAGCTAAGCAGCATTGGGCTCGGTCAGTACTTGGGAGGGAGACCACCTGGGAACACCGAGTGCTGATGGCACTTCTTTTGCATTTTTTCGTCTCTAACGCTTTTTTTTTGCCTCATAGTTATATCATTTATCCGATATGCCTCGTGCAACTGTAGGAGGTTTCGCGTTATTGTTATAAATAACACATTCCCACTGGCAATGTACGTACGTGCGGACGCGAAATTCCGTGCACGCGTGCTTGCGGCAAAACTGAAAAGCGACCGCCCGGCTTCCCGGCTGTCATTCTGACGTCTACGGCGGCGTGTACAGTGCAGATTAAACTCGGCAATGCGCCTAGATAACAGGGAGTCCCAGTTAGCGCATAAGACTGCGCAGTAACGCACAATTAGCGTTCATCGATATAGTCGACACGCTTTCCTTGCCCGGTCCATGTGTCAACACCAGAGGCTTGCTCCCGCTGCTCTTTCGATGCATGCCGCAGTGCGTTACGATCGCCAGAACGGCTGAGAAAAGCCCAGGGCACGTAATTGCACGCTCGGCGCCTGTTGCCACGAGCGAGGGAAGTATTCGTGCGAAGTTTTGCATTCGGGAGCGCCTGCATACACTACAGTATAAAGGAGGCTATGACACTACATAAGCGCTTCGAAAAGTGTATTTCTCGCCATCGGCCATACCATGCTGAATACGCCGGTTCTCGTCCGATCACCGAAGCTAAGCAGCATTGGGCTCGGTCAGTACTTGGGAGGGAGACCACCTGGGAACACCGAGTGCTGATGGCACTTCTTTTGCATTTTTTTCGTCTCTAACGCTTTTTTTTTTGCCTCATAGTTATATCATTTATCCGATATGCCTCGTGCAACTGTAGGAGGTTTCGCGTTATTGTTATAAATAACACATTCCCACTGGCAATGTACGTACGTGCGGACGCGAAATTCCGTGCACGCGTGCTTGCGGCAAAACTGAAAAGCGACCGCCCGGCTTCCCGGCTGTCATTCTGACGTCTACGGCGGCGTGTACAGTGCAGATTAAACTCGGCAATGCGCCTAGATAACAGGGAGTCCCAGTTAGCGCATAAGACTGCGCAGTAGCGCACAATTAGCGTTTATCGATATAGTCGACACGCTTTCCTTGCCCGGTCCATGTGTCAACACCAGAGGCTTGCTCCCGCTGCTCTTTCGATGCATGCCGCAGTGCGTTACGATCGCCAGAACGGCTGAGAAAAGCCCAGGGCACGTAATTGCACGCTCGGCGCCTGTTGCCACGAGCGAAGGAAGTATTCGTGCGAAGTTTTGCATTCGGGAGCGCCTGCATACACTACAGTATAAAGGAGGCTATGACACTACATAAGCGCTTCGAAAAGTGTATTTCTCGCCATCGGCCATACCATGCTGAATACGCCGGTTCTCGTCCGATCACCGAAGCTAAGCAGCATTGGGCTCGGTCAGTACTTGGGAGGGAGACCACCTGGGAACACCGAGTGCTGATGGCACTTCTTTTGCATTTTTTTCGTCTCTAACGCTTTTTTTTTGCCTCATAGTTATATCATTTATCCGATATGCCTCGTGCAACTGTAGGAGGTTTCGCGTTATTGTTATAAATAACACATTCCCACTGGCAATGTACATACGTGCGGACGCGAAATTCCGTGCACGCGTGCTTGCGGAAAAACTGAAAAGCGACCGCCCGGCTGTCATTCTGACGTCTACGGCGGCGTGTACAGTGCAGATTAAACTCGGCAATGCGCCTAGATAACAGGGAGTCCCAGTTAGCGCATAAGACTGCGCAGTAGCGCACAATTAGCGTTCATCGATATAGTCGACACGCTTTCCTTGCCCGGTCCATGTGTCAACAGCACAGGCTTGCTCCCGCTGCTCTTTCGATGCATGCCGCAGTGCGTTACGATCGCCAGAACGGCTGAGAAAAGCCCAGGGCACGTAATTGCACGCTCGGCGCCTGTTGCCACGAGCGAGGGAAGTATTCGTGCGAAGTTTTGCATTCGGGTGCGGCTGCATACACTACAGTATAAAGGAGGCTATGACACTACATAAGCGCTTCGAAAAGTGTATTTCTCGCCATCGGCCATACCATGCTCAATACGCCGGTTCTCGTCCGATCACCGAAGCTAAGCAGCATTGGGCTCGGTCAGTACTTGGGAGGGAGACCACCTGGGAACACCGAGTGCTGATGGCACTTCTTTTGCATTTTTTTCGTCTCTAAAGCTTTTTTTTGCCTCATAGTTATATCATTTATCCGATATGCCTCGTGCAACTGTAGGAGGTTTCGCGTTATTGTTATAAAAAACACATTCCCACTGGCAATGTACGTACGTGCGGACGCGAAATTCCGAGCACGCGTGCTTGCGGCAAAACTGAAAAGCGACCGCCCGGCTGTCATTCTGACGTCTACGGCGGCGTGTACAGTGCAGATTAAACTGGGCAATGCGCCTAGATAACAGGGAGTCCCAGTTAGCGCATAAGACTGCGCAGTAGCGCACAATTAGCGTTCATCGATATAGTCGACACGCTTTCCTTGCCCGGTCCATGTGTCAACACCAGAGGCTTGCTCCCGCTGCTCTTTCGATGCATGCCGCAGTGCGTTACGATCGCCAGAACGGCTGAGAAAAGCCCAGGGCACGTAATTGCACGCTCGGCGCCTGTTGCCACGAGCGAGGGAAGTATTCGTGCGAAGTTTTGCATTCGGGAGCGCCTGCATACACTACAGTATAAAGGAGGCTATGACACTACATAAGCGCTTCGAAAAGTGTATTTCTCGCCATCGGCCATACTATGCTGAATACGCCGGTTCTCGTCCGATCACCGAAGCTAAGCAGCATTGGGCTCGGTCAGTACTTGGGAGGGAGACCACCTGGGAACACCGAGTGCTGATGGCACTTCTTTTGCATTTTTTTCGTCTCTAACGCTTTTTTTTTGCCTCATAGTTATATCATTTATCCGATATGCCTCGTGCAACTGTAGGAGGTTTCGCGTTATTGTTATAAATAACACATTCCCACTGGCAATGTACGTACGTGCGGACGCGAAATTCCGTGCACGCGTGCTTGCGGAAAAACTGAAAAGCGACCGCCCGGCTGTCATTCTGACGTCTACGGCGGCGTGTACAGTGCAGATTAAACTCGGCAATGCGCCTAGATAACAGGGAGTCCCAGTTAGCGCATAAGACTGCGCAGTAGCGCACAATTAGCGTTCATCGATATAGTCGACACGCTTTCCTTGCCCGGTCCATGTGTCAACAGCACAGGCTTGCTCCCGCTGCTCTTTCGATGCATGCCGCAGTGCGTTACGATCGCCAGAACGGCTGAGAAAAGCCCAGGGCACGTAATTGCACGCTCGGCGCCTGTTGCCACGAGCGAGGGAAGTATTCGTGCGAAGTTTTGCATTCGGGAGCGGCTGCATACACTACAGTATAAAGGAGGCTATGACACTACATAAGCGCTTCGAAAAGTGTATTTCTCGCCATCGGCCATACCATGCTGAATACGCCGGTTCTCGTCCGATCACCGAAGCTAAGCAGCATTGGGCTCGGTCAGTACTTGGGAGGGAGACCACCTGGGAACACCGAGTGCTGATGGCACTTCTTTTGCATTTTTTTCGTCTCTAAAGCTTTTTTTTTGCCTCATAGTTATATCATTTATCCGATATGCCTCGTGCAACTGTAGGAGGTTTCGCGTTATTGTTATAAATAACACATTCCCACTGGCAATGTACGTACGTGCGGACGCGAAATTCCGTGCACGCGTGCTTGCGGAAAAACTGAAAAGCGACCGCCCGGCTTCCCGGCTGTCATTCTGACGTCTACGGCGGCGTGTACAGTGCAGATTAAACTCGGCAATGCGCCTAGATAACAGGGAGTCCCAGTTAGCGCATAAGACTGCGCAGTAGCGCACAATTAGCGTTCATCGATATAGTCGACACGCTTTCCTTGCCCGGTCCATGTGTCAACACCAGAGGCTTGCTCCCGCTGCTCTTTCGATGCATGCCGCAGTGCGTTACGATCGCCAGAACGGCTGAGAAAAGCCCAGGGCACGTAATTGCACGCTCGGCGCCTGTTGCCACGAGCGAGGGAAGTATTCGTGCGAAGTTTTGCATTCGGGAGCGGCTGCATACACTACAGTATAAAGGAGGCTATTACACTACATAAGCGCTTCGAAAAGTGTATTTCTCGCCATCGGCCATACCATGCTGAATACGCCGGTTCTCGTCCGATCACCGAAGCTAAGCAGCATTGGGCTCGGTCAGTACTTGGGAGGGAGACCACCTGGGAACACCGAGTGCTGATGGCACTTCTTTTGCATTTTTTTCGTCTCTAACGCTTTTTTTTTGCCTCATAGTTATATCATTTATCCGATATGCCTCGTGCAACTGTAGGAGGTTTCGCGTTATTGTTATAAATAACACATTCCCACTGGCAATGTACGTACGTGCGGACGCGAAATTCCGTGCACGCGTGCTTGCGGCAAAACTGAAAAGCGACCGCCCGGCTGTCATTCTGACTTCTACGGCGGCGTGTACAGTGCAGATTAAACTGGGCAATGCGCCTAGATAACAGGGAGTCCCAGTTAGCGCATAAGACTGCGCAGTAACGCACAATTAGCGTTCATCGATATAGTCGACACGCTTTCCTTGCCCGGTCCATGTGTCAACACCAGAGGCTTGCTCCCGCTGCTCTTTCGATGCATGCCGCAGTGCGTTACGATCGCCAGAACGGCTGAGAAAAGCCCAGGGCACGTAATTGCACGCTCGGCGCCTGTTGCCACGAGCGAGGGAAGTATTCGTGCGAAGTTTTGCATTCGGGAGCGCCTGCATACACTACAGTATAAAGGAGGCTATGACACTACATAAGCGCTTCGAAAAGTGTATTTCTCGCCATCGGCCATACCATGCTGAATACGCCGGTTCTCGTCCGATCACCGAAGCTAAGCAGCATTGGGCTCGGTCAGTACTTGGGAGGGAGACCACCTGGGAACACCGAGTGCTGATGGCACTTCTTTTGCATTTTTTGCGTCTCTAACGCTTTTTTTTTGCCTCATAGTTATATCATTTATCCGATATGCCTCGTGCAACTGTAGGAGGTTTCGCGTTATTGTTATAGATAACACATTCCCACTGGCAATGTACGTACGTGCGGACGCGAAATTCCGTGCACGCGTGCTTGCGGCAAAACTGAAAAGCGACCGCCCGGCTGTCATTCTGACTTCTACGGCGGCGTGTACAGTGCAGATTAAACTGGGCAATGCGCCTAGATAACAGGGAGTCCCAGTTAGCGCATAAGACTGCGCAGTAACGCACAATTAGCGTTCATCGATATAGTCGACACGCTTTCCTTGCCCGGTCCATGTGTCAACACCAGAGGCTTGCTCCCGCTGCTCTTTCGATGCATGCCGCAGTGCGTTACGATCGCCAGAACGGCTGAGAAAAGCCCAGGGCACGTAATTGCACGCTCGGCGCCTGTTGCCACGAGCGAGGGAAGTATTCGTGCGAAGTTTTGCATTCGGGAGCGCCTGCATACACTACAGTATAAAGGAGGCTATGACACTACATAAGCGCTTCGAAAAGTGTATTTCTCGCCATCGGCCATACCATGCTGAATACGCCGGTTCTCGTCCGATCACCGAAGCAAAGCAGCATTGGGCTCGGTCAGTACTTGGGAGGGAGACCACCTGGGAACACCGAGTGCTGATGGCACTTCTTTTGCATTTTTTTCGTCTCTAACGCTTTTTTTTTTGCCTCATAGTTATATCATTTATCCGATATGCCTCGTGCAACTGTAGGAGGTTTCGCGTTATTGTTATAAATAACACATTCCCACTGGCAATGTACGTACGTGCGGACGCGAAATTCCGTGCACGCGTGCTTGCGGCAAAACTGAAAAGCGACCGCCCGGCTTCCCGGCTGTCATTCTGACGTCTACGGCGGCGTGTACAGTGCAGATTAAACTCGGCAATGCGCCTAGATAACAGGGAGTCCCAGTTAGCGCATAAGACTGCGCAGTAGCGCACAATTAGCGTTCATCGATATAGTCGACACGCTTTCCTTGCCCGGTCCATGTGTCAACACCAGAGGCTTGCTCCCGCTGCTCTTTCGATGCATGCCGCAGTGCGTTACGATCGCCAGAACGGCTGAGAAAAGCCCAGGGCACGTAATTGCACGCTCGGCGCCTGTTGCCACGAGCGAGGGAAGTATTCGTGCGAAGTTTTGCATTCGGGAGCGCCTGCATACACTACAGTATAAAGGAGGCTATGACACTACATAAGCGCTTCGAAAAGTGTATTTCTCGCCATCGGCCATACCATGCTGAATACGCCGGTTCTCGTCCGATCACCGAAGCTAAGCAGCATTGGGCTCGGTCAGTACTTGGGAGGGAGACCACCTGGGAACACCGAGTGCTGATGGCACTTCTTTTGCATTTTTTTCGTCTCTAAAGCTTTTTTTTTGCCTCATAGTTATATCATTTATCCGATATGCCTCGTGCAACTGTAGGAGGTTTCGCGTTATTGTTATAAATAACACATTCCCACTGGCAATGTACGTACGTGCGGACGCGAAATTCCGAGCACGCGTGCTTGCGGCAAAACTGAAAAGCGACCGCCCGGCTGTCATTCTGACGTCTACGGCGGCGTGTACAGTGCAGATTAAACTGGGCAATGCGCCTAGATAACAGGGAGTCCCAGTTAGCGCATAAGACTGCGCAGTAACGCACAATTAGCGTTCATCGATATAGTCGACACGCTTTCCTTGCCCGGTCCATGTGTCAACACCAGAGGCTTGCTCCCGCTGCTCTTTCGATGCATGCCGCAGTGCGTTACGATCGCCAGAACGGCTGAGAAAAGCCCAGGGCACGTAATTGCACGCTCGGCGCCTGTTGCCACGAGCGAGGGAAGTATTCGTGCGAAGTTTTGCATTCGGGAGCGCCTGCATACACTACAGTATAAAGGAGGCTATGACACTACATAAGCGCTTCGAAAAGTGTATTTCTCGCCATCGGCCATACCATGCTGAATACGCCGGTTCTCGTCCGATCACCGAAGCTAAGCAGCATTGGGCTCGGTCAGTACTTGGGAGGGAGACCACCTGGGAACACCGAGTGCTGATGGCACTTCTTTTGCATTTTTTCGTCTCTAACGCTTTTTTTTTTGCCTCATAGTTATATCATTTATCCGATATGCCTCGTGCAACTGTAGGAGGTTTCGCGTTATTGTTATAAATAACACATTCCCACTGGCAATGTACGTACGTGCGGACGCGAAATTCCGTGCACGCGTGCTTGCGGCAAAACTGAAAAGCGACCGCCCGGCTTCCCGGCTGTCATTCTGACGTCTACGGCGGCGTGTACAGTGCAGATTAAACTCGGCAATGCGCCTAGATAACAGGGAGTCCCAGTTAGCGCATAAGACTGCGCAGTAACGCACAATTAGCGTTCATCGATATAGTCGACACGCTTTCCTTGCCCGGTCCATGTGTCAACACCAGAGGCTTGCTCCCGCTGCTCTTTCGATGCATGCCGCAGTGCGTTACGATCGCCAGAACGGCTGAGAAAAGCCCAGGGCACGTAATTGCACGCTCGGCGCCTGTTGCCACGAGCGAGGGAAGTATTCGTGCGAAGTTTTGCATTCGGGAGCGCCTGCATACACTACAGTATAAAGGAGGCTATGACACTACATAAGCGCTTCGAAAAGTGTATTTCTCGCCATCGGCCATACCATGCTGAATACGCCGGTTCTCGTCCGATCACCGAAGCTAAGCAGCATTGGGCTCGGTCAGTACTTGGGAGGGAGACCACCTGGGAACACCGAGTGCTGATGGCACTTCTTTTGCATTTTTTTCGTCTCTAACGCTTTTTTTTTTGCCTCATAGTTATATCATTTATCCGATATGCCTCGTGCAACTGTAGGAGGTTTCGCGTTATTGTTATAAATAACACATTCCCACTGGCAATGTACGTACGTGCGGACGCGAAATTCCGTGCACGCGTGCTTGCGGCAAAACTGAAAAGCGACCGCCCGGCTTCCCGGCTGTCATTCTGACGTCTACGGCGGCGTGTACAGTGCAGATTAAACTCGGCAATGCGCCTAGATAACAGGGAGTCCCAGTTAGCGCATAAGACTGCGCAGTAGCGCACAATTAGCGTTTATCGATATAGTCGACACGCTTTCCTTGCCCGGTCCATGTGTCAACACCAGAGGCTTGCTCCCGCTGCTCTTTCGATGCATGCCGCAGTGCGTTACGATCGCCAGAACGGCTGAGAAAAGCCCAGGGCACGTAATTGCACGCTCGGCGCCTGTTGCCACGAGCGAAGGAAGTATTCGTGCGAAGTTTTGCATTCGGGAGCGCCTGCATACACTACAGTATAAAGGAGGCTATGACACTACATAAGCGCTTCGAAAAGTGTATTTCTCGCCATCGGCCATACCATGCTGAATACGCCGGTTCTCGTCCGATCACCGAAGCTAAGCAGCATTGGGCTCGGTCAGTACTTGGGAGGGAGACCACCTGGGAACACCGAGTGCTGATGGCACTTCTTTTGCATTTTTTTCGTCTCTAACGCTTTTTTTTTGCCTCATAGTTATATCATTTATCCGATATGCCTCGTGCAACTGTAGGAGGTTTCGCGTTATTGTTATAAATAACACATTCCCACTGGCAATGTACATACGTGCGGACGCGAAATTCCGTGCACGCGTGCTTGCGGAAAAACTGAAAAGCGACCGCCCGGCTGTCATTCTGACGTCTACGGCGGCGTGTACAGTGCAGATTAAACTCGGCAATGCGCCTAGATAACAGGGAGTCCCAGTTAGCGCATAAGACTGCGCAGTAGCGCACAATTAGCGTTCATCGATATAGTCGACACGCTTTCCTTGCCCGGTCCATGTGTCAACAGCACAGGCTTGCTCCCGCTGCTCTTTCGATGCATGCCGCAGTGCGTTACGATCGCCAGAACGGCTGAGAAAAGCCCAGGGCACGTAATTGCACGCTCGGCGCCTGTTGCCACGAGCGAGGGAAGTATTCGTGCGAAGTTTTGCATTCGGGTGCGGCTGCATACACTACAGTATAAAGGAGGCTATGACACTACATAAGCGCTTCGAAAAGTGTATTTCTCGCCATCGGCCATACCATGCTGAATACGCCGGTTCTCGTCCGATCACCGAAGCTAAGCAGCATTGGGCTCGGTCAGTACTTGGGAGGGAGACCACCTGGGAACACCGAGTGCTGATGGCACTTCTTTTGCATTTTTTTCGTCTCTAAAGCTTTTTTTTGCCTCATAGTTATATCATTTATCCGATATGCCTCGTGCAACTGTAGGAGGTTTCGCGTTATTGTTATAAAAAACACATTCCCACTGGCAATGTACGTACGTGCGGACGCGAAATTCCGAGCACGCGTGCTTGCGGCAAAACTGAAAAGCGACCGCCCGGCTGTCATTCTGACGTCTACGGCGGCGTGTACAGTGCAGATTAAACTGGGCAATGCGCCTAGATAACAGGGAGTCCCAGTTAGCGCATAAGACTGCGCAGTAGCGCACAATTAGCGTTCATCGATATAGTCGACACGCTTTCCTTGCCCGGTCCATGTGTCAACACCAGAGGCTTGCTCCCGCTGCTCTTTCGATGCATGCCGCAGTGCGTTACGATCGCCAGAACGGCTGAGAAAAGCCCAGGGCACGTAATTGCACGCTCGGCGCCTGTTGCCACGAGCGAGGGAAGTATTCGTGCGAAGTTTTGCATTCGGGAGCGGCTGCATACACTACAGTATAAAGGAGGCTATGACACTACATAAGCGCTTCGAAAAGTGTATTTCTCGCCATCGGCCATACCATGCTGAATACGCCGGTTCTCGTCCGATCACCGAAGCTAAGCAGCATTGGGCTCGGTCAGTACTTGGGAGGGAGACCACCTGGGAACACCGAGTGCTGATGGCACTTCTTTTGCATTTTTTTCGTCTCTAACGCTTTTTTTTTGCCTCATAGTTATATCATTTATCCGATATGCCTCGTGCAACTGTAGGAGGTTTCGCGTTATTGTTATAAATAACACATTCCCACTGGCAATGTACGTACGTGCGGACGCGAAATTCCGTGCACGCGTGCTTGCGGCAAAACTGAAAAGCGACCGCCCGGCTTCCCGGCTGTCATTCTGACGTCTACGGCGGCGTGTACAGTGCAGATTAAACTCGGCAATGCGCCTAGATAACAGGGAGTCCCAGTTAGCGCATAAGACTGCGCAGTAGCGCACAATTAGCGTTCATCGATATAGTCGACACGCTTTCCTTGCCCGGTCCATGTGTCAACACCAGAGGCTTGCTCCCGCTGCTCTTTCGATGCATGCCGCAGTGCGTTACGATCGCCAGAACGGCTGAGAAAAGCCCAGGGCACGTAATTGCACGCTCGGCGCCTGTTGCCACGAGCGAGGGAAGTATTCGTGCGAAGTTTTGCATTCGGGAGCGGCTGCATACACTACAGTATAAAGGAGGCTATTACACTACATAAGCGCTTCGAAAAGTGTATTTCTCGCCATCGGCCATACCATGCTGAATACGCCGGTTCTCGTCCGATCACCGAAGCTAAGCAGCATTGGGCTCGGTCAGTACTTGGGAGGGAGACCACCTGGGAACACCGAGTGCTGATGGCACTTCTTTTGCATTTTTTTCGTCTCTAACGCTTTTTTTTTGCCTCATAGTTATATCATTTATCCGATATGCCTCGTGCAACTGTAGGAGGTTTCGCGTTATTGTTATAAATAACACATTCCCACTGGCAATGTACGTACGTGCGGACGCGAAATTCCGTGCACGCGTGCTTGCGGCAAAACTGAAAAGCGACCGCCCGGCTGTCATTCTGACTTCTACGGCGGCGTGTACAGTGCAGATTAAACTCGGCAATGCGCCTAGATAACAGGGAGTCCCAGTTAGCGCATAAGACTGCGCAGTAGCGCACAATTAGCGTTCATCGATATAGTCGACACGCTTTCCTTGCCCGGTCCATGTGTCAACACCAGAGGCTTGCTCCCGCTGCTCTTTCGATGCATGCCGCAGTGCGTTACGATCGCCAGAACGGCTGAGAAAAGCCCAGGGCACGTAATTGCACGCTCGGCGCCTGTTGCCACGAGCGAGGGAAGTATTCGTGCGAAGTTTTGCATTCGGGAGCGCCTGCATACACTACAGTATAAAGGAGGCTATGACACTACATAAGCGCTTCGAAAAGTGTATTTCTCGCCATCGGCCATACCATGCTGAATACGCCGGTTCTCGTCCGATCACCGAAGCTAAGCAGCATTGGGCTCGGTCAGTACTTGGGAGGGAGACCACCTGGGAACACCGAGTGCTGATGGCACTTCTTTTGCATTTTTTTCGTCTCTAAAGCTTTTTTTTTGCCTCATAGTTATATCATTTATCCGATATGCCTCGTGCAACTGTAGGAGGTTTCGCGTTATTGTTATAAATAACACATTCCCACTGGCAATGTACGTACGTGCGGACGCGAAATTCCGAGCACGCGTGCTTGCGGCAAAACTGAAAAGCGACCGCCCGGCTGTCATTCTGACGTCTACGGCGGCGTCTACAGTGCAGATTAAACTGGGCAATGCGCCTAGATAACAGGGAGTCCCAGTTAGCGCATAAGACTGCGCAGTAACGCACAATTAGCGTTCATCGATATAGTCGACACGCTTTCCTTGCCCGGTCCATGTGTCAACACCAGAGGCTTGCTCCCGCTGCTCTTTCGATGCATGCCGCAGTGCGTTACGATCGCCAGAACGGCTGAGAAAAGCCCAGGGCACGTAATTGCACGCTCGGCGCCTGTTGCCACGAGCGAGGGAAGTATTCGTGCGAAGTTTTGCATTCGGGAGCGCCTGCATACACTACAGTATAAAGGAGGCTATGACACTACATAAGCGCTTCGAAAAGTGTATTTCTCGCCATCGGCCATACCATGCTGAATACGCCGGTTCTCGTCCGATCACCGAAGCTAAGCAGCATTGGGCTCGGTCAGTACTTGGGAGGGAGACCACCTGGGAACACCGAGTGCTGATGGCACTTCTTTTGCATTTTTTCGTCTCTAACGCTTTTTTTTTGCCTCATAGTTATATCATTTATCCGATATGCCTCGTGCAACTGTAGGAGGTTTCGCGTTATTGTTATAAATAACACATTCCCACTGGCAATGTACGTACGTGCGGACGCGAAATTCCGAGCACGCGTGCTTGCGGCAAAACTGAAAAGCGACCGCCCGGCTGTCATTCTGACGTCTACGGCGGCGTGTACAGTGCAGATTAAACTGGGCAATGCGCCTAGATAACAGGGAGTCCCAGTTAGCGCATAAGACTGCGCAGTAACGCACAATTAGCGTTCATCGATATAGTCGACACGCTTTCCTTGCCCGGTCCATGTGTCAACACCAGAGGCTTGCTCCCGCTGCTCTTTCGATGCATGCCGCAGTGCGTTACGATCGCCAGAACGGCTGAGAAAAGCCCAGGGCACGTAATTGCACGCTCGGCGCCTGTTGCCACGAGCGAGGGAAGTATTCGTGCGAAGTTTTGCATTCGGGAGCGCCTGCATACACTACAGTATAAAGGAGGCTATGACACTACATAAGCGCTTCGAAAAGTGTATTTCTCGCCAGTGGCTCTCGAGGCTAGAGCCGCTCTGTATGCTTCGTGAATTTTAGTATGACGAAGCCAGACTCATGATGGCTGACCACGACAGTGTTGTATGTACATAGCGTTTTGTGTGTTTTTTGTTGAGTGTTTTTTGTGTAAATGTTATGTGTCGCAGCCAGGCAATAAAGAAAAAAAAAAAAAAAAAATCGGCCATACCATGCTGAATACGCCGGTTCTCGTCCGATCACCGAAGCTAAGCAGCATTGGGCTCGGTCAGTACTTGGGAGGGAGACCACCTGGGAACACCGAGTGCTGATGGCACTTCTTTTGCATTTTTTCGTCTCTAACGCTTTTTTTTTTGCCTCATAGTTATATCATTTATCCGATATGCCTCGTGCAACTGTAGGAGGTTTCGCGTTATTGTTATAAATAACACATTCCCACTGGCAATGTACGTACGTGCGGACGCGAAATTCCGTGCACGCGTGCTTGCGGCAAAACTGAAAAGCGACCGCCCGGCTTCCCGGCTGTCATTCTGACGTCTACGGCGGCGTGTACAGTGCAGATTAAACTCGGCAATGCGCCTAGATAACAGGGAGTCCCAGTTAGCGCATAAGACTGCGCAGTAGCGCACAATTAGCGTTCATCGATATAGTCGACACGCTTTCCTTGCCCGGTCCATGTGTCAACACCAGAGGCTTGCTCCCGCTGCTCTTTCGATGCATGCCGCAGTGCGTTACGATCGCCAGAACGGCTGAGAAAAGCCCAGGGCACGTAATTGCACGCTCGGCGCCTGTTGCCACGAGCGAGGGAAGTATTCGTGCGAAGTTTTGCATTCGGGAGCGCCTGCATACACTACAGTATAAAGGAGGCTATGACACTACATAAGCGCTTCGAAAAGTGTATTTCTCGCCATCGGCCATACCATGCTGAATACGCCGGTTCTCGTCCGATCACCGAAGCTAAGCAGCATTGGGCTCGGTCAGTACTTGGGAGGGAGACCACCTGGGAACACCGAGTGCTGATGGCACTTCTTTTGCATTTTTTTCGTCTCTAACGCTTTTTTTTTGCCTCATAGTTATATCATTTATCCGATATGCCTCGTGCAACTGTAGGAGGTTTCGCGTTATTGTTATAAATAACACATTCCCACTGGCAATGTACATACGTGCGGACGCGAAATTCCGTGCACGCGTGCTTGCGGAAAAACTGAAAAGCGACCGCCCGGCTGTCATTCTGACGTCTACGGCGGCGTGTACAGTGCAGATTAAACTCGGCAATGCGCCTAGATAACAGGGAGTCCCAGTTAGCGCATAAGACTGCGCAGTAGCGCACAATTAGCGTTCATCGATATAGTCGACACGCTTTCCTTGCCCGGTCCATGTGTCAACAGCACAGGCTTGCTCCCGCTGCTCTTTCGATGCATGCCGCAGTGCGTTACGATCGCCAGAACGGCTGAGAAAAGCCCAGGGCACGTAATTGCACGCTCGGCGCCTGTTGCCACGAGCGAGGGAAGTATTCGTGCGAAGTTTTGCATTCGGGAGCGGCTGCATACACTACAGTATAAAGGAGGCTATGACACTACATAAGCGCTTCGAAAAGTGTATTTCTCGCCATCGGCCATACCATGCTGAATACGCCGGTTCTCGTCCGATCACCGAAGCTAAGCAGCATTGGGCTCGGTCAGTACTTGGGAGGGAGACCACCTGGGAACACCGAGTGCTGATGGCACTTCTTTTGCATTTTTTTCGTCTCTAAAGCTTTTTTTTTGCCTCATAGTTATATCATTTATCCGATATGCCTCGTGCAACTGTAGGAGGTTTCGCGTTATTGTTATAAATAAAACATCCCCACTGGCAATGTACGTACGTGCGGACGCGAAATTCCGAGCACGCGTGCTTGCGGCAAAACTGAAAAGCGACCGCCCGGCTGTCATTCTGACGTCTACGGCGGCGTGTACAGTGCAGATTAAACTGGGCAATGCGCCTAGATAACAGGGAGTCCCAGTTAGCGCATAAGACTGCGCAGTAGCGCACAATTAGCGTTCATCGATATAGTCGACACGCTTTCCTTGCCCGGTCCATGTGTCAACACCAGAGGCTTGCTCCCGCTGCTCTTTCGATGCATGCCGCAGTGCGTTACGATCGCCAGAACGGCTGAGAAAAGCCCAGGGCACGTAATTGCACGCTCGGCGCCTGTTGCCACGAGCGAGGGAAGTATTCGTGCGAAGTTTTGCATTCGGGAGCGGCTGCATACACTACAGTATAAAGGAGGCTATGACACTACATAAGCGCTTCGAAAAGTGTATTTCTCGCCATCGGCCATACCATGCTGAATACGCCGGTTCTCGTCCGATCACCGAAGCTAAGCAGCATTGGGCTCGGTCAGTACTTGGGAGGGAGACCACCTGGGAACACCGAGTGCTGATGGCACTTCTTTTGCATTTTTTTCGTCTCTAACGCTTTTTTTTTTTGCCTCATAGTTATATCATTTATCCGATATGCCTCGTGCAACTGTAGGAGGTTTCGCGTTATTGTTATAAATAACACATTCCCACTGGCAATGTACGTACGTGCGGACGCGAAATTCCGTGCACGCGTGCTTGCGGCAAAACTGAAAAGCGACCGCCCGGCTGTCATTCTGACGTCTACGGCGGCGTGTACAGTGCAGATTAAACTCGGCAATGCGCCTAGATAACAGGGAGTCCCAGTTAGCGCATAAGACTGCGCAGTAGCGCACAATTAGCGTTCATCGATATAGTCGACACGCTTTCCTTGCCCGGTCCATGTGTCAACACCAGAGGCTTGCTCCCGCTGCTCTTTCGATGCATGCCGCAGTGCGTTACGATCGCCAGAACGGCTGAGAAAAGCCCAGGGCACGTAATTGCACGCTCGGCGCCTGTTGCCACGAGCGAGGGAAGTATTCGTGCGAAGTTTTGCATTCGGGAGCGCCTGCATACACTACAGTATAAAGGAGGCTATGACACTACATAAGCGCTTCGAAAAGTGTATTTCTCGCCATCGGCCATACCATGCTGAATACGCCGGCTCTCGTCCGATCACCGAAGCTAAGCAGCATTGGGCTCGGTCAGTACTTGGGAGGGAGACCACCTGGGAACACCGAGTGCTGATGGCACTTCTTTTGCATTTTTTTCGTCTCTAACGCTTTTTTTTGCCTCATAGTTATATCATTTATCCGATATGCCTCGTGCAACTGTAGGAGGTTTCGCGTTATTGTTATAAATAACACATTCCCACTGGCAATGTACGTACGTGCGGACGCGAAATTCCGTGCACGCGTGCTTGCGGAAAAACTGAAAAGCGATCGCCCGGCTGTCATTCTGACGTCTACGGCGGCGTGTACAGTGCAGATTAAACTCGGCAATGCGCCTAGATAACAGGGAGTCCCAGTTAGCGCATAAGACTGCGCAGTAGCGCACAATTAGCGTTCATCGATATAGTCGACACGCTTTCCTTGCCCGGTCCATGTGTCAACAGCACAGGCTTGCTCCCGCTGCTCTTTCGATGCATGCCGCAGTGCGTTACGATCGCCAGAACGGCTGAGAAAAGCCCAGGGCACGTAATTGCACGCTCGGCGCCTGTTGCCACGAGCGAGGGAAGTATTCGTGCGAAGTTTTGCATTCGGGAGCGGCTGCATACACTACAGTATAAAGGAGGCTATGACACTACATAAGCGCTTCGAAAAGTGTATTTCTCGCCATCGGCCATACCATGCTGAATACGCCGGTTCTCGTCCGATCACCGAAGCTAAGCAGCATTGGGCTCGGTCAGTACTTGGGAGGGAGACCACCTGGGAACACCGAGTGCTGATGGCACTTCTTTTGCATTTTTTTCGTCTCTAACGCTTTTTTTTTGCCTCATAGTTATATCATTTATCCGATATGCCTCGTGCAACTGTAGGAGGTTTCGCGTTATTGTTATAAATAACACATTCCCACTGGCAATGTACGTACGTGCGGACGCGAAATTCCGTGCACGCGTGCTTGCGGCAAAACTGAAAAGCGACCGCCCGGCTGTCATTCTGACGTCTACGGCGGCGTGTACAGTGCAGATTAAACTCGGCAATGCGCCTAGATAACAGGGAGTCCCAGTTAGCGCATAAGACTGCGCAGTAGCGCACAATTAGCGTTCGTCGGTATAGTCGACACGCTTTCCTTGCCCGGTCCATGTGTCAACACCAGAGGCTTGCTCCCGCTGCTCTTTCGATGCATGCCGCAGTGCGTTACGATCGCCAGAACGGCTGAGAAAAGCCCAGGGCACGTAATTGCACGCTCGGCTCCTGTTGCCACGAGCGAGGGAAGTATTCGTGCGAAGTTTTGCATTCGGGAGCGGCTGCATACACTACAGTATAAAGGAGGCTATTACACTACATAAGCGCTTCGAAAAGTGTATTTCTCGCCATCGGCCATACCATGCTGAATACGCCGGTTCTCGTCCGATCACCGAAGCTAAGCAGCATTGGGCTCGGTCAGTACTTGGGAGGGAGATCACCTGGGAACACCGAGTGCTGATGGCACTTCTTTTGCATTTTTTTCGTCTCTAACGCTTTTTTTTTGCCTCATAGTTATATCATTTATCCGATATGCCTCGTGCAACTGTAGGAGGTTTCGCGTTATTGTTATAAATAACACATTCCCACTGGCAATGTACGTACGTGCGGACGCGAAATTCCGTGCACGCGTGCTTGCGGCAAAACTGAAAAGCGACCGCCCGGCTGTCATTCTGACGTCTACGGCGGCGTGTACAGTGCAGATTAAACTCGGCAATGCGCCTAGATAACAGGGAGTCCCAGTTAGCGCATAAGACTGCGCAGTAGCGCACAATTAGCGTTCATCGATATAGTCGACACGCTTTCCTTGCCCGGTCCATGTGTCAACACCAGAGGCTTGCTCCCGCTGCTCTTTCGATGCATGCCGCAGTGCGTTACGATCGCCAGAACGGCTGAGAAAAGCCCAGGGCACGTAATTGCACGCTCGGCGCCTGTTGCCACGAGCGAGGGAAGTATTCGTGCGAAGTTTTGCATTCGGGAGCGCCTGCATACACTACAGTATAAAGGAGGCTATGACACTACATAAGCGCTTCGAAAAGTGTATTTCTCGCCATCGGCCATACCATGCTGAATACGCCGGCTCTCGTCCGATCACCGAAGCTAAGCAGCATTGGGCTCGGTCAGTACTTGGGAGGGAGACCACCTGGGAACACCGAGTGCTGATGGCACTTCTTTTGCATTTTTTTCGTCTCTAACGCTTTTTTTTTGCCTCATAGTTATATCATTTATCCGATATGCCTCGTGCAACTGTAGGAGGTTTAGCGTTATTGTTATAAATAACACATTCCCACTGGCAATGTACGTACGTGCGGACGCGAAATTCCGTGCACGCGTGCTTGCGGAAAAACTGAAAAGCGACCGCCCGGCTGTCATTCTGACGTCTACGGCGGCGTGTACAGTGCAGATTAAACTCGGCAATGCGCCTAGATAACAGGGAGTCCCAGTTAGCGCATAAGACTGCGCAGTAGCGCACAATTAGCGTTCATCGATATAGTCGACACGCTTTCCTTGCCCGGTCCATGTGTCAACAGCACAGGCTTGCTCCCGCTGCTCTTTCGATGCATGCCGCAGTGCGTTACGATCGCCAGAACGGCTGAGAAAAGCCCAGGGCACGTAATTGCACGCTCGGCGCCTGTTGCCACGAGCGAGGGAAGTATTCGTGCGAAGTTTTGCATTCGGGAGCGGCTGCATACACTACAGTATAAAGGAGGCTATGACACTACATAAGCGCTTCGAAAAGTGTATTTCTCGCCATCGGCCATACCATGCTGAATACGCCGGTTCTCGTCCGATCACCGAAGCTAAGCAGCATTGGGCTCGGTCAGTACTTGGGAGGGAGACCACCTGGGAACACCGAGTGCTGATGGCACTTCTTTTGCATTTTTTTCGTCTCTAAAGCTTTTTTTTTGCCTCATAGTTATATCATTTATCCGATATGCCTCGTGCAACTGTAGGAGGTTTCGCGTTATTGTTATAAATAAAACATCCCCACTGGCAATGTACGTACGTGCGGACGCGAAATTCCGAGCACGCGTGCTTGCGGCAAAACTGAAAAGCGACCGCCCGGCTGTCATTCTGACGTCTACGGCGGCGTGTACAGTGCAGATTAAACTCGGCAATGCGCCTAGATAACAGGGAGTCCCAGTTAGCGCATAAGACTGCGCAGTAGCGCACAATTAGCGTTCATCGATATAGTCGACACGCTTTCCTTGCCCGGTCCATGTGTCAACACCAGAGGCTTGCTCCCGCTGCTCTTTCGATGCATGCCGCAGTGCGTTACGATCGCCAGAACGGCTGAGAAAAGCCCAGGGCACGTAATTGCACGCTCGGCGCCTGTTGCCACGAGCGAGGGAAGTATTCGTGCGAAGTTTTGCATTCGGGAGCGCCTGCATACACTACAGTATAAAGGAGGCTATGACACTACATAAGCGCTTCGAAAAGTGTATTTCTCGCCATCGGCCATACCATGCTGAATACGCCGGTTCTCGTCCGATCACCGAAGCTAAGCAGCATTGGGCTCGGTCAGTACTTGGGAGGGAGACCACCTGGGAACACCGAGTGCTGATGGCACTTCTTTTGCATTTTTTTCGTCTCTAACGCTTTTTTTTTGCCTCATAGTTATATCATTTATCCGATATGCCTCGTGCAACTGTAGGAGGTTTCGCGTTATTGTTATAAATAACACATTCCCACTGGCAATGTACGTACGTGCGGACGCGAAATTCCGTGCACGCGTGCTTGCGGCAAAACTGAAAAGCGACCGCCCGGCTTCCCGGCTGTCATTCTGACGTCTACGGCGGCGTGTACAGTGCAGATTAAACTCGGCAATGCGCCTAGATAACAGGGAGTCCCAGTTAGCGCATAAGACTGCGCAGTAGCGCACAATTAGCGTTCATCGATATAGTCGACACGCTTTCCTTGCCCGGTCCATGTGTCAACACCAGAGGCTTGCTCCCGCTGATCTTTCGATGCATGCCGCAGTGCGTTACGATCGCCAGAACGGCTGAGAAAAGCCCAGGGCACGTAATTGCACGCTCGGCGCCTGTTGCCACGAGCGAGGGAAGTATTCGTGCGAAGTTTTGCATTCGGGAGCGCCTGCATACACTACAGTATAAAGGAGGCTATGACACTACATAAGCGCTTCGAAAAGTGTATTTCTCGCCATCGGCCATACCATGCTGAATACGCCGGTTCTCGTCCGATCACCGAAGCTAAGCAGCATTGGGCTCGGTCAGTACTTGGGAGGGAGACCACCTGGGAACACCGAGTGCTGATGGCACTTCTTTTGCATTTTTTTCGTCTCTAAAGCTTTTTTTTTGCCTCATAGTTATATCATTTATCCGATATGCCTCGTGCAACTGTAGGAGGTTTCGCGTTATTGTTATAAATAACACATTCCCACTGGCAATGTACGTACGTGCGGACGCGAAATTCCGAGCACGCGTGCTTGCGGCAAAACTGAAAAGCGACCGCCCGGCTGTCATTCTGACGTCTACGGCGGCGTGTACAGTGCAGATTAAACTGGGCAATGCGCCTAGATAACAGGGAGTCCCAGTTAGCGCATAAGACTGCGCAGTAGCGCACAATTAGCGTTCATCGATATAGTCGACACGCTTTCCTTGCCCGGTCCATGTGTCAACACCAGAGGCTTGCTCCCGCTGCTCTTTCGATGCATGCCGCAGTGCGTTACGATCGCCAGAACGGCTGAGAAAAGCCCAGGGCACGTAATTGCACGCTCGGCGCCTGTTGCCACGAGCGAGGGAAGTATTCGTGCGAAGTTTTGCATTCGGGAGCGGCTGCATACACTACAGTATAAAGGAGGCTATTACACTACATAAGCGCTTCGAAAAGTGTATTTCTCGCCATCGGCCATACCATGCTCGATTCGACTTCCGGCCACCGAGCGTGACGGACGCGTTATCATGAGCTCCGTCGGAGCGGTTTCAGCGGCCCAGTCGGGCCGCGGTAACAGGTTTTTTGCGGCTACTGCCGAAGATTATCAGGTTATTCTGCCCAATCTGCCATCCGGACGCATCGTCGCCAACACCGTTTTCATGCACGGCGATCCAAGAGCCCGGCCCTATCGTGTTGAAGACTACCGGGACACTTTGGCCAACCTTGGTGCGCTTCCCGACGTTGTGGCGTTGGGGGCGTATCAAATGAACCACGTGTGGGCTGTGACAATGACAACTGCTGATGCTGCTCAGAAGCTGCTGTTGGCCGTCGACGTGAAGGTAAAGGATCGCCCATGTTTGCTCATTGATCCGAATAACCGAGAGGTTCGCGTAAAGGTGCACTGGTTGCTGCATGGCGTTACCGACGAAGACGTTCGCGTGGCACTGTCGCCCTACGGGAAGGTGTTGGAAGTGACCCGGGAGAAGTGGCGGGCGCTCGGTGTCACTGAAAAAGGGTCGACGACTCGTACAGTTGGCCTAAAATTGCATGCCGACGTCAAAATAGACGATATTCCGCATCAGATCAAGATAGCCGGAGAGCTAACTCTTGTTGTTGTGCCGGGCCGCGCTCCTCTGTGTCTGCGCTGCAAGAGCACCGGGCACATACGTCGCGACTGCAAAGTGCCGCGCTGTAGTCGTTGTCGTCGTTTCGGCCACGTCGATGCTGATTGCGCAAAGACGTACGCCAGCGTAGCCGGACCAGTGCAGGCAAACGACATATCGGACCACCTGATGGACGAGGAAGACTCAGAGGAAACAGCAAGGACGAGCCGTAACCTGGTTACGCAAGGTGCATCGTCGAACTTTCAAGGGGACGCACTAATTGACGGCGGAGATAAACCCGCAGACAAGCGGCGACATGACGACGCAGAAGGCGGGAACGAGAAGGATGAGGCAAGCACTACGGGCCACCCCTCTCCCGGAGGAGGCGAGAAACCACCCACCGAGCCGGCACCAGTCACCGTGATGGACAGCGACAGTATTAGTGCCGCTGCAAAGCGACCTCACGACGCAGGCGAAAATGGGAAGGAGCTTAGTGTCGTTGCTGCAGACGAGCCGCCAGCCAAGACGACTGTTGGACGGCGTCCTTCTTTTCGACCGCTGCCGAACACTTCGGCGGCGCGCAAGACGGCGGAAACGCCGCCTATGCCGCCGTGAGGACCGCCCTGTGCTAGCACACTCCGGATCAAACCGCAGTTGTGAGGTAAGCGCCGTGCCCCCGGTTTTCTTTCCCGCCTTGCTATGATGACTATGGATAAGTCCATTCGCGTGGCAACATTAAATGTCCGAGGGCTTGCCTCAAGGAGGAAGCAGAGTCAACTGTACCGCCTGTTAAGCGACTTTGACCTTGACATTCTAGCAGTGCAGGAGACGAAAGTCGAGGGCGACGTGGAAACCGGGGGCATGGTGCAGCAATTCGTAGCGCGATACTGTGCTATTGTGAGCCATTCCGTGGGATATTCTTCAGGCTGCGCATTGTTGGTCCGACATAGTCTAGGAGCTAAAATAGAAGCCGTTACGTCATGCACGTCAGGACGGTTTATTGTATGTGATTTCTTGTTATCGTCCTTGGAGTGGCGTGTCATCTGTTTGTATGCGCCGACTGTTGCCGGGGAAAGGTGCAGGTTTTTTGAACAGCTAAAACAGTATACCCAGTGTAATAGGTTGGTCATTCTTATTGGTGATTTCAACTGCGTTCTTTCATCCCGGGACAAAACTAGCACCCGACCGTACAAGGATGCAAGCACGACTGCCCTAAATGAAATAATAGGGAACAGTAGTTTGGCGGATGTGGCTGAATGCCTTGGTGGTGGAAGAAATACGCAGTACACCCATTTTCAGGCTTCGAGCCACGCTCGTTTGGATAGAGCATACGTAAGCCTTGATTTGGTACCCTTTTGCAAGGAGTACCGAGTGAGCGCTGTTTCATTTACTGATCACTGCTTAGTCAGTTTTCTAGTAGCAAGCACGAAAGAAAGGAAAAGAAGCTTCGAGTGGCAGTTATGGAAATTGAATTCAAAATTACTGGATGATGAAATTTTTATGGCAGACGTGACGACGCAAGTTGATGCAATGAAACATATGGGTAATACGACGTACAGAGAAAAATGGGAGAACTTCAAGCAGACAGTTAAAATGAAAGCATTGGAGCGGGCGAGCGCTATACGCAGACAAAAGGGGGCAGAGGAAAAAACGATGCGC
Organism: Amblyomma americanum; assembly: GCF_052857255.1. NCBI lineage: Eukaryota > Metazoa > Arthropoda > Arachnida > Ixodida > Ixodidae > Amblyomma > Amblyomma americanum. Next base: position 58,339,339 of record NC_135500.1, read on the forward strand.
AGAAACTTGGAAAAATTGATCAGTGAAGAGTGTAGTAGACCCGGCATGTTCATGGACGATATTCGCGCACTAAAGCATAAAATAGAACAGTACGACATCGAAAGATACCACGGTGCTCTGGTGCGAGCGAGAGCTGAAAAGCTGATAGCGGGGGAAGTTCCATCAAAAAGAGCGTTGGGCGCAGAAAAGTGGCACGCGCGGCGCAATCAGATAGTGGAAATTGAAGTTGGTGGAAAAGTTAGTGACACAGCAGAAGATATTGAGCGCGCTTTCTTCGAGCACTACAGTGGGTTATTTGCCAACTGCTCAGTTGACATTGATCGTTTCAAGAAGGACTTCCTTTGGTTGATGCCCAGCCTAGACGACAGTACGAAGGAACTATTGGAGGCAGCTATCTCAGTAGAGGAGGTGGAAAACGCTATTGAAAGCTTGCAGCCGGGGAAGTCTCCGGGCCCGGATGGTCTGACCTCAGCCTTTTACAAACGTCTAAAAGGAATAATTTCACCAGTTTTAGCTGCTGTCTATAATGAGGCATTCGATCTCAATGTACTGCCGCCGTCCTTCACATCCTCCCACACTGTTCTTATACCGAAATCAGAAGACCCCTCTGTATTGCGCAGAGTAACTTCTTACCGTCCAATTTGCCTCACAAATGGAGACTATAAGATAATGATGAAAATTTTGGCTAAGCGATTGCAGACAGTCATTACTGACCTGGTGGGGCCGCATCAAACGTGCGGAATTAAAGGCCGATCTATTTTCTCAAATATACATGTAGCGCGTAGTATCCTTGAGTGCTGCGACGCAATGGGCACACAAGTGGCAATGATCCAAATTGATCTGGAGAAAGCTTTCGATAGGGTGCCTCATGAAATTCTTCTGTGCATTCTAGATCATGTGAATGTGGGTAGAATTATTCGAGGCGGGGTCGCCATGGCGTACCAGGATTGCACGACAAGTCTAATTGTCAACAAGGTTGTGGGTACACGCATTCCAGTCAAACGCTCGGTGCGCCAGGGTTGCCCTCTTTCGCCACTGTTGTTTTGTTTGTATATAGAGTCATTTTGTTTGAGCGTGATACAGAGCGATTGTATGCGCGGTTTTAAACTACATCAGTTAGAAGTCCGACTGTTGGCTTATGCGGATGATATAGCCATGTTTTGTAATGATTACGACAGTGTAACACAGGCTGTTAAGTGTGTTAAAAGTTTTTGTGCGGCCAGTGGCAGCGCGGTAAACTGGAGTAAGTGCCTGGGATTCTGGCACGGGGATTGGCCGGAGGCCCCAGACACTTTTGCCAACATGAGTTTTACTACGACTCCTGTTAAATACTTGGGAGTTCCTCTTGAGTGTTACAAAGACAGCGAAGCCTACTGGAGGAGTGAAGTGGATAAAATGAGGGAAAGAGTGAATAAATGGAATGGCTGGAATTGGTCAATGTTCTCGAGAGCCACAATTTGCAACATATTTTTAGTGAGCAAACTTTGGTATGTCCTTCAAGTCTTGCATTGCTCCAGGGTTCATATCCAAAAATTTCATCGGGTGTTTGCAGTGTTCGTGTGGGCATCTTCCTGGGAAAGATCAAGCCGCACCAATTTATTTCTACGAGTTCGAAATGGAGGACTCAGTTTGTCACATTTGTTTTTGAGACAGGTTGTCAATCGGTATTTATTTCTTCGGGACGTTAAGCACCCGTTTCTACACACTGTCTGTCAACTTCGCCTGGGGAAGCACTTGCCTAATATGGTTGTCTCTGCTGGCAGTATGCCCGGTGGAGTGCATGGTTTTCTACGCGAAGTTGTGGTTTCATGTAGGTTTTTGATGGCGCGGTTTTCACTGCAATACCTGAGTGAAGTCAACCGGAAAAAACTGTATAAAGACCTCTGTAGTGTGGTTCTCCCCGTGCCTTTATATCGGTCCCTTTACAGGGAAGGTATAGGTAACAAGGTACTAAAGCGTGTTAAGGCAATGTTAGTCCCGTCTGGTGTTAAGACTTTCTTTTTCAAATTACACACTGGAACTCTGACTGTCAAACCGTGGATGGCTGAAAAAGGTTTTTTTGTTCCCTGGGGTACTCACTGTATAATATGCAGAAAGGAGGAGACAATTGAGCATGTGTTCCTTGAATGCTGGGATGCTGTGTTCCTTTGGGATGTGCTTCAGCGCACAATCAAAAAAGAATTTCCGCTTGATGGGTACGGAATTCGCTACTTGCCAATTGAAAGTGATGACGGTACCCCATTTGATTTGATCATGCTAATAGCCCTACACAGTATTTGGAAATGCAGAATGGCAGTAAGGCACGCCGATCTCGATGCAAGACCGGCACGTCAATATTTCAAAGAAAGCATAAGCAACTTTGTTCAGGAGAAAAAGATGCTGGAATGTAGTCCACAGTGGCTATCACGTGTTGAGTTATTATTGGCGATGAAGGAATTTTAGTATGAGCGTGACCGCACAAGCTGGGCGGCCGTTGTTTTAACAAAGATGTTGATTGTGTTTTAGTGCTTATGTATGAATATGTGTTTTCTTTTCATGTGGGTCAAAATACCGGCAATAAAGAAAAAAAAAAAAGGCCATACCATGCTGAATACGCCGGTTCTCGTCCGATCACCGAAGCTAAGCAGCATTGGGCTCGGTCAGTACTTGGGAGGGAGACCACCTGGGAACACCGAGTGCTGATGGCACTTCTTTTGCATTTTTTTCGTCTCTAAAGCTTTTTTTTTTGCCTCATAGTTATATCATTTATCCGATATGCCTCGTGCAACTGTAGGAGGTTTCGCGTTATTGTTATAAAAAACACATTCCCACTGGCAATGTACGTACGTGCGGACGCGAAATTCCGAGCACGCGTGCTTGCGGCAAAACTGAAAAGCGACCGCCCGGCTGTCATTCTGACGTCTACGGCGGCGTGTACAGTGCAGATTAAACTGGGCAATGCGCCTAGATAACAGGGAGTCCCAGTTAGCGCATAAGACTGCGCAGTAGCGCACAATTAGCGTTCATCGATATAGTCGACACGCTTTCCTTGCCCGGTCCATGTGTCAACACCAGAGGCTTGCTCCCGCTGCTCTTTCGATGCATGCCGCAGTGCGTTACGATCGCCAGAACGGCTGAGAAAAGCCCAGGGCACGTAATTGCACGCTCGGCGCCTGTTGCCACGAGCGAGGGAAGTATTCGTGCGAAGTTTTGCATTCGGGAGCGGCTGCATACACTACAGTATAAAGGAGGCTATGACACTACATAAGCGCTTCGAAAAGTGTATTTCTCGCCATCGGCCATACCATGCTGAATACGCCGGTTCTCGTCCGATCACCGAAGCTAAGCAGCATTGGGCTCGGTCAGTACTTGGGAGGGAGACCACCTGGGAACACCGAGTGCTGATGGCACTTCTTTTGCATTTTTTTCGTCTCTAACGCTTTTTTTTTTTGCCTCATAGTTATATCATTTATCCGATATGCCTCGTGCAACTGTAGGAGGTTTCGCGTTATTGTTATAAATAACACATTCCCACTGGCAATGTACGTACGTGCGGACGCGAAATTCCGTGCACGCGTGCTTGCGGCAAAACTGAAAAGCGACCGCCCGGCTGTCATTCTGACGTCTACGGCGGCGTGTACAGTGCAGATTAAACTCGGCAATGCGCCTAGATAACAGGGAGTCCCAGTTAGCGCATAAGACTGCGCAGTAGCGCACAATTAGCGTTCATCGATATAGTCGACACGCTTTCCTTGCCCGGTCCATGTGTCAACACCAGAGGCTTGCTCCCGCTGCTCTTTCGATGCATGCCGCAGTGCGTTACGATCGCCAGAACGGCTGAGAAAAGCCCAGGGCACGTAATTGCACGCTCGGCGCCTGTTGCCACGAGCGAGGGAAGTATTCGTGCGAAGTTTTGCATTCGGGAGCGCCTGCATACACTACAGTATAAAGGAGGCTATGACACTACATAAGCGCTTCGAAAAGTGTATTTCTCGCCATCGGCCATACCATGCTGAATACGCCGGCTCTCGTCCGATCACCGAAGCTAAGCAGCATTGGGCTCGGTCAGTACTTGGGAGGGAGACCACCTGGGAACACCGAGTGCTGATGGCACTTCTTTTGCATTTTTTTCGTCTCTAACGCTTTTTTTTGCCTCATAGTTATATCATTTATCCGATATGCCTCGTGCAACTGTAGGAGGTTTCGCGTTATTGTTATAAATAACACATTCCCACTGGCAATGTACGTACGTGCGGACGCGAAATTCCGTGCACGCGTGCTTGCGGAAAAACTGAAAAGCGATCGCCCGGCTGTCATTCTGACGTCTACGGCGGCGTGTACAGTGCAGATTAAACTCGGCAATGCGCCTAGATAACAGGGAGTCCCAGTTAGCGCATAAGACTGCGCAGTAGCGCACAATTAGCGTTCATCGATATAGTCGACACGCTTTCCTTGCCCGGTCCATGTGTCAACAGCACAGGCTTGCTCCCGCTGCTCTTTCGATGCATGCCGCAGTGCGTTACGATCGCCAGAACGGCTGAGAAAAGCCCAGGGCACGTAATTGCACGCTCGGCGCCTGTTGCCACGAGCGAGGGAAGTATTCGTGCGAAGTTTTGCATTCGGGAGCGGCTGCATACACTACAGTATAAAGGAGGCTATGACACTACATAAGCGCTTCGAAAAGTGTATTTCTCGCCATCGGCCATACCATGCTGAATACGCCGGTTCTCGTCCGATCACCGAAGCTAAGCAGCATTGGGCTCGGTCAGTACTTGGGAGGGAGACCACCTGGGAACACCGAGTGCTGATGGCACTTCTTTTGCATTTTTTTCGTCTCTAACGCTTTTTTTTTTGCCTCATAGTTATATCATTTATCCGATATGCCTCGTGCAACTGTAGGAGGTTTCGCGTTATTGTTATAAATAACACATTCCCACTGGCAATGTACGTACGTGCGGACGCGAAATTCCGTGCACGCGTGCTTGCGGCAAAACTGAAAAGCGACCGCCCGGCTGTCATTCTGACGTCTACGGCGGCGTGTACAGTGCAGATTAAACTCGGCAATGCGCCTAGATAACAGGGAGTCCCAGTTAGCGCATAAGACTGCGCAGTAGCGCACAATTAGCGTTCATCGATATAGTCGACACGCTTTCCTTGCCCGGTCCATGTGTCAACACCAGAGGCTTGCTCCCGCTGCTCTTTCGATGCATGCCGCAGTGCGTTACGATCGCCAGAACGGCTGAGAAAAGCCCAGGGCACGTAATTGCACGCTCGGCGCCTGTTGCCACGAGCGAGGGAAGTATTCGTGCGAAGTTTTGCATTCGGGAGCGCCTGCATACACTACAGTATAAAGGAGGCTATGACACTACATAAGCGCTTCGAAAAGTGTATTTCTCGCCATCGGCCATACCATGCTGAATACGCCGGCTCTCGTCCGATCACCGAAGCTAAGCAGCATTGGGCTCGGTCAGTACTTGGGAGGGAGACCACCTGGGAACACCGAGTGCTGATGGCACTTCTTTTGCATTTTTTTCGTCTCTAACGCTTTTTTTTTGCCTCATAGTTATATCATTTATCCGATATGCCTCGTGCAACTGTAGGAGGTTTAGCGTTATTGTTATAAATAACACATTCCCACTGGCAATGTACGTACGTGCGGACGCGAAATTCCGTGCACGCGTGCTTGCGGAAAAACTGAAAAGCGACCGCCCGGCTGTCATTCTGACGTCTACGGCGGCGTGTACAGTGCAGATTAAACTCGGCAATGCGCCTAGATAACAGGGAGTCCCAGTTAGCGCATAAGACTGCGCAGTAGCGCACAATTAGCGTTCATCGATATAGTCGACACGCTTTCCTTGCCCGGTCCATGTGTCAACAGCACAGGCTTGCTCCCGCTGCTCTTTCGATGCATGCCGCAGTGCGTTACGATCGCCAGAACGGCTGAGAAAAGCCCAGGGCACGTAATTGCACGCTCGGCGCCTGTTGCCACGAGCGAGGGAAGTATTCGTGCGAAGTTTTGCATTCGGGAGCGGCTGCATACACTACAGTATAAAGGAGGCTATGACACTACATATGCGCTTCGAAAAGTGTATTTCTCGCCATCGGCCATACCATGCTGAATACGCCGGTTCTCGTCCGATCACCGAAGCTAAGCAGCATTGGGCTCGGTCAGTACTTGGGAGGGAGACCACCTGGGAACACCGAGTGCTGATGGCACTTCTTTTGCATTTTTTTCGTCTCTAACGCTTTTTTTTTGCCTCATAGTTATATCATTTATCCGATATGCCTCGTGCAACTGTAGGAGGTTTCGCGTTATTGTTATAAATAACACATTCCCACTGGCAATGTACGTACGTGCGGACGCGAAATTCCGTGCACGCGTGCTTGCGGCAAAACTGAAAAGCGACCGCCCGGCTTCCCGGCTGTCATTCTGACGTCTACGGCGGCGTGTACAGTGCAGATTAAACTCGGCAATGCGCCTAGATAACAGGGAGTCCCAGTTAGCGCATAAGACTGCGCAGTAGCGCACAATTAGCGTTCATCGATATAGTCGACACGCTTTCCTTGCCCGGTCCATGTGTCAACACCAGAGGCTTGCTCCCGCTGATCTTTCGATGCATGCCGCAGTGCGTTACGATCGCCAGAACGGCTGAGAAAAGCCCAGGGCACGTAATTGCACGCTCGGCGCCTGTTGCCACGAGCGAGGGAAGTATTCGTGCGAAGTTTTGCATTCGGGAGCGCCTGCATACACTACAGTATAAAGGAGGCTATGACACTACATAAGCGCTTCGAAAAGTGTATTTCTCGCCATCGGCCATACCATGCTGAATACGCCGGTTCTCGTCCGATCACCGAAGCTAAGCAGCATTGGGCTCGGTCAGTACTTGGGAGGGAGACCACCTGGGAACACCGAGTGCTGATGGCACTTCTTTTGCATTTTTTTCGTCTCTAAAGCTTTTTTTTTGCCTCATAGTTATATCATTTATCCGATATGCCTCGTGCAACTGTAGGAGGTTTCGCGTTATTGTTATAAATAACACATTCCCACTGGCAATGTACGTACGTGCGGACGCGAAATTCCGAGCACGCGTGCTTGCGGCAAAACTGAAAAGCGACCGCCCGGCTGTCATTCTGACGTCTACGGCGGCGTGTACAGTGCAGATTAAACTGGGCAATGCGCCTAGATAACAGGGAGTCCCAGTTAGCGCATAAGACTGCGCAGTAGCGCACAATTAGCGTTCATCGATATAGTCGACACGCTTTCCTTGCCCGGTCCATGTGTCAACACCAGAGGCTTGCTCCCGCTGCTCTTTCGATGCATGCCGCAGTGCGTTACGATCGCCAGAACGGCTGAGAAAAGCCCAGGGCACGTAATTGCACGCTCGGCGCCTGTTGCCACGAGCGAGGGAAGTATTCGTGCGAAGTTTTGCATTCGGGAGCGGCTGCATACACTACAGTATAAAGGAGGCTATTACACTACATAAGCGCTTCGAAAAGTGTATTTCTCGCCATCGGCCATACCATGCTCGATTCGACTTCCGGCCACCGAGCGTGACGGACGCGTTATCATGAGCTCCGTCGGAGCGGTTTCAGCGGCCCAGTCGGGCCGCGGTAACAGGTTTTTTGCGGCTACTGCCGAAGATTATCAGGTTATTCTGCCCAATCTGCCATCCGGACGCATCGTCGCCAACACCGTTTTCATGCACGGCGATCCAAGAGCCCGGCCCTATCGTGTTGAAGACTACCGGGACACTTTGGCCAACCTTGGTGCGCTTCCCGACGTTGTGGCGTTGGGGGCGTATCAAATGAACCACGTGTGGGCTGTGACAATGACAACTGCTGATGCTGCTCAGAAGCTGCTTTTGGCCGTCGACGTGAAGGTAAAGGATCGCCCATGTTTGCTCATTGATCCGAATAACCGAGAGGTTCGCGTAAAGGTGCACTGGTTGCTGCATGGCGTTACCGACGAAGACGTTCGCGTGGCACTGTCGCCCTACGGGAAGGTGTTGGAAGTGACCCGGGAGAAGTGGCGGGCGCTCGGTGTCACTGAAAAAGGGTCGACGACTCGTACAGTTGGCCTAAAATTGCATGCCGACGTCAAAATAGACGATATTCCGCATCAGATCAAGATAGCCGGAGAGCTAACTCTTGTTGTTGTGCCGGGCCGCGCTCCTCTGTGTCTGCGCTGCAAGAGCACCGGGCACATACGTCGCGACTGCAAAGTGCCGCGCTGTAGTCGTTGTCGTCGTTTCGGCCACGTCGATGCTGATTGCGCAAAGACGTACGCCAGCGTAGCCGGACCAGTGCAGGCAAACGACATATCGGACCACCTGATGGACGAGGAAGACTCAGAGGAAACAGCAAGGACGAGCCGTAACCTGGTTACGCAAGGTGCATCGTCGAACTTTCAAGGGGACGCACTAATTGACGGCGGAGATAAACCCGCAGACAAGCGGCGACATGACGACGCAGAAGGCGGGAACGAGAAGGATGAGGCAAGCACTACGGGCCACCCCTCTCCCGGAGGAGGCGAGAAACCACCCACCGAGCCGGCACCAGTCACCGTGATGGACAGCGACAGTATTAGTGCCGCTGCAAAGCGACCTCACGACGCAGGCGAAAATGGGAAGGAGCTTAGTGTCGTTGCTGCAGACGAGCCGCCAGCCAAGACGACTGTTGGACGGCGTCCTTCTTTTCGACCGCTGCCGAACACTTCGGCGGCGCGCAAGACGGCGGAAACGCCGCCTATGCCGCCGTGAGGACCGCCCTGTGCTAGCACACTCCGGATAAAACCGCAGTTGTGAGGTAAGCGCCGTGCCCCCGGTTTTCTTTCCCGCCTTGCTATGATGACTATGGATAAGTCCATTCGCGTGGCAACATTAAATGTCCGAGGGCTTGCCTCAAGGAGGAAGCAGAGTCAACTGTACCGCCTGTTAAGCGACTTTGACCTTGACATTCTAGCAGTGCAGGAGACGAAAGTCGAGGGCGACGTGGAAACCGGGGGCATGGTGCAGCAATTCGTAGCGCGATACTGTGCTATTGTGAGCCATTCCGTGGGATATTCTTCAGGCTGCGCATTGTTGGTCCGACATAGTCTAGGAGCTAAAATAGAAGCCGTTACGTCATGCACGTCAGGACGGTTTATTGTATGTGATTTCTTGTTATCGTCCTTGGAGTGGCGTGTCATCTGTTTGTATGCGCCGACTGTTGCCGGGGAAAGGTGCAGGTTTTTTGAACAGCTAAAACAGTATACCCAGTGTAATAGGTTGGTCATTCTTATTGGTGATTTCAACTGCGTTCTTTCATCCCGGGACAAAACTAGCACCCGACCGTACAAGGATGCAAGCACGACTGCCCTAAATGAAATAATAGGGAACAGTAGTTTGGCGGATGTGGCTGAATGCCTTGGTGGTGGAAGAAATACGCAGTACACCCATTTTCAGGCTTCGAGCCACGCTCGTTTGGATAGAGCATACGTAAGCCTTGATTTGGTACCCTTTTGCAAGGAGTACCGAGTGAGCGCTGTTTCATTTACTGATCACTGCTTAGTCAGTTTTCTAGTAGCAAGCACGAAAGAAAGGAAAAGAAGCTTCGAGTGGCAGTTATGGAAATTGAATTCAAAATTACTGGATGATGAAATTTTTATGGCAGACGTGACGACGCAAGTTGATGCAATGAAACATATGGGTAATACGACGTACAGAGAAAAATGGGAGAACTTCAAGCAGACAGTTAAAATGAAAGCATTGGAGCGGGCGAGCGCTATACGCAGACAAAAGGGGGCAGAGGAAAAAACGATGCGCAGAAACTTGGAAAAATTGATCAGTGAAGAGTGTAGTAGACCCGGCATGTTCATGGACGATATTCGCGCACTAAAGCATAAAATAGAACAGTACGACATCGAAAGATACCACGGTGCTCTGGTGCGAGCGAGAGCTGAAAAGCTGATAGCGGGGGAAGTTCCATCAAAAAGAGCGTTGGGCGCAGAAAAGTGACACGCGCGGCGCAATCAGATAGTGGAAATTGAAGTTGGTGGAAAAGTTAGTGACACAGCAGAAGATATTGAGCGCGCTTTCTTCGAGCACTACAGTGGGTTATTTGCCAACTGCTCAGTTGACATTGATCGTTTCAAGAAGGACTTCCTTTGGTTGATGCCCAGCCTAGACGACAGTACGAAGGAACTATTGGAGGCAGCTATCTCAGTAGAGGAGGTGGAAAACGCTATTGAAAGCTTGCAGCCGGGGAAGTCTCCGGGCCCGGATGGTCTGACCTCAGCCTTTTACAAACGTCTAAAAGGAATAATTTCACCAGTTTTAGCTGCTGTCTATAATGAGGCATTCGATCTCAATGTACTGCCGCCGTCCTTCACATCCTCCCACACTGTTCTTATACCGAAATCAGAAGACCCCTCTGTATTGCGCAGAGTAACTTCTTACCGTCCAATTTGCCTCACAAATGGAGACTATAAGATAATGATGAAAATTTTGGCTAAGCGATTGCAGACAGTCATTACTGACCTGGTGGGGCCGCATCAAACGTGCGGAATTAAAGGCCGATCTATTTTCTCAAATATACATGTAGCGCGTAGTATCCTTGAGTGCTGCGACGCAATGGGCACACAAGTGGCAATGATCCAAATTGATCTGGAGAAAGCTTTCGATAGGGTGCCTCATGAAATTCTTCTGTGCATTCTAGATCATGTGAATGTGGGTAGAATTATTCGAGGCGGGGTCGCCATGGCGTACCAGGATTGCACGACAAGTCTAATTGTCAACAAGGTTGTGGGTACACGCATTCCAGTCAAACGCTCGGTGCGCCAGGGTTGCCCTCTTTCGCCACTGTTGTTTTGTTTGTATATAGAGTCATTTTGTTTGAGCGTGATACAGAGCGATTGTATGCGCGGTTTTAAACTACATCAGTTAGAAGTCCGACTGTTGGCTTATGCGGATGATATAGCCATGTTTTGTAATGATTACGACAGTGTAACACAGGCTGTTAAGTGTGTTAAAAGTTTTTGTGCGGCCAGTGGCAGCGCGGTAAACTGGAGTAAGTGCCTGGGATTCTGGCACGGGGATTGGCCGGAGGCCCCAGACACTTTTGCCAACATGAGTTTTACTACGACTCCTGTTAAATACTTGGGAGTTCCTCTTGAGTGTTACAAAGACAGCGAAGCCTACTGGAGGAGTGAAGTGGATAAAATGAGGGAAAGAGTGAATAAATGGAATGGCTGGAATTGGTCAATGTTCTCGAGAGCCACAATTTGCAACATATTTTTAGTGAGCAAACTTTGGTATGTCCTTCAAGTCTTGCATTGCTCCAGGGTTCATATCCAAAAATTTCATCGGGTGTTTGCAGTGTTCGTGTGGGCATCTTCCTGGGAAAGATCAAGCCGCACCAATTTATTTCTACGAGTTCGAAATGGAGGACTCAGTTTGTCACATTTGTTTTTGAGACAGGTTGTCAATCGGTATTTATTTCTTCGGGACGTTAAGCACCCGTTTCTACACACTGTCTGTCAACTTCGCCTGGGGAAGCACTTGCCTAATATGGTTGTCTCTGCTGGCAGTATGCCCGGTGGAGTGCATGGTTTTCTACGCGAAGTTGTGGTTTCATGTAGGTTTTTGATGGCGCGGTTTTCACTGCAATACCTGAGTGAAGTCAACCGGAAAAAACTGTATAAAGACCTCTGTAGTGTGGTTCTCCCCGTGCCTTTATATCGGTCCCTTTACAGGGAAGGTATAGGTAACAAGGTACTAAAGCGTGTTAAGGCAATGTTAGTCCCGTCTGGTGTTAAGACTTTCTTTTTCAAATTACACACTGGAACTCTGACTGTCAAACCGTGGATGGCTGAAAAAGGTTTTTTTGTTCCCTGGGGTACTCACTGTATAATATGCAGAAAGGAGGAGACAATTGAGCATGTGTTCCTTGAATGCTGGGATGCTGTGTTCCTTTGGGATGTGCTTCAGCGCACAATCAAAAAAGAATTTCCGCTTGATGGGTACGGAATTCGCTACTTGCCAATTGAAAGTGATGACGGTACCCCATTTGATTTGATCATGCTAATAGCCCTACACAGTATTTGGAAATGCAGAATGGCAGTAAGGCACGCCGATCTCGATGCAAGACCGGCACGTCAATATTTCAAAGAAAGCATAAGCAACTTTGTTCAGGAGAAAAAGATGCTGGAATGTAGTCCACAGTGGCTATCACGTGTTGAGTTATTATTGGCGATGAAGGAATTTTAGTATGAGCGTGACCGCACAAGCTGGGCGGCCGTTGTTTTAACAAAGATGTTGATTGTGTTTTAGTGCTTATGTATGAATATGTGTTTTCTTTTCATGTGGGTCAAAATACCGGCAATAAAAAAAAAAAAAGGCCATACCATGCTGAATACGCCGGTTCTCGTCCGATCACCGAAGCTAAGCAGCATTGGGCTCGGTCAGTACTTGGGAGGGAGACCACCTGGGAACACCGAGTGCTGATGGCACTTCTTTTGCATTTTTTTCGTCTCTAACGCTTTTTTTTTTGCCTCATAGTTATATCATTTATCCGATATGCCTCGTGCAACTGTAGGAGGTTTCGCGTTATTGTTATAAATAACACATTCCCACTGGCAATGTACGTACGTGCGGACGCGAAATTCCGTGCACGCGTGCTTGCGGCAAAACTGAAAAGCGACCGCCCGGCTGTCATTCTGACGTCTACGGCGGCGTGTACAGTGCAGATTAAACTCGGCAATGCGCCTAGATAACAGGGAGTCCCAGTTAGCGCATAAGACTGCGCAGTAGCGCACAATTAGCGTTCATCGATATAGTCGACACGCTTTCCTTGCCCGGTCCATGTGTCAACACCAGAGGCTTGCTCCCGCTGCTCTTTCGATGCATGCCGCAGTGCGTTACGATCGCCAGAACGGCTGAGAAAAGCCCAGGGCACGTAATTGCACGCTCGGCGCCTGTTGCCACGAGCGAGGGAAGTATTCGTGCGAAGTTTTGCATTCGGGAGCGCCTGCATACACTACAGTACAAAGGAGGCTATGACACTACATAAGCGCTTCGAAAAGTGTATTTCTCGCCATCGGCCATACCATGCTGAATACGCCGGCTCTCGTCCGATCACCGAAGCTAAGCAGCATTGGGCTCGGTCAGTACTTGGGAGGGAGACCACCTGGGAACACCGAGTGCTGATGGCACTTCTTTTGCATTTTTTTCGTCTCTAACGCTTTTTTTTTTGCCTCATAGTTATATCATTTATCCGATATGCCTCGTGCAACTGTAGGAGGTTTCGCGTTATTGTTATAAATAACACATTCCCACTGGCAATGTACGTACGTGCGGACGCGAAATTCCGTGCACGCGTGCTTGCGGAAAAACTGAAAAGCGACCGCCCGGCTGTCATTCTGACGTCTACGGCGGCGTGTACAGTGCAGATTAAACTCGGCAATGCGCCTAGATAACAGGGAGTCCCAGTTAGCGCATAAGACTGCGCAGTAGCGCACAATTAGCGTTCATCGATATAGTCGACACGCTTTCCTTGCCCGGTCCATGTGTCAACAGCACAGGCTTGCTCCCGCTGCTCTTTCGATGCATGCCGCAGTGCGTTACGATCGCCAGAACGGCTGAGAAAAGCCCAGGGCACGTAATTGCACGCTCGGCGCCTGTTGCCACGAGCGAGGGAAGTATTCGTGCGAAGTTTTGCATTCGGGAGCGGCTGCATACACTACAGTATAAAGGAGGCTATGACACTACATAAGCGCTTCGAAAAGTGTATTTCTCGCCATCGGCCATACCATGCTGAATACGCCGGTTCTCGTCCGATCACCGAAGCTAAGCAGCATTGGGCTCGGTCAGTACTTGGGAGGGAGACCACCTGGGAACACCGAGTGCTGATGGCACTTCTTTTGCATTTTTTTCGTCTCTAAAGCTTTTTTTTTGCCTCATAGTTATATCATTTATCCGATATGCCTCGTGCAACTGTAGGAGGTTTCGCGTTATTGTTATAAATAACACATTCCCACTGGCAATGTACGTACGTGCGGACGCGAAATTCCGAGCACGCGTGCTTGCGGCAAAACTGAAAAGCGACCGCCCGGCTTCCCGGCTGTCATTCTGACGTCTACGGCGGCGTGTACAGTGCAGATTAAACTCGGCAATGCGCCTAGATAACAGGGAGTCCCAGTTAGCGCATAAGACTGCGCAGTAGCGCACAATTAGCGTTCATCGATATAGTCGACACGCTTTCCTTGCCCGGTCCATGTGTCAACACCAGAGGCTTGCTCCCGCTGCTCTTTCGATGCATGCCGCAGTGCGTTACGATCGCCAGAACGGCTGAGAAAAGCCCAGGGCACGTAATTGCACGCTCGGCGCCTGTTGCCACGAGCGAGGGAAGTATTCGTGCGAAGTTTTGCATTCGGGAGCGGCTGCATACACTGCAGTATAAAGGAGGCTATGACACTACATAAGCGCTTCGAAAAGTGTATTTCTCGCCATCGGCCATACCATGCTGAATACGCCGGTTCTCGTCCGATCACCGAAGCTAAGCAGCATTGGGCTCGGTCAGTACTTGGGAGGGAGACCACCTGGGAACACCGAGTGCTGATGGCACTTCTTTTGCATTTTTTTTCGTCTCTAACGCTTTTTTTTTTGCCTCATAGTTATATCATTTATCCGATATGCCTCGTGCAACTGTAGGAGGTTTCGCGTTATTGTTATAAATAACACATTCCCACTGGTAATGTACGTACGTGCGGACGCGAAATTCCGTGCACGCGTGCTTGCGGCAAAACTGAAAAGCGACCGCCCGGCTTCCCGGCTGTCATTCTGACGTCTACGGCGGCGTGTACAGTGCAGATTAAACTCGGCAATGCGCCTAGATAACAGGGAGTCCCAGTTAGCGCATAAGACTGCGCAGTAGCGCACAATTAGCGTTCATCGATATAGTCGACACGCTTTCCTTGCCCGGTCCATGTGTCAACACCAAAGGCTTGCTCCCGCTGCTTTTTCGATGCATGCCGCAGTGCGTTACGATCGCCAGAACGGCTGAGAAAAGCCCAGGGCACGTAATTGCACGCTCGGCGCCTGTTGCCACGAGCGAGGGAAGTATTCGTGCGAAGTTTTGCATTCGGGAGCGGCTGCATACACTGCAGTATAAAGGAGGCTATGACACTACATAAGTGCTTCGAAAAGTGTATTTCTCACCATCGGCCATACCATGCTGAATACGCCGGTTCTCGTCCGATCACCGAAGCTAAGCAGCATTGGGCTCGGACAGTACTTGGGAGGGAGACCACCTGGGAACACCGAGTGCTGATGGCACTTCTTTTGCATTTTTTTCGTCTCTAACGCTTTTTTTTTGCCTCATAGTTATATCATTTATCCGATATGCCTCGTGCAACTGTAGGAGGTTTCGCGTTATTGTTATAAATAACACATTCCCACTGGCAATGTACGTACGTGCGGACGCGAAATTCCGTGCACGCGTGCTTGCGGCAAAACTGAAAAGCGACCGCCCGGCTGTCATTCTGACGTCTACGGCGGCGTGTACAGTGCAGATTAAACTCGGCAATGCGCCTAGATAACAGGGAGTCCCAGTTAGCGCATAAGACTGCGCAGTAGCGCACAATTAGCGTTCATCGATATAGTCGACACGCTTTCCTTGCCCGGTCCATGTGTCAACACCAGAGGCTTGCTCCCGCTGCTCTTTCGATGCATGCCGCAGTGCGTTACGATCGCCAGAACGGCTGAGAAAAGCCCAGGGCACGTAATTGCACGCTCGGCGCCTGTTGCCACGAGCGAGGGAAGTATTCGTGCGAAGTTTTGCATTCGGGAGCGCCTGCATACACTACAGTATAAAGGAGGCTATGACACTACATAAGCGCTTCGAAAAGTGTATTTCTCGCCATCGGCCATACCATGCTGAATACGCCGGTTCTCGTCCGATCACCGAAGCTAAGCAGCATTGGGCTCGGTCAGTACTTGGGAGGGAGACCACCTGGGAACACCGAGTGCTGATGGCACTTCTTTTGCATTTTTTTCGTCTCTAACGCTTTTTTTTTGCCTCATAGTTATATCATTTATCCGATATGCCTCGTGCAACTGTAGGAGGTTTCGCGTTATTGTTATAAATAACACATTCCCACTGGCAATGTACGTACGTGCGGACGCGAAATTCCGTGCACGCGTGCTTGCGGCAAAACTGAAAAGCGACCGCCCGGCTTCCCGGCTGTCATTCTGACGTCTACGGCGGCGTGTACAGTGCAGATTAAACTCGGCAATGCGCCTAGATAACAGGGAGTCCCAGTTAGCGCATAAGACTGCGCAATAGCGCACAATTAGCGTTCATCGATATAGTCGACACGCTTTCCTTGCCCGGTCCATGTGTCAGCACCAGAGGCTTGCTCCCGCTGCTCTTTCGATGCATGCCGCAGTGCGTTACGATCGCCAGAACGGCTGAGAAAAGCCCAGGGCACGTAATTGCACGCTCGGCGCCTGTTGCCACGAGCGAGGGAAGTATTCGTGCGAAGTTTTGCATTCGGGAGCGGCTGCATACACTACAGTATAAAGGAGGCTATTACACTACATAAGCGCTTCGAAAAGTGTATTTCTCGCCATCGGCCATACCATGCTGAATACGCCGGTTCTCGTCCGATCACCGAAGCTAAGCAGCATTGGGCTCGGTCAGTACTTGGGAGGGAGACCACCTGGGAACACCGAGTGCTGATGGCACTTCTTTTGCATTTTTTTCGTCTCTAACGCTTTTTTTTTTGCCTCATAGTTATATCATTTATCCGATATGCCTCGTGCAACTGTAGGAGGTTTCGCGTTATTGTTATAAATAACACATTCCCACTGGCAATGTACGTACGTGCGGACGCGAAATTCCGTGCACGCGTGCTTGCGGCAAAACTGAAAAGCGACCGCCCGGCTTCCCGGCTGTCATTCTGACGTCTACGGCGGCGTGTACAGTGCAGATTAAACTCGGCAATGCGCCTAGATAACAGGGAGTCCCAGTTAGCGCATAAGACTGCGCAGTAGCGCACAATTAGCGTTCATCGATATAGTCGACACGCTTTCCTTGCCCGGTCCATGTGTCAACACCAGAGGCTTGCTCCCGCTGCTCTTTCGATGCATGCCGCAGTGCGTTACGATCGCCAGAACGGCTGAGAAAAGCCCAGGGCAGGTAATTGCACGCTCGGCGCCTGTTGCCACGAGCGAGGGAAGTATTCGTGCGAAGTTTTGCATTCGGGAGCGGCTGCATACACTGCAGTATAAAGGAGGCTATGACACTACATAAGCGCTTCGAAAAGTGTATTTCTCGCCATCGGCCATACCATGCTGAATACGCCGGTTCTCGTCCGATCACCGAAGCTAAGCAGCATTGGGCTCGGTCAGTACTTGGGAGGGAGACCACCTGGGAACACCGAGTGCTGATGGCACTTCTTTTGCATTTTTTTCGTCTCTAACGCTTTTTTTTTGCCTCATAGTTATATCATTTATCCGATATGCCTCGTGCAACTGTAGGAGGTTTCGCGTTATTGTTATAAATAACACATTCCCACTGGCAATGTACGTACGTGCGGACGCGAAATTCCGTGCACGCGTGCTTGCGGCAAAACTGAAAAGCGACCGCCCGGCTGTCATTCTGACGTCTACGGCGGCGTGTACAGTGCAGATTAAACTCGGCAATGCGCCTAGATAACAGGGAGTCCCAGTTAGCGCATAAGGCTGCGCAGTAGCGCACAATTAGCTTTCATCGATATAGTCGACACGCTTTCCTTGCCCGGTCCATGTGTCAACACCAGAGGCTTGCTCCCGCTGCTCTTTCGATGCATGCCGCAGTGCGTTACGATCGCCAGAACGGCTGAGAAAAGCCCAGGGCACGTAATTGCACGCTCGGCGCCTGTTGCCACGAGCGAGGGAAGTATTCGTGCGAAGTTTTGCATTCGGGAGCGCCTGCATACACTACAGTATAAAGGAGGCTATGACACTACATAAGCGCTTCGAAAAGTGTATTTCTCGCCATCGGCCATACCATGCTGAATACGCCGGCTCTCGTCCGATCACCGAAGCTAAGCAGCATTGGGCTCGGTCAGTACTTGGGAGGGAGACCACCTGGGAACACCGAGTGCTGATGGCACTTCTTTTGCATTTTTTTCGTCTCTAACGCTTTTTTTTTGCCTCATAGTTATATCATTTATCCGATATGCCTCGTGCAACTGTAGGAGGTTTCGCGTTATTGTTATAAATAACACATTCCCACTGGCAATGTACGTACGTGCGGACGCGAAATTCCGTGCACGCGTGCTTGCGGAAAAACTGAAAAGCGACCGCCCGGCTGTCATTCTGACGTCTACGGCGGCGTGTACAGTGCAGATTAAACTCGGCAATGCGCCTAGATAACAGGGAGTCCCAGTTAGCGCATAAGACTGCGCAGTAGCGCACAATTAGCGTTCATCGATATAGTCGACACGCTTTCCTTGCCCGGTCCATGTGTCAACAGCACAGGCTTGCTCCCGCTGCTCTTTCGATGCATGCCGCAGTGCGTTACGATCGCCAGAACGGCTGAGAAAAGCCCAGGGCACGTAATTGCACGCTCGGCGCCTGTTGCCACGAGCGAGGGAAGTATTCGTGCGAAGTTTTGCATTCGGGAGCGGCTGCATACACTACAGTATAAAGGAGGCTATGACACTACATAAGCGCTTCGAAAAGTGTATTTCTCGCCATCGGCCATACCATGCTGAATACGCCGGTTCTCGTCCGATCACCGAAGCTAAGCAGCATTGGGCTCGGTCAGCACTTGGGAGGGAGACCACCTGGGAACACCGAGTGCTGATGGCACTTCTTTTGCATTTTTTTCGTCTCTAAAGCTTTTTTTTTGCCTCATAGTTATATCATTTATCCGATATGCCTCGTGCAACTGTAGGAGGTTTCGCGTTATTGTTATAAATAACACATTCCCACTGGCAATGTACGTACGTGCGGACGCGAAATTCCGAGCACGCGTGCTTGCGGCAAAACTGAAAAGCGACCGCCCGGCTGTCATTCTGACGTCTACGGCGGCGTGTACAGTGCAGATTAAACTGGGCAATGCGCCTAGATAACAGGGAGTCCCAGTTAGCGCATAAGACTGCGCAGTAACGCACAATTAGCGTTCATCGATATAGTCGACACGCTTTCCTTGCCCGGTCCATGTGTCAACACCAGAGGCTTGCTCCCGCTGCTCTTTCGATGCATGCCGCAGTGCGTTACGATCGCCAGAACGGCTGAGAAAAGCCCAGGGCACGTAATTGCACGCTCGGCGCCTGTTGCCACGAGCGAGGGAAGTATTCGTGCGAAGTTTTGCATTCGGGAGCGCCTGCATACACTACAGTATAAAGGAGGCTATGACACTACATAAGCGCTTCGAAAAGTGTATTTCTCGCCATCGGCCATACCATGCTGAATACGCCGGTTCTCGTCCGATCACCGAAGCTAAGCAGCATTGGGCTCGGTCAGTACTTGGGAGGGAGACCACCTGGGAACACCGAGTGCTGATGGCACTTCTTTTGCATTTTTTTCGTCTCTAACGATTTTTTTTTTTGCCTCATAGTTATATCATTTATCCGATATGCCTCGTGCAACTGTAGGAGGTTTCGCGTTATTGTTATAAATAACACATTCCCACTGGCAATGTACGTACGTGCGGACGCGAAATTCCGTGCACGCGTGCTTGCGGCAAAACTGAAAAGCGACCGCCCGGCTGTCATTCTGACGTCTACGGCGGCGTGTACAGTGCAGATTAAACTCGGCAATGCGCCTAGATAACAGGGAGTCCCAGTTAGCGCATAAGACTGCGCAGTAGCGCACAATTAGCGTTCATCGATATAGTCGACACGCTTTCCTTGCCCGGTCCATGTGTCAACAGCACAGGCTTGCTCCCGCTGCTCTTTCGATGCATGCCGCAGTGCGTTACGATCGCCAGAACGGCTGAGAAAAGCCCAGGGCACGTAATTGCACGCTCGGCGCCTGTTGCCACGAGCGAGGGAAGTATTCGTGCGAAGTTTTGCATTCGGGAGCGGCTGCATACACTACAGTATAAAGGAGGCTATGACACTACATAAGCGCTTCGAAAAGTGTATTTCTCGCCATCGGCCATACCATGCTGAATACGCCGGTTCTCGTCCGATCACCGAAGCTAAGCAGCATTGGGCTCGGTCAGTACTTGGGAGGGAGACCACCTGGGAACACCGAGTGCTGATGGCACTTCTTTTGCATTTTTTTCGTCTCTAAAGCTTTTTTTTTGCCTCATAGTTATATCATTTATCCGATATGCCTCGTGCAACTGTAGGAGGTTTCGCGTTATTGTTATAAATAACACATTCCCACTGGCAATGTACGTACGTGCGGACGCGAAATTCCGAGCACGCGTGCTTGCGGCAAAACTGAAAAGCGACCGCCCGGCTGTCATTCTGACGTCTACGGCGGCGTGTACAGTGCAGATTAAACTGGGCAATGCGCCTAGATAACAGGGAGTCCCAGTTAGCGCATAAGACTGCGCAGTAGCGCACAATTAGCGTTCATCGATATAGTCGACACGCTTTCCTTGCCCGGTCCATGTGTCAACACCAGAGGCTTGCTCCCGCTGCTCTTTCGATGCATGCCGCAGTGCGTTACGATCGCCAGAACGGCTGAGAAAAGCCCAGGGCACGTAATTGCACGCTCGGCGCCTGTTGCCACGAGCGAGGGAAGTATTCGTGCGAAGTTTTGCATTCGGGAGCGGCTGCATACACTACAGTATAAAGGAGGCTATGACACTACATAAGCGCTTCGAAAAGTGTATTTCTCGCCATCGGCCATACCATGCTGAATACGCCGGTTCTCGTCCGATCACCGAAGCTAAGCAGCATTGGGCTCGGTCAGTACTTGGGAGGGAGACCACCTGGGAACACCGAGTGCTGATGGCACTTCTTTTGCATTTTTTTCGTCTCTAACGCTTTTTTTTTGCCTCATAGTTATATCATTTATCCGATATGCCTCGTGCAACTGTAGGAGGTTTCGCGTTATTGTTATAAATAACACATTCCCACTGGCAATGTACGTACGCGCGGACGCGAAATTCCGTGCACGCGTGCTTGCGGCAAAACTGAAAAGCGACCGCCCGGCTGTCATTCTGACGTCTACGGCGGCGTGTACAGTGCAGATTAAACTCGGCAATGCGCCTAGATAACAGGGAGTCCCAGTTAGCGCATAAGACTGCGCAGTAGCGCACAATTAGCGTTCATCGATATAGTCGACACGCTTTCCTTGCCCGGTCCATGTGTCAACACCAGAGGCTTGCTCCCGCTGCTCTTTCGATGCATGCCGCAGTGCGTTACGATCGCCAGAACGGCTGAGAAAAGCCCAGGGCACGTAAATGCACGCTCGGCGCCTGTTGCCACGAGCGAGGGAAGTATTCGTGCGAAGTTTTGCATTCGGGAGCGGCTGCATACACTGCAGTATAAAGGAGGCTATGACACTACATAAGCGCTTCGAAAAGTGTATTTCTCGCCATCGGCCATACCATGCTGAATACGCCGGCTCTCGTCCGATCACCGAAGCTAAGCAGCATTGGGCTCGGTCAGTACTTGGGAGGGAGACCACCTGGGAACACCGAGTGCTGATGGCACTTCTTTTGCATTTTTTTCGTCTCTAACGCTTTTTTTTTGCCTCATAGTTATATCATTTATCCGATATGCCTCGTGCAACTGTAGGAGGTTTCGCGTTATTGTTATAAATAACACATTCCCACTGGCAATGTACGTACGTGCGGACGCGAAATTCCGTGCACGCGTGCTTGCGGAAAAACTGAAAAGCGACCGCCCGGCTGTCATTCTGACGTCTACGGCGGCGTGTACAGTGCAGATTAAACTCGGCAATGCGCCTAGATAACAGGGAGTCCCAGTTAGCGCATAAGACTGCGCAGTAGCGCACAATTAGCGTTCATCGATATAGTCGACACGCTTTCCTTGCCCGGTCCATGTGTCAACAGCACAGGCTTGCTCCCGCTGCTCTTTCGATGCATGCCGCAGTGCGTTACGATCGCCAGAACGGCTGAGAAAAGCCCAGGGCACGTAATTGCACGCTCGGCGCCTGTTGCCACGAGCGAGGGAAGTATTCGTGCGAAGTTTTGCATTCGGGAGCGGCTGCATACACTACAGTATAAAGGAGGCTATGACACTACATAAGCGCTTCGAAAAGTGTATTTCTCGCCATCGGCCATACCATGCTGAATACGCCGGTTCTCGTCCGATCACCGAAGCTAAGCAGCATTGGGCTCGGTCAGTACTTGGGAGGGAGACCACCTGGGAACACCGAGTGCTGATGGCACTTCTTTTGCATTTTTTTCGTCTCTAAAGCTTTTTTTTGCCTCATAGTTATATCATTTATCCGATATGCCTCGTGCAACTGTAGGAGGTTTCGCGTTATTGTTATAAATAACACATTCCCACTGGCAATGTACGTACGTGCGGACGCGAAATTCCGTGCACGCGTGCTTGCGGCAAAACTGAAAAGCGACCGCCCGGCTTCCCGGCTGTCATTCTGACGTCTACGGCGGCGTGTACAGTGCAGATTAAACTCGGCAATGCGCCTAGATAACAGGGAGTCCCAGTCAGCGCATAAGACTGCGCAGTAGCGCACAATTAGCGTTCATCGATATAGTCGACACGCTTTCCTTGCCCGGTCCATGTGTCAACACCAGAGGCTTGCTCCCGCTGCTCTTTCGATGCATGCCGCAGTGCGTTACGATCGCCAGAACGGCTGAGAAAAGCCCAGGGCACGTAATTGCACGCTCGGCGCCTGTTGCCACGAGCGAGGGAAGTATTCGTGCGAAGTTTTGCATTCGGGAGCGGCTGCATACACTACAGTATAAAGGAGGCTATGACACTACATAAGCGCTTCGAAAAGTGTATTTCTCGCCATCGGCCATACCATGCTGAATACGCCGGTTCTCGTCCGATCACCGAAGCTAAGCAGCATTGGGCTCGGTCAGTACTTGGGAGGGAGACCACCTGGGAACACCGAGTGCTGATGGCACTTCTTTTGCATTTTTTTCGTCTCTAACGCTTTTTTTTTTGCCTCATAGTTATATCATTTATCCGATATGCCTCGTGCAACTGTAGGAGGTTTCGCGTTATTGTTATAAATAACACATTCCCACTGGCAATGTACGTACGTGCGGACGCGAAATTCCGTGCACGCGTGCTAGCGGCAAAACTGAAAAGCGACCGCCCGGCTTCCCGGCTGTCATTCTGACGTCTACGGCGGCGTGTACAGTGCAGATTAAACTCGGCAATGCGCCTAGATAACAGGGAGTCCCAGTTAGCGCATAAGACTGCGCAGTAGCGCACAATTAGCGTTCATCGATATAGTCGACAGGCTTTCCTTGCCCGGTCCATGTGTCAACACCAGAGGCTTGCTCCCGCTGCTCTTTCGATGCATGCCGCAGTGCGTTACGATCGCCAGAACGGCTGAGAAAAGCCCAGGGCACGTAATTGCACGCTCGGCGCCTGTTGCCACGAGCGAGGGAAGTATTCGTGCGAAGTTTTGCATTCGGGAGCGGCTGCATACACTGCAGTATAAAGGAGGCTATGACACTACATAAGCGCTTCGAAAAGTGTATTTCTCGCCATCGGCCATACCATGCTGAATACGCCGGTTCTCGTCCGATCACCGAAGCTAAGCAGCATTGGGCTCGGTCAGTACTTGGGAGGGAGACCACCTGGGAACACCGAGTGCTGATGGCACTTCTTTTGCATTTTTTTCGTCTCTAACGATTTTTTTTTTGCCTCATAGTTATATCATTTATCCGATATGCCTCGTGCAACTGTAGGAGGTTTCGCGTTATTGTTATAAATAACACATTCCCACTGGCAATGTACGTACGTGCGGACGCGAAATTCCGTGCACGCGTGCTTGCGGCAAAACTGAAAAGCGACCGCCCGGCTGTCATTCTGACGTCTACGGCGGCGTGTACAGTGCAGATTAAACTCGGCAATGCGCCTAGATAACAGGGAGTCCCAGTTAGCGCATAAGACTGCGCAGTAGCGCACAATTAGCGTTCATTGATATAGTCGACACGCTTTCCTTGCCCGGTCCATGTGTCAACACCAGAGGCTTGCTCCCGCTGCTCTTTCGATGCATGCCGCAGTGCGTTACGATCGCCAGAACGGCTGAGAAAAGCCCAGGGCACGTAATTGCACGCTCGGCGCCTGTTGCCACGAGCGAGGGAAGTATTCGTGCGAAGTTTTGCATTCGGGAGCGCCTGCATACACTACAGTATAAAGGAGGCTATGACACTACATAAGCGCTTCGAAAAGTGTATTTCTCGCCATCGGCCATACCATGCTGAATACGCCGGTTCTCGTCCGATCACCGAAGCTAAGCAGCATTGGGCTCGGTCAGTACTTGGGAGGGAGACCACCTGGGAACACCGAGTGCTGATGGCACTACTTTTGCATTTTTTTCGTCTCTAACGCTTTTTTTTTTGCCTCATAGTTATATCATTTATCCGATATGCCTCGTGCAACTGTAGGAGGTTTCGCGTTATTGTTATAAATAACACATTCCCACTGGCAATGTACGTACGTGCGGACGCGAAATTCCGAGCACGCGTGCTTGCGGCAAAACTGAAAAGCGACCGCCCGGCTGTCATTCTGACGTCTACGGCGGCGTGTACAGTGCAGATTAAACTGGGCAATGCGCCTAGATAACAGGGAGTCCCAGTTAGCGCATAAGACTGCGCAGTAGCGCACAATTAGCGTTCATCGATATAGTCGACACGCTTTCCTTGCCCGGTCCATGTGTCAACACCAGAGGCTTGCTCCCGCTGCTCTTTCGATGCATGCCGCAGTGCGTTACGATCGCCAGAACGGCTGAGAAAAGCCCAGGGCACGTAATTGCACGCTCGGCGCCTGTTGCCACGAGCGAGGGAAGTATTCGTGCGAAGTTTTGCATTCGGGAGCGGCTGCATACACTACAGTATAAAGGAGGCTATGACACTACATAAGCGCTTCGAAAAGTGTATTTCTCGCCATCGGCCATACCATGCTGAATACGCCGGTTCTCGTCCGATCACCGAAGCTAAGCAGCATTGGGCTCGGTCAGTACTTGGGAGGGAGACCACCTGGGAACACCGAGTGCTGATGGCACTTCTTTTGCATTTTTTTTCGTCTCTAACGCTTTTTTTTTGCCTCATAGTTATATCATTTATCCGATATGCCTCGTGCAACTGTAGGAGGTTTCGCGTTATTGTTATAAATAACACATTCCCACTGGCAATGTACGTACGTGCGGACGCGAAATTCCGAGCACGCGTGCTTGCGGCAAAACTGAAAAGCGACCGCCCGGCTGTCATTCTGACGTCTACGGCGGCGTGTACAGTGCAGATTAAACTCGGCAATGCGCCTAGATAACAGGGAGTCCCAGTTAGCGCATAAGACTGCGCAGTAGCGCACAATTAGCGTTCATCGATATAGTCGACACGCTTTCCTTGTTCGGTCCATGTGTCAACAGCACAGGCTTGCTCCCGCTGCTCTTTCGATGCATGCCGCAGTGCGTTACGATCGCCAGAACGGCTGAGAAAAGCCCAGGGCACGTAATTGCACGCTCGGCGCCTGTTGCCACGAGCGAGGGAAGTATTCGTGCGAAGTTTTGCATTCGGGAGCGGCTGCATACACTACAGTATAAAGGAGGCTATGACACTACATAAGCGCTTCGAAAAGTGTATTTCTCGCCATCGGCCATACCATGCTGAATACGCCGGTTCTCGTCCGATCACCGAAGCTAAGCAGCATTGGGCTCGGTCAGTACTTGGGAGGGAGACCACCTGGGAACACCGAGTGCTGATGGCACTTCTTTTGCATTTTTTTCGTCTCTAAAGCTTTTTTTTGCCTCATAGTTATATCATTTATCCGATATGCCTCGTGCAACTGTAGGAGGTTTCGCGTTATTGTTATAAATAACACATTCCCACTGGCAATGTACGTACGTGCGGACGC